>NC_053041.3:35713538-37184534 GCF_002575655.3 Aegilops tauschii subsp. strangulata | reverse complement strand
GAGAACATTTTTTCAACGAGTATCTTTCACGGGCTATAGGAGGTAGGTATTGTACTCTCAGCCCAGAGTCCACTATATTGTATGAGAATTCCCAATAAACTCCGCCCCCCCTCCCCCCCCCCCCCCCCCCCCCCCCCCCCCCCAAATTCCCCCAAAAGTAAACTCTGAACGTTGCGTCAAACTATTGAGGAAATGCATACGTGAGAGGTGTGAGCAAGCTAAATATGCCAGCCCATTTGTAGGTAGCAAACATGACCTGGCTTTGGGAAACTTCTAAAAGGTTCCTGATTGATTTTTCCATCTCTGTAACGTTTTTTTGAATTCCTATTTTTTTATTTTGTTCACAATTGCAAAACTACTGTAGCATTTGTAGTGAACGTACCTTTTTTAAAATCGGTACCTTTTTTCCATCTAAAAGGTTTGGACGCAATGGATACAAATATTCGCTCTGTTTTGCTTAACGCGAACGTTTTCATGTGACGACGTGGCACTATCACTTGCTTTGAGATCTTTAGAGAAGATCCAACGACAGCCAATGCGTTCGCTCCAATTTGTAATAAATCTGATGCCGGGTTTATAGTGATTCCAAAGTTGTACGCAGATTACCCAACACCCTTTTATAAGCTCCAAGTTGAAATAGAGAGCAATCACATTTATTTTCTCACCTTTTATTGAACAACTTAGATATAACACATTGGAGTAGTTGCATGATAGTTTGCTGATTGATGACATGGGTATTTTACCAACGAGACATACATACAAACTTCTAGAGTGCCCTAATAAAACTTAACGGTCCTCTATTAGTGAGGTCCAGTATCTTTTGTTACACTGCAACAATGAACACAGCACTTCATAACAGCACACCACCGTTCTGCAGTGGCAACGCATACGGTAACATAACAACAACACACCACCGTTCAATCCATGCATGGAGACGACCAGTGATGCGTGACAGAAATAATTGTGGAAGGAGACATTAAAGAGTTGGCTATTGCCAACATAAGTTACACGACGTTAAAACTGCACGATAGAAAACTCCCAAGTACTACAGGTAGCATGCATGACCGGCCCCGGCCGGCATACCCCAGCGCCGCCGGTGCCGTCATTGGGCGGCGATCAGGGCGTGGGCTCGCACATGTTCTTGCAGGCGACCATGCAAGACGAGACGAAGTGGCTGACACAGGCCTGGTCCACCACGTCGAGCCCTGACGGCGTGAGGCCGCAGAGCTTGTTGCACATAACCTGTGCGCCCTCGTGGCACAACGGAGCGCATTTTGTGAGGCATGGCGTCCTGGCGCTAGGGCAGGATACCCCGTCGACGTAGGCCATCGCTGGCTGCCCCGCGCTACACAGGAGGATGACCAGCACGGCGCAGATGGCCGCCATCTTGAGCGCGGACGCAGCCATTGATGGTAGGTACCAAGGAGTGGTTTGGCTTGGTAGCTAGCTAGCTAGCTAGGAAGATGGTGCAATCTACCTCGAGAATTGACGGTGTGCAGGTGGTGCTCATATGAGAGAAGGGCGATGCTCTTTTTATAGGCAATAAACGCACATGGAACTGGAAGCACAGTGATGCTCTTTGTATCGCCATGTTACTTTTTATTTGAACATCTATCGCCATCTTAGTTGATCATGGAGTGTGCATGCAGTATCATGCACCATCGCGTCGGAGTAGTATTTTATCCTAAAAGTCTGTTGCAATAAATGTACGGTAGCTAGATCTCGTGTATTCTCCATTTGGTAATCGTGCACCCTTATGCACTATCTATCCTTCCTCTGTACACTAACCACGCATCATCATGTATGTGTGTGTTGACTACAAGAGAATTATACAATTAACTCGTGGAGTTCGTGATTCATAATTTCATATACATGTACCACTACTCCTCCACTCGTGTGTGTGTGTGTCTATCTATATATATATATATATATATATATATATATATATATATATATATATATATATATATATATATATATATATATATATATATCTTTCCCGTTGCATCAAAAAGTCACCGCACCATAACGTGCACCTAGTTGGTTGGCTCGGCCATTCTGGGTTTAGGCCCATTTTTTTATTTCTGTTTTTGTCTTTCCTTTAACTTTTCTTTTTTCTCCTTTTCATTTTCTGTTTCACTTTTTTTATTCTTTGTGCTCGTTTCTCCATCTGTAGTGTACAATAACATATATTGAGGGAATGACTTCACTATATCGGCGGTCCCACCAAAGTCCTACATGGCATCCACACGGATAGTCAATGCAAATTTTTATGATCAAACAATCAAAGAAATGCAACTAAATAGACAATAAGTCAAAGAAAGGAGAGAAAATAAAAGACTAAGTTAAAGATGAAGGCAAGTAAGAAAAGAAGCGCAAACCCAAGAATAAAGCATTTGGATGGTAGATGAAATTCTCCCTCTCATTTCCTCCTAGCCCACTAGAAACCCATAGACTCTAAGGACCGAAGATTACCTCATTCTACACATTCACATCCTTACCTCATCAAGGGTCGTCTTGGACATTTATCAAGGACCCCTAAGACAAAGATAGCCTACATGGGCATCTAAACCACTCACCCTCACTTGAATAAACTCAAGAGAAGAGACATTCCCGCTCCCCTCCTTAGAACCATGGTTCGAAAGGGGGCCGATATTTGAAGTCTGACGGGCCTTGTAAGGATTGGATCATCAGGGTTTGTGGGACTTCAGAGGCGGGGACAATCCCTTACTAGTTCTTAAGCACATATTCAGGGACGAGCATGATGTTTCGGCCCCGACAGCATTGTGCTCTTGTGATGAACAGTAAATTCAAAAACTAATAGCAAATAATTTTTTAAACTGATTTTGTGTGTGTGTGTGTGTGTGTGTGTGTGTGTGTGTGTGTGTGTGTGCATATGCTCATGTTAGTGTCCAAAGCATGGATGAAAAATTTCATGTGAAATGGAATAGTATTGCCTCGTCCAATGAAAAAAACAATGTTAAGACGTCGAGAAATGTCAAATAAAATGTTGTCTAACTTACTTTTTTTGCAAGATCTCAATGATGGGTCGTTGCATCTAAACATTTGTAGATAACATTTTGACGTGAATATGTACATGTATAAATATTTTCACTTTTTTCTACATTTAGAACAACATTTTTGGCGTCCATGAGCAAATGTTCCCGGGAGCCAAATTGAATATCTTGGGACCTCCTATTTGACGCTCTTTGCCTCAAGCATGAGGGTTGCAGCACAAGGAGCATCTTGGGTGGGCCTCCCATGATACGAAGTGCAGTAAGCCATGCACCATAGCAAATTGGTCTACTGTAGCGAACATCTTTTACAATTTGAGAATATTTTTCAAACATGAGTATTTTCAAAATTTTGAGCATTTTTAGAATTTGAAAAATAATAAATTTTTCTAAAAAATATGAACTATTTTAAAAAATAAGAGCATTTTTTAAAATTATGATTTTTTCCAGAGAAACGTTTTTTTGAAAATTCTAACATCTTTCAGAAAGTCAAATCATTTTTAGGAAACAAAAATATTTTTAAAATGTGAACATTTTTATAAACCGAACCTTATTTTTTAAAAACACTAATAATTTTTGGAAATTTTGAACAAAATAAAAAATAGGAAGAGAAAAGAAAGTTAAAGAGAAGAAAAAAATAAATCAATTACATATGAGCTGGCAAATTTACCTTGCTCGCCTCCCCTCAGCTATGCGTTACCTCGGTCGTTTGATGCAACGTGCATCAAATAGTAGGGACTGGTTATGTAGGGGTTTTTTTTTCACTTTTTTGCTTGCCTCCCTAACATATACTGTGAATGCTATATATATCAAAGAATTAAAGTGGCTAAGCTAGCCTATCTGCAGTGAATTCTCAATGTTACATGACATGAGTCTCCCGATTGACATGTGGAACTGGTTTTCTACCGTGCATCGGTCTTCTCTCGATTTGGTTTAGCTTGAATTACTCCGATCGCAATGCTTGACGTTGGATATTTTACCCGTTCCCCCACGTATTTGGAAGATTCTGGCCCGGCCCATCTTTCTCTCAGTCTTTTCTCCCCCTTCTTCTTCCCGAAATTTCGTGTCACGACGGAACTTCAGAATTTGGTGCCACGGCAACATTTTTTGAAACGATCGCCATGGCAACGTTTTCTGAAATTGCCGCCACAGCAACGTTTTTGAAACGGTTGCCACGACAATGAAATATTGGTCGTCACGGTGCTTCAACTGGAAACTGAAAATGATCACGGAGATTCCCGGCGCACAGGGCTATACCATATCAGGCTTTTATGAACAGTTTGGGATGTTTATCCCCTTGTTGTTTGCACCCTTTCATTGGCAGTAGTCAATTATTAGGGTGATCTCTCACAATAAATATCAAGTAATGATGTCGCTTGAAGCTACGTCGGTATTTCCCCAAAGAGGAAGGGATGATGCAACACAGCGGCGGTAGGTATTTCCCTCAAATATGAAACCAAGATTATCGTACCAGTAGGAGTACCAAGCAACACAACGTAAACAACCCCTGCACACAAATAACAACCACTCGCAACCCGATGTGTTAAAGGGGTTGTTAATCCCTTTCGGGTAACGGCACCAGAGATGGTGCGCGGATGGGGAAAAGTTGTAATAGATTGAATAAATAGATCGCAAATAAAATAAAGCGCAGCAAGGTATTTTTGTATTTTTGGTTTAATAGATCTAAAAATAAATGCAAAGGAAAAGTAGATCGCAAAGGCAAATATATGAGAAAAAGACCCGGGGGCCGTAGGTTTCACTAGTGGCTTCTCTCGAGAAAATAGCAAACGGTGGGTGAACAAATTACTGTTGGGCAATTGATAGAACTACAAATAATCATGACGATATCCAGGCAATGGTCATTATATAGGCATCACGTCCAAGATTAGTAGACCGACTCCTGCTTGCATCTACTACTATTACTCCACACATCGACTGCTACCTAGCATGCATCTAGTGTATTAAGTTCATGGAAAAACGGAGTAATGCAATAAGAACGATGACATGATGTAGACAAGATCTATCTATGTAGAGATAGACCCCATCATTTTATCCTTAGTAGAAACGATACATACGTGTCGGTTCCCCTTCTGTCACTGGGATCAAGCACCGTAAGATCGAACCCACTACAAAGCACCTCTTCCCATTGCATTGGCCAAACAAAACACAAATATCGAAGAAGAAATACGAGGCTATAAGACATCATGCATAAAAGAGATCAAAAAAACTCAAATAACTTTCATGGATATAAAAAGATAGATCTGATCATAAACTCAAAGTTCATCGATCCCAACAAACACACCGCAAAAGAGTTACATCATATGGATCTCCAAGAGACCATTGTATTTAGAATTCAGCGAGAGAGAGGAAGCCATCTAGCTACTAACTACGGACCCGAAGGTCTACAAAGAACTACTCACGCATCATCGGAGAGGCACCAATGGAGGTGGTGAACCCCATCCGAGATGGTGTCTAGATTGGATCTGGTGGTTTTGGACTCTGCGGCGGCTAGATCAATATTTCGTCGACTCCCCTAGGGTTTTGGGAATATTGGGGTATTTATAGAGCAAAGAGGTGGTCCGGGGGGCACCCGAGGTGGGCGCAACCCACCAGGGCGCGCCTCGGCCTCCTGGCGCGCCCTGGTGGGTTGTGCTCTCCTCGGAGCACCCCCCAGGCGCAGCCAGGGCCCATTATGTATCTTCTGGTCCAAAAAAATCTCCGTGAAGTTTCGTTGCATTTGGACTCCGTCTGATATTGATTTCCTGCGATGTAAAAACATGCAGAAAACAGCAACTGGCACTTGGCATTGTGTCAATAGGTTAGTACCAAAAATAATATAAAATGATTATAAAACATCCAAGATTGATAATATAATAGCATGGAACAATAAAAAATTATAGATACGTTGGAGACGTATCAAAGGTGCTCTTCCTAGTGCTGCAACCGTCTACGACATTCTAGCATCTTGAAGTTTCTCATGTCCACATGAGTTCAAACGAGATGAGAGATGTAAGAAGGAGATGGTCGGACCATATGTACAGATAGAACTCGGTTACCATGAAGTTCTAGCAGAAATGTTCTGAGCTTGGAGCACAAAGCATTGAAAGATGAACAAGAGTCATATGGTGACATCATTGGCAATAGTTTGCCTACCGGTCAAAATTGTCATCAGTAGTTATGTCCACATCAATTGCTGAGAACTAGATTTGGATCTTGAATCACTTAAAATCAATTATGAGAGATATCGATTTGAGTGGGAGCACAATTATGTATTAATTAAGTTTAATCTCTAGTACAAATTAATTATGAACTATGTCTATGTGTAGTTTGCATTATAGTTGTAGAATTATGGCTGGCGGTTCCACCTTTGTTGTTGAAATTGGTTGAATGTTATTTGTCTGGTTGAATCTTTTACGATTGAGAGGATTGTCCTCTAAGAGTGCCAAGAAGGATTTCGTCCTACCACATGCTTGCAATGCTCTCTTGCCAATGCTATGGATTATAAGACTCACGTCCTTTGATCCAAAAGCTAGAATTGCATTATGGTCTGCTTGCTTGCAAGAAACCCGAACTTCAAAATGTTTGGGATAGTTATGTGATATTATTGGAACTGAAAACTGTTTTCAGAAACAAACAAAGATATGCGATATCTAAAGAAGTGTTTTGTTTGAAAGAGCTAGTAAAGTGTTAAACTATGATTAAGACTGAAATGCATAAGTCCGAAAGGACACCAGTCATGAGTTGATGATGAGAACTTAAAGAGAAAGAACAAAATCAAAGGATGTAACGAGACTTACATACCTAGGGAAGTTCGGGGCTCAAGCCACTCTTAAAAGGTTAGATAACTTTTCTATTGAGTAGGAGAAATATTAAAATTAAAACTATAAGAAGTTTAGAGGCGGAAGGAAAAGAAGACTGGAATGTCCAGCTCGGGTATGAATGTCATACAAGTTATAAAATGTAGAGAATGTCGGTCAAATAAAGTGTAATTCTTGAGAACTGTGATTAAAATTGTTAAACACTAAATTTTTCGGGAATTGTGGTTAAAAGTTGATCACAAGGATACCAACTCGATAGCATGTTGTTGTGAATCGATGCAAGAATTACTACGACCAAATGACCAACAAATTGATGAGCTTAAAATACGTGTTGAAAATTTTGTAGTAGTTATGATACTTTTGCATCAACATATTGCCTCTGAATTTATTGTCATAATTCATTTTAGAGTTTTGTACACTCTAGCGCATTGCATAGAAGTTTTAAGGGGGCTGTTCATAAGAGAACAATAGTTAATTGATGTAATGAACAAAAGGGCCATACTCCTATTATGAATAGGATTTAAGTTTTGAATATTGATGATAAAACTGAACATCCATAACACTAACGCTAAATGTCGCAAGACTAAAAGAATATCATATATGTGTGACACTGCATTTAGTCACATTGGAGAAATCCGCATGGAGAAATTCCATAGTGATGGCTTTTGGAGTCATATGATTGCGAATCATCTGATACTTGCAACTTTTGTTGAAATAGTGAAGTAAAATACCGTTCATAGGCTATAAAAAATGAGCAACAAAAAATTGGAAATATGCATATTGATGTATGTAGTCCAATAAGTGTTGTTGCAAGCAGCAAATTTATCTATCTTCAAGGATGACTCAAATAGATATTTATATTTACTAATGGAGATATAAATTTGGATCTTTTGAAATGTTTTAAAAGGTTTTCATAATGAAAATTAGAAATTATTGTAACAAGAAAATTATGTTTCTACAATTGGATTGTAGAAAAGAATATTTGAGTTACAAATTTAGCGAGTATCTCATGAGCTATGAAAAATATTGTATAGCTTGCACCTCCTAGAAACACTCTAAGAGTAGAGTGTTTTGAGTAGATATAATCAAGCTATGTATGACATGCTGCGATCAAAGATGACATTAATTATTTCGCCATTATACATTTTAATGTGATGCCTTAGATATTGTGGCTTTTACACTAAAAGAGCGCCATCAAATTTATTGAAGTAAGTAGTACTTTGTAGGTTATCCCAAATGGTTGGGTATTCCTCTATCACTACGGCGAGGCCCGTCTACTATCACTGCGGCATTGCCACGCGAATCTTGCTCTTCTTTTAGCGAATTGCCATACCGCTTCATCCCCGAACCAAAAGACCCCCCCCCCTTCTGCTCCTGCTCCTGCTCCTGCCTACGAAGTCCGCAGATACGGCCAACCACACATCGCACAACAACTGACTGAGTACCCCCACCATCCTTCTTTCTCTAAAAAATGACATGAAAGTTTCAAAATAAGCTCAATGGCATTTGACCGAACACCTGTCGGACGTGGTGTCCGCCATGGATGGGGTCGGCAGGGCGGGCGGATGGTACCTAGCGGCGGATGGATCCACGGTGGACGGCGTCATTGTACAAGGCAAGCGGGTGCGTGGGTAGGGGCTGCGGACGTCCAGCAATGCCTGAGTGGCGGCCGGAGAGTACAGCAGCGGCGGCGGATAATGATGGTGCGGATGCAAAGCAAGGGGGAGCAGGGTGGAGTGGAAGAGAATGGGACCGGGAGGGAGGATTTGACTGGGCCGGGGATGTCGGAGTCCTACGTGGCGGCGGTCCGGACTCCCGCAAAGCCCCCCCTCCCCCGACTTTGATTCCAATTTACGCGCAAAAGGACCTCCGAACTGGCTAGCAGACGGATACAAGATCGCGTTGGATGACAAAACATGCCCGGACTGCATGCCTCAAACTGATGCGGGCGGTTTGAGGGTCCGCGTTGTAGATGCCCTAAGATGTGTTTGCACTAAATTCATGTCCTTTATCATATAACCGATAGATGTTTATGAATACAAAAATGTTCATGTATGTGAAAAAATGAGCTCATGTTTTCAAAAAAGAATATGTACACAAAAAGGGAACATTTTGAAAAAAATGAAAAAAATGAGAAGGGAAAAACAAAACAAGCGAAATAAAAAGAGGGCCGAAACCTATCGGCGTGTTGCCACGTGAATCTTGCTCTCTTTTTTAGCGAACCGCCATACCGTTTCGTCCCCGAATGAGCGAACCGCTTCGCTCTATTCTGAGACGAGAGAAGCGGCAGTTCCTGCCCGCCGGTGAGGCGTCGATCTCCACCCCTCTCGGTTCGCTGCTCCGGCGGCTGGTGGAGAGGGGTGGGCTGGTGTTTCCCTTCCTGTTGTTCCATTGATTTAGGGCTTTGTCTTCATCTAGTAGTACCAATTTGGTGAGATTGTTGTTCCGTCGAATAATGTGGCATCGGCCTCTTCCTCACCACGACGATGTCCTTTTCGGCGACGCTACTGAGCTGATGGTCTCATCTGCTTGCCATTCGTTTGGACCGGTAGGACTTATGTTTCTTCTATCTGGATGTTGTCGTCTCTCATGGCAGCGCCGACAAGTGGGACAGATTGATACTGGTACAGGGTTGGTGGCCCGACGGCTACAGATTGGCGTTCTTCCCCGTCAACGGCGGCGGAATGCGTCTGATCTGGATCCAGGTTGGTGCGGGGAACATCCTCGGTCGACACGCCACATTGCCAAGCGCCTGTTCTACGAGTGTGGTCCTGGGCTCACAACGCCTACAAGGCTATGGCGCAGGCCTAGATTTTGGTTTGCTGGTGCTCTACCTCTTTCCCCGGTGTGCGCCTCGACGGCGCTGGTGGTTGGCCGCTATTTCAGATTTGGTTGTTCGCATATACTCCAATAGATTTATTTATAATATTCTTTTGTGTGGAGTTCTTTCTATAAAGTTTCCTGGACATCTATCATGTCGCGGTCTTTCTGGTAGTTTCGCTATGTGTGTATGCAATTGTACTCTGTTTTGTTGATTAATATAATATGTGTGGCTCAAAAAAAATATTGCTTTTTTTAGGGTACACGCGAATCTTGCTAGTGTAGTAATGGTACATGTGTATGAATCACGACTCCACGAGTTAATTGGGTAATTGTCTTGAAGTCAACACACAGCACACATGACAGGTAATTAGCGTAGAGAGAAAGGATGTTCTTTTATTGCAGGGAAGTGGTAAGCGTGGACCAAATGAAAAAGATATGGAGACCAAGCTACCACACATTTATTGCAACAGAATTTTATGGTAATATACTACCATCCCCTCTCTATTGATTGCATAGTCATAATGGAGAGTATCTTAGACTTCTTTTTTTTTGAAACATGAGAATATCTTAGACTAGCCACAATGAAGAGTAACACACACTACTGTAGTAACATACACATATTCCTAGTCTATATTATTACCTTCATAGTGGGTAGTAACATAAGTGTGGTAACATGCAAAACTTTATTTATTAGGTTATAGACTCATATTGCATTGGGACATGTGATGTTACAGTAACTAGCTAAGTTACTCAAACTACCTCTCTCCTTATTAACTCATTGCCACATAAGCAAATTTGCTGAGTTGGACTCGATGTTACTGTTGAAGTTACTCCCACTGTGGCTAGTCTTAGACAAGTGTGATGCAGATGACATTAGTCGAGCTTACTACCTATATAAGGGCATCTCCAACAGGTTGTATGTTAGTCTTGTTGGTACAATGTCCATGTCATCAACCAACAAGCTAACATACAACTATTCCAATAGGTTGTATCTAAGTTATCTAATAGATGGTGAGAAAATAAATGTGATTTCTTTCTATTTCACCTTGGAGCTTGTGCAAAGGTTGTTGGTTAATCTACATACAACTTTGCTCTCTCTCCACATTTATTACATGCCACATCATCACTATGTCCTAGGTGGCAAATTTACCAACACCTATCTTACAACTGTTGGAGATGCCCTAATGAGTAGTAAAATATGTGTAGTATTATGCAAACCTTCATTAATTAGATGTTGACTCATTTTATTTTGGGTACGTTATGTTACCACAAACATCTCTCTTCATTAACTAATTGTCACCTAAGCAAATCTGTTTTGGAGTACTACATTATTTTACTTCCACTATGGCCAGCCTAAGCTAGTAGTACAATGTAAAGCGAGAAAGTTGAACATAAACTTGGCACAGAAACTATTTTCAGATTTTTTTTATCTTGAAAATGTGTTTCGTGAATTTTCAAAAATACAGGCTCCAGATTTTTTTGTATCTTCAAGATCTGCTTAATTTTTTTTTTCAAAATTCCAGGCTCCATGGAACCCGGTATCTAAAGGCTGGCAGCCTCAATGGAGCGCCTTGGAGTTTAAAGAAAATCTGGAAAAACATATGGGTGTATACTACATTTCTATAATTTCATGATAAAGCAGGTTTGGTGTGAGATAAAACAATAAACGAAAACTAAGGACATTGTAGTGAATAATACATGATGCGTATGTTAAAAATGCAAACCAACAAATTTGTATGTGAAAGGAGTTTTCAATTATATAATTATTTATAAATACATCTTATATATTATTAATTTTATTAATGGTCAAGGCAACCTCACAAAACATATTAGGCACAGTATATTGGGATGGAAGGAGTACATACTCTCCATGATTATGTAATAACATGGCGATGCAACGAGCATCCCCCTACTTCAACAGTTCCATGTGCTTTGGTTGCTTTTATATCGAACAGCACCCCCGCTCTCATCTGGGCACCACCTACACATTGTCACTTGCCAAGGTAGATTGCAATGTCTTCCTAGCTAGCTAGCCAAGCCACTCCTTGGCACTACGTACGATCAATGGCTGCATCTGCGCTGGATGGCGGCCATCTGCACCGTGCTGGTCCTTCTCCTGTGTGGCGCCGGGCAGCCAGCAATGGCCTACGTCGACGATGGGCTAGCTTGCCCTAGCCCCGGGACGCCATGCCGTGTAGGATGCTTATCTGCGTGCGACACCAGCTCGCGGAAGGTGTGCAACATGCTCTGCGGCCTCACGCCGTCGGTGCTCGACGGGGCGGACCAGGGTTGTGTGAATCAATTCCTCTTCTCTTGCATGGCCATCTGCAAGAACTTGTGCGAGCCCCTCCCGGTTAAGACCCCCTGATCACCGTGCGGTTAGTCTCGGTGCTGTTGCTGTTGGATCTCTCTCTACATGCCCTTCAGAGTTTGCCTCCGTGCTGTCCTCTGGCGTAATGTCGCGTGATTTTTTGTATTTTCTGTGTTTTTGCTTCGGCAAGATGTATTGCCCCTGAGGATGTAAGGTTTTCCATCTCTTTTTCCGTATAAACGAGGTCATGGTCTTCGCCCCGGTTACCCACGTAAACCGTCTAAATTTCCATTGAATTGAGATCAATATACATGCGGGACTTCCTCCCCCCGGACCCCCTGTGACGGATTCAAAAGAATACATCACTGCATTCTGAGAGTGATAACACAAAAGGCAATTAACAAAATAGTAGTAGGAGTACATCACAATTGTTGATCCATGGATAGACGGTCAGTGATGCGTGACAGAAATAATTGTTGAAGGAAACATCAAAGAATTGGCCCCGCCAGCCTAAGTACATCGTGTTCACTACACCATGGTATGAAATGAAAACTCGGAAGTAACATGCATGGCCGGCCGGCATACCCAACGCCGCCGGCGCCCTCGCCGGGGGGCGATCAGGGAGTCTGAGCCTCACACATGTTCTTGCAGGTGCCCATGCAAGCCGAGAGGAATTGGTTCACGCAGGCCTGGTCCGCCCCATCGAGCACTGACGGCGTGAGAGTGCAGAGCATGTTGCACACCATCTGCGAACCGGTGTCGCACGCAGATGCGCAATCTGTGTTGCATGGCGTCACAGCGCTAGGGCAAGATAGCCCGCCGTCGAAGTAGGCCATCGCTGGCCGCCCCGCACCACACAGCAGGATGAGCAGCACGGTGCAGATGGCCGCCATCTTGAGCGCGGATGCAGCCATTGATCGTAGGTACCTACCAAGGAGTGGTTTGGGCTAGGCAGCCAGCTAGGAAGATGGTGCAATATACCTCGAGAAGTGGATGAGAGCAGGGCGTGCTCTTTTTATTGGCAACAAATGCACATGGAACTGGACGCAGAGTGATGCTCTTTGTATCGCCATGTTACTTGATCTGCTGATCATGGAGTATGTATGCAGTATCATCCACCATTGCGTCTTACTCTGTAGTGTACTCCAATGAGGAGGAAGGTGTTTTGTCACAAAAGTCTGTTGCAATAAATGTACGGTAGTTAGAACGACTTTTTTGCATTTTATAGCTGTGTACTCTTATGCACTATCTATCCTTCCTCTGTACACTAATCACTCACCATGTAGTATGTTGTGTGTTGACCTCAAGAGGATTATACAATTAACTCGTGGAGTTCGTGGTCCATATACATGTACTACCACACTACCACTCCACTAGCATATGCCGGCATTCCTTGGTTCTTGCCCGTCGCATCAAATAGTGTTTTTTTTGAAACGGAGGCAAAAGATTTACCTCATCCATTAAATAAGAGGAAAGGGTTTGACAGTTTACAAATGACCATGCAAAGACGGCATGACAATTACTCTTGTACAATAATACACCCTAACTTCTTAGCACCCGCCGTGACCCAAAGGTTGGCCTCAAGTATGACATTTTGGAGGAGAATAGGAGGCGGCGTACTCTTGTGTCGAAACACCCGGGCGTTTCTCTCAAACCAAAGAGTCCAAGAGATGAGCATGGTGAGGGAGGCCATTGCTCGTCTATCGGGGTTTCGCGGATCAGTTCGTCTCTCCCACCAACGCATGAGGGGGTCCTCAAGGTGCCAACCGGATGTGTCAATGTGCGCAAGACCAAACTTGTCAATGACCGATCGCCAGGGCGTAATGGAGAAGCGGCACTTGACGAACAGCTGGATGCCCGTTTCTTACTCCCTTTTGCAAAGAGGGCAAAGCCCACAATTTTCCCAACCGCGCCGCTCCAACCGATCTGCCGTCCAAATCCGGTCTTGCAAGGCCAGCCAAGCGAAAAATTTGACCTTTGGGGGGGGGGGGAGCTTTCCATACCATGTAGTGGATAGGCGAGTGTGTTAGACCAAGGAATTGCACCTTATATGCGGTGGACGCCGAGTATATCCCATCAACCGCATGTTTCCAGACAATGTCGTCCTCAACCTGGTCGTCAAGATGGACGTTGCGCAGAAGTGTCCAAAGCGAGAAAAGCTCCCGGACATGGACGGCGGAGACGACTGTGTCATGCTTGATGTGGGTCATCCAAGCGTTCCGTCGAAGTGCTTCCCGCAGCTTCCAAGTCTTCTTTATGGAGGCTTCAAAGATAAGAGGGGCGACATCCATGGGTTTGCGACCAAGAAGCCACGGGGAGTCCCAAAAGGTGTTTTAGCACCATTGCCAACGATGATTTTGGTCGAGGCATAGAAGAAATCCAGGTCTTCCTTGGTGCAAGGGTTGCCTAATCCAACCCATAACTTGTTAGGCTCCTTCCATTCGTACCAGAGCCACCTTAGCCTTAAAGCCCGAGCAAACTTATCAGTGTTGAGGACCCCAAGGCCTCCTTAACTCGTCGGCCTGCAGACCACGTCTCAAGTGACCTTGCATTTTGCACCAGTCATCTTGTTCGAACCAGACCATAGGAAGGCCCTCTCAACCTTGTTGAGATTATGCAGTGTTCCCTTCGGCACAGTGAGAGGCATTATGGAGAAGACCGCTTGAGAGGTGATGACCGATCTAACAAGGGCAGTGTGTCCAATGGTTGTGATGGTTCGTCCAATGGTCGCATCAAATAGTCACCGCGTCATAATGTGCACCTACCTAGGCATCCCCAACAACCATTAAACCGTCTGTAACCGTTCAAACCTGATCCACCCAGAAACCCTCTCCCTCGCCCACGCTCTTTCCCATTAGAGCACCAGCTCCCCATTCATGCTAGCCCGAAGCGGACGTGGACACTCACTGGAGCAGACATTAAAGCGGCGCACCGGCCGAGAGTGTCACCCGCTGCGCACGCTTTCTCTTCACATTGAAACGGCGTCCGTCTACCCGCCTACCACCATTAAATTAGTGCGTGTACCGAGGAACCTACTCCGGCGCTTCGAGCGCCACACATCCGTCCCTGTGTCGGCCGACATTAAACACCTCTTCGGTTGTCACCTCGCATCCGCCGCTATTTAGATGTGGCCAGGGGCGCCGGGCAAGAACCACAGCACACCTCCGCTCTCCGTCTCCTCCTTCTACCAAACCCGTCATGGCCTCCGGCTCCAAAGTCTTGTGAGACCGCCTCTCTGGCAAGCAAAAGGAGCTCTCTAGCATTGCAGTGGCCTAGGTTGCCCGGCAAGCTAGCTGGAATCAGGCTGGCCTCCGGAACCGGCACCACCGTCATCGCCAGGCCGTCCTCGCACGTCCAGGCTGGTCAACGCAGTCTCCTGGCAAATCCATCGCAAGTGATGGCGGCAACGCGTCCGGTAGGCAGAGAAACAAGCCATGTTTGCGGAGGTTGACGCGGCGGCAGAGGAATTTGACTAGGGCACCAACGACGACGTTGCCAATTCCGCATCGGCCGCACCAAGTAGACCATGATAAGTCGCCGCCGCTTGGGTCCCACGAAGGTCACCACCACCGCCTCGCTGGGTTACACAGACGATGACTTGCCCGCTTCGCAAGGGCGTAGGCCACGGCGACCGTCTTCCCCCATCCCAAAAATCACCTTTGATATGTGCTTCACGGAAATGGAGGATAATCTTCCCCTTCCGCGGAGTCACGTCCCCCCGGGGCTTGCGGCAGCCCGATGAATGAGATGCCAGACATGGGAAAGACATGTCGTGGAAATGGGGCTCCACCGCGGCTTGCAATAGACTAGGTTAGAATAGTCTAGCTTGGTCCTATATAATTTTGTTGAAATATGTCCAGAATATAAATGTTCTTGTCCAGTTTATATGAAAATTGCCTGGTTTGATGTAATTCCTTCGATTAGTTGAAATCAGGTTTGAAATGTGTGCGACTATGGTTGGATGGCCGGCTCCCGCGCCAGTGTCCGCGGACTGCTCCCCCCTCCCCCGGTCCGCAGACGGATGCGGTGTCGGATTTGGGGGTTAGCGTTGGAGATGACTTTAGCTCAGCCTGGGTTTTGGCATGTTTTTTCGTTCTCTTTTTGTCTTTGCTTAGTTATCTTTTCTTATTTTTTGTTTTCTTTTTACCCAATTTTTTCTCCATCTTTTTAACATTTTTACACATTAACATATATTGAGGGAATGACTTAACTATATCGGAGGTCTCACCTAAGTTCTGCAAGGCATTCCTATGGACAATCAACACAAGTCTTCATGACCAACAAGTCAAAGAAAGGAGAGAAAAGAAAAATGCCAAATTAGAGATGAAGGCAAAGTAGAAAAGATAAGCCCAAGCCCAAGAAGAGAGCATCCAGAAGGTGGAGGGGATTCTCTCTGCCATTTCCTCTTATTCCACTAGAAGCCCATGGACTCTTAAGGAGCAAATATTACCTCATTCTACCTTCCCAAATCCTCACCTCACCAAGGGTCGTCTTGGTCATTTATAGGTTTAAAATAACTCATCATAGTTGAATAAACTCGAGAGGAGAGACATTCCCTCCCCCCTCCCCATAGAACCAGGGTTCGAAAGGGGCCGATATTCAAAGTCTGAGGTACCTTGTACGACTCAGACTATCAGGATTCGTGGGACTTCGGAGGCGGCGACGTTCTAAATGCATGCGTTGAGCACCACTCTCGACGACTCTCCTCATAGGACATATAGGCCACACTCCCATGAGGCGGCTAAACCAGTTTGATAAAGATCATGATGTCACTTCATCAATTATAGCGACCATGGTAATAAGACCTCCGTACGCACCCCACGCCTACATTCCAATAACCATGCTACTGTATTCCCCTAATCAAAAGAACAGCGACATGAACAATTGTTCTTCTCTTCCATGCTTATCTCGCAGATCGCATACTTTTTCTGGAGCCTATGACCTCCTCCATTGCACGTGCGCCGTTTGGCTCAAACCTAAAATGTGCAGAAGGTAGAATAGTCAAGTAATATGCGCATGCGTAAAGAAGAAGATTCACTTTTGCAATCATGGTACATGTGTCGTTGTTGGACTTCTTGACATGGTGATATCTGTAACCCGAATCAGCATAGGCTCTTTTTCCAATATCAAAACTTCAGAAATTGTAAAACATTTTTTCAATTTGAATTTTAAAAAAAAACTAGAATAAAAACACAAGAACATTTTTTAAACAAGAACTCTTTTTAAAATTGCATTTTTTAACCCTAAAGTTTTTTCAAAATATATTTATTCTAGAACAAACATTTTTTTTAAATTTCAAATACTTTTTGAAAACACAAACATTTTAGAAATGCAGACATTTGAAAAATTCAAACAGTTTATAAAATTATGAATAAAATAAAAAAGTAGAAAAACAAACAAACTGTTAAAGCGAAGAAAAAATCGGTCACAAACCTTCTAGAAGGTTCGCAAAACCGGGTCATGTTTGCTACCTACAAATGGGTGGGCGTCTTTTAGAAGGTTATTGGAGCAGTCCTTAAAAGAACTGGGCCAAATGGCTTTTCAGATTCTCAAAAAGGTTAGTTGATTCTGGGCTGAGAGTACAATACCGGTCTAATATAAATGGAAGAACTCACAAATATAGAGGTCCACTTCTCACTTGCCTCCCTGACATCATCCTACCATGTAACCCGCGTAAACTATGTCTCGCCTGTAACGGTTCCTATTAGAAATCGCCTACGAGCAGCCGCTACTGTGCCGGCCAATACTGTAGCAGTAGTTTCTTTTTCTGTTTTTTTGTTTTTCCATTGTTGTAGCAAGTTTTTTCTTGTGTTTTCTTCAGGATATATCTTTTCTTCTATCTTCAGTTCCTTTTGGGGTTTCTTTGTTCTTTTTTCGGTTTTCTATTTTGCTTTTCGGTTTTGATTGGCTTTTTCCACTTTAATGTTTTCTTTTTTCAATATGTGTCTACCTTTCCTCACTCACAATGTATATTTTTTGTATACAGTAGGAACATTTTCTGTTCATGTTTAATTTTTTCTAAATACATGATTAACATTTTTACAAATATATGTTTTGATGTCAGTTTTTCATACATGTTACAAATTTTTGGTATGCACCTAAAATATTTTCATACACGTTTCAAAATTTTAAAATACATGATTACATTTTTTTAAACGTTTTAAACATTTTTCCCAACATATGTTAAACATATTTGAAATACAAATTAAACTTTTTTGAATGATAAAAAACATTTCTTGAACAGTGAAATATTTTTTGACATTGTACAAAAAAATTTGAAATGTCACCAAAAACATTTTGAAACCGATAAACTTTTTTCTAAAAATGGAACGTACATTCTTTTTGAATGTATGAAACATTTTTTTGAATTACCTGAACATTGTTTTCATTGTATAAACCTTTTTCTAGATGCCACATACATCTTTTTACCAATGTGTGGCATATTTTAATTGTCACAAATATTGTTTGTACTGACCTTTACCATTTTAAATGTATAATATTTTTTTAAAATATAGTGTAAAGTATTTATTACTAATATATATATATATATATATATATATATATATATTGAATATTTAAAACACGCAAAATTGAGAAAGCAAAAAAACGCAAACAAAAATGTGAAGAAAAAATAGACGGAAAAAACAAAAAAAAATACGTCTGACGTTGATGTGTTGTCGGGATGATATGGAACGCGGTTACTAGGCCCACCCAGTACCAACTCCCTGCAGGCGATCCGTGGCTAGGACTAGCTCTGGGCGTCACATAGACACTCCCCATGTGGTCCAGTCTCTGCAACATTTGCAAGTAAAGTATCTAAACAGAATGCTATCCCCAAAATCCCCAGCTCTAGCACCCACGGACCACTCGAAGAAGATTCAACTTCTCCCTCCACACTCTGACCATGGCGCGTGTCGCCGTCTGCACCGGGCCACTCTCCCGCCTCCACTCCACGACGCCTTCTGTCCCATGCCACTCTCTGTCCCATAGCCATTCCCATCTTTTCATTCACCAGCAGCACAAAGCCCCTCACAGTCGGCCCTGTGCTGCCCGAGGTCGTGGACCTGCCCGGGCTCTCCCTGCCCACCGCAATGCTAGCGACGGCGGTGTCCCTACCCACCCCCGAGCGCCGGTGATCCACAATTTTTAGATATGTGGCGAACAAATTTTAGTATACAATGAAGATTTTCATTACCCGATGGGCAGTAGGTGATCTTCTTTTTAAATACACGAAAAATATTTTATAATATATAATGAACATTTTTTAAATACATGGTAACCATTTTTTTGACATACGATATGGGATTTTTAAAATACACAACAAACATTTCTTTAAAACCTATTTCTGTAGACGATGAAAATAATATAAACTATACGTAAAGAAACAAAAAAAAACTCTATCTTATATGTATACTACTTAAAAAAATGCAAGGTTCCCATTCTCTCATTCGTCCAACCTTCCATGTATATCTTCCTCATATTTCCTTCACCTCTTTGATTTTTCCCTCCCATGTATGATTTTCCTTTCATCGTTTTTTCCGGAAAATAGAGTCAATTGTCCCGTGTTTTATTAACTTACCAAAACAAAAACTTATTTTCTTTGGTAAGTCAATAAATTCTCAGCAAATAAGTGTTTAACAATAAGATAGCAGGTAAATCATTACAATTGCATAAAAAACTTGCTCAGATTTTAGCACAACAATTTAATAATAGACGTGTATCTACCAGAATGTTTATACTCCCGTTGCAACGCAAGGGCAATTATCTAGTTTAAAATACGTTCATTCGTCCAACTTTCCTTATATGCGTTCCTCATATTTCCTTCACCTCCTTGATTTTTCCCTCCCATCTCTAATTTTCCTTCCATCGATTTACTCTAAAATAGAGTCAATTGTCCCATATTGTGTTAACTTACCAAAACAAAAATTCTTTTCTTTGGTGAGTCAATAAATTCTCACCGAATAAGTGGTTAACAATAAGATGGCGGGTCAATCATGTCGATTGAATACAAAAACTTGCTCAAATTTTAGCACAACTAATAATAGACGTGCATCTACTAGAATGTTTATACTCCCGTTGCAACGCACGAGCAATTATGTAGTTTAAAATAAAGTTGAAAAAATAAAAGAAATATAATAATATAAAATAAATTGAAATAACAAAAGAGCGTTATAGAAATATGAAAAATAAAAAAAGGACAGAAAAACAAAGAGAAAAGAATAGACCAGCGCACGTATGGAACAAACCAGTGTAATGAATACCACCTCACAAGCATATAGAATAAAACTAGTCTTCTGGAATAGGGCTAGTCTTCTTGAATAGTTTGGATTGCTTATCACATGGGTCACGTAGTCACAGTAGGGACGAAATCTAAGCGTCGCCTTTGGCGCTTTTTACATAGGCCGGTCTCATAACCAGTCTGCTCATAACCACACGTCCACACACCCGCACGTCGTCAGCCAGACAATACACATGTAGGGACGTACATTAGTTTCCGGTCAGTCATTTATTTATTTCTAAAAAAGTTATTTATTTATTTATTATATCTAAATATTCTAAATACATATACTACAAAAATTAATTTACTTAAAACTGCTAAATACATTCCACACATTTTAGAAAATGGTAAACTCACTCCAAAATTGGGTCCGTGTAATTTTGGAAAAACTTTTGTACCATTCAAAAAATGGTTGTGACATATAAGCGTTTTCATATGCTTCAAAAAATTATTCGCAACGTTTCTTAACGATGACTATACGATGTAAAAAATAGTTTCCTACAATTCAAAAAATGTTCATGACATTTACAGAATGTTCAAGCCTTTCAAAAATATGTTCATGGCATTTTAAGAAAACCTTATACAATATTGTTTTTTTTACATATTTAAAACATATACCATACCAAAACTTATGTGCATTTTAAAAATATTTAAGATGTATTCAAAAAAACTTAAACATGTACTCCCTCCGTCCAAAAATAAGTGTCTTAACTTTGTACTAACTTTAGTACAAATTGATACTAAGGTTGCGACACTTATTTTGGGACGGAGGAAGAATCTAGAAACGTGTTCATCTTGTATTTGAAAAATATTTAACGTGTATCACCAAAATGCTTCTGTGTATAAAAATTGTATAAAATATATTTGATTTTTTTACATGTAATTAAATAGGTAAAAATGAAAAAAAAAACTAAAAACCCGTTGAAAAAACACGTAGAAACAAACCAGAGAAAAACCCTACATGGAAGCCTCCAAAACCTTTCTAAACAAGTTCATAAAAACTTTCTAATACCCAATCCAGAATGCCACAGTACTGAGCCGCCCCCCTAACGTGGCGCAAGACGGCAAGAGGCGAGATGAGCTACAGAGAACCCAATCCTAATTAGTAGGTCCTCTGAGGGTCTATCCACAAAAACCCTATCCCCAAAATCCCCAGCTCCAGCACCCGCGAACCACTCGAAGAAGATTCAGCTGCTCCTCCACGCTCCGACCGACCATGGCGCGCGCCGCCGTCTCCACCGCGCCGCTCTCCCGCCTCCACTCCCCCACGCCCTCCATTCCGTGCCACTCTGTGTCCTCGCAGCTCCGCATTCACCAGCAGCGCAAGCCCCTCACCGTCGCCTCGGCGTTGCCGGAGGTCGCGGACCTGCCGGGGCTCTCCCTGCCCGCCGCGGCGGCCGCGGCCGCGGCCCTGGCTGCCGCGGTGTCCCTCTCCGACCCGGAGCGCCGGCGCAAGGCGCAGGCGGAGGCGGTGGGCGGCGGGGACAAGGAGGCGGTGCGCGCCTACTTCAACTCCACGGGCTTCGAGCGGTGGCGCAGGATCTACGACCCGGCCACGGACGACGTGAACCGCGTGCAGCTTGACATCCGCGAGGGCCACGCGCAGACGGTGGCCGCCACTCTCGCCATGCTGCGGGACGCCCCGGACGTGCCCCTGGCCGGCGCCACGGTGTGCGACGCCGGGTGCGGCACGGGGTCGCTCTCCATCCCGCTGGCCGCCGCGGGGGCCTCCGTGCTGGCCTCCGACATCTCCGCCGCCATGGTCTCGGAGGCGCAGCGGCAGGCGCAGGCCGCTCTCGCCGCCGGGACGTCGCCGGGGTTCCGCATGCCGCGGTTCGAGGTGCGCGACCTGGAGAGCCTGGAGGGGCGGTACGACGTGGTGGTGTGCCTGGACGTGCTCATCCACTACCCGCGGGAGGAGGCGCAGAAGATGATCCGCCACCTCGCCTCCCTCGCCGGGAAGCGGCTGGTCATCAGCTTCGCGCCCAAGACGCTCTACTTCGACGTGCTGAAGCGCGTCGGCGAGCTGTTCCCCGGCCCGTCCAAGGCCACGCGCGCCTACCTCCACTCCGAGAAGGACATCGAGGAGGCGCTCCGCGCCGCCGGCTGGCGCGTCAATAACAAGGGCTTCATCTCCACCCAGTTCTACTTCGCCAAGCTCTACGAGGCCGTCCCCGTCGCCGCCGGCTCGTCGTAGCAAATGTGTTCATAGACCGACTGTGGTTGTATCTTGCAGAGTGTAGCTAATACGTACGTGTATCTCTAATCTCTCGGTGGTATCTCTAATCTCTCGGTGGTTCAAGCATGATTCGTTCTTGTCATCGTGCTGCGTCAAAGCTAGGCATTGCGCCATGAGTTTCTTCTTCGATATGGACATCGAGCATCGCTCTGCTCTGGTCTGAATGCCAGTGGACTCAGAGTCAGTGAGGAGACGTCGAGCAGAGCAGCTGCTGCAGATAAAAACAGAGAGCTCTGTTTATAGTCGAGCGCGCGCGCGCCCTAGGGGCTATGCTGAAGATAATGCAGGGCGCCACCAGCAACCCTCGATGTGCGATGTTCTCCACCGCACGCTGCAGTGTCCTCCCCGTCCACCCACAGCCGCGCGTCGCCGTCCCCGTGCCACGCCGGCGCGCGCGGGCGCTTACCGCCGTCTCGGCGAGGCCGCGCCGCGGAGGCGCGCGCCGGGACCGCTCGTGGGACGACGACGGAAGCGGCGGGAGCGGCGACGAGGACGGCATCGACGAGAGCTTCTTCGGGGACGCGCGTGACGAGGAGGAAGACGAGCCGGAGGAGGAGGAGGAGTCGCCGCCGCCTTTGGGGCCGGGGCGACGGGCGGCCGGCTCGCCGGAGTCGCCCGGGGGGCAGCTGCGCGGGTCGGACGTGCTGCGGGCGCTGCAGCGGGCGGCCGCGGCGAAGGAGGCCAAGAAGAAGAGCAAGCGGAGTGCGGGCGCCGCGCGGCCGGCGGCGCGGCGGCAGGGGAAGGGCGGCGGCGCGAAGGCCGCGGATGAGGTCGTGGCGGGGGAGGCGAGGCCGATAGAGATAAGGCGCGAGTGGGCGCCGAGGATCCGGGAGCTGGAGCTCAGGGTGCAGCAGCTCCTCCACAAACACCAGTAGGATTAAAGAGCTTTGTTGGTTATCATGGCTCGTAGTTTGTCGAGCGACTAATCCATGATTGCGCCGGCGAAGAAGCGTGCTTTGAATCTGTTGAATTTTGATTCTTGGATGTATATGCACTCCCTTCTGATTCTGATTTTTTTTAGTTTTGAAAACATTTTGGAGTGCTGATTTTGTTGTTTTTGCCATGGCAATATCAACTTGGCGACACCGCAAACCCGCCGTATCAAAGCTTCAAGAGGGCGGCGTGCAGGCGGGGGCTGGGCCAGGGTGCAAGGGGCGGGGACGCTGGGCGTCGCCATCGTAAAAAAAAAATAGACCAACCCAAAGGTTAACTCTTGTTGGCATTTTTTTATAGGAGAAACTCCGCGAGCACCGCGCGTCCGAGCCGAGACTCGAACTCGGGTGGGCTGGCAGCAACCTCAGCTGCCAGCCAACGGGTCGACGCCCCGTCCTCAGGGCGTCGCCATCGTCATCCATGCACACGCCGCCCTGGCCGGGGTAATACCAGCCGCCCTACTTTTACGTCGCTAAGCAGCTCGGTCGGCAGTCGCCGGCCTCCGCCGTCGGTTGCGTGTCGTATTGCGTCGACATATACGCGGCGGTGCTCCATTTCACCGACTCGGCATCGCCGCAGCTTGTCCAGCTGTGGACGCCAGGCGTGGATTAGCTCGGTGCCCGCTTGCTTTTCATCAGTATGTCTCAAACGGGCGAAACGCCATATGACAACGCATATAGGGAGTTGTTGGATATTATCCAGGACGGAGGTGAAGACGATGTCGAGGGAGGCCAAGTAGATGACTCCAAGCTGGAGGTGTACGCCCAACAGCTAGGCATGTACACCGGGCAGCCGGAGTAGAACATCGACGAGATGGTCCTTGATCTGGATGATTTGCTGGCCGATCCAAAGAAGAGGGGTAGAGGAGAAAGTTTTAACATGTGGGAGGACAAATTGTTATGCGATGTGTGGTTGGCCACTAGCATCGATCCGTCCATGACGCAGAGCAAAGGGCACAATATTTGGTCCAACATTCATTCCTGGTTCCATGAGCACAAGAATTACGAGCCCTACTGCAGCAAACTCATTCATGGGCATTGGACAAAGTCACTCAACCACTGATGGTACACCATCCAAGAGATCGTGAGCAAGTATTGCGGCTATTTAAAACAACTGGTCGGCCGGTGACCAGGTGGTGCGTAAATCATTGAGCAAGTAAGTTGTTCTACATGTTGGTCATTTGCCAGGATATGCTCTATGATTGGTCATTTGCCGGTATGCATCTAGTTGACAAAGTATTTTCTTATAGTCCCCCCCTGTGTGCAACTTGTACTTGAAGGTGGAGAAGAAGAGCTTCCCCTTCATGCATTGTTGGTTGAACTTGAACGCGCAACCCAAGTAGAAACTTGGCATTGCCAACTACATCAAGACCATCGGCATTGGCAATGAGAAAGAAGCGGGTGATCCAACGACCCAACAAAAGAGCTGCCCAAAAAGGTTAGAAGGGTGTTTTGTGGAAAGAAGTGGGAGGAGAAAAGTTGAAGCAAGAAGGGTGGCGGCTAAGATAACAAAGAGACTCGAGAACATCTTGGCGAAGAAGGACGAGACATGTGTCAAACCTATGATGTGAAGTAGAAAAAGAAGGCAGAGAGGTTTAACATCTTGATTGCGCGATTGAGAAGAATATCAATCTCGAAGAGAAGGAAACCAAGCTTGAAAAGAAGAAGGTTGAGCTCACGACTGCTTCGGAGGATATCAAGATGTTGACCATGAGGATGGACGAGTTGAATTCGATGTGGTGTTAATGGTGCGTGTTGTCTGTGTTTAGGATATTGAAGCGCTTGGCACCCGAGATGAAAGCAGACGAGAAAGGAGGCGGATGGCGAGGAGCCGACGAGAGAGTGAACGAGGAGGCTCGGACAACCGATTTTGCAGGGCAAAAAATGCATTTTTTTTTTCATGAACTGACGGACTGAAAATTTTGTGATCGAACCATGTAAAAACTATGATATTCGTCTCTCTTCGGTGTCTCCAGCGCTGTGAACACCGCATTTGACAGACTCTCCGACGAGGCCAGGGGCACGAAACTCAAACCGGCAGATTCTTTCACCTCGAATTATCTTTCTTTGGGGGGCGTGACCTGATTCCTCAGCGGCATGGAGTGACAGAACATCTGTTCGGTTTAGCACTGTCGGCTACTGAACTTTTTTCTTTCTTTTTGGCGCTAAGTGAACGTGTTATTTTTGGCCTGAAGCTGATCATAAAAAACACATGCGCGCAGTGACAGTACAGTTGCTCGGCTCAGCACTGTCCGTAGCTAACATCGTGGCATCAAGTTGATCTAAAAAACACATGCACACAAGCAGTATTAAACATCGAGGGCCAGTGGAAATGGGAGCTGGAAGCTAATCAGAGCACTGGTCACTGACTTAGCCAGGACATCCACTGACATGTAAACTAATCGGGATAGCGACTGAAGCACCACTCGAAACTACTAACTTGGACGCTTAAAGCACGATATCTTGTCTGCAGATGCTTAGGAAAACCCATCTGCTGGTCGCCATCTCGAAGAACGCCGTGGCGAGCACCGACGCCCAAGTGTTTTGTTTCGTCCACTGTGCTGAAAGTTCAGGAACGGCCCTTCTTATCTGAAATATGAGAGTTCTGTCTTTCTTAGAAACAGACACGGGAAGCGCCCGGCTTTAAATTAAGAAATAAGAAAGTTCTGGTCGTTCAATTAGTGAAAGCAGACATCATTGGCTCCTAACACGAAGTTTAGTTGGTTTCGACGTGGTTTGACCATTCAACTATCCGAGCGAGGGCTTTTTATTGGGCTAATCCCTCTACATGGAGGCAAGATGGAAGCCCATCTCAGTCTATGAGTCCAACACTACTTGTGGACCGTTGATCTCGGTTGAACGGATGGTTGGGATGTCTCCTTCAGTGAGGAGAGAAAAAAACACACACTCAGTGTATACTGTATGAGAGCAAGAGAGCATCGAAAACATACCACAACCATGAGAGGCCAAGAGAAAGTCTATCTAGATTGGTGGCTTCTTGTTGATCTTCACTAAATTCGTTCATCGGAGGCTCAAACGTGATTGGACCGACTCCAGTTTTGGTGAATTTGTTCCACACTCAGGGCAATGTGATTCGGTTCGTTGTTTGAGGATTGATTGAGTGGAACGCGAAATTCGAGTGGTTTAGTTAGACCTACTTGGTGAGGAATCAAAAGTCTGCAGTCTTGAGATATAATCCATCAGAGGGGTGAAATGTAGCTACTAAATTGATATGAAGTTTTGTTAGCACGTTGAGGACTCACTGTACTACACGTCTGACAAGTTTCATGCGATATGGTTGAGCCATTTAAAAACAGTTATGAAGAAACTGAAGAGAGGAAAAAACATCGGTTTCTTTGTTTAACATTTTTTTAGCTACCTCTTATTTGCTCCCGTTTAGGAGCATTTTGTTGTTGTTGTTTTTTTGACGAAAAGACAGCTAGGTGCTGGTTTTCATTGATGAAGAAGGGAATACAAAGTCAGGTTAAATATGACGCCGGCGGCCCTCAGAACACTGAAACAAAAACTATGGTGGTTCAAAAAACTTGCTCATCGGTGCCAACCCAGCATGAAGCCAGCACCGGGCCTCATCAACGATTTTGCGAGCTAACTGTGTCTCGGTACAGACTTTGCCCTCGAAGATCCTGGCGTTTCTCTCCTTCCAGAGGCACCAAGCCACCAGCAGGCAAGTAGCTCGCCATGTGGGTCTGCAAGAGCGCGACAGGGCTGCAGTCTGACGTCTGAAGCGGTCTCGCAGGCAGCCGCCAGTGTTCACTGTTCATGTCGATGGCCGAGAATGGCTGGCCGAGGGAAGGTGCAGTTCTTGCCCAGATAGACTTGGAGAAATGGCAAGAGCTGATCAGGTGCACTGCCGTCTCGGGCTCGCTGCGACAGAGAGGGCACAACGGGTCATGAGGGATTTGCCGTCGGGCAAGGTTATCAGCCGTGAGACACTTGCCTCGGAGGAGGATCCATGCAAAAGCCTTGGCCCTCGGCGCCGCTTTGGCATTCCAGATGATGGCGTTGTCATTTGTCGGGATCGAGCCCTGGAACTGCATCCGGTAGGCCGATGCCGCGGTGTACTGCCCAGACGTCGTCAGTCTCCATCTGATCTGGTCCGTTGAGCCCTCCGTCAGGGTAATGGCTCTGGTCGCCTCCCACAAGTCACAGAGCTCTTGGAGCACCACGCCCGACGGGTCAGCCTTGACATACTGCAGCCACCTATCGTTGGTGATTGCATCTCTGATGGTGAGTCGGCGGCCGTTGCAGTGGCGGAAGAGGTTGGGCCATCTGTCCGCCGGTCTGCAGCCATGCGCCCAATGCGAGCGCCAGAAATTTGCCTTGCATCCATCACCAATGATGACCTGAGTTGCTGCCCAGAAAACATTCTCCGCTGCCGGATCGTTGGGCATGATCAGGTCGTGCCACTGACTTGTCCCGTCTGTCCATTTGTTCCAGAACCACTGTGCTCTGAGCGCGGCGCCTTGCTTCTGAAGGTCAAGGATTCCCAGGCCGCCGAGCTCGCGAGGACGGCATACCTGGCGCCAACTGACCAGACACCTACCCGCAGGTGTAGCTTCATCCGCCGCCCAGAGAAAACCGTGGCGGAGCCGGTCAACAAGCTTGATGAACCATGCCGGCGGCGCGATCGCCATGAGTCTGTAGATGGCCATAGCAGAGAGTGTCGTGCGGATCAACTCGATTCTGCCCGGCAGGGAGATTAGCTTGGCCTTCCAACCTCGCAATCTTTTTGCCAAGCTATCCAAGATTGGCTGCAGATCATCTCGTTTCAGGCGCACATCAGAGAGGGGCAGGCCCAGATAAGTGATCGGGAAGGGTTTAGTCGTGCACTGGGTGCCCTCCATGACAGCCTCAATTGTGATCCCTTCACAACGGATCGGGGTAGCCGCACTTTTATCCCAGTTGGTCTTCAGTCCCGTTGCATCTCTGAAAGTTTCCAGGAGGCGGACGGCAGCGTGCATCTCAGAGTTGGATGGGTTGATGAAGGCGACGACATCGTCGGCATAGATCGAGACCCGAGAGGGCAAGCTCATCCTTCCAATATCAGCCAACACCTTGACCCGGCAAGCCTCTTGGAATATTGCACCAAGGGTGTCCATTGCAAGAACAAACAGGAGCGGGGAGAGAGGGTCTCCCTGGCGCAGTCCGCGGTGGTGCTTAATTGTGTCTGATAGGTCGCCGTTAAGAGCATTTTGTTGTTGTTGACAAGTTGTAGCTTATACTTTCTGCAGTTGTGAACCTCTGTACGATTCTAGAAAAGACTCGATTGTATCCATTCCGCTAATAGTGGAAGTTGGAGTGGACGGTTTGGAGGTGGAGTATTTGTTATTTACGTCGCTTACTTGTTCAATGTTCACTATAAATTGAGGGGTGGGTGGGGGAGTGGGACGGTGGGGGTGTGCCTCTATTGTGTCTGTGAAATGGCACATTGTGTTGTTTATGTCCAACCGCAACAACCCGCCCTACCTCCATCTCATTTGTAGCGAGAGCAGGAGCATGCTCTAGTGCAACGCTGGAGGGTAGCGCAACTCTTGTGGTAGTGCCCGTGGATGACTTATAACTCGGGGTAGTTGTGATTTGTTTTACCTACATTCATGCGACGGTGGCTGCTGCATCTAAGAAGATGGTTGCTCACACCATCCATGACAATGGTTCAATGGTGGACGGCCGTGACAGCCCGCTCGTGTTCTTGGACACGGCCAACATCAGTAGAGGCGCCTCCACTAGGAGTGCTGAAAAAAATGACCATTCAGAGGTCGCAAAGAGAGCATAAATGTCGGGGATGGACCCCGGGCAGGCAACGGAATCCGGATCCTTTTCAAAAAACAACGGGGCTGGCATCGCCCCTCAATGTCGGCCCGCGCTTGGCTGGCTCGCTCGACCCGGCCAAGCCCCCCCAAGCCGGCCAGACTAGCCGACCCGGCAAGACACGTCGACTCGGCCCCAACAACTGGCGGAAGACAGCCGAACCCGGCACGACCAAAGCCTCCTCACCAAGCCAGCGCCACCCATGGCGTGCTACGCAATCCAGCCGCGGGTCAACTCCCGTCCCATCCAGGCCGTATGACGGGGACGAGACTTCAATCAACGATGACCGAGGCAACAGTGCCCCGCCCATGCCTCTGGTCAGCAGGAACGTGGCAACAGTGCCCCTCACCTACCCGCTGACCAGGGCCGGCGTGGCAACAGTGCCCCCACCCTCACCGCTGACGACAACAAGCGGCAACCTGACGGAGAGCACTGTACGCGACTCGACTCGGCCACGCCCTAACGATCGACAAGACGGCGCACAGTCCCCCTAGGCTTGCGGGGCCCGCACCTAGGGGAACCCGGCGAACCACAAGCCCTCAGCGGGGCCCAGCCCGGGTCCCCGGACACCGACAACACGGACCCACCGACTTATAACATTACCATTGTACCCCCGAGGGGTTGGACTATAAAACCCCCGGGAGCCCACGATCATTCGAGAGGCAAAGCAGGAGGACTAGCCACAAAAACAGCAACGCCGGAGAGAAGGAGCATCCCAAGCCTTGGCCAGCTTCCTTCCTCCTTCATACAGCTCCAGGAGCAACATTGTACTATCGATCATCCAACTACACTCGGCAGGACTAGGGGTATTATCTCTCCGGAGAGCCTCGAACCTGGGTATGTCCGGCGTCCCGCGCCCGCTCATGCCAACCTCGCCTCTGGAGCCCACCAGCGCCCTCGAGCCTCCTCCTCTCATTAGCCATCCCTTGGCATCTGCCGTGCGCCCACCACGACAGTTGGCGCCCACCGTGGGGCAGCTCGAGGAGCTGGCCGGGAGCATGCTTCGGACGGGGCCCTTCTCCTACGCCGACGAGTCCGTCGCTCTGGCGGACGACGTCGTCGGCGCGCTTGTCGCCTCCTTCGCCGCGCTGCGCATCTCCGATGCGTTCGCGGCCGACGAGTACCCCAGCGAGGTGCTCAGCTACTCCGACTCTCCCCTCTCCCTCGGCGGCGTCGTTTCCGCCGGGGCAATGGGCGTCCATGTGGAGGTCTTCGTCACCGGCGATGGCGCCTCCTCCTCGCCGAGCAAGACGAGGAAGGCTGCCGAAGCCAGGGCCGCAGCGGATCGGATCGAGCCGTCCGATCCGTTGCGCGCCGCGATGCAGAGCCTCCGCATCCCCATCGGCACCGACGTCGACGCCACCAACGTCGCTGAGGCCCGAACCCAGCTCGAGGAAAGGCGCCAACAGATGCTGGACCTATCTGAGACGCTCGCCGCCACTCAGCGTCGCCTGGACGCCGCTCAGCTGGAGCGCGACGCCGCCTACGGATTCACGCCCGCCGCGGCCGAGCCAAGCCGGGTCGCCGATGTGCGTGCCCGGGGAAGAGCGATCGGCTGGGCCCTCGGCGCCGTCCCAACCGTCTACGAGACCCCAGCGAAGAACATGCGCGCTGCCCGGGTAGCCGCAGTCGGCTTGGACCAGCTCGCGGGTGAGGAGCTGAAAGAGCGCATCGGGCGGATGCGTGAACTCCTCCACGCCGCCAACACCCAGCAGGACCGCCTCAACCAGCTCGCCAAGCCGGCGGGATCCGGCTCCGCCCGCCTTGGCGGGCCCGGTGAACTTCTGCACACCGCTTCCTCGCCACCAGGCGAGGCGCACTCCGGCCAAGCCCGGACTCGGCGCGTTCCGGCCGCTACAGCCGCCGGCGGATTGGGCGACGAGCCCGTCCTAGAGACCCAGCGCAGACCCGGCCAGCATGGCCGGCGTCCGGCTCCAATCGGCCCGGCCCCCCGTGGCCTGGCCGCAAGTCGACTCGGCCCGCGCGCCATCGACGACACCGACGCTCGCCACCGCCTCGATCAGCTCGCTCGCTCCCTGGAGTTGGAGGAGAGCGGCGCTATCGGGCCAGCGTGCTTCGGCCCGCGCATCCGGGATGAGCCCTTCCCCAAAGGATTCATGCTCCCCCGCGACACCCCCAAGTACAACGGGACGGTGAAGCCAAAAGACTGGCTCACCGACTACACCACGGCCATTGGCATCACCGGTGCCAATCATCGTCTCGCCGTGCGCTATGCACCGCTCATGCTCCAAGGGTCGGCCCGCACGTGGTTGAACAGCCTGCCGATGGGAAGCATCAACACGTGGGTGGATTTCGAGGAAGCCTTCGTCTGCAACTTCACGGGGACCTACAAGCGACCCGGCCGCCCTGGCCAGCTCGCCATGTGCATGCAAGGGCCTACGGAGACCGGTCGCGAGTACCTCGCACGCTGGACCGAGCTCCGGAACAGCTGCGAGGGCGTCCATGAAGTCCGGGCGATCCAGTACTTCGTCAGCGGGTGCCGAGACGTCACCCTCCTCAAGCACAAGCTCTTACGCTCCGAGCCGGCCACCATGGCCGCGCTCATGGTGACGGCGGACAAGTACGCCAACGCTGACTCCGCCATGAAGATCCAGGTGGCGCTGGATGAAGCCGGCAAGGTGAAGCCGGTTCCCCTTCCGAAGCCGGCCGGCGAAAGCAGCCGACAGCAGCATCACCAGAACAAGAAGCGCAAGGCCGACCAGCCGGCGCCGCGTCACGACAACCGGCTCGTCGCGGCTACCGAGCCCGCGGCGGACCCGGCGGCGAAGCGCCGGCAAACCAGCAAGACGACATGACAACCCGCCATGAGCTTCGAGCAGATGCTCGACGCCCCCTGCAAGCACCACAGCGGCGCAAGACCCTCCATGCACACGCTTCGGCAGTGCACCATCACCAAGCGCATCATCAGGGGCGATGTCCCGCCCCCTCCGGCTCTGGCTCCAGGCGCGGGACAGCCGCCTCCGCCTCCACCGCCGCCTCCAGCTGGCGGCGCGATGCGCGACGACGCCTACCCGGGCCTGAGCGCGGCCTACGTCGTCTTCACCAGCCTCGGCGACGACAAGCGCAGCGAGCGCCTCCTTCGGCAGGAGGTGAAGACCGTCGTCCCGGCCAAACCGGAGTTCATGCATTGGTCGGATCGCCCGATCACCTGGACCCGGGAGGATCACCCGGCAGTCATGCCGAGCCCGGGTGGTTACGCCCTCATCCTCAACCCCACCATCGTCGCACGGCGCACATGCAAGTTCTCCCGAGTCCTCATCGACGGCGGCAGCAACATCAACATCCTCTACCGCGACACGATGACCAAGCTCGGCCTCAAGGCCGAGGACCTGGAGCCAACCCGAACGATCTTCCACGACATCGTACCCGGCCTCTCCTGCTCCCCCATTGGCCGGGTCCGGCTAGATGTCCTGTTCGGTGACAGCGGCCACTTCCGGCGCGAACCGATCTGGTTCAAGGTGGTGGACCTGTCCAGCGCGTATCACGCGTTGCTGGGCCGGCCCGCGCTCGCCAAGTTCATGGCGGTTCCCCACTACGCGTATCTGAAGATGAAGATGCCGGGTCCCAAGGGCCTCATCACCGTCGCCGGCGATTACCGCAAGTCCCTGGAGTGCGCCCGAGACGGCTCCAAGTTGGCCGAGTCGCTGGTCATTGCCGAGGGGCGGCGCCAGCTCGACCGGATCGTCGCCCTGGCAGGCGAGGCCTCCACCGCGTCAATCCCAACCCCGGACCTGGCCGACGAGGCCGCCTTCAAGCCCTCCAAGGAGACCAAGAAAGTGAAGCTCAACCCAGAAGACCCCAGCTGCAGCAAGTACGTTGTCGTAGGCGCCCGCCTCGACAGCAAATAGGAAGGCGAGCTCATCGACTTCCTCCGTGAGAATCGGGATATCTTCGCATGGACCCCCAAGGACATGCCGGGTATCCCGAGGAAGTACGCCGAGCACAAACTTCACGTCCGCAAGGACGCCAAGCCTGTCCGTCAACCCCTACGACGATTTTCTGAAGAGAAGAGAAGAACCATTGGTGAAGAGGTCGCCAAGCTTTTGGCGGCCGGCTTCATAATGGAAGTGTTTCACCCTGAGTGGCTGGCCAACCCAGTTCTCGTCCTGAAGAAGAACAAGACCTGGCGCATGTGTATCGACTACACCAGCCTTAATAAGGCCTGTCCCAAGGATCCGTTCGCCCTCCTGCGGATCGTCCAAGTCATCGACTCGACCGCCGGGTGTGAGCTCCTGTCCTTCCTGGACGCTTACTCCGGCTACCACCAGATCAAGCTGGACCCGGCCGACGCCCTGAAGACGTCCTTCATCACGCCCTTTGGGGCGTATTGCTACATCACCATGTCGTTCGGCTTGAAGAACGCCGGCGCCACCTTCCAGCGTTGCATGCAGAAATGCCTGCTGCCGCAACTCGGCCGCAATATCCACGTATACGTGGACAACATCGTGGTGAAGACCAAGCAGCACCTCACGCTCCTCGACGATTTGAAGGAAACATTCGCCAACCTCCGCGAATACAAGGTCAAGCTTAACCCGGAAAAATGCGTCTTCGGCGTCCCGGCCGGAAAGCTACTCGGCTTCCTCATCTCGGAACGCGGCATTGAGGCGAACCCGGAGAAGATCAAGGCCATTGAGCGCATGCGCAAGCCGGCTCGGCTGCGCGATGTCCAGAAGTTCACCGGATGCTTGGCCTCGGTCAGCTGGTTTCTAAGCCAGCTGGGCGAGAGGGCGCTACCCCTGTACCAGCTGATGAAGAAGACAAGCCCGTTCGAATGGAACGACAAGGCAGACGAGGCCTTCCAAGACCTCAAGCGCATGCTCTCCACCACGCCAGTCCTGGCCGCGCCGACCGATAAGGAGCCGCTGTTGCTCTACATAGCCGCGACCTCGCGGGCGGTCAACACGGTGCTGGTGGTCGAGCGACCAGAGAAGGGCAAGATCCAAGCCGTCCAGCGCCCAGTCTACTACCTGAGCGAGGTGCTCTCCATCTCCAAGCAGAACTACCCGCACTACCAGAAGATGTGTTACGGCGTGTACTTCACCGCCAAGAAGCTGAAGCAGTATTTCCAAGAGCACGTCGTCACCGTGGTCAGCACGACGCCTATCGGAGAAATCATCGGGTGCCGGGATGCCTCTGGCCGGGTTGCCAAATGGGCGATCCAGCTAGCCGGCCACACCATCCTCTACGAGCCCCGCACCGCGATCAAGTCTCAAGCCCTGGCCGACTTGCTCGTCGACTGGACCGAAACCCAGTACTTGCTGCCGCCTCCCGACTCGACGCATTGGCGCATGCACTTCGACGGGTCCAAGATGCGACTCGGCTTGGGGGCCGGCATCGTACTGTCGTCCCCGAAGGGCAACCGGCTCCGCTACGCGCTCCAGATCCACTTCGCCGCCTCCAACAACGTCGCCGAGTACGAAGCCCTTGTGCACGGCCTCCGACTGGCCAAGGAACTCGGCATCCGGCGCATCCTGTGCTACGGCGACTCGGACCTGGTGGTGCAGCAATGCTCCGGCGAATGGGACGCCCGTGACTCCAACATGGCAAGCTACCGCTTCCTTGTCCAGAAGTTGTCCGGATCCTTCGAGGGCTGGGAGTTCCTCCACGTCCCGCGCGCGGAGAACGAAGCAGCCGACACTCTCGCCAAGATCGCCTCGTCACGACAAGACATCCCGTCCGACGTCTCCCTCGAGCACCTGCGCAAGCTGTCCGTCAAGCCATCGCCGGACTCCGAGTCCATCCACATTCCAGACGACCCGACGGCACCTCAACCTGGCCCGAGGACTGCTGAACCCGGCCCGGGGGCTGCTCAGCTCGACCCGGCCACCATCGTCCCGGACCCGGCCGTCGCCATCCCCGACCCGGGGGCTGCCGACTCGGAACCCACCCTGGTGGCCGTCTTCGCCGTGGTTACGGCTCCATCTTGGGCCCTCTCAATATCAGAATTTTTGGAGAACGGGGTTCTCCCCATGGACGAGACCGAAGCTCGGCAAGTGCAGCGCCGGGCGTCCGCCTACAGCATCATCAACAACGAGCTCGTCAAGCGCAGCTCCACCGGCGTCTTCCAGCGCTGCGTCGAGCAGGAGCGGGGCATCGACATCCTCCTCGACATACATCAGGGCGAGTGTGGGCACCACGCCGCATCACGATCCCTGGTGGCCAAGGCGTTCCGCCACGGCTTCTACTGGCCCACGGCCCTCCAAGACGCCGAGTCGCTCGTCCTCAAGTGTGAGGGATGCCAGCGCTTCAGCAAACGCAGCCACCAGCCGGCGTCAGCACTCCGCACCATACCGATCACCTGGCCCTTCGCGGTCTGGGGACTCGACATGGTGGGACCCTTCAAAACCGCCCGAGGCGGCATGACGCACTTGCTGGTGGCAGTGGACAAATTCACCAAGTGGATCGAGGCAAGACCAATCAAGAAACCGGACGGGCCAACAGCCGTCCGGTTCATCAAGAACATAGCGGTGCGCTACGGCATGCCGAACAGCATCATCACTGACAACGGCACCAACTTCGCCAAGGGCGCGCTCGAGCAATACTGCTCCGTCTCCGGCATCCGCCTCGACCTGGCCTCCGTTGCGCATCCGCAGTCCAACGGGCAGGTCAAGCGGGCCAATGGACTCATCCTGTCCGACGTCAAGCCGCGACTCGTCGAGCCGCTCATCCGCTCACCCGGCAGCTGGCTTGACGAGTTGCCAGCCGTTCTCTGGAGTCTACGCACCACGCCGAATCGGTCGACCGGGTTCACCCCGTTCTTCCTCGTCTACGGAGCCGAAGCCGTCATCCAGACCGACGTCGAGTTCGACTCGCCGCGCGTCGCGATGTACACCGAAGCCGAAGCCAGAGAAGCCCGCGAAGATGGCGTCAACCTGCTCGAAGAAGCACGCCTCCTGGCGCTCAGTCGCTCGGCCATCTACCAGCAAGGCCTGAGGCACTACCACAGCAAGAAGATCAAGCCCCTCGCGTTCCGCGAGGGCGACCTCGTCCTCTAACTCGTCCAAGAGCAGGCAGGCCAGCACAAGCTATCCCCTCCATGGGAGGGCCCATTCATCGTGAGCAGGGCCTTGCGCGACCGCAACGCCTACTACCTCATTGACGCACGCAAGTCGAGGAAGCGCAAGAAGGACACCACCGGTGAAAAAACGACCCGGCCGTGGAACGCGGAACTCCTCTGCCCGTTTTACAGTTAGCCGCACGAGCGTATGTATCATCGCCTTTTGTAAACGCATGAAACTATGGGGTCCCCGAACGAGACTCGGGGGCTGCCTTTTGTCGACCAATTTATTGTGTCCCTATTTTCTTGCATCACTATACCACTGAACCCGGCCACCGGTCCGACTCGCTCGACCCGGGGGCTCGGGGGCTGGCCGGCTCGGTCGCTACCCCGCCGCCTTACTTGGTGATTCCTGATAAAGTTAGGATGCCGCAGTCCCCCACTTCGCCCTAAAGCCACAGATCCAGCTTTGGCTGTCGGCTGGCAAGCACAATGGGCCAAAGCTCCTTTACGCTTCATACACTAAGCCAAAGGTTGCCGGGTCGATCAACCCGGCCCGCCATTCATCAAATGAACAGCCGCACGACCGGCTGCTCGCCAACCGGCTTCGCCGGATTGCCGCCAGCCGGCCTAGTGGGTGTTTCGCTCGCGCTCAACGTTTCGAGGGATCCAAGTCCTGCGCGCTCCTCTCAAAGAACCGAACTCCTTGTCACGGACCGGAGCCTCGGCCGTCTGACTCGCGGGGGGGGGGGGGGGAGGTTTGAGAAAGGAAAAGCGCATGAAATCGGTCCAAAAAATAGAAGGCAAAAAGCAAAAGCACCCACGACATCTACAAGTATTTAAGAAAAGGCCCACGGCCCGAGTTCATTACACCCTAAAACCCCCAGTGGGTGGGTGGACCTGCTATTTAACAGATTTTACACAAAGTGTCTCAGGCATCTCCAGCGCCGCGTCGCGACATTGACGGTTCTCCCCTCGCGGCCTCCGGGTCCAGCGAGGTGCCGGTGCCCTCCTCAGCATCCGCGTTGCGGTAGACGCCCGTCTCCTCCGAGCTCCCCTCCGGATCGTGGAGGAGCAAGCCGTAGTCGTCGCCGTCCATGACCCCACCGTCTTCCATCCGCTCCGGATGGAACTCGTCGTGGAAGGCGAACTCGCGATGTAGCTGGCCCGGGAGGCGATCCGGCCGGCTTGCTCCTGCAAGAGCTGCTCCGAACCGGCCCGCTGGCCCATCAACGCGTCCAGCTGCAGGTCCGGATGCCAAGACAGCGCGAAAGCACCGGCACGAGCGGCGGAGACGCGCCACTCGCCAAGCCGGTCCGGCCCGATCTCCAACCAACGCGCCAGGTGCGAGAAGCTGCTTGGTTGGACGGAGTCCGGCCATAAGGCTGAAGGAAATATGCCCTAGAGGCAATAATAAAGTATTATATATATTTCCTTATATCATGATAAATGTTTATTATTCATGCTAGAATTGTATTAACCGGAAACATAATACATGTGTGAATATATAGACAAACAGAGTGTCACTAGTATGCCTCTACTTGACTAGCTCGTTAATCAAAGATGGTTATGTTTCCTAGCCATAGACATAAGTTGTCATTTGATTAACGAGATCACCTCATTAGGAGAATGACGTGATTGACTTGACCCATTCCGTTAGCTTAGCACTCGATCGTTTAGTATGTTGCTATTGCTTTCTTCATGACTTATACATGTTCCTATGACTATGAGATTATGCAACTCCCGTTTACCGGAGGAACACTTTGTGTGCTACCAAACGTCACAACGTAAATGGGTGATTATAAAGGTGCTCTACAGGTGTCTCCAAAGGTACTTGTTGGGTTGGCGTATTTTGAGATTAGGATTTGTCACTCCAATTGTCGGAGAGGTATCTCTGGGCCCACTCGGTAATGCACATCACTATAAGGCTTGCAAGCATTGTGACTAATGAGTTAGTTGCGGGATGATGTGTTACGGAACGAGTAAAGAGACTTGCCGGTAACGAGATTGAACTAGGTATCGAGATACCGACGATCAAATCTCGGGCAAGTAACATACCGGTGACAAAGGGAACAACGTATGTTGTTATGCGGTCTGACCGATAAAGATCTTCGTAGAATATGTGGGAGCCAATATGGGCATCCAGGTCCCGCTATTGGTTATTGACCGGAGACGTGTCTCGGTCATGTCTACATAGTTCTCGAACCCGTAGGGTCCGCACGCTTAACGTTACGATGACAGTTTTATTGAGTTTTGATGTACCGAAGGAGTTCGGAGTCCCGGATGAGATCGGGGATATGACGAGGAGTCTCGAAATGGTCGAGACGTATAGATCGATATATTGGACGACTATATTCGGACTTCGGAAAGGTTCCGAGTGATTCGGGTATTTTTCGGAGTACCGGAGAGTTACGGGAATTCGTATTGGGCCTTAATGGGCCATACGGGAAAGGAGAGAAATGCCTCAAAAGGTGGCCGCACCCCTCCCCATGGTCTGGTCCGAATTGGACTAGGGAAGGGGGGCGCACCCTTCCTTCTTTCTCCTTCCCCCTTCCCTTCTCCTACTCCCACAAGGAAAGGAGGAGTCCTACTCCCGGTGGGAGTAGGACTCCCCCCTATGGCGCGCCTCTCCCCTTGGCCGGCTGCCTCCCCCTTGCTCCTTTATATACGGGGGCAGGGGGACACCCCAGAGACACAACAATTGATCCTTGAGATCTCTTAGCCGTGTGCGGTGCCCCCCTCCACCATATTACACCTCGATAATACTGTTGCGGAGCTTATGCGAAGCCCTGCGTCGGTGGAACATCATCAGCGTCACCACGCCGTCGTGCTGACGAAACTCTCCCTCAACACTCGGCTGGATCGGAGTTCGAGGGACGTCATCGAGCTGAACGTGTGTAGAACTCGGAGGTGCCGTACGTTCGGTACTTGATCGGTCGGATCGTGAAGACGTACGACTACATCAACCGCGTTGTGATAACGCTTCCGCTATCGGTCTACGAGGGTACGTGGACAACACTCTCCCCTCTCGTTGCTATGCATCACCATGATCTTGCGTGTGCGTAGGAATTTTTTTGAAATTACTACGTTCCCCAACAGTGGCATCCGATCCTGGTTTTATGCGTTGATGCTATGCACGAGTAGAACACAAGTGAGTTGTGGGCGATATAAGTCATACTGCTTACCAGCATGTCATACTTTGGTTCAGCGGTATTGTGAGATGAAGCGGCCCGGACCGACATTACGCGTACGCTTACGCGAGACTGGTTTCACCGTTGCGAGCACTCGTTGCTTAAAGGTGACCGGCGGGTGTCTGTCTCTCTCACTTTAGTTGAACCGAGTGTGGCTACGCCCGGTCCTTGCGAAGGTTAAAACAGAACCAACTTGACAAACTATCGTTGTGGTTTTGATGCGTAGGTAAGAACGGTTCTTGCTAAGCCCGTAGCAGCCACGTAAAATATGCAACAACAAAGTAGAGGACGTCTAACTTGTTTTTGCAGGGCATGTTGTGATGTGATATGGTCAAGACATGATGTGATATAATGTGTTGTATGAGATGATCATGTTTTGTAACCGAGTAATCGGCAACTGGCAGGAGCCATATGGTTGTCGCTTTATTGTATGAGATGCAATCGCCATGTAATAGTTTTACTTTATCACTAAGCGGTAGCGATAGTCGTAAAAGCAATAAGTTGGCGAAACGACAACGATGCTACGATGGAGATCAAGGTGTCGCGCTGGTGATGATGGTGATCATGACGGTGCTTCGGAGATGGAGATCACAAGCACGGTGCTTCGGAGATGGAGATCACAAGCACAAGATGATGATGGGCATATCATATCACTTATATTGATTGCATGTGATGTTAATCCTTTATGCATCTTATCTTGCTTTGTTTGACGGTAGCATTATAAGATGATCCTTCACTCAATTATCAAAGTATAAGTGTTCTCCCTGAGTATGCACCGTTGCAAAAGTTCTTCGTGCTGAGACACCACGTGATGATCGGGTGTGATAGGCTCTACGTTCAAATACAACGGGTGCAAAACAGTTGCACACACGGAATACTCAGGTTAAACTTGACGAGCCTAGCATATAACAGATATGGCCTCGGAACACGGAGACCGAAAGGTCGAGCGTGAATCATATAGTAGATATGATCAACATAGTGATGTTCACCATTGAAACTACTCCATCTCACGTGATGATCGGACATGGTTTAGTTGATATGGATCACGTGATCACTTAGAGGATTAGAGGGATGTCTATCTAAATGGGAGTTCTTAAGTAATATGATTAATTGAACTTAAATTTATCATGAACTTAGTCCTGATAGTATTTTGCAAATTATGTTGTAGATCAATAGCTCGCATTGTTGCTTCCCTGTTTTATTTTTGATATGTTCCTAGAGAAAATTATGTTGAAAGATATTAGTAGCAAAGATGCGGATTGGATCCGTGATCTGAGGATTATCCTCATTGCTGCACAGAAAAATTATGTCCTTGATGCACCGCTAGGTGACAGACCTATTGCAGGAGCAGATGCAGACGTTATGAACGTTTGGCTAGCTCAATATGATGACTACTTGATAGTTTAGTGCACCATGCTTAACGGCTTAGAATCAGGACTTCAAAGACGTTTTGAACGTCATGGACCATATGAGATGTTCCAGGAGTTGAAGTTAATATTTCAAGCAAATACCCGAGTTGAGAGATATGAAATCTCCAACAAGTTCTATAGCTAAAAGATGGAGGAGAATCGCTCAACTAGTGAGCATGTGCTCAGATTGTCTGGGTACTACAATCGCTTGAATCAAGTGGGAGTTAATCTTCCAGATAAAATAGTGATTGACAGAATTCTCTAGTCACCATCACCAAGTTAGTAGAACTTCGTGATGAACTATAGTATGCAAGGGATGACGAAAGTAATTCCCGAGCTCTTCGTGATGCTGAAATCGACGAAGGTAGAAATCAAGAAAAACATCAAGTGTTGATGGTTGACGAGACCACTAGTTTCAAGAAAAGGGCAAAGGGATAGAAGGGGAACTTCAAAAAGAACGGCAAGAAAGTTGCTACTCAAGTGAAGAAGCCCAAGTCTGTACCTAAGCCTGAGACTAAGTGCTTCTACTGCAAAGGGACTGGTCACTGGAAGCAGAACTACCCCAAGTATTTGGTGGATAAGAAAGATGGCAAAGTGAACAAAGGTATATTGGATATACATGTTATTGATGTGTACTTACTAGTGTTTATAGCAACCCCTCAGTATTTGATACTGGTTCAGTTGCTAAAGAGTAGTAACTCGAAAACGGGAGTAGCAGAATAAACAGAGACTAGTAAAAGGCGAGGTGACGATGTGTGTTGGAAGTAGTTCCAAGATTGATATGATCATCATCGCACACTCCCTATACTTTCGGGATTAGTGTTGAAACTAAATAAGTGTTATTTGGTGTTTGCGTTGAGCATGAATATGATTTGATCATGTTTATTGCAATACGGTTATTCATTTAAGTTAGAGAACAATTGTTGTTCTGTTTACATAAATAAAAACCTTTTATGGTCACACACACCAACGAAAATGGATTGTTGGATCTCGATCGTAGTGATACACATATTCATAATGTTGAAGCCAAAAGATGCAGAGTTAATAATGACAGTGCAACTTATTTGTGGCACTGCCATTTGGGTCATATCGGTGTAAAGCGCATGAAGAAACTCCATACTGATGGAATTTTGGAATCACTTGATTTTGAATCACTTGGTACTTGCGAACCGTGCCTTATGGGCAAGATGACCAAAACACCGTTCTCCGGTACTATGGAGAGAGCAACATATTTGTTGGAAATCATACATACAGATGTATGTGGTCCGATGAATATTGAGGCTCGTGGCGGATATCGTTATTTTCTCACCTTCACAGATGATTTGAGTAGATATGGGTATATCTACTTGATGAAACATAAGTCTGAAACATTTGAAAAGTTCAAAGAATTTCAGAGTGAAGTGGAAAATCATCGTGACAAGAAAATAAAGTTTCTATGATCTGATCGTAGAGAAGAGTATTTGAGTTACGAGTTTGGCCTTCAGTTAAAACAATGTGAAATAGTTTCACTACTCACGCCACCTGGAACACCACAGCATAATGGTGTGTCCGAACGTCATAACCGTACTTTATTGGATATAGTGCAATCTATGATGTCTCTTACCAATTTACCACTATCGTTTTGGGGTTATGCATTAGAGACAACTACATTCACGTTAAAAAAGGGCACCATCAAAATCCGCTGAGACGACGCCTTATGAACTGTGGTTTGGAAAGAAACCAAAGTTGTCGTTTCTTAAAGTTTGGGGTTGCGATGCTTATGTGAAAAAGTTTCATCCTGATAAGCTCAAACCCAAATCGGAGAAATGTGTCTTCATAGGATACCCAAAGGAGACAGTTGGGTACACCTTCTATCACAGATCCGAAGGCAAGACATTCGTTGCTTAGTATGGATCCTTTCTAGAGAAGGAGTTTCTCTCGAAAGAAGTGAGTGGGAGGAAAGTAGAACTTGATGAGGTAACTGTACCTGCTCCCTTATTGGAAAGTAGTTCATCACAAGAAACAGTTCCTGTGACGTCTATACCAATGAGTGAGGAAGTTAATGATGATGATCATGAAACTTCAGATCAAGTTGTTACTAAACCTTGTAGGTCAACCAGAGTAAGATCCGCACCAGAGTGGTACGGTAATCCTGTTCTGGAGGTTATGTTACTAGACCATGACAAACCTACGAACTATGAAGAAGCGATGGTGAGCCCAGATTCCGCAAAATGGCTTGAGGCCATGAAATCTGAGATGAGATCCATGTATGAGAACAAAGTATGGACTTTGATTGACTTGCCCAATGATCGGCAAGCCATTGAGATTAAATGGATCTTCAAGAGGAAGACGGACGCTGATAGTAGTGTTACTATCTACAAAGCTAGAATTGTCGCAAAAAGGTTTTCGACAAGTTCAAGGTGTTGACTACGATGAGAGTTTCTCACTCGTATCTATGCTTAAGTCTGTCTGAATCATGTTAGCAATTGCCGCATTTTATGAAATATGGCAAAAGGATAAACAAAACTGCATTCCTTAATGGATTTATTAAAGAAGAGTTGTATATGATGCAACCAGGAGGTTTTGTCAATCCTAAAAGTGCTAACAAAATATGCAAGCTCCAGCGATCCATCTATGACTGGTGCAAGCATCTCGGAGTTGGAATATACGCTTTGATAAGTTGATCAAAGGATATAGTTTTATACAGACTTGCGGTGAAGCCTGTATTTACAAGAAAGTGAGTGGGAGCACTACAGCATTTCTGATAAGTATATGTGAATGACATATTGTTGATCGGAAATAATGTAGAATTATTCTGCAAAGCATAAAGGAGTGTTTGAAAGGAGTTTTTCAAAGAAAGACCTCGGTGAAGCTGCTTACATATTGAGCATCAAGATCTATAGAGATAGATCAAGACGCTTGATAAGTTTTTTCAATGAGTACATACCTTAACAAGATTTTGAAGTAGTTCAAAATAGAACAGTCAAAGAAAGAGTTCTTGCCTGTGTTACAAGGTGTGAAATTGAGTAAGACTCAAAACCCGACCATGGCAGAAGATAGAAAGAGAATGAAAGTCATTCCCTATGCCTTGGCCATAGGTTCTATAAATTATGCCATGCTGTGTACCAGATCTATTGTATACCCTACACTGATTTTGGCAAGGGAGTACAATAGTGATCTAGGAGTAGATCACTGGACAGCGGTCAAAATTATCCTTGGTGGAATAAGGATATGTTTCTCGATTATGAAAGTGACAAAAAGGTTCGTCGTAAAGGTTTACGTCGATGCAAGTTTTTGACACTAATCTAGATGACTCTAAGTCTCGGTCTAGATACATATTGAAAGTGGGAGAAATTAGCTAAGAGTAGCTCCGTGCAGAGCATTGTAGACATAGAAATTTGCAAAATACTTACGGATCTGAATATGACAGACACGTTGACTAAAATTATCTCACAATCAAAACATGATCACACCTTAGTACTCTTTGGGTGTTAATCACATAGCGATGTGAACTAGATTATTGACTCTAGTAAACCTTTTGAGTGTTGGTCACATAGAGATGTGAACTATGGGTGTTAATCACATGGTGATGTGAATTATTAATGTTAAATCACATGGCGATGTGAACTAGATTATTGACTCTAGTGCAAGTGGGAGACTGAAGGAAATATGCCCTAGAGGCAATAATAAAGTATTATATATTTCCTTATATCATGATAAATGTTTATTATTCATGCTAGAATTGTATTAACCGGAAACATAATACATGTGTGAATATATAGACAAACAGAGTGTCACTAGTATGCCTCTACTTGAATAGCTCGTTAATCAAAGATGGTTATGTTTCCTAGCCATAGACATAAGTTGTCATTTGATTAACGAGATCACCTCATTAGGAGAATGACGTGATTGACTTGACCCATTCCGTTAGCTTAGCACTCGATCGTTTAGTATGTTGCTATTGCTTTCTTCATGACTTATACATGTTCCTATGACTATGAGATTATGCAACTCCCGTTTACCGGAGGAACACTTTGTGTGCTACCAAACGTCACAACGTAAATGGGTGATTATAAAGGTGCTCTACAGGTGTCTCCAAAGGTACTTGTTGGGTTGGCGTATTTCGAGATTAGGATTTGTCACTCCAATTGTCGGAGAGGTATCTCTGGGCCCACTCGGTAATGCACATCACTATAAGCCTTGCAAGCATTGTGACTAATGAGTTAGTTGCGGGATGATGTGTTACGGAACGAGTAAAGAGACTTGCCGGTAACGAGATTGAACTAGGTATCGAGATACCGACGATCAAATCTCGGGCAAGTAACATACCGGTGACAAAGGGAACAACGTATGTTGTTATGCGGTCTGACCGATAAAGATCTTCGTAGAATATGTGGGAGCCAATATGGGCATCCAGGTCCCGCTATTGGTTATTGACCGGAGACGTGTCTCGGTCATGTCTACATAGTTCTCGAACCCGTAGGGTCCGCACGCTTAACGTTACGATGACAGTTTTATTGAGTTTTGATGTACCGAAGGAGTTCGGAGTCCCGGATGAGATCGGGGATATGACGAGGAGTCTCGAAATGGTCGAGACGTAAAGATCGATATATTGGACGACTATATTCGGACTTCGGAAAGGTTCCGAGTGATTCGGGTATTTTTCGGAGTACCGGAGAGTTACGGGAATTCGTATTGGGCCTTAATGGGCCATACGGGAAAGGAGAGAAATGCCTCAAAAGGTGGCCGCACCCCTCCCCATGGTCTGGTCCGAATTGGACTAGGGAAGGGGGGCGCACCCTTCCTTCTTTCTCCTTCCCCCTTCCCTTCTCCTACTCCCACAAGGAAAGGAGGAGTCCTACTCCCGGTGGGAGTAGGACTCCCCCCTATGGCGCGCCTCTCCCCTTGGCCGGCTGCCTCCCCCTTGCTCCTTTATATACGGGGGCAGGGGGACACCCCAGAGACACAACAATTGATTCTTGAGATCTCTTAGCCGTGTGCGGTGCCCCCCTCCACCATATTACACCTCGATAATACTGTTGCGGAGCTTATGCGGAGCCCTGCGTCGGTGGAACATCATCAGCGTCACCACGCCGTCGTGCTGACGAAACTCTCCCTCAACACTCGGCTGGATCGGAGTTCGAGGGACGTCATCGAGCTGAACGTGTGTAGAACTCGGAGGTGCCGTACGTTCGGTACTTGATCGGTCGGATCGTGAAGACGTACGACTACATCAACCGCGTTGTGATAACGCTTCCGCTATCGGTCTACGAGGGTACGTGGACAACACTCTCCCCTCTCGTTGCTATGCATCACCATGATCTTGCGTGTGCGTAGGAATTTTTTTGAAATTACTACGTTCCCCAACAAGGGCCGCCGTCATCGCGGTGCCGGCCTAGGACAACCGCCCCAACTGCGTTCCCAGAACCTGCAGGCGGGCCTCAGCGGCGGCGATGATCTCCGGGAAGGTCCAGGCCACCCGCGGATCCGTCCCGGACCCAATGACGCCGGTCGAGTCACGCTGATAGCGGACGGCTTCCTCCGCCAGCCGCTGCATCTCAGGGAAGGCCCCTGCCGCAAAGGAAGAAGCGAGTTAGAAGAACAACAACAAAGAAGAAAGGCCGAATCCCGACCCGGCAAACGGCAAGAAAAAAGCACTTACTGGAGAAGGACTCTTCCAGGTGCTGCGCCTCAAGCAACGTACCATGCCGCTCCCGCTCGATGGCGCGGTCGCGCTCCTCGAGCGCCTTCTCTAGATCGGCCGCCTTGGCAAGGGCCCCCTTCAGCTTGGCGTCCTTGTCTTCGGCCGCCTTCTCGGCCGCCTCGCGGCGACGGGCCTCGTCCTGACGGGCCCCCTCAGCTGTGGTGACCTGCCCCCGCAGGCGATCCACCTCGGCCTGGAGCCGGCCCTTGTCGTCTTCCAGCTGGCCGCGCTGCTGGTCCGCCTCCACCAGGGCCTGCCGCGCCTCTGCCACCTTGGCGGCTTCCGCCTTAAGGAGCTCCACCTCGGCCTCGAGGCGGCTCTTGTGACCCGCCAGCTGCTCATGCAGCCGGTTGGCCTCGTCGAGAGACCGCCGAGCCGCGGCCGCCTCCGCCCTCGCCTGCGCCGCCTCGGCGCCAAGACGGACGGTGTCGACAACGAGCCGGTCGTAGTGATGACCGGCCCAGAGCAGACGAGTCTGCCAGGACAGCACCTCGGCTGCGAAAAAGATGGACTCAGCAGAAGAAAAAAGCAAGACTTAAGATTTGGCCCAACTGTTACACAGTTGGCCCGAATCTCGGGGGCTACACCCAGTGGGTGCGCTAGCGCGCCCCCACTAGAAAAGATCACAAGGATACCTGCGGTGACGCGGAGCTCCTCCTCCTTGGCGGCAAGCCGCTCCACGAGCTCCCGGTGCTTGCCCAGGAGACGATTGTAGGCGGCGACCCGGAAGGCGTCGAGATGCTGAAGAGAGCAGAAATCAGAACAAGGCCAACACTCTAAAGATTCGACCCAACTACTACGTAGTTGGCCCGAACCTCGGGGGCTACACCCAGTGGGTCCGCTGGGGCACCCCCACAAAGAAGAAAATTGCAAGAAGACTTACCAGAACGGCGCACTCCAGGTCGCGCGACCGCTCCACCTCGGCCTGGGCGAAGGCCTCGAGCCGTTCCGTCCGGCCTCGCAGGCGGCGACTGACGGCGTCCAGCGCCTCCTCCTCCTGGGTCTGAGGCCCGAAGACAACGGCGCCCCCGCTCCGCGCCGGCTGTGGCATGGCAGCTCGGCGCTCTCCCTGCCGGGGCACCAAGGCGTGCTCCTCGCTGGCCGCTTGTGACACGGCCAGCACCTCCTCCGGAACGCCCTGCGTCGCCGTCCCTGACCCGGACGCCGGGACGCCCTGCATCGCCGTCTCCGGCCCAGCGGCCGGGGTGACCTCCGGCACCACCGCCCGCGGTGCCTCCTCCAAAACCGGCGGCGCCTCCGCCGCCGCCGCCCGCAGCGTCTCTTCCAAAACGACGCCGCCTCCACCGAGGGATTGCCCCAAGATTCGGCGAACTTCTCGGTCCCCGCCACGACCGAGACGCCGTGATCCGGTTTTCGAGAAAACCGGCACATAGTGGGTGTTGCCGGACCTGGCACTCGCAGAATCCACCTTGCTTAAGGGGGAAACTGCGAAGGCCCACTCATCCGAAGACGGCGGACCTTCACAGCTTCGAGGGCTACTGTCGCGGGGATGGACCCTGGGCAGGAAATGGAACCCGGATCCTCTTCAAAAAACAATGGGGCTGGCACCGCCCCTCAATACCAGCGCGTGCTTGACCGGGTCGCTCGACCCGGCCAAGCCCCCCAAGCCGGCCAGACTAGCCGATCCGGCAAGACACGTCGACTCGGCCCCAACAACTGGTGCAAGACAGCCGAACCCGGCCCGGCCAAAGCCTCCTCACCAAGCCAGCGCCACCCATGGCGTGCTACGCAATCCAGCCGCGGGTCAACTCCCGTCCCATCCAGGCCGTATGACGGGGACGAGACTTCAATCAACGATGACCGAGGCAACAGTGCCCCGCCCATGCCTCTGGTCAGCAGGAACGTGGCAACAGTGCCCCTCACCTACCCGCTGACCAGGGCCGACGTGGCAACAGTGCCCCCACCCTCACTGCTGACGACAGCAAGCGGCAACCTGACGGAGAGCACTGTACGCGACTCGACTCGGCCACGCCCTAACGATCGACAAGACGGCGCACAGTCCCCCTAGGCTTGCGGGGCCCGCACCTAGGGGAACCCGGCGAACGACAAGCCCTCAGCGGGGCCCAGCCCAGGTCCCCGGACACCGACAACACGGACCCACCGACTTATAACATTACCATTGTACCCCCGAGGGGTTGGACTATAAAACCCCCGGGAGCCCACGATCATTCGAGAGGCAAAGCAGGAGGACTAGCCACAAAAATAGCAACGCCGGAGAGAAGGAGCAGCCCAAGCCTTGGCTAGCTTCCTTCCTCCTTCATACAGCTCCAGGAGCAACATTGTACTATCGATCATCCAACTACACTCGGCAGGACTAGGGGTATTATCTCTCCGGAGAGCCCCGAACCTGGGTATGTCCGGCGTCCCGCGCCCGCTCATGCCAACCTCGCCTCTGGAGCCCACCGGCACCCTCGAGCCTCCTCCTCTCTTTAGCCATCCTTTGGCATCTGCCGTGCGCCCACCACGACAATAAAGGTGTTGAGTATGATGACAGGTAGCCCTCACATTCATTGGCATGACCACGCCCGAGCTAAGCACCTTCTTAGATCCGGCGTTGTCACACCTCCATGGATGCTGATGTGGCGAGGTCAGTGGTAAGGGCAAATGAAAGGACCACGATGTCGCCTAGAGGGGGTGGGGGTGAATATGCGTTTAAAAAACTTCTACAAATTTGGCTCTATCCTAATGTGGAAATAAACTAAGCAGATACTTTTCAAGCACAAATCCTAAATATACTAGGCTCAACTAAGTGCACCAACAACATACTCTAACCAGGGAGAGCACAATGATAATACAAGAAAGCACAAGTAAGTTATACAAACTTACATGAGCTATATCACAAGATATATATGACAGTATGACACAATATAGCAATACACACTAACCACAAGATATATCAATAGAGACAAGTGTGAATTGCGGAATATAAAGTGTAGACCTAAATGATCTCTACAAAGGGATAGCCAACACAATATAATGAGGACAACAACATATAGTGAATGCAAGGTCAAGTGACCAAACTAAACCACAAGTAAGGAGTTAGGGTTAGGGATAATTGAAGACATGAAGGCGAGGATGTATCCAGATGTTCACTTCCTTGGAGGGAAGCTAGTCACAGTTAGAGGGATGGGTGTTACCACAAAGTCACACCAACACCATGAAGGCTCACCTATTCTCCTTGATATATCACCATGAAGGTGATTCTTAACCACTAGTGGTAGAGCTTGAGGCGGCCTCCAAACCTTCACAAACTTTCTGAGGGACAAATCATAAGTTGATTCCTCACTGGAGCACTCCTACCGCCTAGGAGTCTCCAAGCTCCAAGAGTAACAAGATCAAGGAGGAAATGCTCAAGACTTCCTCATATCACAATTTGCTTTCGTCAAAAGAGAGAGAATGAGTGGATCTATCAATGGGTAAAATCTCTCTCAAGAACTCACAGAAATCTCTCTGGGGTCTAAGATTTGGTGTAGGAGGAGTGAGATGGAGCCACCTGGGTCTAGGCTTCTTTTGGTTGAAGTGGTAAACCCTCTACCAAATTGGTAGATGGGTATATATATAGCAAGCCTAGAAATCTAGTCTTTTTTAGTACGTGGCCATTGTAAGTGCATCTAGTGCCACCCCTAGTTGGTTTTGGAGGATTGACGACAAACCTGGTTGAGGGACTAATGTGTTTGTGAGAATTGCAGGATAACACAGGTAGTAGTCCCTCATTGATTCGGTTTACCTGCCGGAGATGACCCCTAAAAATGTATGAAGACATTGAAGACAATGGTGGTATGTGAAGATATTCACATTGAAGACTATGACAAGAGAAGACATCATGTGAAGACTATGGAGCACGAAGACTTAGTTGTTTTGTTGTTTCCTTTTCTTCTTCGTTGAGTCATAGGAACCACCGTACTGTTAACTGGGGTCCCAGTGAACAAAGTCAGAGTGACTGAAGTGATGCTCAACCAAATCCTATGTCTTCGAGCGAAGACAATGAGAGCAAATCTTATCCAGAGCTGGATGAGTCAGCTTTACTTGTAGCCCAAGTCAAGCTGCCGCGTGTGTTTGAAATCTGACCGTTGGAACACGTGTCAGTTCCTTAGTGACCCAGGGTCATTTCGGACAAATCAGGTCGGGTTGCCTAGTGGCTATAAATAGCCCACCCCCTACACCATAAATTGGTGGCTGCTCAGAGTTAGTGCACGGCTTTTGTCGTTTGAGAGCAACCCACCTCCGAAGCTTTTGAGAGAGAGAAATCCTTGCGAGGACAAAGCCCAAACACCCAGAGCCAAAGAGTGTTAGGCATCACTGAAGTCTTTCTGTCCGCGTGACCTGAAGACTTGTTACACTTGAGGACTGTGAATCCTCCAGCCGGTTAGGCGTCGCGTTCTGAGCATCCAAGAGTCATTGTGGATCGCCGGTGAACGAAGTCTGTGAAGGTTTGGAAGTCTACCTTGAAGACTTACCAGAGTGATTGGGCGAGGACTGGGTGTCCTTAGCTCAAGGGGAATAAGGTGAAGACACGGTCTTCTGAGTTAAATCTCAGCCTCCCTAACCAGACGTACAGTTGTCACATCAACTGGAACTGGTCCAACAAATCCTTGTCCTCATCAAGTGACTGGTTCTATCCTCTCCCTCTCTTTATTTACAGTTTGTCTTCGTGAAGTCATTGCCTGCCTGTGTTACCTATTTGACTTCACTGTGTGACTTCTATCGTTGATTGGCTTCATTCTATCTTCCATCCAGATCTTTACTACCTAGCTGCTATTAGTCTTCATGCTTTCACTTCATTGAATACTTGACTATGGCTGGCCTAGTGTAGTCTACCTTCCGCTGCATGTCAATAGGTTCATTTCTAGTGTTTGTCTTCGAAACTCCCATGTTTTGAAGACGTTCATAAAAATCGCCTATTCACCCCCCTCTAGTCGATAACTAGCACTTTCAATTGGTATCAGAGCAAGGTACTCCCTTGTTCTGTGTGATTCGGTTTAACCACCTGGAGTTTTAGCTATGTCGACTGCAGGGATAATCAAAGTCTCCGCTGCGTGCCCCGTCTTCGATGGAACTGAATATCCCTACTGGAAGAATAAGATGCGCATGCATCTTGAAGCCATTGATGTCGAACTCTGGTATGTCGTCAAGAATGGTGTTCCCAAGACTGGTGAAGGTGTCACCCCTGCTGATGTCAAGAAGTTCATTCAACTGGATTCTACTGCCAAGAACATCATCTGTGGTCATCTGACCAAAGGACAATATGGCCGTGTGAGTGCTCTGGAAACGTCGAAGCTAGTCTGGGACTGGCTCTCCAAGGTCAACGAAGGCCTCTCAACCCAGAGAGATCAAAGGATCAGTGTTCTTCCCAACCTCTTCAACCGCTTCAAGAGAAATGACAATGAGAATGTCCAGCTCACGTTTGATCGCCTCACTGACATCACAAATGAGCTTCGTGCTCTCGGCGCCACTGAGATCACCAAGCATGAAATCGTCAAGACACTCCTGAGATCACTTGACAGCTCGTTCGACACCCTTGCCCTGATGATACAAGAACGCCCTGACTTCAAGACACTCGATCCGCCTGACATACTTGAGAGGCTCAACACACATGAGTTCCAGCTATCTGAGAAAAGAGATATCTATGGTCCAAACGATGGCCGAACTCGCGCTTTGAAGGCAAAAGCTGTTTCCTCATCTGAAGAAGAATCTGACTGCAGTTCTGGTGATCCTGAAGACATTGGAAAGGAGCTTGCTATGCTTGTGAAGAAGTTCCAAAAGTTCACTAAGAAGAACGGCTTCAAAAAGTCTTCACGATCTAGCTCAAGAAATGATGAAGCTTGCACTCATGATTACAAGAAGAGAACATGTCACAAGTGCAAGAAACCTGGACACTACATCTCTGAATGTCCACAGTGGGACAATGAGAACAACAAGAAGAAGAAGAGCAAGGAATATGATTCTGATGACAAGAAGAAGAAGAAATCTTCAAAGTCTTCTTCCAAGTCTTCATCACACAAGAAGAGCTCATCTGGCAAGGCTCATGCTTTTGTTGGCAAGGAGATGGATTCAGAGGAGGAGTCTGCTTCTGAGGAGGCGGAGGTGGAGTCCGAGGAGGAGTCCGACTCTGGCGTTGCAAGTCTGGCTCTAGCTACAGCCTACGTTGCCAAGTCCATCTTCAACACTGAAGACAATGGCCCCGTCACCAACGCCGATGCTAATGACAAGGACGACTCTGCTCCCACCTACTACTTCATGGCACGTGGTGCCAAGGTAAAATCACGCGATGCTTACTTTCAAACATCTAGTGAAGATGACTCTGATTGTGAATCCAAACCCAGCTACAAAACACTTGCTAAAATTGCAACTGAACAGCAGAAAGCTATGGAACACACTCAAAAACTGTTAGACAAAAGCAATGACCTGTTGGACGCGGAAATGACCCGATCTCAGTCCTTCATTGAAGACATAAAAAATCTTCATGTTAAGTACCAGGAACTTGAAAGTCGTCATGAAACGCTCTCAACCACTCATGAAAAGCTTTCCTATGATTATCTTCAAAAGAAGAAGATCTTGAGAAATTGAGAGTGGCTCATGAAGATCTTCAAAAAGAGAATGAGTCACTTCGTGCTCAACAGATCAGTACCGCTCAGGAAGGATTTGAACCACCATGTCTAAAATTCCTTGAGCGTGATAACACTACTTCTATTGCTGAATGTTCTACTGCTGCTACTGTTGCAATATCTTCAACTGTTGATGTGGTAACTAATCCCTCTGCTGAGGATGCCTGTCGGTGTCAAAACCGGCGGATCTCGGGTAGGGGTCCCGAACTGTGCGTCTAAGGCGGATGGTAACAGGAGGCAGGGGACACGATGTTTACCCAGGTTCGGGCCCTCTCGATGGAGGTAATACCCTACTTCCTGCTTGATTGATCTTGATGATATGAGTATTACAAGAGTTGATCTACCACAAGATTGTAGAGGCTAAACCCTAGAAGCTAGCCTGTGGTATGATTGTTGTTGTCCTACGGACTAAACCCTCCGGTTTATATAGACACCAGAGGGGGCTAGGGTTACACAGAGTCGGTTACAAGGGAGGAAATCTACATATCCGCGAAGGAGGATAACCGGGGAGAAGAATCTAAAATTCCCTCTCCCCAAGGAAGGAAGAGGGCCGCCTCTGAAGACTTGGAAACAATGGTTTTCAAACGAGGGAAGAAACCTTTTTCAGAGGGCCCTACCCCGGAGGGCATCCTTACCGCACAGTACCCACAAGGGGGCCAGCCCTCCACCGAGTTGTAAGTAAACAAAAGTACTTTAAAGTAAATATACCCTGCTTCATTTCTGAGAACAATAACCGAGACGTATGTCTTGTAGTTCGGATCGTAGCCCTTCTCGACAGAGTTCGTCTTCGGGGGATCTTCTTTCGAAGATGATGGAGAGCGAAACACCTCCCCGTGCCTCCCCGCCTCGTGATGCAGACAACCCTGAGGTGTCGTCACGGAGGATTTCTCCTGATCCGCCAAGGCCAGAGGGTAACCCTTCGGCCACCCGAAGTCCGGGGTATTCGGCTCCTAAGGGGAGCAATAGAAAGAGTCCGGGACTGTCCGGTGCGCGACCAGACACACTGATGAATCTTCTGGAGCAAGCGGCTATCTCAGAAGCGCATCATATGCTAATGGGTACGGTGGTTGAGAGGATTTCATCCGCCGAGAGCGGGTTGCATGAAGCTTTTATGAGCCTGCTGAGAGGCTTTGAGGTACGCAAAGTAATATATATTTTTTGACGGTACCGCACATGCTAGGTGTGCCCTATGCAGATACTAGCCCCTGAGGATCATAGTCCCAGGTAATAACCATGCCGCTTTCACGTGCAGGCGGCTGAGGGTCCGGTGGCTAGCCGGACTGGTGAGTTTGCCGAATTGAAGCGGCAACTTGATGTGGTAGATGCCGACATCGTGCTTGTAAACAAGCGGCTTGATGAGGCACAGGGTATGTATTCTCCTATGATCAACCCACATTAAGAGGAGCATGATGCTAGTATCTTTAATATGTTGTGATTGCAGATGGAGCTGTCGCCATGGAGACCCTTCGGGCGGAACTTGCCCGAGCCAAGGAACAAGCCAGGAAGAGTGATGCGGCCGCCCTAAAGGCGGTCGAAGAGCTAAGAGCCGAACAGGCTGCGCATTGCCAGAGCAAAGAGAAAATAGCCAAGATGGCTGTTGAGCTGAAAGATGCCGCCGACCGTTATGAGCTTCTTGAAAAGGAAAGCCAAACGAAGACGGCGGACTTGGAGAAAACCACGGTAGCAGCCAAGGAAGCCCGCTCTAAAATCAGAGCGGCGAAGGAGGAGCTACGTCAAGCCGAAGATATCGCGGCTGGGAAGCCCTTTTTGTTGCGGACGAAGTTCGGAGATCCTAAGTATGCCCTTCTGGATCAATTATGGAGTTCTGCAGACGCGTACCTGGATTTGGCAGCAAGTGCTGCTGATGCGACCAAGTTTTTCAAAGATCAAAAATATCACGAAGTGGAAAAGTTGTTCTGGTCGCAGTTCAATGCTCCAGCGCGTCCGCTGCTGTTAAATGAGCAAATGGCCGAGTGGGCCGATGTCACGACCGGTTTTTCAATAAAATAATTATTGAGAGACCAATCCCTTTTACGGACCAGCGAGGAAGAATTCCTTCTCACTGGTAGACAATATCTTGGTCACAGAAGAAAAATACCAGGAGTACTAAATATAATACAAGGTTGAGCAGAGACTGCCCAACAATTTATTACATGCACGCCGCTAAAACAAAACGGCGGATAGGGTGGCAACTACTAACTTACGATAATAACGGTGGTGGAAATATCACCGCGAAGCGAGTGATATGATTCCGGAAGACTACAGCTCTTCGAGCGTCGGAGTGAGGCTCGTGGAGACTTATTGCGGGTGGCAGAAGCGTATACAATACAAGTGACCAATATCCGGGATCGCGCAGGACTGACTGGGACTCCTTAGGCATCGGACGCGCTATCAACCTCTTCATCCAAGAGATCGCCTTCGTCAACATCTGGCCAAATCAACAAGCCAGGTGAGTACTATGGAAGTACTCGCAAGACAGTTCGGACATAAGATATAACAAATGTAAACATGAAGCACATGAACAAGTTAACTGGTGCGATTAGACATAACGGTAATAAATACTGGGTGCCAAGCGAGGGTCTGAATGACGCCTCGAGCGGAAACTGCAGAATAGTAATACTGGTGCCAAACGAGTGTCTGAAAGACTCCTCGAGCGGAAAATGCGGAATATTAATGTGGGTGCCAAGCGAGTGTCTGAAAGACTCCTCGAGCGGAAAATGCGGAACAATAATGCCACAGTCGGGCGTCGAGGTGACACCACATAAAGGGCTTATAACAGAAGATAATAGACAGTGCATGCCGCAGTCGGACGTCTGAGCGACATCACATAAAGGGCTTATATTTAAAGTAAGAAAACAAGTACACGCCACAGTCGGACGTTTGCGCGATGTCACATAAAGGGCTTATATCACAACTCATTAATATAATAGTTTGGGAACATAAATTATCACAGGCATGAGACAAAATTAACGTTAGTCCATCCACAGGAATAACAATAAATCTGGATTTACCACTTGAGCTTGTTCACCGGGGCAAGTTTTTTTTCACACAGATAGATATGGATATAATTCTTACACTGCTTGATCATGGATACGATGATTTGGAAAGAATTGACTCTGCAGAGTTTGAAATTTAACCACAGCCAACGGATTTCAGTAGTCACGGGGACTAGTTCCGTCTACGGTGTTTTGGAAGAAACACGTCTAACCAGTACACACCCAATTCAACCATCCGAAGCCAGGGATCACCCTCGGCAACTTTCAAGAAAAACCTTGAGACGGGGAGGCTACAACCTCGCGTAGCATGGGATCAAATTTCTATACGCGCGCTTTAAGGGGGTGCCCCCCCTCTCGGTCCCAACCGAAAACACCCATGCCCCCTGACCGGATAACTGGCTTTAATCCTGGGCCAAGGTACCATCATCCCGGCCTCTCTGTTTGGTGTGTACACGGAAAGAGGTTACCAACTTACTAAACCGCATCCTGGCAATGAGACATGTGGTAGCACGGAAAGGGGAAGGGACGATAACGCGGCTCCAACCACGTTAACGTCGGAGAAAGTCGGATGTCGCAAGGCTGGCATGCTACAACAGTACCACCTTGCTGCCATTCATGTCACCACATGATTTGGCCATCTCTCATCAGAGGTCATCGCAACTTTGGAACATGCGGAAAAAGATCGATAACATGGCTCCAACCACGTTAACGTCGAAGAAAGTCGGATGAAGCAAGGCTGGTATGCTACAACAGTACCACCTTGCTGCCCTTCATGTCACCACATGATTAGGCCACCTCTCATCAGAGGTCATCGCAACTTTGGAACAACCGGGTCGTTGCCTTACAAGCAACGAGGTATTTACCGACACTCATTTGCCACGCACAAACTCTCACGTGAACATGTAAAACACCTGTCATATCAAATGTTCAAAACATGCTTGCCTGGTTCGGAGAAGTCGGAGTCTAGCTCGGCGAAGTTCGCGGCTCCGTCACCTCTCCCGGAACCTACGGCAATCACGAAACGGGTACTAACGTGAAAATCAACACATGCACAGAAACCTTTCCAGATATTTTTCAAATAAATCCCATAAAAAACTAGACAAAATTTGAAGATTGTCAGAAAAAGAATCACTCAAAAATACCTTTTTATTAAAAACTTATAAAGGTTTCTGTCCAGGGACTTATCTGTAATGAAACAGAAAAGTTCCAGGGTTTTAACTGAGAAAACAGAAAACGCTTCGGCTGGGAATGCGCAAGCGCAAAGGAGAAAACGTATTCTGCCCGAAGGCGCCAACAGAAAATGGTTCGCGAATAAAAGAACAGAGGCTGACATGCGGGGTCCACATGTCAGGTTTGAAAAGCTCGCCGGCGCCCGAAGACTGCGGTGGACGCCGGCGTCGAACCACGGCGAGTTAGGAGGAACGGAGGGTACCAAGAGCTTCAGCGTCCTCTTCCGCGTCGGTGGGTGGTGGACTCGTCCAACGGGGAGCACTATGTCGACGGCGACACTTTCTCCGGCGGACGGCGGCTCGGGTGAGGATGGGGAACTCCGGTGGAGGGCTGCAAGCTTCAAAATGGAGTGCGGGTCAGAAAGAGGGATGCTGGTGAAGCTACTGGCAAGAGAATGGAGGTGGAGGGGCACACACGGGGGCGAATCGGGCTGGATCCCGTGGCGGGTCGCGGCGGCCGGAGTCGAGGAAGGAGACCTCCTCGGGGCTCTTCCAGTGGCTCGGCGTGCTCTAGGGGGAGTGCAGTGCTGGTGGGTGCTCGAGTTGAAGCTCGGGGCCTCTATTTATAGGCAGATCGACGGGATGGCCGTGAACGGAGAATCTCGGCGAGCGATTACGGCGGAGCAGTGGATTGGCAGGGGGTTTGAGCGGCCGGGCAGCATCAGTGGAGGTTACTGGACTCGTTTTGCAGCTAAACGGGGTCGGTCTTGGCGTAATGGCGTCGGTCCATGGTGAGGTGACCGCACGGGTTCAACGACGGCAGAGAGCGCGCTCCGCGCCCTGCGGTTCACGACGAGAGCGGCAGCGCGTTCGGGGGAGTGGAAGGCCACGCGGCGAGCTCCGGTGGTTTGGGCGGCGCTGGGTGGCGTCGTCGGCGCCGTGTGTCCTGCTGGCGTCCGCAAAGCCGCCGCCGGTGTCGGTCACGGGGCGGCGCACCTTCTGCTGCTCGTCGCCGACGCCCGCATGGCGCCAGGCGTTCGTGCGGTGCAGGAACAAGGGGGCGGGGACGAGGAGCAAGGCGACGCGGTGGCACTGGCGAGATCGACGTCCTCCTCTCAGCCACTGACTGAATCTCTGAACTTTCTGAACTTTGACAAAGACAGTGCACTGCAGGTGTTCGACAGAAGGTTTTGGCTATGAGATAAAATTTTCTAAAGCTGTAACTTGGTGAGATGACCACTCAATGCACCCAGAGGCTGCCTGATTTTTCTTGGAATTTTTGGAGAGGGTTTGGAATGAATTTCACCAAATTTGGCAAATCTAGTCCAAACTTGCAGCAAGTGTAGTTTGAAAATTTTGAACTGAAGACCAGTGGATCTTCATGGCTCTAGGTTGAGGGTACAAAGGACCAGGGAGGAGAGTTGGTTTGGGGGCAAAAATCAAAACAGAAAATGGAGTTCCTTTGAAAAACTCCAAGAGCTAGAAGAGAAGACAGAAATTTATTTAAACAGAATTTAAATGGAAATAACCACATGGGGAGGTTCAACTTGCTGGATTTGATGCAGATCATGATCCAAAAGTGAGGGAAGGGTTAGGAGAGAGGATTTGCACTAAGGTCATGGCAAGAAGGAATTGTTGAAAGTGGCAAAGGACTTTCCAAAAGCCATAGTGCAAATTTCAAGGAGATTTTCAAAAGTTAATTTCCCAAGTGAAAAGTATTTTGTCTTGAGTCCAAATGAAAAGCAAGAGCCTCCAAGATCAAAGACAGATCTTGGGTGAATCCTCATAAAACTTTTTTTTCCATAAAGAAAAATATTTGAGAGGGAGAGTTCTCTTGAAGAAAAATTTAAATCACCTCCCTCAAGTCAAATAAAATCTTTTGAAAAATCCAAATAAAAACTTGGGTGTCACAACACCTACCCCCTTAGGAAAAATCTCGTCCTCGAGATTTCTGCTGATCCTCAAATAGATGTGGATACTCTGCTCGAAGGAAATCTTCCCTTTCCCATGTAGCTTCATCCTCAGTGTGGTTGCTCCACTGAACCTTGAAAAATCTTGTCGTTTTCTGACGGGTCCTCCGTTCAGACTCTTCTAAAATCTTTACCGGCCTTTCTCTGTAGGTGAGATCTGGTTGCATATCAATGTCCTCATGAGGTACATGTTTTTCTGGGTTGCTCACACATTTTCTTAACTGTGAGACGTGGAACACGTCATGGACGTCAGACAGCTCCTTGGGGAGGTCTAGTTGGTAAGCCACCGTGCCTCTTCGTGCCTTTACACAAAATGGTCCAATAAACCTTGGGGCTAGCTTCCCCTTAATTTTGAACCGTTGCAGACCCCTCATAGGAGACACACGGAGGTATACGGAATCACCAGGTTCAAAGCTGACCTCACGGTGCTTCTGATCATAGTAGCTCTTTTGTCGGCTCTATGCTATCTTGAGTCTGTCCCTGATTTGTTTAACTTTCTCCTCGGCCTCTTTAAGCATGTCTGGGCCGAAGATACGGTTGTCACCTGTTTCTGACCAATTCAGAGGGGTACGACATCTTCGTCCGTACAACGCTTCAAAGGGTGCCATTTGCAAGCTGGCTTGGTAACTGTTGTTGTATGCAAATTTGGCATACGACAAACTCTCTTCCCAACTGGATCCATAGGTGAGCACACATGCTCTTAGCATATCCTCTAGGATTTGGTTTACACGTTCTGTTTGTCCATCGGTCTGAGGGTGGTATGCTGTACTGAAAGCCAGTTGCGTGCCCAGAGCTTGTTGTAGGTGATCCCAAAATTTGGAGACGAATTGGGTGCCTCGGTCTGATATTATAGTCTTTGGGACTCCGTGCAAGCAAACTATACGGGAGAGATAAAGTTTTGCCAGTCTTTGTGTGGAGTAGGTAGTCTTCACGGGAATGAAATGAGCAACCTTGGTTAGTCGGTCTGTGATGACCCATATGGCGTCATTTCCGCGTTGTGATCGGGGTAATCCGACAATGAAGTCCATTCCGATTTCGTCCCATTTCCACTCCGGTATCCTGTTAGGCTGGAGTAGCCCTGCTGGCTTTTGGTGCTCGGCCTTGATGCGCTGACATGAATCGCAACAAGCGATGAATGTGGCTATATCTCTTTTCATGCCATGCCACCAAAACCTTTCCTGGATGTCCTTGTACCTTTTGGTCCCTCCAGGATGGATCGAGTAGGGGGCGGTGTGGCTTTCCGTCAAGATCTGTTGCTTGAGTTCCTCAATGTTAGGTACGCAAAGTCTGTCTCGGTACCATAATGTTCCTTCACTGTCCGTGACGAATTCTGAAGTCTTACTAAGGTTCATTTTCTTCTTTATGCCTTCGATACTGGGATGTCCTTGTTGAGCCTTCTTGATTTGTTCCACTAGGGTGGGTTGTATCTCCAGGTTCGATACGGTGCCTTCAGAGACTAACATCAGGTTGAGCCGAGTGAACTCTCGCTGAAACTCAGGCCTCAAATTTTGCTGACCGTCACTGTCCGGGCTGGGGTTTCGACTAAGGGCATCGGCCACTACGTTTGCTTTCCCTGGGTGGTAGTGAATACCGACGTCATAGTCCTTGACCAGTTCCAACCAGCGTCGTTGGCGTAAATTCAGCTCTGGCTGTGTAAAAATATATTTGAGGCTCTTATGGTCCGTATATATTTCACAGCGATTTCCCAACAGGAAGTGCCTCCACTCCTTGAGTGCATGTATAACTGCTGCTAGCTCCAGGTCATGTGTTGGGTAATTTTCCTCATATTTTCGCAGCTGCCTGGAGGCATATGCGACAACCTTGCCATCCTGCATTAGCACACATCCGAGACCTTTTCGGGACGCGTCACAATACACTTCAAAGCTCTTGTGTATGTCCGGTACGGTTAAGACCGGTGCGGTTGTCAGTTTCTTCTTGAGTTCTTGGAAGCTCTGCTCGCATGCTTCCGTCCATACAAATTTCTTGTCCTTCTTGAGTAACTGTGTTATAGGTTTTGCCACAGTGGAGAACCCTTCAATAAATCTTCCGTAATATCCGGCCATTCCTAGGAAACTCCGCACATCTGTAACATTCGCGGGTGGCTTCCAGTCTAGTATGGCCTTGACTTTTTCTGGGTCTACGGCCACGCCTTCTTGGTTCAGTATATGGCCTAAGAAACCAACTTGTCTTAGCCAAAATTCACACTTGCTAAATTTGGCGTACAACTGATGTTTCCTCAATTCTCCCAAAACAATTCTGAGGTGCTCAGCATGCTCTTCTGGTGTCCTCGAGTAAACCAGAATATCGTCAATGAATACCACCACAAATTTGTCCATGAATTTCATGAACACTTTGTTCATGAGGTGGACGAAATATGCGGGGGCGTTCGTTAGTCCAAAAGGCATCACTGTAAACTCGTATAACCCATATCTGGAAGTGAAAGCTGTCTTGGGAATATCTTCCGTCCGTACCTTCAATTGGTGATATCCCGATCTCAAATCAATTTTTGAGAATACCTTGGCCTGTGCGAGCTGGTCAAACAAATCATTTATTCGTCGCATCGGATATTTGTTTTTGATGGTGACCATATTGAGGGCTCGATAGTCTATGCACAGCCTCAGTGTCCCATCCTTCTTTTTGGCGAACAACACAGGCGAACCCCAAGGTGAGGAGCTGGCTCGAATAAATCCTTTGTCCAACAATTCCTTTATCTGTTTCTTCAACTCCACCAATTCTGAGGGTGCCATTCTATATGGCTTTTTGTAGATGGGGGCGGTGCCAGGTGCTAGTTCAATGCTGAATTCTATCTCTCGGTCTGGTGGCATGCCTGGTAGTTCTTCCGGGAACACATCAGGGAACTCGCATACCACTGGAACTTTTCTCAGTTCTGCAATGTCCATTTTGCTCAGTTTTGGTTTCTGTGATCGTGGCCTTTCTTGAGCGGAAACTCTTATAGTCTTGCCGTGATGGTGAGTGAGAATCACTGTCCGATTGAAACAGTCGATGAATCCTTTGTTGGTGGTCAACCAGTCCATCCCTAAAATGACATCCAGTCCTTTACTTTCCAACACGATGAGGTTCACGTGGAATTGTAGTCCTTCGAACTCAATGACCACTCCTTGGCAGTAACCTTGAGCGACTTGCTTATTTCCAGGGGACTTGATGATCATAGATTTTTCCAAGGGAAGTATCGGAAAACCGTGTTGTGAAACAAAACTCTTCGAAACGAACGAATGGGAAGCTCCAGAATCAAACAAAACCGTGGCAGGTACTGTGTTGACAGGGAACGTACCGAGCACGATGTCTGGGGCACTCTGCGCTTCTTCCCTGGTCACATGGTTCAGGTGACCCTTCCTGTGGTTGTTGCTGGGGTTGAAGTTGTTGCGCTTGGGGGCTGGATTGTTCCCACCATTGTTCGGCTTGGGTGCCGAGTCTCTCGGCTTCGGACACTGTTTAGCATAATGCCCTTGTTGACCACAAGCATAGCAGGTGACCCCTGGACGGTATGTGAACTCCTTGTCCCTGGCATGAAACTGTCCGACGGGCCTTGGCTCAGTAGTCGTGGATCTCCTTGCGTCTGTCCTTGGGACCTCAGTCTTGCCTCGGTTGCTGCGGGCAAGAGTCGTCTTGTCCCTCTTCCGCTTACGGATATCTTCTAGACTACGACACTCATTCTCCAAGGTGATGGCCTTGTCTACCAGCGTCTTAAAATCCGGAAAGGTGTGCACGATCAGTTGGCATCTTAACGCTGGTGCCAGGCTGTCCAGGAATTTTTCCATCTTCTTGTTTTCTGTCATGTGCTCGTCGTAGGCATAACGAGACAGCTGGGTGAATTGACCATTGTACTCTGTTACTGACATGCCTCTCTGCTTCAGGTCATCAAACTCTCTCTTCTTGATTTTTAGGATGCTCCTGGGGATGTGTGCCCCACGGAAGCCTTCCTTGAACTCTTCCCAGGTGATGTTTTGTTCCCTGGGATGCATGTGTAGGAATTTTTCCCACCATGCTGCGGCTGCTCCAGTAAGGTAGTGTGGTGCATAAAGCACCTTCTCATGATCTGAGCACTGAGCAATAATCAGTTTCCTTTCAATCTCACGAAGCCAATCATCGGCTTCTAGCGGTCTGTCGGTGTGAGCAAAAGTTGAGGGGCGAGTCTTCTGTAACTCCGATAACTTGGAATGGGGTTGATAGGGTTCACGGTAGTTTCCCATATTGATGACATGATTCATCATCTCTTGGTGTTGTTGCTGGCTTTGCTCGAAGAGACGGCATACTTGAGACAGTGCTGCTTCGCTGTCTGGTTGGCTGGACTTACCCTGAGTGAAATTGTTGCTGGTCTGTGTCCTGTAAGCCTCTTCTGGCTGATTGGGCATGGAGCGAGTCCACGGGCGAGACATTTTTCCAGTCTGGGGTATTATGTGCAAAACCCATGAGAAAAACTGTGTAGCACAAGAAAAATCTTGCCAAGGCGATAATTAACGAGGCTCAAGGTTTTCAAAGAAACACAAAAGATTCTTCACGGAGAAGAAGTGCTTGACATAAAACTTACATGCGAAAAGCAAACACATGATACAGCACTCAGGATGCGCGTACATATCCTGACATGTTATTTAAAAACTAGCGTACTACTCCGGAAGGCAGCAAACACACCAATACAAACTAGCACACAGATAAAACAACACATCATACAAGCAGGCATAACACGCGTCTACTCGGCGCTCTCAGTCGGAGATGGTGAAGATCTCCTTCCCCTTGCCGATGGCAAGGCTCAGCGGTCCAGGAGAATCAACCTCCACCTCCTCTCTAGCTGGCTCCTGGCGCGTGACGCTGCGCTGCGGTGATGGTGTGGGGGCGACTGGTGGTAGAGCGCGTGCGGCAGGCGGTGCGGCTCTGACTGGAGTAGGAGCGATGACTCAGTCGAACTCCTCAGTGGTAGGCAGACGGCGAGCAGTGGCCAAAACGGCCGGTGCATACGAGGCTGAAGACGAGACGAATGTCAGAGGCGGCGCCGTGTGGAGAAGCTCCTTCCTGCTGGCAGGACCGCCCCGGACTAAGTCCATGCGGGCAGCCACAAGATCATCTACGAGGTTGTCGAAAGACTCCTCCAGAGCCTTGAGATACTCCACAACCATCTCAATGGCTTCGTCTCGTTCTCCCCGATGGCAGGCGAACGCATAGTGGCTGGTGTAAGGCACATGGCATGGGAGGTAGCGGTAGCGGCGAGTCTTCATCGTAGGAAGGATGTCCCGAAGGCGAGCTATCGCCCCGCGGGCAGCCATCTGCATGGCATGCCTCTCCGTAGGCATGGCCCTTCCCGTAAAACGGAAGTGACGAGCAGCAGAGCGTCCTCCCCTGAACTGCACCACGGCTTGGTGCATAGACACGTCGTCACTGAGCTTGTGCTGATAGAGCGTGAACTCCGGGCGAGCTGCTGGCCTGATCGCGAGCTTGGTGATGGAGACGAGGAGCTTGACAAACCCCTCGGGCACGTTGGTGAACACTCGATTCTCACAGCTGCTACCAGCCATCTACAAAAGTAGCCAAAAATTCTGAGTAGTCATGTCATAAATTTATGATGACCAACAGAAAATAGCTACAATTGCAAAATGCTGAAAAAGCACAAAAATGCTAATAACCGATTAGCGATCGCACCTAGTGGCTTCCTACAGTCAGCCTGGCTCTGGTACCAAGCTTGTCACGACCGGTTTTTCAATAAAATAATTATTGAGAGACCAATCCCTTTTACGGACCAGCGAGGAAGAATTCCTTCTCACTGGTAGACAATATCTTGGTCACAGAAGAAAAATCCTAGGAGTACTAAATATAATACAAGGTTGAGCAGAGACTGCCCAACAATTTATTACATGCACGCCGCTAAAACAAAACGGCGGATAGGGTGGCAACTACTAACATACGATAATAACGGTGGTGGAAATATCACCGCGAAGCGAGTGATATGATTCCGGAAGACTACAGCTCTTCGAGCGTCGGAGTGAGGCTCGTGGAGACTTATTGCGGGTGGCGGAAGCGTATACAATACAAGTGACCAATATCTGGGATCGCGCAGGACTGACCGGGACTCCTCTAGGCATCGGACGCGCTATCAACCTCTTCATCCAAGAGATCGCCTTCGTCAACATCTGGCCAAATCAACAAGCCAGGTGAGTACTATGGAAGTACTCGCAAGACAGTTCGGACATAAGATATAACAAATGTAAACATGAAGCACATGAACAAGTTAACTGGTGCGATTAGACATAACGGTAATAAATACTGGGTGCCAAGCGAGGGTCTGAATGACGCCTCGAGCGGAAACTGCAGAATAGTAATACTGGTGCCAAACGAGTGTCTGAAAGACTCCTCGAGCGGAAAATGCGGAATATTAATGCGGGTGCCAAGCGAGTGTCTGAAAGACTCCTCGAGCGGAAAATGCGGAACAATAGTGCCACAGTCGGGCGTCGAGGCGACACCACATAAAGGGCTTATAACAGAAGATAATAGACAGTGCATGCCGCAGTCGGACGTCTGAGCGACATCACATAAAGGGCTTATATTTAAAGTAAGAAAACAAGTACACGCCACAGTCGGACGTCTGCGCGACGTCACATAAAGGGCTTATATCACAACTCATTAATATAATAGTTTGGGAACATAAATTATCACAGGCATGAGACAAAATTAAAGTTAGTCCATCCACAGGAATAACAATAAATCTGGATTTACCACTTGAGCTTGTTCACCGGGGCAAGTTTTTTTTTCACACAGATAGATATGGATATAATTCTTACACTGCTTGATCATGGATACGATGATTTGGAAAGAATTGACTCTGCAGAGTTTGTACTTAACCACAGCCAACGGATTTCAGTAGTCACGGGGACTAGTTCCGTCTACGGTGTTTTGGAAGAAACACGTCTAACCAGTACACACCCAATTCAACCATCCGAAGCCAGGGATCACCCTCGGCAACTTTCAAGAAAAACCTTGAGACGGGGAGGCTACAACCTCGCGTAGCATGGGATCAAATTTCTATACGCGCGCTTTAAGGGGGTGCCCCCCCTCTCGGTCCCAACCGGAAACACCCATGCCCCCTGACCGGATGACTGGCTTTAATCCTGGGCCAAGGTACCATCATCCCGGCCTCTCTGTTTGGTGTGTACACGGAAAGAGGTTACCAACTTACTAAACCGCATCCTGGCAATGAGACATGTGGTAGCACGGAAAGGGGAAGGGACGGTAACGCGGCTCCAACCACGTTAACGTCGGATGTCGCAAGGCTGGCATGCTACAACAGTACCACCTTGCTGCCATTCATGTCACCACATGATTGGGCCATCTCTCATCAGAGGTCATTGCAACTTTGGAACATGCGGAAAAAGATCGATAACGTGGCTCCAACCACGTTAACGTCGAAGAAAGTCGGATGAAGCAAGGCTGGTATGCTACAACAGTACCACCTTGCTGCCCTTCATGTCACCACATGATTAGGCCACCTCTCATCAGAGGTCATCGCAACTTTGGAACAACCGGGTCGTTGCCTTACAAGCAACGAGGTATTTACCGACACTCATTTGCCACGCACAAACTCTCACGTGAACATGTAAAACACCTGTCATATCAAATGTTCAAAACATGCTTGCCTGGTTCGGAGAAGTCGGAGTCTAGCTCGGCGAAGTTCGCGGCTCCGTCACCTCTCCCGGAACCTACGGCAATCACGAAACGGGTACTAACGTGAAAATCAACACATGCACAGAAACCTTTCTAGATATTTTTCAAATAAATCCCATAAAAAACTAGACAAAATTTGAAGATTGTCAGAAAAAGAATCACTCAAAATAACCTTTTTATTAAAAAGTTATAAAGGTTTCTGTCCAGGGACTTATCTGTAATGAAACAGAAAAGTTCCAGGGTTTTAACTGAGAAAACAGAAAACGCTTCGGCTGGGAATGCGCAAGCGCAAAGGAGAAAACGTATTCTGCCCAAAGGCGCCAACAGAAAACGGTTCGCGAATAAAAGAACAGAGGCTGACATGCGGGGTCCACATGTCAGGTTTGAAAAGCTCGCCGGCGCCCGAAGACTGCGGTGGACGCCGGCGTCGAACCACGGCGAGTTAGGAGGAACGGAGGGTACCAAGAGCTTCAGCGTCCTCTTCCGCGTCGGTGGGTGGTGGACTCGTCCAACGGGGAGCACTATGTCGACGGCGACACTTTCTCCGGCGGACGGCGGCTCGGGTGAGGATGGGGAACTCCGGTGGAGGGCTGCAAGCTTCAAAATGTAGTGCGGGTCAGAAAGAGGGATGCATGGTGAAGCTACTGGCAAGAGAATGGAGGCGGAGGGGCACACACGGGGGCGAATCGGGCTGGATCCCGTGGCGGGTCGCGGCGGCCGGAGTCGAGGAAGGAGACCTCCTCGGGGCTCTTCCAGTGGCTCGGCGTGCTCTAGGGGGAGTGCAGTGCTGGTGGGTGCTCGAGTTGAAGCTCGGGGCCTCTATTTATAGGCAGATCGATGGGATGGCCGTGAACGGAGAATCTCGGCGAGCGATTACGGCGGAGCAGTGGATTGGCAGGGGGTTTGAGCGGCCGGGCAGCATCAGTGGAGGTTACTGGACTCGTTTTGCAGCTAAACGGGGTCGGTCTTGGCGTAATGGCGTCGGTCCACGGTGAGGTGACCGCACGGGTTCAACGGCGGCAGAGAGCGCGCTCCGCGCCCTGCGGTTCACGACGAGAGCGGCAGCGTGTTCGGGGGAGTGGAAGGCCACGCGGCGAGCTCCGGTGGTTTGGGCGGCGCTGGGTGGCGTCGTCGGCGCCGTGTGTCCTGCTGGCGTCTGCAAAGCCGCCGCCGGTGTCGGTCACGGGGCGGCGCACCTTCTGCTGCTCGTCGCCGACGCCCGCATGGCGCCAGGCGTTCGTGCGGTGCAGGAACAAGGGGGCGGGGACGAGGAGCAAGGCGACGCGGTGGCACTGGCGAGATCGACGTCCTCCTCTGAAGAAAACGACAGCAGCCACTGACTGAATCTCTGAACTTTCTGAACTTTGACAAAGACAGTGCACTGCAGGTGTTCGACAGAAGGTTTTGGCTATGAGATAAAAATTTCTGAAGCTGTAACTTGGTGAGATGACCACTCAATGCACCCAGAGGCTGCCTGATTTTTCTTGGAATTTTTGGAGAGGGTTTGGAATGAATTTCACCAAATTTGGCAAATCTGGTCCAAACTTGCAGCAAGTGTAGTTTGAAAATTTTGAACTGAAGACCAGTGGATCTTCATGGCTCTAGGTTGAGGGTACAAAGGACCAGGGAGGAGAGTTGGTTTGGGGGCAAAAATCAAAACAGAAAATGGAGTTCCTTTGAAAAACTCCAAGAGCTAGAAGAGAAGACAGAAATTTATTTGAATAGAATTTAAATGGAAATAACCACATGGGGAGGTTCAACTTGCTGGATTTGATGTAGATCATGATCCAAAAGTGAGGGAAGGGTTAGGAGAGAGGATTTGCACTAAGGTCATGGCAAGAAGGAATTGTTGAAAGTGGCAAAGGACTTTCCAAAAGCCATAGTGCAAATTTCAAGGAGATTTTCAAAAGTTAATTTCCCAAGTGAAAAGTATTTTGTCTTGAGTCCAAATGAAAAGCAAGAGCCTCCAAGATCAAAGACAGATCTTGGGTGAATCCTCATTAAACTTTTTTTTTCCATAAAGAAAAATATTTGAGAGGGAGAGTTCTCTTGAAGAAAAATTTAAATCACCTCCCTCAAGTCAAATAAAATCTTTTGAAAAATCCAAATAAAAACTTGGGTGTCACAGCCGAGCTCCATAGGTTGTCCGGGCTTGCCATGAGGTCTGTTGTGGATCATCTTTGGCCGGAAGGACCAAGGCCGAATAGTTATTTTGGCTTAGTGCAACGATTCCTTGGTGCTGTGCCGCATATCGACGCTGTGAAGAGGTCGGCGTGCATAGAGGGTGCGCGGATGGCTCTTGCCCGTGTCAAGACATACTGGGCAGAGATGGAGGCCGCCGCTATTGCAACCCAGAGTTCAGTCGTAGGCCAGATATCGGCCGAGCAGTATTTTGAACAAGTCTTAGATGGCGCTCGTTTAATAGAGGCTCAGTGCTCGAAGAGTATCATGTTCTAGTGACATGTATCCCAATTGTAAGAACAATGTTATTTGAATTATAAAGGCTGTGTTTATACTTTTGCCTAAAAGTATATATATATATATATATATATATATATATATATATATATATATATATATATATATATATATATATATATATATATAACCTGGAAGTTTGCAGTCGTCGGCTTCAGCCCCCACGCATATAATGCGGGGGTGTTCGCAAAAGTGTGTCTTCACACTTGATCCAACGTCTTGGTCCATTAAGGAGGTGGTAGCGCGGCGAACGAGGCAATCGGACTATATTGCTTTAACACTTTCACTTAACCATAGGAGTTTGACAGTGGGGCTACTATATAGCCCCTAGTATTTTCGCGGCTATCCGAATACGGTGCACGTACGTACATGACCGGGAAAACCGGTCCTTCGTTAATGCGGAGGAATCCCGAAGATTCCGATGAGTCATCGAGTGGTTGACCAGTCTCACGCTTTATCATGACAGTCAGTTTTCGGCTTTCTCTACTGAGGTGCTCGTCCGGACGAACCAGGGCACAATCGCAGTAGTTCTCCCGGTGCCACCTTAGCCGATAGAGCGGAACGTAAGGTAGCAAAACACGGGAGCCGGGCAAACCCAACATTTGACCAAAGACATGATTCAGAGCTGATGCATATAAGGCCAAACTCGCGACGCCGAACACTCCCTAAGGTATTCGGTCTTTATAACATATACTGGGCTGAGTAACGCCCTTGAACCCTGAATTTCCAGGTACGAGCATTAGTCTGACGTGGCGAAATGCCAATAACGCCAGCGTCCCTCTCGGTTGTGTTGAGTATCCGGAGGGTGTGAAGCAACAAGAGATAGTAAGAAAGGTTTACACAGGGTCTTAATCTAAAAAGAAACCTTTGAGCGGGGCCCTGCTGCACGTCTGCGCCTGTGTCTCCGTTGTGCCGTATCCTGGAAGGGTGTAGCACGATTATCATCTGTTAAAAGAGAAGAACTTAGGTGAAAGTTGTCGTGCAAAAAATTGGTTATTCTCAATAAACCATTAAAATTCAAGATAAGTAAGGTTGAGCCGAACTGTATTCCTTTTTACATGCGGGAAGCCCCTGGTACCGCCTATGGGGGTATATCCATCAAACCAATCTCAGGTTTATCTAAGCTGTTACAGCTAGTGATGCGCCGGACTCGTCTAGCCATGTCCGCGGTCTTGACGACCGATCATTTATTCTGGTTGGAGAGTCCGTTTAGTGTTCGGCTGCTAAAGCCGCCACACGTTCTTCCGCGCGTAAGGAACGCTCAACATTTCCGCTAACTGTGATGATGCCACATGGACCGGGCATCTTGAGCTTAAGATAAGCATAATGCGGTACTGCATTAAAACGAGCAAAGGCCGTTCTTCCGAGTAGTGCTTGATACCCGCTTCGGAATGGAGCGATGTCGAAGGTTAACTTTTCACTTCGGAAGTTGTCGGGAGAAGCGAATACAACCTCTAGTACTAGAGAGCCCGTACAGAGGGCCTCTGGGCCTGGTATTACTCCTTCAAAGGTAGTATTACTTTGGCTGATTCTTGTCGGGTCTATCCCCATTTTGCGGACTGTGTCCTGATATATCAGATTAAGACTACTGCCACCGTCCATTAGGACTTGGGTGAGATGGTATCCGTCGATAATTGGGTCTAGCACCAAGGCAGCCAATCCTCCGTGCCGGATACTTGTCAGGTGATCCCTGCGATCAAAAGTGATCGGGCAGGCCGACCAAGGGTTGGACTTATGGGTGACGGGCTCTACGGCGCGTATGTCTCGGAGTGCATGTTTGCTTCTTCTTTTTGTTACGTGAATCATGTTCACTGTTTTGACCTCTGGTGGGAATTTTTTCTGTCCCCCAGTGCTTTGCTGGCGAGGCTCATCCTCGTCTTCACTTGGTGTATCCCTCCCCTTGTGTTCGGCGTTTAACTTGCCGGCCTGCTTGAAGACCCAGCATTCTCTGTGGGTGTGATTTGCAGGTTTATCGGAGGTGCCATGAATCTGACATAATTTGTCTAGAATCTTGTTTAGGCTGGACGGTCCATCTCTGTTGCCTTTGAAAGGCTTTTTCCGCTGACCGGGTCGAGAGCCCCTAAATCTGGTGTTTACCGCTGTGTTGTCTGGGTTGTCTTCGTTATTTCGACGCTTGCTTTTACTGCGTCGTGGTTTTCCATTACCATCCCTGACTTCAGATGTGCCTGGGTCGCTGGTGCTACTACGTGCCAGGCAGCTATCTTCGCCCGCGCAAAAGCGGGTCATGAGGCTTGTTAGGGCTGCCATTGTTCTTGGCTTTTCCTGGCCGAGGTGTCTGGCGAGCTATTCGTCTCGGACGCTGTGTTTGAAAGCTGCTAAGGCTTCGGCGTCCGGGCAGTCGATGATTTGATTCTTCTTAGTGAGAAATCTGTTCCAAAGCTTTCGGGCTGACCCTCCGGGCTGTTGAATTATATGACTTAAATCGTCTGCATCCGGAGGTCGGACATAGGTCCCTTGAAAGTTAGCCCTAAAAGCATCCTCAAGCTCCTCCCAACTTCCAATTGAATTTTAGGGGAGGCTCTTCAGCCAGTGCCGAGCTGGTCCTTTCAACTTGAGGGGAAAGTATTTAATGGCGTGGAGATCGTCTCCGCGAGCCATATGGATATGGAGGATGAAGTCCTCAATCCAGACCCCAGGGTCTGCCGTTCCGTCGTACGCCTCTATGTTCACGGGTTTGAATCCCTCTGGAAATTCGTGATCCAGCACCTCATCGGTGAAACATTGGGGGTGCGCGGCACCCCTGTATTTGGATGTGTCATGGCGTTCTGACGGTTGTAGTGTTCGGTTTTGATTATGCGCTGGAGCGCGCTTCCTAGATCCGTAGATGGATCTGGTCACGCCGGCCTTTTGATGCAAGTCCTTGCTTGGATCGTGTGCTGACTTATGTGCGGCCTCGTTAGCCGCCCTATCGCGGCCACGAGGTGGTCGATCCGACCGGTCGGCCGCTTTATTTTTCGGCTGTGTGGGCACTAAGGCCTCATCATCGAATTCGGGCAACAGCTTGCGCTTTGGATAGCTCTTTGTGTGGCGACTGCCACCATACTTTTCTTCAGTGTCAAGCACTTTGTTCCATCTACTCTTGAGCGTATTCTGCGCGGCCTTAAGCCTTTGCTTCTGCTTCTTCAGACTCCTCGCGGTGGAAATAAGCCTTCTACGGAGGTTCTCTTGTTCCAAGTGCCTTTTCGGGATGATGTGTGCATCGTCGTCCGGACTGTTTTCCTCTCCGGAGAGAGGTTGATGAGCTTTATCCTCAGCGTCGCCGTGATCGGACAGCGGCTCCGTACTCTGTTCGCCGTCCGCTGGTTCTTCCTGTTCTGTCGGTGGGGTGTTATTTTTTCTTGTGTTGTTATCGCTGTTCTTGCCGAGGCGGGATTTTGAGCGGCGCCTACGCCGTCACTTTGGTTGCTTCTCGAGGGAGCTATCCTTCGCTGCCTCCTTCCGTTCCTCGTCATTGTTTTCTTTGGGTGTATCCACCATATATATATATCGTGTGATGAAGTGGCTGTCCAGCGCCCTGTGGCCGGTGGTTCCTGTTCCTCTCCTGCATCGTCGTCCATACCGTCAATGTCTTCGGAGTCGAAATCGAGCATGTCGGTTAAATCGTCGACAATGGCTATTAAGTGGGTGGTGGGTGGGGAACGAATTCTTCGTCGTCCACTTCCCATTCTAGCCGGACATAGTTCGGCCAAGGGTCTCCTGACAAGGAGAGAGACCTCAATGAGTTTAGCACATCGCCCAGTGGGGAGTGTTGGAAGGTATCCGCGGAGGAAAACTCCATGATCGGTGCCCAATCAGATTCGATAGGCACGGACGTAGGCGGTTCGGAGCCCGTGTCCGGCAACGAATCCAAATGTCCAGAAACACGGGTCTCATAAGAGGTGAAGTCAGTATTCGGCTCTATCGCCACTGAGTGTGTAGCCTCCAAGGCGGGGTCCATCCATCGTCCTCAGACGGCGCAGTTTGTTCCGGATTGAGGGCCGGAGCAGTCGCAGGTGTGATCTCCCGAACACTGTCCGACGGCAGAGCTAAGTCATGCTCGTCGTGATTGTGCAGCGCACTTGACATGGGCTCGAATCCGTCGAAGATCAAGTCTCCGCGGATGTCCGCCGTATAGTTCAAGTTTCCAAACCTGACCTGATGGCCAGGGGCGTAGCTATCAATCTGCTCCAGATGGCCAAGCAAGTTGGCCCGCAGTACGAAGCCGCCGAATACGAAGATCTGTCCGGGGAGGAAAACCTCACCCTGGATCGCATCGTTGCCGATGATCGAAGGAGCCATCTAGCCTTACGGTGACGGCACAGTGGAACTCTCAATGAAAGCACCAATGTCGGTGTCAAAACCGGCGGATCTCGGGTAGGGGGTCTCGAACTGTGCGTCTAAGGCGGATGGTAACAGGAGGCGGGGGACACGATGTTTACCCAGGTTCGGGTCCTCTCGATGGAGGTAATACCCTACTTCCTGCTTGATTGATCTTGATGATATGAGTATTACAAGAGTTGATCTACCACGAGATCGTAGAGGCTAAACCCTAGAAGCTAGCCTATGGTATGATTGTTGTTGTCCTACGGACTAAACCCTCCGGTTTATATAGACACCGGAGTGGGCTAGGGTTACACAGAGTCGGTTACAAGGGAGGAGATCTACATATCCGTATTGCCAAGCTTGCCTTCCACGCCAAGGAGAGTCCCATCCGGACATGGGACGAAGTCTTCAATCTTGTATCTTCATAGTCCAACAGTCCGGCTAAAGTATATAGTCCGGCTGTCCGAGGACCCCCTAATCCAGGACTCCCTCAATGCCACCACCATTGCTGATGAAAATGCTAGGTTGAAGACATTGCTTGAAACAGGGATGTACAAAAGTCTCAAAAGGCATCAGACACTGTGTGATGTCCTCAAAAAGTAGATTCTGAACCGAAACCCTAGGAAAGAGGGTGTTGGGTTCGAGAGGAAAATGAATGTTGATGGTTCTTATTGGAAGCCTGAGCAGTACCCCAAAACCACATGGGTTGCTGCAAAGGAACCTTCAGTGGATCCATCCACCTTATCTGGCTTCACTTGTGTTAACCCTATTATCATTGATGAATCCTTTGATATACTATAAACTATTTAAGAATCAGAATGGTGAAGTGTTTGCCAGGTATATTGGTACTAACTGCAGGAATGGACCACCTATGAAGAAGATCTGGGTTCCCAAAAGTTGTCTTGAGAATTTTCCAGTGAATGTCATCATGACACCACCTGGGAAGAAGACAAATCCCAGACCAAAGACTTCATATGGTCCAAAGGCTTCATACAGATACATGACTCACTTGAGTCACCCTAACGCCAATGTTTTGCAGGGAAATCATACTCAAACTTATGAATATGAGCGTGTATCGTCAAACCGCTATGTTCATAAGACTAAGAACTATTCTGCTTATTCATATGAGTACTATTCACCTCCTGCAAGGCTATTTGCTAGGGCTTCAAAGCCAAAGTTCTCAGATGCTGCACTTAGACTCATTGCTTCTAAGCCACCCCTGAAGATGTGGGTGGTTAAGAAGAATTAACTTTCTTTTGCAGGGAAAGGTCTCCAGCCGGAAATCAAAGGCGTCCGATGCTATTGCTGGGGACCTAAAACATCTTGTTGGGCGCAAGATAAAATGCCCAAATGGTCTCACTATGTATTTTGTTCCTGAATCGCTTGCTAATCATCCTATCTGTCCTAATCTTGATCTGAGCTTTGATAATCCTCTTGCGCGTCAAATGTTTATGCTTCACAATACTCTTGGTGAAGCCTATCCCCCTAACTGCACTGTAGGGTATGACACCTCATGCTTCAGAATGGATTATGGACAGCGGATGCACTAATCATATTACTGGTGATTGAAGTCTTCTCATGGACTCAACTTTACATCTATCTGACAAGAGTCACATCACATTTGGTGACACTGGTAAAAGCAAGGTATTGGGTCTAGGTAGAGTTGCAATCTCAAAGGATCAACACATGGATAAAGTGATGCTTGTTGAATCCCTTGGTTTCAACTTAATGTGTGTCTCAATGCTTTGTGATTTGAACATGATTGTGATATTTGGAAAATATCGTTGCCTTGTTTTAATGGAATCTGACAACTCTCTAGTCTTTGAAGGATATCGGAAAGATGATTTGTACATGGTAGATTTCTCAGCAGGACCACAGCTTGCCGTATGTCTTCTCGCAAAAGCTTCAGAATGCTGGCTCTGGCATCGGAGGCTAGGGCATGCCGGCATGAGGAACTTGCATATGCTCGCAAAGAAGAAACACGTCATAGGCATTGAGGGCGTCAAGTTCAAGAAGGACCACTTATGCGCTGCCTGCGAAGCTGGAAAGATGACTAGGGCCAAGTATCCCTCGAAGACAATCATGACGACATCTCAACCCTTCGAGCTACTACACATGGACTTATTTGGCCCTACTCACTACTCTACTCTCACTACTACTGCTTGTCTCTATGGCTTCGTCATTGTTGATGATTATTCAAGATATACGTGGGTGCATATAATTCTCTACAAGACTGAAGTGCAGGATGACTTCAGACGCTTCGCCAACCGTGCCATGAACAACTATGGCATCAAGATCAATCATGTCAGAAGTGACAGCGGCGCAGAGTTCAAGAACACCGGCCTTGACCTTTACCTGGATACATTAGGCATCACCCATGAGTTCTCCGCTCCATACACACCTCAGCAAAATGACATCGTGGAGCACAAGAACAGAACACTCATTGAGATGGCTCGGACGATGCTTGATGAATACAAGACTCCAAGAAAGTTCTGGCCTGAAGCCATTGATACTGCATGTCATGTCATCAACCGTGTTTATCTTCACAAGCTTCTGAAGAAGACATCATATGAGCTACTAACTGGTAAAAAGCCAAATGTAAGTTACTTCGGAGTATTTGGTGCTAGGTGCTGGATCAAGGATCCACATCACACTTCAAAATTTGCACCAAAAGCACATGAAGGTTTTATGCTTGGGTACGGAAAGGATTCGCACTCCTACAGAGTCTTCAACCTCTTTCACTATAAAGTGGTTGAAACTGTGGATGTGCGGTTCGGTGAGACTAACGGCTCGCAAAGAGAGCACCCGCCGAATGTGCTACATGAAGTTCCACCTAGTGAATCCATCAAGCGTATGGGAACTGGAGAAATCATACCGTCTGAAGCACAGCCTGAAGAGGAACTTATCATTTCTGCACCTAATCAACCTGAAGACAATGCTCAGCCTGAAGACAATCCTCTTGACGATGACAATGATCAGCAAGAACGAAATCTTCGTCCGGTTCATCCTCGTGTTGCTAATGAAGTACAAATTGAGAATATAATTGATAGCATCAATGCACCTGGTCCACTCACTCATTCAAGAGCAACACAGCTAGCAAATTTCTGTGGGCTCTTTGCATTTGTCTCAATATCTGAACCCAAGAAAGTTGCTGAAGCCTTCATGGAACCTGAATGGATTCAAGCTATGCAAGAAGATCTTCAACAGTTCAAGCTGAACAATGTCTGGGAACTTGTCAAGCGTCCTGACCCTCGGAAGCACAACATAATAGGCACAAAATGGATATATCACAACAAACAAGATGAGCATGGTCAAGTTGTCAGAAACAAGGCTCGTCTCGTTGCTCAAGGATACACTCAAGTTGAAGGGATTGACTTCGATGAAACATTTGCTCCCGTGGCTAGGCTTGAAGCCATTCGCATACTGCTAGCCTACGCAAATCATCACAACATCCTTCTGTATCAAATGGATGTGAAGAGTGCTTTTCTCAATGGCAAGATTGAAGAAGAAGTGTATGCGCTACAAAAAAAAGACACATCCGTGACATTTTGGGCCGAACGAATTTTTTTTCTGTCATACATATGACACTTCTATGACGATAATTGTGACAAAACCCGGTATCATCATAGATGTGGTGGGCTCCTACTTCTATGACAAAAAATCATGACAGAAAATGGGCTTTTCATCCTGGGCGGGCCGGAGACGCAGCGGCATGACATTCTTTGGGCCGTCCATGACGGAAAAAACCGTGGTAGAAGTGAGGGCGAGGAAAATTTCGGTGAGTTCCCGGTTACGGTGGGAGGTCGGGGGCCGAGCGATGCGCGTTTCTCTCGTACACGTACGCGCGTGTGTGCGAGGCGTTGGCTCTAACTGAACCCGAGCGAGGCGTTGGGCTCTAACTGAACCCGAGCGATTGCACTGCAGGCTACGCGTTACTGAACCCGAGCGATCGATCGATGGCTGTTAACTGAACCCGATCGAGCGATTCCTTCGCTACTGCTGATAACTGAAGCCGATCGATGCTGCCTCTGGGATGAACAGTGAGCGTTGCGGGGGGGGGGGGGTTGGATGAACAGTGAGCGGTGACATTGCCTCTGGATGAACAGGACCCCGTGGTGTGGAGGGCTGGATGAACAGTAGACGGTGGAGGGGTGCCCGTGGAGGGGTGGTTGAACAGTAGCCGATGGAGTAGCGCGCGGTGGAGGCTGGATGAACAGGAGCCCGTGGAGGCTGGAGGAGGTCGACGGTAGCCCGTGGAGGCTGGAGGAGGTCGACGGTGGAGATGAACAGTATCCCGTGGAGTCCCAATTTGGGGTACGCCACACCCCTCCCGATGAACAGGACCCCCGTTTCGACCGTAGGAGGTCCGTTTCGTCCGTTTTGCGGTACACCACACCCCTCCCGATCAACAGGACCCCTGTTTCGACCGTAGGAGGTCCGTTTCATCCGTTTTGCGGTACGCCACACCCCTCCCGATCAACAGGACCCCCGTTTCGACCGTAGGAGGTCCTTTCCTCCGTTTTGCGGTACGCCACACCCCTCCCGATCAACAGGACCCCCGTTTCGACCGTAGGAGGTCCGTTTCCTCCGTTTTGCGGTACGCCACACTCCTCCCAATCAACAGGACCCCCGTTTCGACCGTAGGAGGTCCGTTTCCTCTGTTTTGCGGTACGCCACACCCCTCCCCATGAACACGACGCATTCCGTTGCCTCCCCATGAACACGATGCATTCCGTTGCCTCCCCATGAACACGACGACGACGTTGTTTCTCCATTTTGACCCAGCCATGTACACGAGCCCTGGCCGTACGTATGCGCGAGTAGGCATTCGAGACCCCGCCCGTATGTACACATACGTGGCCGTATTTTCTTTCTTGCACCCTGGCCGCTGTACGTACGTGTACATGCTACGTGCGCGCCTCTACTATGACACGTACGCGCCTCTACTACGACACGTGCGCGCCTCTACATCCACCAATATATATGTACGTACACGTTCGCGACCAGAATGACAACGCTACGTACGCTTCGACCAGGTGGGTCCCGACTGTCAGGCACTTCCTTGCCTGCGAAGATGTAGCTGGTGGGTCCCAGCAGTCAGGGGGGCGAATCGTTTTTTTTGCCCAGACGCACTTCCTTGCGTGCGAAGATGTAGCTGGTGGGTCCCAGCAGTCAGGGGCAAACGTTTTTTCGCGAAATACGGTGGCCCGTCCGGTGGGTCCCCGCTGTCAGGTGGAGGAATAATTATTTTGCACGTAATAAGGAGGCACTTCCTTGCTGCAGCCGTGGACCCAGCTGTCAGCCTTTCCACGTACAGTCCACGTCCGATGGAAGCCGTTCCTTGACCACGTTGACCACGCCGCGCCGAGAGCACCAGGGCGGTGGACGACAGCGAGGCCTAGGAAGGGGACAACGCGGAGCCGGGGAAGGCGCGGCAGTGGATGCCCACGCGTAGAGGAGTACGAGGGTTCACTGGTTCGCTGCGGTGTGAGGCTGTCGTCGCCGCAGAATAATAGGGGGTGTGGGTGAGTAGAGGGATGGCCTGGCCAGTGGTGGGAGTAGTAGGGGGCGGTGAGGCCTCCGCCGCATCGCAGCCGGCCACGTGAGGCAGGAGCACGAGGCACGACCGGCGCTGGTTTGGGCGGCTGGAGCAAGAAGACCAGAGGTTGAAGAAGCACTACGGCCGTTGGATGGACATCGTACGGTCACTGGAGCTAGAATCGTGCATATTGACTAAGTTGACAAAGCCCTCCGTCCCCGTCAACTTAGTAGGCCCACAAGTTAGCCTGCCACTATACTAGGTCCCAGCTAACACGGGGAGTATTCATTTTTTTTGTGCGTAATAATGAGGCACTTCCTTGCGTGCGAAGATATAGCTGGTGGGTCCGAGCTGTCAGCGGCGGTAACGTTTTTTCGTGAAATACAGTGGCCCTTTCGGTGGGTCCCTGATGTCAGGTGGAGGAATCATTATTTTGCGCGTAATAAGGAGGCATTTCCTTACGTGCGGCCGTGGACCCAGCTGTCGGCCTCTCCACGTACAGTCCACTTCAGATGCATATTGGTCGTTGACCATGTTGACCAGGCCGCGCCGAGAGCACCAGGGCGGTGGACGACGGCGAGGCTTAGGAAGGGAACGACACGGAGGCAGGGAAGACTCGGCAGTTGTTTCCCATGCGGAGGGGAGTACGACTATACGAGGGTTTACTGGTTCGTCTGCCATCGCCGGAGAATAACAGCAGGTGTGGGTGAGTAGAGGGATGGCTAGGCTAGTGATGGGAGTACGGTGGGGCGGTGAGGTCTGCGCGGCAGCACAGCCAGCCATGGGGAGGAGGGAGCAGGCAGTCCCGCCGACGCTTGTTTGAGCGGCTAGAGCAGGAAGAGCAGAGATTGAAGAAGCACGACGGCCGTTCGATGGACATCCAACAGTCACTCCTTGTGCGTCAACCTTTTTTTTGGGAAAGCCTCAAATCTGTGGAAAACAGCATATAGCCCATCTGCCATTATTTCTAATAATTTACAGCCCATTTGCTAATTCTTAAGGTTTTTTTGGATCCCATATTCTTTTTGTTAGCAGTACAGCCCATATTGTGGCCACGGTTAAAAAATTATACGAAATTTTGCATATTTCGGTGCGGTCCGAACTGTTTTTAATCCCAAAATTTCGACTCACATTCAAACTGATTTTAAAAATAAATGTATATCAATATAAAATCCAACAAATTCTCCACACATAAAAATTAATGTAATTTAAAATCTCAAAATGAACAAAAGATATTTGAAACTAATTGCCGGTTTGATGTGTTTTAAAAATGTACAACCCATTTCTCATTACTGATAGGCCATTTTCTTGGCCAGCCGAATGAAGCTCTCCTCGTCTTGAAAGATTTGCAGCCCAACAGGCTTGACAAAGCGACTTACTTGGCAAATCACAAAAAAAACTGGGCTGTGGCCGTGGACCCAGCTGTCAGCCTCTCCACGTACAGTACTCTTCCGATAGAAGTCGGTCGTTGACCACATTGACCACGCCGCGCCGAGAGCACCAAGGCGGTGGACGGCGGCGAGGCCTAGGAAGGGGACGACGTGGAGCCGGGGAAGACGCGGCAGTGGATGCCCACGCGGAGAGGAGTACGAGGGTTCACTGGTTCGGCTGCGGCGTGAGGCTGCCGTCGCCGCAGAATAACAGGGGGTGTGGATGAGTAGAGGGATACCCTGGGCAAGCGGTGGGAGTAGTAGGGGGCGGTGAGGCCTCCGCGGCATCACACCCGGCCACGAGAGGCAGGAGCACGCGGCACGACCGGCGCTGCTTTGGGCGGCTGGAGCAAGAAGACCAGAGGTTGAAGAAGCACTATGGCCGTTGGATGGACATCGTACGGTCACTGGAGCTAGAATCGTTCATATTGACTAAGTTGACAAAGCCCTCCGTCCTCGTCAACTTAGTAGGCCCACAAGTCAGCCACCCACTATGGTGGGTCCCAGCTAGCAGGGGGTATTCATTTTTTTGTGCGTAATAAGGAGGCACTTCCTTGCGTGCGAAGATATAGCTGGTGGGTCCGACCTGTCAGCGGAGGGAACGTTTTTTTCGCGAAATACAGAAGCCCTTCCCACGTACAGTGCGTAATAAGGAGGAACTTTCCTTGCGTGCGACCATGGACCTCGTGGGTCCCAGCCGTCAGGCTCTCCACGTACAGTCCTCTTCCGATGACTCTCGTATGTTGACCACGCCGCGCCGAGCGCACCGAGGCGGTGGACGACGGCGAGGCCCCAGACTGGAACGACCCGGAGATGGGGAAGACGCGGCAGTGGAGTCGCAGACGGAGAGGAGTGGGAAACTTGACTGGTTCGGGTGCGGGGTGGGCCTACACTCGGCAGAGAATAACAGGAGGTGCGGAGTGGAGGGATGGCCTGGTCGTCGGCGGGGTAGCGTTTCGCTGAGGAGCGCAAAACAACGCCGCTGGACGCCGAAGGCTGGAGCAGGCAGTTCCGGCAGCGCTGGGGGAAGAAGATGAGAGATTGAAGAAGAATGCCGGCCGTTGGATGTAAATCCAACGCCTTCTTAGGCTTCGACCTACTGGCCCACATGTCAGCCAGTCCATTTGTTTTTAGTCCATTTGGTGGGCTGGGTGAAACAATGATGTAGCATCTATGCAGCCCGTTTAAATCTCATTTGCATTTTTCTCGAAATCCGCGGACTTGCTGGGCTGGGTGAAAATATCATGTTGGGCTAGACGGAGAAATGTTATAAAAACATAAACACATGATTGCACGTTAGTAAAATCTTTGCAAGCTTATGTACGCAATCACTAGGAGTTAACTTGCCAAGTTATATATAAACAATTATTATTATTATTTTGTAAGAACTTTCAACTTACGAAATAAAATATCATTTTAATTTGATGAGTTAATAGTACATGGGGTATTATTATTTTTTAGGCTAGACGTGGGACAGTTGAGTTGGTTCTAGGGAAAAGTACTGGGAGAAAACTCAGTTTACATCAAAAAGAAAGTGGGAGAAAATTCAGAGACCTGCTGGGTCCACCTGAGGAGGGGAATATGTTGGGAGGAAGGAGATTCAAAGCACGGCAGCCAAGTGAACTAGTTTTTTTTACGGACAAGTGAACTAGTTTACATACATAAGCAAATAGCCACTAAAAAAAGCAATTAGGTTAATGGGTTCTTAAAAGAAATATTTCGGACAAAACAGATAATTACGACACATAGGCTAATGCATGAAACACTCAGATGATAAAGGTGCTTATAAACAGATAAAGTACAACATCTAGACCTTCCTGGCATGCTTGATCATGACGCTGTCCGTGTACTCGTCGGTTACGGGAAGCAGACACGCCCTCATGTCCAAGTTCTGCCTGTACATGTCGTAGCATGCGTATGCGTCCTTGGCCGCGTAGGTTATGTAGGCTAGATTCAGAGGTACCTCCCACGTGTTCAGGTTGTCTTCTTTCATGTTGGCGTATCAGGGGTCGATGATGGTCTCAGCGAGGTCAACCACGGAGTCCTTCTGCTGCCCGTTGCTGATGATCTTGTATTGCTTCTGGATGTCGACAAGCTTGTTGCACCAGATGGCCGAATCGTCGCGTTCTTCCTTCTCTCCACCGTAGCGAAGGTGCAGTCGGCGCTGCCGATGAAACGGGCGAATGCTCCAGAACCTGGTGCAGCCATAGGACTGAGGCGAGGCAGAGCTTCACCGAGTCCGTATCGTTGGTGTACATCACATTCAACTTGGTGCAGCCATAGGACTAAATGGCGAACTCAAAGGGGAACTCCTTGCTGAAGTCCATATCCAGCAGGCTCACCCCTCGGATCGCCATTGGAGTCTCTTCGAGTGAACGAGTGTGTAGGCGGTGGCAGCAGTTCGTTTTTCAGCTCTTGGGGAACTGGATTCAACAGTAAGCTGAGTGTGTACAGGCGACAACAGTTACTACCCCTCCCTCGTCCGCTGCACGCCCGGCAGAAGATGCACCCTCGGCCACACGTCGGTTCACGAGCGGGTCTGTATTGGTACTGTAATAACAGGAGTTAGTGGTCACTTTACTTAAATTTAATTAGCTTTAATAGAAATTTATACTTAAAACAAGCAATGCATTCGCTCGTTCTATCAGTGCCACAGGATCAACATGCACAACAATTAGAATTATTATTCTCAGGACGCACACGATCAACACATTTGTCGCACTTTCACAAAGATAATACTACCAAGTTTGAACTGTTTGTTATGGTTGTTGTCCTCTGCATCATCATGCCTGTTTCCCAGCTTGCAAGATTCGGAACCAACAAATAAGATCCAAATAATAAGTACAACAAAGATGCCTACACATCTCATTGATTCCCAGCTTGCAAGATTCAGAACCAACAAATAAGATCCAAATAATAAGTACAACAAAGATGCCTACACATCTCATTGATTCCCAGCTTGCAAGATTCAGAACCAACAAATAAGATTCAAATAATAAGTACAACAAAGCTGCCTACACATCTCACTGATTCCCAGCTTGCAAGATTCAGAACCAACCCATTAGAGCCTTTTGATAAAGTGAATATCGGGATTAAATCCATCTTGGCTAGCCATGTCATACAATCGAAGAACTTGGCGAATGCTCTTGACCATCACAACATCTGTAGTTGAGTGTTCCTGTTTGCACATCACAGATAATAAAGAGCATGATTACTATAATACTGGCACTATTGGAAGTCAACCTGCAGCTCCACTCGATGATTCAATTCATGCCACTTTTTCTGCAGTTCACCTGAAATGAAGTAAAAATTGTATCATTCAGCTAGCAAGAAGTACTTGCTCTTGTGAGCTGGCAGGTTCTTCTTTAGTAGTTGCACAAAAATTGAGCAACATTAAGGTTGGCTGTCCGGCTCATGTAAGGTGCAACTATAATTTTCTTATCCTTTTGTGGTGACAGTGACGGCTCCATCTTGCAAAGGCTAATAAAATGTTGCACAAGATTACCATCAGAACTTGACGGAGATTTTGGAAACTCCAATCACCATTTTGTGCAGTTCCACCAAAATTGAGAGATGTTGCCCACGTGACATTTTAGTTGAACTGCACAAGACACTCATTCCAAAAAAAAGTGTTTTGTGCAGTTCACCAAAAGGTCACAATAGCAACAAGGTGAAATGGATATCCCTATCTGCACAAAAAGATAGAAAACAGTTGCTGGTCAGTAAGAATATACGAAACATATACAAAATGAAAAGAAGCATCTTAATTATGTTCATGGCAATCACGCAAGGACAGTAGAAATTTTAAAATGTCAGCAATGCTTCATGTTACCAGAAGCATTACGATCAACAATGAGATTCCTCAAATATGGGATTAATTTAATGGTGGCATTGCTTGTTTACCAGACACAGTAAATCAACAGCAGCTAAAGAGTTGGTTTAAGGGCATGGGACCGTGGGGACACCAGGACACTCAGCAGCGTAAAGGAGCAACTTACTTATCATACTGGGGAAAACAGCAGGAGTGCCATTTGTAACACAGTTTAATTGCATCTTATCACTGGAGGCATTAGATTAACAATAACACTGGTTAGACATGTCCCTAAGGTAACAGTGTGATCGCTTCATTTTACATGCGCCCTTACATTAACAACAGCAAAAGGTTGGTATAAGGACATGCGACAGTGGACGCATCAGCACAATATACCTACAAGGAGGCATAAAGTGGTGATGCCGAGTTTGTTCATGCTATGTGAGGGCAGCAAACCTAATCCTGGAGACCTTGTACTATGTGAGGGCAGCAAATCTAATCCTGGAGACCTTTTACTATGTGAGGGCATCAAATCTAATCCTGGAGACCTTTTACTATGTGAGGGCAGCAAATCTAATCCTGGAGACCTTTTACTATGTGAGGGCAACAAATCTAATCCTGAGACCTTTTACTATGTGAGGGCAGCAAATCTAATCCTGAGACCTTTTACTATGTGAGGGCAGCAAATCTAATCCTGGAGACCTTTTACTATGTGATGGCATTAAATCTAATCCTGGACATACTCTGTTGACTTGTCCACCAGCCGCCACTTTCTATCCTTTTTTCAACCAATAATAGATCTGTTCCTTATCCAGTTTGTACTGTGTTTTCCCATTATTTCCCTTTTCAACCAAGAGACCGGTTGGGTATCCGGTCTCTACTACTTTCACCATATTATTTCCTCTTTGAATCAAGTCCTAGATTCATGCTACAACTTTCCCCCCTTTCTTCGTTGTTTGAACAAAGCCCTAGATTCGAATGCATGAAGTAGCTTTACCTCTAATAATACTAAAAATTTAGGTGGCTTTGGAAGAGCTGATGGGAGTAGAAAAAGATGCACATGCAGACACGTGGGGAGCTGGGGCAGTAGAGCAAGGCCGCTTTCGAAGAACTTATACCTGTGGGTCGCCGAGATGTCGGCGGCGGCAGGTCGGATCTACGGACAATACGGCAGGGAGGAAGAAGGGTCGGAGGACCTCCCGAGACGGCGCTGTGTCGGAGAGAACGGCACGGGCAGAGGATCGGGCCCCTCCGGCAGCTGTGGGTTTCCTCCCTCGGCGACGATGACCGCGTGAACGATGCACCTTTTAGTCCTCTACACACACCGGCCGAAGGGATCCGGCCGGATCTGTGACCAGCGGTGAGCAGAGAGAAAATGTCGCGACCGCTGTCTTGTTTATATCTGGAGAGGATGAGAGAATGAAGAGAGCAACCCTAGTAAAGCAAGCGCTCAGGCCCCTGCATCCATATATAGTGGAGTGATTATCTTTTTTCTCTCCACAACAAGCGTTTCAATTTGTGTACGTGGCATTAAAGAAAAGAAACTCTCTATTTAAGGTGACTACTGTACGACTCCTACTTACTACTAGTAGTACTACAGTATTGTTCACTTGTGCTCCCCGCCCCTCCATTCATTGAACAACCCCACGGGTGAATAAACATATAGTAAGTACTGTATTTATATAGAACGAACAAGCTCGAACTATTTTCGCGTAGTTAAAAGTTGAGGGCGGGGCTTTTCCCGGGCAGTACGCGCGGCAGTTTTCAGGTAGGCGGTTTGACAGAGAGGCGAGGAGGGTGACCGAGTGGGGCTGTGCGATTTGACGGCGCGTTACTGCTGGAAAGACTTGTGATATGACCACTCACTATAGTCATGAATTACTGGCGCTCCGACCGGGGTGATGCCCCCCTTCCGGTCCGCGCTCTAATCTGGTGCATGACATGTCGACCCGGATGCTGGCTCTCCCACATGTCAGAGTAGTAAGAAGGAGCAAAGAATGATGCGGTATATACTAGTACTATACTACAGTACTACTCAGGTCGGAGGAGTGCGAACCACGGCAGCCCAGTCAACCAGCAGTGCGAACCACGGTAGCCCAGTGAACCAGCAGTAGAAAACAATGTGGTGATATGGCCATAAAAAACAATGTGCTACGGTCCACACTGTAGCATGTACAATAACACTCATCTTTGTTTGGATCCCTGAGTTAGAGCTAGTTTGGGTTGAAATAGCCTCAAATTATCGAAACAAGAGGGGTTAGTTTGAGCTAGTTTGCTCTAACCCAGCTAAAAAAACTAGCCCGGTGGAGAGGTTCTAATTGGGTTAGTTATCCTCGGGCCCACTAAAAGAGAACTAAAAAAATCTCCCCTGCCCGCACCAGATCGCTCCCCCCCTCTTGCACGACTCCTCTCTGTTCCCCATAGGGCCGCTCGCCCTCTCTCTCCTCCGGCCGCCCTCTCCTTCCGGCCTCCGCCGCCCTACTCCGGTCGCCCTCTCCCTCCGGCCTTCGAAGGTCGCCCCGCTCCCCCTTCACCAGTCGTTTTTCTCCCTCTGTCGTGCGCGGCGGCGGCGCATCTACCAGGGAGGTCGCGAGAGGGGTGAGTTTGTTCGTTCCTTCTCTGTCTCGCGGCCATATCATTGATCTTGCTTGCTCTAGCGCTAATTCTGATTTGGAAAAGTAGATCCTGATCAAACTTGGTATAGATTTGTGGTGCACGCATGGAATTGTTTGATGCTGCTTGAGGAGGTAATAAATCTTTCTAGAGGCCCAAAGATTCAGGTCACCTTTCTAGGTATTTCAATTTCAGGCTTGCATTATTTCTAGAGGCCCAAAGATTCAGTTCACCTTTCTAGGTATTTCAATTTCAGGCTTGCATTATTTCTAGAGGCCCAAAGATTCAGTTCACCTTTCTAGGTATTTCAGTTTCAGGCTTGCATTATTTCTAGAGGCCCAAAGATTCAGTTCACCTTTCTAGGTATTTCACTTTTAGGCTTGCATTATTTCTAGAGGCCCAAAGATTCAGTTCACCTTTCTAGGTATTTCAGTTTCAGGCTTGCATTATTTCTAGAGGCCCAAAGATTCAGTTCACCTTTCTAGGTATTTTAGTTACAGGCTTGCATTATTTCTAGGGGCCCAAAGATTAAGTTCCCAGTCGGCGGCAAGCGGCCCTGCTACCCATGCCGGTGTTGACCTCAACTCGCAAGGGCCGGCGTCGGAGGGGTTCCCGGGGCTTGGGCTCTACAGAGCATTCCTCCAGAGTGACGATGGCGAGCTCCTCCCTTGGTGTGTGAGGGGCTCCGGGCTCCCTCCCTATCGTGAATGACTTCCGTGATGAGTTAGCTCATTCTTTGTTTCATGAAGTGTTTTTTTATTTTGTGAAGCTTGATTGACGACTTGTATGTTTAAGTGGGATATCTCATTTTGTATGGACAAAGTAAAAATTATCATGTTTTGCATGCTTGATTTGTATAGATGGTTCGTTTATGTCAATTGTGAGCGGGAGGAGGCCACAGAAGAGCCGGCCACACCAAGAGGGTGCTTGGATCCAAGGGACTTATTTTAGTCTGACTAAAAATAGTCTCTTTAAGAGGCTAAAGTTCCAAGCACCCCTGACTAAAGAGGGGCTAAAACTAGTCTTGAGACTAAAAATTTTTAGTCAGGGGTACCCCTACTAAAATGTGGATTAGTCCTCTCTCTCCTCATTTAACTCCTCTCTTTAACACAGGCGAGTTCTGGATTGGAGGGTTTGGAGGATAATAAATGCTCATTAACTTGATTTTAGTCTCTTTAGTATTTGGATCCAAGCATGGGTGAGGCTAGCAAGTTTTAGTCCCACTACTTTTAGTCATGGAACTAAAACGTATCCAAGCACCCTCGAACGGCAGGAAATAGGGTCCAAAGTAGTCAAATGATTGAGATAGAGCATTTATTGTCAATCTAACCCTGCCATCCATACACCTCTTTGGTTTAGAGTTAGTTCAGGGTTAGAATCTAACTCTAACCTCTAACCGAGTTAGAGTTCTCCTCGTCTCGGTTCATCGCCATCATACTTTCCCCATTCTTGTGTTTTCAGTATCCTGCGAATCAAAGAGGCCCTTTTTTTTGCGGGAAAAATCAAAGAGGCACTTAGACTGGTTTCGGTCCGGTCATTTTTTATAAACGTGTTATGTCCAAAATTTAATGAACGTGCTCCGGTTTCCATGAAAATAATCCGGTTTCATGTAGTAATTCATTCATTTATTTATTCTTCTGCGGGGGGTTTGCATGTAATTCGTGAGGTCTGAAATGTAAAGTACCCCAGCATATGCTCCGAGTCATGCATGCACTACGACCCAGATGCTCTATGTCCCACATGTCGGCGAATGGGAGCACGTGGAAATAGCCTAGGAGTACATATAGGGGGATAAATGCGTGAAATAATATGTACTATGAAGCGTAGCCGCGGTTCGAAAAGGTGACCTAAAGTGATGACAGCTATAGGTCGCACGCACCCAACTAGTGGTACTAGACATACGACTAATTTTTCCCTCAAAAAAAAAGAGGCACGAGTGCTCAGTACTCCTATTCTATAAACACGAGTCCCATCTGACAACAGCGTTCGTGCTACAGCTAGGTCTCCTCCCTCGTTTCTCTCTTCTAGTAATTCTAAACTCGGCCGACGCCCGGTGGGCGGGGTGGGTTTGCTCAACTGCGGCCCCACCTCATAGTGAAAACATTACGACTGGAATAAAAATGCCATGTACTCCCTCCGTTCATAAATATAAGCCTTTTTAGATACTATTTCAAATGGAATACAACATACAGATGTATGTAGACATAGTTTAGAGTGTAGATTCACTCATTTTGCTCCGTATGTAGTAGTCACTTGCTGGAATCTTTAGAAAGACTTATATTTGGGAACGGAGGGAGTACTATACTAATAAAACATTAAGGCCACGAGGCGATGCAGTGCTGGTTACAGGAGGCAAGAAGAGATGCATCCATCGACGACGTCCACCTCCTCGACTCAGGGCGCCGGCCCACCGAACGGCGCCTAAGTAGCAGCGGCTTTCGTGGCCAGGTCGACGTGCTTCTGAACAATGGCGTCCAAAGATTCCAGCCGCTGGAAGAAGGCCAACGTCTTTCTGTCCTCGCTTGCCTTGTAGTGGCCTATGTAGACGATTTCCTCGTAGACGTGGATGTGCAGGTCGACGGTTTCTTGCATGGCGAGGCGCTGCGCGGCAAGCGCGGCCTCGAGGTGCACATTCTTCGTCGCGACCTCCGGCACCTGCAGGGCCACCAGGGCTTGAAAGAGTTCGTAACCATAGAGGCCGATGAGGGTGGCAGGCAATGAGGAGCCTGGGCGCGCGGGCTGGAGCAGTACGGCAAGGTCGTCCGTGCGCTTCTTGACGGCGGTCAACTTGCGGATGGAGTTGACCATCATGTCGTCCATGCGAGAGGCGAAGCCGGCGTCGGCAAGGGCTACGATGCCTGCGGTCGCCAGCACCGTCTGGAAACGCTGCGCGGTGCGGGGCCGCAGGCCGGCGCCTTGGATGATTTGGCACAGCCGACTGCCGCTCGCGTCCATCGCCTCCATAGGTGCTTGTGGCTTCTAGTCACTTGGTCTTGGATTGGAGTGAGCAGTATTGCGCAGAGACTTGGGAGTAGATGGATTGGAGTGGTGGGGCGCCTTTATTATATGAGAGTCCAAACTCTGTTGCATTCACATCGTGCTGGCTCTATTCTGCTTCTTCAATTAATTCCCTCTGCATGTAATTGAGGATGCATCATTGACCGTTCAACGTCTCGGGAACTGCTACCCTCTCCCTCCTTGGCATTCAAGCACCTATGGACCCGTCGACAACGAGGTGCCTATGGTGACTTCGTAAATTTCAAGATGATAGTGCCGTGCGTGTGTGCGTTCATAGGGGTGAGTGCATGCGCGTGTATATGAGCGCTTGCATCTGTACTGTGTAAAAAAACGTAAATGCGTGTCAAAAAGAGACTAGTCAGTATACTCAATATTGTGCACCTCGGAGAGGAAAACGATAGAACTAGTATGTATTTATTTACGGTGCAGATTCACTCAGTTTGCTCCATATGTACTCCGTCTCGGTGTAATCTAGTCACTTGTTGAAATCTCTAGAAGGGCAAATACTCCTTTCTGGTTTACAGGGCTATACTAGCAAGTAGTTGTACGTACTAGTACAATAGTGGGCTCACATAGCAATTTTGTCTCATGCAAGAGCCTGGCTATATGCGTGCTCCAATGTTCGCAACTGCAACGTTCGGTTTGCGCTTGGTTCTTCGCCTCTTCGAGAAGACGAACAATGATGTTACTACTACTGCTTCTACAGTGTCGAATCCACTGCTGCATGTCCGTCCACTGCGAGCGGGACGGATAGCTTGTTGTAGAAGTACTACTAAGCAAAAGCCTGTCCTCGTTTGCGAGCAACCGCGCGCATGGGTGAGGGAGAAGGCGTGTAGGAAAATCAAGCTTCTCCTCGTTGTACGAGTTGACGCGACACATCATAGCACTGGCCCCACATGCTTGCCTCTAAACTTGGCTGAAAGACCCGCAGTGTACAATATATTTGCTGCAACCTCTAACATTTACCCACCACAAATTAAAATATATGTGGCCGTATGCATCATTCTGATGCAGAGGCCGGGGAGTCCCCCCTTTTCAAAAAAAAAACAAATTAAAATATATATTCCTGTCTTGACCAGATGAGCGTGCAAACTACAATCACCAGGGTGTCAGGTAGGGCCAGAAGACTATTTTTTTTAAAACTTCGAGACGGCCACATAGCATGGAGCCGACCCCAACGATTTTAAGCTTACAGGCACGGTACACGCTATCCTAGACTACTCTACACATGAAACTGCCACACGAGCGTCCGGGCTGCGCTTGGCTCTTCGCCTCTTCAGGAAGTCGAACAATGATGGAGTACTACTGCACTGGAGGAGTACTACAGTACACTTCTGGCCATCTGACACCGATTGAACTGCTGCATGTCCACCGCGTGCGGGAGGGAGAGCGTGTAGCGAAAGCTTCTCCTAGTCTTGCCAGCCACCACGCTCATGGGCGAGGGAGGGACGCTCCTGCCTTTGCGTGTATGATAGGTGGGCCCGACAGGTGTGTGGCCAACCTGTCATACAGCCAAAGGCAGGTGCAGTTAAGTCCGCGAGGGAGAGGATAATCAAACTTCTCGTTGATGTACGAGTTGACGCGACACATCAAAGCACTGCACTCGATATATTTCATAAATTTGCGTTTACCGATGCATTAATTACAATGCATGCATGCATGCCGTGACTCTCCTTTTGATACTTGCATGTGTTGATTTAATGCACCTTGAAGTAGTATAAAATATGTGACGGTAAAGCTTTGTAATACCCCGGCCCAAGTCGAGAGATGGTTGTGCACGAGGAGGGCGAGATCATGCAGACCGAACAGGACCCGACAATGGAGCTCTCTAAGGTCTCGATGGACCTCACCGTGCTCCACTGCCCCTTGTGCCTCCGCCCCTTGACGCCTCCAGTGTATGAGGTTCGAATACACCTCGTCTGTTCGGCTGATTGAGCAAGGTGCAGGTTTCTTGATTGATGTGTTGTTCGATTGATTTCTGCAGTGCAAGGCAGGGCACCTGGCCTGCGCGGACTGCCACGTCGAGCGCCCCAGGAACTAGCGGCAGTGCCAGAAGTGCGAGCGCGGCGGTGGCTTCGACGTGCGGAACACAGCGGTGGACTCCGTCCTTTCGTCGGTGAGGGTGGAGTGCCCGCACGAAGGCTGTGGGCTCTACGTCACTTACCACAAGCTCGCCGATCACCAGAGCGTGTGTCCGCTCGCGCCCTGCAAATGCCCCGTGCCCGTCTGCGGCTACGAAGGCCCGCCGCCGGCGCTCTACCACCACATCAGCACCGCGCATCCCATGCCCATGCACAGGATCTAGTACGGCAAGGTGCTCCAGCTGCAAGTGCCACTGTCGGAGCCACAGCTCTTGCTGTTCGCGGAGGAGGACCACCACGCGTTTTTCTTGGTCGGCGGCGTGCTCGACATCGGCGCGCCTATCGCCGTGTCGGTCGTCTGCATCAGAGCGGGGGCGTCCCCACTGCCGCACTACGTGGCCAAGCTGTGGGCGAACGGCCCGCCGGGGGAGCCCAAAGGCACGACCGACGCCGTCAAGGTGGAAATGGAGGTGACAAGCAGCAAGGATCCCGGCGACGTCGACGTGCAGGAGCTGACCTTCTTGACAGTTCCGCCCAAGCTGCTGGCCGGGGCTAAGCTTGTGTCGCTCCACATTCAGATTGACAAGCTCACGTCCTAAATGTTTCTACAGTGCCTTCTCTTTATCTTAGTAATATGCTAATATAGGGATTACCTTGGTCTACTTTAGCTTAAGAAATGGTGGGTTTTGGTGGCGATGCAGCAATTACTTCGACATCAGATCAGTAATTTCCAACAGTCGAACGGATATTTTGTGTCTGTTGGATATAAAGTTCCTTTGGGTAAGAAGTACTACTTGTCATCAAAATGGATAAAAGGAGATGTATGTAGACGTATTTTAGTTCTAGATACGTCCCTTTTTATCCATTTTGATGACAAGCACTCCCTCCGTCCCACAATACATGCCTTCCATTTGTCAAAATATAGATGTATCTAGACATGTTTTAGTATATAGGTACATCCATGATAGAGCCAATCGGATGGTTGAGAACACTACAATTCGTAGCTACAGATGCGTGTGTGACTCCCAGATGTAGAGGCTGTAGGGTAACGCAGCAGAAAACAAAAAAATTCTGACCTACGCACCAGCCCAGGACCACTATGGAGACTGCATACAAGGTTTGATCTTTTTCGTTACCGACTCGTAGCGCAGCGGGAAGTAGAGTCGATGACGATCGGCGGTGCAGATCCCCGCAGCTAGGATTTACAACCCCCCAACCGCGAGGATGTATACCCTCATCTTCTCCTCAGACAGCCCTCCGGGAGGCGGTCGAACAGTCCCCCGGACGGTGTCGCGGACAGCCCTTCGGGAGGACCTTCGAAACTCGAACGGTCACTCGGACAGCCCTTCGGGAGGACCTTCGAAACTCGGACGGTCACACGGACAGCCCTTCGGGAGGCACTCACGAACTAAGACCGAAACTACGATCTCTCTACAGAGTTGCACACATACGGTGTCATCTATCCGGCAGGGCTTCGCCGTCCAGAACTAGTTCCCACCGGAACCCAGACAGCCTTTCGGCTCTACGAAACTCTTTTCGTGGGAGGGAGAGAAGAAGCCAAATAATGCATGGCATGTGTATGAGAGCAAGGGATGAGTGTGGAGGGCTGCCCCTCCACCTCTATTTATAGGAAATCCCAAGGGGGTAGGGTAGTTTCACAAAAAACCCAAAATGCACATGAATGAAGTACTTCCACAAGGACCTAGGAGTGAAACCAAGGAACAAGAGGGTCCCCAAGGGGGGATACCCCATGTGGCCGGCCACACCCCCATGAGGGGCCCAAAAAATGGCTCCTATCCATCCATGTCATCCCCAAGATCTTTTGGAGCAAAGCCCCAAAAGGTGGCTTTCCATAAAGTAACCATAAAGCTGATTTTCACTATTCACGACGACATTTTTCAGCGTCTGATCGAACTAAAAATATTTATGTGGGCTAAGAACATTTCCAGTACCCACTAAAATGATTTTCAACGCGTTCCGAAACAATTCCGGTTTTAGTGATTTTCATCTGCGAAACGCATCTGAAGTGGCTCCGGCAGCTCCGGAACATTTCCGGTTTTTATCTCAGAAAATTCCAAAAAGCTTCTAGAATGATTCTGGCATCCTCCAAGAATTATCAGGCATGTGCCGAAACCAATTTGACTTAATGGTGTATCCCGAAACAACTTTTCGGTATCATCGAAACTTATCCGATGACCTCTCTCTGCGGTACGATTCCGCTGTCCGAAACTTTTCGGTGTCCGAAACTTTTTCGATGATTTTCTCTCAGACTCCCTGTCTAGTATTCAGCAGATAGATGACCCTTAAGCATGTGACCCTATAGGTTCGGTGAAGTATAGACATGACCCGGAACCCCTTCTGATCAATGATCAACATCGGAGCCGTGGACACCCATATTGACCCCTATACCCACACGAATAAATATTCGAGTGAACCTCCAGTTGCCGTGTGCTATTCCTGTTGCTTCGCGATATGTTACAAATACCCGAGGTGAGACATGCTGGCATTCCCGTGGATCAACAACTTGTCCACTATGCTAGTTACCTCGTTACCGGTATTGTTCTCTTTTCTCGTTATCGTGTTCCGGCATCCCCGTGATCAAATCACAAAGTGTCTGGCCAGACGATGATGGATACCGTAACACCGAGAGGGCCCAGAGATATCTCTCCATCGTCGGAGGAGCAAATCCCAATCTTGAGCTATCAAGTTACTTGACACACTTTTCCATGAACCCGTAAGCCGCCGTAATAGCCACCCATTTACGGATGACGTTTAACAAACCCCAAAGTTCATGAAGCAAGCATGAAGAAACTCGATACTCTCATGGTCTAAGGAATCATGCAAACGTTAACCATCTCTGTGTTATGTACCAATAAACTTGTGACGAATGAATCTCATAGCATAACATCAATCCGGGTCGATTCAACACAAATGTTCTCTTAACATTGTGCCCTCAAAGTTGCTGGCATAGACATGCCCATGATCAGGAAAACAGAATCATCATGCAACACTTGAGCTAGTCTTAGAGGCCAGACTAGGAATACTTCTTACCGTTTATTATTCCACACGTGCATATGAGTCTTCCTCCGAGCCTCGTGGATATTGCAGACTCGAGAATCATTGCAGTTATAGCATGGAACATAAACATAATTATGAACTCGGAGATAAATAATATCATTTATTATTGCCTCTAGGGCATATCTCCTACAGACTCCCACTTGCACTAGAGTCAATAATCTAGCTTATGCTAATGCACTTCACACCTGTGGCACACCGGTGTAAATATGCTTCGCTTGTGGTATAGCCTGATGTCCAACGGATCTGACGACTTCAGTTCCGTGTGTATCTTTGCATGTCCTCGCGTTTTCACGTTTTCACAAAATTCATATTTTGTGTGGACTTGGCTTTGTATGTATGTGAATCATAGGTCGAACCTGGATTCCTCAGACTGAGTTATGGAGCAACTACCTGCAGTAGTGTCCCATTGTCAAAAGCCATCTTGGAACTATACTAAGTTCATGAATGAACTATATGATTCAACATCTTCTTTGTCGCTTCTAAAGCGTCAACATACTTAGCCCTTGTTATAGAATTCGCCACAGTAACTAGTTTGAACAAATTCCAACTAACTGTGCCACCACATTGTGTGTTACACAAAACCCTTAATTTAAATCGAAAATCGCATGGAGAAAAGATGAAGACTCTATCGATGTAATATTTTACAACGAACTCTTCATGATCTCTGCTTGCGAGAAAACCATGTCATCAGTACTTACTCTAGTACTCTGTGACATCTTTCACTGTTGTCCCATGATTAGTAATTTGATCACTTTGGTATCCATACTCGCAACACCTTGGGAGTATCGGACATATCTGGTTGTTTTACATACCATGGAATACATGATTAATCCAAACACAAAAGTGTGTGGAATCATGTATTTTACTCATCAGTGTTTTGGGACACCGAGTCTTGCAGAAACTCTTTCCATGTGACTTTGGCAAGAATCACTCCTTGGCGTTTTAAATGCTAAAAGGTTTTAGCATCTTGTCAATATGTATTCATTGCTTAGCCCCATTAGGTAAATCTATCTCCATAGATCATCATGCCTAATATTGAGGCTATTTAGCCTAAGCACTTCATCGAAAAACTATTTTCAAATGAAGTCCTAATTTGTGTCAAGAAATTTATTTCCAATTACCAATGTGCCAAGCACATAAGGTTTTTAGAAATATTATCACGCTCCCACTTACTTTCTTGAATTACAAGCATCTTCGTTACCCATTGATGAAGTCAAAACCCCTTTGACCATTTCATCAAAACACGAAGATTCCAACTCCATTTTGCTCTCTTCTGTCCATTGCTGGAACTCTGAAGTTTGCATACCTACTAGCATCCTCTGGATCGACAAATTACTTTGGACTGTATCATATACAAGTCCTAGCTTTCATTTCCATCAGATGGAAATCCTTTTATCATCCATGTTTCATATCTCATGATTGAAATTTGTATTAATTGCTAGTTCAACCCGAACCGACTTTAAGCATCGCTACGATGAAAACAACCTCATCGTAGTCAACTCTTGAACTTGTTATTTCAACAAGTCGAGCTTTATGGATAAAACATTTTATCCGTATCAGTTTTAAGTTCCATAAATATTAGTTAGACTCTAAGTCTTCCGAAAGGTGTATCAAGGTTTTAATCTTGAATCACTTATATGGAAACTAACTCGGGTTGTATTGGCATTTAGCCAATTCCGGAGTCAGGGCCCATCAACGCTTCCTTGTGTATCGTAGGTATAATGTTGTCTAACAACAATATCTCGTTTGCCCACCTGAGAGGTTTGCACGAGCCTTGCCTACGTGGTTCAGCTGCAAGTTCGACCGAAGTTCATACATTTTATTGTAGATACTTCTGTATCAGTCGCAGTAGGAAACTCTGGAATTTCTTCCAAGGTCTCTTTCCTTTGATCTGATGAAGATACTGTTTATCTCGTCGAGTTGCACTATTCTCCCACTCACCTTTTAGAAAGAACCATTCTCTTTAAAAGCACACCGTTTCGCGGCAAAACTATTTGCCTCGGTATAGTGAGGGAGGAATACCCAACATTTTGGTATAACCTACAAAGTAGCACTTGTCTGATTTGGAATAGGTTTGTAACCTTTTACACAAGCCCCATATTCCAAATGTTAAGAAAAGATATAACATGGTTGGGCGTACCATACCATGGCTTCATTTCAACAGACCCGATGTAGCTCTTTTCAGTGTAAAAGCCGCAGTCTCTAAACCATCACTTTAAAAGGGATAATGGCAAGTTTATTTATGTCATCTTTGACCTTACCATGTCATAAATGGTTTGATTACATCTCCACGGACTTTCCACTTGCAGTGGTGTTCCGGGAGGTGCAAGTTTATGAAACCCCTTTCACAACTCATCAGACATTCGCTAAACATGTAATAATCGGTTTAGGATGTGGATTGTGTCGTCGGTTGTGAAATGTTGGGTTCTAGCGCGGATGTTTGGCCTTTGTTGGCCTCTTGGGATGTTGCGATTTCAATCTGGTAGCTTTTAGTCCTTCGTGTTAGGTTGGAGTTGTGTTGAACTTCTTGTGAATTGTGGTGGTTTTCAGTAATGAAAATCAGAAGGGGCAAGCCCTTCTTTGATCAAAAAAAATTAATCGTCCTTATATATTCATCAGTCTTGCTATAAGTCGCAGTAGATGCTATATAGGTCCGTCGGATCTTAGATCAAGATCCGTGCTTTCAGATTTTCTTTTTTCTCTCTTAAATCTCAGTTGAGTAAGACATAGCCACGCCATTAAACAGAGGCTCGGGCGCCATTAATGGAGACCTTGGGAGAGAGGTGGACGGCAGATGGAGGTCAAAGGGCTCTCCTCCCGATAAGCACGCGCAGGGGTCTGATCGCACGCCTCTCGTACTCAAATAGCTACCCTGCACGGCGCCTCCTAGCTAATAAAAAAATGGGTACGCGTGTCGGCACGTAAATGGTACTAGTAAGTAGAACGCCCACGGTTTCAATAATACTTGTGTTTCCGATTGTAACGTGACAGCACTTGTTCCAAAATGACTTTGTTGATTGTTAATGTGTGCGCCTTCGCAAATCGGACTACAAATTTACCACAGCATGTTGGTGCCATGTCATGGCACCAAGCCAAGTTTCATTATTTTCATGCGTGTTTTGGATTTACAGGAATTAAAAAACTAAGTTTCTCAATGTTTCCAACCCAGCCACGACGCCCAGAATTTTGAATTTCATTCCCATTTCTTGCATGGAACCTAGAAATTTACCCGAGGACACACATGTGATTTTTCAACCAACTTTGGTGCACTGGAACATGTGCTTGTATTTCAAATTTGAATTATGCACACAAAGGTGACACGTTCCCTCCCAGAACCACGAGCCTTCTTGAGAGAAGCTCCGATTTGCAAGAAGCTTATACCAAAATTTGTTCCTATTCGGCCAATTTTTTTTACCACGGCACGGTACTACCATGACATGACACCATGCCAAGTTTCATGATTTTAAAACCAAGTTTCTCAATGTTCTCGACCGAGCCACGATGCCCAGATGTTTGAATTTTATTCTCATTTTTTGCATGGGACCTACTCCCTCCTTCCATCTATATAGGGCCTAATGTGTTTTTCAAGACAGCCTTTGACTATTGACAAGATTAATAGCACATGAGATGTATACTATGAAAATTATATTATTGGAATCTCCTTTGACATACAAATTTGAAGGTATGCTTTGTGTAAGTTGCATGTCATATATTATTGCTCTAACGTTTGGTCAAAGTTAGCCTCGAAAAACGCATTAGGACCTATATAGATGGAAGGAGGGAGTAGAAATTCACCCGAGGACACAAATGTGATTTTTCAACCAACTTTGGTGCACGGGAGCATGTGCTTGTAGTTCAAATTTGTATTATGCACATTAAATGACCAAAAACTCAATTAATGTGTAAATAAGGCCAAACGAAGCCGGAATAATTCCAAGATTTAACAGGGCACTCATGTAGTTCTATGTTGCCTTTGTAAGTAAACTCAAGGGGGACAACGTATATCGTTTCGCACTCAAAGGTGGCACGTTCCCTCTCAGAACCACGAGCCTTCTTGAGAGAAGCTTCGGTTTGCAAGAAGCTTATACCAAAATCTGTTCCTATTCGGCCAATTTTTTTACCACAACATGGTAGTACCATGACATGACATCCATGCCAAGTTTCATGATTTTCAGACGTGTTTTGGATTTACAAGAATTTTAAAACCAAGTTTCTCAATGTTCTCGGCCGAGCCACGATGCCCAGATGTTTTAATTTTATTCTCATTTCTTGCATGGGACCTAGAGATTCACCCGAGGACACAAATGTGATTTTTCAACCAACTTTAGTGCACGAGAGCATGTGCTTGTAGTTCAAATTTGACTTATGCACATTAAATGACCAGAAACTCAATTAATGTATAAAAAACGACAAATGAACCCGGAATAATTCCAAAATTTAACAGGGCACTAATGTAGTTCTATGTTGCCTTTGTTAAGAAACTCAAGGGGGGCAGCGTATATCGTTTCACACTCAAAGGTGGCACGTTCCCTCTTAGAACCACGAGCTTCCAAATCGGCCCAATTTTTTACCACAACATGTTAGTGCCATGACATAACACCATGCCAAGTTTCATGATTTCCAGGCGAGTTTTGGATTTACATGAATTTAAAATCAAAGTTTCTCGATGTTCTCGGCCGAGTCATGACGCCCAGATGTTTGAATTTTATTCTCATTTCTTCCATGGGACCTAGAAATTCAACCAAGGACACACATGTGATTTTTCAACCCACTTTGGTGCACTGGAGCATGTGTATGCAGTTCATATTTAGATTATGCACATTAAAAGTCCAGAAACTCAATTAATGTATAAAAAGGCCAAATGAACCCGAAATAATTCCAAAATTTAACAGGGCACTCATATAGTTCTATGTTGCCTCTGTAAATAAAATCAGGGGGAGGCAGCGTATATCATTTCGCACACAAAGGTGACACGTTCCCTTTCGGAACCACGAGGCTTGTTGAGAGAATCTCTGGTTTTGCAAGAGGCTTATACCAAAACTTGTCCCAATTCAGCCAAAAATTATACGTATGAAAACAGGGTTTAGATTATCCCAAACATCTCGCTACCTAGACCAATAATGTACTATGATTTGAATTCAACATAAAATGGATACAAATATTTGAATTGGAGAGCGTATGGTACACGTAGTTCATAGTGAAATATGATTACTGTTATATGTATGTTATTTGTTATCAAGATAATATTTAAATTATTGTATAACTTGACAACAATCATATTCAAATAAGGAAAATTGATTCAAATTTAGTCCATATGGTAGACGACAATATATATGTTCACATGGTGGAGTAAAATGTTCATATATGATGGAAGATCAAAATGTACGACTACATCAATTATAAACCGCAAGGTCACCTAACGATATATTCGAATTCAACATAACGTGGATTCAAAAATTGAAATTCGAGATCATGGCATATGTAATCATATAAAAAGGGACATTACTCTTTCTTTGGTGGGAATTGATTTGTTTTTGTTGTTGTTGAGGGAAGTGCGAATCGATTTGGTACTGTGCAGGCTAATCTTGTTCTCCCGATTTTTTTTACATTTTTCTTGTAGTTTTTTCAATGGCATCCATAGCAATATAGTAAAAGGGGACATGACTCTCTTCTGTCTTGTATGAATTGTTTTTTTACACGTTAAGTTTGTTCTGCCGAACAAGGAATCCGCACCTTGTTATCCTGAAATTTTCAAGCTCGAGTATCTTTTGTCTCACCTGCTTTGAAACTCCCGCTTCTTCAACCCACGCCACGCCTTGTTATCCCGAAATTTGGATGCGCGCGAGAACTCCCTCCTCATCCGAAATCGCTTCCGCAGCCCAGACACGCGAAATCCCCCTTCTACCCCTCAGCCAGAAATGAAGCTCCACGTCGCGGTGTCAAAACCGGTGGGGGTACGCTGGTAACTTACCCTACATTTCGGACAAGCGCGTCCCTAAGCTTGGCTCCCCCCTCCCCCTTCGCCCCCCATTCGTACACCGAGGCCGCCAAAACCTGCGAAACCCCACGCTCCTCCATCGGCCTCCCGACCGCCGCCCAGCCGGAGACTCTTCCCCGACTACGTCGTCCACCGCAACAGCTCGCCGTCCCTCATCCACCGCACCGGATGAGGATCCGTTGTTGATCTCGTCGTCCTGCCGGATCAGCCGCCCCGTCCTCCACCTCCAAGGAGCTGCCCCGACGTTTGCCTCGTCTATCGCGCCACCTCAATCCCCACAGCGCCGTCTTGACCTACCCCACCGGAACCGCAGCACCCTCACCAATTCCTCTGATGAAGCCGAGGCCAACTCGGCGCCACCAAGGAGGTTCTGCACTCATCGCTGCATTTTATCTTTTATTCGATCTCACGGGGCTGCCGGTGCTCGATACCGAGCAGACATGGCGTGTCTCCATCGACGGCACCATCGCCGGCCACATCATCCACGGCGTCTCTCCCCCATGTCGTTGCTTCCTCGGCGGCGACTTCCACAACGGCACTAGCTGCAGCTGCTCCGGCTCTCGCTCGCGCTGCGGCTCTGTTCTTGCTGTCGGTCGCGCTGCTGCACTGCTCCTGCTTTCGTTCGTGCTGCTGCTCTGCTCTTGCTCTCGCTGCTGCTGCTGCACGACCTCCGGCAGCTACAGGAGTTTCTGCTTTAGCACTCGCTCGCGGTGCTACTGCACGACTTGCTCTCTGCTAGTGTGTTCCCTGGTCGAGCGTCTGCTGATTTAGATCACTGCTTCTCTGCTACTAGTGCTCGAACGCACTAAACATCTATTGCAATGCTCTGTTACTAGTTCAATCAGTTTCGACAGTAAAATTCAGTTTCGACTGTGAAGTTCATTTTCTTCAGTTAAGTTCAGAGTGAACAGTACTTACAGCAGCTGTCGGAGCGGCCGTGGCGCGGCTGATGCGTTTTACATCTAGTAGCACTTTTTGGTGATGTATTTTACATCATCTATTGCAGATGATATTAGGGTCCCACTTCAGATTAACGTTGTATGCCTTGTCATGCTTCAGCCTCGTCGCCGTACACCTTAGTGGAGCTGCTCCAACGACGGAACCGTCCATCACAGCGGAGCAGTACCCTCGGCGCCGTTTCCAGAGGCCTCGGATCTTCTTCCCCGCCTCCGACAGTCACACCAGCATTATCACCATCCTCCACGTCCAACCCAATGATGCTGAGGTCCACAAGGCTATGCCAAAGAGGTTGTACACTCGTCGCATCACTTTGTTTCTCCATTCCTCTGTTCTTCCAATTCATGTGAGCCAAACACCCAGGTTGACTGAAATCCTATGTTTCCAAATGCTCTGTTTTGCACGTTCATTCCTATCCTATTCCTGTGTTTTTCCTGTCCCTGCGTTTATAGAATCCTCCAATTCTAAGGAGCCCTTACAGATTTACTTCATTTTCAGATAGGCGTCAAAGAAAACTCTGTGTGTTATGTCCTGCTCCTGCCGTGCCGTCATCCACCCCACCTGAGATGCACCATCGACAGAAGCATTCACTGCAGCAGAGATCCCCCCTGCAGACTTCCTTTCGCCGCCTCAGATCATCTTCCCCGTTGTCGGCAGCCACGCCAACTGCATTACCATCATCGACTAAGCAGATGAACCTGAGGACTACACAGTTCCGGAAGAGAGGTCACAGTCTTTCGTGTTTGCTTACGTTATACATCGGTTATTATTACCTGCTACTTTATTGTTCAATCTTGAGTTTTGAATTGCCCATGGGTCTCATATCGAGCCAGCAACGAATAGTATCTGCCTGCTATCTGGTTCATCTGGGGTCTTCTATGTGGTTCATGTTGGGTGGGCAACAAACAATAGATGATCCATTGTCTATCTTTTTAAACTGAAGCTATAATCTACCTGCTATCATTAGTTTTGGATCCATCCACTCGTTTGCTACCATCAGTATTGATTTTTTGCATGCACCCCTTAGGCCTTACAAAATCTAACTATTTTTTTATTATGCATGTCAGATATTGTACACAATCGTACTGAACATGTAGAGAAAAAGAGAAGACCGTTGCGTGCGAATATAATGTCATGCAGACGCCGCTCCATGGTGGGCGAACTGCCCCCCCCCCCTCCTGCATTTCTAGATTGTATTCCAGAGGAAGATAACTGTTCAGATGGAGATTCAGAAGGAGCCGACCACGCCTGTTTACCACCTGAGGTGTTTGCTCTAACCTGGCATGCTGATGTTGGTCATATCATGCATATGGCGCCTTGCATTGCTTACATTATACATCTTATATGTCATCAGCTTAGTTTAGATTTGCTTGTGTGAATGCCACCTGTTTGGTTTCTATATCATACTCCCACCATTCCTAAATATTTGTCTTTTTAGAGATTTCAACAAGTGACTACATACGGAACAAAATGAGTGAATCTACACTCTAAAATATGTCTATATACATCCGTATGTGGTAGTCCATTTGAAATCTCTAAAAAGACAAATATTTAGTAACGGAGGGAGTATATGGGAATTATGAAATGCCATCTTCTTTAGCCAGGCATCATATACGTGAATCATGCAATGCATCCTGTTTAGCCAGTCATCGTATATGTGAATTGTATTGTGCCATATTTTTTTCCATAATGTTTCCATTTGTCAACAATGTTTATACATTCATCTACTCTTCCTGTGCATCAGCCATTTGAGTCGGTCATGGGAAAATCTGGAGTGAAAACAGTGTCTTCTGAGCAGTCAGTGCTACCTGTCGATGCAGATTTCTTGCTGGTTACAGATAGCTCCTCAGAGGAGGATTCAGAGAGAGATGACCAGTCGTATCCCCCCCCCCCCCGAGGTGCACGCTCTAACTTGGCTGGGTTATATTGCTCATATCATGCATATGGTGTCTTGCATTGCCATGCCATCTGCTTAGATTAGACATGCTTTGTGTGAATGCCTCCTGTTTGATTTCTATATCAGATATGTGAATTATGCAATGCCATGTTTTTCAGCCAGTTATCATATATGTGAATTATGCACCGCCATGGAGCCAGGCATCATATATGTGAATTATCTCATGCCATCTTTTTTTTTCATTACGTATTCCATTTGTCGACAATCTGTGTATATTGAACTACTCTTCATGTGTATCAGCCATTTGAGCCGGTTATGGAAAAATCTGGAGTGAAAACAAGGTCTTCAGAGCAGGCAATGGTACCTGTTGAAGCATATATCTCGATGGTTACAGGGAGCTCCTCACAGGAGGATTCAGAGACAGATGACCAGTCCTATATCCCACCTGAGGTGTATGCTCTAAGTTGCAATGTTTATATTTCTCATATGATGCATATGGTGTCTTGCATTGCTTAGTTTAGACATCATATGCACAATATTGAATTCTATCTGCTTAGTTTAGAGATCATACATGCGAGTGCCGGCTGCTTAGTATATGAATCAATTATGTCAATTATATCATGCCATCCTGTATACTTAGACAACATGTATGTGAATTATTTCATCCCAACCTATTTTAGAAAGACATCATATAGTTTTATCATGTCATCCTGTTTAGGTTGAATTATGCCATTATATCCTGTTAAGTTATCCATCATATATCTGAAACTGTGTCATGCTATCCAGTTTAGTTAGGCATCATATATGTGAAATTGTGTCATGCTGTCCTGTTTGGTTAGACAACATATATGTGAATTACCACATCTGTCTATCATACAATGTCTGTACGTTCAATTTCTTTTCTTGTTTATCAGCCATTTGAATTAGAGGGGTGATGGCAGTATCTAAGGGAGCAAAAACCCGTTCTTCACAAAAGACAGTGCTACCCGTCGATGCAGATAGAACCATGGTTGTACTGGCCCACAAACTAGCCCCACCACACATAATCGAGACTCTTCCAGATTGCACACTTACACCGTTGGGCAGAGAACCAGCTACAACCCATCTAACCGCAACCCCAGCGGATAGTAACCCACTTATAGTTGACAAAGCACCATGTCCACCACAAAGTACCCCCACACAAGCAGTTTGTAAAGCTACTGCAGTGCCCAAAGCACGAAGACCACCACAGCTAACCCAAACTCCACGTTTAAAGCAGAAGAACAACTGTTCTCAGGTCAGATTCCGTAGCTATGGTCCATACTCCTTTGTTGTTGCATCACTGTATTTACTCATACCAACTAATTTCGAATTTGAAGGATCCAATTGAAACTCCAATGGCGCAACAGGTATGTTTTAAACCTATTTCTTTAACTGGATTGTTGTTCTAACTTCTTGCTCTATGTTGATTTCAGTTTAAGTTGTATAAACAGTTATGTTCTCATGTGATGCACACTACAAGTGCTGCCAATGTTGTGTAGTTTCTCACACTTATATTCTGTCTATGCTGCTGTGTCTTAAAAATATATGAGTTGAACCGTGTCTCTATCTTGATTAGGGAACATAAACTAGAATGATATGGACAATACAGTGACCATAGTACATAGATATATGTTTGTTTCATGCTGTTATCCTGTCCACCTTACTACTGAACCGGTTTACCAAAATGAGTTTTGTATACTACAAGCTAAACCTGTGATGTGTCTCCTTGTTTCTCTTGTAGTATGCAAACAGAATATTGGAGAAGAGCACCCCACTATGCAATGGTAGAGAAAGTAATGCAGATAAGGTTCAAGATAGTGAGACAACCCTGTTGGTCTCCAAGAAAGGTGCTAAAAACGATCTTGTAGACAGTGAGAAAACCCCACAGTCCTGCTTTGATGTAGTGTTCGAGTTACTGGCCAGTACCGCTGGCACAAGCTCTTCGAACTCGCTGCCTGAATCACTTCGGCTTCTTCAGTCTCAGCTACAAGCTGAAAGGCATCAGTCAGCTGTGCTGCGGCAAGAAGCCGAAGGACTGAGGAAGTCCCTGCAGAATTCAGATGCGTACTTTCTTGTGCAACAGCAAGCGTTGGAGGATTTAAGCGCCAAACAAGAGAAAGTTAATAAGCTTGCTAAGCATCTTGCCAGCATTATGGGTACCCAGGATATTGTTTCTTGAACTCTTCTGAAGTGGTTTCAGTTCTGGACTTGTTTTGCTGCGGCGTTTATATGCTGCTTTGTTCCCTATATTTGCACTGGTGGCGAACTTTGATGCCCAGTGGATGTAATATGTGTAATAGCCGTGATAGCCTAGCATAAGTTGCTTGCTTATTTATTTCCTTGTTGTCTTTTTTATTTGTTTGCTTGTAGTCAGTGCAGTTCTTTTTCCGCGGTTTGCTAGTGGCTGCAATAACCTATTTTTTAAAACTAGGCCACAATAACCATGAGCTAATATTTACTGTAGCGACACTGGGCCTCCTACGGGCCGTAGAAACAGTGGGCCTTCTACGGGCCGTAGAAACAGTAGGCCTTCTACGGGCCGTAGAAACAATGGGCCTCTACGGGCCGTAGAAACAATGGGCCTTCTACGGGCCGTATCATCAATGGGCCTTATATGGGCCGTATGATCGATTGGCCAAACATGGGCCAATAACAGGCCGCATTATGGCCGTAAACGGGCTAGAGTTGGAATCGTCCGTTCATGGGCCGACCATAACGGGCCATCGTTAATAGGCCATATTTGATGACGCTATGAAAACGGCCCAACGTATTAACGGACCACAAACGGGCCGACTGTAACCACGGGCTGAATTTGGCCCACAAGCAGAAAATGACAGTAACGGACCGTAAGTAAACGAATGCTGGAAATGAGCCCAAGAATAAATGGGCTCTGAGAAGGCCGAAAGATAACATGGGCTGGAAACGGCCCAACGGAATAACCGGCCGTTAATGGGTATAAAGTGATACACTGTTCATTACGGGCAAGTTTCACCATGGGCCGTTAATGGGTGTAAAGTGATACACTGTTCATTACGGGCCAGTTTCACCACGGGTCGTTAATAGGCCAAGAGTTACATAGGGCCTCATATGGGCCGAAAGACGTCATGGGCCATACATGGGCCAGAAGTGAAAACAGGCTGGAATCATATTGGATGGCCCAGATGACGCTACTGGGCCTAATTCGGATAGGGCGTAACGGGCCTTGGGTTAGCGGGCTGTAAATGGGCTATATGCGAACAGGCCGTTAACAGGCTTTCCATGGGCCGGCCCGCCACCTTTTGACCAAGTCAAACGGGCCGGCCTTTTCACAGGAATGGGCCTCTATTGGGCCGTGCCACGTGTCGACGTATCATAGGCGCCTTCTGTCCAATGAGTGGATGACATCTGTCCCAACGATGAGCCGACACCTGTTTCCTCCAGCCAATGATGATTTTACACGTGAAAATCCCCATTGGTCGGGGCTGTTAACGGGTTATCGGATCCAAAACCCAACCCGATAGCTTAACGGCGTTCCGTTACGGTGGATGCCACGTGTCGGTCACCCTTGACGAAAGCACTTCTGTGACGCGCGATTTATCGTCATGGAAGTGCACACTTCCGTGATGATAATTTTGGTAATGTCATGGAACACTTCTACGACAGCACATGTATGACTATCTTGATTCTGTCATAAAATCGTCATGGATGTACATGCATGACAAAAAACGCGACCTACTGTGACAAACACGTATCATCACGGAAGTGTATTTTTTTTGTAGTGATGTTGCACAACCTCCTGGCTTTGAAGATCCAAAACATCCTGACATGGTATACAAGCTCAACAAGGCATTGTATGGCCTCAAACAAGCCCCTCGTGCTTGGTATGACACACTCAAAGACTTCCTGAAGAGCAAAGGCTTCAAACCTGGTTCCCTGGATCCTACACTCTTCACGAAGACATATGATGGTGAACTGTTTGTGTGCCAAATTTATGTGGATGACATTATCTTCGGCTGCACTAACCAGAAATACAGTGATGAGTTTGGACACATGATGCAAGAGCAATATCAGATGTCCATGATGGGTGAGCTGAAGTTCTTCCTTGGTCTTCAAATTCGTCAGCAAAGCAATGGCATCTTCATATCTCAAGAGAAATACCTCAAAGACTGCCTGAAGAAGTTTGGAATGAAAGACTGCAAAGGTTACACGACGCCAATGCCAACCAAGAGTCATCTGGGTCCTGACGTCAATGGTAAAGAGTTCGATCAAAAGGTATACCGCTCCATGATTGGTTCTTTACTTTATTTATGTGCATTTAGGCCAGATATCATGCTTAGTGTTTGCATGTGTGCTCGATTCCAAGCGGCACCAAAGGAATCGCATCACTTAGCTGTGAAGCGAATTCTTCGATATTTGGCTTACACCCCAACACTAGGATTATGGTATCCAAAGGGCTCAGAGTTTGATCTAGTTGGATTCTCGGATGCTGATTATGCTGGTGACAAGGTGGATCGCAAGTCTACATCAGGCACATGTCACTTTCTGGGACGATCACTTGTCTGTTGGTCTTCAAAGAAGCAGAACTGTGTATCACTCTCCACTGCTGAATCTGAATACATTGCTGCTGGATCTTGCTGCGCTCAGCTTCTATGGATGAAGCAAACACTCAAGGACTATGGCATCCATCTGAAACAAGTACCACTCTACTGCGACAACGAAAGCGCCATCAAGATTGCCAACAACCCAGTTCAGCACTCGAAGACAAAGTACATTGAAATTTGTCATCACTTTCTCAGAGATCATGTCATGAAGGAAGATATTGATATCATTCATGTCAACACTGAAGAGCAACTGACAGATATCTTCACAAAGCCCTTGGACGAGAAAAGGTTTTGCAAGTTGCGGTGTGAGCTAAATATCTTGGAATCCTCGAATGTCCTGTGATTAGGCACACATCCTAACACTTATGCATGTTGACGACTTAGATGTGCAACACACGAAGTAATGTATATCTTCAATCAATGAAGACTTACACTCTGAGTGTGAAAACATTAATGCGGAATTTGACTTCGGAGCGCCACGATAATTGTGCGCCGTGTCTGGGTCTAATACTTCCTATACGGTGGGTAACGCCACCACCAAACTTTTGTTTGGAATGTTTCTCTTGGCGTTACATTTGCAAAGTCTTCGCATTTGATTTGTCTTCATGTTTATCTTCACACTGTTGATTTGGTCTTATTCTGATATATACATATATTAGTGTTCTGCACTACTAGAAAAAGGGCTATAGATGGGATTGACACTAATGGCGCACCAGACAAGCCGTGCGCCATTAGTATATACTAATGGCGCACCACCTTCTGATACGCCATTAGAGATGAAACTACTAATGGCGCACCTGGCCCAGGGTGCGCCATTAGTATCAAAAAAAAATTAACTAGTGCGCCTGTCCAAACATACTAATGGCGCATCCAGACACAGTGCGCCATTAGTAGTTGAAACTACTAATGGCGCACCTGGCCCAGGGTGCGCCATTAGTATAAAATAAAAAAAAAATAACTAGTGCGCCTGTCCAAACATACTAATGGCGCATCCAGAGACAGTGCACCATTAGTAGTTGAAACTACTAATGGCGCACCTGGACCAGGGTGCGCCATTAGTATCAAAAAAAATTTTAACTAGTGCGCCTGTCCAAACATACTAATGGCGCATCCTGCCCACGGTGACTAGTAATGGCACACCTGGCCCTGGGTGCGCCATTAGTATAAAAAGTTTTTTTTTAACTAGTGCGCCTGTCCAAACATACTAATGGCGCACCACCAGGAGGTGCGCCATTAGTAACCTGGATTACTAATGGCGCATCTAGAGTTGGTGTGCCATTAGTAAGTGGGCAGCAACAAGATATTTTGGACAGCCTCTCCTACCCACACTCACTTTCTCCCCACTTCATTCTCTCCACCTCCTCCTTGTCTCGGGTGCCTCCTCTTTTTCACCTCATTTCCACCATAGATTCATTCAATTTAAGTGGTTAAATTACCTTGTTTTGATAGGTAAGTAAGGGGGGAAGCTATATTTATGTTGTTCTCCCTACAACAATGTGCAAATGCACTTTTTATGGCCTAGCTAGATCTATGTATGTTCGTGGTGTTGCATATGTTTGTGGTGTTGCATATGTGTTTGTGTTTGGATGTGTACCGGTATTTGAAATGCAATAGTTGCCAATATTTTGCCGGAATGTTGATTCATTTCCGTTTCGGCGAGAATTTTGGCATTAAGCATTCTTTTTGGTCCTATTTTTAGGGAAAGTCATGCCAAATTTTTTCTTGGTTCTAAAATATCATTTTGCTCTACCCCGCAGGCGACCATGGTCCGCATGATGACCGAAGGCATCGTGAATAGGTTTTTGAGGTCCGCGAAGGCCGAGATGCTTGAAAAGAACGAGACGGAGATAAGATGTCCGTGTCGAAGATGCAAGCTGAAGAGCCTTATTGCGGACCCAGAATCCTGGCAGGTGTGGGACCACCTGCTCTTGCGTGGTTTCATGGATGGCTATCGGTGGCAAGGTGATGAAGATGACTACAAAGTCGTCCATGGGGGCCGGGCAAGAAATGAGGAAGGGCTGCAAGACAACCACCGCGGCTCGGGCGGGCGAGAAGATGAAGAATCCCCAGGAGATGATCACGACGGTGATGCTGTACACAGTCATCATGTAGAAGATGCAGGACATGATGATGAGGAAGATGCCGGAGCAAACGACGGGCATGATCATGAAGATGATGATGCCGGCGGAGCAGACGACGCTGGACCATCGATGGGCTGGGTGCAGGACCCTCGTATTCAAGAGCTGCTTCTCAAGTAGACGGATAACGCAAGAGCTGCCGCCCGAGAGAAAGCCAAGATGGATCAACTAGAGTTAGACGCGGTTACTCCATTGTATGAAGGATGCAGGCCCGAGGATACCCGCCTGAAAGTAACGCTCATGGCTCTGGAGATGAAGGTAAAACACAAAATGACCGACGCATGCTTCGACGAGAACATGTCATTCTAGCACGAACGTCTTCCCAAGGGGAACAAGTGCCCGACTAGTTTGGAGGAGGCGAAGAAAATCGTGTGTCCTCTGGATTTACCGCACGTGAAATACCATGTGTGCATGAACAATTGCATCATTTATCGGGACGAGCACGCGGAGTCTACCATATGTCCGGTGTGCGGCGTCACTCGATACAAGAAGAGGAAGAAAGCTCCTCAAAAAGTGGTGTGGTACTTTCCGATCACTCCTCGTCTGCAGCGGTATTTCGCGGACCCTAAGGTAGCAAAGCTCCTGCGTTGGCACGCGGATAGGGAGGAGAAGAAGCGAGAAGATGACGCAAATGATCCGGAGATAGATAAAAAAGACAAGATGCTGAGTCACCCTAAAGATGCGAGCCAGTGGCAAGCGTTGAACTTCGAAGACCTAGAATTTGGGAACGATCCAAGGAACATCGTGCTGGGCGCGAGCACTGATGGAGTCAATCCGTTTGGCAGCCAGAGAAGCACACATAGCACCTGGCATGTGTTTGTGTGGATGTACAACCTTCCCCCCTGGTTGTGCATGAAGAGGAAGTACATTCACATGAGTATGCTAATCGAAGGACCGAAACAACCAGGGAACGACATCAATCTATATCTGGGGCTGCTGAAAGAGGAGCTAGACACGCTGTGGAAAACGCCAGCCAATACGTGGGACGCCGCAGAGAAAGAATATTTCCCTATGAGAGCCGCGCTGCTCACGACGGTGCATGACTATCTCGGTTACGGATATCTCGCAGGGCAGGTGGTCCACGGATTTTCTGGATGCGTCAGGTGCATGGATGACACAACGTATCGCCAGCTAGATAGAGATCCCGGGTCTTCGAAAACCGTGTTCATGGGACATCGAAGGTGGCTTCGCGACGATGACCCGTGGAGAAAACGCAAGGATCTATTCGATGGTGAAACCGAACCCCGAGGACGCCCGCGTACGAGGAGCGGCGAGGAAATAGACGAGCTGTTGAAAAATTGGAAAGACTGCCCACTGCCGGGAAAGAAGCAAAAGGCGCCAGAGCCGGGAAAGAAGCGAAAGGCGCCAGAGCCGCTGCTGAAGGTATGGAAAACGAGGTCTGTTTTCTGGGACTTGCCATACTGGAAGATCCACCGTGTGCCTCACAGCCTTGATGTCATGCATATCACGAAGAACGTGTGCGAGAGTCTGCTTGGTACCCTGCTCAACATGCTAGAGAGGACCAAAGATGGGCCGAAAGCAAGGGCAGACTTGAAATCAATGGGCATCAGGCAGGAGCTTCACGCTATATATGATGATGATGATGATGATGATGAGGCGAAGCAGGACACGGAAAGTCGTCGCAAAGGCAAAAAGGCCAAGAAGACCGGAAATGACTACCCTCCCGCGTGCTTCACTCTAAGTCAGGAGGAGATCGAGCAGTTTTTCACCTGCCTCGTAGGAGTAAAACTTCCTTACGGTTACGCGGGGAAGATAAGCAGATACCTAGACCTAGCGAAGCTGAAGTTCAGCGGGATGAAGTCTCACGACTGTCACGTGCTGATGACGCAGATACTTCCAGTTGCAATCCGTGGGATCATGGACGCGCACGTCCGTGAAACGCTATTTGGCCTATGCAACTTTTTTGACGTCATCTCTTGGAAGTCTGTTGGCGTGAGGCAACTCAGAAGGCTACAGGAAGAGATCGTGGTGATACTATGCGAGCTTGAGATGTACTTCCCGCCCGCATTCTTCGACGTTATGGTGCATCTGCTGGTCCATATCGTGGACGATATCATCCAACTCGGGCCGACGTTCCTGCACAGCATGATGCCGTTCGAAAGGATGAATGGTGTCATCAAAGGATACGTTCACAACATGTCACGTCCAGAGGGAAGCATAGCCAGGGGCTTTCTGACCGAAAAGTGCATCTCCTACTGCATGAATTATCTAGGCATCGAGAACCCCGTTGGTCTGCCCGTCAACAGGCACCTCGGCAGGCTCGCTGGATGGGGTCACCGTGAGGGTCGCCGCGAAATGCATGTCGACTTCGAGGGTCGACTCGCCGACTTTGAAAGAGCAAACCTAGTCGTGCTACAACACATAGACGTGGTCGATCCTTGGGTGGTAGAGCACAAAACCTTTATTAAGAAGACGTACAATGACCGAGGCCAACAGAGGACGGACGGAGATATACTCAAAGAGCACAACTCATGTTTCACGCGTTGGTTCAAGCAGAAGCTTCTGTCGTACCCTTTACATGAGGATTCTTCCGCGGAAGAACAACTCATATTCGCCTTGTCACAGGGCGCCGAGCACAACCTGATGACCTATGAGGCGTACGATATCAACGGCTACACATTCTACACCGAGGCCAAGGACATGAAGAGCGATGGTTATCAGAACTCCGGGGTAACGATGGAATCCTACACCGGTAACGACAAGGACAGATACTACGGAAGGATCGAGGAGATCTGGGAGCTGAGCTACGCTGGAGAGAAGGTCCCGATGTTCCGTGTCAGATGGGCCAAGAGCGTCCTAAAAGAAGACCGGTATTTCACCACCATGGTTATACCCGAAGCCAAATCCAAGACCGCAGGCGCAAACGTCACCGCGGAAAATGAGCCATGGGTACTGGCTTCCCAAGTGGACCAATGCTTCTTCATTACCGACCCGTCAAAGCCCAGTCGTGTTGTCGTGAGGAGAAGCAAAAGGAAGATCATCGGAATGGATGGAGTAGCCAATGAGCAAGACTTCGACAAGTACGGCGACCCGAGAATCGAACATGACGACGATGATGAAGTAGCAGCATACACCACAAGAAGAAGCAGGACCACCCTACCTCAAGGACGTCCGTTCCACAGAAGAACTCCATTTGCGAAAAAGAAGGGCAAGAAGATTGTGAACAGATAGCTAGCTAAGACCGATTGTATTTAAATCGTAGCCTTCATTTCTCGATTGTATTTCATGGGCACTTTTATAACTATCATGAATATTTTTAAATTTCATGGACACTCGATCTCGATCCCCCTCCATCTCGATCGCTATCCCACCTCGCCAGATCCGGTCCCCCTCGCCGCCGAGCACCCCCCGGTCCACCGGCCCCCCGCACCCCGCGCACCCTCCCCCGCTCCACCGGCATTACTGTTTGATGATATTTTTTAAAAAATTATTACTGTCTTATAAAAAAATATTACTGTTATGATTTACACAAGTTTGAACATATTTAAACACAAATAAATATGAAACAACATTTTAAATGCATAAAAAAAATTGTGGAGCCTGGGAATCGAACCCAGGACCTCCTGGTGTGAGAACAGGCTGCTGACCAATCGAGCTAGTAGAGGGAACTTGGTGTGGATCAGGTCAGGTGGAAGATAAGCTGTTGGCTCGAGCAGAAATCAAAAAAAAAATACTAATGGCGCACCAGGGTGAGGTGCGCCATTAGTATGGATGTACTTATGGCGCACCGAGGGGTGGTGCGCCATTAGTATTGTGCCCTCGCCCGGCCCTCGATCCCCTTCCCCTCTCCTATCCCCGGCCCGGCCCAAACCTATCCCCTCTCTCTCCCTCGCCCTCGCCCTCGATCGATCCCCTTCCCCTCTCCTCTCCCGACGCCGCTGCCCCGCCGCCTCGACGCCGCCCCGTCGTCCTCGTCTCCGCCCCGACGCCCCGCCGCCCCGTCGTCCTCGTCTCCTCGGCGCCGCTCTCCTCGTCTCCTCCCCACTGGCCACTGGCCGCGCCCGTGGCCAGCCCCATCGCCCCGTCCGCGCTCCTCCCCGCCTTCCTCCAGGTACCCGGCCACCCGCCCCGGCGCTCATGCCCGCCTTCCTTCTCATCACAAAGATCTGCAGTAGTGTCATTATTTTCATTAGGAGTTAAAGAACATGCTTAACTGAAACATGTGCATTTCCTTAGATACCGGAGCTGAAAGAACATCACAAAATGAATTTAATAAAAACATATAAATACTGTATCATGCATCCAGGCATTACCACTGGCATTATCTCCACCACCAACTATGTACCAATTTTCGTCAATCATCATACCAGCATGGCCACTCCTAGGAGTTATATGTGCACCTTGAGTGTCAGGTTGAGACCACTCCAGCTGTTACAATTAAACATTATTTACGCAAACTTATCAGTTGAGTCCTAAAGTCGTGTTAAATTAGGCTCAAGAGGAAAAGCCCTCTAAAGTATCCCTTATGTGTACAGTACAACATAATATGATAAGCATATCTGCATGTCATTTTATGATGCATTGATGTGTAGTTAGCGATAGTAAAATGGAGTTGGATCCTAGTCATTTGATTGGAACAGTTTAACCCTGCAGTTACTATTAACTTGATAAATTTTTGAACTTGCAACTCCTGCTACAACCTAGAACAATTAATGTGGAGAACTTTGACGATCTTTAATGGGTTTAATGATTTGACCGCAATTAATACAATGCTTAAAAGTTGTAATTGTTCAGGCCACTGTTCCTGTATGAGATGTAGACCCAACATGCAATTTGCTCTCTAATGTCAACAAGAATTAAATTGACAATGAGATACATTTCAGTTTACTTTTGACAATGCTACCTTTGCTTTGATCCTCCTTTTGACAATGCTACCTTTTGACAAGGATGCCTCGGTGTCGACAAACCCTAAATGATGAGACCATGATCTTGTTCCTTGACAATAACCAACTTTTTGACCAAACTTTGTTCCTATTTAGAGAGAAACATGGCCAACAACGATGAGGCCGGGGGTTCGAGCGTCAAGCCATTCTGGATGCTGTCCCAGGAGATGGAGGAACAACCTCACTTGTATGAGGACGCCGCCTTCCCCACCGATCCTGAGACCACTGATGGTACCGCCGAGGATGACCCCACTGATGCCACCACTGATGGTGCCGCCGAGGATGCCACCATTGATGGTGCCGCCGAGGATGCCACCACTGATGATGGCGGCGCACGCACAGATGGCAGCCAACCGAAGAGGCAACGGAAGGACCGGCGCCCGACCGTGCTCCGCACCCTCAAGGAGGAAGTTACTGAAGTGGACTCCGACGGGAATCCAACGGCGCCCGAACGAATAGTCAAGGGGTACTCGCTTCAGCTCGGGTGCATTCTCCAGAGCACCGTCTCGATCAACACCGAGAACCTGAGGCATCCTGACCGAGGGAATTTGCGCAACCTCCTCTTCACGAAGCTGCACGAACGATACAAGTTCCCCGCTGAATTTGAAAACACAAGCCTCAAAGGGAATAAAGTGAACAATGCTGCCCTCACGAAGATGAGCAAGGCCCTGTCTACTTGGAAAAGCAATGTGAAGAGAATGGTCGAGAAAGGTGAGAGTTATGAGAAGATCAAGGAGAAAAATCCTTCGATCACCGAAGATGACTACAATGACTTCAAGATCAATTGCTCGAGCACCGCAAACTCCGAATCAAGTAAGTGGGGGAAAGAAATGCGGGAGCTGAACTTAGGGGAACACACACTCGGTCCCGGCGGTTACAGAGTGGCGGAGCCTATATGGGACAAGGAGGAGGCGGACCGTGCCGAGCAAGGCCTACCGCCCCTCTTCGATAAATACGGTGACAAGCAGACCAGGAACTTTGTCAGGGCCCGGTACAAGAAGGACCCGAAAACAAAGGAGCTTACCACGGATCCGAAGACCAGGGCGCTTGAGCTTGTTCTGGTAAGGAATACACCCCCTCGTAATTAGCACCATATGGTTGCATTATAATTAATGAAGCCAAATTTCTAAATGGTTCACATTCCTTCCGCAGGCGACTGAAAGCAGTAGCGCGGGGTCGACTAAGAGCAACCCTTGGGACACCACTCTAAATAGGGCGTTGAATGTAATGAAGAACAAGGATAAGCTCAGTAAGCCGACGTCAGCTGGTCGTGTGGCCGGCAAAGGCTTGTCGACAAAATGGTCGTCATACTATGACACTGCTGGGCGAAAGGAGAAAAAGACCAGCTCGGAAAGCCAGGGGCGCGAGGTTCAAGAACTCAGGGCACAGGTGGCGCGGATTCCGGAGATTGTCCAAGAGCAAGTGCAACAACAACTCGGAGCGACGATCACCGCCATTGTGCCTACCTTGATCCAGGGGATTAGTGCGTGGATTGCGGGCGGCCAACAGGGGCCGCCCCCGATTCCTAGCTTCACGGCCAGCAACTTGCAGAACGCGATGGCGGGGCCATTGGTGTCTCCGGCGGAGCCGGCATTGGTGTCTCCGACGCCGGCACGGGAGCTTAATGCACCCGGGTGTACGCCGGCCGGCACCTCTGCAGCAAGCGGCCCCTCCGTCAACTGCACGCCCGCCGTTGGCGGTGCCTCGACATTAGCCGAGCTCGACGCCATCATCACGGTAACTAATTAAGCCTCTCTCGGCCGAGGACTTCATCTCCTTGCCTTTGACTGGGCATCCCTAATGCCCTACATGTTTTCGCAGGGCGCCGCCGACGTTCCGTGCACTCTCCTGCACTTCGTGAACAATGAGTTGGTCGATGTCGCCAAGGGCAAAATCGTTCAACCGGGCAACCCCTTGTTCCACGGTACCCAGATGCCACCCAACTTGTTTAGGGTTCAACTGGTTCGGGTGCTGCCAGGCTGCGACGAGGTGTTACCTCCGATTCGACCAATGGGGGCCGACGATGATGACGTGATGAACCTCAGCGCCTGCCTGAGCTGGCCCCTGCTTTGGCCGAAGAGACAGATTCGTTTGGGGCGGGGGACACCACCCCAAAGACAACACCGCCAGTCGTGCCGGCGCCAAGTCGGCCCCATGGCAAGACCGCCGCAACGGTGCCGGACATCCCTATGCCACTGGATCCAAACATGCATATGGCACAGGATCAGAACGACGACGACGACGATACATTTGCCAACGTCGATCAGTACTTTGCCGATCATGGGGATGGTGGCGACTTCATGGGGCCTCCTTCTCAAGAACCCAACCCAACAAAAGACGTGTGCGATCTAGATGGTACCGTGGAGAAGCCAAGTTGCAACAGGCGTCGTCTGCTGTTCAGCTCTCAGGAGACGCCTCCAGCTGCCGACTGTGAGCAGAACTCGGTCCCATTACAGGAGATCAAGAAGAAGGCACGCAAAAGAAAGACTAACAAGGGTGCGGGCCAGCCGGCACCGAGTACGATCCGTGCTCAGGACGGGCCACCTTCAACTGCGGATATCTCGAGGAGGGTGCATGTGGCGGGTAGGCCGATGCTACCGAGAAATATGCTCAATGCTGCAACCGGTGCTATGCGGAGTCTGCATGACAGTGTGCTTTCTTTGGAGAAGCGGCGTCTCCGAGAGAAGGATGTGGCATACCCGGTTTTCGCGGCCAAGGTGCCAGAGAGCAAGGGCTTTGTGGATAACTCCATCGGGGGTACGATCGTCCTGCGGTTTGATGACATCCACGCTATGTTGAACCTTCATCCGCTGCACTACACCTTCGTTCGGCTATTTTCGCTGAGTATGGAGATGCGGATCATTCGCGACAAGACCCCGGACATCGTGATAGTCGACCCCTTCTACATGCGTGCCAAGATCTTGGGCAGCGCTGGGGACCGGCAAGTCGCGAGTTCTTACCTCGAAGGCGTCATTCTGGCAAACCAAGATAAGGACAACTTCCTCGTGCCTTACTTTCCCGAGTAAGTCCTCCCCTCAACCGCCCCGTAACATATGAATTCTTAGATTTCGATCGTTTTTCTTTTAACATTCCGTGTTTTCTGCAGTGACACACATTGCACGCTCATCCTCCTAAGCCCCAAATATTCCATGGCCACGTATTTCGACCCAGACCGTCAGTCGAACGTAGACTACACAAATGTCAAGAAGGTTCTTGATGATGTTCTCCCCGGCTACGTCAAATCTGGAGGCACCTTCACCAGGCCTATTCGTAAGTACGGCAAGCACGTGTTCTCCCACAACACGACGTTCTGCTGCGTCAAGCAGCCGCCTGGCGGTCAGAAGGGTGCCTACTACGCCATCCATCACATGCGGGCGATCGTACGGGACCATCATCAACTACTGCTACCGAGTAGACTCAAAGATTGGGCCGCGAGCGTGTCGGCAATCCAGGACGCGGACAACAGACAAGAATTCTTTCGCATCCAGTCGGAGTTTGCGGAAATCATCCATCAAGATGTCCTTCGTACCTCGGGGCAGTTCTACCTCAGAAATCAACCGTCCAACAATGACATCGACACAATCCTACAAATGCAGGCTGACAATGCCCGTGGTTTCATGACTCCCACGATAGACGGCGGCTTCATCCACGCTCTGGTCCCTTGAGTCGAGTCGAAAGCAGTGATGCTGTGTCTAGTTCTGAAACATCGATTGGCTCATGTTGTAATTAAACTTTGATGAACTTGTAGTATGTCTCTTTGGTTTCGAGAGTCCTTCAACTTAGATGTAATCGATGCTATTAATGTCTTGCTTTTCTCTTCCGATTGTTCTGTTGCATACTTATATATTGCTTATGTATTGTCTGTGAATTGGTACTAACGTTTCGTTTGGCTACTGCATAGCGATGTCGTGGTATGTCGTGTACAAGGGTAAGGTTCCCGGAGTCTACGACGACTGGGAGGAGTGTCGGAGACAGGTTCACCGATTCAGCGGTAACAGCTACAAAGGGTACGCCACTAGGGTCGAGGCCGAATCTAGATACGCCCGCTATCTAGCGGGAGAGGGGAGGGAGCGTTGGAGGAACCGGATGAAGACGAGTTTCATCGTGATGATGCTCATCGTGATGACCGCAGCTCTCTTCTATGTGATGGTAGTTTAGATGATCGATATCGACTTGTAATGTGAAGACAAACTCGCGGTCTCGAGACTTGTAATATAATGATTCATACTTATACATTTTGTTCGGTCTTTTCAATTCGGAGACTAATATGATGAATTGTATTCGGAGACTAAAATGATGAATTGTATTCAGAGACTAATCTTTTATTGTATTCGATGAATCTGTTGTTGATATGTGCTGTCTATATTTTGTCCAATTATACATTTTGTAACCTGTGCAAAAAACAGAAAATAAAAAAATAAAAAAAACCTAATATTCATACTAATGGCGCATCACATCATAGTGCGCCATTAGTATGCCAAAGGATACTAATGGCGCATCACTAAACAGTGCGCCATTAGTATGCCGAAGTTACTAATGGCGCATCCATCTGTAGTGCGCCATTAGTATGCCAAAGCACCTGGTATACATGGCCCCCTGGGAGGCATACTAATGGCGCACTGTAGTATATACAAATGGCGCATCTGGGGTGCGCCATTAGTATACCAGATACTAATGGCGCACCAGTGGTGCGCCATTAGTAAAATATACTAATGGCGTGCTACTAATGGCGCACCACTGATGCGCCATTAATGGCCAGATTAGGTGCGCCATTAGTAGTCCTTTTTCTAGTAGTGATGTCCTCTACAACATTCACTTATAGCTATGTCTTTTCGTTTGAATCTTTTGAACTAAGTGAATGTGATCGGACCCTAACCTCTCTATGCTTCCTACTCGAGTCTATCTATCCAAATCATATGCATTCTATTGAAACAGTCGAATGTCTTCTCTGCGTCCTTGTTAGTAGAAGATACAGAGACAAACATTAAATCTGTTTTAAATGCTCAATCCTTATTGCCTGAAATCTGGAGAAGCCGGAATGACCACCCGACAGTCCAGGCGTGCGTGGGAACATGGAACAACTCCCAATGTTTTGCATGTTTGCCACATGTCCCTCAGATGTGAACCGCCAGGGGCACCTGCGTAACTGCGTTGTGCCGTCCCTCTCCTTATAAATGCACATCCCATCGCTGTCAAAAATCCTTATCCCACCTCTCCACCTCGTCAAAACCCTAGCGCCACCGCTAGCTCTCGACGACACCGGCGACGAAGCGCTTAGCTGCCGCGACCTCACCGACGCCGTCCTCACGCCGGCCGCGGACATCGTCGTCTCCGCCGCCGCCATAGGTGTCCTCCGTCGCCAAGTTAGGGCACGGAAGATCGAACAGCTCGGCCTCCTCTTCTGCTCCGTCTAGCAGTTCATCGTGTGGTAAATTAAAATTCACTTTTTACCGTCTTTTTGATCCGATAGATTCATCCTTTCTACCAAAAGTAGTTTCTACTTCCACAAATTTGGATCTATTCCGTTCTGCATCTCATCATATGCCTAGTATGTTCACTTATGCTTCACACGTAGTTAGATTCCTCACTTGTACCTATTCTTGGATTCGTACAATCTGGAACCAACTCTCAACATATAAGTGAATGTCTTCGCGCTGTGAGGTCAATGTCTTCTAAACTGATTTATCTTCAAAATCTTCTGAGAATGCATATGACCTCTTCCCCTTCCCTCGCATCTCTAATGCTGTCATAGGTACATGTCCGTGGGAGAATCCCTTGGTTCTCATAGTCTGCATTCATTTGCAGAATTCTTACAGCATCATATCAACTCTCCCGAAGCCAGTTCCTGTCTGACCAGCAGACGGAAGCCTTTGACAGTGTTGAAGCCTTTCAGTCTGAACTTCATGGCAACAGAGAAATCAGTCAGGAAGGGTGGCAGACAGCGCCGTGGAAACACAGCTAAGGACCTGCCACCAGATCTCTATGAACTATACAAGTCAGATCCTGAAGAGACCTATGGGGAATGCAAGAATCGAATCCAATGGATTCGAAGACATTGGGCAGAGGAATGGTTCGAGTACAAATTTGTCACTAACGAATATGCTGAAAAGAATGCAATCAAGGGCCCCTGGGGAGATATTGTATACAAAGGTCTTCAGCCCAAGTCCAAGTCTGAAGCCATTGCTCAAGGCTTCTACCCTTGCATGGTCCATGGACCTCAGCCTGCTAATGCCGATCCATCCAGTCTGCTATGGTGTCGTGAAGACAATCTCTTCAAGCGCAACTTCCAGTTTGCCCAAGAGTCTGCAAAGAAGAACAAGAAGGACCTTGGTTTAGACTTCAACCCGGGCCCATCTGCTCCTCAGGATGATGGCACTCGTGATGCCGAACCCAATATTGTTGGGCCCTTCTACAACCTAGAGGGTCTCATCACTCACATTAAGGTTCAAAGAACAGCTGTGGATCACTCTGCAGATGACGCTGATTCTGACGAAGCGCCTGCACCACCAAAGCAGCTGAAGAAACCCAAGGCTTCGAAGCCTTCCACTGCTCCAAGTGCTTCGCGAGCGAAGCCTCTGGCTACTGCTCCTCCTGCACCTAGTGTGCATTCTGAAGATCTCTCACGCATCTCCAAGTCCGAGAAGAAGAAGAAGAAGCCCATGCACACCACTGGTCAAGCACTGACCCCTGCTGCTGTTCTAAGAAATGAGAACGACGCCATTGATCTGTCGAGTGACGACGATCTTGTTGGAAATATGCCCTAGAGGCGATAATAAAATGGTTATTATTATATTTCCTTGTTCATGATAATTGTCTATTGTTCATGCTATAATTGTGTTATCCGGAAATCGTAATACATGTGTGAATACATAGACCACAACATGTCCCTAGTGAGCCTCTAGTTGACTAGCTCGTTGATCAACAGATGGTCATGGTTTCCTGACTATGGACATTGGATGTCATTGATAACGGGATCACATCATTAGGAGAATGATGTGATGGACAAGACCCAATCCTAAGCATAGCACAAAGATCGTGTAGTTCGTTTGCTAGAGCTTTTCCAAATGTCAAGTATCATTTCCTTAGACCATGAGATTGTGCAACTCCCGGATACCATAGGAGTGCTTTGGGTGTGCCAAACGTCACAACGTAACCGGGTGGCTATAAAGGTGCACTACGGGTATCTCCGAAAGTGTCTGTTGGGTTGGCACGAATCGAGACTGGGATTTGTCACTCCGTATGACGGAGAGGTATCTCTGGGCCCACTCGGTAATGCATCATCATAATGAGCTCAATGTGACCAAGTGTTTGGTCACGGGATCATGCATTACGGTACGAGTAAAGTGACTCGCCGGTAACGAGATTGAACAAGGTATTGGGATACCGACGATCGAATCTCGGGCAAGTAATGTACCGATTGACAAAGGGAATTGAATACGGGATTGATTGAATCCTCGACATCGTGGTTCATCCGATGAGATCATCATGGAACATGTGGGAGCCAACATGGGTATCCAGATCCCGCTGTTGGTTGTTGACCGGAGAGTCGTCTCGGTCATGTCTGCATGTCTCCCGAATCCGTAGGGTCTACACACTTAAGGTTCGGTGACGCTAGGGTTGTAGAGATATTAGTATGCGGAAATCCGAAAGTTGTTCGGAGTCCCGGATGAGATCCCGGACGTCACGAGGAGTTCCGGAATAGTCCGGAGGTGAAGAATTATATATAGGAAGTCCAGTTTCGGTCACCGAGAAAGTTATGGGGGTCACCGGTATTGTACCGGGACCACCGGAAGGGTCCCGGGGGTCCACCGGGTGGGGCCACCTATCCCGGAGGGCCCCATGGGCTGAAGTGGGGATGGGAACCAGCCCCTGGTGGGCTGGTGCGCCCCCCTTGGGCCTCCCCTGCGCCTAGGGTTGGAAACCCTAGGGGTGGGGCGCGCCCCACTTGGCTTGGGGGGCAAGCCACCCCCTTGGCCGCCGCCCCCCCTTGGAGATTGCATCTCCTAGGGCCGGCGCCCCCCCAGGGGCCCTATATATAGAGGGGGGAGGGAGGGCAGACGCACCCACGCCCCTGGTGCCTCCCTCTCCCTCCCGTGACACCTCTCCCTCTCGCTGAGCTTGGCAAAGCCCTGCCGAGATCCCCGCTACTTCCACCACCACGCCGTCGTGCTGCTGGATCTACATCAACCTCTCCTTCCCCCTTGCTGGATCAAGAAGGAGGAGACGTCTTCCCCAACCGTACGTGTGTTGAACGCGGAGGTGTCGTCCGTTCGGCGCTCGGTCATCGGTGATTTGGATCACGACGAGTACGACTCCATCAACCCCGTTCACTTGAACGCTTCCGCTCGCGATCTACAAGGGTATGTAGATGCACTCCTCTCTCTCGTTGCTAGATGACTCCATAGATTGATCTTGGTGATGCGTAGAAAATTTTAAATTTCTTCTACGATCCCCTACAGTGGTATCAGAGCTAGGTCTATGCATAGTTTCTATGCACGAGTAGAACACAAACTTGTTGTGGGCGTAGATGTTGTCAATTTTCTTGCCACTACTAGTCTTATCTTGTTCGGTGGCATCGTGGGATGAAGCGGCCCGGACCGACCTTACACGTACGCTTACGTGAGACAGGTTCCACCGACTGACATGCACTAGTTGCATAAGGTGGCTAGCAGGTGTCTGTCTCTCCCACTTTAGTCGGAACGAATTCGATGAAAAGGGTCCTTATGAAGGGTAAATGGAAATTGGCATATCACGTTGTGGTTTTACGTAGGTAAGAAACGTTCTTTCTAGAAACCTATAGAAGCCACGTAAAAACTTGCAACAACAATTAGAGGACGTCTAACTTGTTTTTGCAGCATATGCCTTGTGATGTGATATGGCCAAAAGGATGTGATGAATGAAATATATGTGATGTATGAGATCATGTTCTTGTAATAGGAATCACGACTTGCATGTCGATGAGTATGACAACCGGCAGGAGCCATAGGAGTTGTCTTTATTTTTGTATGACATGTGTGTCATTGAATAACGCCATGTAAATTACTTTACTTTATTGCTAAACACGTTAGCCATAGAAGTAGAAGTAATCATTGGCGTGACAACTTCATGAAGACACGATGATGGAGATCATGATGATGGAGATCATGGTGTCATGCCGGTGACGAAGATGATCATGACGCCTCGAAGATGGAGATCAAAGGAGCAACATGATACTGGCCATATCATGTCACTATTTAATTGCATGTGATGTTTATCATGTTTTGCTTCTTATTTGCTTAGTACGATGGTAGTAAGTAAGATGATCCCTTATAATAATTTCAAGAAAGTGTTCCCCCTAACTGTGCACCGTTGCGAAGGTTCGTTGTTTCGAAGCACCACGTGATGATCGGGTGTGATAGATTCTAACGTTCGAATACAACGGGTGTAAGCCAGATTTACACACGCAATACACTTAGGTTGACTTGACGAGCCTAGCATGTACAGACATGGCCTCGTGACACGGAAGACCGAAAGGATGAGCATGAGTCGTATAGAAGATACGATCAACATGAAGATGTTCACCGATGTTGACTAGTCCGTCTCACGTGATGATCGGACACGGCCTAGTTGACTCGGATCATGTTTCACTTAGATGTTTAGAGGGATGTCTATCTGAGTGGGAGTTCATTGAATAATTTGATTAGATGAACTTAATTATCATGAACTTAGTCTAAAATCTTTACAATATGTCTTGTAGATCAAATGGCCCATGTTGCGCTCAACTTCAACGCGTTCCTAGAGAAAACCAAACTGAAAGATGATGGCAGCAACTATACGGACTGGGTCCGAAACCTGAGGATCATCCTCATAGCTGCCAAGAAAGATTATGTCCTAGAAGCACCGCTAGGTGATGCACCCATCCCAGAGAACCAAGACGTTATGAACGCTTGGCAGTCACGTGTTGATGATTACTCCCTCGTTCAGTGCGGCATGCTTTACAGCTTAGAACCGGGGCTCCAAAAGCGTTTTGAGCAACACGGAGCATATGAGATGTTCGAAGAGCTGAAAATGGTTTTCCAAGCTCATGCCCGGGTCGAGAGATATGAAGTCTCTGACAAGTTCTTCAGTTGTAAGATGGAGGAAAATAGTTCTGTCAGTGAGCACATACTCAAAATGTCTGGGTTACACAACCGCTTGACTCAGCTGGGAGTTCATCTCCCGGATGACGCGGTCATTGACAGAATCCTTCAGTCGCTTCCACCGAGCTACAAGAGCTTTGTGATGAACTTCAATATGCAGGGGATGGAAAAGACCATTCCTGAGGTATATTCAATGCTGAAATCGGCGGAGGTGGAGATCAAAAAGGAACATCAAGTGTTGATGGTGAATAAAACCACTAAGTTCAAGAAAGGCAAGGGTAAGAAGAACTTCAAGAAGGACGGCAAGGGAGTTGCCGCGCCCGGTAAGCCAGATGCCGGGAAGAAGCCAAAGAATGGACCCAAGCCTGAGACTGAGTGCTTTTATTGCAAGGGAAGTGGTCACTGGAAGCGGAACTGCCCCAAGTACTTAGCGGACAACAAGGCCGGCAACACAAAAGGTATATGTGATATACATGTTATTGATGTGTACCTTACCAGAACTTGCAGTAGCTCCTGGGTATTTGATACCGGTGCGGTTGCTCATATTTGTAACTCAAAGCAGGAGCTGCGGAATAAACGGAGACTGGAAAAGGACGAGGTGACGATGCGCGTCGGGAATGGTTCCAAGGTCGATGTGATCACCGTCGGCACGCTACCTCTACATTTACCTACGGGATTAGTTTTAAACCTCAATAATTGTTATTAGTGCCAGCTTTGAGCATGAACATTGTATCTAGATCTCGTTTAATGTGAGATGGCTACTCATTTAAATCCGAGAATAATGGTTGTTCTATTTATATGAGAGATATGTTTTATGGTCATGCCCCGCTGGTCAATGGTTTATTCTTAATGAATCTCGAACGTGATGTTACACATATTCATAGTGTGAATACCAAAAGATGTAAAGTTGATAACGATAGTCCCCCATACTTGTGGCACTGCCGCCTTGGTCACATTGGTGTCAAGCGCATGGAGAAGCTCCATGCTGATGGACTTTTAGAGTCTCTCGATTATGAATCATTTGACACATGCGAACCATGCCTCATGGGCAAAATGACCAAGACTCCGTTCTCCGGAACAATGGAGCGAGCAACCAACTTATTGGAAATCATACATACTGATGTGTGCGGTCCAATGAGTGTTGAGGCTCGCGGTGGCTATCGTTATGTTCTCACTCTCACTGATGACTTGAGTAGATATGGGTATGTCTACCTAATGAAACACAAGTCTGAGACCTTTGAAAAGTTCAAGGAATTTCAAAGTGAGGTTGAGAATCAACGTGACAGAAAAATAAAATTCTTACGATCAGATCGTGGAGGGGAATATTTGAGTCACGAATTTGGCACACACTTAAGGAAATGTGGAATAGTTTCACAACTCACGCCGCCTGGAACACCTCAGCGAAATGGTGTGTCCGAACGTCGTAATCGCACTCTATTGGATATGGTGTGATCTATGATGTCTCTTACCGATCTACCGCTCTCATTTTGGGGCTATGCTTTAGAGACTGCCGCATTCACTTTAAATAGGGCTCCGTCGAAATCCGTTGAGACGACACCGTATGAATTATGGTGTGGGAAAAAACCTAAGCTGTCGTTTCTAAAAGTTTGGGGATGCGATGCTTATGTCAAGAAACTTCAACCTGAAAAGCTCGAACCCAAGTCAGAAAAATGCGTCTTCATAGGATACCCTAAGGAAACCATTGGGTATACCTTCTACCTCAGATCCGAAGGCAAGATCTTTTTTGCCAAGAACGGGTCCTTTCTGGAGAAAGAGTTTCTCTCGAAAGAAGTAAGTGGGAGGAAAGTGGAACTTGATGAAGTACTACCTCTTGAACCGGAAAGTAGCGCAGCTCAGGAAGATGTTCCTGTGGTGCCTGCACTGACTAGAGAGGAAGCTAATGATGATGATCAAGATACTTCGGATCAAGTTACTACTGAACTTCGTAGGTCCACGAGGACACGTTCCACACCAGAGTGGTATGGCAACCCTGTCCTGGAAATCATGTTGTTAGACAACGGTGAACCTTCGAACTATGAAGAAGCAATGGCGGGCCCAGATTCCAACAAATGGCTAGAAGCCATGCAATCCGAGATAGGATCCATGTATGAAAACAAAGTGTGGACTTTGACAGACTTGCCCGATGATCGGCGAGCGATAGAAAACAAATGGATCTTTAAGAAGAAGACGGACGCGGATGGTAATGTGACCATCTATAAGGCTCGACTTGTCGCTAAGGGTTATCGACAAGTTCAAGGGGTTGACTACGATGAGACTTTCTCACCCGTAGCGAAGCTGAAGTCCGTCCGAATCATGTTAGCAATTGCCGCATACTATGATTATGAGATATGGCAAATGGACGTCAAAACGGCATTCCTTAACGGCTTTCTTAAGGAAGAATTGTATATGATGCAGCCGGAAGGTTTTGTCGATCCTAAGAATGCTAACAAGGTATGCAAGCTCCAGCGCTCCATCTATGGGCTGGTGCAAGCATCTCGGAGTTGGAACATTCGATTTGATGAGATGATCAAAGCGTTTGGGTTTACACAGACTTATGGAGAAGCCTGTGTTTACAAGAAAGTGAGTGGGAGCTCTGTAGCATTTCTCATATTATATGTGGATGACATACTATTGATGGGAAATGATATAGAATTCTTGGAAAGTATAAAGGCCTACTTGAACAAATGTTTTTCAATGAAGGACCTTGGAGAAGCTGCTTATATATTAGGCATCAAGATCTATAGAGATAGATCAAGACGCCTCATTGGTCTTTCACAAAGTACGTACCTTGACAAGATATTGAAGAAGTTCAATATGGATCAGTCCAAGAAGGGGTTCTTGCCTGTATTGCAAGGTGTGCAATTGAGCACGGCTCAATGCCCGACCACGGCAGAAGATAGAGAAAAGATGAGTGTCGTCCCCTATGCCTCGGCCATAGGGTCTATTATGTATGCCATGCTGTGTACCAGACCTGATGTAAACCTTGCCGTAAGTTTGGTAGGAAGGTACCAAAGTAATCCCGGCATGGAACACTGGACAGCGGTCAAGAATATCCTGAAGTACCTGAAGAGGACTAAGGATATGTTTCTCGTTTATGGAGGTGACGAAGAGCTCGTCGTAAAGGGTTACGTCGATGCTAGCTTGGACACAGATCTGGATGACTCTAAGTCACAAACCGGATACGTGTATATTTTGAATGGTGGGGCAGTAAGCTGGTGCAGTTGCAAGCAAAGCGTTGTGGCGGGATCTACATGTGAAGCGGAATACATGGCGGCCTCAGAGGCAGCACAAGAAGCAATCTGGGTGAAGGAGTTCATTACCGACCTATGAGTTATTCCCAATGCGTCGGGCCCGATGACTCTCTTCTGTGACAACACTGGAGCTATTGCCGTTGCCAAGGAGCCCAGGTTTCACAGGAAGACCAGGCATATCAAGCGTCACTTCAACTCCATTCGTGAAAGTGTTCAAAATGGAGACATAGATATTTGTAAAGTACATACGGACCTGAATGTAGCAGATCCGTTGACTAAACCTCTCGCTAGAGCAAAACATGATCAACACCAGAACTCTATGGGTGTTCGATTCATCACAATGTAACTAGATTATTGACTCTAGTGCAAGTGGGAGACTGTTGGAAATATGCCCTAGAGGCAATAATAAAATGGTTATTATATTTCCTTGTTCATGATAATTGTCTATTGTTCATGCTATAATTGTGTTATCCGGAAATCGTAATACATGTGTGAATACATAGACCACAACATGTCCCTAGTGAGCCTCTAGTTGACTAGCTCGTTGATCAACAGATGGTCATGGTTTCCTGACTATGGACATTGGATGTCATTGATAACGGGATCACATCATTAGGAGAATGATGTGATGGACAAGACCCAATCCTAAGCATAGCACAAAGATCGTGTAGTTCCTTTGCTAGAGCTTTTCCAAATGTCAAGTATCATTTCCTTAGACCATGAGAATGTGCAACTCCCGGATACCATAGGAGTGCTTTGGGTGTGCCAAACGTCACAACGTAACTGGGCGGCTATAAAGGTGCACTACGGGTATCTCCGAAAGTGTCTGTTGTTGGGTAATGTAGTAATTTCAAAAAAATTCCTACGTACACGCAAGATCATGGTGATGCATAGCAACGAGAGGGGAGAGTGTTGTCCACGTACCCTCGTAGACCGACAGCGGAAGCGTTATCACAACGCGGTTGATGTAGTCGTACGTCTTCACGATCCGACCGATCAAGTACCGAACGCACGGCACCTCCGAGTTCTACACACGTTCAGCTCGATGACGTCCCTCGAACTCCGATCCAGCCGAGTGTTGAGGGAGAGTTTCGTCAGCACGACGGCGTGGTGACGATGATGATGTTCCACCGACGCAGGGCTTCGTCTAAGCTCCGCAACGGTATTATCGAGGTGTAATATGGTGGAGGGGGGCACCGCACACGGCTAAAATATCGTATCTCAAGTGTGTTTAGAGGTGCCCCCTGCCCCCGTATATAAAGGAGCAAGGGGGAGGCCGGCTGCCCTAGGCGCGCCAAGGAGAGGGGGGGAGTCCTCCTCCTAGTAGGAGTAGGACTCCCCTTTCCTAGTCCAACTAGGAAAAGAGGGGGGGAGGAAAGAGAGGGAGAGGGAGAGGGAAAGGGGGCTGCGCCCCCTCTCCTAGTCCAACTAGGATTCCTCCTGGGAGGGGGCGCACCACCTCCTGGCTGCTGCCCTCTCTCTCCCCTCAAGGCCCACTAAGGCCCAATACTTCCCCGGGGGGTTCCGGTAACCCACCGGCACTCCGGTTTAATCCGAAACTTCTCCGGAACACTTCCGGTGTCCGAATATAGTCGTCCAATATATCAATCTTTATGTCTCAACCATTTTGAGACTCCTCGTCATGTCTGTGATCACATCCGGGACTCCGAATAACCTTCGATACATCAAAACATATAAACTCATAATATAACTGTCATCGTAACGTTAAGCGTGCGGACCCTTCGGGTTCGAGAACTATGTAGACATGACTGAGACACCTCTCCGGTCAATAACCAATAGCGGAACCTGGATGCTCATATTGGTTCCCACATATTCTACGAAGATCTTTATCGGTCAAACCGCATAACAACATACGTTGTTCCCTTTGTCATCGGTATGTTACTTGCCCGAGATTCGATCGTCGGTATCTCGATACCTAGTTCAATCTCGTTACCGGCAAGTCTCTTTACTCGTTCCGTAATACATCATCCCGCAACTAACTTATTAGTCACAATGCTTGCAAGGCTTATAGTGATGGGCATTACCGAGTGGGCCCAGAGATACCTCTCCGACAATCGGAGTGACAAATCCTAATCTCGAAATACGCCAACCCAACAAGTACCTTTGGAGACACCTGTAGAGCACCTTTATAATCACCCATTTACGTTGTGATGTTTGGTAGCACATAAAGTGTTCCTCCTGTAAACGGGAGTTGCATAATCTCATAGTCATAGGAACATGTATAAGTCATGAAGAAAGCAATAACAACATACTAAACGATCGTGTGCTAAGATAACGGAATGGGTCATGTCAATCATGTCATTCTCCTAATGAGGTGATCCCGTTAATCAAATGACAACTCATGTCTATGGCTAGGAAACATAACCATCTTTTATTAACGAGCTAGTCAAGTAGAGGCATACTAGTGACACTCTGTTTGTCTATGTATTCACACATGTATTATGTTTCCGGTTAATACAATTCTAGCATGAATAATAAACATTTATCATGATATAAGGAAATATATAATACTTTATTATTGCCTCTAGGGCATATTTCCTTCAGTCTCCCACTTGCACTAGAGTTAATAATCTAGATTACATAGTAATGATTCTTACACCCATGGAGTCTTGGTGCTGATCATGTTTTGCTTGTGGAAGAGGCTTAGTCAACGGGTCTGCAACATTCAGATCCGTATGTATCTTGCAAATTTCTATGTCTCCCACCTGGACTAAATCCCGGATGGAATTGAAGCGTCTTCTGATGTGCTTGGTTCTCTTGTGAAATCTGGATTCCTTTGCTAAGGCAATTGCACCAGTATTGTCACAAAAGATTTTCATTGGTCCCGATGTACTAGGTATGACACCTAGATCGGATATGAACTCCTTCATCCAGACTCCTTCATTTGCTGCTTCCGAAGCAGCTATGTATTCCGCTTCACACATAGATCCCGCCACGACACTTTTCTTAGAACTGCACCAACTGACAGCTCCACCGTTCAATGTAAATACGTATCCGGTTTGCGATTTCGAATCGTCCGGATCAGTGTCAAATCTTGCATCAACGTAACCACTTACGATGAGCTCTTTGTCACCTCCATAAACGAGAAACATATCCTTAGTCCTTTTCAGGTATTTCAGGATGTTCTTGACCGCTGTCCAGTGATCCACTCCTGGATTACTTTGGTACCTTCCTGCTAAACTTATAGCAAGGGACACATCAGGTCTGGTACACAGCATTGCATACATGATAGAGCCTATGGCTGAAGCATAGGGAACATCTTTCATCTTCTCTCTATATTCTGCAGTGGTCGGGCATTGAGTCTTACTCAATCCCACACCTTGTAGTACAGGCAAGAACCCTTTCTTTGCTTGATCCATTTTGAACTTCTTCAAAACTTTGTCAAGGTATGTGCTTTGTGAAAGTCCAATTAAGCGTCTTGATCTATCTCTATAGATCTTAATGCCTAATATATATATGCAGCTTCACCGAGGTCTTTCATTGAAAAACTCTTATTCAAGTATCCCTTTATGCTATCCAGAAATTCTATATCATTTCCAATCAGTAATATGTCATCCACATATAATATCAGAAATGCTATCGAGCTCCCACTCACTTTCTTGTAAATACAGGCTTCTCCAAAAGTCTGTATAAAACCAAATGCTTTGATCACACTATCAAAGCGTTTATTCCAACTCCGAGAGGCTTGCACCAGTCCATAAATGGATCGCTGGAGCTTGCACACTTTGTTAGCTCCCTTTGGATCGACAAAACCTTCCGGTTGCATCATATACAACTCTTCTTCCAGAAATCCATTCAGGAATGCAGTTTTGACATCCATTTGCCAAATTTCATAATCATAAAATGCGGCAATTGCTAACATGATTCGGACAGACTTAAGCATGCTACGGGTGAGAAGGTCTCATCGTAGTCAATCCCTTGAACTTGTCGAAAACCTTTCGCAACAAGTCGAGCTTTATAGACAGTAACATTACCATCAGCGTCAGTCTTCTTCTTGAAGATCCATTTATTTTCAATGGCTTGCCGACCATCGGGCAAGTCAACCAAAGTCCATACTTTGTTCTCATACATGGATCCCATCTCGGATTTCATGGCTTCAAGCCATTTTGCGGAATCTGGGCTCACCATCGCTTCTTCATAGTTCGTAGGTTCGTCATGGTCTAGTAACATGACCTCCAGAACAGGATTGCCGTACCACTCTGGTGCGGATCTTGATCTAGTTGACCTACGAGGTTCAGTAATAACTTGATCTGAAGTTTCATGATCATTATCATTAACTTCCTCACTAATTGGTGTAGGTGTCGCAGAAACTGATTTCTGCGATGATCTACTTTCCAATAAGGGAGCAGGTACAGTTACCTCATCAAGTTCTACTTTCCTCCCACTCACATCTTTCGAGAGAAACTCCTTCTCTAGAAAGGATCCATTCTTAGCAACGAATATCTTGCCTTCGGATCTGTGATAGAAGGTGTACCCAACAGTCTCCTTTGGGTATCCTATGAAGACACATTTCTCCGATTTGGGTTCGAGCTTATCAGGTTGAAGTTTCTTCACATAAGCATCGCAACCCCAAACTTTAAGATATGACAACTTTGGTTTCTTGCCAAACCATAGTTCATAAGGCGTTGTCTCAACGGGTTTCGGTGGTGTCCTATTTAGAGTGAATGCAGCCGTCTCTAAAGCATAACCCCAAAACGATAGCGGTAAATCAGTAAGAGACATCATAGATCGCACCATATCTAATAAAGTACTATTACGACGTTCGGACACACCATTACGCTGTGGTGTTCTGGGTGGCGTGAGTTGCGAAACTATTCCGCATTGTTTCAAATGTAGGCCAAACTCGTAACTCAAATATTCTCCTCCACGATCAGATCGTAGGAATTTTATTTTCTTGTTACGATGATTTTCAACTTCACTCTGAAATTCCTTGAACTTTTCAAATGTTTCAGACTTATGTTTCATTAAGTAGATATACCCATATCTGCTCAAATCATCTGTGAAGGTGAGAAAATAACGATATCCGCCACGAGCCTCAACATTCATCGGACCACATACATCTGTATGTATGATTTCCAACAAATCTGTTGCTCTCTCCATAGTTCCGGAGAACGGTGTTTTGGTCATCTTGCCCATGAGGCACGGTTCGCAAGTACCAAGTGATTCAAAATCAAGTGATTCCAAAATTCCATCAATATGGAGTTTCTTCATGCGCTTTACACCGATATGACCCAAACGGCAGTGCCACAAATAAGTTGCACTGTCATTATCAACTCTGCATCTTTTGGCTTCGACATTATGAATATGTGTATCACTACTATCGAGATTCATTAAAAATAGACCACTCTTCAAGGGTGCATGACCATAAAAGATATTATTCATATAAATAGAACAACCATTATTCTCTGATTTAAATGAATAACCATCTCGCATTAAACAAGATCCAGATATAATGTTCATGCTCAACGCTGGCACCAAATAACAATTATTTAGGTCTAAAACTAATCCCGAAGGTAGATGTAGAGGTAGCGTGCCGACGGCGATCACATCGACTTTGGAACCATTTCCCACGCGCATCGTCACCTCGTCCTTAGCCAATCTTCGCTTAATCCGTAGCCCCTGTTTCGAGTTGCAGATATTAGCAACAGAACCAGTATCAAATACCCAGGTGCTACTACGAGTATTAGTAAGGTACACATCAATAACATGTATATCACATATACCTTTGTTAACCTTGCCATACTTCTTATCCGCCAAATACTTGGGGCAGTTCCGCTTCCAGTGACCAGTCTGCTTACAGTAGAAGCACTCAGTTTCAGGCTTAGGTCCAGACTTGGATTTCTTCTCCTGAACAGCAACTTGCTTGCTGTTCTTCTTGAAGTTCCCTTTCTTCTTCCCTTTGCCCTTTTTCTTGAAACTAGTGGTTTTACTGACCATCAACACTTGATGCTCCTTTTTGATTTCTACCTCCGCTGCCTTTAGCATTGCGAAGAGCTCGGGAATTGTCTTATCCATCCCTTGCATGTTATAGTTCATCACGAAGCTCTTGTAGCTTGGTGGCAGTGATTGAAGAATTCTGTCAATGACGCAATCATCTGGAAGTTGAACTCCCAGTTGAATCAAGTGATTATTATACCCAGACATTCTGAGTATATGCTCACTGACAGAACTATTCTCTTCCATCTTGCAGCTATAGAACTTATTGGAGACTTCATATCTCTCAATCCGGGCATTTGCTTGAAATATTAACTTCAACTCCTGGAACATCTCATATGCTCCATGACGTTCAAAACGTCGTTGAAGACCCAGTTCTAAGCCGTAAAGCATGGCACACTGAACTATTGAGTAGTCATCAGCTTTGCTCTGCCAGACGTTCATAACTTCTGGCGTTGCTCTTGCAGGAGGCCTGGCACCTAGCGGTGCTTCCAGGACGTAATTCTTCTGTGCAGCAATGAGGATAATCCTCAAGTTACGGACCCAGTCCGTGTAATTGCTACCATCATCTTTCAACTTAGCTTTCTCAAGGAACGCATTAAAATTCAACGGAACAACAGCACGGGCCATTTATCTACAATTAACATAGACAAGCAAGATACTATCAGGTACTAAGTTCATGATAAATTTAAGTTCAATTAATCATATTACTTAAGAACTCCCACTTAGATAGATATCCCTCTAATCATCTAAGTGATTACGTGATCCAAATCAACTAAACCATGTCTGATCATCACGTGAGATGGAGTAGTTTCAATGGTGAACATCACTATGTTGATCATATCTACTATATGATTCACGCTCGACCTTTCGGTCTCCGTGTTCCGAGGCCATATCTGCATATGCTAGGCTCGTCAAGTTTAACCTGAGTATTCCGCGTGTGCAACTGTTTTGCACCCATTGTATTTGAACGTAGAGCCTATCACACCCGATCATCACGTGGTGTCTCAGCACGAAGAACTTTCGCAACGGTGCATACTCAGGGAGAACACTTTTATCTTGAAATTTTAGTGAGAGATCATCTTATAATGCTACCATCAATCAAAGCAAGATAAGATGCATAAAGGATTAACATCACATGCAATCAATATAAGTGATATGATATGGCCATCATCATCTTGTGCTTGTGATCTCCATCTCTGAAGCACCGTCATGATCACCATCGTCACCGGCGCGACACCTTGATCTCCATCGTAGTATCGTTGTCATCTCGCCAACTAATTGCTTTTACGACTATCGCTACCGCTTAGTGATAAAGTAAAACTATTACATGGCGATTGCATTTCATACAATAAAGCGACAGCCATATGGCTCCTGCCAGTTGCCGATAACTCGGTTACAAAACATGATCATCTCATACAACAAATTATATCACATCATGTCTTGACCATATCACATCACAACATGCCCTGCAAAAACAAGTTAGACGTCCTCTACTTTGTTGTTGCATGTTTTACGTGGCTGCTACGGGCTTTAGCAAGAACCGTTCTTACCTACGCATCAAAACCACAACGATAGTTTATCAAGTTGGTGCTGTTTTAACCTTCGCAAGGACCGGGCGTAGCCACACTCGGTTCAACTAAAGTGAGAGAGACAGACACCCGCCAGTCACCTTTAAGCAATGAGTGCTCCGAACGGTGAAACCAGTCTCGCATAAGCGTACGCGTAATGTCGGTCCGGGCCGCTTCATCTCACAATACCGCTGAACCAAAGTATGACATGCTGGTAAGTAGTATGACTTATATCGCCCACAACTCACTTGTGTTCTACTCGTGCATAGCATCAACGCATAAAACCAGGCTCGGATGCCACTGTTGGGTAACGTAGTAATTTCAAAAAAATTCCTACGCACACGCAAGATCATGGTGATGCATAGCAATGAGAGGGGAGAGTGTTGTCCACGTACCCTCGTAGACCGACAGCGGAAGCGTTATCACAACGCGGTTGATGTAGTCGTACGTCTTCACGATCCGACCGATCAAGTACCGAACGCACGGCACCTCCGAGTTCTACACACGTTCAGCTCGATGACGTCCCTCGAACTTCGATCCAGCCGAGTGTTGAGGGAGAGTTTCGTCAGCACGACGGCGTGGTGACGATGATGATGATCCACCGACGCAGGGCTTCGCCTAAGCTCCGCAACGGTATTATCGAGGTGTAATATGGTGGAGGGGGGAACCGCACACGGCTAAAATATCGTATCTCAAGTGTGTTTAGAGGTGCCCCCTGCCCCCGTATATAAAGGAGCAAGGGGGAGGCCGGCTGCCCTAGGCGCGCCAAGGAGAAGGGGGAGTCCTCCTCCTAGTAGGAGTAGGACTCCCCTTTCCTAGTCCAACTAGGAAAAGAGGGGGGGAAGGAAAGAGAGGGAGAGGGAGAGGGAGAGGGAAAGGGAAAGGGGGCTGCGCCCCCCTCTCCTAGTCCAACTAGGATTCCTCCTGGGAGGGGGCGGACCACCTCCTGGCTGCTGCCCTCTCTCTCCCCTCAAGGCCCACTAAGGCCCAATACTTCCCCGGGGGTTCCGGTAACCCTCCGGCACTCCGGTTTAATCCGAAACTTCTCCGGAACACTTCCGGTGTCCGAATATAGTCGTCCAATATATCAATCTTTATGTCTCGACCATTTCGAGACTCCTCGTCATGTTCGTGATCACATCCGGGACTCCGAACAACCTTCGGTACATCAAAACATATAAACTCATAATATAACTGTCATCGTAACGTTAAGCGTGCGGACCCTTCGGGTTCGAGAACTATGTAGACATGACTGAGACACCTCTCCGGTCAATAACCAATAGCGGAACCTGGATGCTCATATTGGTTCCCATATATTCTACGAAGATCTTTATCGGTCAAACTGCATAACAACATACGTTGTTCCCTTTGTCATCGGTATGTTACTTGCCCGAGATTCGATCGTCGGTATCTCGATACCTAGTTCAATCTCGTTACCGGCAAGTCTCTTTACTTGTTCCGTAATACATCATCCCGCAACTAACTTATTAGTCACAATGCTTGCAAGGCTTATAGTGATGTGCATTACCGAGTGGGCCCAGAGATACCTCTCCGACAATCAGAGTGACAAATCCTAATCTCGAAATACGCCAACCCAACAAGTACCTTTGGAGACACCTATAGAGCACCTTTATAATCACCCATTTACGTTGTGACGTTTGGTAGCACACAAAGTGTTCCTCCGGTAAACGGGAGTTGCATAATCTCATAGTCATAGGAACATGTATAAGTCATGAAGAAAGCAATAGCAACATACTAAACGATCGGGTGCTAAGCTAACGGAATGGGTCATGTCAATCACGTCATTCTCCTAATGAGGTGATCCCGTTAATCAAATGACAACTCATGTCTATGGCTAGGAAACATAGCCATCTTTGATTAACGAGCTAGTCAAGTAGAGGCATACTAGTGACACTCTGTTTGTCTATGTATTCACACATGTATTATGTTTCCAGTTAATACAATTCTAGCATGAATAATAAACATTTATCATGATATAAGGAAATATATAATACTTTATTATTGCCTCTAGGGCATATTTCCTTCATCTGTTGGGTTGGCACGAATCGAGACTGGGATTTGTCACTCCGTATGACGGAGAGGTATCTCTGGGCCCACTCGGTAATGCATCATCATAATGAGCTCAATGTGACCAAGTGTTTGGTCACGGGATCATGCATTACGGTACGAGTAAAGTGACTCGCAGGTAACGAGATTGAACAAGGTATTGGGATACCGACGATCGAATCTCGGGCAAGTAACGTACCGATTGACAAAGGGAATTGAATACGGGATTGATTAAATCCTCGACATCGTGGTTCATCCGATGAGATCATCGTGGAACATGTGGGAGCCAACATGGGTATCCAGATCCCGCTGTTGGTTATTGACCGGAGAGTCGTCTCGGTCATGTCTGCATGTGTCCCGAACCCGTAGGGTCTACACACTTAAGGTTCGGTGACGCTAGGGTTGTAGAGATATTAGTATGTGGAAATCCAAAAGTTGTTCGGAGTCCCGGATGAGATCCCGGACGTCACGAGGAGTTCCGGAATAGTCCGGAGGTGAAGAATTATATATAGGAAGTCCAGTTTCGGTCACCGGGAAAGTTATGGGGGTCACCGGTATTGTACCGGGACCACCGGAAGGGTCCCGGGGGTCCACCGGGTGGGGCCACCTATCCCGGAGGGCCCCATGGGCTGAAGTGGGGATGGGAACCAGCCCCTGGTGGGCTGGTGCACCCCCTTGGGCCTCCCCTGTGCCTAGGGTTGGAAACCCTAGGGGTGGGGGGGCGCCCCACTTGGCTTGGGGGGCAAGCCACCCCCTTGGCCGCCGCCCCCCCTTGGAGATTGCATCTCCTAGGGTCGGCGCCCCCCTAGGGGCCCTATATATAGAGGGGGAGGGAGGGCAGCCGCACCCAAGCCACTGGCGCCTCCCTCTCCCTCCCGTGACACCTCTCCCTCTCGCTCAGCTTGGCGAAGCCCTGCCGAGATCCCCGCTACTTCCACCACCACGTCGTCGTGCTGCTGGATCTCCATCAACCTCTCCTTCCCCCTTGCTGGATCAAGAAGGAGGAGACGTCTTCCCCAACCGTACGTGTGTTGAACGCGGAGGTGCCGTCCGTTCGGCGCTCGGTCATCGGTGATTTGGATCACGACGAGTACGACTCCATCAACCCCGTTCACTTGAACGCTTTCGCTCGCGATCTACAAGGGTATGTAGATGCACTCCTCTCTCTCGTTGCTAGATGACTCCATAGATTGATCTTGGTGATGCGTAGAAAATTTTAAATTTCTGCTACGATCCCCAACAGATCTTGCTGATGATGCTCTTGAGCTGCTGATAAAGAGCAAGCAAGAGGCAGAAATCTTCAATGATTAGCCTCTCTTTGACGTGTAAGTATTGAACAACTTCATTGATGAGTGGTTTGACACCCCAAATCTCAGCTTTGATGATCTTCAACTTCCAATTGGCCTCAGCGTCTCCTTCCATGGCGCCATTGCTCCTGAGCTGGCTTTTTTGGCTCAAAAAATCGTTGAACTGAAGCACAAAATTGACTATGAGAAGGCTCAGTTCAAAAAGCATATGGCCCAGCTCAGTGTGACAGACGTCCAAAACTTCAAGACAATGATGCATGAGCTCAAGGAGGTGTTTCACAAGAAACGTGACGAAGCCAAAGGTTCTCAAGAGCTTATGAAGCTCTTGGCTGCCAAATGTGTTCAAGCCTACAATGAAGCTGAGAAGCGCAAGGCACTTGGGCGTCCTGGCATCGACCCCAAGATGGCTGCCAAGAAAAAGAAGCCTACTGTGGACCAAGCTGGAGCATCCAGGCGGGAAGAACCTCGCATTGTCTTCCCCGCTAGTATGACAGGCGTGAAGCCTAAGGTCCCCACAGTGGCTTTAGAGCTTCAGAAAACAAGGGCAGCTGAAGCCAAAGCCAGTAAGCGCAAGACCAAGAACACCACTGACGAGGCTCCACCTGCCAAGAAGAGAAAAACCAAGAAGAAACATTGGGCTGCTCCCACAGAGCCCCTTGTCGTCGAGCCAATCTCTGTTGCTCGTCCTGCATCTGCACAACAAGAGCGTCGTATGATAGTTCATGAGCCTGCTTCCACAGAGGCTCCTGAAGCTGAAGACATTCCAGCTGTCAACCCCACCGCAGCTGAAGACATTGGTCCCCAAGACAATGTAGAAGATGATGAAGTCCTTCCTCAGATCGAGCACAATGTGGTATCATCGCCTGTTCTCATGAACAGTGAACTCATCAGCATTGGTCGTCCATTGACGCCAATCGCTCAGGATGATTCATGGGCTGATCACCCTCAAGACTCCCCCCGTCAAGCAGAAACACCTACTACTCCCCCAACTCAAGTCACCACTCCGGTGCTTGAAGATGATGACTTTGAGGCCCAACCTACTCCGTCTCCACAAGCGTCGCCAGCGTTCCGCAGGCTTCGCAAAGGTCCAAGGCCACAAGTCACTCTTTCGAGTGTTCTAGAAGGAGTAGAGCACCAATCAGTATCACGTCAAGTATTTCCTGAAGCCTCTCCTACTGTGAACATCCTCGAGTCTGAAGCCAAAGCGGTTGAAGATATTCCGGCTGCATCAGCCGATGAACAAGAAGAGCCTAGAGATGAAGAAGCACGTGTTGCCACACCCCCAACAAATCCTGAAGTTGTTCTCTAGGAGAACGTGTCTGACCCTCCAGCTACTCGAGTGGAGGTTGACAACATTGAGGCGGCCACCAACACCAATACTGAAGCCAATGGCGTTGTCATGGCTGAAGCTCGTGTGGCGCCTGAAGCTAATGTGGTGCCTGAAGTGATTGCACCTGAAGCCAATGCTGCACTTGATGCAAATCTACAACCTGAAGTAAATGCCACTGCCACTGCTCCTGTACCGCCTCCACGGCCACACACCATCGAGCAAGCATATAATCATGGTCAGATGGTCACTGTCAGATGGCCCATTCTGGTTCCTCCACCTGCTACTGGTCCGCAATTTGACAATCATATTGAGCACATGCCTCAAGTCCAGAAGCCAAAGCCTAGGTTGCCCAGGTTTCCAGGTACTGCCACTTCACCAGGGTCATTCAATGCCAATGGCTTCATTGCGCACAACACTTTCTTTGATAGCGCCAAGAACCCCTATTCCAAGCCAAGGATTTCATCTGATCGGTTCTGGAGCTGTCAGCAGCGCAGCTACTATTCCTGTGTTCTCTATGACCAAGGGCGCATCTTCCCACATATGCGTCTAGACTGTGAAGCCATTGCTGGACTGCCCTTCCTAGAAGAAGCCCTTGACTGCTTCCGTGATGCTGGACTGCTCAACTTTGTGACTGATAAGGAGCATTGGAATGAAGAGTTTCTACTACAATTTTATGCTACCCTCCACATTCGCGGCTACAACAGGGATCCGAAGACTTGGGTCCTTGAGTGGATGACAGGCAATGTCCATCATGAAGCCAAAGCTCTTGATATCATTGAGCTAACTGGCCTGCCCACTCCAGGTGAACTCTTCGAGCCTGGTTGTCAGCTTCACCGCAATGCATTGGAGAGCTTCTTTCAGAAGCCAGAGCCCAACATGAGCCAAATGCTAAGCATGATGAAGCCTCTGCCATGCGACACTGAATACCCATGAGAATTCTTTGTTGAAGACCTAGAGTATCTGCCCTGAACAATCTATCATATCATAAGGCGAACTCTATGGCCCATCAAGGGACGTTCTTCTGCAGCGAAGCTTGAAGGAGCGATGAAGACATTGGTCTTTTATATTTTCAATGGCATCAGCTTCAATGCTCAAGAATTCTTTATCAGGCAATTGGCTGCATCAAGCTCTGATCTCTTTGGTCTGAAGTTCTACGCTCCATGGGTTATGCGCCTGATCAAGCTTCATTCAGCTATCAACTATCAGCCTTCTGCTCGCAACCATCTGATCTTTTTGCCAGAGGTTGATATGTCAGTTGAAGCCATATACCCAGAGCCTGCCAAGGAGCCCATTTATCTTCACAATGTTGATCATCAAAGCTTCACCCAGCCCATTGAAGGAGTCCAGGCAGTCACTCGTGTTTATCCTTTGGCTGGCAATACACGTGGCCCTCACCATGCCAATACTGACGCCACTGAAAGCACTATTGCTCAACGGCCCCAGAAGCGATCTCGTGTTCTCAATGACCGAGAGCTTCTCGTCGCCCTGCATCAGAAACAGGATAAGCATCATGACTGGCTGAAGCGACAGATGCAAAGCCTCTTGGTGGATGTCAATCGCATTCGCAACCTTGCCACCAAGAATGCCTTTGTCACTCATGAAACCTGTCGGAGGTCTTGGAAGAGTTTGACTTTGCTGAGTGCTGAAGCTGATCTTCAAGACGATGGCTTCACTGAAAGATTCAAGTTTGACTCCACTCCTCCAAGGAATGCTGTCTTGCGTCGGACTCCCTCTCTTGAAGACTCTGACTATTCCTCCTCAGCTGCAACGGTGAATGCCAGAGTCATTGATGACCAAGATGATGCTACTTCACCACCTCCAACTTCAGCACACATCGACACTGCACCAAGTTCTTCTGCACCGCCAAACCCCGACGCCGACCCTGCAGCTTCTCCTACTCCTTCTGGGAACGAGTAGACGCTCTATGTCTTTAAACCTTTTTGGTCCTTACTGACAAAAGGGGGAGAAGCATATGAGTTGATAGTCTTCAAGCGGGTCCATATGGGCGGTTGCTTTATATTTTGCCTAGTGTTTACAACTCTCGCTTTTGATACATTTGGTTCTCTGAGTTGTAACACCTAAACTTGATGGTCGTCTGCTACTTGTTTGCTATTCTGTGATGCGATTATAAATTCCGCATGTGCGATGATAAATCCCGCATGAAGTCATACTGCAGACGTCCATTTTTCATTATGCATTTCATTATCTTCATTATATCAAATCATGCATTATGAATTGTCTTCATAAGATGAAGAGGATCTCCACAAGTACAACCTGCCATGTGCATTTGCATTCCAAAAGCAATTACTTATATGCACATCTTCAGGGGGAGCCTGTTGCTACTTATGAAGACAATACCTTAATCCCTTACAATTTCACATACTTTTATCCCCGTTGAAAACTTCAACCAGTTTGTCATCAATCACCAAAAAGGGGGATATTGTAAGTGCATCTAGTGCCACCCCTAGTTGGTTTTGGAGGATTGACGACAAACCTGGTTGAGGGACTCATGTGTTTGTGAGAATTGCAGGATAACACATGTAGTAGTCCCTCATTGATTCGGTTTACCTGCCGGAGATGACCCCTAAAAATGTATGAAGACATTGAAGACAATGGTGGTATGTGAAGATATTCACATTGAAGACTATGACAAGAGAAGACATCATGTGAAGACTATGGAGCGCGAAGACTTAGTTGTTCCATTGTTTCCTTTTCTTCTTTGTTGAGTCATAGGAACCACCGTACTGTTAAGTGGGGTCCCAGTGAACAAAGTCAGAGTGACTGAAGTGATGCTCAACCAAATCCTATGTCTTCGAGCGAAGACAATGAGAGCAAATCTTATCCAGAGCTGGATGAGTCAGCTTTACTTGTAGCCCAAGTCAAGCTGCCGCGTGTGTTTGAAATCTGACAGTTGGAACACGTGTCAGTTCCTTAGTGACCTAGGGTCATTTCGGACAAATCAGGTCGGGTTGCCTAGTGGCTATAAATAGCCCACCCCCTACACCATAAATTGGTGGCTGCTCAGAGTTAGTGCACGGCTTTTGTCGTTTGAGAGCAACCCACCTCCGAAGCTTTTGAGAGAGAGAAATCCTTGCGAGGACAAAGCCCAAACACCCAGAGCCAAAGAGTGTTAGGCATCACTGAAGTCTTTCTGTCCGCGTGACCTGAAGACTTGTTACACTTGAGGACTGTGAATCCTCCAGCCGGTTAGGCGTCGCGTTCTGAGCATCCAAGAGTCATTGTGGATCGCCGGTGAACGAAGTCTGTGAAGGTTTGGAAGTCTACCTTGAAGACTTACCAGAGTGATTGGGCGAGGACTGGGTGTCCTTAGCTCAAGGGGAATAAGGTGAAGACACGGTATTCTGAGTTAAATCTCAGCCTCCCTAACCAGACGTACAGTTGTCACAGCAACTGGAACTGGTCCAATAAATCATTGTCCTCATCAAGTGGCTGGTTCTATCCTCTCCCTTTCTTTATTTATAGTTTGTCTTCGTGAAGTCATTGCCTGCCTGTGTTACCTATTTGACTTCACTGTGTGACTTCTATCGTTGATTGGCTTCATACTATCTTCCATCCAGATCTTTACTACCTAGCTGCTATTAGTCTTCATGCTTTCACTTCATTGAATACTTGACTATGGCTGGCCTAGTGTAGTCTACCTTCCGCTGCATGTCAATAGGTTCATTTCTAGTGTTTGTCTTCGAAACTCCCATGTTTTGAAGACGTTCATAAAAATCGCCTATTCACCCCCCCTCTAGTCGATAACTAGCACTTTCAGCCATGGCGGGCCAAACATCCGATTTTGGGCTTCGGTTTTGATGATCTTGGGCTCGTTTCGAAGCTATCGAACAACTCAAGTTCCTCACATAGATAACCAACCAAGATCGACCAAAATGGAGGATGCAATATATGTGGAGGATTGATCATAGAATTTGGGAACCTATATGGCTCTAGATTTTTCTAGGTAGGCTAAATAAGACGTAACCTCAGCAAGTCATTTGCATGCCCACAATTATTCTCTCTTAATAGTGTGGGATCCCTGTAACTCAAGAACATAAAATAAGCTATACTAAAACATTCTTCAAAATATATATTTTTTGACGGTCATAGATTCATGCAACTGAAAGCCAAAGAAACTACTCCCTCCATCCCATAATATAAGAGCGTTTTTGACACGAGGGAGTAATACATTTTACTCGAGCATTCCACTTGAGCTTGATATTGACGTTTACACTAGTAGAAAGATAATCTTGATCATGTAACTCGGCGAAGACTCCGAATTGCTCCCCTATACGCTATGGGAAGCCTCTTCTCACAGACTACCTACACACGCCCATCACGTGATCAGTTGCAAGCTTCAAGCATGTAATCTTTTGGGATGCCTATCTTGAACTTGCCCTTGTCAACCATGATCCTCATCGCTTGATATCATCGTCTCATCGGTACATGGAATCTTTCTATTAATGCAAGCTCATGAGAAACACCTAACCCACATAGACATAGAAAACACATGGTATAGGTTAGTACACAATGCGCACATGACAAATTCTTACCATACCACACGATACCATGTGGCACATGATTTGCGCTTATGTGTTGACCATTTAGAATTCAATCTTTGATCTTTATCTTGGTCAACCTTTATATCTTTACTCCATGATCTATATTTATGTCTTGAAAGCCACATTGAATGATTCCCATTACTTCGTTGCTTCAAAACATTATCATAAATACCTCAATTTGTCATGACCATATTAGGGTTCTCTACACGAGTATCATATTGGTCATCACTTGCTATTATCCATGCTCCATCACAATCTCTTGAGAGGCACGATGAATTCTTCACTTGAATTACATGCTTCACGACTTGACCAACCATGGCTCAATGAACTCATCATGATATCGACTTCAAGCCATATATATCATATTTATCTTTAATCTCCTCTCAAGATCTTGATCCATTATAGTCCAACTCATAAGTTGAAGCATGACAACTTTTGAGATCCTCCAATGAAATCCATTTTGATCACATCTCGTTCATCACATGGAATTCATCTCGATCATATTTGATTCAATCATTGAACTCATTCTCGATGCACAACTATATGTAGATGACATTCATTCTGAATCCATTCACTCTTCTTCATAACTTGATGCCATTGTTTCTCCATAGGATTTTTCACTCATTATTTTGTCTCGATGCATATGTTTGTGTTGATGGATTTCATCCTTCAATTCATCCAATATTCTTCATGCATTGCTAATGGAACTTTCCTTCAAATCTATATCTCAATGCAACATGAGTCCATAAGGATTGTCATTAAGTACAAAAACCGCACATGGGGACTACATGAACTTTTTGTAAACTCAAAACCAGTTCACGTCTTCACAAGACCTCCCAAAACTTGCATCAGGGACCAAAAGTATCTTTTTTTTTTGCACAAGTCAAGGGATGATATTTTATATTTTATTTAGTGAGGGACAATGTTTAGGCTCTCGGTATAGTCAACGGATGAAAAATATTTTTTCCGTCCATTTATTAATCTTAGCTTCCTAAGATTTTATATCGATAAAATAGTTGAAAATGACAATTCATAAAGTTGGCACACTATACCACATTGTTTTTAGTTTGTATATGATATACAGAGTGAATAAATTGGATTGGCCGTCCAAAAATGGAAGAAATACTACTTAAAAAGGAATAACCGCCACCATTTATATGAAGAGTTGAAGCCAGGTATGAACCTAGCTCGATCCGTTGGATGCATCAAAATTGAGACTAACACTATGAACGAACATGCGGTGCCCCCATGTTTGGTTTTGGTAATTGATGACAATCTCTATGGACTAATGGTTGCCTTGAGTTATATTTGAAGGATTTGTCCATGGGCATTTCTTGAAGTCCATGTGTTGGTTTCAAGGAGTTTATGTGGTGACCAAGGTGTTATTAAGGAATTATCCAAAGATTGGTCATGTGAGAGTAGAGCTTATTGCAAGCATGTCTTGAAGAAGAAGATTGTGTGATCATTCATGTTTACCTTCAAGACATCATCCAAATGAAGAGAGTTGGAAAGAGTCAAGGTTGATCAAGACTAAGTCAAGAGTGAATCAAGTTGATCAACACACAAAGCGCACAAGATGTACCGAGAGGGATCAAGCGATCCCATGGTGTGGTAAGCATTGTCAATTACGCTTTGTGTACTAACCCATGATCTTCGTGAGAGTTCTTTGTGGGGTTAGGTTGCGGTGTGCAAGTTCAAGTGAAGCATCATGAAGAGATCAAATGCTTGAAGCTTGCCGTCCATTGTGGTGACAATGGACTTGTGAAGATGTGCGGAAGAGTGGCTCACCCATAGTGGAGTATGGGGGAGCAATCAACTAGTCTTCATCGAGCCAACACAACCAAGAAAGGTGGTCCAACTTGAGGGAGTCAAGATCGTCATCATCTAGCTCAAGTGGACCATGTGCAAGGCAAAGGTTTGCTCTTGATAGGTTTTCTATTTTACCGGTCTCATGATGGTAGTTGGGAGACCGGGTTATAGGATCGATTGCCGTACTATCAAGGGGGGCTCTCGATGAGTAGCTTGATCGTATCGTTCATAGAGAGCTCAAACCATTGCATCCTTGCATTATCTTTGTTGGTTCTTGTTTGGTTCTTCTCTTTGTGAGTTTTGGAGCTTATGGTCATCTTGATGACAAGCTCGAGTTCATCGAAAACGGAGTTCACTCGCATCTTCTATGATGTTTTCGATGTTGGAGGTTATGCTGGTTCTTCTCGGTTGGAGGTTTCACTCCTCTATTTGTCACTGTTTTGATGCTACTCGTCTTTCTCAATCCAACAAGCTTGAGTTTGCTCAATTCGGAGCTCATATGAAGAAGTTATGGCAGTTCTGGTTTTCTCCTGCGGTAGTACCGCAGCCAGAGCGGCAGTACCGCTTATCGCCCCAAGCGGTAGTACCGCTGTCCAAAGCGGTAGTACTGCCTATGGCCATAAGCGGTAGTACGGCTACGGTTCCGCGCTGGTACCGCCTCGATTTTGGGTCTTGCATTTTTCGTGTCGAGTTTTGCAGTAGTTGCACGGCAGTAAGGCACGGCAGTTCCGCCTATAAGCGGTAGTACCGCCTGTAACCGGTAGTACCACTCCGGTCGGGCGGTAGTACCGCTACTGCATTTTTGGTCCCGTGTTCTGCTCCTCCAGCGGTAGTACCGCTGGGGTGCGCGGTAGTACCGCTTATAAGCGGTACTACCGCCCCAAGGTTCATGTTTGGTTGCTCCTTTTCCCTGCTTCTTCCGCCAGAGCGGTAGTACCGCTCGTGGAGCGGTAGTACCGCTCGTGTGCGGGCTGAGCACATAACGGTTGGATTTTTCCCCTTCTATAAAAGGGGGTCTTCTTCCCCAATGAACCTTATCTTTTGAGCTCGTGTTCTTCCCCCATTGTTGACCTTCTTCGAGCTTGCTAACTCTCAATCCCTCCATGGATTCTTGCTAGTTTTTGAGGGAAAAGAGAGAGGAGATCTAGATCCACATTTCCACCAATCACTTTCTCCTCTTTGTGAGGGGAACCCCTTGGATCTAGATCTTGGAGTTCTTGGTGTTCTCCTTCTTGTTCTTCCTCTCATTTTCCTCCCTAGCATTAGTTGCTTCGGTGGGATTTGAGAGAGAAGGACTTGGGCACTCAGTGTGCCCTTGCCATTGCATTTGGTGCATCGGTTTGAGTTCTCCACGGTGATACGTGGAAGTTACAAGTTGAGAAGCTTACTACTCTTGGGTGCTTGGTGCCCTTGAGCTTGTTCCTCTTGGGTGCTTGGGCGCCCTAGACGGTTGGTGGTGTTCGGAGCTCAATCATTGTGGTGTAAAGCTCCGGGCAAGCGTCGGGGTCTCCAATTAGGTTGTGGAGATCGCCCCGAGCAATTTGACGCGTACCGGTGACCGCCCCCAAGGGTTGCCAAAGTGTACGGGTTCGGTGACCGCCCCCAAGGGTTGCCAAAGTGTACGGGTTCGGTGACCGCCCCCAAGGGTTGCCATTTGTACGGGTTCGGTGACCGCCCTCAAGGGTCCCTTAGTGGAATCACGACATCTTGCATTGTGCGCGGGCGTGAGGAGATTACGGTGGCCCTAGTGGCTTCTTGGGGAGCATTGTGCCTCCACACCGCTCCAAACGGAGATTAGCATCCGCAAGGGTGTGAACTTCGGGATACATCGTCGTCTCCGCGTGCCTCGGTTATCTCTTACCCGAACCCTTTACTTATGCACTTTACTTTGTGATAGCCATATTGTTTCTTGTCATATATCTTGCTATCACTTAGTTGTTTATCTTGCTTAGCATAAGTTGTTAGTGCACATAGGTGAGCCTAGTTGTTGTAGGTTTTGTGCTTGTCAAATTAACCGCTAGGTTTATTCCGCATTTGTTCAAGCCTAAACCGTAATTATTTTAAAGCGCCTATTCACCCCCCTCTAGGCGACATCCACGATCTTTCACACTAATAGTGAAGAGGTGGTTTCATCCTTGAAAGATGGTATCTGGTCCTCCGTCACAAGTGACATATTTGATGATTGTTATTTCAAGGCTTTAGATTTCAATCACATTTTATATGATCATTGTAATAGAGAAAATAACCAAGTTGCTCACGAACTAGCTAGGATAGCTAGATTCTCTCCTCCTAGTGTTTGGATGGATTCACCCCCGGATGCGGTGTTTTCATGATTGTAAAATGATGCTACTACCCTTATAATTGAATACAGGAGGAGATGATTATAAAAAAAGAGAGTTGAAGTCAGGTAGTTAGCACCTATCGGGGATTAGACCTGTACAATGCAACATGTTAAGAGAGTTGCTTAAAAATAGACTATTTTTTCTTAAACACCAATGCTTATTTCTACAGCAGGTGCCTAATTAAACTAAGCGTATGCACTCTAAAAAACGAGCATCGATTCTTAAGTAAAAACGGATTTACTTTTCTAAAAACCCATTTAAGCACCATGCATTGTATATGGTATTAGAAAAATGCCAAACCGAGGAAAGGCGACAACCCGACTTGACGCTACTGAAGGCCATGAGAGAGGGGGAGGAAAGGACAAAGGAGAAGAAGACATATGGCTCATCTCCTGAGACCATAACTTGTGATTGTTGTTCTTTATTGATTGCAAATTTTTGTTGATAGCTTATTTTGAGATTAGCATCAGGAGATAAAAATTAAATTATGTGGTTTTAACGGTACTCCAACTATTTAGACGTAAGAATATCTCGTGTGTAGGCAATAATTGATCTGAACATTGCTTAAAGCTCATTATGTTTGTAGGTTTTTCTATCCTTAGATAATTTTTTGATGCATAAAATTCGTTCCACGAGAATGAAGGTACTAGATTTTGTAGGGTTGGCCTAATTTCTAATGATTCTTAGCATTAGGTAAGGTATCATGAAAAAATTATAAGGATTATGACATTTCAATTCTACTACTACTACTCTCCCACTATTAATTGTCGCAACTTTAGTCGGAGGGAGTAGCTAATTATCCGTGTGTTGCAACATGGGCAACATATTTTAACGGTTCAACATCAATCGTGTCCGACATAAAGCTTACAACCACCATATTCTAGATTTTGGTTTGATTTGAGTATGTGTAGGGGAAGACAACAAAAGCTTTGATTAGCTGAGGTTTTGGTAACATTTGATTTGATTTCATTGAGTTAATGCATGACTTGATTTTGGTGAAATCTGATTGGGTTAATACATACATTGTTTATAGTAGGACAGGGAAATATCGATTTAATTTAAATTATTTCAAACCAAGGAGGGGGGCGCGTGAAGATGAAAATATCCAATGCAGGGGAAGGAGGTGAGGATAATCGTATCAACTCTCCTTTAATAATAATTACTTAGAGATAGAGATAAAGATATATACAGATAAAGATAGAGATAGAGAAGATACTACAATTTTGTAATTTGGAAATCCTGTGAGCCGAATGAGCCTTAAATCAGCGAGTCGATTTATAAAAGAGGAAAAAATTAGTCTCCTCGTCGTCGTCGGGCCGGCCGGACCAACGGAGCCCTCAGCCCTCAGCCCGCTCGCTGCCTTTACCGACAAATCACGCGACCGCGTGCCCACCAAATCCCAAATCCCACCGTCTCCGCCCCCCTCCCCTCCCCCCTCCCCCCCAGATCGCACCAACCGCCGCCGATGGCCGCCGCCCCGCCGCTCGCCGCGGCGCTCCTGGCCGTCCTGCTGGCGCTCGCAGCCCCGGCGGCGGCCGAGATCCGCTCCACGGCGATCCGGGCCGACCCGCGCACCATCATCCCGCTCGACGAGTTCGGCTTCTCCAACCAGGGCGTGCTGGAGCTCAACGTCACCGGCATCGCCTTCGACCCCCCCGCCTCGCCGGACCTCGACCTCTCCCAGTTCGGCTTCTTCCTCTCCACCCTCGACGCCTGGGTGCACGTCCTCCGCCAGCTCCAGGACCTCGAGGTCACCTGCGCGCTCCAGTCCGACCTCGTCAGGCTCGCCTACTCCTTCGACCGCCTCCGCCCGCCGTCCAACCCCGCCGGCGTCCCGGTCGCCCGCTCCTCCTCCTTCACCTACGCCTTCCACGTCACCGAGCCCGGCCAGTACACGCTCGTCTTCGCCAACTGCCTCGCCGGCGCCGGCGGGGACCTCAGGGTCTCCATGGACGTCAGCTCCGCCATGTACAACGTCGACCCGGCCACCGGCCAGCGCGCCTACCTCTCCGTCGGCTCCTCCGCGCTGCCCTCCATCTACTTCCTCTTCTGCGTCGTCTACGCCGCGCTCGCCGCCGGCTGGGTCTCCATCCTGCTGCGCAAGCGCACCGCCGTCTTCCGGATCCACTACTTCATGCTCGCGGTCCTCGTGCTCAAGGGCTTCAACCTCCTCGCCGAGGCCGAGGACAAGTCCTACATCGAGCGCACCGGCACCGCGCACGGCTGGGATGTGCTCTTCTACATCTTCAGCTTCCTCAAGGGGATCTCGCTCTTCACGCTCATTGTGCTCATCGGCACCGGCTGGTCCTTCCTCAAGCCCTACCTGGCGGACCGTGAGAAGAAGGTGCTCATGGTGGTCATCCCCCTGCAGGTAGTGGCCAACATTGCGCAGGTGGTCATCGATGAATCTGGGCCGTATGCCCGAGACTGGGTCACCTGGAGGCAGATATTCCTGCTGGTGGATGTGGTCTGCTGCTGCGCCATTCTATTCCCGATTGTCTGGTCAATCAAGAACCTCCGGGAGGCTGCCCGCTCCGACGGGAAAGCGGCAGTGAACCTGATGAAGCTCACCCTTTTCCGTCAGTACTACGTGGTTGTCATCTGCTACATTTACTTCACGCGCGTTGTGGTGTACGCGCTGGTGACCATCACCTCGTACCGGTACCTCTGGACTAGCGTTGTGGCTGGAGAGATTGCCACCCTTGCATTCTATGTGTTCACTGGGTACAGGTTCCGGCCTGAGGTGCATAACCCATACTTTGCGATTGATGATGATGAGGAGGAGGCTGCAGCTGAGGCACTCAAGTTGGATGATGAATTTGAGCTATGAGTACTAAAATTTGGCGGCCTTTTCCCTGCCAGTGCTACACAGGTGTTATATGTGCTTCTACAGGACAAATGCTTTTCACAAGACAAATGCGATAGACTGGTATCTAGTCCATACCCTTTTGTTTTTCATTTGAAGTTAGTTAACATTTTGCGTTACTGTAATTTGGTATCAACCACCCTGTGCGTGTGTGTGTGTGTGCGTGCGAGTGTCAAGCAATGCAGCAGCTTGATTGTACTTAAATACATTCTTGAGACGAGCTGTTCTTCATTGTACCTCTGTAGCTATTGTTGTATCTAGATGTATACTTTCTGTCTGGTAAAAGAAGTTGACTGTGATTCAGTTTGTTGATTCATATGATGCTAACTGTTGCTCTGAGTTCCGACTTATTCTACATTACCCGTATGCATGTCCTGTTGCTTTTGTTCTGTAGGATCCTTTTGTTGTATAACGGGGAAACAAATTGAAGTCTACAATGCACTTGAGTAGGTGAACACAGAAATTACTGGCTGGTACCTAGAGCAGCACAGTACGTTGCAAATGTTGTTTGTATTTCACATGATTCTGGCCTACTTGCAAGTTTCATGTGCATTATAATTGTGTTGCGTATGCTTTGATGGTACTGCGAAGGTTTAACATATAAGCATCACCTTGATCCTTGAAATTTTGTCCCTCGAGTCAGCACACAGTCTAGTTAGAGTAAACTGCCACTTCTGGTTGTTTGTCTGGTTTGGGATTTTCAGTTAGGACTATTGAGCACACAATCAGCAAAGACAGTAAGTTTCCCCTTGAAATGTCTAATTTGACTATGTCTAGTTGATTTTGGTATTTCAATTCTTGAATAAGGTTATATGTCTTATGAATTTTATCTACAGTTTGCCCTTGTCAAAGTACTGAACTGTTGTGTTGAAAGGTGTGCTGGGCTATGGCCAATCTGGACTTTGATCTTTGCAATTTGTCCCTAGAATCAGTACACTATGTAGTTAGAGTACATCCCCACTTTCGGCAGTTTGTCTGGTTTGGGATTTTCAGTTAGGACTGATGAGCACATATCAGCAAACACAATAAGTTGCCCCTTGGAATGTCTAATTTGATTATGTCTAGTTGATTTTGGCATTTCAATTTGTGAATAAGCTTATATGTCTCTGAATTTTATCTACAGTTTGCGCTTGTCAAAGTACTGAACAGTGTTGAAAGGTGCGCTGGGCTATGGCCAATCTGGACTTTGATATTGTGTCACATCTCATTGCAGCGTTGATTTTTCATAGTTGGGGTAGTATTTTTATTTTAGAGCATCTTTGCTGGATGTTTTCAGAATCGTACTAAACAGTTGTATTATTTACAGTGGTACTCCAGATAGTTTCTCTTGTCTTAACTCAATCATCTTCTTGTATTACATTGTCTTCGTTTTTTCTTCATAGTTTGCTGCATCTTCAGATATCCACTGTTTTGCTATGTCTAAAAATGTTCCTAATTTGATCATAGGAAATGAGCACATAGTTTGAAATTTCGATCTGCTGGACATGATTTATGGCCTGTAGAATGATGTCAGTTTTGTTCTGTAAGTAGAAGACCAAACTGTCTCGCTCACCTGGGATCATAAATTTCATTTTGCTCTGTATATACCCATCTCCTTTTATTGAAATCAAACTTGGTATCTATGAGACTTGGCATCTCCCATGATTCAATCATTGACACTGGATTCTACAAGGGCAGATAGTTCCATTTCTGGGTCCTTTTAGAGTTTAATGGATCCGGGCCTAGTTAACTATAGGCTTGGGCTTGTGGTTGAATGCTGTCATTGCACTAGCCCATGCTTTGCTTCTGGAGTTGTAATTTCAGATATTTCATTAGCCTGTTCCTGAAGCATGATAAGAGAAGATGCACTCGAGAGCAGCACTTCCTTACATGCAACAACTATAAGAATTTCATTCATAGACATTTTCCAGTCTTTTGCATCTATTCAGGCTGAACCTGACTGCAAGCATGGAAGTTCTCTTTCTGTAACTAGGAAGTTGCTTGCTTTGCTGGGTATGACTGAAAAATACACGCATCTCGTTATGACTAAAAGATACATTGCTTTGGATCTACAATAGAAGATACAGAAACAAGTGAAGTTGACTTAGGTTACTGCCAAACAGGAAGTCAAAGATGCATCCACCTTTTGTTTTTCATTTGAAGTTAGTTACATTTTTCCTTACCGTAATTTTTTTGTCAACGATCCTGTGTGTGTTCTTGTGTCAAACAATGCAGCACCTTGATCGTACCTAAATACATTCTTGAGATTAGCCGTTAGTCATTGTACCTCTGTAGCTATTGTTGTATCTAGATGTTTACTTTCTGTCTGGTAAAAGAAGTTGACTGTGATTCAGATTGTTGATTCATATGGTGCTAATTGTAGCTCTGATTTCTGACTTATTATACATTACCTGTATGCATGTCCTGGTGCTCTTGTTTTGTAGGATACTTTTGTCATATAGAGGGGAAAGAAAATTTAAGTCTATAACACACATTAATAAAGTTCAACACGGAAACTATTGACCGGTTCCTGGAGCAGCATAATAAGTTGCAAACTTTTGTATTTCACATGATTCTGACATACTTGCATGTTTTATTTATGCATTATCATTGTGTTGCATATGCTTTGATGTTATTGCGAAGGTTTAACATATAAGTGTCACCTTGATCCTTGAAATTTTATCTCTTGATTCAGTACACTGTCTAGTTAAGAGTACGTCCCCACTTGTGGCAGTTTGTCTAGTTTGGGATTTTCAGTTAGGACTTGATGAGCACACATCAGCAAACAGAATAAGTTGTCCGTTGAAATGTGTAATTTGACCATGTCTAGTAGATTTTGACATTTCAATTTTTGAATAAGATCATATGCTCTATGAATATTATCTACAGTTTGCCCTTGTCAAAGTGCTGAACTGTTGCGTTGAAGACTGCATTAGGCTATGGCCAATCTGGAGTTTGATATTGTGTCATACCTCATTGCAGCGCTGATTTTTCTCTCTTTGTGACCTGATACACAGTAGTGAAGGCATTAATTTTTGTGTGCTATATGAAACCCTTTGACCAGGAACCTTCCAACTTCCATTGTACAAGAAAAATGAGTGGGCTATATAATAAACATGCAAGTTGCACATTGCATGGAACGGTTCGGTTGGACTGAATACTTTTATTGCCCCCCAGAGGACTTATATGCCTCTAGGGAGATTGAATTGCAGTCACATCTTGTCGCATTAGTATAAATATGGAAGGAAAGTAAATTGGCCCCTTGCTAGACTAGGAAAGTAAGTTGGGAGTCCTGGAGGTTTCTTAAAAGTATCATGTCATTAGAAGAGTGAAGAGGTGTATCTTTGCTGCATGTATTTTCAGAATTGAACTAACAGGTGTATCACTTGAAACTGGTACTAGCAGGGGGTAGTATTTTACTTTTTAGAGCATCTTTGCTGGATCTATTTGCAGAAACGTAGTAAACAGGTGTATTATTTATAGTAGTAGTTGCAGATGGTTTCTCTTGTCTTAACTGAATAAAGAGTATTACATAGTGTTATTTTTTTTTTCTTCATAGTTTGCTGCATTTTCACATGTACACTGTTTTCCTATGTCTCAAAATGTCCCTAATTTGATCTTTGAAAGTAAGTATGTGGTTTGAAATTTCGATCTGCTGGACATGATTGACGGCATCTAGAATTATGTCTGTTTTGTTTTGTAACTAGAAGACCAAAGTGTGTTAATCATCTGGGATTGTAACTGTTTCATTTCACAATATTCCTTATATTGAAATCGAACATGATGGTGCTACTTGATATTTATGTGACATGGCATCTCCCATGACTGAATCAGAGCAACACTGGATTCTGCAAGGGCAGTTGATTCCATTCCTTGGTCCTTTGAGAATTTAATGGACCTGGGCTTAGTTAAGTATAGGTTCGGCTTGTGGTTGAATGCTACCATTGTCCCAGCCCATTTATTTTCAGAATTGAGCTAAAGATATGGATTACTTCAAAGTGGCACTAGCAGGTTTGGTGGTAGTATTTCTGATTTTAGAGCACCTTTGCTGGACGTATTTTCAGAATCTTTCTAAACCGGTGTATTACTTACAGTGGTGTTTGCAGATGGGTTCTCTTACCTTAGGTACAATCTTCTTGTATCACAGTCTACTTTTCTTCATAGGCTGCTGCATCTTCAGATGTACTCCCTCCGTTCGGAATTACTTGTCTCGAAAATGGATGTATCTAGAACTAAAATACGTCTAGATACATCCATTTCTACGACAAGTAATTTCGAACGGAGGGAGTACACTGTTTTGCTATGTCTCAAAATGTTCCTAAGTTGGTCTTTGAAAATAGGTCTGGTTTTAAATTTTGATCTGCTGGACATGATTTGGGGCATCTAGAATTATGTCAGCTTTGTTCTGTAACTAGAAGGCCAAAGTTTCTTGCTCATCTGGGATCTGAACTGATATTTATGAGACTTGGCACCTCTCATGACTCAATCAGTGACACTGGATTTTGGATTCTACAAGAGCAGCTGATTCCATTTCTTTGTCTTTGAGGATTCAATGGACCTGGGCCTAGTTAAGTACAGGCTGGGGCTTGTGGTTCAGTGCTGTCATTGTGCTAGCCCAGCTTTCTTTGCTTCTGGAGTTGTAATTTCAGATCTTTCATTAGCCTGTCCCTGAAGCATGATAAAGAAGATGCAACAACTTTAAGAACTTCATTCATTGACATATATTCAGTCTTTTGCTTCATTCAGGCTGAACCTGACTACAAGCAAGTCCTATTTCTTCAACTAGGAAGTTGCTTGCTTTGCTGAGTGAAAAATACATGCATACATGTACAACGTTGACTGCTATTGATAAAATATGTTTGTGGGGTGTCTAAAAGATCTTAACATTGCTTTCGATCTACAATAGAAGATCTAGAAACAAGTAAAGTGGACTTAAGGTAGTACTAAACTGGAAGTCAAAGATGCATTGAGGCCATTTAAATAGTTTGAGTGCATATACCAACACCTCGAGTTTTGCAAAAGAAAGCGTAGTTATGGTTTGAAAAGGTGCAGCTTTCCCTGCTGCAAATTAGCTGGCAAGTAATCCTTGGTTTCTGTGTGGTGAAACAACTAGTATTATTCTATTATAGAGATGAGCTTAATAGGATTTGATTTTGACCCTGACTGGGGAGAAGGAAAACGTCCCGATCGTGCTTGCTAGGGTAAACCTTACTGAATCTACCATGATGAGAAGTTCGTTGTGACGTGTTAACTGATGGTTTCAAATCCGGTGATCATTAACAAGGTGGAGCAACTTTTCATCTAGTGGATGGAGCTATGCACGGCAAAGCCCGGATTCCAGCCTGCCTAGTAACTGTTCTCCTTTTTGCTCATGTTAACATCAGATCTTTAGGGAAGGTACTTCCCCCTCAGAGTTAGTGCCTGGAGCTGCTGATTTGATTTGGTGTTGAAAATTTGCAGGCCTCCTTATCGTGCAGCTAAAACAAATCAAGTTTGTTACTCCTCTGGTGCTGTGGGCACTCCCTAAGTCACTAGCTCTTGCCGGCCTGGTCATGCACGCTGCAGACATGGACAAATGGTTATCCTGGTATGGGCTCTCCTTTTACCTTTTATGTTATTGCTATTTTGCTACTGCTTAGCTAGCTAGGGAAAGATCGGATGTATCTTCTCCATGAATGACTTTGGTGGCCTGTCGCAGTCTAGTTCCCAGATGGTGCTTGCCTTGGTCTGCACTTGTTGGCCTGTTTCCCATCCATCTGCACTGGGGGTTGTACGTGGTCTGATGATCGATCCTTCGGATGCAGGTTGGACAGTGTCGCGAGGCTGCACGTAGGCGGCACTGGTGATGGAAGCTGCTGCTGCTTTACTTGCTCTCAGGGCTGATGCCCACTACACGACCCAAAGCAGAGGACGACGTGGCGTTGCGGTGCAATCTGTCTGATTCATGGGAGGAAATGTGAAGCATACTACGTTCCTGTGTGCTTGCAACCTTTTTCCATGTGATTGATGGAAGATCGATGGGATCGGGAGTGCGCTATGGTGTTCCAGAATCTCAATTCTGAATCCCCGCAAGTGTGCTGAGCAAGTTACTATGACTTGGTCAGTATGATTTGAGGATCGGCGTCGATGCACCTGTAGCGCGACAGCGTTACGATACTTGCTTTTCGCCAGTCAGAATGCAGGTGAGTTCTGTTCTCTCGGTGACACGCTCGTTCATTCGAGATTAAATTGTTAGTATTATTTCTCATGAGCTCCATCTTGGCTTGTTTCTGAAGCCAGATGCCAACTGCAGAGCTGATGTTCTCCGTGCCCGACTTTGGACCGCCAGCAGAGTTTTTCCACACGCCACATCAGGTGCAAGCAGTTTAGCCATAGCACATCACCAAACATAGATAACGTATTTTTCTCATTGCTGGTTAATTATGAAAGCAGGGATGAGATTCAACACACTTTGCATTAGCCATCGGAGGACGTATATATACAGTTACAGGACGCCCACGAGGCCAGATCGTGTGCCACTACTACACGAACACAAACCCACTCACGCACTACCTAGCCCACGTACAGGCGCGGTGACCATGCACACGCGCACGCACACTCTGTATGCTAACAAATTAGTTTCCCTTTGTCAAATGCACCCGTCTGCTGTCAGGTTGCCTGCACGCAAGATGCTTCAGGCCAATTCTTGACTACCATACAGCTGAACTGAAGCTACACCTGACCTACTAAACCCGGCACGGTCCACACGGATCGCTCGAGACAAGGCTCGAACTGACGCCTCCTAAAGGCTAGAAAAATGTTTCCTAGGTCAGGGGCGACCGCCTATATGTTGTGTGTATCGGATGGAGACCCTTGCCATATGGCTCGCGATCTTCATGCTCATACATTTTGTTTTCGACGGGTCGCTGCTCTGGTTTGGTATAGTGGTACCTACATGTCGTTTGGTGCGGGTGAGTCCAGAATGGTAGAATGGTCCTCCCAAATAGCCAGGCAGGACCAGAGAATTGACGCTTCAAACAGTTGCTCTCTGCTTTTTGGTCTTTCTGATTTTTTTTTTTTGCAGGAAATTTGCTTCCTCTGTTCAGGACAAGGCTTCGAGGCAGCCTGGCAAATCATCAGTGCACCCATAGGGAAAAGAAAACTGCAGGTAATAGTACAAGAGTAGACCATTTTTCTTCCTTCAAAAAGAAGCGGATTTACTACAGTTTGTCCTTGTTTTACAGTCCAGATTTGATCTGCACCACTGCTGAAGAAGGCTTATGATTATCTTCTCCCACTATGAGCTAGCTCAAGCATTGCTCAATCATTTGAGGAACACGGCTACCTAGGATTCCTAGGACTAGTTACTTGCTCTCCCGTCCTCGCGATCGTGGTGGGGTGTTAGGTGCCGCTAATATACATAGTGGCGGATGATTAGACGCCCGATCCCGGACGGCAACATACCATACATAGTGGCGGCTGTCGACGGTGCATGGCATGGAGGAGCAGTAGTAGTACGTAGACAGACGCCGGGTGCTGGCCGCCGTGATGATTAACGCAGTGGTGGTGGTCTTGCAGATCAATCACTCTGCAAAGCTGCTGCAGGCCAAGGGGGTCATGGTGGAGGTAGAATCCCTGGCCTTGGCCTTTTGATTGTGCGGTGCGCCTTTGCCATGCACGAGTTCGGCCGTTAGCGCGCGCATGATGATGATGCCTCCGAGTCCTAGGCCACGCCGGCCCATGCATCGTATGCATGCATATGCATGATGCCATCCTGATGCCAAAACTTTGTCACAAGTCATAACTCGATCATGCCATCCAAGTAAAATAGACTTGATAGTTTAAAGCAAACTCCTTCATGCACGTGCTTTGTTTCTTTCGGTTGTTGTTGCTGCTGCTCTTATAGACTCATGAGTATTGTTTTTTCTTTTGCGGGGGCTCATGACTCATGAGTGTTGTTTATGCGATTAATTTGGTTAGGCAAAGTACATGCATTATTTAATCATTTTTGTTTGGGAAAGAAAATGGGTGCCAGTCAGTCAAACTGCAAGTCCGACGAGCAAATAAGTTTATACTACTGAGGATGGAAATCATCACATGGAATGGAAATATTTGAGGGGGGCCGGAAACTACACTTCTCTTTACAATGCTAGCTACGGTTCAAGCCCAATATAGTTATAGGTGTAAAGTACCGACCATCTCAAATCAAGCTACCGATCGGATGAAGTACACCCTGGAGGATATTCACCTGACTTAGTGCTTTAGAATCGTCTTTCACCAAAGACTCATGCATGCGGGGGTCTTTTGAATCGTCTTTACACCTATATTAGACTTGAGGTGAATGAATATCCTCCAGGGTGAGCGCAATCCTTTTGTCGCAAGTCGGTCCGCCGTCCAATGACGATTCTAAAGCACCTATTCAGCTTCCCCACTAATCTTTTATTCCAGCTCCACAAAGCTGCGCCCGGAATTGCTTCTCACACGCTCTTCGAATGTCAGATGTTCTAGGAGAATGTAGGCCGCGATGTTAACAGTTTTTTGTGCCACCGAGGCGTCCACGCAGAAGGCCACTCCCCGATCCGTTGCAATTCTGGTGTGTTGGAAAATCTCGCAAGAAATGAACACTAAGGCCTTCAGTGCCCTCTGTGCCGGCGCAAACGTCAAGGAGGAAGCTCAAGCTTGGCTCGTTGTCCTTCTTTGACTCGAGCTCTTTTTTACTTTAGATCTCGGCCAACATGTTTTCTTCTCCTTAATCAATGAAAAGGCAAAGCTCATGTCTTGTTTCAATCTTAAAAATTAAAGTAACCGACCTTGTTTCAATCTTAAAAATCGAAGTAACCGACCGACATAATAGTTCAAGAGGTCAATTAACAGAGTTGTATCCTCATGAATTTTCAATTAGCTAATGAGTATGACCATCTATCGTGGATGGAAATCAACACAGGGAACGGGGCGTTTTTAGGAACGAGACACTTCTATTTGTATGCTCGATATAGGTGTAAAGTACACATCATCTCAAGTCAAGCTATTCGAATGAAGTAACCCGAGAGGATTAGGAGCCTCCTAAATGCAAGATATTCGCATGGCTTGCCCTTTGGAATCGTCTTTGGACGTCGGACCGACTTGAGGATAGCCTCACCAACCATTATACTACATGCTAGCTCTGCAAAGACGCTCCCGAGATTGCTTCTCACATGCTCTTTGAATCTCGACATTTTCAATAGAATACGAGCCGCGATGCTAACCTATTTACTTAGTATGGATGAGCTGGCTATGTGGGGTAACATTGGGATGGTTTTACGTGCCATCGAGGCGTCCATGCAAAAGGATAGCCTCCATTAGTTGTGATTCTCGCGCGTTGCAAAATCAAGAAAGAAAAGTATGCTAAGGTCTTCAACTAAAAATCACCCATGGCCTCTGTGTTGGGTGGAATTTTTTGAACAATCACACACGGGGGGTTCCTTAATTCTTTAGGAGCCTCTCCTGCTGCTCTTTTAGCTAAAAAAAATCAATGAAAAGGCTTCATTCCAATTTTAAAAATAAAGTACCCTACGGAATATTGTAAGTGGTCAACTAATTAATAGACTTTCTCTCTGCTCATCGGAATTCAGTTTTTTTGCATGGTAATGTGTGTCTCATTCATATCATAAATATTAAAGTACAAGTCACATAAATACCGACATGACAAAATTGAAAAGACAGCAAAACCTCTTTGAGCATAACACCAACGCTCATCACCTGCCTCCAGCACCACCACGGCAGTCACCGAAAGAAAAAACATGATGGGTCACCTCCTCATCCGAGCTCGACGCGGCTCCATCGCTGATATGCAGCTTTGCAGACCTCCAAGGTGGCTGGCCAAAGGCGAAACCATTACCGTTGAACGAATCAGATCGGGGCAACACCCAGGACACGCCATCGAACTCCAGATCTGGCACTCCGACATGATTGAGACATCGGAGGAGGACCATACCTGCCATCCATCAAATGCTAAGGTCCGGCCGGCGCATGCATCAGATGCACATGCATGATGGATGATGCCATCCTGATGCCAAAACTTTGTCATAAGTCATAACTTGATCATGCCATCGAAGTAAAATAGACTTGATAGTTTAAAGCAAACTCATCATGCATGTGCTTTGTTTCTTTCGGTTGTTGTTGTTGTTGCTGCTGCTGCAATACATACTCTTTTTGTAAAGAAATATAAGTAGTGACTAAACACTCTTCTATTTCTTTACAGAGGGAGTACATGAGTATTATTTATGGTTATGCGATTAATTTGGTTAAGCAAAGTACATGCATGATTTAATCATTTTTGTTTGGGAAAGAAAATGGGAGCCAGCTAGTCACACAGTGAGTACGACGAGAGCAATATTGAGTATAGGTATAAAGTACTGGCCATCTCAAGTCAAGCTACCGATCGGATGACGTACACCTTGGAGGATTTTCACCTGACTTCGTGCTTTAGAATCGTCTTTCACCAAAGACATGCTGGGGGTCTTTGGTCTTTAGAATCGTCTTTACACCTATATTGGACTTGAGATGAATATCTTCCAGGCTGAGGGCAATCCTATTGTCACAAGTCGGTCCGCCGTCCAAATTCTAAAGCACAAAGTCAGCTGGAACCTGCACCGATCTTTTATTCCAGCTCTATAAAGCTGCTCCCGGAATTGCTTCTCACACGTTCTTCGAATGTCATATGTTCTAGGAGAATGTAGGCCGCGATGTTAACCTATTTTGCAGGTATGGATCGGGTGCTGATGTGGCGCAAGTGCCACCGAGGCATCCACGCAAAAGGCCACTTCCCGACCCGTTGCAATTCTCGCACGTTGGAAAATCTCGCAAGAAATTAACACTAAGGCCTTCAAGTACAAATCAGCAGTGCCCTCTGTGCCGACGCAAACATCAAGGAGGAAGGTCGAGCTTGGCTCATTGTCCTTCTGTGATTTGAGCTCTTTTTACTTTAGATCTCGGGCAACGTGTTCTCTTCTCCTTAATCAATGAAAAGGCAAACCTCCCGCCTTGTTTTAATTCTAAAAAATTGAAGTACCGGACCGATAGAATAGTTTAAGAGGTCAACTAACAGAGTTTCAATTAGCTAATGAGTACGACATGGAACATGCAATTTTAGGGGCGAGACACTTCTACTTGTATGCTCGATGTAGGTGTAAAGTACACATCACCTTAAGTCAAGCTACTGGAATGAAGTAACCCCAGAGGATTGGGCGCCTCCTAAATGCAAGATATTCGCATGGCTTGCCCTTTGGAATCGTCTTTGGGCGTCAGACCGACTTGTGACAAGACGATAGCCTTACCAATCATTATGCTAGCTCTGCAAAGACACTTCCGAGATTGCTTCCTACATGCTCTTTGAATCTCGATATTTCAATAGAATATGGGCCGCGACGCTAACCTATTTACTAGGCATGGATCAACTGGCTATGTGGCATACCATTGGGATGGTTTTACATGCCATCCAGGCGTCGCCGCAAAACGATAGCCTCCATTAGTTGTGATTCTCGCGCATTGCAAAATCTGAAAAGAAAGCGCCTTCAACTAAAAATCACCCATGCCCTCTGTGTTGGTGGAAAAATCACGGAAGAAGGTTGGGCTTCGGTCATTGGGAAGCAAAGCATTTTGCACAAATTATGCCTCAGCATGCCTTTTTCCCCCGAACAATCGGGGGGGGGGGGGGGGGGGGTGGGTTAGGAGCCTCTGCTGCTCTTTTAGTTAAAAATAATAATCAATGAAAAGGCCTCATTCGAATTTTAAAAAATGAAGTACCCTGCGGAATGTTATAGGTGGCGAACTAATTAACAGGCTTTCTTTCTGCTCACCCGATTTCAGTTAGCTAATTAACTATCAACTGGAGAATGGAAAATCTGCCACCTGGAAAGTATATATGGACTTTGTTGCAGGACAAATGACAATGACATGATATCTTTGAAGTGGACTAGATCTTTGTTCTGCTCTAAAATTATGAATGAATATACAAAAGCAAAATTCCTACGGCTTTGGAGCCGCCACGCACGGCCGGCTCCATGCATGCAAAGTTAATTAAAAAACAAGCAAGGCATCCATCCATCCATAACACAAAACTACTATTGGTGTTAGCTCGTGCCAAGTCCAAATCAGCTCTGCAAACCTGCCCACTTACATCATCACACGATCAATTCATGGCCTACACATAAGGAAAACTAAATAAAAGAGAAACCACATACGCACAGACATTCTTGCTCTTCATCATCGCCCAAAAAGATGTAGGTTTTCTTTCTCTTTCCTCTTTCCGGAGGACCAGCTAGCAAGAAAGAAAGCAGAAGGAATTAAGGGACAGCAACGACGCTTGACAAGCCTACCAACGTCGCCGTAGGTGGCCGGTCGTCGCCCACGGTAGTGCGAGCCGAACTTTGGGGCGTATGCATCGCAGCACGTACCGCCAGCGCCACAGACATCAATCAATCAGATGGATGGCGAGATCGTATCCATCCCCACACTCCAAACGCCACCAAGAAATACCCGGGAAAAGGGAGGGAGGACACGACGAATTGGCCCTGGCCAGGCCAGCAAGGAGTGAGTGCTCAGTACGTGGAGGTGGAGCGACGGAATTCGATCGCCGTCCGGCGGTGCTGGAGATCGACGATGGTGAAGCCCGCCCACTCACCCACTACCCGCTGATTCGGTCATCATGCCTGTGCTTTGCATGGCCCCAATCCGCACACGCGCTGACACCATGCACGTAGCACAGGCATGTTCGGTTACCTGAATATTTTTCTCCCCACCAAATCAGTACACTGCAACACTGCTTGCGTACGTATCCATATGCATCCTTGATCCATCACCTGGCCAGCTTTACTTGGTGATTTTGTCGTTGCGACGTCCAACGACCGATCAGTTAGTCAGGACCAGTAGTACTCCCATGCATGATTACCCCGTAGAGAAGCTCACTAGCGAGGTAAACAAAGTTAGCATATATCCCTCCATTAGATTGAATCGCCGGCTATAATTGCGCTCTAGAAGAAGTGTGCACCCCCTCCACTAATCAAAGAGCATCATGCCTGACAATTCAGTTTTAACGGTGCCCGCACTAGCAGAGCCAATGCACGCTCCCTGAGTAAGTGAACATTCCACGGTAAGGTACCTAGTTAGCTAGCTCAAGTTTAGCGAGACAACAAAAGAAACCAACACCAACGAAAAGAAAAAGGACGCGTCTAGTGGGCGGCCGGATGCCCACTAGTGCGATGGAGCGGCCGGCCTGAAAAGGTAAGTACCTGTCCCCCCGCGGTCCCGCGCTCCAGAAAAGGAAAGTGAGCACCAACCCGCGCGATCGAGCGGCTGCTCGCGGTACGCGCAAACAGAACGAGAAGAAAAGTCCTCCCCCACGTGGCCAGCTGTACCTACCCAGCCCTCCCACGCCCGCTCGCCCCCACGGTTCCTTCTTCCTCTCCACGAAAGAAGGGATCCAAGGCCCTTCTTCCTCCTCCTATATAGCAGCCATTGCAGCCCCAAAGTAGAAGAAGAACTTGCTTCAGAAAAGATCTAAGGACAGGGTGGTCAGATCCATACCAGGCAGCAACATCAGGGCAGGTAATTTCCCTCCCTCTGCCCCTCTTCACTTCCCTCCCTTCTTCTACTGCATATGTCAACCCCCTGTAGAAGCTGCTTCCCCCCCTTCCTCCATGGATCTAGCAGAAATCCATGGAGAAGCTGCTTCAAACACTACTAGGAAAAGGTCTGCTAGTGGCGCACCTGTTTTGCCTACTAATGGCGCACTACAGGTGCGCCACTAGCACCACGCCATTAGATTTTATTACTAATGGCGCACCATGTAGTGCGCCATTAGTAGACCATACGGTGCGCCATTAGAATGCCTCCCAGGGGGCCATATTTAACCATGTCTCTGGCTTACTAATGGCGCACTTGTTGCTGATGCGCCACTAGTGTGCATTTTGCAGTGCGCCACTAAAGTTCTGGGTGGTGCCCACTAGTATGAATATTAGGGATTTTTCTTTTCTTTTCTGATATTTGCACAGGTTACAAAACATATTACTGCACAGAATATAGACAACACAACGTATAAACAACAGAGTTATCGAATACAATAGAAGATTAGTCTCCGAATACAATTCATCATATTAGTCTCCGAATTCAAAAGACCGAACAAAGTTAGAACATTACAAGTCTCGAAACCGCGAGTAGCGAGTTTGTCTTCACATCACAAGTCGATATCGATCATCTAAACTACCATCACATAGAAGAGAGCTGCGGTCATCACGATTAGCATCATCGCGATGAAACTGGTCTTCATCCGGTTCCTCCTCCGCTACCTCCTCTCTCCCGCTAGATAGCGCGCGTATCTAGCTTCCGCCTCCGCCCTAGTGGTGTACCCTTTATAACTGTTACCGCTGAAACGGTGAACCTGTCTCCGACACTCCTCCCAGTCGTCGTAGACTCCGGGAACCTTACCCTTGTACACGACATACGATGGCATCTCTATGCACTAGCCAAACAAAAAGTTAGTAGCAATTCACAGACAATACATAAGCAATATATAAGTATGCAACAAAAGGATCGGAAGAGAAAAGCAACACATTAATAGCACGATTCATGGTCCTACTAATAAATAGCATCGATTATATATAAGTTGAACGACTGTCCAAACCAAAGAGACATACAAGTTCATTAAAGTTTAATATTACAACATGAGCCAATCGACATTTCAGAACTACATAGCATCACTACTTTCGACTCGACTCAGGGACCGGAGCGTGGATGAAGCCGCCGTCTTTTGTGATGGTCATGAAATCGCGGGCGTTGTCAGCCTGCATTTGTAGCGTTGTTTCTATCTCACTGTTGGACGGTTGATGTCTGAGATAGAACTGCCCCGAGGTACGAAGGACATCTTGATGGATGATTTCCGCAAACTCCGACTGGATGCGAAAGAATTCTTGTCTGATGTCCGCGTCTTGGATTGCCGACAAGCGTGCGGCCAAATCTTTGAGATTACTTGGTAGCAGAAGGTGATTATATTCCCATACGATCGCCCGCATGTGATGGAGGGCGTAGTAGGCATCCTTCTGACCGCCAGACGGCTGCTTGACGCAGGAGAACGTCGTATTGTGGCTGAAGATGTGCTTGCCGTACCTACGAACTGGCCTGCTGAAGGTGCCTCCAGATCTGGCGTAGCCGGGGAGAACATCATCAAGAACTTTCTTGATATTTGTGTAGTCTTTCTTCGACTGACGGTCCGGGTCGAAATACGTGGCCATGGAATATTTCGGGCTTAAGAGGATGAGTGTGCAATGTGTGTCACTACACAAAACACGGAATGTTAGAAAAAAAAGAACGATCGAAATCTAAGAAATCATATGTTACGGGGCGGTGAGGGGATGACTTACTTGGGAAAGTAAGGCACGAGGAAGTTATCCTTATCTGGGTTTGCCAGAATGACGCCTTCGAGGTATGAACTCACGACTTGCCGGTCCCCAGCGCTGCCCAAGATCTTGGCACGCATGTAGAAGGGGTTGACTATCACTATGTCCGGGGTCTTGTCTCTAATGATCCGCATCTCCATACTCAGCGAAAATAGCCGAACGAAGGTGTAGTGCAGCGGATGAAGGTTAAACATAGCGAAGATGTCATCAAACCGCAGGACGATCGTACCCCCGATGGCGCTATCCACAAAGCCCTTGCCCTCTAGCACCTTGGCCACGAAAACCGGGTATGCCACATCATTCTCGGAGAGACGCCGCTTCTCCAAAGAAAGAACACTGTCATGCAGACTCCGCATAGCACCGGTTGCAGCATTGAGCAGATTAGTCGGTAGCATCGGCCTACCCGCCACATGCACCCTCCTCGAGATATCCTTAGGTGAAGGTGGCCCGTCCTGAGCACGGATCGTACTCGGTGCCGGCTGGCTCGCACCGCCCTTGTTATTCTTTCGTTTCCGTCCCTTCTTCCTCATCTCCTGTAATGGGATCGCGTTCTGCTCAGAGACCGCCTTCTTGAGTGTGTTGGGGCTGATAATATTCCGCACCTCGGCTATCTGAGGCTCGGTGAAGGCGGCAGCTGGAGGCGTCTCCTGAGAACTGAACGCCAGACGACGCCTGTTGCAATTGGGTTTCTCCGCGGTACCAGCTCGATCGCGGTCGTCTTTTTCAGGGTTGGGTTCTTGAGAAGGAGGCCCGAAGAATTCGTCACCGTCCCCATGTTCGGCAAAGTACTTATCGACGTTGGTAAATGTACCGTCGTCGTTGTCGTCGTCGTCCGGATCCTGTGCCATATGCATGTCCGGATCCTGTGCCATAGGGATGTCCGGCATGTCCGGTAGCGTTGCGGCGGTCTTGCCATTGCTTGGCGCCGGCACGACTGGCGGTGTTGTCTGTGGGGTGGTGTCCCCTGCCCCCAAACGAATCCGGCTCTTCGGCCAAAGCAGGGGCCAGCTTGCGCAGGCGCTGAGGGTCATCACATCATCTTCGTCGGCCCCAGCGGGTCGAATCGGAGGTAACAACTCGTCGCAGCCTGGCAGCACCCGAACCAGTTCAACCCTATACACAGTGGGTGGCATCGGATTACCGTGGAACACGGGGTTGCCCGGTTGAACGATTCTGCCCTTGGCGACATCGATCAACTCGCCGCCCACGAAGTGCAGGAGAGTGCATGGAACGTCGGCGGCGCCCTGCGAAAACATGTAGGGCGTCAGGGATGCGCAGTCAAAGGCAAGGAGATGAAGTCATCGGCCGAGAGGCTTAGTTACCATGATGGCGTCGAGCTCGGCTAATGTCGAGGCACCGCCAACGACGGGCGTGCAACTGACAGAGGGGCCGCTTGCTGCCGAGGTGCCGGCCGGCATACACCCGGGTGCATTAAGCTCCAATGCCCGTGCCGGCACCGGGGACACCAATACCGCCTCCGCCGGAGACACCAATGGCGCTGCCTGCGCGTTGTGCGAGTTGCTGGCCGTGAAGCTGGAAAACCGGGGCGGCCCCTGTTGGCCGCCCGCAATCCACGCCTGCAGCCCCTCAATCAAGCTAGGCACAATGGCGGTGAGCGTCGTTCCCAATTGTTGTTGCACTTGCTCTTGGACAATCTCCGGAATCCGCGCCACTTGTGCCTTGAGTTCTTGAACCTCGCGCGACTGGCTTTCCGAGCTAGTCTTTTTCTCCTTTCGCCCACCAGCGTTATAGTATGACGACCATTTTGTGGACAAGCCTTTGCCGGCCACACAACCAGCTGACGACGGCTTACTGAGCTTATCCTTGTTTTTCATTATGTTCAACGCCCTCTTTAGAGTGCTGTCCCAAGCTTGGGAGCTCTGAGACGACCCCGCGCTACTGCTTTCAGTCTCCTGCAGAAGGAATGTGAACCATTTAGAAATTTGGCTTCATTAACTAGAATGCAACCATATATGTAGCTAATTATGCGGGGGTGTATTCCTTACCAGAACTTTCTCAAGCGCCTTGGTCTTCGGATCCGTGGTAAGCTCCTTTGTTACCGGGTCCTCCTTGTACCGGGCCCTGACATAGTTCCTGGTCTGCTTCTCACGGTATTTCTCGAAGCGGGGCGGTAGGCCTTGCTTGGCACGCTCCGCGTCCTCCTTGTCCCATATAGGTTTCCGCCACTCTGTAACCGCCGGGACCGAGTTTGTGGACCCCTAAGTTCAAGTCCCGCATCTCTTTCCCCCACTGACTTGATTCCTCGGATGCGCCGCTCTCGCACTTGATCTTGAACTCCTTGTAGTCATCTTCGCTGATCGAAGGATTTTTCGCCTTGATCTTCTCATAACTATCACCTTTGTTAATCATTCTCTTCACCGCGCTTCTCCAAGTAGACAGGGCCGTGCTCATCTTCGTGAGGGCGGCACTGTTCACTTTATTCCCTGAGAGGTGTGTGTTTGCAAAGTCAGCGGGGAACTTGTATCGTTCGTGCAGCTTCGTGAAGAGGAGGTTGCGCAAATTCCCTCGGTCCTTATGCCTTAGGTTCTCGGTGATGATCGAGACGGTGCTCCGGAGAATACACCCGAGCTGAACCGAGTACCCTTTGACTAATTCTTTGGGCGCCGTTGGATCCCCGTCGCAGTTCACTTCAGTAAATTCCTCCTTGACGGTGCCGAGCACGTTCAGGCGCCGGTCCTTCCGTTGCCTCTTCGGTTGGCTGCCATCTGTGCGTGCGCTGCCATCATCAGTGGTGGCATCCTCGGCGGCACCATCAGTGGTGTCATCCCCGACGCCACTAGGGGTTGTGTAGTCAGGATCGGTGTCTTCCGCGGCGTCCTCATAGCGGTGAGGTTCTTCCTCCATCTCCTGGGACAGCTCCCAGAATGCCTTGCCGCCCTAAAGTTGGTTATTGTCAAGGAACAAGATCATGGTCTCATCATTTAGGGTTTGTCGACACCGAGGCATCCTAAAAGCTAAGCTTTTATCATTTAGGGTTTGTCGACGCCGAGGCACCCTAAAAGCCTAAGCTTTCATCATTTAGGTTTTTATCGACACCGAGGCACCCTAAAAGCCAAGGTTTTATAATTTAGGGTTTGTCGACGCTGAGGCACCCTAAATGCTAAGTTAAGTTTCCATCATTTAGGGTTTATCGATGCCGAGGCACCCTAGGTTGACTGATATATATGGGTATCTTCTAATAATATACCCTATCAAGAAAAGGGAAGGAGAATTCTAAGTAGGGCCTAATCACTGGGCTCTATTGCCACCTATGGTTTAATGCAGCAAGAATAAAGGGGCAGTTGATCCTACTTAATTAAGTACTAAGATACCCCGGCCCATGCATTAGTCGCAAGTACCCCATATGTCCTATTTTTAGCAAAGTCATGCTAAAATTCACGGAAAATTTTAGCATGACCTTTGCTGAAAATAGGACATATGGAGTACCCGAATTTGCCGGAACGGAAGTTAATCGACATTCTGGCAAACTCAAGGGCCTCTCGGGGTACCTGCAAAATCATTATCCCCGCGTAATGAAGTCGCCAATGGGTCATTTCAGAAGATCACAAGTAGCATCATCACAAGTACAGCAGCAGCAGTAGTGAATATAGGCATAACAGCAGCAGCAGCAGGTTTAATTAACTACTGTCAACATCACATTGAAATCACATCACATTGCCTACAAACAACGGTTCTTTCCTTTCTTTTCATTTTTGCCAAGTGATAGCAAATGATTAGCCACTTATTAAACGAGATGAAAAAGAAAGAAGCTCCATCTACTCTAAATGAGAGATAACTTGTTGAGCAACCACAACAATCAAAAGAAAGAATAAAAGAGGATGCAATGCAGTGCTGCTGTCTTTCGAGTCAAGTGAGTGAATGATGTCAATGGATTCCCACAAATAATTCCATGGCAGTAAGCATATAAGCAAAGCACTGGAGATCATGACAAGCCGCCGCCGCCACAATTCCCATTTGTATGCACCACTAAAAGCTCAGTGCATCACAACACTGCACCACTGTAGCTCGATAAACCATAATCTCAATCAAAAACTTTGAGCAGTGGAATCTGACTGCAGTATGCCCAGAAGCGAGGCCAGGCCGATCCTCTGCCTCATTCAGGTGGTGTGCGTCTGCATCCAACATCTCCAGGTAGAAAGAAGGCAACATCTAATCTAAATTCAGTAAATTGAAGACTTAGTTTGCGTGGATTAGACTAAACCAATATTTCCAGGTAAGCTTCCCCTGTTCAACAAGTACAGCCTATGTGCATGCCTGCTATGTCTTCTCTAGTTAGCACTTAGCACCCAGAAAGATTAATATATCATAAACAATCCACACAAGCACTCCATGTATCGGGGGAAAAGACTTTATTAAATCTAGAATCTCAAACATCGGGCTCCATTTGACACTCTGGTGGATTACGAGTCTATGATAATGCCATTTGTCTATCAAATATTTGCCTATTAGCATTATGTTTAACAAAAACATTCCTACTTCCGTGGCTGTTTTATTTTATTATATTTTTGCAGCAGATTGTAAAATAAGTATGACAATCTATGTACTGTTATAGTTGTGTTCTAGCCTAATAAGTATGACAATCTATGTACTTGAAGCCCCAATGGTAAAGACTGAAGAGCCCACAATCCAATTGACTGGAGACTGGACTGTCATGTGAATGGTTGTAGTAGAGACGTCATGTGATTTGAATTACTTGAATCACTTAATTTGGCTCCACTACTGCTGTGCTAAGTCTGAGTTTACAACTTATACTCTTTTATGTAGCATTTGGGAAATAAAAGGTGCATGAACCAGAGAATAAACAGGCTGATAAAACACTATTCCAGAGGCAGAGTTGAAATGTGTTGATGTTCATAAATCAGTTTCTTATGTCCTGAACAACATGTCAGTGGTACCAAAGGTATGAGAACCTACTAGTGTCACTAACTAATTAGCTAACTTTGCTGTTCCCCTACTTTGATAGCATATAAAAATACCAAATCATCCTATGTGAGATGTGGTGTTATGGCAAAGAAAAACAAATCCTTCCACAAACCATTTGTCAAATCTTCCATGAAAACAGACGCGACATGCCGGTTGCCAAGAGAAGGCAAAGCTTAACCATACCTAGTAGTGATTTCACCTTGTTGCTCTGCAAGTGCCCGACGAAATGCCACCGGATGTCTTCCGGAAGCTGCACGCTTAAGACATGAGAACAGAGCAGAATCAAATCATCAGCCAGCAAACAGATGGGGATCCAGCCACCCAATCCAGTCCAATCCAACCCAATCCGGAGGAGGTGCCTCACCTGCGGCGCCTCGAACCGGCGGAGGAGGACGTCGACGTTCTCGCGGCGGTGGGGTGTTGAAGACCTGACGACGAGGTTCCTCCTCTCGGTGGCGGCGGGGCTCCTCCCCTCGGTGGCCGCGGTGGCCTCTTCCCCTCGGTGGCGGCGGCGGGGCTCCTCCTCTCCTTGTGGAGGCGGGGCGTTGATCCGGCGCGGCGGTCGTCGGAGCGGGGGAGGCGGCGGGGGCGCGGGGGCGGCGGCGGCGCAGTACGGGTCGGGGCAGTGGGCGGGTCGGGGCAGCTGTGGGCGGGTGAGAGATGGGGAAGATAGAAAGGGGACTGGGGATTTTAGTGGGGGGGGGGGGGAAGGGTTAGCAATGGCGCACCTCCCGAGCGGTGCGCCATTAGAATTTTTTTGATAGCAATGGCGCATCCACACGCGGTGCGCCATTAGAAATCTTTTTTTGTATAGCAATGGCGCATCCCAGAGAGGTGCGCCATTAGTAATCTTTTTTTTGAATAGCAATGGCGCACCCCAGAGAGGTGCGCCATTAGTAATCTTTTGTTTTGTATAACAATGGCGCTCGGGGGGGGGGGGGGAGGGAGGGTGAACCGAGCGAGGAGATAGGGGAGGGTGCGGGGGGGTCGTCCGCGGCGGTGGAGCGGGGAGGGTGCGGGAGGTCGGCGGTGGCGGTGGAGCGGGGGAGGGTGCGGTGGGTGCTCGGCGGCGGTGGAGCGGGGAAGGGTGCGGGGGGTCGGCGGCGACGGTGGAGCGGGGGAGGGTGGGGGGATGCTCGGCGGCGAGGGGGATCTGGCGAGGGGGGATAGCGATCGAGATGGAGGGGGATCGAGATCGAGTGTCCTCATGAATATTCAATATTTTTTATATTGAATATGAAAAAATATCATCAAATTTGAAAAAATATTCATGAATTCAAAAAGTGCCCATGAAATTTAAAAATATTCATGAGTTCAAAAAATATTAACAGATTCAATACTTTTTGTGAGTTAGAAATTCAATACCATAATAAACATAAATAAATATTCATGAGGACACTAGAACAGAAGAAATATCATTTCAATATGTCGAAATACAATCGAGAAATGAAGGCTACAATTTAAATACAATCGATCTTAGCTAGCTATCTGTTCACACTCTTCTTGCCCTTATTTTTCGTAAATGGAGTTCTTCTCTTGAACGGACGTCCTTTAGGTAGGGTGGTCCTGCTTCTTCTTGTGGTGTATGCTGGTACTTCATCGTCGTCGTCATGTTCCATCTTCGGGTCGCCGTACTTGTCGAAGTCTTGCTCATTGGCGACTCCATCCATTCCGATGATCTTTCTTTTGCCTCTCCTCACGACAACACGACTGGGCTTTGACGGGTCGGTAATGAAGAAGCATTGGTCCACTTGGGAAGCCAGTACCCATGGCTCATTTTTCGCGGTGACGTTTGCGCCCGCGGTCTTGGATTTGGCTTCGGGTATAACCATGGTGGTGAAATACCGGTCTTCTTTTAGGACGCTCTTGGCCCATCTGACACGGAACATCGGGACCTTCTCTCCAGCGTAGCTCAGCTCCCAGATCTCCTCGATCCTTCTGTAGTATCTGTCCTTGTCGTTACCGGTGTAGGATTCCATCGTTACCCCGGAGTTCTGATAACCATCGCTCTTCATGTCCTTTCCCTCGGTGTAGAATGTGTGACCGTTGATATCGTACGCCTCATACGTCATCAGGTTGTGCTCAGCGCCCTGTGACAAGGCGAATATGAGTTGTTCTTCCGCGGAAGAATCCTCATGTAAAGGGTACGACAAAAGCTTCTGCTTGAACCAACGCGTGAAACATGAGTTGTGCTCTTTGATTATATCTCCGTCCGTCCTCTGTTGGCCTCGGTCATTGTACGTCTTCTCAATAAAGGTTTTGTGCTCTACCACCCAAGGATCGACCACGTCTATGTGTTGTAGCGCGACTAGGTTTGCTCTTTCAAAGTCGGCGAGTCGACCCTCGAAGTCGACATGCATTTCGCGGCGACCCTCACGGTGACCCCATCCAGCGAGCCTGCCGAGGTGCCTGTTGACGGGCATACCAACGGGGTTCTCGATGCCTAGATAATTCATGCAGTAGGAGATGCACTCTTCGGTCAGAAAGCCCCTGGCTATGCTTCCCTCTGGACGTGACATGTTGCGAACGTATCCTTTGATGACACCATTCATCCTTTCGAACGGCATCATGCTGTGCAGGAACGTCGGCCCGAGTTGGATGATATCCTCCACGATATGGACCAGCAGATGCACCATAACGTTTAAGAATGCGGGCGGGAAGTACATCTCAAGTTCGCATAGTATCACCACGATCTCTTCCTGTAGCCTTCTGAGTTGCCTCACGCCAACCGACTTCCGAGAGATGACGTCGACAAAGTTGCATAGGCCAAATAGCGTTTCACGGACGTGCGCATCCATGATCCCACGGATTGCAACTGGAAGTATCTGCATCATCAGCACGTGACCGTCGTGAGACATCATCCCGCTGAACTTCTGCTTCGCTGAGTCTAGGTATCTGCTTATCTTCCCCGCGTAACCGTAAGGAAGTTTTACTCCTACGAGGCAGGTGAAAAACTGATCAATCTCCTCCTGACATAGAGTGAAGCACGCGGGAGGGAAGTCATTTCCGGTCTTCTTGGCCTTTTTGCCTTTGCGACGACTTTCCGTGTCCTGCTTCGCCTCATCATCATCATCATTAGCGTGAAGCTCCTCCCTGATGCCCATTGATTTCAAGTCTGCCCTTGCTTCCGGCCCATCTTTGGTCCTGTCTGGCATGTTGAGCAGGGTACCAAGCAGACTCTCGCACACGTTCTTCATGATATGCATGACATCAAGGCTGTGAGGCACACGGTGGATCTTCCAGTACGGCAAGTCCCAGAAAACAGACCTCGTTTTCCATACCTTCAGCAGTGGCTCTTGCGCCTTTCGCTTCTTTCCTGGCTCTGGCGCCTTTTGCTTCTTTCTCGGCAGTGGGCAATCTTTCCAATTTTTCAACAGCTCGTCTATTTCCTCGCCGCTCCTCGTACGCGGGCGTCTTCGGGTTTCGGTTTCACCATCGAATAGATCCTTGCGTTTCCTCCATGAGTCAACGTCACGAAGCCACCTTCGATGTCCCATGAACAGGGTTTTCGAAGACCCGGGATCTCTATCTAGCTGGCGATACGTTGTGTCATCCATGCACCTGACGCATCCAGAAAATCCGTGGACCACCTGCCCCGCGAGATATCCGTAACCGAGATAGTCGTGCAACGTCATGAGCAGTGCGGCTCTCATAGGAAAATATTCTTTCTCTGCGGCGTCCCACGTATTGGCTGGCGTTTTCCACAGCGTGTCTAGCTCCTCTTTCAGCAGCCCTAGATACAGATTGATGTCGTTCCCTGGTTGTTTCGGCCCTTCAATTAGCATACTCATATGAATGTACTTCCTCTTCATGCACAACCAGGGGGGAAGGTTGTACATCCACACAAACACAGGCCAGGTGCTATGTGTGCTTCTCTGGCTGCCAAATGGATTGACTCCATCGGTGCTCGCGCCGAGCATGATGTTCCTTGGATCGTTCCCAAATTCTGGGTGTTCGAAGTTCAACGCTTGCCACTGGCTCCCATCCTTAGGGTGACTCAGCATCTTGTCTTTTTTATTTATCTCCGGATCATTTGCGTCATCTTCTCGCTTCTTCTCCTCCCTATCTGCGTGCCAACGCAGGAGCTTTGCTACCTTAGGGTCCGCGAAATACCGCTGCAGACGAGGAGTGATCGGAAAGTACCACACCACTTTTCGAGGAGCTTTCTTCCTCTTCTTGTATCGAGTGACGCCGCACACCGGACATATGGTAGACTCCGCGTGCTCGTCCCAATAAATGATGCAATTGTTCATGCACACATGGTATTTCACGTGCGGTAAATCCAGAGGACACACGATTTTCTTTGCCTCCTCGAAACTGGTCGGGCACTTGTTCCCCTTGGGAAGACGTTCGTGCCAGAATGACATGTTCTCGTCGAAGCATGCGTCGGTCATTTTGTGTTTTACCTTCATCTCCAGAGCCATGAGCGTTACTTTCAGGCGGGTATCCTCGGGCCTGCATCCTTCATACAATGGAGTAACCGCGTCTATCTCCAGTTGATCCAGCTTGGCTTTCTCTCGGGCGGCAGCTCTTGCGTTATCCGTCTGCTTGAGAAGCAGCTCTTGAATATGAGGGTCCTGCACCCAGCCCATCGATGGTCCATCGTCGTCTGCTCCGGCATCTTCATCTTCATGATCATGCCCTTCGTCTGCTCTGACATCTTCCTCATCATCATGTCCGGCATCTTCTACATGATGACTGTGTACTGCATCTACTTCGTGATCATGTCCTGGAGATTCTTCGTCTTCTCGCCCGCCCTCGCCGCGGTTGCCTTGCTGCCTTTCCGCATTTCTTGCCGGCCGGCCCCCATGGACGACTTCATAATCATCTTCATCACCTTGCCACCGATAGCCATCCATGAAACCACGCAAGAGCAGGTGGTCCCGCACCTGTACGGAATCTGGGTCCATAAGGCTCCTCAGCTTGCATCTTCGACACGGACATCTTATTTCCGTCTCGTTCTTTTGAAGCATCTCGGCCTTCGCGGAGCTCAAAAACCTATTCACGATGCCTTCGGTCATCATGCGGACCATGGTCGCCTGCGGGGTAGAGCAAAACGATATTTTAGAACCAAGAAAAATTTTGGCATGACTTTGCCTAAAAATAGGACCAAAAAGAATGCATAGTGCCAAAATTCTCGCCGAAACGGAAATGAATCAACATTCTGGCAAAATATTGGCAACTATCGCATTTCAAATACCGGTATACCTGCAAACACAAACATATATGCAACACCACAAACATATGCAACACCACAAACATACATAGATCTAGCTAGGCCATAAAAAGTGCATGTGCACATTGTTGGAGGGAGAAAAAAGTAGATCTACAACATAAAGAAAGCTTTCCCCTTACTTACCTATCAAAAAAAGGTAATTTAATCACTTAATTTGGATGAATCTATGGTGCAAATGAGGTGAGGAGGAGGAGGCAGCCGAGGCAAGCTTGGAGGAGGAGGTGGAGAGAATGAAGTGGGGAAAGTGAGTGTGTAGGTGGCTTTCCAAAATATCTAGCTGGTCCCAGGTTACTAATGGCGCACCACCAACAAATGCGCCATTAGTAACCCTTGTTACTAATGGCGCACCAGCTGGCGGTGCGCCATTAGTAGTTTTGCAAATTTTTGGAAAAAAAAAGAAAAACAAATTTTGTTAGTAGTGGCGCACCATGTTTGTGGTGCGCCATTAGTGTCTATCACACTAATGGCGCACCAGCACACAGTGCGCCATTAGTGTCTATCACACTAATGGCGCACCAGCACACGGTGCGCCATTAGTATTTTTGGAAAAAAGAAAAAAAATTATTAGTAGTGGCGCACCAAGGTTGTGGTGCGCCATTAGTGTCTATCACACTAATGGCGCACCAGCACACGGCGCGCCGGTGCGCCACTGCTATATAGTAGTGGCGCACCGCATGTCTGGTGCGCCATTAGTGTCCATATTATCTATAGCCCTTTTCCTAGTAGTGAAAAAGAGGTGGACCTGGCAAATAACCCCTCCAATAACACCACCCTCCCCCCCATGAGTGTCATATCTGCAACTGAAAAGAAGTACCACGAATTGTTGTGCAACTAATCATGGATAGAGGCCTACGGTTTCCTGGTTTGTGCAACTAAACACAAGTCATTAGGTTTAGTTGCACACCAAACATGGTTTGAGACCAACTTTACTGAACATTTTTCTAACATGGATGCCAGCCAAGTTTCCCCCACCTAGATGTGTTAAAGAAGCCAACTAAAGCAAGTTCAGTGGCCAACTGAAACATGGTTCTAGCCAAAAACCTAAACATGCATTGTAGCCAACGGAAAATGCATAAGTGTGCAACTGAACATGCATCCCAACCAACTGAACCTATATTCTGTCAACTCAGCATGCATGCTAGGCAAAACTGAACATGTATTTTGAGTGAACACTATAGAAAACCTGGAGTATATGTTCAATAAAAACATGTATCCTGGCCAACTGAACATGCATGCTGGCCAACTGAATATGCATCCTCGCCAAATAGAACACCTATTATAGCCAACTGAACATGCATGCTGGCCAACTGAAAAATGCATCCTGGCCAACTGAGACTCTAGCCAAAACCAAAAATTTGTAGTACGACAGCAAAAACACAAGAAAATTTTGTACATAGCAAACGAAACCACAAACCAAATATTAAAGTAGTCACGCATATAATCTTGTCCCACACATATATTCTGGTGGCAAACCTACCGCAAAGCTATAGTGTAAGAAATATGTTCAATATACTAGAAGTAGAAACAGAAACAGCGATGAAAAACATATATCTATAACCTGTCATCCAATTCTTCTTTCTTCTTTCACCTGGATTTCACCGTCTCAATTGTGGCATCAAATTATGTGCAGAAAAATCTAGATCAGCTGCTTGCCAACAGAAAACCTGCAGATCATTGGAACAAACAGAGGGAAAAGTCAGAGAAACTCTGTACCAAAAAAAGTCATGTTCTTGCCAACTATTTACTGCAAACTGTGCAACTAACATAACAAGGCTATGCAAACAAAAAGATGCATACCTGTTATAAATAAAAGATTCCGCTATAGAGATGTTGCTTTTTGAACTAAGATTGTCATAAAATGGTGTGCAACTACCTATTTACTAAGTTTTTAGGTTGTTTCAAACACTCTTTGATGATTAAAACTTGACATCACTTCCTTGTTTTGTATATGCAGTGCACGTGTGGCAGCAGCCTGAAAAAGGAAAAAAATGCTTGATCTCAATGAGTTGCCTCCTGATCTCAATGAGCTTCCTCGTGATATGGATCAGCAACAACCCAGCATACCGCAAGGGAATTTGATAGAAAATTGGCGCTCTGTTTACTACACGCAGATAAGTCGTGGGCCTAACCCTATGGGCCATGACAATGTGGCAGAGCAGTCATCAACCCGTGGTGTCCCTGTAGTGGTGTCTTTGCAGTCAGAGAGTCATACTCTTGATGACACGGGCACCACGGCAAATGTTCCTGGTCCAACCAGGACTGAGCTCGGTGCTGGCGCTGTTGACGGTGCTGTGCAAGGAGAAGAAGGAGAAGATGAGGCTGGTTCTCAGCCAATGGAACCCTATGTTGGCATGAGGTTTGACACCCTTCAAATTGCTAAGGATCACTACAACAGCTACGCCTTACGGATGGGTTTCTCTGTCAAAATGAACACCTCTAGGCGGACAGGCAATGTATTGGTAAAACAGCAGTTTTGCTGCAACAAGTATAAGAAGCCAAAAGCTGATGATGGTGGAGCTGAGGCTCCTCCTATCCTGGAGCCTATACCAGATCCAAGACCTGTTGACACTGATGAGGAAATGGAAGATGAACCTCCAATCTTTGCTGAAGAGGAGGCTGGTGCTAGTAAGAAAAAGAAGAAACGAAAACGCGAGACAATAAAGCAGACTCAATGCAAAGCGAAAATGTTGGTGAAGCTAATGGATGGGCGATGGGAGGTGACGCATTTTGTTCGTGACCACAATCATCCGCTGGTGAACAAACCTTCATTTTCCAAATACTTGAGATCCCACCAAGGCATCTCTCCTGATGAAAAGGAGTTTTTGCGCATCTTGTATAACTGCAACTTGACTACAGGTGTGTTTCTATATCCCTTACAGAATTAAGTTTCCCTCTAGGCAGTCCAGTGTGCAACTGTTATGTTACTGGTGTGCAACTAAAATGCCTTAGCTGTGCAACTAGATTACCTTCACCGTGCAACTACATAATGTTCCTGTGCAGCTAGATCACCTTCACTGTGCGCCTACATAATGTCCTGTGCGCAAAATAAAAGTGTTTTTTAAAAGGGGCAGCTGGTTGTCAATTTCCTACAACTATCTTCTGTGCCAACTCATATCGTATTATTGTGCAGCTGGATATGTGCATTCGTACGACTAATAAAATGTATATTGTTTCTTTTTGTATTATGCAGGACGTATGATGCATGTAATGGCAGAGTTCTATGGATCTGAGATGATGGTGCCATTCAGACCAAAGGCAATAACAAATCTGTGTACAAGTTTCCGTAGAGATGACACAAAGGAGGCATACAATTGCGCACTTCAAGGATATACAAAAAACCGGTCCAGACTTCTTCTATAAGGTGAAATATGATGAAGAGGACATAGTTGTCAACATATTTTGGGTGGATGGCTTAGCTCAAAAAGCTTATGTGGAGGCGTACCACGATTGCATATCGTTTGACACCACCTACATGACCAACATGTACAATATGCCGTTCGCGCCCTTCATAGGAATAAACCGGCATGGCCAATCTTTCATGCTGGGTTGCGCATTTGTGAGGCAGGAGTTGGCATCGAGCTTTGATTGGATCTTTGGAGCATTCCTAGAGGCTATGGATGGCAAACCTCCTGACAACTTCATCACCGATCAGGATGGTGCAATGAGGCAGTCAATACAGAGCCACTTTGCAACCACCGTGCACCGCTGTTGTCGATGGAACATCATGAAAAAGTTGGTTGGCTGCTGTCTCGAAATCCAGGACTCTCTGATGATTTCAACAAGTGTGTCGACTTCAGCTTCACTATAGACGAGTTTGAGTAGAATTGGGCTGGGTTAATGATGAAGTACGAGGCTATGACACACACGCACTTTGAGAAGTTGTACGAATATAGGTCAACTTGTGTGCCGTGCTACTTCAAACACAGGTTCTTCCCCTGTAGGAGATATGCCCTAGAGGCAATAATAAATGATATTATTTATCTCCGAGTTCATATTATGTTTATGTTCCATGCTATAACTGCTGTGGTTCCCGAGCCCGTATATCCATAAAGGCTCTGGGGAGAACCCATATGCACATGTGGAATAATAAACGATAAATTGTATTCCTAGTCGTGCCTCTAAGACTAGCTCAAGTGTTGCATGATGATTATGTTTTCCCAATCATGGGCATGTCTATGCCAAGCAACTTTGAGGGCACAATGTCAGGAAGGACATTTGTGTTGAATCGACCCGAATTGATGTTATGCTATGAGATACATTCGTCACAAGTTAATGGTTTATAACACAGAGATAGTTAATGTTTGCATAATTCCTTAGACCATGAGAGTATCGAGTTTCTTCATGCTTGCTTCATGAACTTTGGGGTTTGTTAAACGTCATCCGTAACTGGATGGCTATTACGGCGGCTTACGGGTTCATGGGAAAGTGTTAAGTAACTTGATAGCTCGAGATTGGGATTTGCTCCTCCGACGATGGAGAGATATACTCGGGCCCTCTCGGTGTTACGGTATCCATCATCGTCTGGCCAGACACTTTGTGATTTGATCACGGGGATGCCGGAACACAATAACGAGAAAGAGAACAATACCGGTAACGAGGTAACTAGCATAGTGGACAAGTTGTTGATCCACGGGAATGCCAACATGTCTCACCTCGGGTATTTGTAACATATCGCGAAGCAACAGGAATAGCTCACTGCAACTGGAGGTTCACTCGAATATTCATTCGTGTGGGTATAGGGGTCAATATGGGTGTCCACGGCTCCGATGTTGATCATTGATCGGAAGGGGTTCCGGGTCATGTCTATATTTCACCGAACCTATAGGGTCACACGCTTAAGGGTCATCTATCTGCTGAATACTAGACAAGGAGTCTGAGAGAAAATCACCGAAAAAGTTTCGGACAGCGGAAAAGTTCCGCAGAGAGAGGTCACCGGATGAGTTTCGGTGAAACCGAAAAAGTTGTTTCGGGGTATGCCATTAAGTCAAAATGGTTTCGGCACATGCCTGATAATTCTTGGAGGGTGCCAGAATCATTCTGGAAACTTTTTGGAATTTTCAGAAATAAAAACTGAAAATGTTTCGGAGCTGCCGGTACCGCTTTGGCTGTTTTTCGCAGATGAAATTCACTAATCTGAAATTGTTTCAGAACGAATCCAAAATCATTTTAGTGGGTACTGGAATTATTCTAAGACCCATAGAAATATTTTCGGATTTAGTGGACGCGAAAAATTGTCTTCATGAATAGTGAAAACGCATTCTTGTTTTCTTTTCGCAGATGAAAATCACTAAACCGAAATTGTTTCGGAACGCGTTGAAAATTATTTTAGTGGGTACTGGAAATGTTCTGAGCCCACATAAATATTTTCAGTTCGAATGGACGCTGAAAAATGTCGTCATGAATAGTGAAAGTGCTTTTTGCTTGGCTTCTTGGAGAAGCCACCTTGAGGGCCTTTTTGGTATTTCCCCCCTTGGCTTCTTGGAGAAGCCACCCTTGGGCTTGGCCTATAAATAGGGGTGGAGGGGGCTGCCTAAAGGATCATCCCTTCTCACATACAAGTGCCATGCATGATCTGGCTTCTCTCTCCCTCCCAGCGAAATAGTTTCGTAGAGCCGAAAGGCTGTCTGGGTTCCGGTGGGAACTAGTTCTGGACGGCGAAGCCCTGCCGGATAGATAACACCGTATGTGTGCAACTCTGTAGAGAGATCGTAGTTTCGGTCTTAGTTCGTGAGTGCCTCTCGAAGGGCTGTCCGTGTGACCGTCCGAGTTTCGAAGGTCCTCCCGAAGGGCTGTCCGAGTGACCGTTCGAGTTTCGAAGGTCCTCCCGAAGGGCTGTCCGCGACACCGTCCGGGGGACTGTTCGACCGCCTCCCGGAGGGCTGTCTGAGGAGCAGATGAGGGTATACATCCTCGCGGTTGGGAGGTTGTAAATCCTAGCTGCGGGGATCTGCACCGCCGATCGTCATCGACTCTACTTCCCGCTGCGCTACGAGTCGGTAACGAAAAAGATCAAACCTTGTATGCAGTCTCCATAGTGGTCCTGGGCTGTTGCGTAGGTCAGAAAATTTTTGTTTTCTGCTGCGTTACCCTACAGTGGCATCATGAGCCGTGCTATGCGTAGATGCAGGTTGCGATCTAGAATACATAGAGATGTATGGGTATTCCATAATATAATTAGGTAGTAGATGAGATCTATTGCTGAAAATTGTTTATGCGGGTGACAAATGAAATCTGTTACCCGATGTTCTTGTTGCTTCCCTAGAATTTGCGTCTGCTCAATCTCGAGACAGCATGGTGGAATTTGACAAAGTTCTGGCAATCCGTGATCCTGATTGATCATGGAAGTGCTATCAGTTCTTTGGGTTCTGCCGTAGTCAAAAGAAAGATGAAATTCGCAGACGACAGGGCAATGCAGATATGATCTGCACGGGGGTCATGCGTATGACGAAGTTTATTATGGGGTTCGAGATTTTATTGTCTCGTGCTTCATACACCCTGCAAAGTTAATCTAGCGACATGAACTATCATACTTGATGATGAACGTTGGTCGCTGCGGTTTAAGTCAAAACCTTAGAAGCCACGTAAAATAAATTTTGCATAAACCGATTAGAGGCGTCTAACTTGGTTTTGCAGGATGTGCATGTGATGTGGTATAGCAGTGCTCATACTAATTCGATTATGTATGAGATGACTATATGATGTAATTTGATTAACATGACCTGCGTGTCATGATTCGGCATGATGGATGGAGCCATATGATTGCACTTTAATGACCTGCGTGTCAACCTTAAGTAATGCATTAATTTTATACGCTATGGAGATAGCAATATTATCTGGTGCATCGACAAGGTGGTGGCAATCTTCGCGAAGGTGAACACCAACACGAATGCCGAAGACGAAGAAATGAAATACTTCTCCGTCAGAAAGGGCTATACCATATCATGCTATTATGAATTGCCTGAGATGTTTATCCCTTATGATGCACCCTTCTTGATTGCACGGTAGTCGCTTTTTATTAGGGTGATCTCTCACAAAAATACCAAGTAGTTAGTGTTCTCCCAAGTGTAGCACCGTCACGGCACCTATCTTTTCGGGGTGCGCCGTGTCACACGGGTACGAACGATTAGAGAAGTGTGAGGCGGGTGAGTTGAGACCTCGCAGCGAGATCACTTGGTTGTCTTGACGTTCAGGCATGACCGTCATGAGCTCGGAACACACGCATCGAAAGATGAACAAGAGTCACATAGAGATGTGATTGGCAAGTTGGCCTACCGGTTGAGATTTTTCGTCATCAGTGGTGTTACACCAATGGCGAACAATTGAAATGTGGGTCTTGTATCACTCACAATCAATTTTGAGAGATATTGATTTGAGTGGGAGCGCACTGTTGAATTAACATGTTTAATTCTCAAGCAATTAATTTTGAACACTGTCAAAGTGTGGTTTGCATAATAGTTGGAGAATAATGGCTCGCATTTCCACCTTCCCTATTAAAATTGAATAGCTGTTAAATATCTGGTTAAAACTTTACGATTGGTAACGTAATATGAGGATTGTCCTCAAAAGTGCCGAGAAGGACTTTGTCCTATCGCATGCTTTTCGTATCCTCCCGCTAATGCTATGGATCATGTGACTCTCGTCCTTCGATCCAAAAGCTAGAATTCTGTTACGGTCAAGTGGAATATGTTTGCTTCGATGACCCAAACTTCGAAAGTTGGGATAGTTATATGATATTCATGGAACTGAAAATTATTTTCAGATACAAACAAAGCAATGTTTGTTTGCAAGTATTAGTAAAAGTGTTTACTATGCATTTGACTGTTGGGAAAGGGATCCAGAAGAACGCCTGTCATATAATGAAAGGTGAATAAAACAACAACTTAAAGAGAAAGGAAGTCTCCAAAGGGTGTTAGTATGACTTACACGCCTAGGAAGTCCGGGGCTAATGCCACTCTTAAGTTGGGTGCTTCTTCTGAGAGTAGGAGAAATACTAAAAGTTAAACTGTTAGAAGTATAAAGGCAAAAGGAAAGAAGACTGGAATATCTAGCTCATGTATGAATGTCATACAAGTTTTTGATGTATAGAAGGCTGGTCAAAGATATAGTTCTTGCGAATTATGGTTAAACATGTTAATCACTAATTCTTGGGTATTGTGAGTTCATCACAAAAATGCCCGCTCGATTGCATTCTGTTGCAACTTGATGTAAGAACTACTATGGCCTGAAAGACTAGCTAGAAATGAGGTTAAGGTATACACAGGGAACATAGTAAATGTTACTATACCTTCCATCGGTGTATTGCCATCTGTATTTATTTTCATAATTCATTTAGAGTTTTACAAACTCTATCCCATTGCATAAGGTATCTTGCAAGAAGGTTGTTCATAAGAGAACTTCTTATGTTCGATGTTATGAATAACACAAGGGCCATACTTTCATTATGAATGAGATGTATGTTATGAATATTGATAATAATACAATACCTCTGGGTTTACTTTCATAATTCATTTTAGAGTTTCATAAACTCTAGCCCATTGCACAATGTTTGTTGCAAAAGAGTTGTTCATAAAAACAACAATTGTTGTTAAGTATTATGAATAACATGAAGGGCCATGCTTCCATCCAAGATGGATGTATGTTATGAATATTGATGGTAATATAATACATCCATAACACTGACGCTAAATGTCGCAAGACTATGAGAATACCACACATGTGTGGCACTGTATTTGGTCACATTGGAGAAACCCGCATGGAAAAATTCCATTATGATGGATTTTGAAGTCTTTTGATTTTGAATCATCTGACACTTGCAACTTTTCTCCGAAAAGTGAAGTGACTGAAATACCGTTCACAGGCCATAAGGAACGAGCAACAAACTTATTGGTGATCATACATTTTGATGTATGTAGTTCAATAAATGTTGTTGCAAGTAGTGGATTTATATATCTTCAGAAATGACTCAAGTAGATATACGGATATTTGCTTGATGAGACGTAAGTCTGGATCTTTTGAAATCATTCGAAAGGTTTTCAAAAATGAAGTAGAAGTTATTGTAACAAGAAAATTATGTTTCTGCAATTTGATTGCACGAAGGAATATTTGAGTTACATGTTTAGCGAATGTCTGATGAGTTATGAAAGGGGTTTCATAACTTGCACCTCCCGGAACACCACTGCAAGTGAAAAGTCCGTGGAGATGTAATCTAACCATTTATGACATGGTAAGGTCAAAGATGACATAAATAAATTTGCCATTATCCTTTTTAAAGTGATGCTTTAGAGACTGCGGCTTTTACACTGAAAAGAGCTACATCGGGTCTGTTGAAATGAAGCCATGGTATGGTACGCCCAACCATGTTATATCTTTTCTTAACATTTGGAATATGGGGCTTGTGTAAAAGGTTACAAACCTATTCCAAATCAGACAAGTGCTACTTTGTAGGTTATACCAAAATGTTGGGTACTCCTCCCTCACTATACCGAGGCAAATAGTTTTGCCGCGAAACGGTGTGCTTTTAAAGAGAATGGTTCTTTCAAAAAGGTGAGTGGGAGAATAGTGCAACTTGGCGGGATAAACAGTATCTTCGTCATCAGATCAAAGGAAAGAGACCTTGGAAGTAATTCCAGAGTTTCCTACTGCGACTGATACAGAAGTCTCTACAATAAAATGTATGAACTTCAGTCGAACTTGCAGCTGAACCACGTAGGCAAGGCTCGTGCAAACCTCTCAGGTGCGCAAACGAGATATTGTTGTTAGACAACATTATACCTACGATACTCAAGGAAGCGTTGATGGGCCCTGACTCCAGAATTGGCTAAATGCCAATACAACCCAAGTTAGTTTCCATATAAGTGATTCAAGATTAAAACCTTGATACACCTTTCAGAAGACTTAGAGTCTAACGAATATTTATGGAACTTAAAACTGATACGGATAAAAATGTTTTATCCATAAAGCTCGACTTGTTGAAATAACAAGTTCAAGAGTTGACTACGATGAGGTTGTTTTCATCGTAGCGATGCTTAAAGTCGGTTCGGGTTGAACTAGCAATTAATACATATTTCAATCATGAGATATGAAACATGGATGACAATAGGATTTCCATCTGATGGAAATGAAACCAAGGACTTGCATGTGTTACAGTCCAAGGCATTTTGTCTATCCAAGGGATGCTAGTAAAGGTGCAAACTTCAGAGTTCCAGCGATGGACAGAAGAGAGCAAAATGGAGTTGGAATCTTCGTGCTTTGATGAAATGGTCAAAGGGGTTTGACTTCATCAATGGGTAACGAAGATGCTTGTAATTCAAGAAAGTAAGTGGGAGCGTAATAATATTTCTAAAAACCTTATGTGCTTGTCACATTGGTAATTGGAAATAAATTTCTTGACACGAATTAGGACTTCATTTGAAAATAGTTTTTTGATGAAGTGCTTAGGCTAAATAGCCTCAATACTAGACATGATGATCTATGGAGATAGATTTACCTAATGGGGCTAAGCAATGAATACATATTGACAAGATGCTAAAACCTTTTAGCATTTAAAATGCCAAGGAGTGATTCTTGCCGAAGTCACATGGAAAGAGTTTTTGCAAGACTCGGTGTCCCAAAACACTGATGAGTAAAATACATGATGGAGATTCCACACACTCTTGTGTTTGGATTAATCATGTATTCCATGGTATGTAAAACAACCAGATATGTCCGATACTCCCAAGGTGTTGCGAGTATGGATACCAAAGTGATCAAATTACTGATCATGGGACAACAGTGAAAGATGCCATTGAGTACTAGAGTAAGTACTGATGATATGTTTTCTCGCAAGCGAAGATCATGAAGAGTTCGTTGTAAAATGTTACATCGATACAGTCTTCATCTTTTCTCCATGCGATTTTCGATTTAAGTTAAGGGTTTTGTGTAATACACAATATGGTGGCACATTAGTTGGAAATTGTTCCAAACAAGTTACTATGGCGAATTCTATAACAGAGGCGAAGTATGTTGCCGCTTTAGAAGCGACAAAGACAAAGATGTTGAATCATATAGTTCATTCATGAACTTAGTATGGTTCCAAGAAGGCTTTGGTCAATGGACACTATTGCAGATAGTTGCTCCATAACTCAGTCTGAGGAATCAGGTTTCGACCAATGATTCACATATATACAAAGCCAAGTCCACACAAAATATGAATTTTGTGAAAGCATGAAAATGTGAGGATATGCAGAGATACACATGGAGCTGAAGTTGTCAGATCCGATGGACATCAGGCTATACCACATGCGAAGCATTTTTGACACCAGTATGCCATAGGTGTAAAGTGCATTAGCATTAACTAGATTATTGAGTCTAGTGCAAGTGGGAGTCTGTAGGAGATATGCCCTAGAGGCAATAATAAATGATATTATTTATCTCCGAGTTCATATTATGTTTATGTTCCATGCTATAACTGCTGTGGTTCCCGGGCCCGTATATCCATAAAGGCTCTGGGGAGAACCCATATGCACGTGTGGAATAATAAACAATAAATTGTATTCCTAGTCGTGCCTCTAAGACTAGCTCAAGTGTTGCATGATGATTATGTTTTCCCAATCATGGGCATGTCTATGCCAAGCAACTTTGAGGGCACAATGTCAGGAAGGACATTTGTGTTGAATCGACCCGAATTGATGTTATGCTATGAGATACATTCGTCACAAGTTAATGGTTTATAACACAGAGATAGTTAATGTTTGCATAATTCCTTAGACCATGAGAGTATCGAGTTTCTTCATGCTTGCTTCATGAACTTTGGGGTTTGTTAAACGTCATCCGTAACTGGATGGCTATTACGGCGGCTTACGGGTTCATGGGAAAGTGTTAAGTAACTTGATAGCTCGAGATTGGGATTTGCTCCTCCGACGATGGAGAGATATACTCGGGCCCTCTCGGTGTTACGGTATCCATCATCGTCTGGCCAGACACTTTGTGATTTGATCACGGGGATGCCGGAACACAAAAACGAGAAAAGAGAACAATACCGGTAACGAGGTAACTAGCATAGTGGACAAGTTGTTGATCCACGGGAATGCCAACATGTCTCACCTCGGGTATTTGTAACATATCGCGAAGCAACAGGAATAGCTCATTGCAACTGGAGGTTCACTCGAATATTCATTCGTGTGGGTATAGGGGTCAATATGGGTGTCCACGGCTCCGATGTTGATCATTGATCGGAAGGGGTTCCGGGTCATGTCTATACTTCACCGAACCTATAGGGTCACACGCTTAAGGGTCATCTATCTGCTGAATACTAGACAAGGAGTCTGAGAGAAAATCACTGAAAAAGTTTCGGACACCGAAAAGTTTCGGACAGCGGAAAAGTTCCGCAGAGAGAGGTCACCGGATGAGTTTCGGTGAAACCGAAAAAGTTGTTTCGGGGTATGCCATTAAGTCAAAATGGTTTCGGCACATGCCTGATAATTCTTGGAGGGTGCCAGAATCATTCTGGAAACTTTTTGGAATTTTCAGAAATAAAAACCGAAAATGTTTCGGAGCTGCCGGTACCGCTTTGGCTGTTTTTCGCAGATGAAATTCACTAATCTGAAATTGTTTCAGAACGAATCCAAAATCATTTTAGTGGGTACTGGAATTATTCGAAGACCCACAGAAATATTTTCGGATTTAGTGGACGGGAAAAATTGTCTTCATGAATAGTGAAAACGCATTCTTGTTTGCTTTTCGCAGATGAAAAACACTAAACCGAAATTGTTTCGGAACGCGTTGAAAATTATTTTAGTGGGTACTGGAAATGTTCTGAGCCCACATAAATATTTTCAGTTCGAACGGATGCTGAAAAATGTCGTCATGAATAGTGAAAGTGCTTTTTGCTTGGCTTCTTGGAGAAGCCACCTTGAGGGCCTTTTTGGTATTTCCCCCCTTGGCTTCTTGGAGAAGCCACCCTTGGGCTTGGCCTATAAATAGGGGTGGAGGGGGCTGCCTAAAGGATCATCCCTTCTCACATACAAGTGCCATGCATGATCTGGCTTCTCTCTCCCTCCCAGCGAAATAGTTTCGTAGAGCCGAAAGGCTGTCTGGGTTCCGGTGGGAACTAGTTCTGGACGGCGAAGCCCTGCCGGATAGATGACACCGTATGTGTGCAACTTTGTAGAGAGATCGTAGTTTCGGTCTTAGTTCGTGAGTGCCTCCCGAAGGGCTGTCCGTGTGACCGTCCGAGTTTCGAAGGTCCTCCCGAAGGGCTGTCCGAGTGACCGTTCGAGTTTCGAAGGTCCTCCCAAAGGGCTGTCCGCGACACCGTCCGGGGGACTGTTCGACCGCCTCCCGGAGGGCTGTCTGAGGAGCAGATGAGGGTATACATCCTCGCGGTTGGAGCATTCCTAGAGGCTATGGATGGCAAACCTCCTGACAACTTCATCACCGATCAGGATGGTGCAATGAGGCAGTCAATACAGAGCCACTTTGCAACCACCGTGCACCGCTGTTGTCGATGGAACATCATGAAAAAGTTGGTTGGCTGCTGTCTCGAAATCCAGGACTCTCTGATGATTTCAACAAGTGTGTCGACTTCAGCTTCACTATAGACGAGTTTGAGTAGAATTGGGCTGGGTTAATGATGAAGTACGAGGCTATGACACACACGCACTTTGAGAAGTTGTACGAATATAGGTCAACTTGTGTGCCGTGCTACTTCAAACACAGGTTCTTCCCCTGTAGGAGATATGCCCTAGAGGCAATAATAAATGATATTATTTATCTCCGAGTTCATATTATGTTTATGTTCCATGCTATAACTGCTGTGGTTCCCGAGCCCGTATATCCATAAAGGCTCTGGGGAGAACCCATATGCACATGTGGAATAATAAACGATAAATTGTATTCCTAGTCGTGCCTCTAAGACTAGCTCAAGTGTTGCATGATGATTATGTTTTCCCAATCATGGGCATGTCTATGCCAAGCAACTTTGAGGGCACAATGTCAGGAAGGACATTTGTGTTGAATCGACCCGAATTGATGTTATGCTATGAGATACATTCGTCACAAGTTAATGGTTTATAACACAGAGATAGTTAATGTTTGCATAATTCCTTAGACCATGAGAGTATCGAGTTTCTTCATGCTTGCTTCATGAACTTTGGGGTTTGTTAAACGTCATCCGTAACTGGATGGCTATTACGGCGGCTTACGGGTTCATGGGAAAGTGTTAAGTAACTTGATAGCTCGAGATTGGGATTTGCTCCTCCGACGATGGAGAGATATACTCGGGCCCTCTCGGTGTTACGGTATCCATCATCGTCTGGCCAGACACTTTGTGATTTGATCACGGGGATGCCGGAACACAATAACGAGAAAGAGAACAATACCGGTAACGAGGTAACTAGCATAGTGGACAAGTTGTTGATCCACGGGAATGCCAACATGTCTCACCTCGGGTATTTGTAACATATCGCGAAGCAACAGGAATAGCTCACTGCAACTGGAGGTTCACTCGAATATTCATTCGTGTGGGTATAGGGGTCAATATGGGTGTCCACGGCTCCGATGTTGATCATTGATCGGAAGGGGTTCCGGGTCATGTCTATATTTCACCGAACCTATAGGGTCACACGCTTAAGGGTCATCTATCTGCTGAATACTAGACAAGGAGTCTGAGAGAAAATCACCGAAAAAGTTTCGGACAGCGGAAAAGTTCCGCAGAGAGAGGTCACCGGATGAGTTTCGGTGAAACCGAAAAAGTTGTTTCGGGGTATGCCATTAAGTCAAAATGGTTTCGGCACATGCCTGATAATTCTTGGAGGGTGCCAGAATCATTCTGGAAACTTTTTGGAATTTTCAGAAATAAAAACCGAAAATGTTTCGGAGCTGCCGGTACCGCTTTGGCTGTTTTTCGCAGATGAAATTCACTAATCTGAAATTGTTTCAGAACGAATCCAAAATCATTTTAGTGGGTACTGGAATTATTCGAAGACCCACAGAAATATTTTCGGATTTAGTGGACGGGAAAAATTGTCTTCATGAATAGTGAAAACGCATTCTTGTTTGCTTTTCGCAGATGAAAAACACTAAACCGAAATTGTTTCGGAACGCGTTGAAAATTATTTTAGTGGGTACTGGAAATGTTCTGAGCCCACATAAATATTTTCAGTTCGAACGGATGCTGAAAAATGTCGTCATGAATAGTGAAAGTGCTTTTTGCTTGGCTTCTTGGAGAAGCCACCTTGAGGGCCTTTTTGGTATTTCCCCCCTTGGCTTCTTGGAGAAGCCACCCTTGGGCTTGGCCTATAAATAGGGGTGGAGGGGGCTGCCTAAAGGATCATCCCTTCTCACATACAAGTGCCATGCATGATCTGGCTTCTCTCTCCCTCCCAGCGAAATAGTTTCGTAGAGCCGAAAGGCTGTCTGGGTTCCGGTGGGAACTAGTTCTGGACGGCGAAGCCCTGCCGGATAGATGACACCGTATGTGTGCAACTTTGTAGAGAGATCGTAGTTTCGGTCTTAGTTCGTGAGTGCCTCCCGAAGGGCTGTCCGTGTGACCGTCCGAGTTTCGAAGGTCCTCCCGAAGGGCTGTCCGAGTGACCGTTCGAGTTTCGAAGGTCCTCCCAAAGGGCTGTCCGCGACACCGTCCGGGGGACTGTTCGACCGCCTCCCGGAGGGCTGTCTGAGGAGCAGATGAGGGTATACATCCTCGCGGTTGGGAGGTTGTAAATCCTAGCTGCGGGGATCTGCACCGCCGATCGTCATCGACTCTACTTCCCGCTGCGCTACGAGTCGGTAACGAAAAAGATCGAACCTTGTATGCAGTCTCCATAGTGGTCCTGGGCTGGTGCGTAGGTCAGAAAATTTTTGTTTTCTGCTGCGTTACCCTACAGCCCTTCCTACAGTCTACACAGCGTAGTGAGGGGTTCAACGCCGTCCTAAAAAGATATGTGAACCCACACAACTCAATGCTGAACTTCGTCAAGCCATATGAAAAAATCCAGAACCACATCCTTGCCAAGGAAGGCTGCAATGATTACAGGACAGAACACCTTGAGATTGAGCTATGGTCCAACTTCCCAATAGAGAAGCAAGCTTACAAAACCTATACTAGGGACCTTTACCGCAAGTTCAGAGAAGAGTTTGAGCTGATTGGACGTTATAATGCATTCCAAGTTGGTGCTGATATATTTGAGCTCAGACCGAACCAGGAATTTGTTGCCAAATATGGTTCTCGAAACTACTTGGTGCAGGCAAGGGTGGAGGAGGGTTCCTATTTGTGTGAGTGCTGTAAAATGGACAAGGACGGCATCCTTTGTTGCCACATCCTCAAGGTGTTCACCCATATTGGAGTTGATGTCATACCGGAAAGGTACCTGCTAAGACGGTGGACACCTAATGCTGTACCTAGTGCGCCAGGGACGGGTTATGAGCAACCGGATGAAATGCCTCCTCAATCAAAGAAGCAGATAAGGGGAGGAACATGATATACGATTTTCGGAAACTAGCAAAGTTTGCGAGTGGTTCTGATCCAGCACAAGCTATTGTTACAAGCATATGCACGCAACACGTACCGAGATCGGCCACCTGAACAAGTCCAAGAAAAAGAAAAAACCGACTGCTGCCACGGGGCCATCAGATGATGGCAACCCTCGAGGACCTCCTCCACCTCCAGGCAACAATCAGGGGGCTCATCATCCAGGTAATTACCTGCCCCAACTCCTGATCTAACTAGGTGTGTAACTTCAGTTGCACACATCATTGTGCCCCAGTTACACACATCATGGTTCCCAGTTGCACAGATCAGGCTGCCTAGTTGCGCATGCTGTGTTAGTTCAAGCATCAAGATAACACAACTAACTTGTTTTTCCTGTTTTGGATATAGGTGATGTTAACCCTCAAGGACCTCCTCCACCTCCTGGCTGTACACGGCATCCTCCGCCACCTCCTCCCCCGCGTGCTCCTCCCAATGGCCCTACAGGCATCACTCAGGGGGCTCATCGTCCAGGTAATTACCTGCCCCAACTCCCCATCAAACTAGGTCTGTAACTCCAGTTGCACACATCATGGTGCTCAGTTGCACAGAACAGGCTACCTAGTTGCGCACGCTGTGTTAGTTCGAGCATCAAAGATAACACAACTAACTTGTTTGTCCTGTTCTGGCTATAGGTGATGCCAACTCTCAAAGACCTCCTCCCCCGCCTGGCCCAACTAGCAGTGCCCTGCGTGCTACTCCCAATGGACCTACAGGCAGGACTCAGGGGGCTCATCACCCAGGTAAATACCTTCCCCGACTCCCAACAAAATTAGGGTGTGTGACTTTAGTTGCACATATCATAGTGCCCAGTTGCACAGAACATGCTGCCTAGTTGCGTGCACTGTGTTAGTTTGAGGATCAAGCTAAAAATCTAACTTGTTTTTCCTGTTCTGCCCATAGATGATTACAATCCAAGTACCATGACGGGCCGTGCTACTACAGGTGTTTTTTTCAACTTAACTTGCACACAGCAACCAGTTAGTTGCACATCATGGGCTGTGTGGTTGCAGAGAACATCAGTGCTGATTGCACAACAAAAAAATACTAAACTTTTTATATGATTATTACACAGGTGATCATGATGATCCTACTGCCCCGTTGGAGGCTGCATCCCCTGCACAAGCTTCTGATGATTTTGTGCCCAGGGATCCTCCAAGGTCTACTACAAAGGGTAGGGCAAAGAGTCGACGATACAAATCGGCGCTGGAGCTACACCCAAAGAAGAAAAACAAATGCAGCCAGTGCCAATCTACAGAGCACACTGCTGGTGTGTGTCCACTCAGGCTACTGTGATTCTGTTTCATCGTTTGTAACTTTGGGACAAAAAAGGAAAAGAATGATGTTTTTTTAGCAATGTTGGGACGAAGTGGACACATTTAGCATCTATGATTTATCTTTATCTAATTTATGCTCCTTGAATTAGTTCATGCACTGTGTAAAAAAGGTTGCTATTTGTGCCAGTTGGTTGTTGGCAACTGGTTAAATATTTAGTTGTTGAACAATTGTATGTCCAGTGCTCCTAATGTATCAACAAAAGTGATGGTATTGAGTTGCAAACGGAATTACTACTAGTGTGCAACTACAAAATCTGCTTAAAAATTGTGCAAACCAGCAACTTTCTTCATGGAGCAGAGAAAGAAAAAGAGTACTAACCTAGTCCTTGTCATATCTCAGCAACTTCCTCCATGGGGTGGTGTTGTGCACGCTGGTGACCCAATCATATGCCAGCTTCTTCCTGATGTTGAGTACTTCCTTGGGTTCGTAGTTGGGCAGTTGGCTACCGTTCCACTCGGTGGTGTTAAGCAGTGCGAACAGCCCACACTCATTACTGCGATGGGCAAAAAAGAAAATTTGTCTCATAAAATTAAAACCAATAAAGATAATGCACTCTGTGCAACTGCTTATGTTCTACTATGCAACTGCTTATGTGCCACTGTGCAACTGCTTATGTGCCAGTGTGCAACTACTTATGTGCCACTCTGCAACTGGCTAGATAATCCATTAGAAACTCATAAAAATGATAAACAGATTGCAGACTAGTACTGTGTCTTAAAAAACTAAAGATTGCACATGTAGAAAAATTTAAAAACTACAAAATGATGGTAAGAAATTGAGAAGAATGCCATGCTTATTGTCTTACTTGCCGAGCTGCTTCGGTACGTCAATGTCAATAATGTGGAAGTGCTCGATGTTGAACTTTGGGTAATGCTTCCTCCATAGCAGGCGTACTGCCCCCGCGATGGTAGAGGCGGTGGTCATCAGCTCAATGTTGTCCAGCGTCCTGTTTGAGTCAAGAACTTCGAAGCGTCCGTCCCTCAAGTTGACATTGAAGACCCAATAATGCCTCCCTCCCTCCTTATCGGTTACATCAGCGCACTCGAGCACTGGCAGCATGACCTGCAAGCATGAACGATTTCAGACACAGATACAGGCTGTAGCTAAGAAAAACAGTAAAAGACTTGGTCAAGTTAAAAACAGGTTGCAACAAGTATGTGCCAACTAACAGATGTGTCATGTGCAACTGAACATGCTGTGGGTGCCAACTAAAAAGAGATGGATCATGTGGGCACAGCACTCACCAAGTCTGTCTTGTCGAGACGGTTCTTGTAATCAAACTTCTTGTTTATCTCATTCACGTTGTGGATCCCTTGCTGTAAATTCGTCTGCAGAGATTATAAAGCATGCCTCAAACTCCTTAGTAGATGAAAGACCTCCCTCAATTGGTCAACAAAAAAGTGCTACAGAACAAAGATGAGGGTAAAGAAGGTTTTGGAAAAACTTACAGAAAACCTCAGTGGCATAACAACCTTCTTTGACCCTTCTGGTAAGTTATCCATGATGTGTAAGATTCCAGTCTCAATAACAATTTTTCACAGCCATTGAACCGGCTTCATCGAATCAACTAACTCCTTTAAAGAAATGTAGAAAGCACCAAACCTGATTATCTCAGGGCTGAATTTTTTTTGAAAGAAATAAAAAGACAAGTTAGCTCGAAGGGTCACAGCAGCAAAAAAAAAGTGGATGAAATTGAAACAGAAAAGTGTGCAACTAAAAGCCCTGTTCTGTGCAACATGCTATGCTTTCTGTGCAACTAAGTGGCTGGTCCTGTGCAACTGAAAAAGATATGTATGTAGGCTGTGGGGAGTTAGTTTACCTGGTAGCTTCATCATTTGCTCCTGCGTGATGCCTGACCCAATACAAGAGGGCAGCGTAAATCTTGTTCACTGCCTCATTGGAGCTGAACGTCTTCTTCTTGTTGTAGTCAATGAATGGAGACCTTTGAGATGTTGCGGGCCTTACTACCCTTTGAGATGTTGCGGGCCTTACTACCCTCCTCTGTCTTCGTGCAAGAGGTGGTCCCGAAGAACTACTCGTGCCAACTTCTGGTTCTGCGCATATCGGGGTGTGGCAATTCTCTGGTGATCCAACATCTAGCTCTTGAGCTATTGCCTTGCCAGCATCAGCAGCAGCGCATCCCTCATTCACAGCTGCTAGGTCCAACTCACACTCATCAATGCAAATCACACTGGCTTCCGCTGTTTCTGCTGCTGGAGCAGGTGCTGGAGCATCACCATCTATGCCGAGGTCAAAAGATGGTGCATCGCAGAACCCTTCACCATGATAAGACTTTGATCTTCGTATGGGTTCAAGGACCAGGGCATCTCCTTGCGGCACAAACACGGGTGCATCGTTCACTGACTTGGTTCGCAATAGTGTTGTAGTTGGTGGCCTTGGAGGCTTGCACCTACTTATAATATTGAACACCTCCTCTTGTGTTAATGGTTGCTGAAAGTCAGCTCTTGGTGATGCAGGCTTGCTTGGCTGTTGTGTGCTAGCTCTTGCGGACGACACTTTGGTAGTAGGATCACCTCCTTTTGTGTTTGGCATTGAAGCATCTCTATGAGTAGGCACCTTGGGGCTTGCAGTTGCAGTGGTGCCTTCCTGAGCAGCTGTGGTGGTTTTGACTATGACCACGCTGCTAACTGACACATCAGTTGGCACACTGGTATCTATAGTTGGCATCTTTCCAGCCTGAGTTGGCAGCAACCTAGCAGAACTTGCCACCCCTGCATCAATGCCTGCGGCACGCAGTTCTCTCGCGTCTCTGAACCTCAAACCTTTTGCGGCTTATTCCCCCTTTGTGCCCCTGGCAAACTTGACAATCTTTTGCTGCTTAGGTGGTTTTGGTGGGACTGTTGAAAGGGGAGTCTTCCCCTTGATCTGTTGAACTCCTGTGATGGTGGTTGGCTCTCTGCTCACTACAGTTGGCATATCAGTTTGAAGCACAGCTTCCTCGACCATATTTATTTCAGCATCTGCACTCACCATCTTCTCCTTGGTTTGAGGCAACTGCAGATTCTTCTTCATTGAAACTGCTTTACGCTTCTGGACCATGTGAGGGTTTGCCATGGATGCTGCCTTGCTCTTGCTAGAGCTTAGGTCTGGAAGCTGCTTCAAATATTCCTTGTATTTTTCCTTTGAATGAACCCAGTCAAGACCCTTTCCTACTTCCTCCATATCAATTTGATTCTTTTCAGCATCACTTGATAAGAACAGGCTCTTTTCAATGGTAAAGTTGATCTTCTCACACATATCTTGGTCGCTAAAATCTGGCACGGGAAATGTGGTTGGCAAAGCTGGCTTCAAGTTGCAGAGCTTGAACATATCAATGCTGCCCTGAGACTCTGCTTCGTCATTTTTCTTTGACTTCGGCAAATCCTTGTCTTTCCAGCAAGTTTTGTCAATCAACATCTGTAGTGTGCTCCTGCTACTCAATGAATTGCTGCTGCTGGCAGGGGTGGCAGAAGTGCTAGTCCTCCTGGATGTGTTGCCGCCTGTACCACCAAAACCAGGGGCGTTGTCATCATCATCATCACTACTGTCGCTGCCTCCATTGGATCCCCCTTTATCATCACCATAACCATCCTCGTCTTCTTCATCGTCGTCTTCTTCCCTCTCACTGCCATCAACTGCCGCGCCTTTGTCTTCTCCCCTCTCACTGCCATCAACTGTTGCACCTTTGTCCCCGTCCCCCTCTTTGGCCTCATCTTCTTCTTCCTCCTTCTCTGCCTCACTATCTTCTTCCTTGTCCTCCTCCTCTCCTTTGTCCTCTTCTTCTTTGTCCTCCTCCTCCTCCTCCTCTGCATCTTCTTCTTTGTCATCCTCCTCCTTGTCCTCCTCCTCTGATTCATCTGCATCTGTGTCCTCGTCATCGTCAATGTCTATCGCTGCTTCCATTTCCTCATCTTCTTTTGACTCCTCCTCAACAAACTCTTCTTCTTGTATAGTTGACCCCCATCTCTTTCTTTTTGGAGCACGGCGTGATGGCCCGGTTCGCATTGATGGCTGCTGTACGTAAGGATCAATATCCGGTTCCTCCTCATCGATCTTGGCAACTGCTTCAATGAAGATGCCAACCTGTTCAGTTACAGCCTTGCACAGGTCATTGACCACTTTCGCAATCTTTGCCTTTTTCTGCATCAACAAAAAAAGATTCTGTACTGATTCAGTTAGAAAAAAAATTAAAAAGTAAAATGTCTGTAACTGATCATGATGTGATAAGCAAAAACCGACTAAGACACACTTTCTGGCCAACTAAAAACATGATTCTAGCCAACTACACATGCACTGTGGCACAAACTAAAAACATGCATTCTGCCAACTTGATGTCAATGGTTGCAAATGAACACTTTGACTGTCCAAAGAACATGTGCAACTACAGAAGCTTATATGTGCAACTGAACATACATCCCAGCCAACTGAATCCTGTATTCTCGCAACTACAAAAGTTATACATGTGCAACTGAACATACATCCCAGCCAAAAGAAAATGTTGGTAAGTGGTACAAATTTCTGTATGCAAAACACTAACCTGCGGATTGTAGGTTATTGGTACCTTGGATGCCACGAATGCTTCAGCTTGCAAAATTCCACCAAACAGTGGTGTCTGCTCCGTGCCTCTATACTCCTCTTTAAGCTGATGTAAAAAAGAGAAAATGAAAAGAACAAGGTTATCAAAACAGATTTGTGTGTTGAACGAAACCAAACATTATAACCTGTGCAACTACAACAAGATACTGGGGTAGACAATTCGATTATACATATATGCAACTGAACAAAGACACAAACACTGTGCAACCCACATGGCACCTAATTTTTTTTTTCTACCAACTGATGCCACACATCTGTGCACAAGATTAGTAAAACCGTGCAACTTAAAAAACATGGTGTGCCAATTTAAAATGAACATGTGTGCAGATGCCAAACTTAAAGCTACAAGCTTTGCAACTACATGCATTGTTGTGCCAACTGATGACAGTTTTTTGTGCAATTTCCCAAAAAGTGACCAGACATCAAAAGAACATAAAAAGAAGACACTGTTGAAAAAAAACAAAGAGAACTCACTTGTAATTTGCCGAACACAGAGAGATAGTATCCTTCTTGATCACCTCGGCAATTAGAGTACTATCCCATGCATTCGATCGTATCGCGCAGTTGCTTACTGGGATGTCATGTACGAGCGCATCAAGGTATAGTATCTGCACCAGACCCAACAAAGGAAAAGCCAAGTTCAGTTATTGTTATGAGTATTTCAGCAAACTATAACTGCACAGAAGAACAAGAACAGATGGAAGTGGTCGTTTTCACTAACCATCAAGTGATACAAGCAGCAGCAGACAGTTTGCTTCTCCTGGTCCATGTTCCGGAAAGCTTCATTAATGTGTTCTGCTACAAAGAGACAAATGTTTGTGTTCTTGAGCATTTGATGATCTAGCACAAGTCCGTAACACTTTGGGCTGAGCTTCAAGGCCGTGGTTGGTGCTAGAAAAGTGCTGAAGGCAACCGCAAGCCAGGCCATAAAGAATGTGTCATCCGTTCTTCCAGCCATATCCTGAATCATCTTGAGCCATGTAGTGATCTGGGGATGAGAATTTCCAGTTATGTTGAAAGCCTGTCTGAATCTCCTAGTGGCATCCTTGTCAACTAAATATCTGACTTTTTGACCCCTGTTTGGGAGATCAAATACCCTCTGAACACTGTCAGCATCGACACGGATCCTTCCCCTTCCTGGGAAAACCATTTCAAAGGTCTGTGGCTGGTAGGACTGCACCAGGAACTTAGTGAGGTCCGGTGGAAGTGTGTCTGATAAGTTCAATAGCCCCCCGAACAACCTCGAAACTAGCTCTGACTTCTGTAGTGGGGTTAGAGAGGCGTTGAAATTTGCAAACTGCGCTGGTGATGCCTTTATCCTGCCCGCTTGTGATGGTCGCTCCACATCTTCCCCTGCAGCCACCTAAACTCCTTCACCGCTGGCCTGTTGATGAGAAGATAAAACATTAAGGAAACATTAAACACAAGAGAAAAAACAAGAATGAAAAAAAACTAGCAATCATCATTTGGATCAGTATTGGAATAAGCTATATATTCATAAAATGGATAATGCCAACTAATATGATGTATTTGTGCAACTAATAAAGCTCATGAGGATAACTGCAAGACTGCCAGTGTGCAACCTTAAAAAAAACTAAGAAAAAATACGAGACCTGGCAACTACAAAAAGTTCTAGCGGATGTGCAACAATAAGAAATGATATTGCAACAAGATAACAACAACTAAAAAAAGGTTTGCAAGGAACTGTTCAATAGCTCATAAACACACAAAAAAACCACATACCTCAGCATCTGCTGCGGAAGATGTGACAGCTCCTCCAGCAACTGCTGCCTGCACAAAAAATTAACAAGTGATGTCAACTATAAAAGATGCCAACTTGTCAACTACAAGATGCCAACTAATGTCAACTGTATTTAGATCAAGATGACTAGAGATGTCAACTACAAAGGTTGTTATTGACAAACTAAAAACAAAAATAGTGGTGCGAACTGCTGCATAATTTCATCAGCGTCTAAAAAGCGAGAAACACTTATATTCGAGAATTTACTTACCCTAGAAGATGACTCAGCTCCCTTTCCATGTGCTGCACGTCTAGTCCGCTTTACAACACGGAACTGATTAGCATCCTAAGAAAAAAATAAAAAACATGAGCATGGGAAAAAACAAAAAAATGTTATATGACCCAAACAAAACCGAAAAATGGGCTTGTGTCATCAGCATGCCACTTACCTCAACATCCTCTCCCTGCTCAACACTCCGCGCAGGTCGTGGCTGACGATTAGCAGGACGCTTCGAGTTCCGGCGAAGCGACTGACTTCCAGAACGCTGATTAAGCAACCAAAAAGAAAACATGAAAAAAGGACATTAACATACATGCATAAGTTGAAAACAACTCAAAAACACAGAAAAAAGTGAAAAAAATACATCTTCTTCATTGCCATCCGCATCTCCTCCTATTATAACCATTTTTGCCCTGCGGGAGGAAATACAACAAAAGAAAACATAATTAGAAGATGCGGAAACAAACTAGAGAAATCATAGAAGGTTGCTTTGATCTGCAGAAAACATGTGGACAACCAACTATAAAACGTGTGGACAATCAACTACTACAGTGATGCAACCAACTAGGCAGTCAACCTTGTGCAAACTGGACATCATATAAGCCAACTAAGTTTAACTGTGGAAAGTAATAACTAGGTAGAAAATAGTTAACTAAAGGCAACAAGCTCATTATGATAACTTGTGCAACAGGGACAAACAAAAAATGCATAGCCAACAGGAAAATATATTCAGCAAAACAATTGAGTATAATATATTGGAAATTGGCAAGCATTGGTACTGATTTGCACAAATAAGGGTCCCTATTTGCACACACCAGGTGAAAACACATGAACAACCACATCCACAACAAAGACTGCAGATTCGGGTAGACCATATTGAAAAATTGGTAAGCATTGATACTAATTTGCACAATCAAGAGGCCCCAGTTGCACACAGCAGGGGAAAAACACACGAACAACCAGATCCAGCACAAAGGCTGGTAGAAAAATCAGTAGACTATATTGGACAATTGTCAACCATTGGTACTAATTTGCACAAGTGATGATCTCTATTTCCACACAGCCGAATAAAAACACGTGGACCACCACATCCACCACAAGGCTGGCAGATTGGGTACACTATAATGCAAAAAATTGGCAAGCATTGGTTCTAAACTGCACAAACAAGGGTTTCTTGTTGCACATAGCAGCGCGAAAACACACAGACCACCAGATCAATCACAAAGGCTGACAGCTTGGATAGAGAATATTGGGAAATTGGCAAGCATAGGTACTAATTTGCACAGGTAATGGTCCCTAATTGCAAACAAGAGGAGAAAACACATGACCCAGGAGAACCACCACAAGGCTGGCAGATTGGCTATATTATCACAAAAATTGTCTACTACTGCTCCTAATTTGCACGCAAGGGGCAACAGAGTTGCACACCGTGGGGAAAAAACACTCATCAAAAACACCAGATCCACTGCGAGGCTTCAATCCACAGACGAGGCTCTATCGCCGCGAACCACTCATCCTCCCTGAACCACTCATACCGTACGTATATGCACGAGCTCACCCCCTACTGCAACGCAAAAACGACGGGATGAGCACAACCCTAACCCACCCCTGCCAATCCGGCGGTTTCCCAAACGAAGTAGTCCGCGGGGGTGACCACAACCTCGCCGGAAAATGAGTTCGACCTCCCTAACCCCGACCGCGACCTCGACTTCGACCTCTACCTCGACCTCCCTGACAACGACCGTGACCTCACCGGAAAACGAGTGACCTCACCAGAAAAAAGGAGGGCGTGCGAGTGGAGAAACAAGCAGGACGAAGACGAGGAGCGCGCGTAGGAGCAGTACCTGTGCCGCCGCGGACGACGACCCTCGTGGCGCGCCCCACCGTCGACCACAACCCGGCGGATTTGGAACCGCCTCCGAGCACCAACCAACGGCGAAAGCAAAGGGGGAAAGAGGAGGAATGGGCGGCGAGAGGTGGGGGGTGGACGGGGTAATGGCACAAAATTCGAAACCGCTGCCCACTACGCACGACGGCTAAAACGCTGGAGAACTGCCTAATCCTCAATGACATGTGGGTCCCACGGGCGGTTTATCTCGCGCGGCGCGGCACAATCGGACCAGGCGACCGGTCCACGCGCGGGTCTGAGCGGCGCGGCCCCACCACCCGACCAGGGGACACCTGGACACGGCGCGCCGTCGATCGGGACGAGATCGAGCGGCTCTCGTTCAGCCGCTCATTCTGTCTGTTTAGCGCGCGGCCATTTTTTAGATTTTGGGAAAGAAAAATGGGTAGATTGTTGTTGCCACTGGCATCTAGAAGGTCCAAGTGTACGTGTGCCCATGGACACTTGGACACGCACCACGGCCACGACGGCGACGGAGGAGACAAAGCGAAATCCCGCGCATGTCGTTGATGTTGCCAAGGGAGAAAAAGGGACGAACAAATATTCCATCTCCTCCCCATGCGCCGTGGGTCGGTAGGGGTGCTGACAAACATCGCCGGCCGGCGTCCGACGATCGAGATAAAGCGCGCGTTTAGTCGCTAGCAGCGTCGCTGGCGCTGCTGCAGTGACCGACCGAGCAGCTAGTACTGCGGAATCTGTCTATCGGATGATGGACTGTGTTTCTTTTGGTTCCAGCTAGCATAGCATGCGTCGTACGCCTCCCCGTCCGGTGCTACCGTCGGTAAACCGGAACGTGTCCTCGGCCTCGCTGGACTCACCTCTGCTATGCTAATTTTGACATCATTTCCTCTCTGTCTTCGCCTTTTTTTCACTTTCCGTGAATGAGGGGACAAATAAGTACTCCCTCTGTTTTTATTTAGTTCGCATATTAAATTTGACTGAAATCAAACTTTGCAAAGTTTGACCAAGTTTATAAAAATAATATAAATATTTACCATAACAAATTTATATGATCATTCAATAATGAATTTAATGATATTGATTTGTTATTACATATGTTAATATTTTTGTCTCTAAACATTGTCAAAGTTTACAAAAGTTGACTTTGATCAAAACTAATACGTGAAGTAAATAAAAACGGAGGGAGTAACACAAACAGTACAAAGTCCTTCGATGCTACGTATATATAACCTTTATAAGCAACACAAACGGAGTGATTTGATATATACTAGGTGCATGCATGGAGCGAAAATAAAAACCGTGCCTTCAAATAGGCCACTGACACTGAGCATCCATTAGTTTCCAGCCATGCACTGAGGCATGTCGACTACAGTAGAGCCGATGATCGTCCACCCACCCATCCCATCCCATCCCATCCGTGTCGAAAATTCTTGTCTTTCCACGTCGCCACGATAGACGAGCAGAAATGCACCGGCCCGCTGATGCACTTTTCTGGTAAAAAAGATGAGGAAGTTCCCGTCACTCAAATCGGTCGATCATTGCCGGTAAAACTCATCATCACGTCCATACGCAACGCCCATCATGTAGTTCATTCATGGGGCCGATCGAACGTGTTGCAAGTCGACACGTTCGGGTTCGGTCGGATTAGTTTAGATTAGATATCCAGCTGCACGTCGTCCGTCGAATCCACATATCCATCCATCCATCGGTCTGTCTGCCGTCGTTGACCACTACTCGCTTCCATTCTTGATTACTTTAAATCATCGTTTGGTACGCGCGGTGACTCCTGCAGCAGCAACACTGATGCATGCACGGGCCGATCGTACTAACATCACACGTATCAAAGCAAGATGAGCCTATAGCCTAATAAATAAAATGTTGCATAGTAACATAGATTGGTAACATATGCATATTACTAGTCTATGTTAGTACCCATTGTGGCTAGTCTAACGGCTCGACACACAGCTCGCGATTATCATCGGCCGTACAGCCATCAGTCCATGACAGCGTGATTAATTAGTTTGGTGCATACATAATCATGCACATTAACTAGCAGCTACTCCTACTAGCTAAGAGAGAGGTGTGATGCGTACGTGCATGGACGTGCAGGAAAGGCCTCTCCAGGAAGCCAGAAGCCATGATGCCGAATCGCTGCAGTACGTGTAAGGGAGAGAGACAGGCTCGCGCGCCAGCGAATGCAACGGGGTAGTTGATCACACAAAACAGGTGGTCTCTCTGCGACTGTAATAACCGTACGTGTTGTCTTAGGGGAACCACGTCATAGTTCTCTTTTCGGGATGCGCGTACGTGATCGATCGGCAAAGGTGACTAGCGGGGAGACACAGGAGTCGCGCGCGAATTGACGCGCCACGTACGCGTACCACACCTCCAAGCAAGCTATAGTCTTCCCGTACACGTACGACGAGCTTGCCGCGTGAGCCACCCACCGCGCGAGCGCGGCCGGCTGGCGCCGTGCCGGCAAGGCAGTTCAGTGCGCGTTCGCCACCGTGGCCGCGCGCGCGCCCGGCAGTCTCCGCGTGCACGGATCGTACGTGCGTGCGTGCCGACGCTCGCGCGCTGGAGCGCGGGGGCAGGCATAGCACGGCCGGCCGGTCGCCACGACGCGGGGGGCGACCATATGTGTGTACGATCGACTTGGCGCTGTTGGATGTGTATAGTCTCTTTCTGGTTTATCCCCATTGTATAAGAGATTTCCTGCACTTTACCACACATGTATATATATTGGCCATTCCTAACATGTATCAGATGCTTAGGTTTCTCTCCCGCCCCCGCACGCTCGCAGCTTCGTGCCTAGCTCCCCCGTCGCCGACCTCCCTCTACCTCGTCGCCGGCGCCGGCCACCTCCTCCCTCGCCCCGGCTCTCTCCTTCCCCGCCGCCACGCCGTCTCGCCCCGGCCCGCGCTGCCCCGAGCTCGGCCGCGGCCTGCCGTCGCTGTCCCGCGCCGCCCCGAGCGCGGCCGCGGCCTGCCGTTGCCGCCTCGCGCCGCCCCGCGCCTTCCCGTGCTCGGCCGCGGCCAGCAGCCACCTCCCCGCGCCCGACAGCCACCTCCCCGCGCCGCCCCGCGCCCGACCGCGACCTCCCCGCGCCCTGCCGCCCCTGGCCGCCTCCTGCTGCAGCCGGTGCTGCCCAGGGCCGGCCACTCCCACGCTCGCCCTTCCCCCCCGCTTCCTTCATCGGGGCTGGATTGAGCCAGCGCGAGCCCGATCCCGATCTGGATCGGGGCCTCCTGTAGCAGTTGACAAAAAAAAGAGCTCCTCATGTCTTCTTCGGGCTATGTCGCCGTTCCTCGGTGCTCGGTGATCTTCGATGGCACCAACTATGCCGAGTTTGCGGGGTTTATGCGTATCCACATGCGCGGTCTCCTTCTGTGGGGTGTTCTCTCTGGCGAGGTCCCCTGTCCGCCTTGCCCTGTTGCTTCAGTGGCTCCTACCCCGCCAGCACCGGCGGTTCTTGCTGCTGATGCTTCTCAGGCTGATCGCGATGCCGCCAAGGCTCTCGATGATACTGCAGTTGATGCCTATGATCAGCAGATGTCAGCCTATTCGGATGCCCTTTCTGCCTATCGTGATGATCTGTCTGCTTACACTCAGTGGTGCAATGATGATGCTCGTGCTGCTGCTGTTCTTACTGCGAGTGTCCTTCCTCAGTTTTCCTCGGAGTTCATGGGACTTGGCACAGTTGCAACGATGTGGTCTTATCTCTGTCAGCGCTATCAGCCCTCTGGTGATGCTCTCTACCTATCTGTGGTGCGTCAGGAGCATGCACTCCAGCAAGGTGATTCCTCTGTTGATGAGTTCTATTCACAGTGCTCTGCCATCTGGCGTCAGCTTGACTCTCTTCAGACCGTCGTTTGTGGAACTTGCCGTTGTTGTCAGACTACACGGTCCGATTTGGAGTTTCAGCGGGTTCACGAGTTCTTATTTCGTCTTCGCTCTGAGTTCGAGCCTTGCCGTGCTCACCTGCTCGCTCGTGGTTGTGTTCCTATCTCGGAGGTACTTGCGGAGCTTCGTGCTGAAGAGACCCGCCTACGCTCTGCTGGGTTACTTGTGGTTCCATCAGTGTTGGTCACCCGAGCTCCTCTGCTACCTACTCGCCTCACTGCTCCACCGCTCCTGCCTACTCCTTCAGGGGGGTGGGTCGTCCTTCTTATGCTGAGAGGGGCCGGTCGCGCCGTGACACCTTCTGTGGCTACTGCTCTCGGCCAGGTCACCCAGAGTCTGATTGCCGTGAGAAGAAGCGAGACCAGAGGCGCTCCTCTTCCAGTAGGACTCCTGGATCCTCCTCGACCCCGTCACTCACTGACCAGGACATTATGAGGCTCAAGTGTCTCTTAGCTTCCTCAGGCTCTTCGTCGACCGGTTCCGCTGCTGCTGTGACTGCAGCCACTGCTCCCCCACCGCAGGCATCTACACAGTCAGGTACATCTTCGTGGGTTCTGGATTCTGGCGCCTCTTTTCATATGTCTTCTGATTCTTCTGTGCTGTCTTCTCTCCGACCTCTTGATTCGCCTGTTAATGTTCTTACCGCTGATGGCACACCTCTTCCTGTTGCTAGCCGTGGTCTTCTTTCCACTCCATCTTTTTCTGTTCCTAATGTTTCACATGTTCCTCGCCTCATCATGAATCTTTTTTCCGCTGCCCAACTTACTGATTCTGGTTGTCGTGTCATTCTTGATACCGACTCTTGCTCCATTCAGGATCGTCGCACCAAGGCTTTGATTGGTGCTGGCCCCCGGCGCCGTGAGTCAGAGGGCCTTTGGGAGGTTGACTGGCTTTGTGTTCCTTCCGCTGCCACCACTTCAGCCAGCTCCCATGCTCTTGCTGCCTCTTCGTCTGCGTCCTTCCAGCAGTGGCATCATCGCCTTGGTCACCTATGTGGCTCTCGCTTGTCTTCTTTAGTTCGTCAGTGCCTCTTAGGGTCTGTATCTGGAGATGTTTCTTTACCTTGTACTGGCTGCAGACTTGACAAACAGACCCAGTTACCTTATTCTACCAGTGAGTCGGTATAAATCAGCATCCTTTTGACTTAGTTCATTCTGATGTATGGGGTCCTGCTCCCTTTGATTCGAAAGGTGGTCACCGCTACTATATCTTGTTTATTGATGATTTCTCTCGCTACACTTGGCTCTACATTATGAAATCTCGTAGCGAGGTTCTCTCTATATACAAACGTTTTGCTGCCATGGTTCACACCCAGTTTTCCACGCCCATTCGTACTTTTCGTGCTGACTCCGCTGGTGAGTTTATCTCCCAGCTGTTGTGTGGTTTTCTTGCGGAACAGGGTACTCTTGCCCAGTTCTCATGTCCTGGTGCACATGCTCAGAATGGCGTTGCCGAACATAAGCATCGTCATCTACTTGAGACGGCTCGTGCTCTGATGATTGCCGCCTCTCTCCCACCCCATTTTTGGGCTGAGGCTGTTTCTGCATCCACCTATCTCATCAACATACAACCATCGACTGCTCTGCAGGGTGGTATTCCTATGGAGTGTCTCACTGGTCGCTCTCCTGACTACTCAGCTCTTCGTATGTTTGGATGTGTGTGCTATGTTCTTCTTGCCCCGCGAGAACGCACCAAACTGACTGCTTAGTCGGTTGAGTGTGTTTTTCTTGGCTACAGCGATGAGCACAAGGGCTATCGCTGCTGGGATCCTGTTGGTCGTCGTTTGTGCATCTCGCGTGATGTGACCTTTGAAGAGTCTCGCTCTTTCTACCCACGTTCTTCTACCTCGAGCTTCTCTGTGCACGATCTTTATTTTCTTCTTCTCCCTGATACACCCTGCTATGTGCCTCCTCATGTTTTTCCTCCTCCGCCTGCACCTCTTCTTCCTTCTCCTTCACCACCGACACCATCTTCCCCATCCTCCTCCTCCAACTCTCCACCATCATCTCCAGTCCGTCGTCCTCTCTCACCATTTCCTCTTCACTATACTCGTCGCCCTCGTTCTGAGGATGTTTCCCCTGATGTGCCTTCCACCTCTGGTACACCTCCTTACACGCCTCCCCCGGTTCATAACCTCCGTGCTCGGCCTCGCCCCCCGCCTGATCGCTACTCTCCTGATCGGTACGGTCTCTCTGTTATTGCTGAGCCCACTTCCTATCGGACTGCCATGACTCAGCCTGAATGGCAGCTTGCGATGGCCGAAGAGCTTGCTGCCCTTGAGCGCTCTGGCACATGGGATCTGGTTTCCCTCCCTTCCGATGTCCGTCCCATCACCTGCAAGTGGGTCTACAAGATTAAGACTCGCTCTGATGGTTCTCTTGAGCGCTACAAAGCGCGCCTTGTGGCCCGTGGTTTTCAGCAGGAGCAGGGACGCGATTATGATGAGACATTCGCTCCTGTGGCCCATATGACCACTGTTCGCACTCTTCTTGCTGTTGCTTCTGTTCGTCATTGGTCTATCTCTCAACTTGATGTCCAGAACGCTTTTCTTAATGGCGAGTTGCGTGACGAGGTTTACATGCAGCCACCACGGGGTACTATGCTCCTGACGGTATGGTCTGTCGACTTCGCCGCTCCCTCTATGGTCTTAAACAGGCCCCTCGCGCCTGGTTTGAGCGCTTTGCCTCTGTGGTGACTGCCGCTGGTTTCTTGCCCAGTGATCACGATCCCGCGTTGTTTGTTCACACATCTCCTCGTGGTCGGACTCTTCTCCTTCTTTATGTTGATGATATGATCATCATTGGTGACGACTCTGACTACATTGCCTTTGTTAAGGCCCGCCTTCACGACCAGTTCCTCATGACTGATCTTGGTCCTCTTCGCTATTTTCTTGGGATTGAGATCTCCTCGACCTCTGATGGCTTCTACATCTCTCAAGGGAAATATATTCAGGATCTTCTCGCTCGAGCTGCTCTCAGTGATGACCGCACCGTTGTGACTCCTATGGAGCTCAATGTTCAGCTTCGTGCCTCTGATGGCGACCCTCTTCCTAATCCCACTCGCTATCGTCACCTCGTTGGTAGCCTTGTCTATCTTGCTGTTACGCGTCCTGACATCTCCTATCCTGTTCACATCCTGAGTCAGTTTGTTTCAGCCCCCACCTCTGTCCACTATAGTCACCTCCTCCGTGTTCTACGATATCTTCGTGGCACGATCTCTCAGCGTCTTTTCTTTCCCCGCTCCAGTTCTCTTGAGCTCCAGGCTTACTCTGATGCTACCTGGGCTAGTGATCCCTCTGATCGACGCTCACTTATTCTTGGTGGCTCTCTTATTGCTTGGAAGACAAAGAAACAGACTGCAATTTCTCGCTCGAGTACAGAGGCTGAGTTGCGAGCCATGGCTATGCTAACGGCTGAGGTGATCTGGTTACGGTGGTTACTTGAGGATTTTGGTGTGTCTGCTGCTACCTCGACTCCCTTACTGTCAGACAGTACTGGTGCTATCAGTATTGCGCGTGACCTGGTGAAGCATGAGCTCACTAAGCACATCGGTGTGGATGCCCACTTCGTGCGTGCTGCTGTGCAGGATCAGACTCTCACTCTTCACTATGTGCCCTTTGAGTTACAGTTGGCTGACTTCTTCACGAAGGCACAGACTCGGGCAGAGCATGCCTTTTTCCTCTCCAAACTCAGTGTTGTTGATTCACTATGAGTTTGAGGGGGGTGTTAGATGTGTATAGTCTCTTTCTGGTTTATCCCCATTATATAAAAGGTTTCCTGCACTTTACCACACATGTATATATATTGGCCTTTGGCCTTCAGTAAAGTAAGTTACCGCGGGGCTCGCAGCACGGAGAAGATAGGCCGGCCTCGACGACGCGCCGGGATGACGACTTTTCCCTGGGGCTGGCCGGGATGCGGCCGCGAAAACAACGTGCGCCCGTCAGTGCATACGTGGACGTACAGTGTTATGTGCGTGAAGCGTGCACTGCCCATCAGGACGTCGGAAAGGAGTGAAGCGTGTACTGCCGTGCTACACTGTTATGTGCACTCCGTGTGTACGTGCAACGGGTTAATCACCGCGCGCACAGCTAGCCTAGCTATTTGGTACACGTGTATATATAAAAAGCGCAGGAATATAAAAGTATAGGAGTACCATATCCTCCACCTGCACATCTGTTCAAACCGTCGTGCCCTGGACAAGTTGTGCTACCAATTTTGTTAGGGACATCTCTCTCTCTCTTGCATCTCTCCCCCGACGGTGCTGAATAGGGACCCAACGAGGCACGGGCCGATGCGGTGGCGAGCGACGGAGGAGGCAACATCGACCGCGGAGGAGGTGCAACGGGCAGGATCGAGCGGTGGGGAGGCGCGGCGGAGATGCCACGGGAGAACGGGGAGCTGGGGAGGCGTGTGTGGCCGGATGGGCGTCCGCAACGGCAGCCCGGTGGTCGCTAGCGGTAGGTGGCATGGTGGTCCAATAGTGGACGACGGCGTAGGTTGTCAGGCCAAGGCGGCTGACCCGACAGTAAGGCAGGGTGATGCCGAGGTAGGCGTCTACCGGTGGATGGCAGGGGCACGCGGAGGCATGAGGTTCGGGCGGTTGGCTCCCGCCACGGTCAATTGAATTATATGGGAACATGCATCTTTCACTTTATATGGGGGAAATGGGATGTTTTTTTAATAATTACAAAAGAAAAATTGAGTACATGAAAGGTGCTGGAACGTGTTTTTTGTGCTAATTTCCCCTCCATGTGATTTTTTCTTTTGAAAATATGAAAGCTGCTGGAGATGTTATGAGGAAACCACCCATGGAGGCATGGAGCACCACTTTCTCATACATTCGTAAGATCCGACGACCACTCGTTTCATGAATCGTCGAAAAAATTACCGTGCAATTATGTCGATACTATAAGGATATGGAAACATATCGTCAATTTACCATTTCATAGGTGTACTCTCGACTGAATGAAGTCTATGATCGACCAAAGTCCCGCCCATCTTCTCTATCCGGATAGAAATCTCATTTCACTACTGGAATCGACTACTTTGTCGAGTGCCCGAGAAACTCGGCGAAACTGGAAAAAAAACTCGGCAACGACTTAGCTGAGAACTGTTCTCGGCAATAGGCATACGGAGTATAACCCTCAAGCAAACAGAACTTTGTCGTGAGCCTTCTATCAGGGACTCGACAAAAATATTGCCAAGAACCAAAGGGGACCTCTCGGCAAAATAAAGTGACTTCACAATTCGAACAGAGATGGCGGTTGCCACATGGCACATCTTTTCCTAGTCTTACTTACACATGCCTCGACAGACACGAACGAATAGGAGGCTGCCACGTCAATGTTTGTTTGACAGTGGGGCCCACGCCTTATGCCGAGTACCTTATTTGGCCGAGACCTCCTCGCTCTTGGCCCCAACCTTCTCCCGTCTTTCCGCCTATCCCGAAGCTCTCACGTCCGGCGGCATTCGGTGCCTCCTTTGGCAGCGGCCGTAGCTCCCTTTCCCGCGGTGGTGGTTCTAATCGACGAGTTGGCTTCATCTTCGTCGAATCTTGCTCCGACGGCTTGGGATTGCTCAGACTCTAGCCAGGCAAAATCCTTGGTCGACGTTTTGATGCTGGCACCGGCGACACACGTGGGTGCCGTCCCCTTCTTCAAGGCGCTACCACGGTCGACATCTTGCCCCTCTTCGAACAACAGGGGAAACCCTAGGTCCAGCTATCCCGGATCGGGCTGCCACGGCATCTCAGCGTCGTTCTCCTTCGTGAACGCACTTTCTTGTTTGCTCGCGGTGTCCTCGGTAGTGGTTTTGGAGTTTGGTCGTCATGTTAGTTTGGTTTGGTTTTCTTCCCAAGACGGCGAGTTTTCGCTGTGTTGTTTTCTCTTTCTGGGCCGAGCATTGCATGCCTCTCTGCTCCGGACATCATGTTCACGCCTACTGTATTTGTGTCGACATCCATTGTTCTCCTGTGTCGACTTATGCTATCAATAATTTTCAAAGGCAATTATTTCTATCAATTTCTAGTCTCCATCCTGGCTTTTGGCTCCTGTAGGGGGAAAAGCAGGAAACAGATATGCACAGCAGGGCCGAACCCTACAACTGAGCTGCAGAATCATCCGCATGCACACCTTTCTTTATCGGTTTACCAGAGAAGTCAAGAAAGCTGTTCCATTAATTGCTCTGGGCTTTCTTCCCTCCAATAGCTAACCTCGATGGATCTTCGGCTGGGAAAGTTCGCGAGCTAGTACTGCTCCTATCCTCCAACTAAAATTGAGCAATGCAACTTTTACTACCTTGTGGAACTTGATTTCCTCTTGTAATTTATGACAACGTCACGCATGAACATGAAATAAAACAGAGAAACGGCTGGTACACGCACATCTTTTACTTTCTGCTGCTTAATTTCCTCTTATAGTTTATGACGACGTCAACCGTGAACATGAACGAAAAGAGAGAAACGGCTGGCACAGACACATTGATCGACCGTTCCTGTTGATCGACGGTACTGTTGGTGCTGTTCTGTTGCCGTGGTGGTTATGCTGGCCATGCATGCTGTGGTGCATGATGATTTACCCGGCGATGGCGGTGACGCAGAGGGGATCAGTTCGGTTTGGGGCATGATTTTTGTGGAGATTTTTAGGGTCACGTGTCCTTTCTCTAGGGGTGCAGGCGGGCATCCCGCATAAGCCTGCATAAACAAGTGATTAGTTCAAACCAAGCTAAATCTGCCCGGAGAAATTATAACTAAGCTCACATATTTTGACTTGGAAGCGGGGCGGATCGGGCTTTCTCGGAGCTCCTCCCCCCCCCCCCCCCCTACCTGCCGGTTGCCTCGGCGTTTCCCTCTCAAGGTTGGTGCACTTCTCCTCTCGAACGATGCTTTCAGAACGTAATTCTTCTATGCAGCAATGAGGATAATCCTCAAGTTACGGACCCAGTCCGTGTAGTTGCTACCATCATCTTTTAACTTAGCTTTCTTTAGGAACGCATTAAAATTCAAAGTAACAGTAGCACGGGCCATCGATCTACAACAACATAGACATGCAAAATACTATCAGGTACTAAGTTCATGATAAATTAAAGTTCAATTAATCATATTACTTAAGAACTCCCACTTAGATAGACATCTCTCTAATCATCTAAGTGATCACGAGATTCAAATCAACTAAACCATGTCCGATCATCACGTGAGATGGAGTAGTTTTCAATGGTGAACATCACTATGTTGATCATATCTACTATACGATTCACGCTCGACCTTTCGGTCTCAGTGTTCCAAGGCCATATCTGCATATGCCAGGCTCGTCAAGTTTAACCCGAGTATTCTGCGTGTGCAAAAACTGGCTTGCACCCGTTGTATGTGAACGTAGAGCTTATCACACCGATCATCACGTGGTGTCTCGGCACGACGAACTGTCGCAACGGTGCATAATCAGAGAGAACACTTATACCTTGAAATTTTAGTGAGAGATCATCTTATAATGCTACCGCCGAACTAAGCAAAATAAGATGCATAAAGGATAAACATCACATACAATCAATATAAGTGATATGATATGGCCATCATCATCTTGTGCCTTTGATCTCCATTTTGTGGCGCCTGGATAATCAAGCTACAGTAAACCTTTGCTAATGGTGCCACGTCACCTCGGTTACTGTTGATAAACTCGAGTTAGTTCAAAAACGATTCGAGTTAAAATTTAAAATATAGGCCAACAATAAAAGTTTTCAAATAATGAAAACTAAACAAAAAAAAAACTGAAAACTAAATTGTTCAAAATTTAGAAAATGAATCATGGGTGATTGTGGTGGAGAAACCACATTTTGATAAAATGTTTAGATGCAAGAAATTAATTAAAACAGGGGCTGAACAATTACTTAAATGCTTTTAAATAGCAAACAAATATAAACCTATTTATTAAAGTGTGAAACTTCTTGTGGCAGAGGGTTATTTAAAACACTAATTTAAGTGTTGGTCTCTTATTTTTATAAAACTAAAATCTACTAGTAATAAAATAAAACAGAAAAGAAAAGTAAATAAAAGAAATTGGAAAAGAATAAAAATAAAAAGGGGAGAAACCCCCTGCCCTCGTGGGCCTCGTGGCCCAGCTGGCCATTCAGCCGGCCGGCCAGGCCTGCCCACACGGCCCACCCCACTCCCCCGGCCTACTTACCCCTCCCCCCGAAACCCTAGGCCTCACCACTCTCTCCCCGATCCCCTTCTCCTCCCCATCTGGATCGGGCAACTGACCCCGAGCCCCTCGCCCCACATCGCCGGCGCCCTTCCCACGCGCCCGTCGCCGTCGACCGCCTCACCTCGCCGACCCCTCCACCGACGGACCCCCCCTCGAGCATCGTAGCCGCCCTGGCTTCGCAGGACGCCGCACCGAGAACACTGCACCGCCCCGACGCCATTGTAGTCGCCATCGCCCCGCTCCACGCCGTCGCCCGGCCTCGTCGATGCCTCCCCGCCTCTCCCTCGCCGGCTCCAACACGCCATCGCCGCCCTCCTCTCCGTCGCCGGCGCTCCCCGTCCCCGTCGCCTGTGCGGCCTCGCCGGACCTCCCCGAGCCCACTGCTGTTGCCCTACGACCGCCGGTGAGGCCCCGGCCTCTCCTTCTTCCCCCCCGCGCTCTCTGCTGCAGTTGCGTCCCACCGCGCTCGCGCCCCCCTTGCCCCGCCGCTGGACTTGCTCCGGCCGCCACCGCGCGCCCGCGCGCGCCACACCTCCCTACAGCCCCACCGTGAGCGCCCTCCTCCTCTCCCCTCTTCCCCCGTCACCGCGCGCCCGAGGCCATGCTCGCTCGCGGCCTCCCCGCGCTCGTCGCGCCTCCTCTGGATGGCCATCGCGCCCGAGCCGTTCCCCGTCGTCGCCTCGCCGTACACGGCCGCCCGACCGCGCCCAGCGCCTCACCCCGCTGAGGCCTCTCCGCCGCGCCCTGGCGCCGCACCGCCGTGGCCTCACCGCTGTCGCCTCCGGCGACCGGCCTCGCCGTGCCCTCCTGTCGCCGGTGCCCCTCTGGTGGCCACGGGCCTGCGTGCCCGCACCCGCGCCCAAAACCACTATGGCCCCCTGGGGCCTATGACACATGGGCCCCGCCCCTAAAATGTTTTTTTAAAAGGAAAAGGAATTAAATAATAAATAATTAATAAAAATAAATAATAAAAATAAATAAATAAATAATAAAAATAATTCATAAAAATAAATAAATAATAATAATAATAAAATTTAGTTAATTAACTTAATTAATCCATTTAATTAAATAACTTAAACTAATTATTCAATTAATAAAAACTAACTACTGTTTAGTTAACCTGAGACTATGACGAACGGGACCCACACGTCTGTTGACCCAGTCAACAGATGGTTGACTGATGACATCATGCTGACCTCACGCTGACGTCATAATTAATTTTCTAATTGAATTAATTCTATTAATTCTAGAAATAATTTAAATCTTTATAAATTAATATAAAATAATCCGTAGCTCGGATGAAAAAACTTTGTACATGAAAGTTGCTCAGAACGACGGGACGAATCCGGTTACGCAGCCCGCTCGTCCGCCACGCATCCCTAGCATAACGAACACGCAACTTTTCCCCTCCGATTCATCTGCCCGAAAACGCGAAACACCGGGGATATTTTCCCGGATGTTTCCCCCCTTCACCGGTATCACCTCATACCGTGTTTGAACACGTCTAGGTCTGCCTGTTGTCCTGTTATGCACTTGCTTGCTATGTATTTACTATTTCTCCCCCCCTCTTCTCTTCGGTAGACCCCGTGACGATGTTGATGCCCCTGTGGTCGACTACGTCACCGATGACCCCTCCTTCTTGTCTGCTCAACCAGGCAAGCCCCCCCTTGATCACCAGATATCGCCTAGTCTTCTCTATACTGCTTGCATTAGAGTAGTGTAGCATGTTACTGCTTTCCGTTAATCCTATCCTGATGCATAGCCTGACATTGTTGCTACAGTTGTTACCCTTACCTGCTATCCTACATGCTTAGTATAGGATGCTAGTGTTCCATCAGTGGCCCTACACTCTTGTCCGTCTGCCATGCTATACTACTGGGCCGTGATCACTTCGGGAGGTGATCACGGGTATATACTATATACATTATATACATGACACATGTGGTGACTAAAGTCGGGTCGGCTCGTTGAGTACCCGCAAGTGATTCTGATGAGGGGGCTCAAAGGACAGGTGGCTCCATCCCGGTAGAGGTGGGCCTGGGTTCCTGACGGCCCCGACTGTACTTTGTGGCGGAGCGACAGGGCAGGTTGAGACCACCTAGGAGAGAGGTGGGCCTGGCTCTGGTCGGCGTTCGCGGATACTTAACACGCTTAACGAGTTCTGGGTATTTGATCTGAGTCTGGCCATTTGGTCTATACGCACTAACCATCTATGCGGGAGTAGTTATGGGTATCCCGGCGTCATGGTATCAGCCGAAGCCTTCGTGACGTCAGCGACTGAGTGGCGCGCGCCGCATTGGACCGTAAGCTCGCGCTTGTATTAAGGGGGCTAGGTCTGCTTCCGGCCGCGTACGCAACGTGCAGGTGTGCATAGGGCGATGGGCCCAGACCCCTGCGCGCATAGGGTTAGACCGGCGTGCTGACCTCTCTGTTGTGCTTAGGTGGGGCTGCGACGTGTTGATCTTCCGAGGCCGGGCATGACCTAGAAAAGTGTGTCCGGCCAAATGGGATCGAGCGTGTTGGGTTATGTGGTGCACCCCTGCAGGGAAGTTTATCTATTCGAATAGCCGTGTCCCTCGGTAAAAGGACGACCCGGAGTTGTACCTTGACCTTATGACAACTAGAACCGGATACTGAATAAAATACACCCTTCCAAGTGCCAGATACAACCCGGTGATCGCTCTCTAACAGGGCGACGAGGAGGGGATCGCCGGGTAGGATTATGCTATGCGATGCTACTTGGAGGACTTCAATCTACTCTCTTCTACATGCTGCAAGATGGAGGCTGCCAGAAGCGTAGTCTTCGACAGGATTAGCTATCCCCCTCTTATTCTGGCATTCTGCAGTTCAGTCCACTGATATGGCCCTTTACACATATACCCGTGCATATGTAGTGTAGCTCCTTGCTTGCGAGTACTTTGGATGAGTACTCACGGTTGCCTTTCTCCCTCTTTTCCCCTTTCTGTACCTGATTGTCGCAACCAGATGCTGGAGTCCAGGAGCTAGAGATCCCGAGGATGATTCTACATGGAGTTCGGCTTCGAGGAGTAGTTTGGAGGTCCCAGGTAGGAGGCCTTGCCTTTTCGATCGTTGCTACTTTTGTGCTAGCCTTCTTAAGGCAAACTTATTTAACTTATGTCTGTACTCAGATATTGTTGCTTCCGCTGACTCGTCTGTGATCGAGCACTTGTATTCGAGCCGTCGAGGCCCCTGGCTTGTATTATGATGCTTGTATGACTTAATTATGCATTAGAGTTGTGTTGTGATATCTTCCCGTGAGTCCCTGATCTTGATCGTACACATTTGCGTGCATGATTAGTGTACGGTCAAATCGGGGGCGTCACAAGTTGGTATCAAAGCCGACTGCCTGTAGGAATCCCCCTTTCCAACTCCTTGGCCAAGTCGAGTCTAGACATTGCAAAAACTTTTACTAACATGGCTGTGTGTCTTACGGGCCCACGTCGCCATTGGGTGGTATTAGGATCTTTTAATCCTTGTCTATACTCTGGGACTCTGATCTCTCTTCTATTCGGGTTAAGTGAATTTTACTAAATCTAACATTAGGATCTCGTTATCACTTTCACCCGGAGAGCCCCTTATTACTGATGATCGTCTGCTGCACGTGAAGACCCTGAAGATACTCTCCGCTGATAACCCGAGAACTTGTGTTCATTGCTTTTGCAATTCTCTTTCATCGATAAACTCCTATGGATAACCACGTATACTCGCCATTCATACATTGTTTCCCAGTTGATCTTGTTATTACAAGATACCCCGAAATTCTCTCTGTTGTTCCGAGAATCCTTTGAGCTTACTGCCTTGCTGTTCTTTGTCACCTGAATACCCCTACGGATAATTCTCGCACTTACCGAGTATCCGGTCATCCCCAGTTGATTCAAGTATTCCACAATAGTCTTCAAAATACTATTCGATCTTCCGAAAATCCTCAGGAGCCTATTGCTCTCGAAATTCTTGTTTGCTTGCATTATGGTTAATCCCATAAGTCTCGTAATCTTATTGGCATATCTTGTCATTATCATTTTGAGTCCGTTGATTCAATTTGTTGCGACTGCTCGCAATCCTCAATCATATCCTAGAATTCATTCTTCCGGCTCAGACGTCATTTTAAAAGTGAGCTGGATCTCGACCTATCAAATTGCCATCGATTGTACCCCTAAGCCTACTCAACTTACCCATCCTTGATCAGAGCGTTGCTTCTGACCCCATGATTTGGAAATCATAATTCTTTTGCATTTGAACTTTGAGTTAGTCAGTTGTTTCTTTAATCAGATCTCCTTGCATTCTTCTTCCTCTGGTTGAGTACCGATGCTCACATCAGATCCCTAGTTGACCATCGGTTCCTTTGTTGGATTTTATCCGACAGTGTCCTTCATATTGAATAACCTTGTGAGCCTTTCCATGGGTATATAATGCCTTTGGTAAATTGTATCATCTGTTTTTGAACAATGCTCTTCTTTCGAGCTTGTAATATTTAGTCCGAAGTTTGTGGTATATGATCCTAAGATGCCTTGATGGGTTGAACCTATGCCTTTCATAATATGTGTGAACTCGAAAGTTTTCATGAGTCATACTCTTCTGGTATTTTGCCAGATAAAATTTTTCAACACTGCAACTTCATCAAACGCGAGAAGTGAATGAAAGGTTACACATTTAAGAAGTGGGAGTCGACCTTGAACTTTGCGTTCATGCCCATGGACACGATGTAGATCTTATCATTAAAGCTTTTCTTAAATTAATTATTTCCTTGGTATAAGTTCATCTTATATCTGGGATCTGGCCTTTTGCAATCGTGGTTCCGACCATGTTCTCTTTTAAATACCATTTCTCGTACAAGTTGAGCACTTGTCTTCTGCAGAGCAATACCCTAGTCCAGCCTCTACCTTGATTTGTCGTCGAGTATTACCCCCTGGTATCTCGAGATTAACATGGAACTGCATAACTTCTTATGAGTTCTTCATCAAGTGCTACATTCTCACTGATTCCAATTTTCCACGGGCCCTGAGTTATTAATCACGCAAAGACACCGATAACTGAACTGAGTCCGCACTACGGTTCAACAACTCTTAGTAATCTTCTTTAAGTATGAGTTTGTACCCGATCACGTCATTCCTAGCCTGATTGGCTACATCATTATCGTGCCGATTTTAACTGTGCTACCTGGTCTTTATTCCCGGAGCACCACTTTCGACGATGAGCTAAGCTTACGTCGATTTTCCTCGTCATATCATTTCGCCTTGGACAACAAGCTTGATTTCGAGTTTGTGTCGTACCCCTGGTTCCAATAACTTTTCGCTTCATCGTTCCCTTGACTTGATGTCATCGCCGATCGATTACCTCTTCATAAATTCTCGCTACAAATGTGTCGTGAACATCATCAACATTCTGAGCTCTTCGAAGATATCTATCGAATTGTGGATGAGAAATACCATCCTTGCCCTCGATGATTTGTTTTATCATCGACCATTTTATTGCCTTCCATTCAACACAAACTTGTTCGTATTTTGTGTTGTATCTTGATTTCCCTGCTATCCAACCTATGTTATGTTCTACCGTGGAGTATTACCATCTTCGATGTCAAGAATGTCGTGAGCATTACTCCACCTCTTAAGAATTCTTGGTACAGTGATACTTCTCACCATCACCATTCTTTCTTGGTCCCCGTGTTGTTTCTAAACGAAATACCGACAAATGGTCTGTGACGTGTAAATTCTAAACTTCTAGCAACCCTATTGCTTTGAAGTTATTGGTCTATAGTTTCATTCTACGTCTATGGCTTAATGAATCATCATTTGAACATTGATCGTGCTACCTAGCCCACATTTCGGGTGCACATTTCAACCAATGTTTAACTGTGTATGTTTTCCTCGAGCATACATCATTAAGTCATTCGATCTAGCTAATGTTATCTCCTTGTTCACATAGTTGTGGAAATCCATCTTTGGGAACTCTCAATGGAATGTCGCCGAGTACATCAGCCACCTCCTATCCCTCTCTTTGGTTTAATGAAGAACTCTGGTTTCGGAACTTGCTTTCATAGTTCATTTCCCGAGAATCTTACAATGTCATCCCATCAATTTGTGTTGCACTTTTCTTCTCAGACATCCTGAGTCTGAGGTATCCTGACACCAATCAGATCTGAATCTCGGTCAGATATGATGGTTGGAACATATTTCCAAGAGTTATAACATTGGCCTATTTATGACCCGGTAAGGTGATGATACCCAGCACACCTGGCGGGAGGACCTATTGTAATAATTTTTCCCTTTTAGCAAGGTTAGCTATTCTTCCATGAGAAAGTGGTAAGACTTATTCTATAAGTTGTTTCCGATGGATCCTTTGTATCCAAAGTCTGACCTTTGCTTGAAGACCATGCCAATGTTATCTCGAAGCATGTGTGTGGTACTCCGATTTTCAATAAGAGCATTTGAAGAACAATGCAAAATTTTCTTTGTCCATTATCCAAACACCGTTGTATGGGTGATGTCATGAAATTTCTCTCACCTTACCTAAAGAGTTTTCTACATTATATCCTGTCCTGGATATCATGCTCTGCTTGTCCTTGGGAAGGATACACCCTTGAAATATGTGTTTAAACACATTTTCCTTTCCATTCTTCTGTTTAATCTGATAACCATATTTTCCTTTCCATTGTTTGGTTTAACCTTTCTGGTGGTCTATATGATCTAAGCAGTAATATTCTCCTGCTTATGTAAACACCTCGGTGTACAATTCTGTCAGCAAGACCCTGTTACTATTGTTGATGACATCCCGGTAGCCGCCGATGGACGAGAACTTTGCCTTATGGTCCGCCTCGTTTCAATGAGCAGGAAAATGGTTCTCTTCGTCCCTCCCCCTTGGTACCAACGTGTTGCCGACATAACTGACAGGGTACTCTCTGACATGCCTTGCTATCATGACCGTGCAACATGTCACTGCTCCTATAAAAAAAACCCACATGGTGGGCCCATAACCCACAGTTCCACAGGATCGAAAACTGACTCTCCTGTACACCGTGTTGTCAGAGTTATTCCTCGCTCTTGACTTTGTATGTAATTCACGGGCCACCTGCCTAGTGATCTATACTCGTATTAGATGCAATGCTTATTCACATTGCTCTAAACCCCTTCAACACTTTGTTCAGGCAACGAACGATTGCCTATGCGCTTGAAAACTTTTATTTTTGTACCTTCTTACTTTGCTCTCGATAATTTCTTAAGTTGCAATTCGAGAGTTACTTTCCGCCACCTTCGCCGATGTTATCGACCAGATAGTCAACCTTACAGAAGTCCGTTCTTCCAGAATACCCCCTTACTCTGTCGTAAGTACGATGGAGTTCCCGAAGAAAGGACGTCAACTTTATCATGATGACCTGAAATAGCAGAATGAAGTCATCAATGTAATGGATCAACCTCTTCGAGAAGAACAACCAAGACCAAGAACACTCCCTAGAATTTCGTAACCCGAACCTTCCCCCTTTACTTCCCTCTTAAATCTCGGGACGAGATTTCTTGTAGTGGAGGAGAATTGTGACGCCCGGATAATCAAGCTACAGTAAACCTTTGCTAATGATGCCACGTCACCTCGGTTACTGTTGATAAACTCGAGTTAGTTCAAAAACGATTCGAGTTAAAATTTAAAATATAGGCCAACAATAAAAGTTTTCAAATAATGAAAACTAAACAAAAAAACTGAAAACTAAATTGTTCAAAATTTAGAAAATGAATCATGGGTGATTGTGGTGGAGAAACCACATTTTGATAAAATGTTTAGATGCAAGAAATTAATTAAAACATGGGCTAAACAATTACTTAAATGCTTTTAAATAGCAAACAAATATAAACCTATTTTATTAAAGTGTGAAACTTCTTGTGGCAGAGGGGTAATTTAAAACACTAATTTAAGTGTTGGTCTCTTATTTTTATAAAACTAAAATCTACTAGTAATAAAATAAAACAGAAAAGAAAAGTAAATAAAAGAAACTGGAAAAGAATAAAAATAAAAAGGGGAGAAACCCCCTGCCCTCGTGGGCCTCGTGGCCCAGCTGGCCATTCAGCCGGCCGGCCAGGCCTGCCCACACGGCCCACCCCACTCCCCCGGCCTACTTACCCCTCCCCCCGAAACCCTAGGCCTCACCACTCTCTCCCCGATCCCCTTCTCCTCCCCATCTGGATCGGGCAACTGACCCCGAGCCCCTCGCCCCACATCGCCGGCGCCCTTCCCACGCGCCCGTCGCCGTCGACCGCCTCACCTCGCCGACCCCTCCACCGACGGACCCCCCCTCGAGCATCGTAGCCGCCCTGGCTTCGCAGGACGCCGCACCGAGAACACTGCACCGCCCCGACGCCATTGTAGTCGCCATCGCCCCGCTCCACGCCGTCGCCCGGCCTCGTCGATGCCTCCCCGCCTCTCCCTCGCCGGCTCCAACACGCCATCGCCGCCCTCCTCTCCGTCGCCGGCGCTCCCCGTCCCCGTCGCCTGTGCGGCCTCGCCGGACCTCCCCGAGCCCACTGCTGTTGCCCTACGACCGCCGGTGAGGCCCCGGCCTCTCCTTCTTCCCCCCCCGCGCTCTCTGCTGCAGTTGCGTCCCACCGCGCTCGCGCCCCCCTTGCCCCGCCGCTGGACTTGCTCCGGCCGCCACCGCGCGCCCGCGCGCGCCACACCTCCCTACAGCCCCACCGTGAGCGCCCTCCTCCTCTCCCCTCTTCCCCCGTCACCGCGCGCCCGAGGCCATGCTCGCTCGCGGCCTCCCCGCGCTCGTCGCGCCTCCTCTGGATGGCCATCGCGCCCGAGCCGTTCCCCGTCGTCGCCTCGCCGTACACGGCCGCCCGACCGCGCCCAGCGCCTCACCCCGCTGAGGCCTCTCCGCCGCGCCCTGGCGCCGCACCGCCGTGGCCTCACCGCTGTCGCCTCCGGCGACCGGCCTCGCCGTGCCCTCCTCTCGCCGGTGCCCCTCTGGTGGCCACGGGCCTGCGTGCCCGCACCCGCGCCCAAAACCACTATGGCCCCCTGGGGCCTATGACACATGGGCCCCGCCCCTAAAACGTTTTTTTAAAGGAAAAGGAATTAAATAATTAATTAATTAATAAAAATAATTAATAAAAATAAATAATAAAAATAAATAATAAAAATAATTCATAAAAATAAATAAATAATAATAATAATAAAATTTAGTTAATTAACTTAATTAATCCATTTAATTAAATAACTTAAACTAATTATTCAATTAATAAAAACTAACTACTGTTTAGTTAACCTGAGACTATGACGAACGGGACCCACACGTCTGTTGACCCAGTCAACAAATGGTTGACTGATGACATCATGCTGACCTCACGCTGACGTCATAATTAATTTTCTAATTGAATTAATTCTATTAATTCTAAAAATAATTTAAATCTTTATAAATTAATATAAAATAATCCGTAGCTCGGATGAAAAAACTTTGTACATGAAAGTTGCTCAGAACGACGGGACGAATCCGGTTACGCAGCCCGCTCGTCCGCCACGCATCCCTAGCATAACGAACACGTAACTTTTCCCCTCCGATTCATCTGCACAAAAACGCGAAACACCGGGGATATTTTCCCGGATGTTTCCCCCCCTTCACCGGTATCACCTCATACCGTGTTAGAACACGTCTAGCTCTGCCTGTTGTCCTGTTATGCACTTGCTTGCTATGTATTTACTGTTTCTCCCCCCCTCTTCTCTTCGGTAGACCCCGTGACGATGCTGATGCCCCTGTGGTCGACTACGTCACCGATGACCCCTCCTTCTTGTCTGAGCAACCAGGCAAGCCCCCCCCCTTGATCACCAGATATCGCCTAGTCTTCTCTATACTGCTTGCATTAGAGTAGTGTAGCATGTTACTACTTTCCGTTAATCCTATCCTGATGCATAGCCTGACATTGTTGCTACAGTTGTTACCCTTACCTGCTATCCTACATGCTTAGTATAGGATGCTAGTGTTCCATCAGTGGCCCTACACTCTTGTCCGTCTGCCATGCTATACTACTGGGTCGTGATCACTTCGGGAGGTGATCACGGGTATATACTATATACATTATATACATGACACATGTGGTGACTAAAGTCGGGTCGGCTCGTTGAGTACCCGCAAGTGATTCTGATGAGGGGGCTGAAAGGACAGGTGGCTCCATCCCGGTAGAGGTGGGCCTGGGTTCTTGACGGCTCCCGACTGTACTTTGTGGCGGAGCGACAGGGCAGGTTGAGACCACCTAGGAGAGAGGTGGGCCTGGCCCTGGTCGGCGTTCACAGATACTTAACACGCTTAACGAGTTCTGGGTATTTGATCTGAGTCTGGCCATTTGGTCTATACGCACTAACCATCTACGCGGGAGTAGTTATGGGTATCCCGGCGTCGTGGTATCAGCCGAAGCCTTCGTGACGTCAGCGACTGAGTGGCGCGCGCCGCATTGGACCGTAAGCTCGCGCTTGTATTAAGGGGGCTAGGTCTGCTTCCGGCCGCGTACGCAACGTGCAGGTGTGCATAGGGCGATGGGCCCAGACCCCTGCGCGCATAGGGTTAGACCGGCGTGCTGACCTCTCTGTTGTGCTTAGGTGGGGCTGCGACGTGTTGATCTTCCGAGGCCGGGCATGACCCAGAAAAGTGTGTCCGGCCAAATGGGATCGAGCGTGTTGGGTTATGTGGTGCACCCTTGCAGGGAAGTTTATCTATTCGAATAGCCGTGTCCCTCGGTAAAAGGACGACCCGGAGTTGTACCTTGACCTTATGACAACTAGAACCGGATACTGAATAAAATACACCCTTCCAAGTGCCAGATACAACCCGGTGATCGCTCTCTAACAGGGCGACGAGGAGGGGATCGCCGGGTAGGATTATGCTATGCGATGCTACTTGGAGGACTTCAATCTACTCTCTTCTACATGCTGCAAGATGGAGGCTGCCAGAAGCGTAGTCTTCGACAGGATTAGCTATCCCCCTCTTATTCTGGCATTCTGCAGTTCAGTCCACTGATATGGCCCTTTACACATATACCCGTGCATATGTAGTGTAGCTCCTTGCTTGCGAGTACTTTGGATGAGTACTCACGGTTGCCTTTCTCCCTCTTTTCCCCTTTCTGTACCTGATTGTCGCAACCAGATGCTGGAGTCCAGGAGCTAGAGATCCCGAGGATGATTCTACATGGAGTTCGGCTTCGAGGAGTAGTTTGGAGGTCCCAGGCAGGAGGCCTTGCCTTTTCGATCGTTGCTACTTTTGTGCTAGCCTTCTTAAGGCAAACTTGTTTAACTTATGTCTGTACTCAGATATTGTTGCTTCCGCTGACTCGTCTGTGATCGAGCACTTGTATTCGAGCCCTCGAGGCCCCTAGCTTGTATTATGATTCTTGTATGACTTAATTATGCATTAGAGTTGTGTTGTGATATCTTCCCGTGAGTCCCTGATCTTGATCGTACACATTTGCGTGCATGATTAGTGTACGGTCAAATCGGGGGCGTCACACATTTCCAAAGCACCGTCATGATCACCATCGTCATCGGCTTGACACCTTGATCTCCATCGAAGCATCGTTCTCGTCTCGCCAACTATTGCTTCTACGACTATCGCTACCGCTTAGGGATAAAGTAAAGCAATTACATGGCGATTGCATTTCATGCAATAAAGCGACAACCACATGGCTCCTGCCAGTTGCTGATAATAATTACAAAACATGATCATCTCATACAACAATTTATATATATCACGCCTTGACCATATCACATCACAACATACCCTGCAAAAACAAGTTAGACGTCCTCTACTTTGTTGTTGCAAGTTTTACGTGGCTGCTACGGGCTTAGCAAGAACCATTCTTACCTACGCATCAAAACCACAACGATTTTTCGTCAAATGTGCTGTTTTAACCTTCAACAAGGACCGGGCGTAGTGACACTCGATTCAACTAAAGTTGGAGAAACAGACACCCACTAGCCACCTGTGTGCAAAGCACGGCGGTAGAACTAGTCTCATGAATGTGGTCATGTAATGTCGGCCTGGGCCGCTTCATCCAACAATACCGCCAAATCAAAGTATGACATGCTGTTAAGCAGTATGACTATTATCGCCCACAACTCTTTGTGTTCTACTCATGCATATAACATCTACGCATAGACCTGGCTCGGATGCCACTGTTGGGGAATGCAGTATTTCAAAAAAATTCCTACGATCACGTAAGATCTATCTACGAGATGCATAGCAATGAGTTGGGAGAGTGTGTCCACGTACCCTCATAGACCGAAAGCGGAAGCGTTAAGTAATGCGGTTGATGTAGTCGAACGTCTTCACGATCCAACTGATCAAGTGCCGAACGCACGACACCTCCGCGATCTGCACACGTTCAGCTCGGTGACGTTCCACGAACTCTAGATCCAGCTGAGGCGGAGGGAGAGTTCCATTAGCACGACGGCGTGGTGACGGTGATGATGTAGTTACCGACGCAGGGCTTCGCCTAAGCACTACGACAATATGACCGAGGTGGAAATCTGTGGAGGGGGCACCGCACACGGCTAAGATCAACTTGTGTGTCTATGGGGTGCCCCCTGCCCCCGTATATAAAGAAGCAAGGGGGAGGCCGGCCGACCCTCATAGGGCGCGCCCAAGGGGGGCAATCCTACTCCAAGTAGGAGTTGGATCCCCCCTTTCCTAGTCCAACTAGGAGAAGAAGGAAGGAGTGGGGAAAGAGAAGGAAGGAGGGGGCGCCGCCCCTCCCCCTAGTCCAATTCGGATTAGGCCCATGGGGGGGGGCGCGGCCAGCCCTTGGCTGCCCTCTCTCTTCCCTAGGCCCAATAAGGCCCATTACTTCTTCGGTGGTTACGATAACCCTTCCGGCACTCCGATATTTATCCGGTGACCCCCGGAACTCATCCGGTGTCCGAATAACATCGTCCAATATATCATTCTTTATGTATTGACCATTTCGAGACTCCTCGTCATGTCAGTGATCACATCCGGGACTCCGAACAACCTTCGGTACATCAAATCACAAAACTCATAATACATATCGTCATCGAACGTTAAGCGTGCGGACCCTACGGGTTCGAGAACTATGTAGACATGACCGAGACTCATCTCCGGTCAATAACCAATAGCGGAACCTGGATGCTCATATTGGTTCCTACATATTCTACGAAGATCTTTATCGGTCAAACCACACAACAACATACGTTGTTCCCTTTGTCATCGGTATGTTACTTGCCCGAGATTCGATCGTCGGTATCATCATTCCTAGTTCAATCTCGTTACCGGCAAGTCTCTTTACTCCTTCCGTAGTGCATCTTCCCACAACTAACTCATTAGTTACATTGCTTGCAAGGCTTATAGTGATGTGCATTACCGAGAGGGCCCAGAGATACCTCTCCAACAGTCGGAGTGACAAATCCTAATCTCGATCTATGCCAACTCAACAAACACCATCAGAGACACCTTTAGAGCATCTTTATAATCACCCAGTTACGTTGTGACGTTTGATAGCACACTAAGTGTTCTTCCGGTATTCGGGAGTTGCATAATCTCATAGTCATAGGAATATGTATAAGTCATGAAGAAAGCAATAGCAACAAACTAAACGATCATAGTGCTAAGCTAACGGATGGGTCTTGTCAATCACATCATTCTCTAATGATGTGATCCCATTAATCAAATGACAACTCATGTCTATGGCTAGGAAACTTAACCATCTTTGATTAACGGACTAGTCAAGTAGAGGCATACTAGTGACACTCTGTTTGTCTATGTATTCACACATGTACTAAGTTTCCGGTTAATACAATTCTAGCATGAATAATAAACATTTATCATGATATAAGGAAATATAAATAACACCTTTATTATTGCCTCTAGGGCATATTTCCTTCACGCCGGCCACCAGCCCCTGGAAGAGTTGCGGACCGGGGGGGGGAGCTGAGGAGGACGAGGACGAAGCAGCCGCCGGCGCCTTGGACGAGGAGCCAGAGGAGTTGCGGCCGCCCTTGGTGGCAGCGTTCGCGGAGAGGGGCCCGTGGCTGCTCTTGGAGCGGCGCGCCTCGACACGTTGCTCAGTGAGGAGGAGGCGAGAGTAGACCTCATGTGCCATCATGGGAGTCGAGTTGCCCGTTCGTTGATGATTTCGACCAAGGCATCGTACTCCTCGTCAAGTCCGTTGACGATGAAGGAGTTGAACTCGGAGTCGGTGAGCGGCTGTCCGATGGAGGCCAACGTGTCGGCATGGCCCATGACCTTGTTGTAGAACTCCGTGGCCGTGGAGTCGAGCTTCTCACACTCGCCAAGCTGACGACGAAGCGCGGAGACCCGAGCCTGAGACTGCGCCGCAAACGAGCGCTGAAGGATAGTCCATGCCTCATGAGACGTCTTGGCAAAGACGATGAGCCCGGCCACAGCCGGAGTAAGCGACCCCTGGATGGAGGAGAGGTTCACCTGGTCCTGCCCTGTCCAAAAACGATGCGCCGGATTATAGACCGGGCCGTGCACGCTGTCCACTAGCCAAGCAGATAATGGCTCCCAAGGAGCGGAAGGACCTGCGCACGCCAGAAGATGTAGTTGTCCGATGACAGCTTGATGGTGATGAGGTTGCCAAAGTGAAACGGCGGCGGCGGCAACGAGCTCGGCGAGGGGACTACCTGAGGTGAACACACCATGGAGGCAGAGGGCGCCACCATGGACGCAGCCAAGGGCGCGGATGCCGCGGGGGCAGGGTGCACCTGTGCCGAGGCCGATGCAGGGAGGCCCACCATCCAGGCCGATGCAGGGAGGCCCGCCATCCAGGCCGATGCAGGCGCCGCCAGCGGGCGAGGCGGGTCGACGGCGGCGGGGAAGGCGGACGAGGCAGCGGCGGTGTGAACCGCGAGCGCCTACCTGGGCGACGAGGCGGCCGATGGCGGAGTCGCGAAAAAGGAGCCAACGCTCCTCGTCCCGGTCGGTGATTGCACCGCGGCGGCATACAGTGGCCGAGAAAGGAGAGCCGCGAGGGAGGCCGGCAAGAAGCCAACGTTGGAGGAGTCGGAGGCAGCGGCGCACGACATGTCGGTCGCGGCGCGATCGGAGAGGAGGCGGCGGCGGAGGTGGTGTCGGCTGGTTACGGTTTTGGGGGGAAGCGTTGTTGACCTAGTCTGATACCATGTGAGACAATAGGTTTGAAGGAACCGGCACAACCCTCTAAAGGCGGCCTATCACATATATATATATATATAATGAAAGGATACAACGTTACATCATACATACACATATACAGAAGTTATACAGTCTAACAATGCGGCCATTCGTGCACGTACGGGTGGGAAGAAGTCGGAAAGGAGTGAAGCGCGCACTGCCGTGCTACACTGTTAGGTGCTCATGTATGTGCCTTGCGTGTGTACGTGCAACGGGTTGGTCACCGCGCCCATAGCTAGCCTAGCTATTTGGAACACGTGATATAAAAAGCGCAGGAATATTAAAAGTGTAGGGGTACTATATCCACCTGCACATCTGTTCAAAGCGTCGTGTCCTGGACAAGTTGTACCAGCAATTTGTTAGGAACACCTCATCAATTGGTCAAATGTGGTTCCAGGTGGAATATGGGGGTAAATCTGGCTTGACAAATTTCCATCCTTTGTATCAGATTGTGTAGCTGGAGATTCTGCCAGCACTGTTTTATAATGGAATGCTGAGTGTTCCTTTCAAAAAGTGGAATATGGGGTACAAAACGTGCTTCACATCATTGCAAAAATATAAATATAAGTTTTTTTTTTCCTTTTCCTCTTTCTCTCGCCTGCATCTCTCTCCCGGCGGTGCTGAATAGGGAGCCAACAAAGCACGGGCCGACGCGGTGGCAAGCGACGGAGGAGACAACGTCGATTGCGGAGGAGGTGTAACGGGCAGCATCGGGCGGTCGGGAGGCGCGGCGGAGCGGCGGAGCGGCAACGGGCGAACGAGGAGCTAGGGAGGTGTGTGGCCGGATGGGGGTCCGGCAGCCCGGTGGTCGCTAGCGGCAGGTGGCATGGTGGTCCAATAGTGGACGGCAGCGTAGGTTGTCGGGCAAAGGCGGCTGACCCCGGTGGTGTGGTAAGGTGGTGCCGAGGTAGGCATCTGCCGGTGGATGGCAGGGGCACGCGGAGGCGTGAGGTTCGCGCGGTTGGCACCCACCACCATCAATTGGATTATATGGGAATATGCATCTTTCACTTTATATGGGAAAAAATGGGATGTTTTTTAATAATTACAAAAGAAAATTGAGTTTATGAGAGCTGTTGGAACATGTTTTTTGTGCTAATTTCCCCTGTATGTGATTTTTTGTTTTGAAAATATGAAAACTGCCGGAGATGCTATGAGGAAAGCACCCATGGAGGCATGGAGCACCACTTTCTCATACATTCGTAAGATCTGACGACCACTCGTTTCATGAATCGCCAAAACATTACCGTGCAATTATGTCGATACTATAAGGATATGGAAACATATCGTCAATTTACCATTTCATAGGTGTACTCTCGACTGAATGAAGTCTATGATCGACCAAAGTCCCGCCCATCTTCTCTATCCGGATAGAAATCTCATTTCACTACTGGAATCGACTACTTTGTCGAGTGCCCGAGAAACTCGGCGAAACTGGAAAAAAAACTCGGCAACGACACTTAGCTGAGAACTGTTCTCGGCAATAGGCATACGGAGTATAACCCTCAAGCAAACAGAATTTTGTCGTGAGCCTTCTATCAGGGACTCGACAAAAATATTGCCAAGAACCAAAGGGGACCTCTCGGCAAAATAAAGTGACTTCACAATTCGAACAGAGATGGCGGTTGCCACATGGCACATCTTTTCCTAGTCTTACTTACACATGCCTCGACAGACACGAACGAATAGGAGGCTGCCACGTCAATGTTTGTTTGACAGTGGGGCCCATGCCTTATGCCGAGTACCTTATTTGGCCGAGACCTCCTCGCTCTTGGCCCCAACCTTGTCCCGTCTTTCCTCCTGTCCCGAAGCTCTCACATCCGGCGGCATTCGGGGCCTCCTTTGGCGGCGTTCGTAGCTCCCTTTCCCGCGGTGGCGGTTCTAATCGACGAGTTGGCTTCATCTTCGTCGAATCTTGCTCCGACGGCTTGGGATTGCTCAGACTCTAGCCAGGCAAAATCCTTGGTCGACGTTTTGATGCTGGCAGCGGCGACACACGTGGGTGCCGTCCCCTTCTTCAAGGCGCTACCACAGTCGACATCTGTGCCCCTCTTCGAGCAACAGGGGAAACCCTAGGTCCGACTATACAGATCGGGTGGCCACGGCATCTCGGCGTCGTTCTCCTTTGTGAAGGCGCTGTCTTGTTTGCTCGCGGTGTCCTCGGTAGTAGTTTTGGAGATTGGTCGTCATGTTAGTTTGGTTTGGTTTGCTTCCCAAGACGGCGAGATTTCGTTGTGTTGTTTTCTCTTTCTGGGCCGAGCATCCCATGTCTCTCTGCTCCAGACATCATGTTCACACCTACTGCATTCGTGTCGTGTGCAAGGTTTTGGTTACCGATGAGGCAATTTTACCGACGGGGACTGGTAAATGTGGTTACCACGGTTACCGAGAAATATTGAGAATATTTCGAGCGAATTTTGTAGTTGAATTTTGAATTCAAATAAGTGAATGAACGAATATTCGAACCAGAGACCTCTCAAAACAGGAATTAGGTTGCTACCAACACGCCAGAACCAACTCTTATGGCATTAATTAGATCATACGTACTTTACAGCAAATCGAGTGTTTAAATTCAATTTTTTTTAAAAGATGGTATTTTTTCCTCGGTATGGCGATTTACCGAGGGGCACGGAAATACGCGGTAACCATGGGAAATCTTGAAATTTCGACCGGTAACCAAAACAGTGGTCGTGTGTTGTATCACCACTTATATTCACTCTTAACTTCTTCTATCAATGAAATGATACACAAACTTTGCGTATTTGCGAAAAAAAAGAAACAACTAACAAAAAAAATGCACATGAGAGCTTGCATATCTTCAAATTAACAGTAAATCAACTACAATTCCATCTGCAACTTTGGTTAATTAATTAGGTACTGCTGGCGCTGATATAGTATAGCTTGAAATATCAAAGTCAACAGCGCCGTTGTTCTCCTGTGACAACTTATGCTATCAATAATTTTCAAAGGCAATTATTTCTATCAATATCTAGTCTCTATCCTGGCTTTTGGCTCCTGTAGGGGGAAAAGCAGGAGACATATATGCACAGCGGGGCCCGGGCCGAACCCTACAACTGAGCTGCAGAATCAATATCCACCCATATGCACACGTTTCTTTATCGGTTTACCAGAGAAGTCAAGAAAGCTGCTCCATTGATTGCTCTGGGCTCCCTCCAATAGCTAACCTCGATGGATCTTCGGCTGGGAAAGTTAGCGAGCTAGTACTGCTCCTATCCTCCAAATAAAATTGAGCAATGCAACATTTACTACCTTGTGGAACTTGATTTCCTCTTATAATTTATGACAACGTCACGCATGAACATGAAAGAAAAGAGAGAAACGCTTCTGCAGCTTAATTTCCTCTTATAATTTTTTGAAAGTATTTCCTCTTATAATTTATGACAGCGTCAACCGTGAACATGAACGAAAAGAGAGAAACGGCTGGCGCACACACATTGATCGACCGTTCCTGTTGCTGTCTTGCTGATCGACGGTGCTGTTGTTGCTGTTCTGTTGCCATGGTGGTTATGCTGGCCATGCTGTGGTGCCTGATGATTTTACCCGGGATCAGTTCGGCTTGGGGAGTGGTTTTCGTGGAGATTTTTAAGGTCACGTGTCCTTTCTCGGGAGCTCCTCTCTCTCTCTCTCTCTCTCTCCCCTTGCCGGCGGGGGCCACCGTCACCGTGGTCTTGGCGTCTCCCTCTCAAGGTTGGTGGCACTTCTCCTCTCCAGAACGAACGTAACTAATCCCATTACAAGGCTAGCTAGCTTGGCAGTAGCTATATATAACCACCCCCATCCGTTGCCATTGTTTCCTTGCACCCCATCACCGGCAACAACTTCATTCCCCTCGACTCGACACCCCTCCCCTCCTACCCCCTCCCATCAATTGTTGCTGGTTGTAGGCTATAGCTTGGTGCATCATTTCACTCCAACTACAGTAGTGTCTTCTTTATCGATCCTATTGTGATCGTTGTGTGTGTGAGATTCACCCATCGACCATGAGCATCTCCGTGAACGGGCAGTCGGTGGTGCCGCCGGGGTTCCGGTTCCACCCGACGGAGGAGGAGCTGCTCACTTACTACCTCTCCAAGAAGGTGGCCTCGCAGCGCATCGACCTCGACGTCATCCCCGACGTCGATCTCAACAAGCTCGAGCCATGGGACATCCAAGGTTCGTGAGTTCCTTCCCTTTCCCCTTGCGAGTAGTAGACTAGTAGTGCATAATGCACGCATGTGATCGGAGTAGCGCTCAGTACTCAAGGATGGTGAACTAATTTGCCATGGAAAAACGCATGCAGCGCGGTGCCGGATCGGAACTGGCCCGCAGAACGACTGGTACCTGTTCAGCCACAAGGACAAGAAGTACCCCACTGGGACGCGCACCAACCGCGCCACCGCAGCCGGGTTCTGGAAGGCCACCGGCCGGGACAAGCCCATCTACTCCGCCGCCGGCCGCATCGGCATGCGCAAGACGCTCGTCTTCTACAAGGGCCGTGCCCCACACGGCCACAAGTCCGACTGGATCATGCACGAGTACCGCCTTGACGACGCCGTCGCCCCTGCGACCAACACCGTCTTTGCTGCCGGCGACGCAAGTTCCTACTACTCCGGCATCTCATCCCCGGTACGTGTACTGTACCACGTGATTCCAGTTCACGCTATACTACTGTAGTATGTTGCGACTGCTTGCACGGTGGCCGACAGGGATGGAAATAGTTCGCGAGTGGTGCATGTACTTTCAGTGTATGTACAAGCGGCACATATGCGACTGTAGACGATCCACAAGGTCTAGTGAAGATTATGTCCGGGTGGTGGTTGGGAATGGGAACACACATGACATGATGCAATGGGTTAATTTGCGACTGGGAGCTGTGATTTCCTTTCGATGGGTCGGCGTCACGGAAAGGGTGGATCGAAGTAGTGGGTACTGGGTAGTAGGTTCAGCACTTGCGAGCAGACATAATCGATATTTGTTAAATTAAAATTTAAATAGCAGTGGGAAGTTATGGAAAATTATTGAGGTAAGTCCGATTTAATCTTCCTTTTAATCATGAAATTTTTGAAAATAAGAACACAATCAGATATCATATATGAATATCAGATATACTTGACATACACAATTTTTTCCGACATAAAAATATGGAGCACTGATATAAAGTATCCTAACTCATTAACCAAGCTATAGACCATATATATCAAAAACAAGAAGGTAGAATAATGTAGATGGATGAATTTGTAGAACTAGCTTGCATCCTTCCTCTTGTTGCAGAGGCTTAGTGTCGCTAACTAAATGACTTCAAATTTAACGCCATAACTGGAATTAGTGAGCTATTAGCGATATTTTCTGTTTAGCATTTAAAGTGCATGCTTTAGCTTTAGGGGAGGGCTTTCCGGATGCTACTTCACAATTTAGTTTGCTATACTGGTCGAGTAGTGGACCTTTGCACGCGGAGACACCGGCATATGAGAAACTGCTAACAAACCTCCATTACCGAGCCAGCCTTTTCTATGGTCAAACCCTAGGTACATGCATGCAGATGCATGGATATACTATTTGAGATCCATCGACAATTAAACCTTTTGAGCTGGCTTCGGTAGTAGGAAATTCAACACCATGCATAATTACGATAAAATATAATCGCATGTAATTAAGCACGTCACGACACACTTGCCTAGTCGACTGACTTTCGCTCTTGGTAGCGACCGATCGATCTGGCGGTAAATGAATTGACGGTGTTATCCGTATGATATGCGCAGGTTCGCGGCGTGGCCGGGGACCAGTCGCCGTTGGCACAGGAGGACGGGTGGGTCATCTGTAGGGTGTTCAAGAAGAACATCGTTGCGCAGCACCAAGCTGGCCAGAGCGGCGGCAGGGGCGGCGGCGCAGCGTCCAACAAGCTGGTTGGCGCCGGTGCCGTGGAGCGCAGCCAGAGCAACTGCTCGTCGACGGTGACCGCAGCCAGCGACCCCGCCAAGGCGCAGATGATGCACTGCGCCGGCAGCGACGACGGGCTCGACAACATCCTCAGGTACATGGACCGCTCATCCGCGGCATCGTGCAAGCAGGAGACCAAGCCCACCAACCCATCATCGTCACCGCTGGACCAGCTGATCAACAGCGCGTGCCACAGCGGCAGCAGCACCCTGTACGAAAAGTTCATGAAGCTCCCGCCGCTCGAGTACGGCGGCGACTGGGACGCTCTTGACCGGCTGGCGGCGTACGAGCTCAACGGTCTCTCTGACGCCGCGACGGCCAAGACGACCAACGGCATGTCCTACATCGTGGACGAGCTCGGCGGCGCCACCACGGCCTACACCAGCGGTGGCACGGCACACAGTTCCTCCCTCACCGGGGGCGGCGACGGCGACCTGTGGAGCCTGGCGCGGTCGGTGTCATCGCTACACGCGGACTTGACGATGACCTGTTTTAACGCCGTCGGGTGCTGACACTGTCCTAGCCCAAACTTGCTTATTTTTTATGAGGACATTTTTTGTATATACAACTCTTATTCAATCGCACGCACTACAGGAGTGTCCAGATTATACATAACGAGATGCAGAGTGAATATGTCCAAAGAAATGTTGTCATACAAAAAAGAGAGTATAAGTAACCTAAGATGGAGGAGGTCCTATTCAAAGTTGATGGAGAATACCGCGGGTTGATATCTGTGGTGTCAGTGCCGAGAGAGGATTCTTTCGATACTACAAACCCTTAATATTTAGGGCCCAACAATTATTCTTTTGTTGGTACTAGATTATTAGCGAGAGATGCCAGGAAGCAATCAATGAGTCACTTCCACTATCTATCATGAACTAAACCTCTCCGCGCCTAAGCTCTCCGCTTCCGCAAACACAGTTACTGTTGATGTTACGCACATTTCTTTATTCTCCTTTACAACAACTCTATTTCTTCACCACATCTCAAGTTTTGTAGGTACCATACTAATAAAGCCACTCGAAACTAGCGACACCTCGAGTGTGACCGAAATATCTGGTAAATGCCTGAAAAATTACTGGATGACACAAATATAGCGAACTAACCATAAAAAATGTCAAAAATCACATGCAATATGTAATGGACACTTTGCCTAAAAACTCATCCCATTCCCTCTCGAAATCACGACTTTTCCTTGGAAATGGTCCGATTTCTAAGAAGTATGCATCACTACTTTTGCAAACTTTCACAAATGCTTTTCACATATTTATAATGGTTATATTATGGCACAATGCTAGGTTTCATGTTTTTTTCTTTGTTTGCATTTTTTAGAATTAAAAACCAATATGCTAAGTTTTTAGTGGTCGAGTTTTGGCACCCTGATGTTTGGAATTCCATTTCTTTTCTTAGCGAAGGCCTAAAAATAGACTCAAGAAAGAAAAATCAACTTATATTTTCCAACTTTTTCATGCGCTTGCTGTTCAAATTTGAATTATACCGTTAAATGCCTTAAAAATAGGAATAGATTTTTTTTATTTATAACATCCCCAATTTTTCCCATATGGAGCAAATTACATTACGATGGTAACACCAAAATTTGGTGCTTCTCAGTAACCATTTTCTATTTTTTAAGACACTAATTGCAGTTATATTTACTTACGGGGGAATATTCAATTTTGAACTGCATGTACATAAAAAGTGGGCCATAATTTCAAACAAAATTCATATTTAGGTACTTATATATATTCATGCCTATGCGTGGCTCTGGGGCCCAGATAAAAGGAAAAAGTCTGAAATAAACCTTGAATTCGTACTCGAAGTCTGAATCGAACCTTAATCTTTTAATCCCTGAAATCACCACCTTGTATTTATCAATCCCGATCAAACTTCGCCCTAAACATGTTTGTCACGCCGGGAAAAGCACAATCCCGGCCGGGATTACTCACTTGTCTTGTGACTAGCCATCTCCATCTTTTTCCTCACCAGAATCAAAGCGGCGCCGCCGCGAACACATGCACGTACATGTTACGAAGCTGGCTACCTAAGCAGGTCGGTTGATTCAGTCTTGATGTGCTAGTACGTGAGGTAGCCGATTGCTTTGAGGATTGAGGTACACACGTACTCAGTACTGCACGCACGTAAACACGTAACATAGATCGACTTTTTTTTGCGGGGATAACATAGATCGACTTATTATCCCAGCTCATTGATCATGCTAAATGTGTACTTGTACTACAACTGCGTGCACTCCAACAGCGTCATCCCGCTGGACTACCTGTTGTTCCGGCAGAACAAGGAGGCCGTGGCATGCCTCAACGTGTCAGCCATGGCGATGGAGATCAGGTGGCGGCACAAGGGTGATGCATCCACCGAGCCGGACCCTTACTCTGACAAAGTTGAGACGTACGTACACAACAACAACTGACCGGCTCCAGCGTGTCCGCGTGTTACTAGAGAAAGACACAACAAACCAGACACCGTCGTCGTCGCATACACATACACATATGCACAGCCGTCCACTTTCTCCTCGATCCCGTGCCACGTAATCAATCCCGGTGTCCAAACAAGGTATGGGTGAAAAACGGCTAGGATTGACCAGGATTAGAAAGGACAAGGTGCCAATTTTAAGGATTGCAAGGTTAGGGTTTAATTCAGACTAAGAATACGAAATTAAGGTTTATTTTAGACTTTTCTCCAGATAAAAACCGAGCTGAGGTACTCGGCTTGGATGTATGCCATGTGCATCCGATGGGCACTCGGCTAATTTTATGGCTACGTGGTGCCCGCCGGATGACCCTTGACACAGACATAAGCCGGGCCCTGGCACTCGGCTTACACACCGCCGTTAACGTGGCTAAGCCGTCAGTTGCCTTTTTTCTTTTTTGGCGTGGGCTACTACTTTTTACTCGGTGTAACTCGTTGCCCTATCCATAACAAAGACCACCCGCGATGTTCATGCACTGTCTGGGTATACGCAGGGTGCGCATCACCGTGTGTCACATTTCGGCGAGTTGTTGCCAAGGTGAAATTACTCATCGCCGAGTGGAATGCACACCCGGCTTATAAGCTTTTTCCTGTTGTATTAATTTGCCGGTCAGAATGCATGAGAGTTCTGTCATATTAAATTGTACATCCTTGTAAAGATATATAAGAGCGTTTTATATTTATTTACATAGGGAGTAATTATCTTACTCATGAGCCCTATCTTCGCTTGTTTCTGAAACCAGATGCTAATTGCAGAGCTGATGATCTCCGTGCCGACTTTCGACCACCAGCAGAGAGGTTTTCTACAAACCACATCAGGTAGCACATCATTAAACATAAATAATATATTTTCTAATAGTTAGTTAGCTTTCCTTTGTCAAGGGCACCTATCTCTTGTCTGTTTGCCTGGACGCCAGAAGCTTCAGGCCATTCTTGACTACCATACAGTTGAACTGATGCTACACCTGGCCTACACCAAGCAGGGGACACTCCAGACAACTCTGGAGCTGAAGCCTCCTCCAGGCTAGGAAGAATGTTTCCTAGATCAGGGGCGACCACCTATATGTCCTGTAATCATCAGATGGAGACCGTCGCCATATCGCTCGCAATCTTCCTGATCATACATTTTGTTTCTGATGGGTTTCTGCTCTGATTTGGTGTGGTGGTACTGCTGGTCGTTTGGTGCGGGTGAGTCCAGAATTATAGAATGGTCCTCCGAAATAGCCTGGCAGGACCAGAGAATTGACGCTTCAAACAGCTGTTCTTTGCATTAATTTTCATTTCTGATTTTCAATTTTTGCCGGAATTTCTTCCTCTGTTCAGGACACAAGGCGCAGAGGCAGCCTACCAAATCATGTAGAGTATCCTGCATGTAACCTGGTGGCCTGTGCAACACATGTAATAATAGTATACACAAGCAAACCATTAAAACCAACCTGAATTTTTTTCTTACAATTTTTCCTTCTTTAACTGTGCAGATTTTGTCAAAGAAAAGAAAACTAGTGCAGATTTGATCTGCGCCAGTGCTGAAGAAGACTCTTATTATCAACACAGCTCAAGCATAGCTCAATCATTCACCCACTAGTAGCTGCTACCTAGGATTCCTAGTACTATTCTTCTGTCCATATACGAGTGTGGTGGGGTGTTAGGTGCTGCTAATGCAAATCATTAGACGCCCGATCCCCGACGGCAATGTAGTGGCGGCCGACGGTACATGCGGGAGCAGTAGTACTATTGGAAAGGCGCCTGGTGCTGGCCGACGTGATGATTAAGAGCTGACCACATGAAGGAGATCACGCAACAAAGCTACTGAAGGCCAGGGGGATCATGGTGGAGGGAGAATCCTTGGCCTCGGCCTTTTATCTGTGCCAAGCACGAGTCAGGGCAAACTCCAACGGCGTCTCTCATATGTCATATCTGACTCACTATCCGCTCACGGACGCGTCCGGGACATGTCCGTGGACACAGAAACAGGAGCTGGTCATCCAACTCTGTGCATCAAATAAGCATCAAATTTAGACAGCTAGGATGGGCCAGACCGACCAAAAAGGCAAAGAACATGGACCGTGAAGACATGTGATCCAACTGACAGTGGGCCAAGCAGACCCCTGCATGGTGTTTGTATTCACACAAAGCTTCCCCAAGTTTGCTTTCGGTCCGTTAGCGCATGCATGATGATGCCTCGTAGGCCACACCTGGTTCGGCAGGTCCATTCCTTGTATGCATATGCATGATGCCATCCTGATGCCAAAACTTTGTCATAACTACATCAAACGATCTAATTAAACTAGACTTGATAGTTTAAACCGAACTCCATTATGCATGCGTATCTGTTTTCTTCGCCCGTTGATGTTGCTGCTGCTGCTGTTGTATATATTCATGAGTAAACTGAATATTTGGCTAGACAAAGTGCATCCATGATTCAACCCTTTTCGTTTGAGCGAGAAATGGGAGTAAAATGGAAAGTACGACAAGCAAATAAATCATATCACTGATGGAGATCATCACATGCAATGGAACTATATTTGAGGGGCCGAACATCTCTCTTTGTCATGCTATAGTTCATGTCCAATATAGCTGTAAAGTAGCAATGATCATCTCAAGTCATGCTACTCGAATGAAGTACAGCGCCTCCTCAAGGATATTCACATGGCTTTGTCCTCTAGAATCGTCTTTGGACGGCGGACTGACTTGTGACAAGAGGATGGCCTCACCAATCTTTTATTCCAGCCCTAAAAATATGCACCCGAGATTGCCACTCACATGTTCTTCGAATTTCAGATATTTCAAGAGGATATAGGCAAGTATATGGATCAGGTAGCGGTGCTAACCTATTTGCAGGTATGGATCGATCAGGTTGCGATGCTAACCTATTTGCATGTATGGATCAGGCAGTTTTTGGTGCCATCGAGGCGTCAGCGCAAAAGGCCACTCCCTGGCCTTTGCGATTCTCGTGTGTTGGAAAATCTCGAAAGAAAGGAATACTGAGATCTTCATCTACAAATCACCAGTGCCCTCTGTGCGAGTAAAAACATCAAGGATGAAGGCCGAGATTGGCTCATTTTGCGAAGCAAAGCATTTTGCGGAGATTACGTTGAACCTGTCCTTTTTCTGATTTGACCTCTTTTTACTTGGGGTCTCTGCCAAGTTGTTTCCTTCTCCTTAATCAATGAAAAGGCAGAGCTCCTTCCCTTTGTTTCAATTTAGAAAAAATTGAAGTGCCTTGCCCAATGAATATGTACTTTAAGAGGTCAACAATCAGAGTTGTGTCTTGTGTGCTCATCAACTTTCAGTTAGCTAATAAGTCCCACTATATATTGTTGATGGAAATCAACACATTGAATGAAACGTTTAGGAGAGCTGTTGTACGTACGACCAATTACGGCCAATTCACGTACGCCATGTGATAGCAACGATCGATTGCCTCTCTGATTTGGGCCCAAAGCCCGTCATAATGTAGTATGTAACCATCATACTAAGATCGGACAAGAATATGCCACAAGTGAAGCTATTCCACTGTTTTAGAGGCTAGAAACTTCTATTTACATGCTCGATATATGTGTAAAGTACACATCATCTCAGGTAGACCCAGAGGATTGGGCGCCTCCTAAATGTAGTATGTTTGCACGGTGTGCCCTTTGGAATGGTTTTGGATGTCGGGTCAACTTGTGATAAGAGAATAGCCTCGCCAACCTTTATGCTAGCTCTGCAAAGCCGCTTCCTAGATTGCTTCTCATATGCTCTTTGAATGTCGATATTCCAACAGGATATGGGCCACCATGGTTGCCTATTTACTAGGCATGGATCAGATGGCTATGTGGTAGAATATTGGGATGGTTTTTGCACGCCATTCAGGCGTCCCTGCAAAAGGCCAATCACCCATTAGCTGTGATTCTCATGAGTTGGAAAATTTGAAAAGAAAGGTATGCTAGGGTCTTCAAGTAAAAATTATCCATGCCCTCAGTGTTGCTGAAAAAATCACAGAGGTAGGTCATTGGGAAGCAAATCATTTTGCGCAAATTATGCCTTAGGATCCTTTTGTGACGTGAGGTTTTTTCTTATTTTGGGTCTCGGCCTATTTCCTTCTCTTTAATCAATGAAAAGGCAAAGCTCCAGCCCCATTCCAGTTTTAAAATATATATGAAGTGCCCTACGGAATACTGTAAGTGGTCAACTAGTTAACAGAGTTTCTCTCTGCTCACCAGATTGCAGTTAGCTAATTGTCCCGTGGAGCGACTAAATTCGGTCGCCGTCCGGTGGTGGTAGCTGGCGTCGGAAAGCCATGGCGATCGACGATGGCCGAGCCGGCCCACCCACTCACTCGCACTGGCCGACGACAACTCCCAGCTGATTCGGTCATCATGCTTGCATGGCCCCCAATCCCCACACGCGCTGACACCATGCACGTAGCTCCACATGCTCGATTATCCTAATATTTTTCTCCCCACCAAATCAGTACACCACTACTACGTGCGTGCGTATCCACATCCATCCTCGGCCAGCTTTAATAGGTGATCTTGTCGTTGCTACGTCCATCGACCGATCAGTTAGTTAGTGGCAGCGGTATTCCCATGCATGATTACCCCGTACGTAGAGAAGTTCATTAGTTAGAGAGGTAAATAAAGTTAACATATAATTACGCTCTACGCTCTAGAAGAAGTGTGCACAGCCTCCACTAATCAGGGGGAGAGCGAGTGATCATCATGCCCGAAAATTCAGTTTTAACGGTGCCCGCACTAGCAGAGCCTAAGAGCATCTCCACTCGCCCCCCCCCCCCCCCCCCCCCCCAACATGCCCCACAAGGCTTTTTTTAGCGCCGGCGCCGAAAAATCGGCCCAATCGCGCCCCAGGTCCTTGTTTTTTGCCGGTTTGGGCCAAAATAACAACCGGCGAACCCAGGCCTCCGGGGGGCGCCTGGGGGCGGCGGCCGAAGCCAAAAGGCGCGTGGGTCCGCTCTGTCGGCGACAGACATGCCTTTTCCCGCCGTTCCCCACTTTTCCCTCTGTTTTCCCATTGCTTCCCTCCCTTCCGCCCCTCTTCCCCCGCCATTCTCCTCCCGCTCCCCCCATCCGGCCGCCATCCCGCCTTGCCGCCGAAAAAGTATTCGGCCCCTCGCGTCGCTGCCGCTGCCGATTGCACCTAGCCGAAGCAGAGGAAGCCGAGGGCGCCGGTGGCAAAGCCACCCGGCATGTCGAACACCGAGTGGAGGGCGGAGGTTCAGTGCCAGGAGGCTGTCACCACCAACCGGCGGAACAGGCTCAATGCCAAGAAGGCCCGGGACGCGGCGGCGTCGGCGGCGGAGCAGGCAGAGGCGTCTCGCGCGGGGATGATGAATCCGCCCGGCGGCCACAGCCCGCAAGTTGCGTGGAGCCAGCAGAGCGTCGCGTCGCCGGCCATCTTCTCGCCGCCGCCACCAGCCTGGGGGTATGCACCCTCGCCTGGCTACGCCGACGGCGACGCGCATGGTGGATTCAGCCCCAACATCACCTTTCCACATGGCCAGCGAACCTCACCCTCTAGTCTGAACCCCGACCAGCGCACTCCGTCGCCCGCGTTCGCCGCCTCTAGTACGCCACATACAACTACTCGCCGCCGGCGTACACAGCCTCCCCGACGCCGCCTCTACGCCGTGGCGCCCTGCCCTTCTCGCAAGCCTCGTCGTCACATTTCGGCAACCACGACGCGACGGAAGCCGACATGGACGAGATCATCACGGGCGGGTTCCACGTGCAAGACGACACAATGGACACCACCGGAGACATGGATGACGAGCTCGACGACGGCGAGGAGGAGGAGGAGATGGAGCCGGCGCCGGCGAGGAAAGGGAAACAGAAGAAGCGGGGGGCCCAAGATGGGCGAGCCGCGCGTCAAGTGGACGTCCAAAGAAGACGAGTGCCTCGCCGAAGCATGGAAGACCGTCAGCATGAACCCGGTCACCGGCGCGAACCAGAACACCGACATGTACTGGATGCGCATCAAGTCGACGTTCAATGAGCGCAAGTTTGTCGACCCCTACTTCGCCACCATCCACATGCAGCGCGGCTCAAAGGCCATGTCGAACCATTGGGCGATCATCCAGACGGCCTGCAACAAATGGCATGGGATCGTCGAGGAGATCGTGGCTCGCCCGGAAAGCGGCGCCAACGTCGAGAGTCAGGTATGTACAGCCGCCGGCTCTCACTTCTTTTCGCCGTGCATGTCGCCGACATTAGTTCTTCGGCTGCGTAGATGGTTTCGATGTTCACCATGTACCGCCAGGACAACAGCGACCAAGAGTTCAAGTTCCTCCACGTGTTCACCCGGATCGAGAAGTGCGAGAAGTGGATGGATGTCCGGCACACCCTCGCCAAGGCCAAGGAGACGTACAAGCCGGAAGCGCCCGCCCCGGGGGCGGCGGATGGGCGCCCTGACTGCAACAAAAGAGCCAAGACGGCGAAGGACGCCGCACCGGCTGCAATCATCGATCGAGCAGTGCATCGCCGATGCCGAGAACCACGCTGCCAAGAGGGAGGAGAAATCCGAGGCGCGGTGGTCGGCGTTGATGACGAACAGCGCCGTCAAGCTCGACCTACTCCGGACCAACGTCGCTGCGAAGAAGAGGAACACCGACCTGGCTTTCTTGATGAGGGCGGACATGTCGACGATGGACGAGCAGGTCAGGGCATGGTACTTGGCGGAGCACGGCCTCATCTTGAACCAGATGCCTTCGACCACCGCGCCTACGCCAACACCGACGCCCAGCACAGAAGCCACGCCGACGCCGAGCAGCCCGATCACAGAAGCCACGCCGACGCCGAGCAGCCCAAGCACAGAAGCCACGCCGACACCGACGCCGGCCAGTCCCACGCTGGAGGAGCCCGTCGCTTGATGCATTTCTTTGTCTACGCGTCCTTCCTTTTGAGCGCCGAACTATCGTTTATGTTTGATCACCGAACTGTGGCATGGTGATCGCCGAACTTTGTGGCAGATCGCCGTTGATCGCAGAACTTTTGGCTTTTTTTTGGCAGCGGGAAAAGACAAATTTAAATTTATGTGCGTGTTGGGGCCGAAACCTGGGGGCGTGGCTGGGAACTGCATTGCCCCCAGGGCGAAAAAACCGCCGGCGCATTGACTAAACCGCTATTGCCGGGTGTGCTGGGGGGCCGAACGGCTGGAGATGCTCTAACCTGCTCTGAGTGAGTAAGTGAACATTTCACGGGAAGCTACCTAGCTAGCTAGTTCAAGTGTAGGAACAATAAAAGAAAGTGTAGGAACAACAAAATAAACCAACAATAACCAACAGACATATGGGTAAATTCTTGTTGCTGTTGGCGTCTAGAAGGTCTTTTTTTTGGCAACTGGGCCTGAGTTTATAGCATTTTAGCATGGGTAAAAATGGCAACTGGGCCTGGATTTCTTCAGAAGCTACAGGAGACATTATGCAACAGATTATTTTTTTGAAGGTCATGCAGCAGATTATAGATGTTTTGTAGTATGTGCTCGCCTACATGGTAACTTATTAGCACTGTACAATTCAGAATGTTTTTTCAGTTTATCAGGACAAATATATTAAAATTTTAGATGCTCGTTATAATGGCAACAATACATACCTTTAGCTCTGCTCCTGATGCTCCGTTCATCTTCTCAGCAATTTTTTTCAGATCAATGCCAGGCATCAAGTTCATTTTCCTCGAATGAATCTTCAAAATATCATCACGGGACTGAAAGAATAGATAATTCAGACTTAGCACTGATATGAGCAAGCAATATTAAATTAATTATGGTGAGTACTGCACCACTTACATCTGCATTAGGATTTGGAAATTCGATCTTCCTATCAATACGACCAGGCCTCAGAAGAGCTTGGTCCAATATGTCTATCCTATTCGTTGCCATAAGAACCTTAATTTTGTTCGATGCTTCAAAAGCATCAAGTTGGTTCAGAAGCTTAAGCATAGTACGTTGAACCTCACTATCACCGTTGCCAGATCCTGACTCCATCGTAGCAGATCCAATAGAGTCTATTTCATCCATAAATATAATGGATGGTGCATGCTCCCTATCAAATTCAGACCAAATGTGTTAGCCTCTGGTATAAATATATTATATAATGCAAGATCCTTTTACAGGGAATCGTTTCAAAATCTGACTGAAATGGTTTCCCGGAAAAGAATTCTGACAGGTAAATAGTAAAAATTTGAATGCAACACTGACGGATAAGGTATACCTAGCGATCACAAAGAGTTCACGAACCATCCGGGAACCCTCTCCAATACTCTTACAGAACTTGAACATAACACAGAGACCTTATCTCTATTCTCAAAAAAAGTTTATAGGAGATACAACATGCATGCATGCGTGATTTGGATATAGGCCTAATTAAAGCTGCCTCTGCCCCAGTTCACAAGGCAGATCTAGCTGATTAACATCTCCGGCAAACACACATGGCAGATCTAGCTAATTTAACGTCTCCGGCAACCAGGCACGCACACAAACAGTCACGTTATCCTCATCTTGATGAAAGTGGAAAATAACCTGACCTCATAGTAGCACCGCCATTTTCAGCGGCGGCAATATTAGCAGCACCTCAACATTGCCACTCAACCGGTGGAGATGACACTGAGCACTCGTGCTTCAACAATGTGGTTGACTGACCTATAGCTTCAACCTATTAACGAAGTAGCAAAGTAGAGCTGAAATTCAAATAACTATAGCAATGGAGAATATCTGAATACTATAGGCATCATGCTATTTCAGGGGAAAACATGAGTCAGAGAGAGAATATCAAATGAAGTAGTCATCATGAGCTACTGCATAAATGACAATTCAAATCCATCTTCTATTTTATAAGAAAGATGTTTATGGGTTTTTATGAGTTTCAGCTAGTAATATTGATCCACCTATCAAATGAAGTGCACAATCAAACTGAATACATATTTGTGTTGAAAGTAAATGCACGCATCCTAATAGGTTCAAATATCACAGAAATTGGAAGATGAAACTTGACTGCCTCCTATATGATTTGGAGGACAAAAGGATGCACTATGTTATCAGTCAACCGGTGTTGATAGATGCGTGAATCATGTACAGGTTAAACGTGGTTCCAGCAAAATTTTAGTGATCGAAATTTGGTACAAATTAGCATTGACCATATTGAGTTTTCCTTGAACTTGTACATCCCATTCTCTTCATATAACTCCTGACAGAGTTCCTTGAATCTATTGACATTTCAAATCTGCACATGTCAAGTTAGGACTGCATGACAATATGACAAATCTGATTATTACATTGAGCGACAGAAAATAGTGAAGGTCTCAAACCTGAGAGCTTAGTTGTTGCATTTGGCAATGTTAAACAATGATAGAAGACCTTGCTACAGATTAGCAATGGAGTAAAAATTAGCACTACATGTGACAGTATATAAACGAGTAGCTTGTTGTACTCCTCACAAGACTGAATCACATACCTCCGTTAACCACAAAGTTAGGGAACTGAACCATTTTGACGAAAGACTGCAAGCTTCCGGTAATCAGCATAACGACGAAGGATCTGGGTGCCCCTCGAGTCGCATTCCTCCTGCAGCTCGATGATGGCGTAGGCGACACCATCCTCACCCCGTAGCTCACGAAGCACCGCGTCATTCTCCTCAACGGCGAGCACAATATCCTTGAAGAGACGGGTAAGGCAGCCAACGAAATCAGGGCGCTCCGAGGTAGGCTGGGTTGCAAAGATTAGGTCCGTGAGGTGCTCGAAGTCTGCGCGGGAGCGGAGGGCAACGACCTTCTTGAGGCTTTGTTCGGTTGAAGTGGGGCGATTCCACGAGTGGTTTCTAACCTCCTAGGGATTGGGTGATCCCCGACTTGTCACCCAAACCCCTCTATTCTCCGTCCACATGAATCCCTGTATGCATAACCTGTTCGGTTATTCCCTTTCTAATCCACATCTATGAATCGTTGCCGCTGGTCAACCTCAGGTCAAACTCAAGAACCCTAGAAGCTGTGGGAGAAGTAGAGGGGAAGAAAGAGGAGGAGAAGCTCACCGGATGGGAGAGGAGGAAGGAGTGGAGAAGTATGCCGCCATCGTCGCCTCCGGATGGCCGCGCCGCCGCCGCGGCCGCGGCCGCCGCTGAATCGCAGGAGAGAGAGAGAGAGCTCGGGGACTCGATTGTTTTCTGGCGTACCGTTTCGTCGCTCGGGAGGGATTGGTTCCACGGGTAGAGTGGACAGGATTTTATCCCGGGTAGTTCCACGGGGTTTGAGAGGGATTGGACGAGGGTGTAGGCCCAGCCGGGTTTAACCGAACACGTTCATAAAGTATGTTGGGGTCGAATCCCGGTCGGGATGAAACCACAGGGTTCGGCGGGGATTGGACGCCAATCCCGGCGGGGGAGGGGCTAACCGAACAAAGCCTGAGGTAGGCGACATAGACCTGGAGGCCCTCGGGCGCGAGGTCGAGGAGGGGGAAGAGGCGCACAAGGCGCATCACGACGGGGTGGTCCTGGGCGTCGACCGCCTCCGCCGCGCGAGCCCCTTGAGGCGGCGCTTGATGTCGAGCAGGTCGCGGCGGAGGTTGTCGTCGGTGGGGAACCGCGCGTCGATGGCCAGGAACTCGTGCGCGGCAGTGGCGGCGGCCGCGAGGTCGTCAGCGGCAAGGGCGCGGCGCGCGGCTTCAAGCGCGCGGGAGCGGTCGAGCGCGGGCCAGGGCGGACTCGGCGCGCGAGTGCGCCGCGTCGAGGTGGCGGACGCGGGAGGAGAGCGCCTCGGCAAGTGCGGCGGTGGAGGAGGAGGACTCCCAGAGCGCGGCGGCGTCGGAGGCGGCGAGCGAGAGGAGCGGCGGCGTCGGAGGCGGTGAGCGAGAGGAGCGGCGAGGCGGCGGCGCGATCGAGGTCGGGGCGGCGGGCGAGGAGCGGGTCGAGGAAGGAGGTGTTTGTCTCCCTCTTTCTTTCTTAGCGACGAAGCGAGGTGGGGTGGGGAGGAAGCTTCGCGTGGACGAGCACGATTGGGCAGCGCGAATCTCTCTCCCGATTGACCTGAACGCCTTGATGACGTGGGGCTCGCCAAGCCGATTGGCCAGCCGCGAGAAACAGTTGCCAGTAAAAAGCGCCCAGTGCCGACGTGGACATTGCCAGAGTGCGCACATTGTGCGACTGTTAATGAGTTTAATTTTTTTTGTCTTTCTTGTCAAGGTGGAGTCTGCGACCTTGTGTAACTTATCTAGGGCATATGTGGGTAATTATTTTGAAGTTTGAGGTAAATAGATTAATTCATAGATCTATTGGTTGTGATCAGCTACTTAAGTTAATTGATGGCTCTGCGCAAAAAAAAAGTTAATTGATGGCTAGATATCTCTGATGTTTTGGTTGGCATTGGCAATTCTCAAGTGGTGGTATCGGTTCTGAAAAAAAAAAATCTCAAGTGGTATCCTTTCCTATCCTTTGGCAGTCACATGTGTAATTACTCGCCACAAATTCTTCCCTTCCAAGCATATGTGACATTTGATATCTTTTGTTCGACACCAACTGTTCAAATAGGTTATGGATGATCATGCCATCAATCTCAGATCCAATCGAATACCCTTGGCACTAATACTCAGATATTAGATTTTGACGCATATCTAAAGTGTAGATATTGAGCGAACAGCTGATTAGTTCATGTGACAGTTAGTCATCTACATGCTATTTATGAGTACGTAGAAGTAAAGGTCGGACTAAAACCAGGAGCATTGATTACTTCATGTGACTTCTAGTCGTTTACGTGATATTTGATAGTATATAGAAGTAAACGTCAGAGCATAATTCGGACGATTTGACATTTGTGCAGTCATTAGTTTAGTTGTGGGGTACGTTGCATGGAAAACAAAAAATTTATACGCACACGCAAGATCTATCCATGGAGATGCATAGCTACGAGAGGGGAGAGCATGTTCATATCCTTGAAGATCGCTAAGCGGAACCGTTTATCAACGCGTTTGATGTAGTACCGAACGTACGCGCGTTCAGCACATGTTCAACTCGATGACGTCCTTGCCTTCTTGATCCAGCAAGAGGGGCGAAGTAGTAGATGAGTTCCGGCAGCACAACGGCGTGGTGACGGTGTTGGTGAAGAACAATCTCTGCAAGGCTTCGCTAAGCACAACGGAAACTATGACGGAGGATAAACTAGAGGGACGGGGTTGCCGCACACGGCTTGATGTATCAGGATGTGTCCCGAGTGCTAGCCATGTCCCTCTATTTATATGTTGAGCCCTGGGGTCGAAACTTGGAGAAAGAGCCTCCTTAAAGTCGGTTTTGCCCGTAAGGAAGAGTCTTTCTCGGACTTCCAGGACCAGACGCCACAGTCCTCGGCGTCTGGCCCAGACGGCATGGGCCTCGGCGTCTGTCCCAGGGCCAGACGCCAGGGTCTCCGGCGTTTGGACCCTGACCTCTGCAAAACATCCTTTTGCACCGACCTAAGGCCATACCCCTTGGCCTAACCATATCATCCTATATATCAATCATTACCTCCGGCCCATTTTGAAGCTCCTCGTCATGTCCGTGATCTCATCCGAGACTCCGAACAACATTCGGTCACCAACATAAATAACTCATATAATACTATATCGTCAACGAATGTTAAGCGTGCGGATCCTACGGGTTCGTGAATGGTGTAGACATGACCGAGACACTTCTCCGGTCAATAAGCAATAGCGGAACCTGAATGTCCATATTGGTTCCTACATATTCTACGAAGATCTTTATCGGTCGAACCTTATGACAATATACGTAATTTCCTTTGTCTGTCGGTATGTTACTTACCCGAGATTCAATCATCGGTATCTTCATACCTAGTTCAATCTCATTACTGGCAAGTCTCTTTACTCATTCCGTAATACATCATCCCGTAACTAACTCCTTAGTCATTTTGCTTGCAAGCTTGTTGTGATGTTCTAGTACATCTCAGCGACTCCTTCACCATCCTTCACTTTGAACTTGTCAAGTTGACTTTGAAGCACATCTAATTTGGATTCCTTGAAGGACTCGGTACCTTCGTGCATATTAACCAAAGTGAAAAGTGCGTTATATCGACTAGAGGGGGGAGGGGGGTGAATAGGTGATTTTTATAAATTCGTCACTGAGGAATTTCAGGGTGAGGAAATTCTTAAGCAATGAACTACTTAGCAGCGGAATAAGTACTCAGATGCAAGCATAACAGAGTAGTAGGACAGTCATCATGATGAAATGAAAACAAGTATATAGTACAAGTAGCGTAACACAGGATAAACAGGTTGAAGACAAAGTGACTGAAGAATTAGGACTGAGGAAAATGAGAAAGTCTTCAGTCAAAGTTTTCAAACAGTAACGATCAAGTACTTCAACACAGTAATGAGGAAATGAAAGGGTTGAGGAAATAGAACCAGTAGCTCGGTGAAGACAGTGATTTGGTAGCACTACTAGGGAAAACCTTATACACAGAATCTTAGCAGCAGCGAGGTTTAAAAACAAACGCTACTGCTAATTAGCAGTAGCGAGCTTCAGAAGACCGCGCTACTAATAGCCCAGTAGCAGTAGCGCTCTAGGTGAAATGAGCGCTACTATTACAATTGACACGGTGTTGCCTCCAGGCTAGATATAGTAGTAGCGCCCTTCTCATGGACGTACTACTGCTAAAGTACTTAGTAGCAGCGTTTTTCTTCAAAACTCGCTGCTGCTAAGTATCATCCCCTCTTGCAACTAATTAAGTTTAGTCCCATACTGCTAAGCGAACAAGGTGTTTACCACCTTAAATATGTTACTTCTCAAACTATCTCGAGCACTTGGTCTTCATTGAACTGTATGTGTAGGATTTGTGGCTGCAATATGAGTCTTCACCTGTGCCTATATAGGGTGAGGATTCATGTTGACTATTTAGATTCTACACAAAAAGATCAATGATGACCAATGTATATTTTTGATGTTTTTACATGCTTAGCCTTAGCAGCAGCGTTTTTGCAGGACAAAGCGCTACTGATATTGGGCTTAGCAGTAGCGCGCTCCCTGTAGCCGCGCTACTGCTACAGCAAAACAAAACACGCGGCCCGGCCCCCCGCACGCTCATCTCTCAATCGCCCCCCTCCGCCCGACGCCGGCAGCTGCAGTTAGGGTTTCTCCTCTGCCACCGCGCGCCACCGCCGCAGGTAATGCTCCTCCCCCCTCTCGCCGCCCCTCTGCTGCTCCTCCACCCTCTCGCCGCCCACTCTGTCGTCGCCCACGAGCTCTGGCCGGGCGCCTTTGGCCGACCGCCCTCAATCCCCTCGCCGGCCGCTGTCGTCGCCCCCTCTCGTAGGAAAGTCACCGGCCTTCCCCTCGTTAGCACCCCCGACCGAGGTCACCATGCCATCCCCCCTCCTCGTCAGCACCCCCCGAGGGCTGCCCTACCTAGATGCAGCGAGGGCTTACGAATTTCATATGGATAACTAGATGCTTTTGTTTTTCTGTAATAAGTTATTTTTTGCAAAATGTAGGTGCCAATTAGTTGAAATGCTTTGGTAGGTGGTACCGTGATATGCTAGATATTGGTTTTGATACTAGTTTTTAGTTTGCAAGTGCTAAGTTAATCCCAATTAAATTTGCCACTTTTTTTTAATCAGTTATCTTAGGCAATATGGGCCAAATTAGATGAAATGTGTCTTGGTAGGTGGTCCCTTGATTTGGTAGATAACTTATTACAGATCTTAGGATTATACCTTTGGTAGGGGCCAAATAGTTTTTTTGGCAATAGGTGCCATCGAAATGCTTTCGTAGGTGATACCCTTGTCATCTTATATGTTACTAGATCTTAGGATTATAATTGTCCATCAAATTGCTTCGCGCGGAAGAATCTCTTCATCTAGAGATATTCCAGATGGTGTTAGTAAGCTAATTGAGAACTTGTTGGCTGTGAGTCTTGTTGGCTGATTTGGCATTTGCCTGCTAGCTGTTGGTTCTATTATATAAGGTGTTAGTAAGTTAATTGACAGATTGTTGTTTACTTTTTGGGATCGGGTTCCACTATGAAAATATAACTGAAGAAGAACCAAAAATATCACATGCTACTGTTTTTCTTTCCTGTGAAGTGGATCGTAATCCTTTGCTCATATTGCTTTAGGAAAATGGCGCCACCACCACCACCACCATGTCAACTGTGCAAGTCAAGGTGCGCCAGCAGCCTTGCAAATGGCAAGCTGTTCGACATCTACTTCCAGCCGAGTTTTTGTCATGCGGCGGTAAGAAGTTATATGAAATGTAACAACTATTTTATTTTTAGTGTTGGCATTACTGCATTGTGTCATTTTGCTTTTTTTACACAGATCGTCCCATGCAATGTGAGGTTGAAATTCAACAAGCTGACAGGAGACACTGTGACATTTGAGGCTCCTGGGGGCCGTACACTATGGAGGTCGAGAAAGGACGCAATATGTCGCAGATTGGAGGAGATGGATGGGCCCGTTTCCTCGCCCGCATGCGTCTTACTGGTGGTGAGTTGATCAGCTTCTCCTTCAGAGCAGAAAGACCCAAGCTGGCTCTCATTTATATCAACTTGGTGGAAGATGATGAAGATAATGAGGACCCACTCGATGAAGATGATGAGGACCCACTTCATGAAGCCATCGTAGCTCAAAGAATGAGGCTGAGCGAGGAGGAGGTGTGCAACCCATGGGACATAATTCCGCCACGTGATGACTTTGTCGGGGTGCCATTCGTGACCCGCCTGACAAGTACCATGGTCGATCGGCATGATATGGTATGTTATACTTACAAATGCAAATTACCGATGATATGCTTAGTGTAGAGTCCAATGATATGTTGTGTGGAATCTAGTCGATGATATGCTTTAGTGTAGAGTCCGATCAGATGCTTATTAGTGTAGAATCCAAGGAACTATTAATAGTGTAGATAATCCATATATACTTATTATTAGAATTCATGCTTAGTACAAATGTGTAGTACTGTGTCTTTTGACAGTGTAGAAATCTATACTTAATAGAAATATATTTGCAAAAGTATGTGCGAGACTATTTATTAATTGATATGTTTTTCTTATTCAGAAATTGCTAAAGAGCCTATATGTAAGTTGTGGTATCGAACCAGATGAAGAAGGCCCAGCTGGACTATGCCTTACCGCAAGGGGCTCCGTCACCACCTGTACTTACCACATGGACACGGACGGGCGCACACACTTAAACTCGGTTGGGTGGAAGAAATTCCTCATTGGCAAGAATCTTCGTGTTGGACAGGCCATCCTAATTACTATCAGGAACACCCACGCCCAGGCTGGCGGATGATGATCGTCGTCGATATCATCTAGAACTACATATGTGTGTGTGGCTATATCATCTAGAACTACATGTGATGATCGTCGTCGATATCATCTAGAACTACATATGATGATCATCGTTGATATCATCTAGAACTACATATGATGATCGTCATCGATATCACCTTGTACTGCTTGAGGATGCATGTTGACTATATATGAAATTGTTATCTAGTACTACCTCCGTTCCAAATTACTCGTCGTGGTTTTAGCTCAAATTTGAACTAAAACCATGACGAGTAATTTGGAACGGAGGGAATACTACCCAATACCTATAATGCTTTATGAAATTGATATCTAGTAGTACCTAGTATCTGGAAATTGCAGTTTATTGAAACTGAAACGGGGTAGGAAGCGGGGGGAAAATGATGAAAGATATAGCAGTAGCGCGGGGCTAGGAAAGCGCTACAGCTAACTAATAGTAGCGCGTTCTGGAAAAGTGCTGCTGTTATAGTCAATATTAGTAGGGCGAGTACAGACCGCGCTACTACTAACAATTAGCTGTAGCACCGTACTAGTAGCGCGGCTGCCCGCGCTGCTGATAGCCTCAAAACCCGCGCTACTACTAGGGTTTTCCCTAGTAGTGTAGACTAGTTCCAACTACTATGACAGTCGTACGTCTGGTTGGAGCGGCTAGGTATTTAAACCTAAGGACACACAGTCCTCACCATATTCTCCTTGAGCTAAGGTCATACAGACCTCGCCCAATCACTCGTGGTAAGTCTTCAGGTGACTTCCAAACCTTCACAAACTCGGTCGCTCGGCGATCCACGATTTCCTTTTGGATGCTCTAGACCATGACGCCTAACCGTCTGGAGGATGCACAGTCCTCAAAGGTAACAAGCGTCGGTTCCACACATGAACAATCTCTTCAGTGATGCTCAATCACTTTGGGTTTGTAGGTGTTTGGGTTTTGGTTTTCCTCACTTGATGATTTTCGCTCAAAGTCCTCGGAGGATGGGATGCTCTCAATGACAAGTGTCCGTTTCTCTCGGAGCAGCCAACCAACTAGTGGTTGTAGGGAGCGGCTATTTATAGCCTAGGGAGCAGCCCGACATGATAAGACATAAATGCCCTTCAATGATATGACTGTTAGTTGGGAAGATATTTTGGGATAGCTGGCGCATAGCACAGCAACGGTCGGATATTTGAGTATCAAATTCCTCAGGGCTATCACGTTCCTCACTTGTAGGCAATCCGCACTGGCGAATTCCTAACTCCTCAGTCGGAAAAATTCCTCAGAGACCAGAAGATCTTCGTCTCTGTCACTGAAGAAATTGACTGAACTGTATGAGATTTCCAATGGCCTCACTCGAAAGGATTGGTAGGTGTAGGATTTCGAGACGAGCATCACTTGGAAACTTTTCCTTAGTTTTACCTCGACCCCCTTTAACAGTACGGTGTTTCCTATGACTCAATAAAGAGAAAACGAAACAACGAAAATAAAAGTCTTCACGCTTCCTATTCCTCGCATGAATACCAAGTCTTCACAGTCACACCAATTTCTTCACTTTCAAAGTCTTCGAAAAAAACAAAGTCTTTAGCTGAAGACATTCATTTTTAGGGGTCGACTTTCTCTGTAAATATCAAACTCCTCATTGACTTATAGACCTGTGTACACTCACAAACACATTTGTCCCTTAACCTATAAGTCTTCAATACACCAAAATCACTAAGGGGCACTAGATGCACTTACAATCTCCCATTTTTGGTGATTGATGACAATATAGGTTAAGTTTTCAATGGGGATAAACATATGAAGTGTAAATACTGATATTGAGGAATTTGAATGCAAGATATAGAAGAACTCCCTCTGAAGCTGTGCATATTTGAGGAATTTGCTTTGAATAGCAAATGCACATTGTAGAGTAGAATCATGGAGATCTCCCCCTATATCTTGTAATTCATACACGCATTTAACATATGATATGAAGAATTTGAAATGCATGATGAAATTGTTGGGGAACGTAGTAATTTCAAAAAAATTCCTACGCACACACATGATCATGGTGATGCATAGCAACGAGAGGGGAGAGTGTTGTCCACGTACCCTCGTAGACCGAAAGCGAAAGCGTTAGCACAACGCGGTTGATGTAGTCGTACGTCTTCACGATCCGACCGATCAAGTACCGAACGTACGGCACCTCCGAGTTCAGCACACGTTCAGCTCGATGACGTCCCTCGAAATCCGATCCAACCGAGCTTTGAGGGAGAGTTCCGTCAGCACGACGGCGTGGTGACGATGATGATGTTCTACCGACGCAGGGCTTCGCCTAAGCACCGCTATGATATTATGGAGGTGGATTATGGTGGAGGGGGGCACCGCACACGGCGAAGAGATCAAGAGATCAATTGTTGTGTCTCCAAGGGGTGCCCTCCTCCCTGTATATAAAGGAGTGGAGGAGGGGGAGGGCCGGCCCTCTCTATGGCGCGCCCCAGGAGGAGTCCTACTCCCACCGGGAGTAGGATTCCCGCCCTTCCAAGTAGTAGGAGTAGGAGTCAAGGAAAGGGGAGAGAGAAGAGAAGGAAGGAGGGGGCGCAGCCCCTCCCCCTAGTCCAATTCGGACTAGGCCTTGGGGGGGCGCCCAGCCTCTCCTCTCTCTTTCCCCTAAAGCCCAATAAGGCCCATATACTCCCCGGCGAATTCCCGTAACTCTCCGGTACTCCGAAAAATACCCGAATCACTCAGAACCTTTCCGATGTCCGAATATAGTCGTCCAATATATCGATCTTTACGTCTCGACCATTTCGAGACTCCTCGTCATGTCCCCGATCTCATCCGGGACTCCGAACTACCTTCGGTACATCAAAACACATAAACTCATAATATAACCGTCATCGAACTTTAAGCGTGCGGACCCTACGGGTTCGAGAACAATGTAGACATGACCGAGACACGTCTCCGGTCAATAACCAATAGCGGAACCTAGATGCTCATATTGGCTCCCACATATTCTACAAAGATCTTTATCGGTCAAACCGCATAACAACATGCGTTGTTCCCTTTGTCATTGGTATGTTACTTGCCCGAGATTCGATCGTCGGTATCTTAATACCTAGTTCAATCTCGTTACTGGCAAGTCTCTTTACTCGTTCCGTAATACATCATCCCGCAACTAACTCATTAGTTACAATGCTTGCAAGGCTTATAATGATGTGCATTACTGAGTAGGCCCAGAGATACCTCTCCGACAATCGGAGTGACAAATCCTAATCTCGAAATACGCCAACCCAACAAGTACCTTCGGAGACACCTCTAGAGCACCTTTATAATCAACCAGTTACGTTGTGACGTTTGGTAGCACACAAAGTGTTCCTCCGGTAAACGGGAGTTGCATAATCTCATAGTCACAGGAACATGTATAAGTCATGAAGAAAGCAATAGCAGAATACTAAACGATCAAGTGCTAAGCTAACAGAATGGGTCAACTCAATCACATCATTCTCCTAATGATGTGATCCCGTTAATCAAATGATAACTCATGTCTATGGCTAGGAAACATAACCATCTTTGATCAACGAGCTAGTCAAGTAGAGGCATACTAGTGACACTCTGTTTGTCTATGTATTCACACAAGTATTATGTTTCCGGTTACTACAATTCTAGCATGAATAATAAACATTTATCATGAAATAAGGAAATAAATAATAACTTTATTATTGCCTCTAGGGCATATTTCCTTCAGTCTCCCACTTGCACTAGAGTCAATAATCTAGATCACATCGCCATGTAATTTAACATCAATAGTTCACATCACCATGTGATTAACACCCATAGTTCACATCGTCATGTGACCAACACCCAAAGGGTTTACTAGAGTCAATAATCTACTTCACATCGCTATGTGATTAACACCAAAAGAGTACTAAGGTGTGATCATGTTTTGCTTGTGAGAGAAGTTTAGTCAACGGGTCTGCCATATTCAGATCCGTATGTATTTTGCAAATTCCGATGTCTACAATGCGCTGCACGGAGCTACTTTAGCTAATTGCTCCCACTTTCAATATGTATCCAGATGAAGACTTAGAGTCATCTGTATCAGTGCCAAAACTTGTATCGACGTAACCCTTTACAACGAACCTTTTGTCACCTCCATAATCGAGAAATATATCCTTATTCCACTAAGGATAATTTTGACCGCTGTCCAGTGATCTACTCCTAGATCACTATTGTACTCACTTGCCAAAATCAGTGTAGGGTATACAATAGATCTGGTACATAGCATGGCATACTTTATAGAACCTATGGCTGAGGCATAGGGAATGACTTTCATTTTCTTTCTATCTTCTGCCGTGGTCGGGCTTTGAGTCTTACTCAATTTCACACCTTGTAACACAGGCAAGAACTCTTTCTTTGACTGTTCCATTTTGAACTACTTCAAAATCTTGTCAAGGTATGTACTCATTGAAAAAACTTATCAAGCATTTTGATCTATCTCTATAGATCTTGATGCTCAATATGTAAGCAGCTTCACCGAGGTCTTTCTTTGAAAAACTCCTTTCAAACACTCCTTTTTGCTTTGCAGAATAATTCTACATTATTTCTGATCAACAATATGTCATTCACATATACTTATCAGAAATGTTGTAGTGCTCCCACTCACTTTCTTGTAAATACAGGCTTCACCGCAAGTCTGTATAAAACTATATGCTTTGATCAACTCATCAAAGCGTATATCGCTGGAGTTTGCACATTTTGTTAACACCTTTAGGATCGACAAAACCTTCTGGTTGCATCATATACAACTCTTCTTTAATAAATCCATTAAGGAATGCAGTTTTGTTTATCCATTTGCCAGATTTCATAAAATGCGGCAATTGCTAACATGATTCGGACAAACTTAAGCATAGATACGAGTGAGGAACTCTCATCATAGTCAACACCTTGAACTTGTCGAAAACCTTTTGCGACAATTCTAGCTTTGTAGATAGTAACACTACTATCAGCGTCCGTCTTCCTCTTGAAGATCCATTTAATCTCAATGGCTCGCTGATCATTGGGCAAGTCAATCAAAGTCCATACTTTGTTCTCATACATGGATCCCATCTCAGATTTCATGGCCTCAAACCATTTCACGGAATCTGGGCTCATCATCGCTCCCTCATAGTTCGTAGGTTCGTCATGGTCAAGTAACATGACCTCCAGAACAGGATTACCGTACCACTCTGTTGCAGAACGTACTCTGGTTGACCTACGAGGTTCGGTAGTAACTTGATCTGAAGTTTAATGATCATCATCATTAACTTCCTCACTAATTGGTGTAGGCATCACTGGAACGGATTTCTGTGATGAACAACTTTCCAATTCGGGAGAAGGTACAATTACCTCATCAAGTTCTACTTTCCTCCTACGCACTTCTTTCGAGAGAAACTCCTTCTCTAGAAAGGATCCATTCTTAGCAACGAATGTCTTGCCTCCGGATCTGTGATAGAAGGTGTACCCAACAGTCTCCTTTGGGTATCCTATGAAGACACATTTCTCCGATTTGGGTTCGAGCTTATCAGGATGAAACTTTTTCACATAAGCATCGCAACCCCAAACTTTAAGAAACGACAACTTGGGTTTCTTGCCAAACCACAGTTCATAAGGTGTCGTCTCAATGGATTTCGATGGTGCCCTATTTAACGTGAATGCAGCTGTCTCTAATGCATAACCCCAAAACTATAGTGGTAAATCGGTAAGAAACATCATAGATTGCACTATATCCAATAAAGTACGGTTATGACGTTTGGACGCACCATTACGCTGTGGTGTTCCAGATGGCGTGAGTTGCGAAACTATTCCGCATTGTTTCAAATGAAGACCAAACTCGTAACTCAAATATTTGTCTCCGCGATTAGATCGTAGAAACATTATTTTCTTGTCACGATGATTTTCCACTTCACTCTGAAATTCTTTGAACTTTTCAAATGTTTCAGACTTATGTTTCATCAAGTAGATATACCCATATCTGCTCAAATCATTTGTGAAGGTCAGAAAATAACGATACTTGCCGTGAGTCTTAACACTCATCGGACCGCATACATCAGTATGTATTATTTCCAATAAGTCAGTTGCTCGCTCCATTGTTCCAGAGAACGGAGTCTTAGTCATCTTACCCATTAGGCATGGTTCGCAAGCATCAAGTGATTCATAATCAAGTGATTCCAAAAACCCATAGCATGGAGTTTCTTCATGCGCTTTACACCAATATGACCTAAACGGCAGTGCCACAAATAAGTTGCACTATCATTATTAACTTTGCATCTTTTAGCTTCAATATTATGAATATGTGTATCACTACAATCGATATCCAACAAACCATTTTCATTGGGTGTATGACCATAGAAGGTTTTTATTCATGTAAACAGAACAACAATTATTCTCTAGCTTACGTGAATAACCGTATTGCAATAAACATGATCCAATCATATTCATGCTCAACGAAAACACTAAATAACATTTATTTTTAGGTTCAACACTAATCCCGAAAGTATAGGGAGTGTGCGATGATGATCATATCAATCTTGGAACCACTTCCAATACACATCGTCACTTCACCCTTAACTAGTTTCTGTTCATTCTGCAACTCCCGTTTCGAGTTACTAATCTTAGCAACTGAACTAGTATCAAATACTGAGGGGTTGCTATAAACACTAGTAAGGTACACATCAATAACATGTATATCAAATATACCTTTGTTCACTTTGCCATCCTTCTTATCCGCCAAATACTTGGGGTAGTTCCGCTTCCAGTGACCAGTCCCTTTGCAGTAGATGCACTTAGTCTCAGGCTTAGGTTCAGACTTGGGCTTCTTCACTCGAGCAGCAACTTGCTTGCCATTCTTCTTTAAGTTCCCCTTCTTCCCTTTGCCCCTTTTCTTGAAACTAGTGGTCTTGTTAATCATCAACACTTGATGCTCTTTCTTGATTTCTACCTTCATCGATTTCATCATCATGAAAAGCTCGGGAATCTTTTTCGTCATCCCTTGCATACTATGGTTCATCATGAAGTTCTACTAACTTGGTGATGGTGACTAGAGAACTCTGTCAATCACTATTTTATCTGGAAGATTAACTCCCACTTGATTCATGCGATTGTAGTACCCAGACAATCTAAGCACATGCTCACTGCTTGAGCTTATTCTCCTCCATCTTTTAGCTATAGAACTTGTTGGAGACTTCATATCTTTCAACTCGGGTATTTGCTTGAAATATTAACTTCAACTACTGGAACATCTCATATGGTCCATGACGTTCAAAACGCCTTTGAAGTCCCGATTCTAAGGCGTAAAGCATGGTACACTAAACTATCAAGTAGTCATCATATCGAGCTTGCCAAACGTTCATAACGTCTGCATTTGCTCCTGCAATCGGTCTATCACCTAGTGGTGCATCAAGGACATAATTCTTCTGTGCAGCAATGAGGATAATCCTTAGAACACGGATCCAATCCGCATTATTGCTACTAACATCTTTCAACTTAGTTTTCTCTAGGAACATATCAAAATAAAACAGGGGAGCTAAACGCGAGCTATTGATCTACAACATAGATATGCTAATACTACCAGGACTAAGTTCATGATAAATTTAAGTTCAATTAATCATATTACTTAAGAATTCCCACTTAGATAGACATCCCTCTAATCCTCTAAGTGATCACGTGATCCATATCAACTAAACCATAACTGATCATCACGTGAAATGGAGTAGCTTTCAATGGTGAACATCACTATGTTGATCATATCTACTATATGATTCATGATCGACCTTTCGGTCTCAGTGTTCCGAGGCCATATCTGCATATGCTAGGCTCGTCAAGTTTAACCTGAGTATTCTGCGTGTGCAAAACTGGTTTGCACCCGTTGTAGATGGACGTAGAGTTTATCACACCCGATCATCACGTGGTGTCTGGGCACGACGAACTTTGGCAACGGTGCATACTCAGGGAGAACACTATTATCTTGAAATTTAGTGAGAGATCATCTTATAATGCTACCGTCAATCAAAGCAAGATAAGATGCATAAAAGATAAACATCACATGCAATCAATATAAGTGATATGATATGGCCATCATCATCTTGTGCTTGTGATCTCCATCTCCGAAGCACCGTCATGATCACCATCGTCACCGGCACGACACCTTGATCTCCATCGTAGCATCGTTGTCGTCTCGCGAACTTATGCTTCTACGACTATCACTACCGCTTAGTGATAAAGTAAAGCATTAAAGGGCGTTTGCATTGCATACAATAAAGCGACAACCATATGGCTCTTGCCAGTTGCCGATAACTTGGTTACAAAACATGATCATCTCATACAATAAAATATAGCATCATGCCTTGACCATATCACATCACAACATGCCCTGCATAAACAAGTTAGACGTCCTCTACTTTGTTGTTGCAAGTTTTACGTGGCTGCTACGGGCTTAGCAAGAACCGTTCTTACCTACGCATCAAAACCACAACGATAGTTTGTCAAGTTGGTGTTGTTTTAACCTTCTAGAGGACCGGGCGTAGCCACACTCGGTTCAACTAAAGTTGGAGAAACTGACACCCACCAGCCACCTGTGTGCAAAGCACGTCGGTAGAACCAGTCTCGCGTAAGCGTACGCGTAATGTCGGTCCGGGCCGCTTCATCCAACAATACCGCCGAACCAAAGTATGACATGCTGGTAAGTAGTATGACTTATATCGCCCACAACTCACTTGTGTTCTACTCGTGCATATGACATCTACGCATAAAACCAGGCTCGGATGCCACTTTCGGGGAACGTAGTAATTTCAAAAAAATTCCTACGCACACACAGGATCATGGTGATGCATAGCAACGAGAGGGGAGAGTGTTGTCCACGTACCCTCGTAGACCGAAACCGGAAGCGTTAGCACACGTGGTTGATGTAGTCGTACGTCTTCACGATCCGACCGATCAAGTACCGAACGCATGACACCTCCGAGTTCAGCACACGTTCAGCTCGATGACATCCGTCGAACTCAGATCCAGCCGAGCTTTGAGGGAGAGTTCCGTCAGCACGACGGCGTGGTGATGATGATGATGTTCTACCGACGCAGGGCTTCGCCTAAGCACCGCTACGATATTATCGAGGCGGATTATGGTGGAGGGGGGCACCGCACACGGCTAAGAGATCAAGAGATCAATTGTTGTGTCTCCAAGGGGTGCCCTCCTCCCCGTATATAAAGGAGTGGAGGAGGGGGAGGGCCGGCCCTCTCTATGGCGTGCCCTAGGAGGAGTCCTACTCCCACCGGGAGTAGGATTCCCCCCTTCCAAGTAGTAGGAGTAGGAGTCAAGGAAAGGGGAGAGAGAAGAGATGGAAGGAGGGGGCGCAGCCCCTCCCCCTAGTCCAATTCGTACTAGGCCTTGGGGGGGCGCCCAGCCTCTCCTCTCTCTTTCCCCTAAAGCCCAATAAGGCCCATATACTCCCCGGCGAATTCCCATAACTCTCCGGTACTCCGAAAAATACCCGAATCACTCGGAACCTTTCCGATGTCCGAATATAGTCGTCCAATATATCGATCTTTACGTCTCGACCATTTCGAGACTCCTCGTCATGTCCCCGATCTCATCCGGGACTCCGAACTACCTTCGGTACATAAAAACACATAAACTCATAATATAACCGTCATCGAACTTTAAGCGTGCGGACCCTACGGGTTCGAGAACAATGTAGACATGACCGAGACACGTCTCCGGTCAATAACCAATAGCGGAACCTGGATGCTCATATTGGCTCCCACATATTCTACGAAGATCTTTATCGGTCAAACCGCATAACTACATACGTTGTCCCCTTTGTCATCGGTATGTTACTTGCCCGAGATTCGATCGTTGGGATCTCAATACCTAGTTCAATCTCGTTACCGGTAAGTCTCTTTACTCGTTCCGTAATACATAGTCCCGCAACTAACTCATTAGTTACAATGCTTGCAAGGCTTATAGTGATGTGCATTACTGAGTGGGCCCAGAGATACCTCTCCGACAATCGGAGTGACAAATCCTAATCTCGAAATACGCCAACCCAACAAGTACCTTCGGAGACACCTGTAGAGCACCTTTATAATCACCCAGTTATGTTATGACGTTTGGTAGCACACAAAGTGTTCCTCCGGTAAACGGGAGTTGCATAATCTCATAGTCACATGAACATGTATAAGTCATGAAGAAAGCAATAGCAGAATACTGAACGATCAAGTGCTAAGCTAACCGAATGGGTCAAGTCAATCACATCATTCTCCTAATGATGTGATCCCGTTAATCAGATGACAACTCATGTCTATGGCTAGGAAACATAACCATCTTTGATCAACAAGCTAGTCAAGTAGAGGCATACTAGTGACACTCTGTTTGTCTATGTATTCACACAAGTATTATGTTTTCGGTTAATACAATTCTAGCATGAATAATAAGCATTTATCATGAAATAAGGAAATAAATAATAACTTTATTCTTGCCTCTAGGGCATATTTCCTTTAGAAATATGGTGACTGATGTAATTCAGCATGTGTGCATTAACATAATTGAGGAAATAGCATGCAGAAAAACAGAGCAAAAGTATCAGACCACCATAGGAGTTAAGTTTACAACTCGATCCAACAAATACTTCAGAAGAACGAGAGTTGTAACTTAACAAAAAAACGCCCATATATAGAGACCCGTTTGAAGACTAACTCAAATTTCTCCCCCTTTGTCATCAAATGACCAAAAGGGACGAAAAATGAGGACTAACGCCCCTGAAGAATATCACTACGATGTCGATGGAGGAGCACCAGCATTGTTGGGCTCGTCCGTTGAAGTAGGGCCTGCCGCAGTGTCGTTCAAGTCTTCGGCTTCATCCGTCTCGCGCGATGAAGAATATGAACTGGCAACCAAGTGAGGAACTTTGACCTTCTTGAATTTCTTCAAAGGTGGCTGAGATCAGTCAAAGTCCTGTTGGAAGCCCATCTGCTTGAGGTCTTCATCAGCGTAGAGGTGAGACAATATGGCCCAAGTGCGATCAAAAACTTCATGTAAGTAGTAATGGTTCTTCTTCACAGTGTTTTGCGTGATCGTCATGTTCTGAAGAATTGAACCGAACTGGCGCTTGACCCACTTGTGGTTGCGATCGACCTTCTGATGAAGACTGAGGAGAAGCTCATGATCAGTCATCACTCGTGGTGCAGTGGCTTGAGGAAATTGCTTTGAAGCATTTGCGGCAGTGTCATGTGTGGCAGAGTCATCATTGGTGGAATATGAAGCAGCTTTGTGAAACTGTCCATCCAATGGACGAGTGCCTTCATCAATAAGAGCGGCCTTGCCCTTCTCATCAGCTGAGGAAATAGTCCTTTTGAGGACTTCAATTGGGGGCAAATAGCTGAGATGATTTCGAAAATATGCCTTGTAGTTGATTGAAGACCTTGATCCGATGAATCTCATGATCCAGGGAGCGTAAGGCTTCAATTCAAATGGCGATAGAGCTACATTTGCCAAAGTCCTCATGAAGAAATCGTGGTAGTTGATAGGAATACCATGTATGATGTTGAATAGCAGATTCTTCATGATGCCAACAACCTCTTCTTTATCAGAGTTGTGGCCCTTGATTGGGCTGAGGGTTTTGGTCAATATTCTGTACACTGTCCTTGGCACATATAGCAGTTCCTTGGCGAGGAATTTGGTCCTTGGAGCTTGGCCTGGCTTCAAAGGCTTCATCAGCACTTGCATCAGATGGTTGGAGAGCTCAGGTTCAGCATAGATGAGCCTTGCACCTTCAGGGGGCGGACTGACTGGGACGACGTGAAGCAATTCAGAGGCCGGAGCTTTATAGTGAGTGTTTTCAGTCATCCAGTCCAGCACCCATGAATTGACATCTTCAACACATCCAGTGATGTGCAAAGTGGCATAGAACTGAAGAATGAGTCCTTCATTCTAGTCGCAGATGTCGGTGTAGAGGTTGAGCAGCCCAGCGTCATGAAGAGCACTGAGGACTGGGGTGAGGCACGGTAGAGACTCCATATCCACATGAGGAAGTTGCTCATGGTCAAATACTTTGTCCTTAATTATCAACAATAGCGAGGAATAGAAGTTCATCTAGCCACCAGTCCAAAAGCGCTTGCGACGAAGTCGAGCAACATCATAAGGATTGTAGTCGGTGAAGAAAATATGCTCAGCAAAGAAGTCATCAGCTTTGAACTTCTGCTTCTTGGAGTGAGGATTCTGTGGCTTGGGCTGAAGATTAGCAGTTGATGTCTTTACAGCCTCTTGAAGCACAGACTCTGGAGCCACAGGCTGAGGAATATCAGAAGGAGTGTTATAAGCAGCAGCCTTGGCCTCCATTTCTTCAGCAACATTTGTATCAGCGCTAGTGGCTGGAACTTCTTTAGGAATAGATAGAAGTGAAGCTTGATGTTCTTCAGAGCCCATATGAATTTCTTTAGTTTGGACAGGGGACTGGGGAATTTGTTGCAGAGGAGTGGTCAGTGGTGAATTGGAATGGTGACTTTCCCAGTAGTCATCATTCAGAATCGGCGTTGTAGACCCAATATCCACATCCTCATCTTCTTCATCTATTTCTTCAACGCCTGCCTCTTCAGCTGTGAACTGAGGAATGGGAAATGATACCAGAGGAGTTGAAGGGATATCATCCACTTCAATTTCTTCATCCAACTGCTCAGACGTAGCAGCAGAAGGATCGTCTTCATTAGATTCATTGGGAATCACACATTCCTCACCAAAGGGAATAATCTCCTTTGATGGCATGCTTGATTGGGGAACAACATCTATTGTGTTTGCATAAGAGCTCGTGAAAGTCTTCACTTTCTTCGGAGCCGAAGACTCTGAGGATGCAGATGCTTTCCTTTTCTTCACAGCTGCCCTCTCTGCAGCCTTGGTCTTCTTCGCTTCTGATGCAGAAGGAAGATCAGTACTTGTTGTCTGGCCAGGAGGAGCAGAGGAAATTGTTTCAATTTCTTCAGGCGCAACTGATGTAGTTGCCCTGGCATGTTCAGCTTCATCAGGCTCAATAGCAGATGCTTCAACTGGCCTGGCTTGCTCTTCAGGCGCAACAATAGAGGTTGCCCTGGCAGTTTCTTCAGTGGCTGGTATTTCTTCATCAGCCCTGGTGCTTTCAGAATCATCAACATCCTGATTTTCATCAACTGTGCTTGCATGTTCTTCAGTAGGCTGAGCAGATGCTTTAGCCTGAGGAATTTCACGTTGCGTTGAAGCTGCAACATTTGAGGTAAATCCCTTCGCCATTCTGATGAATCTGACTTTGGCTCCTAGCCAATCTGCACGGTATGCGTTAAATTCATCACTGAGTGCTTTGATCTCAGTTTGCATAGTCACAAGTTCCTCATGAGACATTTTCACAACATTTTTCTTCAAAAAACACTCCTTTCTGTACTGAGCTTTCTTCACTTGCGTGGCCTTTTCAAATTTCCATTTTTCTTCACCTATGAAGGCAGTCAACATGTGACTTTGGCTAGGTGTGAGATTGAAATCAGGCATAGGAGTGTTAGGGTTCTTGTGCCAGAGATCTATGAAGTCTAGGATCAACTTGGGATCCAGCATAAGAGGCACATTACTGCCTTTGGCTCTAGCGGCCCTTTGTTGTCTGTCTCTGATGATTTCAGCCAATTCTTCATCACCAGTTTCGTCTTCACTAGACGGCACTTGGAAGGCAACCTACTTCTTGTGAGGACTTGGCCTCGAGCCACGGTCAGCAGTAGCCATTTTCTTCAGCAAGGTCGGAGCCGTTGAGGATTGTGGAGGAGCTGAAGAACTTGCAGAAACTCCTGAATCAATTGATATGACAATGGTCCTTTGGCAAGAGGCGAGATGCACAGGTGCTGAGGACTTGGCAGCAACAGCTAAGGATTTTGCAATGGGAACTGGAGTTGCTTTGGAGGAGGTGGCGTGAGGCACTGGCCGTGAGGGCTTTGAAGAACTTGGCCGTGAGGGCATTGCTAAGGAACTAGGCTTGTGAGCAGGCTTCTTGGGCATAGCCTTCTTGGGCTTGCTAGCAGAGGCCTCAGCAGCGGCAACAGCAGAATCTTCATTGAATTTCTTCACTGCTTCTTTGGCCATTTTGGCCAACTTGGCTTGCCGCTTCGCCCACTCCTTGGGAAATTCATCACCTCTTCTGATGCTAGAGGGATCAGCTTATTGGCCTGGTGCCAATGGAGGCCTTGGGCATGGAGGGTGTACTGCGAATTTCTTCATGTACTTGGGAGTCACATATCTGTACTCTCTCCATTCTCTGGCCAATCTCCTCTCTATCCTCTGTATGCGCACCTTGCGCTGATTCTTGTTTTCCTTGCCATATTTTGCTTCATCAGGAGTGCAATATTCCTCATAAAGGTCATCAGGAATTTCAAACGCAGTATTTGCTTCTGGTCTCTTTTCTCCCTTCTGAGGTCTTTTGCCTTCAGTCATTTTCTTCAACTGAGGATTTTGAACAATCAAATTTTCTGATGAGGTATGCAATTTGTGTTCGAGGAACGTTGCAAATGAGTTAAGTTGATGAGAACCTAGAGATTCAGCAGCGGACATGTGTACCTGTGAAGAGAGTATAGGTGTGAAGAATTTGGAGAGGTCATATGCGTTCTCAGAGGTTTTTCAAAAGAAACAAGTTTGAGGAATTTTACCAGGAGTGTCTTGAGGAATTTCACTAAGCGGTCTTTAACTTAGGTTCCAGAGTTGTATAGATTGAAAATCCACACAATTGCGGAATCTTGAAGAACAACGTTTCTTAGAGAAACAAATCAAGAGCAGATGCAACTGTGGTGTTTAAGAGTGTGGAAGTTGAAGAATAAACACCTTTTGAAGATTTTGTGGAAATCATCAGAATCAACAAGGGCAGTAAAAATAGATTTTATTTACCCTTGACAAAGAACATGACGAACTGGGAGTGGAAGTTGAGAAGTTCGACCGTTCAGATCTTCCACGCCCTAACTTGGCGGCGGAAAACAGCTACGGCGGCGGCGGAGTGAACATTTCCGTGGCCTGCACGAGTACGACAGCGACGAGGTCGAGGCAGTGAAGCTCTTCCTCACCCGCGATGATGGAAAGTAGTGCCGATGCTAGGTCAGAGAGCTCGAGCGAGGGGAGTGAGGTCGAGCGGGGTAAATGCGGTCTGAGGAGGTTAAGGGGTATTATAGCCGAGGTGAAAAACCGCTCGCCAAGGAAAATGGACGAACGTGCCCCTGACCCTTCTCATCCTAGCGACATGTGTCACCCATGTACTGTGAAGTGGAGATCGTGTTAGATCGTGGGTGAATAGAATACTCTTATCGTGGGATGCAGAACGGTTTGAGCGGCAAAAGCCGAAAATTTAGACAAGAATATTTTTAAAGCTTCGTTCGCAAATTCTTCAGCTGACAAGGACACAGTGAAGATTTTGAACGGGTTTCAAATAGAACGCACATGAAGAATTTGTGAACAGACTGGGTTGAGTTTAACATAGAGGGGAAGGGTTCGATCACATTCACTTAGCAGAGAAGTCAACTTGAAGAATTAACATTAAGTGAATGCTGTAGAGGACAGAAAACTCAAATATATATATATAGTCAAAGAAGAACACAGTCGGAAAGAGTGAAGACAATGCAAAGATTAAGAATTTGAACAACTGAGGAGATTCAAAACTGAAGAAAAACTCAAATAGAAGATTTTCAACTTTTGTTGGTGGCGTGACCCACCGTATAAGATTGATGATTTCAGATGCCGCGTACAATTGTCATAGGGCTCTGAGAATCAAATTATTCGTTAATTTCTTCACACTTAGAGGGTTAGTCCTCATTCATTGAAGAAAAAACGTTACTTCATGTGTTGCACATCTAAGTCATCAATTTAGCATAAGTGTTAGGATGTGTGTCCTTTTCAAAGAACATTCGAAGATTCTAACATATTTAGCTCACACCGCAACTTGCTAAATCTCTTCTCATCCAAGGTATTTTGAAGATATCGGCTAGCTGTTCTTCAGTCTTCACGTGCTCGATAGAGATGTCGCCATTCAACACATGATCTCGAAGAAAATGATGACGAATCTGAATGTGCTTTGTCTTCGAGTGCTGAACTGGGTTATGAGCAATCTTGATGGCACTCTCATTGTCACAGAAGAGTGGCACATTCTTCACGTTGATGCCGTAGTCCTTGAGTGTTTGCTCCATCCATAGCAATTGAGCACAGCACGAACCAGCATCAATGTACTCAGCTTCAGCAGTAGAGAGTGATACGCAGTTCTGCTTCTTCGAGGACCAACATACCATAGATCGTCCGAGGAAATGGCATGTGCCTGATGTTGACTTGCGGTCCACACGATAACCGGTATAGTTAGAGTCAGAATATCCAATGAGATCAAAAACCGTGCCCTTGGGATACCATAATCCAAGTGTTGGAGTGTGAGCTAGATATCGAAGAATATGCTTCACAGCCTTATGGTGTGATTTCTTCGGTGTAGCTTGAAAAACGGGCACACATGCAAACACTAAGCATAATATCTGGCCTAGATGCACATAGATACAATAAAGAGCCAATCATGGAGCGGTATACCTTTTGATCGAAGTCAATACCATTTTCATCAGTGCATAGATGGCCATTTGTGGGCATAGGGATTTTGACGCCTTTGCAATCTTGCATGCCAAATTTCCTCAATACATCCTTGAGGTATTTCTCTTGAGAAATGAAGATGCCATTGCGTTGTTGACGAATTTTAAGACCTAAGAAGAATTTCAATTCTCCCATCATAGACATTTGATATTCCTCACTCATCGTATAGCCAAATTCGTCACTGTAACGTTGGTCGGTACAACCAAAGATAATATCATCAACATATATTTGGCACACGAATAATTCATCATCATAGGTTTTGTTGAAAAGAGTTGGGTCAAGTGAACCGGGTTTGAAGCCTTTCTTCATGAGGAATTCCTTCAAAGTATCATACCATGCCCGAGGGGCTTGCTTGAGGCCATAGAGGGCCTTGTTGAGTCTGAAGACTTTGTCAGGATGCTTTGGATCTTCAAAACCTGGGGGTTGAGCAACATATACTTCTTCCTCAAGCTTACCATTGAGGAATGCACTTTTCACATCCATTTGATATAAGATGATATTATGATGGTTAGCATAAGCAAGCAATACGTGAATAACCTCAAGTCTAGCAACAGGTGCAAAAGTTTCATCGAAATCAATTCCTTCAACCTGTGTGTAGCCTTGAGCTACAAGCCGTGCTTTATTCCTCACCACAAGGCCATTTTCATCTTTCTTTTTGCGGTAGATCCATTTGGTGCCGATGATATTGTGCTTGCGTGGGTCTGGTCGCTTAACAAGTTCCCAGACATTGTTGAGTTCGAACTGATGTAATTCCTCTTGCATTGCTTGAATCCACTCAGGCTCCAAAAATGCCTCATCTACTTTGGCGGGCTCTGTGATAGAGACAAAAGCAAAGTGCCCACAAAAGTTAGACAAATGTGAAGCCCTTGAGCGTGTGAGAGGACCTGGTGCGTTGATGTCGTCGATGATTTTCTCAATTTGCACTTCATTTGCGACGCGAGGATGAGCCGGTTGAGGACGTTGATTGGGCTCAGCATTTTCTTGAGAGCCATTTTCCTCAGGTGCACCAGCATGATGTTCTTCACGTTCTGGATTGACTTCTTCAGCAGATTCTTTGGTAGGAATGACATCCTCAATAGCCTTGAACTTAATGGATTCCTCAGGAGACAGTTCATCTATCACAGGAGGTAGGTGCTCTCTTTGCGAGCCGTTAGTTTCATCGAACCGCACATCTATAGTTTTAACAACCTTGTGGTGAACGGTGTTGAAAACTCTGTAGGTGTGTGAGTTCTTTGCATAACCAAGCATAAAACCTTCATGTGCTTTCAGTGCAAATTTAGAATTGTGATGAGGATCTCTAATCCAACATTTAGCACCGAAGACTTTGAAATAACTCACATTGGGTTTCTTGTCAGTGGGGAGTTCATATGAGGTCTTTTTGAAGAATTTGTGAAGATATACCCTATTGATGATGTGGCACACAGTATCGATTGCCTCAGGCCAGAAGCGAGGAGGCGTCTTGTATTCATCAAGCATAGTGCGAGCCATCTCAAAAAGAGTTTCTTGCACTCCACGACGCCATTTTGCTGAGGAGTATAAGGAGTAGATAACTCGTGAGTAATACCAAGTTCATCAAGATAGTCATCAAGACCAGTATTCTTGAACTCAGTCCCATTGTCACTACGGATGTGCTTGATCTTCACTCCAAAGTTTGTTGAAGCCCTCGAGGAAAATCGTTTGAAGACTTCATGCACTTCAGTTTTGTAAGTGATGATATGCACCCATGTGTAACGAGAATAGTCATCAACAATAAAAAAGCCATATAAAGATGCAGCACTGGTGAATGTGGCATAGTGAGTAGGGCCAAAGAGATCCATGTGAAGAAATTCAAATGGACGAGTGGTAGTCATGATAGTCTTTGAGGGATGCTTGGCCTTGGTCATCTTTCCAGCTTCACAAGCTCCACATAGGTGATCCTTGAGGAATTTGACTCCCTCAATGCCAATGGCATGCTTCTTCTTCACGAGCGTGTGCAAGTTCCTGATAACCCACAAGTATAGGGGATCAATTGTAGCCTCTTTCGATAAGTAAGAGTGTCGAACCCAACGAGGAGCTAAAGGTAGAAAAAATATTCCCTCAAGTTCTATCGACCACCGATACAACTCTACACACGCTTAACGTTCGCTTTACCTAGAACAAGTATGAAACTAGAAGTACTTTGTAGGTGTTGTTGGATAGGTTTGCAAGAATATAAAGAGCACGTAAATAAAAACTAGGGGCTGTTTAGATAAAGACACACTAAATTTAGTATAGCGAGTGTGGAAAAGTGGTGGTAGGAGTTGCGAAATTGTCCCTAAGCAATTGACTACGTTACTAGACCGATAGCAAGTTTTATGTGGGAGAGGCCACTGCTAGCATGTCATCACTGACTTGGAATTCTATGCACTTATGATTGGAACTATTAGCAAGCATCCGCAACTACTAACGTTCATGAAGGTAAAACCCAACCATAGCATTAAGACATATTGGTCCCCCTTCAATCCCGTATGCATCAATTTCTATGCTAGGTTGAAGCTTCTGTCACTCTTGCCCTCCAATACATAGTCCTATCAACATACAACTAACCCTATGGTGTGATCCACGCGCGCGCTCATATGATGGGCACCAAAGGACAGCAACATAACCACAAGAGAATTAAACCAATCATAGCAATTCACCAATTACCGATAGGACAACGAAAATCTACTCAGACATCATAGGCTGGCAACACATCATTGGATAATAATATGAAGCATAAAGCACCATATTCAAGTAGAGGGTACAGACGGTGGCGGGAGAGTGGACCGCTATAGATAGATGGGGGAAGGTGATGAAGATGTTGGTGAAGATGACAGAGGTGTTGGTGTAGATTGCGGTGACGATGATGGCCCCGGCGGCGTTCCGGCGCCACCGGGAGAGAGGGGGAGAGAGCCCCCCTTCTTCTTCTTGTTGTTCTTCTTCCTTGACCTTCTCCCGAGATGGGAGAAGGGTTTACCCTCTGGTCCATGGCCTCCATGGCATGGGAGTGGCGAGAGCCCCTCCGAGATTGGATCTATCTCTCTGTCTCTCTCTGTTTCTGTGCTCCAGATTCTGGCATTTCACCGTTTCTTATATTCCCGGAGATCCGTAACTCTGATTGGGCTGAAATTTGGACACGATTTCTATCCGGATATTAGCTTTCTTGCGGCGAAAGAAGGGCTCCAACCGCCTTACGGGGTGTCCACGAGGGTCAGGGGCGCACCCCCTGCCTCGTGGCCCCCTCGGGCATCGTCTCGCGTTGATTCTTCTTCCCAAAAATCACATATATTCCAAGAAAAATCTCCGTCAGTTTTTATCCCGTTTGGACTCTGTTTGATATGGGTTTTCTGCGAAACAAAAAACATGCAACAAACAGGAACTGGCACTGGGCACTGGATCAATATGTTAGTCCCAAAAATAGTATAAAAAGTTGCCAAAAGTATATGAAAGTTGTAGAATATTGGCATGGAACAATCAAAAATTATAGATACAACGGAGACGTATCAGCATCCCCAAGCTTAATTCCTGCTCGTCCTCGAGTAGGTAAATGATAAAAAAGATATTTTTTGATGTGGAATGCTACCTAGCATAATCTTGATCATGTCATCTAATCATGGCATGAATACTAAGACACGAGTGATTCAAAGCAATAGTCTATCATTTGACATTAAGACAATAATACTTCTAGCATACTAATAAAGCAATCATGTCTTTTCAAAACAACATGGCCAAAGAAAGTTATCCCTACAGAATCATATGGTCTGGCTATGCTCCATCTTCACCACACAAAATATTCAAATCATGCACAACCCCGGTTTTAGCCAAGCAATTGTTTCATACTTTAGTATTCTCAAACTTTTTCAACTTTCACGCAATACATGAGCGTGAGCCATGGATATAGCACTATAGGTGGAATAGAATATGATGGTGGAGGTTGTGTGGAGAAGGCAAAAAAGGAGAAAGTCTCACATTGACGCGGCTAATCAACGGGCTAGGGAGATGCCCATCAATTGATGTCAATGCAAGGAGTAGGGATTGCCATGCAACGGATGCACTAGAGCTATAAATGTATGAAAGCTCAAAAGGAAACTAAGTGGGTGTGCATCCAACTTGCTTGCTCATGAAGACCTCGGGCATTTGAGCAAGCCCATCATCGGAATATACAAGCCAAGTTCTATAATGAAAATTCCCACTAGTATATGAAAGTGATAACTCAAGAGACTCTCTATATGAATAACATGGTGCTACTTTGAAGCACAAGTGTGGAAAAAGGATAGTAACATTGTCCCTTTTATTCTTTTTTTCTTCTCTTTTTTTGGCGGGCTTCTTTGGCCCCCCTTTTTTTATTTAGGCTTCTTTGGCCTCTTTTTTTTTCGGGACAATGCTCTAATAATGATGATCATCACACTTCTATTTACTTACAACTCAATATTACAACTCGATACTAGAACAAAGATATGACTCTATATGAATGCCTCCGGCGGTGTACCGGGATGTGCAATGATCTAGCGTAGCAATGACATCAAAAAACAGAAAAGCCATGAAAACATCATGCTAGCTATCTTACGATCATGCAAAGCAATATGACAATGAATGCTTAAGTCATGTATATGATGATGATGGAAGTTCATGGCAATATATCTCAGAATGGCTATGGAAATGCCATAATAGGTAGGTATGGTGGCTGTTTTGAGGAAGATATAAGGAGGCTTATGTGTGATAGAGTGTATCATATCACCGCGTTTGGATGCACCGGCGAAGTTTGCACCAACTCTCGAGGTGAGAAAGGGCAATGCACGGTACCGAAGAGGCTAGCAATGATGGAAGGGTGAGAGTGCGTATAATCCATGGACTCAACATTAGTCATAAAGAACTCACATACTTATTGCAAAAGTTTATTAGCCATCGAAACAAAGTACTACACGCATACTCCTAGGGGGGAGGTTGGTAGGAGTTAACCATCGCGCGCCCCCGACCTCCACACAAAGGATGGCAATCAAAAAATATCTCATGCTCCAACTTTGTTACATAACGGTTCACCATACATGCATGCTACGGGAATCACAAACCTCAACACAAGTATTTCTACTAATCCACAATTACTCATTAGCACGACTCTAATATCACCACCTTTATATCGCAAAACTATTGCAAGGAATCAAACATATCATATTCAGTGATCTACAAGTTTTATGTAGGATTTGATGACTAACCATGTGAATGACCAATTCCTGTCATCTCTCTAAATAGATATAAGTGAAGAAAGAGAGTTTAATTCTTTCTACAAAAGATATTCCCACGCTCTAACAAATATAAGTGAAGCAAAAGAGCATTCTACAAATGGCGGTTTTCTATGTGAGGAGAAACAGGCAATCCAAACTTCAAATGATATAAGTGAAGAACATGAAGCATTCTATAAAGCCATACTCAAAAGATATAAGTGAAGTGCAATGAGCATTCTATAAATCAACCATGGACTATCTCATACCAGCATGGTGCACAAAAGAAAAGTGAAAACTAAATGCAAAAGATGCTCCAGGATTTGCACATATCGCATGAACGAAACGAATCCGAAAAGATACCGATACTTGTTGAAGAAAGATGGGATGCCTTCCGGGCATCCCCAAGCTTAGACGCTTGAGTCTCCTTGAATATTTACTTGGGGTGCCTTGGGCATACCCAAGCTTGATCTCTTGCCTCTCCTCCTTCTCCTCATATCGAGACCTCCTCGATCTTCGAACACTTCATCCACACAAAACTCAACAGAAAGTTCGGTAAGATCCATTAGTATAATAAAGCAAATCACTACTCTAGGTACTATTGCAAACCAATTCATATTTTGTTTTTGCACTTTAGCTACTGTAATATAACTTTTCCATGGCTTAATCCACTGATAGAAATCGATAGTTTCATCAAAACAAGCAAACAATGCATCAAAAACAGAATCTGTCTTAAACAAGACAGTCTGTAATAATCTGAACATTCACCGTACTTCTGGTACTCCAAAAATTCTGAAACAATTAGGAAAAATAAAAAAATTGTATAGAAATACAGTGCAAAAAGTCTCAGATCCGTTTGACGTTCCAGTAAAAAATGTAAAATCGCGCACTACAGCCAAAGTTTCTGTCTTGCACCGCACAAACCAACAAGCAATGTAAACATCCTAAAGGCAAATCTTGGCACATTATTTTTATAATACAATGGAATTGTACAAGGGGATAATTATTTTTGTTGAAAAGTTTCCGTAATTAAGATTCACAAAGTTTCCGTGAGCAAGAACAAAGTTCAAGGAGCTCTCCCACTTCAACAATGCTTGTCTCTCTCACTTTCACTTTCCTTTTTAAAAAGTTTTGGGTTCCCCTCTTTATTTTTTTGTTTCTAAACTTTATAAAAGCACTCAACAGAAATAAATGACTCTCTAAAACTTCAGGGTTATCTCCCTGGCAGCACTTTCTTTAAAGCCATTAAGCTAGGCATATAGTGCTCAAGTAATGGATCCACCCGGATCCCAAGGTATATCAAAGCCAATTTAAATTAACAATGATTTGGCATTTAGTAGTGAGCACAAAGCAACATATCACTACTAGGGAAAACCTTATACACAGAATCTTAGCAGCAGTGCAGTTTAAAAATGGACGCTACTGCTAATTAGCAGTAGGGAGCTTTAGAAAACCGCGCTACTAATAGCACGGTAGCAGTAGCGGTCTAGGTGAAACAAGCGCTACTACTATAATTGCCACAACGTTGCCCCCAGGCTAGATATGGTAGTAGCGCCCTTCCAAGGACACGCTACTGGTAAAGTACTTAGTAGCAACGTTTTTCTTCCAAACACGCTACTGCTATTGCACCTAATTAAGTTTAGTCCCATACTGCTAAGCGAACAAGGTGTTTGCCACCTTAAATATGTTACTTCTCAAACTATCTCGAGCACTTGGTCTTCATTGAACTATATGTGTAGGATTTGAGGCTGCAATATGAATCTTCACCAGTGCCTATACATGTACTGTGAGGATTTATGTTGACTATTTAGATTCTACACAAAAAGATCAATGATGACCAATGTATATATTTGAAGTTTTTACATGCTTAGACTTAGCAGTAGCATTTTTTCAGGGAAAAGCGCTACTGATATTATAAAACAGAAAGGAATAGTTGTAGCGCGTTTCGCTTGACACGCTATAGCTAACTTAGCTATAGCGCGTTCCGGCAAAACGCGCTGCTGCTAGTTTGACTTAACCCCCGACCGCGCGGGCTCAAAATTTCGCTAAGTCCTTCCCCACCACTTCCCCCTCTCCCGCAACTGCTCCATCGCCGCCGTCGCCCTGCCGCTCACCGCCGCCGCCCTCAACCTCACCACCGCCGCCGCCCGCCGCACACCCTCGACGCCGCCCCCGACCCCGACCCCGACATCGACGCCGCCCTCCGCCGCGCGCCCGAGCCCCGACCCCGCCTCGACGCCGCCTGCCCCTCCCTCGCCGCAGTCACCGTAAGGCTCTGCCTCTCCTCTCTCCCCTACCCTCCTCTCTCTCTGCTAGGGCAATTCATATATGTGTTGATGCTGTGTTGATGTTCATATGAACCCTAGATTTGTTTAGGGCAGTAGGCATCTTTTAGCATTTAGGAAAAATGATTAGCAATTTTTTAGGAAATTAGCTAGGGCAAATTTTTATGAAAATGCCTAAACAGTAATTTCATTCAAAAAAACAAAAAACAGAATTGTTTCTCTTTTCCAAAACTTGGTTAAACTAATTGTTGCTATGTAAAGAAAAAACAAGATTGTTGTTATATGATATATGTCATTGATGTTCATTTGCATATTCCATTATTGAAGTGGTTCGATTGTGCCCAAGTGGCTTTGTTGTTTCCAGGAAATGAAGCCGAGTGGCCTATGTTTGCCGGAATGTTGATTCATTTCCGTTCCGGCAAATTTCAGGTTCTCGATTTGTCCACTTTTTAGCAAAAGTCATGCTGAAATTTTCCGTGAATTTCGGCATGACTTGTGCTACAAACTAGGACATATCGAGTGCCCGGGATTTGCCGCACCGGGAAGGAGTCAACGTTCCTGCAAAACATAGGCCTTTTTTATGTCATTATTCATTTTATTAGGTATAGAATTAATTGACTAGATTTAATCGTAAGAACGAGTTGAATTAATAGAACTAGTTGAACATGTCACATTTGTTGTTATTTTTTTAGTTAAAGCAATTTTTCGCGCATCAACGTCGACGATGCCTATCCCGCATCCTCGTCGTCGAGTCGGCGGAGGACACCTGCGTCACCAGATGGGCTATGTCCGGGACTGGGCTCCGCCGGGGTGGTACTGGGAGGCGCTACCTACCGGGGGGCGCAGGTTGGTGAGGAGCCAGCCTGTCGTTGACCCGAACCTTCTTTGGTGGCGGTCGCGTGGGCCAGTGACGGTCCAGAGGCTCGAGGACCCCGCGGAGGTGGTGCGTCACCGTGCCAGTGAGGAGGATGAGCACATCCGTAGCTACTTGTTTGCGTTGGAGCACAGGTTCTCCAATACCTGGCAGGTTCTCCAGGGATCTCACTGGAGCTATGATCCTGTGATGGTTCCTTCTCTTTGGGTGTCCACCGCCCGCGCCGATACCCGTCGTGCGCTAGGGTTTTAGTTGTATTAGTGATGTTATATGTATGATACTATTCGGGATGTATTAGTGATAATATTCGACGATGTATGGACGCATGAGATGATTTACTTTTGCTTATTGAATGCATGCTAATTTGAATACTTATTTATTTTCCTCTTTGGTTTTGCTTATTGAATGCTCATGTCAATATGAGTCCTATAAGATATTTTGAGTATCCTGGAGTTGTCTTCGATCGATTTTCAATTAATGTTTCAACTATGAACATAGGAAATGTCTGACAACGAAAAGGATTTCGGTATTTGCAAATACAGCGAAGACGAGCGCGGCCTGTGCGACAGAATCTTCCTAGATGATGATAGGCGCTTCAGCATCAAGCTGGACATGAACTTCGAAGTGGATATAGTAAGTCACAACGACAAATCTTTTCTCGTAATTAAGCATGACATCTGCTTCATTTGCTTCAACTTATAATTTATTTATTTTACTATTCTACTAGCGTATCCCCTGCCATGCAAGAGTTTTTGTCTTGGATAAGATAGGTTTCAATCGTACTATGGAGGTAAAGAAAGTTTACTTGAAGACCGAGCATGGTTATATTTTCCACGCAAAATTATACAACGCAGACGACTACACCTATTTTGGATGCAAAACTTGGCGAGCACTATGCAAGACTTATGCATTTGAGCCTGATATGGTTATCACCTTCGATATTCGCCTGGAAGATGATATTGAAGGTAATACCGACATCTGGGTCGATGTGCAGACGCCTCCAGTTATACCATCATGTGAGTTTCTCAACCATATTTATGTGTTTGATATTGTTTATTCAAAAATAGTTGACAACTAATTTCTATTGTCAGCTTATTTCGGTTCAAGCAAACATGTCCAGCGCTTGGTAGACAGGACCTACTACTGTCCCGGGGCTGAACTAAACTGCGAGGAGCTAAGTCATTATGTTTCATGGCTTGAGGATCTTGATACTGTCAAGACAAATTTTCTTCTTGCAATTAGAAATGTTAGTACTGAAAACATGCGACCAATAGTGTTCGTAATGAACTACGGTCACATCTATTTAGGAAAGATGGTAAGATTTTTACTATTTGTCCTTAGTGCATCTTTTGCATACATTATTTTTTAAGCTAAACTTCATTGCTAAGTATGTTACTATACGATGTTCTTCAACAGGGACTCCCGATGAATGTTGTGCCTCATGGGATCGAGACTAATGGTACCATGAGTATTGTTAGCTTATGGCCAAGATATCCTACAATGCACTTTAGTGCATTCAGGATTTCTAAGAGCGACGAAGTCTTAATAGTGAAAGGCTGGACCAAATTTGTGATGGAGGAGCGCAGAGAAGTACTAGGGGGCAGCAATGAGAAGCGCAGCCCACGATTAGGAGACAGGTTCATCTGCATGCTCCAACTTGATGAAGGAGGAGAGCTACACATGTTTTATGTTATTTTACCTGAGAGAGAGCAGCAGGAGTGATTAGCTAGCTAGAAATGAGTTTGAAGATGATGATGTGCTACACTATGACTATGATGATTAAATAGCTAGTGTTGGTGGTAATGACTATGATGATTATTATTAGCTAGTGTTGGTGGTGATTAGATAGCTACCGCATCTAGTGTTGGTGGTGATTAGCTAGCTAGAATGAGTTTGAAGATGATGACGTGCTACACTATGACTATGGTGATTAAATAAATACTGTTGGTGGTAATGACTAGATGATGATTAAATAGCTTGTGCTGGCGGATTATATTCAAGTGGAGGCAACATGTGGTGCACATCAAAAGTACTACTAGTCCAAACTAGATCAAGTTTGGATTAGTAGTATACTTTTGACATGCACCACATATTGCCTCCACTTGAACCTAATCCACCTTCATTTGACACACTGTTATGGACATAATGATATAAACCTCATAATTGGTATTGTACCAAAATTTGTATAACGGCGTATAAATACACTAAAAATGAAAAAAAGAGTACTAGTAGCGATGGAAGTAAACACGCTACAACTAGCTATATTAGCAGCAGCGCGGGATGGAACAAGCGCTGCCGCTATGTGTCTTAGCAGTAGCGCTTGTCGCACGCGCTACTGCTAAGTAATAACTGTAGCGCCTTATTGGTAGCGCGGCTGCCCGCGCTACTAGTGGGCATTAAACCCGCGCTACTACTAGGGTTTTCCCTAGTAGTGTATATCAAGCAATGACGAAGTCTAACTCTCTTCCTATGCATCGGCATGTCATAAAAGAACAATTCATGCACACATAGTAAAGGCCAATGCATAGTATAAACAGTTTCTTGCAATTTTATCGTATTGGAAACATGGAGAGGCGGAGATGTAGTTCCTCTCTCATAATAATTGCAAGTAGGAGCAAGCACATGCATATTATATCTATCAAAATCACCATGTGTAGTAGTAAAACGCATCCCATCAATATAATCCTTAATAAGGGCAAACTTCTCCGATATAGTGTAGTTGGGAGAATTCAAAAAGATAACAGGACTATCATGCATGGGTGCAATAGCAACAATTTCATGTTTAACATAAGGAACTATAGCAAGTTCATCTCCATAAGCATAATTCATATTGGCATCTTGGCCACAATCATAGCAAGCATCATCAAAAAGGGATATTTCAAAAGAATCAAATGGATCATAGCGATTATCATAGCAATCATCCTTCGGTAAGCACGAAGGGAAATTAAACAATGTATGAGTTGAAGAGTTACTCTCATTAGAAGGTGGGCACGGGTGATCAATCCGCTCTTCCTCCTTTTGTTCTTCGCTCTCCTCCTCATCTTTTTCATCTAATGAGCTCACAGTTTCAGTAATTTCTTCTTCCATAGTTTCCTGCAAAATATTAGTCTCTTCTTGGAAAGCAGAGACTTTCTCAATAAATGCATCAATATTGGAATTGTATTCATAATTCTCATAACAATATTTAAGTATAGCAAAATTTTCAGGTCTGTAAACAACATCATAAAGATTTTCACACTCTTTAAACAAAGATTCAATTTCATAAGAACCCATAAAAGCAACGAATTCTTCTATTTGTTCCACATCATAGTAATCATATATACCATTAGCATAAGAAGCCAAGGTTTTATCATCATTAAATTTGCATGAAAAGGGAAGGCGTGGAGCCTTCATCCTAGAGCAACAAGTATAATCATATCTCAAGCATAGTTGCCGAGCATACCAATGCAACATATGAATTTGATCCCATAATAGTTTCCCTTTTTGAGTCAAGCGATAATCCCTAAAGTATTCACATTGATCCAATGTGTCTCCCATTATATAGTTGAATGGGGTTTTCTCAGGATTATCAAAGTAGTACATAATATTTTTCACATAATGAGCATCGAGGGATTTAGGAGGTTCCCCATCTCCATGAGTAGCAAGTACACCTAATTTTTTTGGTATTTCGTGCTCCATATCCATAACTAAAGATAGAGAACAACTTAGAACAGCAAATAAAATCTACTTAGTGATAAAGCAATCAAGCACACACGAGAATATTCTCCCCACGCTATAACTCCCCGGCAACGACGCCAGAAAAAGGTCTTGATAACCCACAAGTATAGGGGATCAATTGTAGCCTCTTTCGATAAGTAAGAGTGTCAAACCCAATGAGGAGCTAAAGGTAGAACAAATATTCCCTGAAGTTCTATCGACCACCGATACAACTCTACGCACGCTTAACGTTCGCTTTACCTAGAACAAGTATGAAACTAGAAGCACTTTGTAGGTGTTGTTGGATAGGTTTGCAAGAATATAAAGACCACGTAAATAAAAACTAGGGGCTGTTTAGATAAAGACACACTAAAGTTAGTACAGCGAGTGTGGAAAAGTGGTGGTAGGAGTTGCGAAATTGTCCTTAAGAAATTGACTACGTTACTAGACCGATAGCAAGTTTTATGTGGGAGAGGCCACTGCTAGCATGTCATCCCTGACTTGGAATTCTATGCACTTATGATTGGAACTATTAGCAAGCATCCGCAACTACTAACGTTCATTAAGGTAAAACCCAACCATAGCATTAAGATATATTGGTCCCCCTTCAACCCCATATGCATCAATTTCTATGCTAGGTTGAAGCTTCTGTCACTCTTGCCCTCCAATACATAGTCCTATCAACATACAACTAACCCTATGGTGTTATCCACGCGCGCGCTCATATGATGGGCACCAAGGGACAGCAACATAACCACAAGCAAATTAAACAAATCATAGCAATTCACCAATTACCGATAGGACAACGAAATATACTCAGACATCATAGGATGGCAACACATCATTGGATAATAATATGAAGCATAAAGCACCATGTTCAAGTAGAGGGTACAGCGGGTTGCGGGAGAGTGGACCTCTGTAGATAGGTGGGGGAAGGTGATGAACATGTTGGTGAAGATGACAGAGGTGTTGGTGTAGATTGCGGTGACGATGATGGCCCCGGCGGCGTTCTGGCGCCACCGGGAGAGAGGGGGAGAGAGCCCCCCTTCTTCTTCTTCCACCTTGACCTTCTCCCTAGATGGGAGAAGGGTTTCCCCTCTGGTCCATGGCCTCCATGGCATGGGAGGGGCGAGAGCCCCTCCGAGATTGGATCTGTCTCTCTGTCTCTCTCTGTTTCTGCGCTCCAGATTCTGGCCTTTCACTGTTTCTTATATTCCCGGAGATCCGTAACTCCGATTGGGCTGAAATTTGGACACGATTTCTATCTGGATATTAGCTTTCTTGCAGAGAAAGAAGGGCTCCAACCGCCTTACGGGGTGTCCATGAGGGTCAGGGGCGCGCCCCCTGCCTCGTGGCCCCCTCGGGCATCGTCTCGCGTTGATTCTTCTTCCCAAAAATCACATATATTCCAAAAAAAATCCGTCAGTTTTTATCCCGTTTGGACTCCGTTTGATATGTGTTTTCTGCGAAACAAAAAACATGCAACAGACAGGAACTGGCACTGGGCACTGGATCAATATGTTAGTCCCAAAAATAGTATAAAAAGTTGCCAAAAGTATATGAAATTTGTAGAATATTGGCATGGAACAATCAAAAATTATAGATACAACGGAGACATATCAGTTCCTCATGCTAGCATGACCTAGTCGACGATGGCATAACCAGCCTTCTGAAGCTTTTGCCAGTAGATATGTGGCAGGTTGAGGACCTGTAGAGAAATCAACAATATACAAGTCTCCTCTCCTAAAGCCTTCGAAGACTTTGGAATGGTCAACTTCCATGATCACAACACAACGATACTTGCCAAAGCCAACAACCATATCAAGATCACAAAGCATTAAGACAGACATGAGGTTGAATCCTAAGGACTCGACAAGCATGACTTTGTCCATGTGTCGATCCTTTGATAACGCAACCCTACCTAGACCCAATACCTTACTTTTGCCTTTGTCAACGTAGGTGATATGCTTCAGATGTGATGGAGATAAAGCAGTGTCCATCAATAAGTTCCTGTCACCAGTCATGTGATTTGTACATCCACTGTCGAGGACCCACTCAGTAGCTTTGGGTTGATCATCCTGCAGATGAATTAGTGCATCTTACGAACTCATATACTTCATCAGTGAAGAATATGACATCAAATTCATCAGATCATTTCATCAAGCAATACAGCAGATAAAGCAGTATAAGGACGTGAGAAATGAAATTCATTTCTTCATGATTAGCTTGCGTCCTTTCAAGCATATTCAGATATCCAGCAAATTCATCAGACGTTTAAGTTCGTTTGGAGACCTGACCCTGGATAAGAGATTAGTTCTTTTTCTTCACCACCGACATCTGGAGGGGTGGCAAAGAGTTCATCATTCTGCGAGCTTCATAAGAAAAAGGTGGCATAGAAGCCAGTCCACTTCGTTTCACAGAAGAGGGCTTAGGGTAAGCATATGAATAAGCAGAGAAATTCTTCAAGGACGTAGGAACATAATGATTTGAAGAATAATGCACATACTCATAGCCCTTAGTCTTTTCCTGCAAAACAGAAGTGTTAGCACGATGATGTTCATATGAGGACTCTGATCCATACGAGGAATTTGATCCACGTGAGGAATGTGGTCCATATGAGGACTTGGATTTGTATGAAGACTTTGGTCCATATGAAGAATTTGATCTGGGGTTCCTATTCTTCACAGGTGGTGTCATGATGACATTCACCTGAAGACTTTCAAGGCACCTTTTGGGAACCCTGATTTTCTTCATAGGGGGACCGTTCCTGCAATTAGTGCCAACATATCTAGCAAATACTTCACCATTCTGATTTTTGAACAGTTTATAGTTGGAGTCAAATGACTCATCAGAAGAATATGAAGATTCACATGTAAAGCCAGATAAAGTGGATGGATCTACCGGAGGTCCCTTTGCAGCAACCCATGAGGTTTTGGGATACTGCTCAGGTTTCCAGTAGGTCCCATCAGCATTGAGTTTCCTCTCAAAGGGAATACCCTCTTTCCTAGGGTTCCTATTGAGGATCTGCTTTTTAAGCACATCACAAAGCGCCTGATGCCCTTTGAGGATTTTGTACATGCCTGTCACATACAATTCCTTCAGCCCTGCATTGTCAGCGATACTAGTAGAATCCTTAGATGAGGAATTTGTGATTATAGAGACAGTTGAAGAATTTGCAGCAATAGAAGCATTTGAACTTTTAGGTGAAGAATTAGCAGATTCACGCTCAATGCATTTCAAACATGGTGGAATGAATTCATCCTGAGCGGCACTGATCCGTTGAGTAAGCAATGAATCTCGTTCCTTCTGAAGATCTTCATACCTCACCCTTAGCTTCTCAAGATCTTGCTTTCTTTGAAGAAATTCATAAGAAAGCTTCTCATGATCAACTAAGAGAGTGTTATGATGACTTTGAAGGTTATCAAACTTAGACTGAAGTCTCTGAAGATTACCTGTCAGAGTTTGAGTTCGATCCATTTCTTCACCCAACATATCATCGCTTTCATCCAGCATGTTTTGAACTTTTTCCAGAGCTCTTTGTTGTTTAGTGGCAAGGGAAGCAAGCTTGGTATAGCTGGGTCCAAATCCATCACCAGATTCATCATCACTAGACTCATATAGGAAGCATTCAGTTACCTTGGCACCTTTTGCCATAAGGCATGGTGCAGAGGATGATGATTCAGGATCGAAAGTCATCGTTTTGAGCGATTCCTTGAATTCCTCAGACCAGGGATCATGACAAGTTCGACGAACTTCATGGACATCAGAGAGTCGGTCCTAGATAAGCTTCGCATGGCAGAGATGCATAATGTTCCTGAACTGATTTTGGGATAAGCAGGAGCAGATGACATCCTTCGCTATGATGTCAAGTCGAGTGTACATGCGAATATCATCAGCCTCCGCCATCTTGCAAAGATCAGTAACACCAATCTCAGTGACAGTCCATGACTCGTTATCCATTCCCATGAGACGCTTCTTCATCATGGCCTTCCACTTGGGATAATCATGACTGTCAAAGATGGGGCATGTCACTTTCTTCATTCCTGCGGTCGACATAACTAAAACTCCAGGTGGTTAAACCAAAATCACACAGAACAAGGGAGTACCTTGCTCTAATAACAATTGAAAGTGCGTTATATCGACTAGAGGGGGGTAAATAGGCGATATTTACAAATTCGTCACTGAAGAATTTCAGGGTGAGGAAATTCCTAAGCAACAGACTATTTAGAAGTGGAATAAGTACTTAGATGCAAGCATGACAGAGTAGTAGCACAATCATCATGATGAAATGAAAAAAAGCACAGAGTACAAGTAGCGTAACATAGGATAAGTAGACTGAAGACAAAGTGACTGAAGAATTAGGACTGAGGAAAATGAGAAAGTCTTCAGTCAAAGTCTTCAAATAGTAACGATCAAGTACTTCAACAAAGTAATGAGGAAATGAAAGGGTTGAGGAAATAGAACCAGTAGCTCGGTGAAGACAGTGATTTGGTAGACCAGTTCCAACTGCTGTGACAGTCGTACGTCTGGTTGGAGCGGCTAGGTATTTAAACCTAAGGACACACAGTCCCGGACACACAGTCCTCACCGTACTCTCCTTGAGCTAAGGTCACACAGACCTCGCCCAATCACTCGTGGTAAGTATACAGGTGACTTCCAAACCTTCACACACTCGGTCACTTGGCGATCCACAATTTCCTCTTGGACGCTCTAGACCATGACACCTAACCGTCTGGAGGATGCATAGTCCTCAAAGGTAACAAGCATCAGTCCCACACAGGAACAATCTCTTCAGTGATGCTCGATCACTTTGTGTTTGTAGGTGTTTGGGTTTGGGTTTTCCTCACTTGATGATTTTTGCTCAAAGTCCTCGGAGGATGGGATGCTCTCAATGACAACTGTCAGTTTCTCTCGGAGCAGCAAACAAACTAGTGGTTATAGGGCGCGGCTATTTATAGCCTAGGGAGCAGCCCGACATGGTAAGACATAAATGCCCTTCAATGATATGACCGTTAGGTGGGAAGATATTTGAGACAGTTGGCGCATAGCACAACAACGGTCGGATATTTGAGTATCAAATTCCTCAGGGCTATCATGTTCCTCACTTGTAGGCAATCCGCACTGGCGAATTCCTAACTCCTCAGTCAGAACAAATCCCTCGGAGACCAGAAGATCTTCGTCTCTGTCACTGAAGAAATTGACTAAACTATATGAGATTTCCAATGACTTCACTCGAAAGGATTGGTAGGATTTTGAGATGAGCAGCACTTGGAAACTTTTCCTTAGTTTTACCTCGACCCCCTTTAACAGTACGGTGTTTCCTATGACTCAATAAAGAGAACACGAAACAACGAAAACAAAAGTATTCACGCTTCATATTCCTCGCATGAATCACAAGTCTTCACGGTCACACCAATTTCTTGACTTTCAAAGTCTTCAGCTGTAGACATTCATTTTTAGGGGACAACTTTCTCTGTAAATATCAAACTGTTTATTGACTTATAGACATGTGTACACTCACAAACACATTAGTCCCTTAACCTATAAGTCTTCAATACACAAAAATCACTAAGGGGCACTAGATGCACTTACACAAAGTATCCCAAATTTCCTTTGCATTCTCAAGGCGGCTGATTTTGTTGAATTCTTTGGAGTACAATCCGTTGAAGAGAATATCACAAGCTTGAGCATTGTATTGCAACATCTTCAACTCTTCCATGGACGCTTCGCGATCCGGTTCTCTTCCATCCTCGAAGTATTCACCTTGCAAGCCAATATGCACAATAGCCCAAACGGCGGCGGGGTTATGACCAAGAATATGCATTTTCATCTTATGCTTCCAACTAGAAAAATTTGTACCATCAAAGCAAGGACCTCTACGGTGGTAATTTCCCTCGCTAGACGCCATACTCTCCTAGGTTGTGAAACCAAGGCTATGATCACCAAAGCTATGAAAATCAAGGCAAATGGAGACCAAAGCTCTTATACCACTTGTAGCATAAGTTGAAGTACATACTGCAGATCCACTTCGCCGCCTCCAACAACGTAGCTGACTACGAGGCACTCATCCATGGGCGCCGCCTGGCCAACGAGATCGGCATCCACCGCATCCTGGTTGCTACGGGGACTCGGACCTTGTGGTCAAGCAGTCTTCTGGCGACTGGGACGCCAAGGACGCCAACATGGCCAGCTACCGCTTCCTCGTCCAGCAGATTAGCGGGCACTTCGATATGTGCGAGTTCATCCACGTGCCACGGGCCGACAACGAAGCAGCCGATGCCCTGGCACGAATTGGCTCCACCCGGCAGGCCATTCCAGCCGGCGTCTCCCTCGACTGCTTGCGCAAGAAGTTTATCAAACCTTCGACGGAATCAGAATCCATATTCGTGCCGGCTAACCATGGAGCAGCCGGATCCGGCTCGGGGACTTCAGCAGCCGGCCCGGGGACTTCTGCAGGCGGCCCGGGGGCTACAGCGCCTGAACCCGGCCGAGGACTCCAGCACCCGGCCCAGGGACTTCAGCAGCTGGCCCGGGGACTTCTGCAGGCGGCCCGGGGGCTGCAGCGCCTGAACCCGACCCGGGTACTCCAGCTCCCGGCCCAGGGACTGCTATAGCCGGCCTGGGGACTTCCATGATGCAACAAGGAATGGCCGGCTCCAGCCGCCGCCTCCCAACCCGGCCACCCTAACGCCGTTTGCTGTCATGACGGTGGTGGAAGCCCTCTCTTGGGCATAGCCCATCCTCAACTTTCTGGTGAGCCGCGTGCTCCCAGCCGACGAGGTGTTGGCCCGCCAGGTGCAACACCGGGCAGGTGCATACACGATCATTAACAGAGAGCTCGTCAGGCGCAGTGTGATCGGCGTCTTCCAGCGCTGCGTCGAGCAGGAGAAGGGCATCGCCATCCTCAGGGACATCCATCAAGGTGAATGCTGCCACCATGCCGCCTCAAGAGCCCTCATGGCCAAAGCTTTTCGCCATGGTTTCTTCTGGCTGACTGCTTTGGACGATGCCAAGGAGTTGGTCCGGATGTGCAAGGGGTGCCAGCGTTTCAGCACCAAGCAGCACCAGCCGGCCTCAGCCCTCAAGACCATTCCCATCACTTGGTTGTTTGCCCTATGGGGGTTGGACATGGTGGGCCCATTCAAGACAGGACGTGTCAACATGACCCATCAGCTGGTTGCCGTGGATAAGTCCACAAAGTGGATCGAGGCGAGGCCGATGAAGAAGCTGAACGGCCCCACAGCCGTCACATTCATCGTGGATATCACCGTTCGATACGACATCCCGCACAGCATCATCACCGACAACAACACGAACTTCGCCAAAGGCGCCTTGGCTCGTTTCTGCGTGATGCAGGGCATCCGAATGGACCTTGCATCGGTTGCTCATCCGCAGTCAAACAGCCAGGTGGAGCGGCAAACGGCCTCATTCTATCCGGCATCAAGCCGCGGCTAGTCGAGCCACTGGGGCGCTCGGCCTGCTGCTGGATCGAGGAGCCGCCGGCCGTCCTTTGGAGTCTCCGGACCGCACCAAACCGATCAACCGGCTTCACACCTTTCTTTCTCGTGTACGGGGCCGAGGCCATCATCCCAACGGATATCGAGTTCGACTCGCCTCACATCACCTTGTACACAGAGGCAGAAGCAAAGGAAGCACGCAAAGACGGCGTCGATCTGCTCAAAGAGGCCCGGCTGCTAGCACTCAGCTGGTCCGCCATCTACTAGTAGAGTCTGTGCCGCTACCACAAGAAGAAGATGAAGCCGCGTACTTTCCACAAGGGCGACCTCGTGCTTCAACTGATCCAGTGATTTGCCGGCCAGCACAAGCTCGCTGCTCCTAGGGAGGGCCCCTTCATCGTCAGCAAGGCCTTGGGCAACGACTCCTACTACTTAATCGACGCACAAAAGCCCAGGGCTCGCTGCTCCATGGAACGCGAACCTCCTGCGCCCATTTTATAGTTGATGCAGTGTATGTAGCACGCTATCTTTTGTACTAAGTAAAGACAGCAGGTACCCCGAGGCGCACTCGGGGGCTACCTTTTTATCTCTATGATAAGCCTCTCCTATGTATGAGTATTTATTCTTTCGCCATGCCCGGGTTCGGTCAGCCGGCTCGGGGGCTCGCTGACTTGGATCAAGTTGGCGACATCCGAAGCCGGCTAAGTAATGTGCCGACACCAAAGCCCTCTCTTCGCCCCAGCCACAGCTCGCAGCGCGGCCGTCCGGCTGGCAAGAGCTAAAGGCCGAAAATGTTGTCCACATGAAAAACGACTAAGGAAGAACGCCGATTCAAGCCAAGGCGACCTCTCGCCTCTCCCGTCCAGCTGCTCAGCAGCCGGCGGGCCGGCTTCTCGCTTGACTAGCACACGCTTTAATTGACTGAAGTAATTTGCCTATTCTAAACGGCCAAGTCCCTGACCCGGGCACAGACCGCAGTGCGGCTGTCCGGCTGGCAGGGCGGCAGCCAAAGGAACACGGCAAAGGAAAAAGCCAAAGAAAACAAAGGCAAAATCAAGTTAGAACTCGGCACAGCACACAAGCATGTGGGAAAAATAAATTCATTTACATTCCAAAAGGCCCGCAGCCGGCATTCATCGGAGTTTAAAAGTACACCCCCCAGTGGGTGGAACTGCGCACAACTAACTTTGGTCTTGAAGCACAAGACAGGAAAAATTTAAACAGACAAGGGCCGCCTAGGCCGGAGGTACTGCGGGCTGCTCGGACGAGTCGGCGGTGGCTGTCGCACCGGCTGGCGGGTCCTTCGGCTGGTCGGTCCCGGTTTGGTCGGCGGCGGCGGCCGACGTGGTCTCCTGCCGCTTGCCAGCTAGGGCCGGTTCCGGCTGGTCGCTCCGTCATCTGGTGCAACGCCGTCGCCTTCCTTGTCCTCCTCCGCGGCCTCGTCGCCGGAGGCGATGTCCTCTGCCGGATTCTCCACCTCGTCCGGATTCATCCTAAACTAGGACGGTGGCACTTCGGTCTTGTCTTCTGCCCGCTCCGGGATGAAGACGTCGTCATTGGTGTACTCGGCGAATGGCGATCTCTTCGTGCTCCAGCTCCAACTCTGGTGTCGCCTCCTGGCGGAAGGTGGCCAGCTACGCCATGCTGACGCCCAGGTACCACGCCTTCACGAACTCCAGCGTAACCTTGGCGCCGGCCCGTGCCGCGGCGCCTTTCCTGACATCGAGCCGCTCCCACGCCACCTCCAACCAGTTGGCTGTCCGGCTGGGAGTCCGAGGGACCTGCACACTCGGCCAGAGCCCCTCCAAGACCTGCGACCCGGCGTGCTGAAACCGGTGGAGCAGCTGGCGCACCAGCATGAGACGCAGCCGAACGGCCTGGAACTGCTCGCCCAAGTTTCGGGGCCGGTCTGGTGGTCCGAAACTCCACGCGCTCCTGCCTCCGGTCTGGTGGTCTGAATCGCCTGGGCGATGGCACCGGTGTGGTCCGGGAAGAACTCTGCGTACAAGTAAGCAAGAAAATGAGAAGCCGGCTTCCAGCGATAGTCGGGAACGAACCAGTCAAGAAAGAAAGAAGTGTTACCTTCGAGCAGGCCCTCAATCACCTCGTAACCCTCCGTCAAGTACTTCTCCTTGTCGGACCAACTCGAGCACTGGGACTCGAACTCGGCCCTGAGGAGCTCCTCCTCGCCCTTTAGCTGATGGACCTGCTCCGCATGACGGGTCGCCTGGTCAGCTAGCTCCTTCTTGAGCCGGTCACGCTCCGCGGCCGCCTGGCTGCGCTCCAGCTCCTTTGCCTGAAGCTGGCCCTCAAGCTCCTGCACACGGCCTTGCAGCTGGGAGGCGGCCTCTGCAAAAAAGCAAAGAAGAATCATCAGCAACGATATCAACAAAGACAAGAAGCCGCCTGGAAGATCTGGCCCGACTGCTCAGCAGTCGGCCCGAATCTCGGGGGCTACACCCAGCGGGTGCGCTTGCGCGCCCCCACTGAAAGTCGGCCCGCGTACCTCGGCTCTTCCGCAACTCGGCGGTCCGGTTGGCGAGCGCCTGGTTCTGGGAGTGTTAGGCGGCCGCACGCAGGGTGTGGTAGTCCTGCATCAAGAACGACATCACGACGTTCAGAAATATGCCTTAAAGTTCGAACCCGCCTGCTCAGCAGCCGGCTTGGAACTCGGGGGCTACACCCAGTGGGTGCGCTAGCGCGCCCCCACTGAAGATCACAAAAGATAACGAAGCAAGTCAAGAGTGTACCCGGACGGACGTTTGCATCGCCACCATCTCGTTCCTCGCCTTCAGGAGAGTAGCGCCGTGGGCGGAGAACTTGTCCAGGACATCCTGCACCGCGAGGTTTAGGACGGCCGTGCCGGCCGCCGACGTCTAGCCCGGCGGGGCAGAATTCGCGGCCCCGGTGTTGGCCTCCTGCGAGCTCGCGGCCCTGGTTTCCACCGGCCTCGGCTCGGAGGCCGCTCGCTCCTGGCGCAGGCGCAAGGGGACGCGCACTGTCATGGCCTGGCTTGTCGCCAACCCGGCGCCGACCATCGGCATCACTGGGCCTTTGGGGTGACCGTCACCCCGCTCGTCAGCACCTGGCGCGCGTTGGGTCACCTCCGCCTCCGGCATGACGGAGTCGGCAATCTCCGGCTCCAACGCTGACTGGTCGGCTCCGGCTGCTCCAGTCGGCGCCTGGGCCTCCACCACCGGCCCCTCCGGCTGCTCGAGATTGGCGTCCTCCGGGATCCCGCCACCAGCCGGATCCTCCGCGGCCTTGGCGTCGGCATCCGCCTGCGCCGACGTTGTGGCTTGGATCTCCACCTGAACTGACACGGCGGCCTGGGCATCGGCCTGCGCCCGCGCCACGACCTCCTCCAGCTCCTCCCGGGCCTCACGCGCGTTCCTTTCCATCGCTTCCCGGAGGGCGGTGGCCGGGTCCACGCGCCGGGCCTCCTCGAAGGCGCCTGCTGATCCGACCAGCGAGGCGGATGGGGCCCGAGATATGGAGATAGCGGCCCTGTGCGGCAAAACAAACAAAGATGAGAAATTCGCAAAGGGAAAGGAAAACGATAAATACGATGCAACTAATGTACTCACCCGAATACCATTGGGCGCCCCTTCGGGACCCTCCGGAAGGCGGCCGCCTTTGCGGTTTCTTGCCGCTTGGTCGCGACCGTTTGCTTGGCTTTCTTGGGCGGCCTGTTGCCGAACATACCCTCGACACGACGTTTAGTTACGCCGGGTGCGTCAGCCGGCGCTCCGCTGGCCGGCCGTGCCGTCGAGGAGTCGGCCCCCATCCTCTCGCACCCTAAGGGCGACGCTGCCCCTCGCCATCTTCGTTATCATCCGGCCAGGACCGGACATCGCCGTCTCCTCCTGCGCCACCTCCGACGGCTCCGCCTTCTCCAGCGCCGCCTCACCAGGCGGCGTCATCCTCGCTTTCGTCTTCTAAATCGACCGCCCCTAGCTCGGGGTCGCCCACATCTCTCTCCTGGCGGTCCGGCATCCATTGCCGGCCTGGAGCCGGCACGTGGGCTACCACCTAGCCAGGAAAACGCTGCCCTGCGTCCGGGTGTTTAGGTTGGATGAGAAGCACTGCATAAGCGAAGAATGGAGACCAGATACTAACCGGCGGTGGCGGATTGGCGCGACTGTACGACAGCTTGCTGAATCGCCAGTCGGTCTCGCTAAGCTTGCTGTCGGAGAAGTAGTTGACATGGCGGATCACCTCGATCATCGGCAGCTCCTTGGTCGACATACGGCATGGGTCCCGCGGCCGCTCATGTCCCAGATCCGGTGCGGCCGAGCCTGGAGGGGCGAAACACAATGGTAGACGAAGGCGGCCAGCAGGTCCGCTGGCTTGAGGCCCTCCGTATTCATCATCTGCTGAAGCCGGACCTGGATGTTGGTGATGGAAACCGGCACCGGCCTCGGTTGCTGCCCCCAGTTCTCACGCGGCTCGCCAGGCGGGTCGATTGCAAAGGCCGGCAGGTTGATGTAGTCTCGAGTCGGGTGGAGGTCCCGGACGTAGAAGTACGACTTCTGCCACCACTTCGCTGACTCCATCAAGGCGATGGTCGGAAACCGGCTCCCGGAGCCACTACACTGCACGACGACGTAGGATCCGCATTGGGCCGGTTCGCCCTTGGCCCGTGTCCCCAGCTTCAAGTAGAAGAACCTGCCCCACATCTCGAGGGTGGGCAGGATGCCGAGGTAGCCTTCGCAGAAGGTCACGAAGGCGGAGAGGAGCACAACAGTGTTGGGGGTGAGGTGATGTGGTTGGAGACGGTAGAAGTTGAGGAAGGAGCGGAGGAAGCCGCTCGCAGGCAAACCGAACTCGCTGAGGAAATGGCTTCGGAAGACCACAAACTCACCGGCCCTCGGCGCCGGCGAGATCTCCCTCGCGTCGGGGATGCACGTCCCCACGACCGCCTCGACGGGGAGCCTCCGCGTCGCGCGGAGGAACTTGATGTGGCCGTCATGGACGTCGGATCCGTCCCAGTCGCCTCGAGCCATGGCTTGTGGTGGTCCGGCGGCGGCTTGGCGAGGCTGGGCGATGATGATGTCGCAGCTGCGCTCCGGTGGCGCGAGGCGCAGCGGCGCGACAACGGCGAGGAGACGAAGAAGCGGAGGAGAAGAAGATAGTGGGAGGGGTCGCGCGTGCGTTCAACCGCCCCTACCCTCTATTTATACGACGACGGCGGCCCCGAGGAGAAGAAGAGAGTGGGAGGGGGGCGTGCGTTCGGCCGCCCCCTTCCCCTTTATTTATACGACTATGACGGCGGGGCCGAGGCGACGCTTCGGGGGGCGTGGGATTAACTGCGCTCACGTCCCGCATGCCCCCGCAATTCCCGTGCCCTTATGGCGCGTAATTATTTTGCTCCGGAAGGGCAACGGATCGCCTCGGCCGCAGCGGATCCGCGCGCGCGCCGAGGCTGTGTAGTGGCGGGCCCGGGCCTGCGGCAGCGTCCCATCGCGCGCGTGGGCTGGCAGGTCGGCCTGGCCTACTGGCGACGCGTGGCGTACGAGCAACGGGCGGCGAGCACGCCACCCGGTTGCATCTCTCCGACGCCCGCCACGATGATTCAAATTCACCAGGCGGCCGGCTTCGCCTCAGCCGGCTCCTAGCACGCGGCTTCTTCAAGCCGGACGAATCAAAGACATAGGATCTTTCGGAGGAGGAAACTGCTGAGGCACTCTGGCTTCGATCTGTGGCACCTCACCAGCTTCGGGGACTACTGTCGGGGGGATGGACCCCGGGTAGCCTCATCCGCACCCAATGACATTTCAAGACATTGGGGCAAGCAAAGCCCCTCATGCTGCCTGGCCACGCAGCCGGCTAGAACCACACGGACGGCTTCCAGAAGACGACGCACCCTTAGAAGGCGGCTTTGGGGGCGGGCCGGCTTCCAACTGCCGGCCCCTCCTCCCCCTCGGAGTCTGCACTCACCCACTACGACAAGACGGGGCGTAGCTACAGTGCCACCTGCTCCCCCCGAATCCCGGAAGGGCGTGGCTAGAGTGTGCGCCGACCAAGCGGCCACCTACCTGCCTGCCGCGGGACTGTAGCTGTACGACGCATGACGCGGCCCCCGTCAGCAAGGACAGTGCTACAGCGAAAGGCAATCAGCGTGGCCCGTAGGCGGCGGGCCCTACCTCTCGGCCGGATTCTCGGCAGCCGGCGGGGCCCTCCAGAGGCGGGCCCCAGCAGCCGGCGGGGAACCCGGCTACCCTAGACGCTGACGTCCGGGTCCTACACCCGGCCGTATTACTATTGTACACCTGGGGGTCGGCCTATAAGACCCCCCCCCCCCCCCCCCCGGCTCACCCATGCAAAGGGTTCAGTTCTCATCCCACACACACACCATAGCTAGGAGAAGAGGGAGAGCTCTACCCTTCTTCCGCCTCTAGCAATACAGCTCAAGGAGCAACCTTGTATACTCTTGATCATAGTCATCATAGCAGGATTAGGGGTGTTATCTCTCCGGAGAGCCCCGAACCTGGGTACGTCTCGTGTGCTACCGAGTTTGTGCTCACTCTCGCTTCCGGAACCCGACGACGTCCCTATGGCTCCACCCACGATAGGCCACCCCATGCCATCTGACGTGAGATTACCACGACAGAAAGAAAACGTCCCGATCATGCTTGCTAGGGTAAACCTGACTGAATCTACCATAATGAAAAGTTCGTTATGACGTGTTAACGGATGGTTTCAAAACCGGTGATCATTAAAAAGGTGGAGCAACTTTTCATCTAGTGGATGGAGCTATGCATGGTAAAGCCCGGATTCCAGCTTGCCTAGTAATTGTTCTCCTTTTTGCTCATGTTAACATCAGATCTTTAGGGAAGGCACTCCCCCTCAGAGTTAGTGTCTGGAGCTGCTGATTTGATTTGGTGTTGAAAACTTGCATGCCGCCTCATCGTGCAGCTAAAATAAATAAACCAGGTTTATTACTCCGTGGTGCTGTGGGCACTTCCGCAAGTCACTAGCTCTTGCCGGCCTGGTCATGCACGCTGCAGACATGGACAAATGGTTATCCTGGTATGGTCTGGGCTCTCCTTTTACCCTTTATGTTATGCTATTTTGCTACTGCTTAGCTAGGGCAAGATCGCATGTATCTTCTTCATGAACGATTTTGGTGGCCTGTCGCAGTCTAGTTCCCGGATGGTGCTTGCCTTGATCTGCACTTGTTGGCCTGTTTCCCATCCATCTGCACTGGGGGTTGGACGTGGTCTGATGATCGATCCCTTCGGATGCGGGTTGGACAGTGTCGCAAGGCTGCACGTATGCGACACTGCTGCTGCTTTACTTGCTCTCAGGCCTGATGCCCACTACACGAGCCAAAGCAGAGGACGACGTGGCGTTGTGGCGAGAGCTGTGTGGTTCATGGGAAGAAGTGTGAAGCATACCACATTCCACCACGTTTGCAACCTTTTTCCATGTGATTGATGGAAGAAGATCGATGGGATCGAGAGTGCGCCACGGTGTTCTTGAATATCAATTCCGAATCCCCGCATGTGTGCTGGACAAGTTATTATGACTGACTTGGTCAGTATGATTTGAGGATCATTGTCGATGCACCTGTAGAGCGCCAGTGTTATGTTACTTGCCTTTTGCCAGTCAGAATGCAGGTGATGATTCGAGATTAAACTGTTAGTATTATATTCTCATGAGCTCCATTTTCTCTTGTTTCTGAAGCCAGATGCCAACTGCAGACCTGATGTTCTCCATGCCGACTTTCGACCCTCAGCAGAGAGGTTTTCCACACACCACATCAGGTGTAACCGTGTAAGTAGTTTAGCCATAGCACATCACCAAACAATAGATAACCTATTTTTCTCACTGCTGGTTAGTCTCCCTTTCTCAAATGCGCGTGTCTTCTGTTAGGTTTCCTGCACGCAAGAGGCTTCAGGCATACCATTCTAGATTGCCATACAGCTGAGCTGAAGCTACACCTGACCTAAACCCGGCACGGTCCACACGGACCCTCGAGACAAGGCTCGAACTGAAGCCTCCTCCAGGCTAGAAAAATGTTTCCTAGCTCAGGGGCGACCGCCTATATGTCCTGTTTGTATCGGATGGAGACCCTTGCCATACGGCTCGCAATCTTCATGCTCATACATTTTGTTTTCGACGGGTCGCTGCTCTGATTTGGTATAGTGGTACCGGTCGTTTGGTGCGGGTGAGTCCAGAATGGTCCTCCGAAATAGCCGGGCAGGACTAGAGAATTGACGGTTCAAACAGCTGCCCTTTGCATTTTGTCTTTCTGATTTTGTTTTTTGCGGGAAAATTGCTTCCTCTGTTCAGGACAAGGCGTCGAGGCAGCTATAGACAAAAGTAAGAAAATACTGCATGTAACAGACCGTTTTTGTCTTGCAGAAAGAAGTGGATTTACTCATACAGTTTGTCCTTGTTTTACAGTCCAGATTTGATCTGTGGCAGTGCTGAAGAAGGCTCTGATTATCCACTCCCACTACCAGCTCAAGCATAGCTCAATCATTTGAGGAACACAGCTAGTGCGAGGCCTCGCCCACGCTAGCGGCTGTTACCTAGGATTCCTAGGACTGTCCTTGCGAACGTGGTGGGGTATTAGTTGCTGCTAACATAATGCAGATGATCATACATAGCGGTGGCTGATCATAGGGGGAGCACTAGTAGTACGTAGACGGGCGCCGGGTGCTGGCCACCGTGATGATTAACGCAGTGGTGGTGGTCTTGGAGATCAATCACACTGCAAAGCTTCTGCAGGCCAAGGGGGGCGTGGTGGAGGGAGAATCCTTGGCCTTGGCCTTTTGATTGTGCGGGCGCCTTTGCCATGCACGAGTTCGGCCGTTAGCGCGCGCAGGATGATGATGCCTCCTCGTAGTCGTAGGCCACGCCCGGTCCGGCCGGCGCATGCATCAGATGCATATGCATGATGGATGATGCCATCCTCATGCCAAAACTTTGTCATAAGTTATAACTCGATCATGCCATCCAAGTAAAATAGACTTGATAGTTTAAAGCAAACTTCATCATGCATGTGCTTTGTTTCTTTTGGTTGTTGTTGCTGCTGCAATACATACTCTTTTTTAAAGAAATATAAGAGCGTTTAGTCACTAAAGTAGTGCTCTAAATGCTCTTATATTTCTTTACACAGGGTGTACATGAGTATTATTTATGGTTATGTGATTAATTTGGTTAAGCAAAGTACATGCACGATTTAATCCTTTTTGTTTGGGAAATAAAATGGGAGCCATCTAGTCACACAGCGAGTATGACGAGAGCAATATTGAGGATGGATAGTTTTCTTTACAATGCTAGATACGGTTCAAGTCCAATATAGTATAGGTGTAAAGTACTGGCCATCTAAAGTCAAGCAACCGATCGGATGAAGTACACCCTGGATGATATTCACCTGACTTCGTGCTTTAGAATCGTCTTTCACCAAAGACTCATGCATGCCGGGGATCTTTGGTCTTTAGAATCGTCTTTACACCTCTACTGGACTTGAGATGAATATCCTCCAGGGTCACAAGTCGGTCCGCTGTCCAAAGACGATTCTAAAGCACCAAATCAGCTGGAACCCCCACCAATCTTTTATTCCAGCTCTACAAAGCTGCTCCCGGAATCGCTTCTCACACGCTCTTCAAATGTCAGATGTTCTAGGAGAATGTAGGCCGCGATGTCAACCTATTTTGCAGGTATGGATCGGGTGCTGATGTGGCACAACATTAGGCAGTTTTTGTGCCACGGGCCACTCCCCGATCCGTTGCAATTCTCGTGTGTTGGAAAATCTCACAAGAAATGAACACTAAGGCCTTCAAATACAAATCATTAGTGTCCTCTGTGTCGGCACAAACATCAAGGAGTAAGATCGAGCTTGGCTCATTTTCCTTCTGTGATTTGAGCTCATTTTTACTTTAGATCTCGGCCAACATGTTTTCTTCTCCTTAATCAATGAAAAGGCAAAGCTCCTGCCTTGTTTCAATTCCACAAAATTGAAGTACCCAACCGACAGAATAGTTTAAGAGGTCAACTAACAGAGTTGTGTGCTCATGAATTTACAATTAGCTAATGAGTACCACAATCCATCGTGGATGGAAACCAACATATGGAACATGATGATTTTAGGGGCAAGACACTTCTATTCGTATGCTCGATATAGGTGTAAAGTACACATCATCTCAAGTCAAACTACTCGAATGAAGTAACCCCACGGGATTGGGCGCCTCCTAAATGCAAGATATTCGTATGGCTTGCCCTTTGGAATCGTCTTTGGGCGTCGGACTGACTTGTGACAAGAGGATAGCCCCAACAATCATTATGCTAGCTCCGCAAAGACACTCCCGAGATTGCTTCCTACGTGCTCTTTGAATCTTGACATTTCAATAGAATATGGGCCGCGGCGCTAACCTATTTACTAGGCATGGATCAGTTGGCTATGTGGCATACCATTGGGATGGTTTCACGTGCCATCGAGGCGTCCCTGCAAAAGGATAACCTGCATTAGTTGTGATTCTCGCGCGTTGCAAAATTTCAAAAGAAAGGTATGCTAGGGTCTTCAACTAAAAATCACCCATGCCCTGTGTGTCGGTGGAAAAATCACGGAAGAAGGTCAGGCTTGGGTCACTGGGAAGCAAAGCATTTTGCACAAATTATGCCTTGGCATGCCTTTTTTTATTGAACAATCACCCCCACTTGGCGATATGAGTTCTTTTTCTTTCTATTATGGGTCTTTTCCTATTTCCTTCTCCTTAATTCTTTAGGAGCCTCTCCTTCTGCTCTTTCAGTTAAAAAAAAAGAATCAACGAAAAGGCCCCATTCAATTTTTTTTAAATGAAGTACCCTACGGAATATTGCAAGTGGTCAACTGGTTAACATATTTTCTCTCTGCTCACCCAATTTCAGTTAGCTAAAGTGGACTAGTCGACTAGATCTTTCTTCTGCTCGGAGTTATGAATGAATGAATATACAAAAGCAAATTCCTACGGCTTTGGAGCCGCCACGCACGGCCGGCTCCATGCATGCAAAGTTAATTAAAAAACAAGCAAAGCAACTAAGCAAGCATCCATCCATAACAGCACACTACTATATATCCATAGCTGACTTGGTGTTAGCTCGTGCCAAGTCCAAATCAGCTCTGCAAGCCTGCCCACTTACATCATCACACGATCAATTCATGGCCTACACGTAAGGAAAACTAAATAAAAGAGAAACCACATACGCACAGACATTCTTGCTCTTCATCATCGCCCAAAAAGATGTGGGTTTTCTTTCTCTTTCCTCTTTCCGGAGGACCAGCTAGCAACAAAGAAAGCAGAAGGAACTAAGGGACAGCAACGGGCTTGACAAGCATACGTACTCCATCCGTTTTTATTTACTCTGCATATTAAAGTTGACTCAAGTCAAACTTTGTAAAATTTGGTCAAGTTTATGGAAAACAAATATAAACATTTACCATAACAAATCTATATGATGTGAAAGTACATTCAATAATAAATTTAATGGTATTGATTTGTTATTGTATATGTTCATATTTTTGTTTGTAAACTTTATCAAGTTTATAAAGCTTGACTTTGATCAAAACTAATAGGCAGGCGGGGCTAAACAAAAACGGAGGAAGTACGTCGCCGACAGCAGTGCTACCGCAGCTTGGGGCGTACGCATCGCAGCACGTGTACCGCCAGCGCCACATACATCAATCAGATGGATGGATGACGAGATCGTATCCACACACTCTCCGAACTCCACCACGAAATACCCGGGAAAAGGGAGGGAGGACACGACGAATTGGCCCGGGCCAGGCCAGCGAGGAGTGAGTGGTCAGTACGTGGGGCGACGGAATTCGATCGCCGTCCGGCGGTGCTGGCTGGCGTCGGAAAGCCATGGGGGCGGGTTTGACATGAAGATCGACGATGGGGCAAGCCCGCCCACCCACCCACTCACTCGCACTGGCCAACGACAACTCCCCGCTGATTCGGTCATCATGTGTAATATGCTATGCATGGCCCCCAATCCGCACACGCGCTAACACCATGCACGTAGCTTGAACATGCTCGATTATCTGAATATTTTTCTCCCCACCATACGTACACTACAACACTGCGTGCGTGCGTACGTATCCATATGCATCCTTGATCCATCACCCGGCCGGCATTACTTGGTGATCTTGTCGTTGCGACGTCCATCGACCGATCAGTTAGTCAGGACCAGTAGTACTCCCATGATTACCCAGTAGAGAAGCTCATTAGCGAGGTAAACAAAGATATCCCATCCATTAGAGAGAGATCGCCGGCTATAATTGCGCTCCGGAAGAAGTGTGCACACCCTCCACCAATCAAAGAGCCGGTCGAATATGAGAGAGCATCATGCCTGACAATTCAGTTTTAACGGTGCCCGCACTAGCAGAGCCAATGCAAGCTCCCTCACTCTCAATGAGTAAGTGAACATTTCACAGCAAGCTACTGTACTACCTAGCTAGCTCAAGTCTAGCGACAACAAAAGAAACCAACACCAACAAACAGAAAAATGGGTAGATTGTTGTTGCCGCTGGCGTCTAGAAGGTCGGAGTGTAGGTGTGCCCATGGACAGTTGGACACGCACCACGGCTACGACGGCAACGAGCGACGGACGGCGACGGAGGAGACAAAGCGAAATCCCGCGTATGTCGTTGATGTTGCCAAAGGAGAAAAAACGGCGAACAAATATTCCCTTTCCTCCCCATGCGCCGTGGGTAGAGCGTGCTACGTGCTGACAAACATAGCCGGCGATCGAGATAAAGCGCGCGTTTAGTTGCTAGCAGCGTCGCTGGCGCTGCTGCAGTGACCGAGCAGAGCGGCTAGTAGTGCGGAATCTGTCTATCGGATGAGATGGATGTGCGTTTCTTTTGGTTCCAGCTAGCATAGCATGCGTTGTACGCCCGTCCGGTGTACACCAAACTAAAAAGGAAATATATACGTAGCATCGAAGGACTTTGAAGGCCGGAGTGCCATTAACGGCTCGACACACAGCTCGCGATTACCATCGGCCGTACAGCAATGAGTCCATGACAGCCCGATTAATTAGTTTGGTACATGCATCATCACGCACATTAGCTGAGCCCAGTACTAGTAGCTAAGTGAAACGTAGGATACGTACGTGCATGGATCGACCTGCCTCTCCAGGAAGCCAGAAGCCATGATACCGCGGCCGAATCGTTGCAGACTGCAGTACGTACGTAAACGAGAGAGACCGGCTCGGGCGCAAGCGAATGCAACGGGGTTTTTGATCACACCGAACATAGCAGTTCCTCTGCCACTATAATAACCGTACGTGTTGTCTTAGCTGAACCACGTAATTCTATTTTCAGGATGCGCGTACGTCATCGGTTGGGTCGAGCGGAGCGCGTCGGCAAAGGTGATCCGATTCAGAGACGAGCGGGGAGACACGCCACGCGTACCACACCTCCAAGCAAACAGTGTCGTCGATCCTTTTCCTTTTTGGCAAGCGGAAAGCGCTAGCTCGCACGGAAGAAACGTACGTACGACGGGCTTGCCGCGTAAGCCACCCACCACGCGAGCGCGCCGTGCCGGCAAGGCAGTGCAGTGCGCGTTGGCCACCGTGGGCGCGCCGCGGGCACGGATCGTACGTGCGTGCGTGTCGACGCTCGCGCGCTGGAGGGCGGGGGCAGGCATGCACGGCCGGCCGGTCGCCACGACGCGCGAGCCGCGGGGGCATGCAGCGATCATGCATGTGTTTGTACGATCGACTTGGGGCTATCGCGGGGCTTGCAGCGCGGAGAAGATAGGCCGGCCTCGACGACGCGCCGAGGCGACGACTGATCCCTCGGGGCTGTGCGGGTATGCGGCCGCGAAAACAACGTGCCCCCATTCGTGCACGTACGGGTGGGAGGAAGTCGGAATGGAGTGAAGCGTGCACTGCCGTGCTACACTGTTAGGTGCTCATGTATGTGCATTCCGTGTGTACGTGCAACGGGTTAATCACCGCGCGCACAGCTAGCCTAGCTATTTGGAACACGTGATATAAAAGGCGCAGGAATATAAAAGCATAGGAGTACTATATCCACCTGCACATCTGTTCAACTCATCATGTCCTGAATAGGCTGTAGCAATTTTGTTAGGGACAACTCATCAATTGGTCAAATGTGGTTCCAAATGGAAGTATGGTAGAAAACGTGGTTCACATTATTGGATTTCGTAGGTGTGCGTGGTACTATATCAGATCTCCAGTACATCCATCCCTAATACCCAACCTACAAATATATCTCTCTCGACGATGCCAACTACGGAGCCGACGGGGCGTGGACGGATGCGGTGGCGAGCGACGGAGGAGGCGGGAGCGAGCAGAGGCGACGACAATCGGCGAAGGAGGCGCGAAGGGCAGCATCGGGTAATGCGGAGGCGTGGCGGAGCAGCCACATGCAGATGTTTGTCGACGAGTGGTCCAACAGTGGAGGGCGACGATGTTTGTCGAGCGGAGGCGGCTGACTTTGGCGGCGAGGCAGGGTGGCGGCGTGGGGATCACTAGCGGTGAGGCAGGCGTCTGCCGGTGGATGGCAGCCGCGTGTGGAGTCTGAGTTTCAGGCGGTTGAGTCCCGCCACCCTAAATTTGATTATAGGGGAATATGGATCTTTCACTCTGTTTAGGGGAAGATTGGGTATTTTTCATGATTACAGAAGAAAAAATGAGTACATGAAACTGTTGGAACACATTTTTTGTGCTAATTTCCCCTACACGTGATTTTTCTCTTTTGAAAATACGAAAACTGCCGGAGATGATCTGAGGAAACTACCCATGGAGGCATGGAGCACCGCTTCCTCATACATTTGTAAGATCCGACGGCCACTTGTTACATGAATTGTCAAAAAACGTGCATCCGGAAGCATAGGATTTTTTTTTTTGCACGGGCCAAAATGCTTAACATTTTTATCTCAAAATTTGCAGGTAGCATCTGGATGTGCCTAAGATCACATAAAAAATTTGTCTTGATTTTTTTGACATTTGCAAAATTATTTTTGGGAGCCAAATTTAACTTCTGGTTTGTACCATATAATCACTTGGAACCACATTTCACCAATTGATGAGGTGTCCCTAACAAAATTGCTAGTACAACTTCGACGCTTTGAACACATGTGCAGATGCAGGATATAGTACTCGTATGCTTTTATATTCTCCCGGGAGCCAAAACGTGCTTCACATTATAGCGAAAATTGAAATATAAGTCTCACCACATTACAAAATACACAGTTCAACAAGGAATAAACTCAATTATTTTGACATAGAGTGGTGTACAACTATTGTACTCCCTTCGTATCGAAATACAAGACGCGTTTTAACACTATGACAGTGTAAAAAACTTGATTTCCCCTATACATGTTTTTTTAAATATGAAAGTTGTTGGAGACGCTCCGAGGAAACTGCCCATGGAGGCATGGAGCACCGCTTGCTCATACATTTGAAAGATCCGACGACCCCTCGTTTCATGAATCGTCAAAAAGCTTACCGTGCAATTATGTCGGCACTATAAGGATATGCAAACATATCGTCAACTCACCATTTCATAGGTGTAATCTCGACCAAGTGAGGTCCCTTTTTTTTTGCGAGGAGACTGAATGAAGTCTATGATCGACCAAAGTCCCACCCATCTTCCCTATCCGGGTAGAAATCTCATTTCATTAGTTGACACGGCTAACAAAAAAGTGCACATGTGCATATCTTCAAATTAACAATCAATAAACAACAACTCCATCCGCAACTTTGCTCAGTGAATTAGGTACTCCTAGCACAGTTGTAGTATATCTTGAAATATCAAAGTCAACATCGATTGTTCTCCTGTGTCGACTTATGCTATCCATATTTTTCAAAGGCAATTATTTCTCTCAATTTCTAGTCTCCATCCTGGCTTTTAGCTCCTGTAGGGCGAAAAGCAGGAGACAGATATGCACAGCAGGGCCCGGGCCGAACCCTACAACTGAGCTGCAGAATCAACATCCATGCATATGCACACCTTTCTTTATCGGTTCACCAGAGAAGTCAAGAAAGCTGTTCCATTAATTGCTCTGGGCTTTCTTCCCTCCAATAGCTAACCTCGATGGATCTTCGGCTGGCAAAGTAAGCGAGAACTGCTCCTACCCTCGAACCAAAACTGAGCAATGCAACTTTTACTACCTTGTGGAACTTGATTTCCTCTATAATTTATGACAACACACGCATGAACATGAAATAAAAGAGAGAAACGGCTGGCACGCACACATCTTTTACTTTCTGCAGCTTAATTTCCTCTTAATTTATGACAGCGTCAACCGTGAACATGAACGAAAAGAGAGAAACGGCTGGCACAGACACATTGATCGACCGTTCCAGTTGCTGTCTTGCTGATCGACGGTGCTGTTGGTGCTATTCTGTTGCCATGGTGGTTATGCTGGCCATGCTGTGGTGCCTGATGATTTTACCCGGGACTGGGAGAGCGGGTGGTGACGCGGAGGGGATCAGTTCGGCTTGGGGAGTGGTTTTCGTGGAGATTTTTAAGGTCACGTGTCCTTTCTCGGGAGCTCCTCTCTCTCTCTCTCTCTCTCTCTCTCTCTCTCTCTCTCTCTCCCCCTCTCTCTCCCTCTCTCTCTCTCTCTCCTTGCCGGCGGGGGCCACCGTCACCGTGGTCTTGGCGTCTCCCTCTCAAGGTTGGTGGCACTTCTCCTCTCCAGAACGAACGTAACTAATCCCATTACAAGGCTAGCTAGCTTGGCAGTAGCTATATATAACCACCCCCATCCGTTGCCATTGTTTCCTTGCACCCCATCACTGGCAACAACTTCATTCCCCTCGACTCGCCACCATCGTCTTCCCTCCCCTCCTGCTCCCTCCCATCAATTGTTGCTAGTTGTAGGCTTATAGCTAGGTGGAGCATTTCACTCCAGCTACAGTAGTGTCTTCTTTATCTATCCTATAGTAATCGCTGTGTGTGTGAGATTCACCCATCGACCATGAGCATCTCCGTGAACGGGCAGTCGGTGGTGCCGCCGGGGTTCCGGTTCCACCCCACGGAGGAGGAGCTGCTCACCTACTACCTCGCCAAGAAGGTGGCCTCGCAGCGCATCGACCTCGACGTCATCCCCGACGTCGACCTCAACAAGCTCGAGCCATGGGACATCCAAGGTGAGTGCATGACTTCCTTCAGCCATCGATCCTACACTCTCTCCCTCCACAATGCTAGCTCTTATGGTGAACTAATCGGCCATGGAAAAACGCGTGCATGCAGAGCGCTGCCGGATCGGAACGGGCCCGCAGAACGACTGGTACCTGTTCAGCCACAGGGACAAGAAGTACCCCACGGGGACGCGTACCAACCGCGCCACAGCCGCCGGGTTCTGGAAGGCCACCGGCCGGGACAAGGCCATCTACTCTGCCGCTGGCTCCGGCCGCATCGGCATGCGCAAGACGCTCGTCTTCTACAAGGGCCGCGCCCCGCACGGCCACAAGTCCGACTGGATCATGCATGAGTACCGCCTCGACGACGCCGTCCCCGTCAACCCCACGGCCGGCGACGCCACCTACTACTCCAGTGACTCATTCCCGGTACGTGCTCTACTAGTACAGTCTCTCTCCGCCAGTCTCCGGACTGTACAATACTACTGTAGTACGTCGCAATTGCATGCACGGCGGCCGGCCGACAGGGATGGAGATCGTTCGCTAGTGGTGCATGGGTGCGATCAATGTACGTACTGTACGCACATTTTCTGTGTATGTACACATGGCACATATGCGACTGTTGACGACAAAGTCTAGTGAAGATTATGTCGGGGTGGTGGTTGGGAATGGGGACACACATGACATGGTGCAATGGAATTAATTGTAATTTTCGAGTGGGGACTGGGATTTTCTTTTGATGCACTAGTAGAAAAAAGGCCTAATGTTCAGCTCATTAGTCCCGGTTTGTATTTGAGCCGGCATTAATGTGACCATCAGTGCCGGTTCCAACGGCTAGGCGGGCGGCGCTCATTAGTACCGGTTCGTGCCACGAACCGCTAATAAAAAGGTGGTGCCCTTTAGTACGGGTTGGTGGCTCCAACCGATACTAAAGAACCCCCCTTTAGTACGGGTTCGTGCCACCAACCGGTACTAAAGGGGTGCGCTACCACCCGCCGTGCACAATGTTTAGTCCCACCTTGCTAGTTGAGAGGAGCTCGCACCGGTTTATAAGCCCCGCCGCGGCTACCGTGTCGAGCTCCTCTCTAAGCAGGCCTTTGTGGGCCTATTGCAAGTCTTCTGCCCTGTGGGGCCTACTGGGCCGTACGGGCCTGCATCCTGGCCCAACTAGAGGTTGAGTTTCTAGTCGTATGCAGGCCATGCCGGCCCAATAGGTGGGCTGTTTTTTCTTTATTTAAAAAAATTCAAAAAAAAATACCAAAAAAAAAAAACTGGAACGAAGCTTCACTGTAGCTAGACCAGCCCGGGCCGGGGTCAGTCAGTCATGTGCGAAACGAAATGCCAGCCACAGCGATCTGATCACTCATCGGTTAGGTGCGTGCACGCGGCCGGGCCGGTCGTCTCGCCTCTCGCATGGGGCCATGGCTGCCGGCCGGAGGAGAGTATCTTGGTCTGCACCAGCAGGATCGCCGTCCCACACCACACACGCGTACGTGTTCCTTCTCCGGACCTAACCCCTGACACGCCCACACGTACGTGGTACCGTACTTGATATGCTATACGAGTTGGGGAGGTTGGAATGGGATAGTGGACCTGTGCTTTGCACGCGGAGACAAGCAGACGGACAAACAGACGTAGTACGCTTCTTTTCGGAGGTCAAAGGCTAGCACTGCTACACATGGACATCAGGACATGGATGGATGGATGGACCGGGCATGCATGCATTGGAGATATGTGCCCTTTGAGCTGGATGGATCGGCAAAGGCTAGCTAGTCTTTTCGTGCCCATGGATCATGGATCTCATCTCATCTGCCGCAGGCAGGCACATAATTGAGTGACTAGTTCGTGCCGTTGCTGATTATTCAACACAAACACACACTAGCTTCTTCTTTTCTTCCTTGTGTTCTTTCTATAGGTCAACACATACCCTAGCTTCTTCTTTTCTTTTGTATTACTTAGCTGGTTCATGGATGTGTAGTGTGGTGTGACATGCTTGCAGAGGGAAATTAATCTCTTCCATATGATCTCCGATCAATCCTAGTGTAGGCATGGGCATGGCTACCTCTACTTCTTTGATTAATCTCGGCAAATGGAACTGCGACGATAAAACTTACTACTCTTTCTTAAGTGGCCGGCCTAATTAACTAGGTGCCCTTTTTCTTAAATGAAAATTCTGCAACACGATTGCATGAGCTTGACACAGACTAGAGTCTAGACTAACCTAAATTACCACAAATAATTGCATGCATGTGACGTTTAAGCATTTCTCCACGCACTTGATTAGTCGATTGACTTGTGTGCTCCTCTAGTACAAACGTACCGCCGGCCCAATATTATCGATCTCATCCGAATTATTGTGCGTCTGAGCAGATTCGTCCCGTGGCCGGGGACCAGTCGTCGGCGCAGGAGGACGGATGGGTCATCTGCAGGGTGTTCAAGAAGAAGAACATCGTCGTGCAGCGCCAAGCTGGGCAGAACCGCGGCGTTGGCGGCGCAGCGTCCAACCAGCTAGTCGGCGCCGGTGCCATGGAGCGCAGCCAGAGCAACTGCTCGTCGACGGTGACCGCCAGCGACAACGCCAAGGCGCAGATGCAGCAGCAGCACCTGCCGCACAGCGACGACGCGCTCGACCACATCCTCAGCTACATGGGCCGCTCATCCACGGCATCCTGCGAGCAGGAGACCAAGCCCACCAACCCGTCATCGTCAGCGCTGGACCACCTGATCAACACCGCGTGCCACAACGGCAGCAGCACACTGTACGAGAAGTTCATGAAGCTCCCGCCGCTCGAGCACGTCGTCCCCGGCGACCTCCTCCCGTCGCCGGCCGAGTACGGCGGTGACTGGGACGCTCTCGACCGCCTGGCGGCGTACGAGCTCAACGGCCTCCCTAACCCTGCGTTGCCCGAGACGACGAACGGCATGCCCTACATCGCCGACGAGCTCGGTGGCGCCACCTCCTACTCTGGCGGTGGCACGCTACACATTCCCTCCGTCACCGGGGCCGGCGACGGCGACCTGTGGAGCCTGGCGCGGCCAGTGTCATCGCTACACGCAGACTTGACGATGACCTGGTTTAAGGCTGTCGGATGCTGACACAGTCCTAGCCCAAACTTTGCCTTTTTTTGTTTATAAGGAAATTTCCATATATCAAGCTAATACAATCGCACCGATTGAATGCGCAGATTCTAGTACTCCTGAACTAAAACCACAACAAGAATCATGAAATGGAGGGAGTACATAGCAAGATGCACAGAGTCAATACGTCTAAACAAAAAGTGTCATACAGTTCCTCCAAAAAAAGAAGGTGTCATACAGAAAAAGTAAAAGTAGATAAATAACGAGTAAATTACAAAAAATCACCACAATTGTGCGGAAGTCATCGAACACCCATCAAAATGCATGTTTTGTGGTTTTTTCCTGAAGCATTGATGACTTTGAACCAATTGTGCTGGTTTTTTGCAGTTTACTCATAAATAACCTAAGATAGAGGAGGTCCTATCCAAAGGCAATATTACATGTCATACCGAAAAGTAGAAGTAGATAAATAACCTAAGATAATGGAGGCCCTATATATCCAAAGACTACATAAACACCGATGATTGGAGAACACCTCCCCCTAGCGCCTCTTCGCCCTGACCCCTTTATATACCCCCCTCCTCAACCCAACCATGAATATGCGGGAACTTTCGCACCGCTGCATCATCAACTTTGTTGCACCAATGACCATGTGCGGGTAGCGTGCCTTGGACTATGGGTCCAAGGCAATAGCTTTGTGGCATCTCTCGCCCGTTCTTCGATACAAATATCTCATGAGCTGTCTAACATGATTGTGATCAATCAGATGTAATTTTTGGTGTAATGAATTATCACTTTAAAACCAGAATATATATATATATATATATATATATATATATATATATATATATATATATATATATATATAGATTATTTATTAGTTTGTTTTGGTTCTTTGTTGCGTGATTTGTATACGTACATGCTCTCTGATCTATTAGTCTTGCACTAGCCATGTTTGTATGATTGATCTCTAAGATAGGGTTCTGTATGTTGGTTGGGTTCAACCTTCCAAGTAATATATTTGAGTGGCAGAAAGACCAAAAAGGCTTGTAGTGTGTTATTGCCACTAAAGATAAACAAGATAGTTGCCTAGTTGTCTCGTTGATGGACCGAAGCTAAAGAGAATATACTGTTAACATTATGTCACCTTGCTTGATGCAATGTCTTTTACTGAAATCAGGGAGAACCAACACAGGGGCCTCAATTAAAGCTTGCTTGAGAACATCAAAGGATTGCTTTGGCTTGTCCACACAAATGGTACTTCTCTGTTTTATTACTTAATACTTTGAGATGTATGATGAATTTCGGTTTTGAAGTGGAGTATTAGCGATAGATGCAGTTTTTTTTTAGAAATGGAGGACGATCCCCTGCCTCTGCATCTGGACGATGCATGCAGCCACTTTATTAATTATTCACACAATACCTTACAAAGTCATACAAAAGTAAGACTAAAGCCACCGTCTAGGCAACATTTGTCGCTACTCCTATCCAGTTGATGAAGGGATGCTGATAGTCTGGGCCTAATACCAGACAGACCTCGCAGCCCAACCTAACATCTAAGACCTGAGGTCCCAACCAGGACGCCTGCCGGGTATGGGGCACCCACCAGTCCAGCGCACTCCTCAACCTGGACGCCTGCCGGGTATGAGGCCGCCGCAGCCACCTGCCACCAATCCATCTTTAGTGCTGTACTGCTGCGTGTACCTTGCCCGGTCTAGCTGCCGTCGACGCCACCACGACGCCAAACAACACCACCATCCTGCGCTCGTCCATCATCACACGCCCACCGGCGAGACCCCGCAGCTCCATGCCGCTGAGACCAGCCGTTGTCGACGTGTCAGATACCACGCCGCTCCTCCTCTTGTCCCCTCCAGCCAACACTTGCTCCAAAACGATGCCCCCAGGAGGGAGAACGACATCGAAACGTCACCATCGTCCGATCCAGTAGATCCAGATCCAGGGTTTCCCCCGGAACCTTCCGATCAGGTTGACGTGACCTGCAACGATGATGCCTCGAGAAGGGAACGACGTCCGAGACGCCGCCATCGTCTGCCATGACCGCAGTCACGCGCGATTTTCACCGGAAGCCACGTCGTCCCGATCTCGCGGTTGGCTGGAACCGAGCGGTGCCCGCCGCCGATCCGGTCACGCCACCGCCATGCGACGCCCCCGATGGACATCCCGATCTAGATCGAAGACGACCCCGACCGAAACACTGCCACCAGCGCCGCCGCACCGCGCCACCTCCTCCTAGCCCAATCGCCGCCGGATCTAGCCGTCCCCGCCTCCGGGAGACCAGCCGGACGAGGCGCCCCTTGTCCCCAAACAGCCGACCCGCGCCGCCGCCACGAGGACCAGAGGAAGGAGGGAGGGCCCCGCCGTCGCCCGCGCAGCACGGGCTTCGCCCGGCGGGCGCACTCCGGCGGCGGCGGCGGCAATAGATGCAGTTGAATAACAGTCTATGGTTTGTGAAAAAAAGAATAACAGTCTATGGATATAAGGACGGAATGTTTATATGCTGACATGTATGATCAAAGTCAAACATAAAAAAATGCAATTTAACCGATACACAACTGTAATTTGGTTACCATGGTATACGTGGAGTGCGCATAGACACTCGGCGTAGCTTTTGCCGTGGTGAAATTAGTCTTCGACGAGTGGTTTGCACAATCGGCTTATAAGCTTTTTTCTGTAGTGTTAATTTGCCGGCCAGAATGCAGGGGAGTTCTGTTCTCCCGTTGAGACACGAGTTCTTTCGAGATTAAATTGTACTTCCTCCGTAAAGAAATATAAGAGCATTTAGATCACAACTAAGTGAGTAATAATCTTACTCATGAACTCTATCTTCGCTTGTTTCTGAAGCCAGATGCTAATTGCAGAGGGGTTTTCTACACACTACATCAGGTAGCACATCAGTAAACATAGATAAATATATTTTCCAATAGTTAGTTAGCTTTCCTTTGTCAAATGCACTAGTCTCTTGTCTGGTTGCCTCCGCGCCAGAAGCTTCAGGCCATTCTGGATCACCATACAGTTGAACTGAAGCTACACCTGACCTACACCCAGAAGGGGACACTCCAGACAAGTCTCGAGCTGAAGCCTCCTCGAGGCTAGGAAGAATGTTTCCTAGATCAGGGGCGACCACCTATATGTCCTGTATGCATCAGATGGAGACCGTCGTCAACTCGTCATATCGCTGGCAATCTTCCTGATCATACATTTTGTTTCTGATGGGTAGCTGCTCTAATTTGGTATGGCGGTACCTATATGTCGTTTGGTGCGCATGAGTCCAGAATGGTAGAATGGTCCTCGGAAATAGCCACCAGAGTAAACAGCTGTTCTTTGCATTACAGGGTGCTTGGATCCAAGCATGGGTGAGGCTAGCAAGTTTTAGTCCTACTACTTTTAGTCATGAGATTAAAACGTATCCAAGCACCCTCTTAGTTTTCGGGTGAATTCCATATATGCCACTCAAAACTTGCCCGTACCCTCATCTGCCATTGGAAATTTCCCTCTCCCAAATATGCCATTGAAAATTTGCACCGTGTACAGATATGCCGCTATGGCCAGTTTGACCGTTAGTTGGCTGTCAAGTGGCATGTGAAAAAACGACTTTGCCCACGTACTGTAGCGGCGATATACTGTGGCATTCCGAACAAATTTGGACAATCTTGAATTGCGGGGCGTCCGTACTGTAGCGACGATATACTGTACCATCCGAACAGATTTGAAATGCGAACAATTTTTTTGAATTTCAAAATAAATCTCCGTAATTTCAAATTCCGAATTCCTAACACTTTTTTTTGAAAAAATTGTTCGCAATTTCAAAAATCTGGCATTTTTTTTGTAAAAGTGGACGCTACAGTACGGTGGCCCGCAATTTCGAAAGTGACCAAATTTGTTCGGAATGCTACAGTGTACCGCCGCTACAGTGCAGGGGCAAAATTGTCTTTCCAAGTGCCGCTTGACAGTCAACTAACAATCAAACTGACCATAGTGGCATATCTGTATGCGGTGCAAATTTACAATGGCATATCTGGCAGAGGGAAATTCCCAGTGGCAGATGGGAATACGGGCAAGTTTTAAGTGGCATATATGGAATTCACCCTTAGTTTTCTTTTTTGATTTTCAATTTTTTGCCGGAATTGCTTCCTCTGATCAGGACAAGGCGTCGAGGCAGCCTACCAAATCATGTAGAGTATCCTGCAAGTAAGCTGGTGGCCTGTGCAACACATGTAATAGTAAGTAGTATACACAAGCAAACTATTAAAAAAACCAGAAACTTTTTTTTTACAATTTTTCCTTTAACAGTGCAGATTCTATCAAAGAAATAAAAACAGTGCAGATTTGGTCTGTGCCAGTGCTGAAGAAGGATCTGATTATCTACCCAACTCAGCATAACTCAATCATTCACCCACTAGTTGCTGCTGCCTAAGATTCCTAGTACTATTCTTCTGTCCATGAGTGTGGTGGGGTGTTAGGTGCTGCTAATGCAAATCATTAGACGCCCGATCCCCGACGGCAACGTAGTGGCGGCCGACGGTGCATGCGGGAGCAGTAGTACTACGTGGACAGGCGCCCGGTGCTGGCCGACGTGATGATTAGGGAGCTGGCCAGGGGAATCATGGTGGAGGGAGAATCCTTGGCTTCAACCTTTTATCTGTGCCATGCGCGAGTCGTCGAGCAGTTTACGAAAAGGGTCTCCCCGCTTTAAATTATAAAGCAACGACCAACCAATACAACGAGCTTGCTGGGGCTACATCACAAACGAGCCCAAAAGAAAAAGAAGAGAAAGAAAAAAGAAACAAATGTCGACGCCGGCAGCTCAACTAAGCGAAGATGGCCGACACCCGCTGCACCCTCCGGAGAAGTACCACCACCCGCCAAGCACTCCGAGGCCTCGCGTATCGAGCAACACCTTCATGAAGGAACGCGACGACGACGCCGCTGCTGCCCGGACAAGTCCTAGGGTTTCCCCCGGTACATGGATGACAGTGGGGAAGGGGTATCACCGACGCCCCTCAGAAGGGTCCGGCAACGCCCGCAGGCGCAGCCGCGCGGTGGCGAACGAGCCGCTAGAGATTTCTCCCGCCCCGAAACCACCACCGCCACCCCAGACAATCGGAAGCGCGCTGCGCAACATGCCAACCACCAGCCTGTGCCACCACGGATACCGCACCATCTTCACCATCTCACTGAGGCCACCAACACGAGACCTGGAAGTACGACAAGGAGACACCGGACTCGATGATAACCGCAACGCAGCCGACAGGAGGGAACCACTTCCACCACCGCACGGAGCCGACCGGACATAGCAACAGGGACCTGCCAGGCCGCCACCGGCCCGGCCGGACCCCAACGGGTCCGGACAGTCCCTGCAGCCACGCTGCAGCACGCCGGCCGCCGGAGCCATCACCACCGCAACCACGGTCGGCTAGCCTCACCACCAGGGAGCAACGCTGTCACGCCCCGACCCACAGGCCCGCCCCAGCCCACATGGGACCCGAAAGGGCCCAGATCTGGGCCGAGCGGGCGCCGCCGGCCAGCTGCCCACCGCGCCACCCCACAGCCAATGGCCACGCCGCCGCGTCGAGAGCACCCGAGGCCCGTAGAGCTCCACCGCCGGCCGAGCAGCACCGCCGCCGGGCAGGAGGTAGCCCCGACTCCCCCTACAGGCGCGCGGGGAAGGGACATCCGCCGCCGCCGGCGCCACCCGGGCACGCCGGAGGCCACTGCCGGCGGCGGCGAAGGGAGAAGGAGAGGAGGGGGGTCGAGACGGGGAGGAGGGCAGGGGCGCTCCGCCGCCTCGGGGGAAGACGGGAGCGCAGGGGGAGGGGAAGGAGGAGGGGGAGAGGGAGGCGGGCCAGGGGACGCGCGCGACGGCTGCCGGCGGCGGCGGCCGGTGGCGCGGAAGGGGCGAGGGAGGCCGGCGGCGGCGGGAAGGAACCCTAGCTCGGGGGCGGGCTCGGGTCTGCTCCTACCATCAGCTACTTAACTGGTCGAGCAGTTTTAACATGCTCCCTCCTACCCCGTCTTTTCACATGAGAGATAAGAGTATATAATAGATTTGAACCATTGATCTCATTAGTTAGTGGTCTTATTAACTCTTACCTTTTTACCTCACATGTAAAAACAGGGGGTAAGAGGGAGCATGTTAAAATTTGCCTCACGAGTTAGGGCAACTCCAACAGTGTCTGTCATAAGTCATATCGGACTCATTATCCGTTCGCGGATGCGTCCGAACATGTCCGTAGACACAGAAACATGAGCTGGTCATTCAACTCTGTGCATCAAATAATCATCAAATTTAGACAATTGATGGGCCAAACGGACCAAAAAGACAATGAACATGGCTGTGAAGACATGTGATCCAACTGACAGTGGGCCAGCAGGCCCCTGCATGGTGTTCAGATTCACACAAAGCTTCCTCAAGTTTGCTTTCGGTCCATTAGCGCACGCATGATGATGCCTCGTAGGCCACCTCTGGTCCGGCCGGTCCATGCATTGTATGTATATGCATGATGACAAATCTTTATCATAACTCCATCACACGATCTAATTAAACTAGACTTGACAGTTTAAAGCGAAATCCATCATGCATCTGTATTTGTTTCTTTCGCTTGTTGATGTTGCTGCTGCTGTTGTTGTATATACTCATGAGTGGTGTGCTCATGTGACTGATTAATTTGGCTAGGCAAAGTGCGTCCATGATTTAATCCTATCTGTTTGAGCGAGAAATGGGAGTCAAATGGAAAGTACGACAAGCAAATAAATCATATCAAGGATGGAGATCATCACATGGAATGGAATTATATTTGAGGGGCCGAACATTTCTCTTTGCCACGCTATAGTTCATGTCCAATATAGCTGTAAAGTAGCACTGATCATCTCAAGTCAAGCTACTCGAATGAAGTACGACGCTTCCTGTAAGGATATTCGCATGGCTTTGTCCTTTATAATCGTCTTTGGACGGCGGACCGACTTGTGACAAGACGTTGGGCGCCTCCTAAATGTAGTATGTTTGCACGGTGTGTCCTTTGTATTCATTTTAGACGCCCGGTCGACTTGTGATAAGAGGATATGGGCCACCATTGTTGCCTATTTACTAGGTATGGATCAGGTGGCTATGTGGCACAATATTTCGGATGGTTTTGCGCGCCATTCAGGTGTACCTGCAAATGGCCAATCACCCATTAGTTGTGATTCTTGTGAGTTGGAAAATTTGAAAAGAAAATTATGCTAGTGCCTTCAAGTAAAAAATATCCATGCCCTCGGTGTTGGTGAAAAAACCACAGAGGTAGGTCATTCTTGTGTCATTAGGAAGCAAAGCCTTAGCATGCCTTTTGTGACGTGAGCTTTTTATTTATTTATTTATTTTGGATCTCGCCCTATTTCGTTCTCCTGGCCCATTCCAGTTAAAAAAATGAAGTGCCCTCCAGTATTGTAAGTGGCCAACTAATTTACAGAGCTTTTCTCTGCTCACCACATTGCAGTTAGCTAATTGACTATCAACTGGAGAAGGAAAAAGTGCCACCTGGAAAGTATATATATGGACTTGTTTCACGTTATCTTTGAAGTGGACTAGATCTTTGTTCTGTTCTAAGTAATGAAGGAATGAATATACAAAAGTGAATCCCTACGGTTTTGGAGCAGCCACGCAGGGCCGGCTCCATGCATGCAAAGTTAATTAAAAACCAAGCAAAGCAAGCAAGCATCCATCCATAACACTACTCTACTATATATCCAGAGTTGACTAGCTCGTGTCAAGTCCAAATCAGCTCACAGAACCCGATCAAAATACATGGCCTACACATAAGGAACAAAATTAAAGGGAAACCATATACACACAGACATCCTTGCTCTCCATCGTCGCCCCAAAAGATGTTGGTAGACTATTTTTTTCTATACCTTCTTTCCACTTTTCGGAGGACCACCTAGCAAGAAAGAAAGCAGAAGGAATTAAGGAACAGCAACGGCCCTTGACAAGCGTAGGTACGTCGCCGTTGGTGGTCGTCGCCGTCGGTGGTCAGTTCTAGCCGAGCAAGAAATACCCCGGAAAAGGGAGGACACGACGATTTGGCCCTAGCCAGGCCAGCAAAAGGAGTGAGTGTCCCGTGGAGCGACGGAATTCGGTCGCCGTCCGGTGGTGGTAGCTGGCGTCGGAAAGTCATGGCCGAGCCGGCCCACTCACACCCACTCACTCGCACTGGCCGACGAGGCGACGACACCTCCTCGCTGATTCGGTCATCATGCTTGCTGCTTGCATGGCCCCCAATCCGCACAGGCGCTGACACCATGCACGTAGCTACCGCATACACTCAATTATCTGAATATTTTTGTCCCCACCAAATCACTACACTACTACCACGTGCGTACGTATCCACATCCATCACTTGGCCAGCTTTAATAGGTGATCTCGTCGTTGCTATGTCCATCGACGGCAAAAATTCATGTTTTACCCTTTTCTGAAAGTTAACCGAGATCTGACCTCAGTTCATAATTTTTTTGAGATCTGACCCTTTTGCTACCGTCAGGGTCCATGACGGTAGGGTTCCTTACCGCCAAACAAGCTGGCGGTAGCATGTACAACCCTACCGCCAAGGTGCCCGACGATAAGTGCGAGCATGCACTGTGTTTCATACTTAGAAAAAAAAATTACGATGGGGCGTGCAACCCTACCGGCAAGGACCTTGGCACCGTCATGGACCCTGACGGTAAGAAAAGTGTCAGATGCCGAAATTTTTGCAAAATAGGGTCAGATCTCGAACAAGTTTCGGAAAAGAGTCAAAACACGAAATTTAGCCACCATCGACCGATCAGTTAGTTAGTGGTAGTGGTATTCCCATGCACGATTACTCCCTCCGTACATAGAAAAGTCCATTAGAGAGGTAAATAAAGTTAGCATATATACCTCCATTAGAGGAGCGAGATCCCAGGTTATAATCATGCTCTAGAAGAAGTGTGCACATCCTCCACTAATCAGGCGGAGAGCGAGTGATCATCTTGCCCGGAAATTCAGTTTTAACGGTGCCCGCTCCTGGGAGTGAGTGAACATTCTACAGGAAGCTACCCAGCTAGCTAGCCCGTTCAAGTGTAGGAACAAACAACAAAGGAAACAAATAGTAAAAATAGGCAAATTGTTGCCGCCGCTGGCGTCTAGAAGGTCGAAGTGTAAGTGTGCCCATAGAGACTCGGACACGCACCACGGCCCGACGGCGACGGTGGAGACAAAGAGAAGTCCGGCGTATGTTGTTGATGTTGCCAAAGGGGAAAAAGGAGCCAACAAATATTCTTCCCGTGGGCAGGGCGTGGTAGCTACGTGCTGACGCGGCTGGCAAACATACCAAAGCGTGCGTTTGGTCGCTAGCAGCGTCGCTCGCGCTGCTGCAGGACCCAGCTAGCTTTCGGTGCCTGGATCGGATAGATACCCCGTCTACTCGGCCGGCCGGGACGCCAGGTGGAGCCGTGGAGGCGCTGTCGGATGATGGATGTGTCTGCGTCTGGGTTCCAGCTAGCATGCCTGGTGCTACCGTCGGTAAACCGGAGTGTCTCCGTGGCCTCGCTGGACTCATATCTGCCACCAGCAACGGCTCTACTTTACTTTGTTTTCCACACGCTAGTTTTGACATCATTTCCTTTTGCTCTTGCCTTTGTTTTTTTTTTTGGGATCCAACATTACGTGCTGGTTCTATATCTTTTCTATAAAAGAGAAATAAGTTACTCCCGCAATTAATACTGCAACAACACTAGAGCCCGCCAAAACATCTAGACAAAGGGAAAGTGATGACACAATAATAAAACAACGCCGAAGCCACGAGTAACAAACTCTCCCTTGGCAACACAAGGACAACAATAATAGTTACGCGGAAACATCGCCTCAATGAAGGGAACGGCGCTCAAACTCACTATCGCCGGAGCCAACCATAAAAAGGTAGGTCATGGATTTTTCATCCTAAAGATCAAGCCCAAGCAAACTCCAAACCATGACTTCAACCAGGTAATGGCACGAAAAACCGCCACTACCAGTGCAACCAACTAAGGTCACATTTAGGGTTTTCTCCTTGAACTCAAACCCCCTCCTGGCTTAGACCTGGATGACATGTCCAGTGCCCAGCCATATATATTTTTGTTGCAAAAGCGATGTGAACGTTGCCGTGCGATCGATAACCATCCCCGCAAAAGCAGGGTGCTGAGCTGGGACAGGACGACGGTAATGCCACGGTGATTTCATACACTCATGGGAACATTACGTGAGCCAAATCTTGTAGTAAAGTTTCTACTTCAACGATGTGATGTCCCCTCTCACTGGTTACCAGTCAGTATCGACCGCGCGCTAGAAGCATGCCCCTGACGAATAGGTGTTGTGTCGATATGCTCTTGGTGTACGTTCCACAAATGAGGGGACAACTAAGTAACACTACGAAGCCCTTCGAGGCTTCATATCTCTGTTTTAAGCACCAAAATGGATGGGATAGATGCATCCAGCAGGCCATTGAGCAACAACAATACTACTACAGCACTACGACAATCGATATGCATGCACATGCCTTATCCATTAGTTTTCTATATGTACATACAATTATACACATAGGACACATACAATTCATACGTGTCATGTACAATAGGGATGTAAATGGCACAATAAACGGCGCCGCAAGGCCCATTTAGTTAGCGTTTGTTAGTTGGATAGTTCATCCCCCCTCCCCCCAAAAACACCTTCATTAGACTGTTAAACTGATAAATGGGTTTAAAGGGGATTGAACAGAACCCGGTTTTAATCCCTATGCATGGAGGCATGCCGACTACAGTAGATCCAATTATCGTCCACCCACCAATCTCATCCCATCCCATCCCTGTAATCTGCCGCTGAAATACTGCCTCGAAAAATCGTGTCTTTCCGCGTTGCCACGCCAGACGAGTAGAAATTAACTGGCTGGCTGGTGCACTTTTCTGGTAATAAAAGATGAGAAAAGTTGCTATCAGAGCATCTCCAACAGCCGCCCAATGCGCGGCGCGCTAAAAAGTACTTTGCAGCGCGCCCATCGTCTGGAAAAATGCGGCGGGCAGCGCTGGCTACAGCAGCCGCGCTAAAATTTAGCGCGCACGTAGCTCCAGCAGCTGTGCTCAAATGCAGCACGCGCTATTGCATGAACATTGCGTACATATTTTTAAATAAAAATGATACATAATAAAATTCATAGATAAAAAGATACATAGTTCCATAGCATAGATAGATAAAACTACGGTGCAACGACATAAAAAACAACTAGATAGTGCAACTACAACCTACTCCCAGTCGTCGTCATCATCATCATCATCATCCTCCTCGTTGGTCTGGTCCGAGGCATCGAGCCACATGCCCACCTGCTTCAACGATATCGCACTGCGATAGCGCCAGGGCCTTCCGCTGACGCCTGTCCAACCGATCCGCGCGGCGCTTTGCCGTCCTCTCCGCCCAGTAGGCTTGCTCGTTGGCGACGTCCTCCGGTGGCGCCGGCGCCACTCCGCCATGCCTCGCTCGTCCTCCTCGGCGATGAGGAGGCGGCGCTGCCGCCGAGTGTGCTCCGCACGGTCCTGGTCCGTGATAAGACGAGGCGGAGGGGCGACGTCCTGCACCTGCTGGCGCGTGTAGACGTCCTAGAAGTTCATCTGCGTGTGCGGCCTGTCTAGGCGCCACGCAGCCGCGTCGTACGCGCGGACGGCCTCGTGCGCAGTCTGGAAGGTGCCGAGGCCGAGCCGGACGTCGCCGGACCGGATCTCGGCGTAGTACCGGCCGTTGGGGCGCTGGCGGACGCCCCGGTAGCCCGACGCTCCTCGGCGGCGCGGCGGCATGGTGACGCGTTGGTGGCGGGGCGCTGGAGCGGCGAGGAAGCAAAGGAAGCTACGAGGAACCGGGGGAGGCGCGCGTGGCAGTGTGGATAGCCGTGTGGCGAGCGCCGCAATTTATAAGCGCGCCGGAAGTGGTGTGCCAAAAGTAGCGCGCGAGCTGCTCCCTTTTCCTACGCGCGCAATCGTTTTCCGCACGCGCTAGTTTCCCGCCACCGCTGGAGCGCGTGAAATCGTTCCGCGCGCGCGCGTCTTTTGGCGCGGCTGTTGGAGATGCTCTCACTCACATCACTCCATCATTGCCGGTAAAACTCATCATCACATGCACCGGGCGCGTTAGATATTGACACGCTCGGGTTGGTTCGGATTAGTTTAGATTAGATCCAGCCGCACGTCGTCCGTCAAATCCATACACCCATCTGTGATCTACCTGCCGTCGTTGACAACATTCTTGAGTAATTTAACTCATCGTTTGGTACGCACGATGACTCGCCGGTCGACTCCTGCAGCAGCAACAGTGATGCATGCACTAGTAGAAAAAGGGTTATCTGTCCCGGTTGGTAAGGATATTTTGTCCTGGTTGTTGAACCGGGACTAAAGGGTCGTTACTAATGCCCTAGCCCTTTAGTCCCAGTTCTTACACGAACCGGGACAGATGGGCCTCCACGTGGCCGCTGCGGCCAGCCCAGGCAGGAGGGCCTTTGGTCCCGTTTGGTGACACCAACAGGGACCAAAAGGCATCCACGTGTCAGTATTTCAGTGGCTGGGTTTTTTGGTTTTTTTGAAAGGGAGAGGGTTTAGGGGGTAATTTAGGGTGTGTAAGCTAGCTAACAGAGAGAACTGTCATTTCTTATTTCCGTGCTTAATTTACCAACGCTACTGCTATGCCTAAACATGGTTTAGATTAAAGTAAAGGCAACATGTGGTACATGTCGAAAGTAATATTAATCCTAACTTGATCAAGTTTGGATTAGTACTACTTTCGACATGCACCACATGCTTGTTGCCTTCACTTCATTCCAATCCATGTTCATTTCACCCACTGATATATAATAACTCTTCATGCCCGCATCATGCATCATCATAATAATAAGTCCTACTAATCATCATCATACAACTTCTACTCGTTATTAATAACAAGTCATACAATCATCATCCTCATAGTCATCGAACCAACCCTACTTAATTGTTCTTAGCACATGATCATCAGTATTAGGTAGGACCTAAATACCCTCTTTAAGGTAAAATAGCAATAAACAATATACACCCCGACTCTCCATTATGGAGAATGGAGATCATCCTGTCTCCAATTTTTGCGCTTCGCTTCCTTTTGCTTCCAAGAACCTCCTTGCGACTGTCCATACATTTTTTCCATTCTTTGATTTTCATGTCTCCACTTCTTTTAGAAATCCGGTATGGACAGTTGAGATTCGTAGGATGACCTGGTTGTATGTTCAAAACATCAAGGCTACGATTCGGATACATCAAATGAGGCACACAATCCTCTGGGATTATCTGTTGAAAAACATAGTAATAACTTCATAGTTAGCAATGATGTACTAGTTTTAGAAGTATGCAAAAGATGCACGGATGTCGTAATAGTAAGAAATCTTACCAAGGTATCTCCATAGTAGTTACCATAGTTCAACACGTGCACTAGTGGCACGTATTGACCATAATGTGGAGGAGTTTTACAATAGATATTGTAATTTTCAAGATCAGTACAAAATCCGACCAGATGAGTTTTCTCCTTATAAGTTAACTCAGAGCCATCGGTGTAGTAGGTTCTGTCTACCATGTTCCGCACATTGTTTGAACAATCAAAATAAGTTGTCAATGAAAATAAGTTGTCAACTATTTTGAAATGAACAATATAAATTAGCTAATAACTATGTTTGAGAAACTCACATAGCGGTAGAATTGGAGGCGTATCAACAAGGACCCAAATGTCCATATTGTCTTGCTCGATGTCAGGATCACCAAGATCCATGGTGACAAGCATACCCTCATCAAAACAATACATCTTGCAAAATGCTTCCCAATTTTTGCAACCAAAATGGGTTACGCTCTCAGAATTATACAGATTTACTTCAAAATCTATATCATGATGGGTCCTTAGGTGAATTTTCTTTGTTTCCATACTTTCATGGTCTTCAAAACCCATCCTCTCCAAGACGTAGCGTCTTGCATGGCATGGGATAAGCTAGTCGAATTGTAAAAGATGGAAAGTACACGTTGAAATAGTTGAAGTCGTGCTTAATTATGAAAAAATAACACTTCTCGTCATTGCGTACCGTTTCAACATCGAAGGTCTCCTCCAGCTTAATACTGAAGCGCCGATCTTCGTCCAGGTGAGGCCTGTCGCACAGACCTCGGTCGTCGTGGCACCAGTCGCACTCCCCCGGGAGACTTTCGTCGTCCGAGTACGACATTTGCTATGTTCATAATTCAAATATTAAACGTCTACAATTAAATATATGTACTAAAAACCTAAGTTAGATCATTATTATTCATCACGGGTTGACTATCGGTTTGTCGAGTCTTTTCTTGAAAACTCTCTGCTCACGTGGTGTATACATTCGACCGTTGGTGATGGTCGCTCCTCCTTTCATCCCCGAGTGCATTACACCAAAATGTCTAGCACACGGGAATGAAGGAGAAGCGACCCCCACGACAACAGTCGGGATTCTTCGTCCTCTCATATATATATATATATATATATATATGGTGGAACTCTCCCTCACTGATTCCTCTCAGACATTTGCGACCGTCGGTGATGGTAGCTCCTTCCTTTCGTTCCCGAGTGCATTACACGAAATTGTCTAGCACACGGGAACGAAGGAGAAGCTACCCCCATGACAACAGTCGGGATTCTTCGTCCTCTCATATATGGTGGAGACTCAATAGACTTAAAGTCAACCCGAAATATCGTTTAATTATCTTTCTAAAACCGGTTCGTGGCTGGTCTCACCTCGAGGTCGGAGGGGGTCGGTGACGGGGACGACGGCGGGGATGATGGAGGGGGGCTCCTTTCTGCGAAAACAAAAACCCTATAAGCTATCAACTAATCATATGCATACGCCTTGTATAGTGCTCTCCAATTTTAGCATTCAAAGTAGGAGTAGTTTTCCAATTTGAGCATTCAATAAGCAAAATCAAATCACAAAATAAAGTAGTATTCAAATTAGGATGCATTCAATTATAAGCAAAACTACAACATCTCCATGCATCCATACATCGTCGAATATTATCACTAATACACCTCGAATACTATCATACATATCGCCAGTACAGCTAGAACCGTAGCGCCCGACGGGTATCGGCGCGGGCGGTGGACACCCAAAGGGAAGGAACCATCACAGGATCATAACTCCAGTGAGATTCCTGAAGAACCTGCCAGGTATTGTCGAACCTGCCCTCCAACGCAACCATGTAGCGACGTACGTGCTGGTCCTCCTCGCTGACACGGTGACGTACCACCTCCGCGGTGTCCGGAAGCGTCGGCACCGTCACTGGCCCACGCGACCGCCACCAAACAAGGATCGGGTCAACGACGGGCTGGCTCCTCACCAACCTACGCCCCCCGGAAGGTAGCACCTCCCAAAACCAGCCCGGCGGAGCCCAGTCCCGGACATGGCCCCTCTGATCAAGCCGGCCTCCTCCGCTGAGTCGACGACGAGGATGCGGGATTGGCATCGTCGACGTCGATGCGGGAATAATTGCTTTAACTAAAAAAATAAACTAGTTCTATTAATTTTCTTGCTAAAAATAAACTACTTCTATATATAGTAAAATAAAGTAGTTTTATTTAATCAACTGGTTCAACTAGCTACTAAGCACTTATTATAAATAAAATAAAGTAGTACTTACTAAAAACAAACTACTTCAACATATAGTAAAATAAAGTAGTTTTATTAAATAAACTAGTTCAACTACTAAGCACTTACTATAAATAAAATAAAGTAGTACTTACTAAAAATAAACTACTTCTATATATAGTAAAATAAAGTAGTTTTATTAAATCAACTAGTTCAACTACTAAGCGCTAACCTAAAATCAAGTAGTACTTACTAATTTTACTTTTTCCTCTACACTAACCTCAAATGCACTAACCTAAAATCGATATCTACTAACAACCTAAATAAAAAATTAATACATATATGAAAAAAAACATATATAAACAAAAAAACGCTATGAAAATTATATTCATACATATATAGCCACATCCATTCATCATATAGCTACCACATACATATATACATTATATATATATGGAAAAAATGCAATGAACAAAAAAATAATACACATTATATGGAAAAAAACACTGAACAGAGCCGTGGCGGCGGCGGCTCACATCGGGGGCGGCCAGCGACGGCGGGGCGGCGAGGGCGTCGGCAACGGCCACGGTGGGGGGCGCGGGCCGGGGCAGGGGCGTGGCCGGCGACGACGACGACGGTGGGGGCGGGTCGTGGCGCAGGGGCGCGGCCGGGCGTGCTCGGGGGCGGCAGAGGGCGACGGCGTGGGTGGCGGACGGCGTCAGCGTGGGCTCGGGGGCGGCGGACGGCTTCGGCGTCGGCTCGGGGGCACGGGCGACGGCGACGGCGGCGGGGCAACGTTGCGGCGTCGAGGAGGTCGGCATCGTCGGGGGCAACTGGCGATGAAATTCTGAATTTTCGCCAAGTGTTTCTTATATAGGAAAGGCTTTGGTCCCGGTTCGTCGCACCAACCGGGACCAAAGCCACCTTTAGTCCTGGTTGGTGCCACCAACCGGGATCAACGGCCTCTTTTCAGCAGCCCAAAGGGCGGGAAGCGGCGGCCTTTGGTCCCGGTTGGTGGCACCAACCGGGACTAAAGGGGTGGCATTGGTACCGGTTGGCGCCACGAACCGGTACCAATGCACCCCTTTAGTCTCGGTTGGTGCCACCAACCGGGACCAAAGGCCTTGTGCTGCTGCGCCCGCGTCGAAAGTTTAGTCCCACCTCGCTAGTTGACAGGGGCGCGCAGTGGTCTATAAGCCCCACTGCCGCACAACTCTCGAGCTCCTCTCCATTGCAGGCTTACGGGCCTAATTGTCACTGCTATGCCTGACGGGCTTACTGGGCCTTCTGCGGGCCTGAATCCTGGCCCATCGATGGGTTTCTAGTCGTATTCAGGCCGTGGTGGCCCAGTAGGTGGCATATTTTTTATTTTTTGCCTGTTTTTTTGTTTTATTTTTTGCTTTATTTATTTTGTTTTGTTTCTACTTACAACAAAAAACGTATTTATTTCATTTTATTTTGTTTCTAATTACTTATTTATTTTACTTTATGATAATTCTTTTTGCTATTAAAGTTTCTATCAAAAAAAGTTCTTTATGAAAATTCTTTTTGCTTTTAATGATTTTGAACAGAAAATACTTCGATAATTTTAGTTGCATCAATTTTACATGATTTTAGTTTCAATAATACTAGAGGTTTCTTATAATGTTTTGAACAGAAAATACTTTGTTAATTTTAGTTTCATAAATTTTATTAAAGTTTATTTTATTTTGTTTCTACTTATATATTTTAATAAAGTTTATATTATTTTGTTTCTAATTATTTATTTATTTTATTTGTTATTTTTCATGCACCATTTTTCATGCATCTACTAATTATTTTGAGCCATAAGACCCTAAAATTGAAAAGCATTTCAAATGAACTCTGAAAAGGTTGAAAGTTGGCATGGTATCATCATTTCGTCCACATAGCTTGTGCAAAAAAGTTGAGAGGGTTACGGCAAAAACTGGATGCACTTCGTGTACAAAACGGACAATCTCTTTCAAAGTATCAGGATTTCATAAGGAAACTCGTCTGTTACAAAGGGATTTCATTTTTAAAACTTATTTGAACTCCTGACTTTTGTGTGTTCAAAATGCACCATTCAAAGCCACATCATCATTTTTCAATCATTTCTGACTTCATTTGTTATTTTTCATGCATTTACTAATTATTTTGAGCTATAAGACCCTAAAATTGAAAAGCATTTCAAATAAATTCTGAAAAGGTTGAAAGTTGGCATGGTATCATCATTTCATCCACATAGCATGTACAAGAAAGTTGAGAGGGCTACAGCAAAAATTGGATGCACTTCGTGTACAAACGGACAATCTCTTTCAAAGTATCAGGATTTCATACGGAAACTCGTCTGTTACAAAGGGATTTCATTTTTTTAAACTTATTTGAACTCCTGACTTTGTGTGTGTTCAAAATGCACCATTCAAAGCCACATCATCATTTTCAATCCTTTCTGACTTCATTTGTTATTTTTCATGCATTTACTAATTATTTTGAGCTATAAGACCCTAAAATTGAAAAACATTTCAAATGAACTCTGAAAAGGTTGAAAGTTGGCATGGTATCATCATTTCATCCACATAGCATGTGCAAGAAAGTTGAGAGGGTTACGGCAAAAACTGGATGCACTTCGTGTACAAAACGGACAATCTCTTTAAAAGTATCAGGATTTCATACGGAAACTCGTCTGTTACAAAGGGATTTCATTTTTTAAAACTTATTCGAACTCCTGACTTTTGTGTGTGTTCAAAATGGACCATTCAAACCCACATCATCATTTTTCAATCCTTTCTGACTTCATTTGTTATTTTTCATGCATTTACTAATTATTTTGAGCTATAAGACCCTAAAGTTGAAAAGCATTTCAAATGAACTCTGAAAAGGTTGAAAGTTGGCATGGTATCATCATTTCATCCACATAGCATGTGCAAGAAAGTTGAGAGGTTTACGGCAAAAACTGGATGCACTTCGTGTACAAAACGGACAATCTCTTTCAAAGTATCAGGATTTCATACGGAAACTCGTCTGTTACAAAGGGATTTCATTTTTTTAAACTTATTTGAACTCCTGACTTTGTGTGTGTTCAAAATGCACCATTCAAAGCCACATCATCATTTTCAATCCTTTCTGACTTCATTTGTTATTTTTCATGCATTTACTAATTATTTTGAGCTATAAGACCCTAAAATTGAAAAGCATTTCAAATGAACTCTGAAAAGGTTGAAAGTTGGCATGGTATCATCATTTCATCCACATAGCATGTGCAAGAAAGTTGAGAGGGTTACGGCAAAAACTGGATGCACTTCGTGTACAAAACGGACAATCTTTTTCAAAGTATCAGGATTTCATACGGAAACTCGTCTGTTACAAAGGAATTTCATTTTTTAAAACTTATTTGAATTCCTGACTTTGTGTGTGTTCAAAATGCACGATTCAAAGCCACATCATCATTTTTCAATCCTTTCTGACTTCATTTGTTATTTTTCATGCATTTACTAATTATTTTGAGCTATAAGACCCTAAAACTGAAAAGCATTTCAAATGAACTCTGAAAAGGTTGAAAGTTGGCATGGTATCATCATTTCATCCACATAGCATGTGCAACAATGTTGAGAGGGTTACGGCGAAAACTGGATGCATTTCGTGTACAAAACGGACAATCCTTTTCAAAGTATCAGGATTTCATACGGAAACTCGTCTGCTACAAAGGGATTTAATTTTTTAAAAATTATTTGAACTCCTGACTTTTTGTGTGTTCAAAATGCACCATTCAAAGCCACATCATCATTTTTCAATCCTTTCTGACTTCATTTGTTATTTTTCATGCATTTACTAATTATTTTGAGCTATAAGACCCTAAAGTTGAAAAGCATTTCAAATGAACTCTGAAAAGGTTGAAAGTTGGCATGGTATCGTCATTTCATCCTCATAGCATGTGCAAGAAAGTTGAGAGGGTTACGGCGAAAACTGGATGCACTTCGTGTACAAAATGGACAATCTTTTTCAAAGTATCAGGATTTCATACGGAAACTCCTCTGTTACAAAGGGATTTAATTTTTTAAAACTTATTTGAACTCCTGACTTTTTGTGTGTTCAAAATGCACCATTAAAAGCCACATCATCATTTTTCAATCCTTTCTGACTTCATTTTTTATTTTTCATGCATTTACTAATTATTTTAAGCTATAAGACCCTAAAATTGAAAAGTATTTCAAATAAACTCTGAAAAGGTTGAAAGTTGGCATGGTATCATCATTTCATCCACATAGCATAATGTGCAAGAAAGTTGAGAGGGTTACGGCAAAAACTGGATGCACTTCGTGTACAAAACGGACAATCTCTTTCAAAGTATCAGGATTTCATACGGAAACTCATCTGTTACAAAGGGATTTCATTTTCTTGAACTTATTTGAACTCCAGACTTTTTGTGTATTCAAAATGAACCATTCAAAGCAGAGACTTATTTTAAATGGTGCATATTCTACACACGAAAAGTCTGTAAAGATCGCCAACCCCAACCGAAAAAAATAAGCATAGATGCGCCTATAGAGAGAATTCAACCTAAATTCATAATAAATTTCTATGAATTTCAGAGAAATTCACTCTGAATTTAGGTCAAATTCCCTGTATAAGGGCATCTATTTTCATTTTGAGAGGAGCTCAACAAGGCAGAGAGGGGCGGGCTTATAAATCGGTGTGAGCGCCCTTCGGTTGGCGAGGTGGGACTAAACTCTGACCGCAACGAGGACCAACCCTTTATTCCCGGTTTGTGGCACAAACCGGGACTAATGGTCATGGGCCAGGGGCGAGGCGCATTGGTCCCGGTTCGTGCGTGGAACCGGGACCAAAAGGTCCAGGCGAACCAGGACCAGTGGCCCACGTGGCCCCCCCCCCCCCCCCCCCCCCCGGGCTCATGAACCGGGACAGTTGCCTCCTTTGGTCCCGGTTCGTGAGCGAACCGGGATTAATGGTATTACGAGGGTTGAACCAATGCCCTGTTTTCTACTAGTGATGCACGGCTCGTGCGATGCGTGCATCCACCTATCCACGGAGACACAGACACGGAGTAGTGGTGGCAACAGATCGATCTTCGGGTGTACGTAGTAGGCAGGCGCCGTGATATTACGCATTTTTCAAATGAAAAGACAGGAAATAGGGCGCAGAAGAGAGTAGGGCCGTTTGGAGGCCAACGGCGGGACACATCAAGGCGGGAGTGGCCATTAACGGGTCGACACAGCTCGCACACGATTACCCTGGGTCGTGAGGAGTCCATGACAGCCTGATTAATTTGCTTGGTACATGCATCATCATCATGCACATTAGCCAGGATACGTGCATGTACCTGCAGGAAAAAAGGCCTCTCCAAGAAGCCACTAGCCATGATACCAAATCGCTGCAGTACGTACGTAACGGAGAGAGACGGGCAGCTGGAGCGCGAGCGCATGCAACAGGTTGATAAAGGACGCGGCTAGCTAGCGCAGCGGCGCCCGTTGGTTGTATGGAGCGCATCCTCCACGCGCGCGCGTTAAACAAAACGACTAGAACACTGCTACGTCTCGTGTCCGTCCGCATTGGCACCATTGGCCTGGAGCCGAGGACGACCGATCTGACGGCCCCGGCGCCGGACTACGTCTCGTGTCCGTCCGCATGCCATGTAGCATACCGCTCATTTGCACCATTGGCCTGGAGCCGGGACGATCGATCTGACGGTCTCGGCGCCGCCCCGGGCCCCCGGAATCCAGGGGCCCCTCCCCAGTCTTCGCGTAGGCTATGTGGCCAGCGTATTTCAATGGTCAGGAAAGAAAATCCTATAGGCTGGGCCGTAGGTAGCACGCGCAGATGGACGCGTAAATGCGCACGCAGCAGTCCGCAATTAGCGCATCGATCGATTCTTTCCTTCGTCCACGTAAAAAAAAGCAGCGATTGATTCTTTCCTGATCAGCAATTGCAATTCCCAGCGGCCACCGGCGCTTGGCCTGTTCAGAACTGCGCGATAGGTTCTCCTATTCCGTTTTCTATCATGTGTGTTATAAGCAACTTTGTCTATGCCAAAAATATAAAAAGCTTGTTCAACGCAAAATATAAACAAACTTTGTCCACACAAAATTATGAACTATTTTTGTTCTACAACAAAAATGTAAAGAAAATGATTATGTCCTACCACTTTAAAAGAAGCAACTTCCTTCTAGTTTCATTGGGTGCACGTGATCCTGACGATATGATTTAGCGGGCAACTCTATGGAGTTTTCTGAAAGACTCTAATGTTTTCCTCGAGCGACTAGGTAGTAGTATAGCAGAAAACACACACGGTAAAGGCAGCCAAGCCCCCCTCCCTAGTTTTGCTGCTGTCTGTGATCCTGATGATGTGATTTAGCGGGCAACTCTGTGGAGTATTTCGAACAACTCCATTGTTTTTCTTGGGCAACTACGTCATATCTCCAGCTATGACACCTGAAAAAGGAATAAAGCATATGCACATGTTCATTTTTGGAGGGGTTCAGAGAAAAAATTAATCCACTAAATCATTCGCCCGTAGATTTAGCTGCACCCCCTTCCCCTTCTACGATCATTTTCCAAGTATTTACGATCGCTGCATGGGATCCCACCCGAGGATAATAAAATATTGACGCATCTCTATGACGCAAACCTAATCGAAAGGTATCTAAAACCTTTAGATATTGCCCAAAATATGGTATTGGTATGTTTTTGCTCATGTTTTAGACAACTACTGGATACATGGTTTTAGGCAACCGTGTGGTTCATTGTGAGCAATTATTGACACCTAAAAAATGGGATAAAGAACATACACGTTTTCGTTTCTGGAGGGGTTGAAAAAAACTTAATCCCCTAAAAACACTTTGTGGTTTTAGTTATATCCCCATGTCTAGCTCAACCCCTCCCCCTCTATGATCTTTCACCAAGTATTTATGATCGCACAAAGGATCCCACCACGAGGAAAAATAAATTCTTGGCATCTCTATGGCACAAACCTAATTGAAAGATATCTAAAACCTTTATATATTTGCCAAAAGATGGTCATGATAATGTTTCTGCTCATGAGGATCGGGCAACAGGATACATCATTTTAGGCAAATGTATGGTTGATTGTGGGCAACTATGACACCTGAAAAAAGGGATAAAGAACATACACATGTTTGTTTTTGGCGGAGTTCAAAAAAACATAATCCCCTAAAACCACTTTGTAGTTTTTGTTATGCCCCCATGTCTAGTTCCACCCCCTCCCTCCACTACGATCATTCGCCAAGTATTTACGATCGCACCAAGGATCCCACGCCCAGGAAAATAAATTCTTGGCACATCTCTATGAAACAAACCTAATTGAAAGATAACTAAAACCTTTAGACATTTGCCAAAAAATGGTCTTGTAATGTTCCTGCTCATGAGGACCGGGCAACTAGATACATGGTTTTAGGCACCTGTATTGTTGATTGTGGGCAACTATGACACCTGAAAAAATGGATAAAAGAACATACACATGTTCGTTTTTGGAGAGGTTCACAGAAAAACTTAATCCCCTAAAACACTTCCTGGTTTTAGTTATGTCCCCATGACCAACTCCACTCCACCACCTCCCCCCTCTACAATCATTCACCAAGTATTTACGATCGCACCAAGGGATCATATCCCGAGGAGAAGAAATTCCTTACGCACCTCTATGACACAAACCTATTGAAAGGTATCTAAAACCTTTAGATATTGGCCAAAATATGGTCTTCATAATGGTTCTGCTCATGAGGATTGGGCAGCTGGATCGCACCAAGGATCCTACCCCAAGGAAAATAAATTCTTGGCGTTGATCTCTGAAAGAAACCTAATTAAAATGTACCTAAAACATGTACATATTTGCCAAAATATGGTCTTGGTAATGTTTTTAGTCATGAGGGTTGGGCAACTGGATACCTAGTTTTAGGCAACCGTATGGTCGATTGTGGGCAACTATGAGACCTGATAATAAAGGGGATAAAGAACATACACATGTTCATTTTTAGAGGGTTCACCAAAAATAACTCCTAAAAACACTTTGTGGTTTTAGTTTTGTCCCCATGTCTAGCTCCACCCCCTCCTCCTTGTACGATAATGATTGTGGGCAACTATGAGACCTGATAATAAAGGGGATAAAGAACATACACATGTTCATTTTTAGAGGGTTCACTAAAAATAACTCCTAAAAACACTTGAGGGCCGTCAGATCACACCATGTTTCTGCTCATGAGGATTGGCAACTGGATACATGTTTTTAGGCAACTATATGGTTGATTATGGGCATCTATGTTATCTTCCATGTATTGTGCATTAAAAGGGGATCCAAACTGTGTAGGGCAACTCTCGTGTCTTTTTTGTGTGTTTTTGTTGCTTTGTTGTATGATAATTCTTCCGAAATCACACCATGCTTTATATTGTGGTGTTCTATGATCTATGGCATGCAGTTGCTCTATTCTGGTTCACAGTTGCTCTATCCATACTAGCACCTTTTTTGTGTTGCTATTTTCACAGGGACGATGTTGCAGGGCTGTCTGGATTCAAGACGGGCCGTCGAACCAAGCTTTTATTTAGTTTGAAAGACAGGGACATGGAAGAGGAATCAACCACTTTGGGGGGGTAGGAGGATCCTGAATTATATTTTGAAGTTAAAATTTGTTCTATTTAAGAAAAGTTAACGTGGACGATGAGGAGAGCGTTGCTAATTTGTCTTGGATGTATGGGGTGGTGCATAATGCTTATGTATAATATTTTGGGCAACCAGAATTAACATTGCTGTGAAAAATGTTTATTTACTCTTTTCTACTTTTGAGCAATCTAAAAAGGGAGAAAAGTTTAGTTGATCTTTGAGCAACTATACATTGTGCCTTGAGCAACTATACAATATGCTTTGAGCAACTTTCCTCACCTGGATTATCCTCGCCGTGAACCATGAACAACTACTGACTTTGCCCGTCCATGTTCCAGAGCCGTGATCCTAGCAGGGTTTCGATCCTACCATAAACAAAAGGAGAAACAACCAAAAGATGAGAAAAATAGAGTGATTGATGCATGTGTGTGTATCTGACATGCATTGCCGCCCCAAAAAGCAGACTGCCCCTATCCTCAATGAGGAGCTCATGCATGCTGCTGCCCTTATATTCTTGCTAGTCTGCACTTTGGTTGCTATGATGTACAACACAAAAAGAAGTGTGGGGTCTTACTAAAAAGGGAAAAACACATCAAGCCGATCGGACAAGTTCCAGCTATAATGAAACTATCCTGGCACAAGTGGCCTGAAGAGCAGATGAGCAAAGAAGAAGACTGTAGGTTTCAGCAACTACAATAGGTAGTCTCGATGCTAAACCGTAGCTCTGTTCGTCAACAAGGTTAGTATATATTGTAAGATTTATAGACTAAAACAACAGTTGAATATGATATGTTCTACCACAACTACTACTTGCATTGATCTAGCTTCAGACTGCATGTACATAGACAAACCATCAGTTTATCACTGTATCATGCCTTCCATCACTACTAGGAAAAGGCCTGCTAGTGGCGCACCAGTTTTGCCTACTAATAGCGCACTACTGGTGCGCAACTAGCACCACGCCATTAGAATTAAATACTAATAGCGCATCCCTGGTGCGCCATTAGTATCTGGTATACTAATGGCGCACCACGCAGTGCGCCATTAGTATAGCCCACCGTGCGCCATTAGTATGCCTCCCAGGGGCCATATTTACCCATGTGCCTTGGCATACTAATGGCACACTAGGGGGTGATGCGCCATTAGTGTCCTTTCTGCAGTGCGCCATTAGTGTGCTGAGTGGTGCGCCATTAGTATGAATATTAGGGATTTTTTTTTCTTTTCTGATATTTGCACAGGTTACAAAACATATTACTGCACATAATATAGAGAGCACAACATATAAATAGCAGATTTATCGAATACAATAGAAGATTAGTCTCCGAATACAATTCATCATATTAGTCTCCGAATTTCAAATACCGAACAAAGTTATAACATTACAAGTCTCGAAACCGCGAGTAGCGAATTTGTCTTCACATTACAAGTCGATATCGATCATCTAAACTACCATCACATAGAAGAGAGCTGCGGTCATCACGATTAGCATCATCGCGATGAAACTGGTCTTCATCCGGTTCCTCCTCCGCTCCCTCCTCTCTCCCGCTAGATAGCGCGTGTATCTAGGTTCCGCCTCCGCCCTAGTGGTGTACCCTTTGTAACTGTTACCGCTGAAACGGTGAACCTGTCTCCGACACTCCTCCCAGTCGTCGTAGACTCCGGGAACCTTACCCTTGTACACGACATACGACGGCATCTCTATATATGCACTAGCCAAACAAAACGTTAGTAGCAATTCACAGACAATACATAAGCAATATATAAGTATGCAACAAAAGGAACGAAAGAAAAAAGCGGCGCATTAATAGCACGATTCATGGTCCTACTAATAAATAGCATCGATTACATATAAGTTGAACGACTGTCCAAACCAAAGAGACATACAAGTTCATTAAAGTTTAATATTACAACATGAGCCAGTCGACATTTCAGAACTACATAGCATCACTACTTTCGACTCGACTCAGGGACCGGAGCGTGGATGAAGCCGCCTTCTTTCGTGATGGTCATGAAATCGCGGGTGTTGTCAGCCTGCATTTGTAGCGTTGTTTCTATCTCACTGTTGGACGGTTGATGTCTGAGATAGAACTGCCCCGAGGTACGAAGGACATCTTGATGGATGATTTCCGCAAACTCCGACTGGATGCGAAAGAATTCTTGTCTGATGTACGCGTCCTGGATTGCCGACAAGCGTGCGGCCCAATCTTTGAGATTATTTGGTAGCAGAAGGTGATTATGGTCCCGTACGATCGCCCGCATGTGATGGAGGGCGTAGTAGGCATCCTTCTGACCGCCAGGCGGCTGCTTGACGCAGGAGAACGTCGTATTGTGGCTGAAGATGTGCTTGCCGTACTTACGAACTGGCCTGCTAAAGGTGCCTCCAGATCTGGCGTAGCCGGGGAGAACATCATCAAGAACTTTCTTGATATTTGTGTAGTCTATCTTCGACTGACGGTCCGGGTCGAAATACGTGGCCATGGAATATTTCGGGCTTAAGAGGATGAGTGTGCAATGTGTGTCACTGCACAAAACACGGAATGTTAGAAAAAAAGAACGATCGAAATCTAAGAATTCATATGTTACGGGGCGGTGAGGGGATGACTTAGTCGGGAAAGTGAGGCACGAGGAAGTTATACTTATCTGGGTTTGCCAGAATGACGCCTTCGAGGTATGAACTCGCGACTTGCCGGTCCCCAGCGCTGCCCAAGATCTTGGCGCACATGTAGAAGGGGTCGACTATCACGATGTCCGGGGTCTTGTCTCTAATGATCCGCATCTCCATACTCAGCGAAAATAGCCGAACGAAGGTGTAGTGCAGCGGATGAAGGTTAAATATAGCGAAAATGTCATCAAACCGCAGGACGATCGTACCCCCGATGGCGCTATCCACAAAGCCCTAGCCCTCTGGCACCTTGGCCACGAAAACCGGGTATGCCACATCATTCTCGGAGAGACGCCGCTTCTCCAAAGAAAGAACACTGTCATGCAGACTCCGCATAGCACCGGTTGCAGCATTGAGCAGATTAGTCGGTAGCATCGGCCTACCCACCACATGCACCCTCCTCGAGATATCCTTAGGTGAAGGTGGCCCGTCCTGAGCACGGATCGTACTCGGTGCCGGCTGGCTCGCACCGCCCTTGTTATTCTTTCGTTTCCGTCCCTTCTTCCTCATCTCCTGTAATGGGATCGAGTTCTGCTCAGAGACCGCCTTCTTGAGTGTGTTGGGGTTGATAATATTCCGCACCTCGGCTATTTGAGGCTCGGTGAAGGCGGCAGCTGGAGGCGTCTCCTGAGAACTGAACGCCAGAAGACTCCTGTTGCAATTGGGTTTCTCTGCGGTACCAGCTCGATCGCGGTTGTCTTTTTCAGGGTTGGGTTCTTGAGAAGGAGGCCCGAAGAATTCGTCACCATACCCATGTTCGGCAAGGTACTTATCGACGTTGGTAAATGTACCGTCGTCGTTGTCGTCGTCGTCCGGATCCTGTGCCATATGCATGTCCGGATCCTGTGCCATAGGGATGTCCGGCATGTCCGGTAGCGTTGCGGCGGTCTTGCCATGGCTTGGCGCCGGCACGACTGGCGGTGTTGTCTGTGGGGTGGTGTCCCCCGCCCCCAAACGAATCTGGCTCTTCGGCCAAAGCAGGGGCCAGCTTACGCAGGCGCTGAGGGTCATCACATCATCTTCGTCGGCCCCAGCGGGTCGAATCGGAGGTAACAACTCATCGCAGCCTGGCAGCACCCGAACCAGTTCAACCCTATACACGGTGGGTGGCATCGGATTACCGTGGAACACGGGGTTGCCCGGTTGAACGATTCTGCCCTTGGCGACATCGATCAACTCGCCGCCCACGAAGTGCAGGAGAGTGCATGGAACGTCGGCGGCGCCCTGCGAAAACAAGTAGGGCGTCAGGGATGCCCAGTCAAAGGCAAGGAGATGAAGTCATCGGCCGAGAGGCTTAGTTACCGTGATGGCGTCGAGCTCGGCTAATGTCGAGGCACCGCCAACGACGGGCGTGCAACTGACGGAGGGGCCGCTTGCTGCCGAGGTGCCGGCCGGCGTACACCCGGTTGCATTAAGCTCCAATGCCCGTGCCGGCGCCGGAGACACCAAAACCGCCTCCGCCGGAGACACCAATGGCGCCGCCTGCGCGTTGTGCGAGTTGCTGGCCGTGAAGCTGGGAACCGGGGGCGGCCCCTGTTGGCCGCCCGCAATCCACGCCTGCAGCCCCTCTATCAAGCTAGGCACAATGGCGGTGAGCGTCGTTCCCAGTTGTTGTTGCACTTGCTCTTGGACAATCTCCGGAATCCGCGCCACCTGTGCCTTGAGTTCTTGAACCTCGCGCGACTGGCTTTCCGAGCTGGTCTTTTTCTCCTTTCGCCCACCAGCGTTATAGTATGACGACCATTTTGTGGAAAATCCTTTGCCGGCCACACGACCAGCTGACGACGGCTTACTGAGCTTATCCTTGTTTTTCATTATGTTCAACGCCCTACTTAGAGTGCTATCCCAAGCTGGGGAGCTCTGAGACGACCCCGCGCTACTGCTTTCAGTCTCCTGCGGAAGGAATGTGAACCATTTAGAAATTTGGCTTCATTAACTAGAATGCAACCATATATGTAGCTAATTACGCGGGGGTGTATTCCTTACCAGAACTTTCTCAAGCTCCTTGGTCTTCGGATCCGTGGTAAGCTCCTTTGTTACCGGGTCCTCCTTGTACCGGGCCCTGACATAGTTCCTGGTTTGCTTCTCACGGTATTTCTCGAAGCGGGGCGGTAGGCCTTGCTCGGCACCCTCCGCGTCCTCCTTGTCCCATATAGGTTCCGCCACTCTGTAACCGCCGGGACCGAGTTTGTGGACCCCTAAGTTCATGTCCCGCATCTCTTTCCCCCGCTGACTTGATTCCTCGGATGCGCCGCTCTCGCACTTGATCTTGAACTCCTTGTAGTCATCTTCGCCGATCGAAGGATTTTTCGCCTTGATCTTCTCATAACTTTCACCTTTGTTAATCATTCTCTTCACCGCGCTTCTCCAAGTAGACAGGGCCGTGCTCATCTTCGTGAGGGCGGCACTATTCACTTTATTCCCTGAGAGGCATGTGTTTGCAAACTCAGCGGGGAACTTGTATCGTTCGTGTAGCTTCGTGAAGAGGAGGTTGCGCAAATTCCCTCGGTCCTTATGCCTTAGGTTCTCGGTGTTGATCGAGACGGTGCTCCGGAGAATGCACCCGAGCTGAACCGAGTACCCCTTGACTAATTCTTTGGGCGCCGTTGGATCCCCGTCGCAGTTCACTTCAGTAAATTCCTCCTTGACGGTGTCAAGCACGTTCGGGTGCCGGTCCTTCCGTTGCCTCTTCGGTCGGCTGCCATCTGTGCGTGCGCTGCCATCATTAGTGGTGGCATCCTCGGCGGCACCATCAGTGGTGTCATCCCCGACGCCACTAGGGGTTGTGTAGTCACGATCAGTGTCTTCCGCGGCATCCTCATAGCGGTGAGGTTCTTCCTCCATCTCCTGGGACAGCTCCCAGAATGCCTTGCCGCCCGAACCACCGGCCTCATCGTTGTGGGCCATGTTTCGCTCTAAATAGGAAAAAAGTTCGGTCAAAAAGTTGGTTATTGTCAAGGAACAAGATCTCTAAGTTGACCAAATAACCTAATTCTCGAGGAATTCGTTGTTAGTGTGTTGTTGCTAAGGTCCAAGTCCCTTCCTAACCCCCTTCTTCTTGTCTCCTCTCACTATCTCTCTCACACACATGGCAAGCAAGGGTGTCTGAGTGTGTGAAAAAATACTAAACTAATCCAAGGGCTGAAAATTGTTCATCTGTTTCAAATTGCAGTTTTCTTTCTTGGGGCTTCGGTGTGCAGTACAAAACTGAATTTTGGAAATCTACAGAATGAACAAGCTAAGGGCTGCAAATGCCCGCAAGGCTTCAAGGGTGACGGCATAATGGCTCAGTGTTATTTAAGGGTTGGTTTGTGAGGAATTATCATGGTCTCATCATTTAGGGTTTGTCGACACCGAGGCATCCTAAAAGCTAAGCTACTAAGATACCCCGGCCCATGCATTAGTCGCAAGTACCCCATATGTCCTATTTTTTAGCAAAGTCATGCTAAAATTCACGGAAAATTTCAGCATGACCTTTGCTGAAAATAGGACATATGGAGTACCCGAATTTGCCGGAACAGAAGTTAATCGACATTCCGGCAAACTCAAGGGCCTCTCGGGGTACCTGCAAAATCATTGAAGAAGTTGCAGTTCCAAGTTTCAGTTCCAAGCATGCATGGTAATCTCAACTCATCAACCATATCTTCAACTGAGTTCAGACTTCATAGATCATAGATGATACAGTTCAGACTCAGTTCAGTGAAACTCTGCCATGTGCAACAAGCAAAGTGCAGTAGATTTTGTGTAACACGTGCTTCAGCTATGTCACTTGAGTTTCAAGAGGAAAAAACAAGAACTAAATCATGTTATCTCACTGACAGCATGGATTGTTTTCATTTTTTCCTTCCAAAAAACAAACAATGTAGTTGATGGTTGCTGGTTGGACCTGCTGCATTCAGTACTTCAGCTCATGCAAGAAAAGTTTACTAGCCTTATCCTGTACTTTGTTTAGCTCACTATTGCATTATATATGCATGTGTTGCTGGTGCTTGGAGATGCTTAAAGAAAAGATTTAATCACCAGTACTATTGCATTAAACCTGAGACTGAGAGGCAACCTATCGAGCAAATATTGAACTACAAACCAGACTACTTGATGTTTCTTCTATCCTATTTCCATCTTACCCATGATTTAGTAAAATTCATACATAAGCTACAATACAAGTTAGAGTTACCATTTCTCCTAGCCAACTAAAAGACTCTGAACTTGTTCAGTTTCAGAAAAAATAAAACTCTGAACCTGTTCTAAAAAATGCTCTAAACTTGTTCAGGTGTGATGGCTAGCAGAAAGCTGCAGTTTCAGATGCAGGGTGTAAATTTGATGGTAAATGAGCATTAGTCTGGAAATTGAGTCTGTTTCAAAAGGAGTTGCAGTTCACAGTAAACCTAGTGTGCTTTATTTAGCTCACTAATGAAAATTAGTGGGCTGCTGATGTCGGTGGGGTGGGTCGAGGTACTGAACTAGAGAAGCCATTTGGCTTACTGAACATTTTTCAAGACAGTGTTTGGCACCACTTTATTCAAGATTAAGCACCACTTTATTAATATACTTAATAATTTAACTAATTAAACATGAGAGGAAACCTGTCCAGCAAGTACTTGTATTGCATTGCAGACTAGTACTTCATCCATTCCCCTTGCCCCTTGCAGACTAGTACTTCATCCATTCCCCTTGCCCCTTGCAGACTAGTACTTCATCAAGTACTTAATAATTTAAATAATTTAACTAATTCAAGACTAATTACACACAGCTATAATACACACAGCAAGTACTTGTATTGCAAGGAGGCTTATTTTGTTGCAAATGCCAGAGTCATGTTAATTACACTGATGCATCAATCCTACCTCCTTCTGGACAATTAGTTTTTACAAGCAAATAAATATATTGTGTAGTTCTTCTGGACAGCCACTAAAACATCAGCAACCAAAATATTGTGTACTGATCTAGGTGCTAACCGGTGATTAACAATGGTGGGAATGATTTGAGAGAACGAGGAGGTGCTCACTTCCTGGATATGGATGTTCAAGTTCATCAGTGACGGCGAAGGCATGAACTCGAGAAAGATAGAGGTTGCAGAGGGGGGAGAAGGAGGAGGGGGCTAACCTCGACCGGAGGTAGAAAACAACCCCAAAACCGTCGCTGTCGTGGTCGCCGAAGGGGGCCGGAGCACGTCGTGGCCTTCCCCTTGCCCCTGCCATTGCCGTGGTGGTGGTGGTGGCGCCAAGACGGAAGGAAGAGATGGGATCTGCAGCACCAAGGAAGCAGCAGCACATGAGAGGAAGGAGATGGAATTGGCGCACATGAGTGGATGAGGAGGAGGGCGTACCCTGGGCTGCTATGACGAGGTCGTGCTATGACGGCGTCGACAGAGCGGCGACAGGAGGCGAGGCGCCGGGGGGCGTCGGGGCGGTGGTGGTCGGGTGCAGTGGGGGCGGTGGGGGTCGGGGGCGTCGGGGGCGGTGGGGGTCGGCGTTGGGGGCGGTGGGGCGACGAGCAGCGAGGCGCCGGGGCGATGGGAGGCGAGGCGCCGGGGGCGTTGGGGGCGGCGGCGGCGCAGTGGGTCGGGGCAGCGGCGGCGGCGGCGGCGCAGTGGGTCAGGGCAGTGGGCGGGTCGGGGCAGTTGTGGGAGGGTGAGAGAGATGGGGAAGATAGAAATTTTTTTAGTGGGGGAAGGGTTAGCAATGGTGCACCCCCGAGCGGTGCGCCATTAGAATTTTTTTTATAGCAATGGCGCATCCACATGCGGTGCACCATTAGAAATCCTTTTTTTTTGTATAGCAATGGCGCATCCCAGAGAGGTGCGCCATTAGTAATCTTTTTTTTGAATAGCAATGGTGCACCCCAGAGAGGTGTGCCATTAGTAATCTTTTTTTTGTATAGCAATGGCGCTCGGGGGGAGGGAGGGGGAACCGAGCGAGGAGATAGGGAGGGTGCGGGGGGTCGGCGGCGGCGGTGGAGCGGGGAGGGCGCGGGGGGTCGGCGGCGGCGGAGGAGCGGGGGAGGGTGCGGTGGGTGCTCGGCGGCGGTGGAGCGGGAAAGGGTGCGGGCCGGGGATCGGCGGCAGCGGTGAAGCGGGGGAGGGTGCGGTGGGTGCTCGGCGGCGGTGGAGCGGGGAAGGGTGCGGGCCGGGGGTCGGCGGCGGCGGTGGAGCGGGGGAGGGTGCGGTGGGTGCTCGGCGGCGGTGGAGCGGGGAAGGGTGCGGGGGGTCGGCGGTGGCGGTGGAGCGGGGAGGGTGGGGGTGCTCGGCGGCGAGGGGGATCTGGCGAGGGGGGATAGCGATCGAGATGGAGGGGGACCGAGATCGAGTGTCCTCATGAATATTCAATATTTTTTCATATTGAATATGAAAAAATATCATCAAATTTGAAAAATATTCATGAATTCAAAAAGTGCCCATGAAATTTAAAAATATTCATGAGTTCAAAAAATATTAACAAATTCAATACTTTTTGTGAGTTAGAAATTCAATACCATAATAAACATAAATAAATATTCATGAGGACACTAGAACAGAAGAAATATCATTTCAATATGTCGAAATACAATCGAGAAATGAAGGCTACAATTTAAATACAATCGATCTTAGCTAGCTATCTGTTCACAATCTTCTTGCCCTTATTTTTCGTAAATGGAGTTCTTCTCTTGAACGGACGTCCTTTAGGTAGGGTGGTCCTGCTTCTTCTTGTGGTGTATGCTGGTACTTCATCGTCGTCGTCATGTTCCATCTTCGGGTCGCCGTACTTGTCGAAGTCTTGCTCATTGGCGACTCCAGCCATTCCGATGATCTTCCTTTTGCCTCTCCTCACGACAACACGACTGGGCTTTGACGGGTCGGTAATGAAGAAGCATTGGTCCACTTGGGAAGCCAGTACCCATGGCTCATTTTTCGCGGTGACGTTTGCGGCCGCGGTCTTGGATTTGGCTTCGGGTATAACCATGGTGGTGAAATACCGGTCTTCTTTTAGGACGCTCTTGGCCCATCTGACACGGAACATCGGGACCTTCTCTCCAGCGTAGCTCAGCTCCCAGATCTCCTCGATCCTTCCGTAGTATCTGTCCTTGTCGTTACCGGTGTAGGATTCCATCGTTACCCCGGAGTTCTGATAACCATCGCTCTTCATGTCCTTTCTCTCGGTGTAGAATGTGTAACCGTTGATATCGTACGCCTCATACGTCATCAGGTTGTGCTCGACGCCCTGTGACAAGGCGAATATGAGTTGTTCTTCCGCGGAAGAATCCTCATGTAAAGGGTACGACAGAAGCTTCTGCTTGAACCAACGCGTGAAACATGAGTTGTGCTCTTTGATTATATCTCCGTCCGTCCTCTGTTGGCCTCGGTCATCGTACGTCTTCTCAATAAAGGTTTTGTGCTCTACCACCCAAGGATAGACCACGTCTATGTGTTGTAGCGCGACTAGGTTTGCTCTTTCAAAGTCGGCGAGTCGACCCTCGAAGTCGACATGCATTTCACGGCGACCCTCACGGTGACCCCATCCAGCGAGCCTGCCGAGGTGCCTGTTGACGGGCAGACCAACGGGGTTCTCGATGCCTAGATAATTCGTGCAGTAGGAGATGCACTCTTCAGTCAGAAAGCGCCTGGCTATGCTTCCCTCTAGACGTGACATATTGCGAACGTATCCTTTGATGACACCATTCATCCTTTCGAACGGCATCATGCTGTGTAGGAACGTCGGCCCGAGTTGGATGATATCCTCCACGATATGGACCAGCAGATGCACCATAATGTCGAAGAATGCGGGCGGGAAGTACATCTCAAGCTCGCATAGTATCACCACGATCTCTTCCTGTAGCCTTCTGAGTTGCCTCACGCCAACCGACTTCCGAAAGATGACGTCGAAAAAGTTGCATAGGCCAAATAGCGTTTCACGGACGTGCGCGTCCATGATCCCACGGATTGCAACTGGAAGTATCTGCGTCATTAGCACGTGACAGTCATGAGACTTCATCCCGCTGAACTTCTGTTCGCTGAGTCTAGGTATCTGCTTATCTTCCCCGCGCAACCGTAAGGAAGTTTTACTCCTACGAGGTAGGTGAAAAACTGATCGATCTCCTCCTGACTTAGAGTGAAGCACGCGGGAGGGAAGTCATTTCCAGTCTTCTTGGCCTTTTGCCTTTGCGATGACTTTCCGTGTCCTGCTTCGCCTCATCATCATCATCATTAGCGTGAAGCTCCTCCCTGATGCCCATTGATTTCAAGTCTGCCCTTGCTTTCGGCCCATCTTTGGTCCTCTCCGGCATGTTGACCAGGGTACCAAGCAAACTCTCGCACACGTTCTTCGTGATATGCATGACATCAAGGCTGTGAGGCACACGGTGAATCTTCCAGTACGGCAAGTCCCAGAAAACAGACATCGTTTTCCATACCTTCAGCAGCGGCTCTTGCGCCTTTCGCTTCTTTCCCGGCTCTGGCGCCTTTTGCTTCTTTCCCGGCAGTGGGCAATCTTTCCAATTTTTCAACAGCTCGTCTATTTCCTCGCCGCTCCTCGTACGCGGGCGTCTTCGGGGTTTGGTTTCACCATCGAACAAATCCTTGCGTTTTCTCCATGGGTCATCGTCGCGAAGCCACCTTCGATGTCCCATGAACACGGTTTTCGAAGACCCGGGATCTCTATCTAGCTGGCGATATGTTGTGTCATCCGTGCACCTGACGCATCCAGAAAATCCGTGGACCACCTGCCCCGCGAGATATCCGTAACCGAGATAGTCGTGCACCATCGTGAGCAGTGAGGCTCTCATAGGGAAATATTCTTTCTCTGCGGCGTCCCACGTATTGGCTGGCGTTTTCCATAGCGTGTCTAGCTCCTCTTTCAGCAGCCCCAGATACAGATTGATGTCGTTCCCTGGTTGTTTCGGCCCTTCAATTAGCATACTCATGTGAATGTACTTCCTCTTCATGCACAACCAGGGGGGAAGGTTGTACATCCACACAAACACAGGCCAGGTGCTATGTGTGCTTCTCTGGCTGCCAAACGGATTGACTCCATCGGTGCTCGCGCCCAGCACGATGTTCCTTGGATCGTTCCCAAATTCTGGGTGTTCGAAGTTCAACGCTTGCCACTGGCTCCCATCCTTAGGGTGACTCAGCATCTTGTCTTTTTTATTTATCTCCGGATCATTTGCGTCATCTTCTCGCTTCTTCTCCTCCCTATCCGCGTGCCAACGCAAGAGCTTTGCTACCTTAGGGTCCGCGAAATACCGCTGCAGACAAGGAGTGATCGGAAAGTACCACAACACTTTTCGAGGAGCTTTCTTCCTCTTCTTGTATCGAGTGACGCCGCACACCGGACATATGGTAGACTCCGCGTGCTCGTCCCGATAAATGATGCAATTGTTCATGCACACATGGTATTTCACGTGCGGTAAATCCAGAGGACACACGATTTTCTTCGCCTCCTCGAAACTGGTCGGGCACTTGTTCCCCTTGGGAAGACGTTCGTGCCAGAATGACATGTTCTCGTCGAAGCATGCGTCGGTCATTTTGTGTTTTACCTTCATCTCCAGAGCCATGAGTGTTACTTTCAGGCGGGTATCCTCGGGCCTGCATCCTTCATACAATGGAGTAACCGCGTCTATCTCCAGTTGATCTAGCTTGGCTTTCTCTCGGGCAGCAGCTCTTGCGTTATCCCTCTGCTTGAGAAGCAGCTCTTGAATATGAGGGTCCTGCACCCAGCCCATCGATGGTCCATCGTCGTCTGCTCCGGCATCTTCATCTTCATGATCATGCCCTTCGTCTGCTCCGGCATCTTCCTCATCATCATGTCCGACATCTTCTACATGATGACTGTGTGCTGCATCTACTTCGTGATCATGTCCTGGAGATTCTTCGTCTTCTCGCCCGCCCTCGCCGCGGTTGTCTTGCTGCCCTTCATCATTTCTTGCCGGCCGGCACCCATGGACGACTTCATAATCATCTTCATCACCTTGCCACCGATAGCCATCCATGAAACCACGCAAGAGCAGGCGGTCCCGCACCTGTACGAAATCTGGGTCCATAAGGCTCCTCAGCTTGCATTTTCGACACGGACATCTTATCTCCGTCTCGTTATTTTGAAGCATCTCGGCCTTCGCGGAGCTCAAAAACCTATTCACGATGCCTTCGGTCATCGTGCGGACCATGGTCGCCTGCGGGGTAGAGCAAAACGATATTTTAGAACCAAGAAAAAATTTGGCATGACTTTGCCTAAAAATAGGACCAAAAAGAATGCATAGTGCCAAATCTCTCGCCGGAACGGAAATGAATCAACATTCCGGCAAAATATTGGCAACTATCGCATTTCAAATACCGGTACCTGCAAACACAAACATATATGCAACACCACAAACATATGCAACACCAGAAACATACATAGATCTAGCTAGGCCATAAAAAGTGCATGTGTACGTTGTTGGAGGGAGAAAAAAGTAGATCTACAACATAAAGAAAGCTTTCCCCTTACTTACCTATCAAAAAAGGTAATTTAACCACTTAATTTGGATGAATCTATGGTGCAAATGAGGTGAGGAGGAGGAGGCACCCGAGACAAGCTTGGAGGAGGAGGTGGAGCGAATAAAGTGGGGAAAGTGAGTGTGTAGGTGGCTGTCCAAAATATCTAGCTGGTCCCAGGTTACTAATGGCGCACCACCAACAAATGCGCCATTAGTAACCCTGGTTACTAATGGCGCACCAGCTGGCGGTGCGCCATTAGTAGTTTTGCAAAAAAAAGATAGTAGTGGCGCACGGGGTGACTGGTGCGCAATTACTAGTTAAAACTAGTAATGGCGCACTGGGCCACGGTGCGCCATTAGTATTTTGGGAAAAAAGAAAAAAAATTGTTAGTAGTGGCGCACCATGGTTGTGGTGCGCCATTAGTGTGATAGACACTAATGGCGCACCAGCACACGGTGCACCATTAGTATTTTTGGAAAAAAGAAAAAAAAATTGTTAGTAGTGGCGCACCATAGTTGTGGTGCGCTAATGGCGCACCAGCACACGGTGCGCCACTACTACCGCATGTCTGATGCGTCATTAGTGTGCATATTGTCTATAGCCATTTTCCTAGTAGTACATACACCATCGAAAACCCACACGTTGCCACACAAACAAAGTCTAAAATCCACTAATGGGTGACCCCGATGTTCAGTGTGAGTCAAAATTTTAGCACCACATACAGTGCATCTTTCCCCATTGCTCGTTTTTTACACAGTAGTTCACAAGCAGAATGCTGTCATCACGCCAGTTCTCTACTAGCCTTACTGCAGCATAAGCAATATGGTCCGGCTACCAGCAATCAATACCTAAGCACTCAAACCAACAGGATGATCCTCAATCCCATACGTCTAAAGTGGAATTACCACTCCTGGATTTGGAGGTGCTATTGTGCCATCACCTCTAACCGATGACAATGTTGACGTCTCCATTGCCCTTCTCCTCTGTCTCTAGCGTCCCCAACACCTCAATATGGAGCCCCACCCACAGCTCCCCGGCGGCGGGGCAAAAACCCTCGCGGCTAGCATGGATGAGAAGGCAAAATCATGGCGCGCAAGAGGAGCAGGTACCTCGACAGCTCGACGACGCTAGGAAACTAGGAGGAAGAGACGGCAGCGCTGCTGCTCCAGTTCCCCGGAGGACCTTCTCGCCGGGCTCCTCCGGTCTGCCACCTCCACATTGACCTCCAAGGCGTCGCGCCGACATGCTTCTTCTCCACCTCTGTATGTGTCCTTGGCAAGGCATGCAATCTGATTTTCACTCTAAACTCGTGCTAGATGCGGCTAGGCCAAAGGGAGGAATTCAGAAATAGCTACTTTCAGAATTGCAACAGCTACATCTCTACATCACCAGCTACATCTCTACTTTAAAGAAAATAACTAATGGTGCCTGCCTGCTAACCAGCTAAAAAGGAGTGTTCCACTGCTCACGAGGACCTCGACTCCTTTGCTCCATCTGCACTCTAGCTACAGCCAACGAAGTTCGGAAGCTCTGTTAGGAATAAAATTACCCAATCAATTTGCAGTGGTAATAAGTTAGGCCCATAAATCATCATTTCCTGCATCACTAAAAAATTGAAGCTACCCTAATTGTAATTGTAGGCAACTCGTGATAAAAATAGGAGCAACTAGTTGCAAACAGTTCCCTGACAGTAAGAATCAATTCGGGAATGACACAAAATAAAGATGGTAGACTGAAATAACTGGAAGAAGCACCTATCAATTCCGTAAAAATTAAAGCAACTTCCCTTGTAATTCCAGGCAACCATGTTAAAAACTGGAGCAACTATTTGCAAGTAGTTCCACAATAGTAGGCATCAGTTTGTAGTGTAACAAATAAAAAAGGTAAACCGTAGATCACTGAATAACAGAAATCATGATATACCTCTCCTTGCTCCCTCTTTGCTCCCGCCATAGCCTGCCCTTGTTGGTTGCATGCATCATGATTTTGCCCCTGCTGAAAAAACAAAAACAGATTAGACGATTAGCAAAGCAAAAATATGTAGTGTCTTGAGTTTTTAAAAGCAACTCTTACACGACCGGTGCTTGATTAATAGTGTGCTTTGGTCAGAAAAGTGCAAGTCGGTGGCAAAACGCACAGTTAACGCCTACTTTTTTTTACTTTGGGCATAACTAGAAGTGAACAATTATAAATGGTTAATGACGAACGGAAGTCATTCGCCCATCTTGTCAAGTGCACAGTAGTACCTTCTTTTTGCAATCAACATATGCTATGCCTGAACAGAAGAATTGCATTACACTATATGTCAAAGGATCATAGAAACTGAGAACTAAGTGGAGTTAAGAACATATATTAAACCAAAAATACTGTGTGACTTCCGTAAAGTGATTTTAGCCTACAAGTAGGTGAAGAACGAATGAATGACGAACATTGTCCACCTCGAGGTAAAACTCAAGTCCTAACGAGTATAGTATGGATATCAGAATGCAGAATAAGATGGTAGCTTAAAAAATGCTCGACAACCTTTCCTAAACGAACATTGCACTGTTACTCTCCGATTGAAACTTCTAAATAATAAATGGATACTGGTTTACTATGAGGTTATTAGTCACTAGACTATACGACCCAGGATAGTCCCCCATATCCCAGTACCATGATCCAAAAGAGTAAAACAAATATTACGGATGTGATGTTAGATAATCACTAGGCTGCTTAGCATAGTGCTACGACTGGCAGACCATTATCAAGCAACAAATCCTCCACAACACAATCTAGTTGTAACAGTGCAGAATAACAAGTCCAAAAATAAGCATCAGCTGTAACTTCAGCTCAGCCAGATACGGGGAACCATCGCCCTGCTCATCGGTTGCGGCTTTATTGAGCAAAACTCAATAAACCCAAACCAAAAAAGCAACTACTACTCCAATAGTCTGCAACACCTCCAGAAAGTTCACCTACAAACATTGACTAAAGTTTGTTTTTGAGCAACTCCTACAGTCTTACCCCAAAAATTAGCACAAAAAACAAAAGGAATCCAATAACTCCCGAACGTTCGGATTTTGAGCATTTCGTCCCGAACGTTTTTACATGACAACTTTAGTTGATAGGGGATGGCAACTCTAGTTGATAAGGGATGGCAACTTTGTCTTTTTTTCCTTTTTTTGTTAGAAAATTGCCATGTTTTCCTAATCTCATGCAAACTAAACTTGCCATCTAAACCCGTTCGGATTGCCATGCTTAACTCCCGAACATTCGGGAGTTATCATTACCGAAATAAAAAGGCATTTCCCATCACTTGTTACAGCAACATATGGGCTCGTTAGCATCACACAGGTTCTCGACCAAAAAATCCACTACAGAGAACCAACATACATCAAATCCTTCGTTCACCCAACCCAACAGGATACCCAAAGATATCACTCCTGGAATGGACAAAACCGATCTGTGCACGCAGAAAACATACATCCTGCCGATGTCATCTGATTTGTGAGCAATTCATACCCCTGCAAAAAGCAACTGCTTGACCTGCCTCCACACCCTAATCTGTCCTCCTTCGTTAGCTATAAATTTTTTGAGCAACTCTTACAGCTAGCCGTCGTGAGCAACTACTACTCCAATGAACTGCAAGTCTGCAACATATGCAGAAATTTACCCCACAGCTGTACGTCAACCGCGTGGACGAACCTTTCTCTCATCCTTCCTCTCTGTTAGAGTTGTGTCGAATATAGTGTACAAGGTAGGTTACAGTTGGACTTGTAGTTGTATTGTGTTTAGATAGGATATGGAGTCGTGTCCTAGTAGGACACTTGTATCCTAGGCCTCTCATATATAGTGGGGGTAGACACACGATGTAACCTATGCCAACATAATAGCACAGGCACGCAAGGGGGAGCCGGCGGCGTGTGCCGGCGCCCGGGTGGCCGGTGTGCGGTATTGTGACGGTGTCACGGGGAGGAGCGCCCGTAGTCAAGCCCCGGGGATGTAGCCATATCGGTGAACCTCGTTAACAAATCTCGGTGTCATTGTCGTGTGATTGCTTGGTCCTCGGATGATCGACGGTATGCCTCGGATTTATTCTAACAAGTGGTATCATGAGCTAGGTTGTTCGGAGGTGATAGATGGTTGATCTAGAGGAAGTGCAACGAAGAGATCGTAGTTGTGGAGTTGAAGCTGATTGGGATTAAATCAAAACAGCGAGCAGCACGCGTTCCGGCGTAGCTCTCGGCGGATCGGAACGGTGGCAACGAGATCTATTCGGAATCGCGGAACAGCAATTGAAAGCACCTTCTGGCTGCATAGGCGCAAGTACGCAGCTCGGCGAGATCGTATCAGATTACACGGACAGTGCGGCGGCTGCGACGTAACGCGTAGCGCCAGGCTCGCGTGATGGCTGTTCGGGTCAGTCACGGCTGGGTGGGTTTCGGCGCGTGGTGGACGTCAGGTGGGGCACTAAACGTGGTCTGTGGTGTGAGATTGCGTGGCGCTGGAACGTGCAGAGCTGAAGTAAATGCGGGATCGAGATTCTGTTTCGGAAAAAAAGGACCGAGTCCTTGTATATGACACGGACAGGCAGGTAAATCAGTCAGCGTAAGGGAAAGATCCGTCAAGCGATACATATCCATTGAAACTAGCAGGGACATTGACAACAGAAAAGCTAGCATTGCAAGTTTTGTGCAAGGGAGCCACCACGTGCAGATCAAAGGGTTTTTTGGTTGGAATTGCTATTAGTACGCGGAGGCTATCCGTGTGCTTGGGGCATCGCGTGAAAAGGTTGGATAATTTTTCACAGGGTCAGCCATATAAAGGACCATGGTACCAACGGGTACCGGGTTTGAGGTGAAGAAGTCCGTGGAACTGAAAACCTTGGGTTATGGCAGACAAAAGTGAAAGATTTGTTGGCACAACAGGGATGCTTGAAGGCGATGCGGGAAGTCAATTCAGCTAGGATGGAGTTGTGATGTGATGGATGAAAATTCGTGGAAGACGATTTGGGAGCCTCGAGCGTGTCATGCAGCCGGACTACTTCGGCTGGGTTGGACTGGACAGTCTGACGGATCGACGTAAGTCGGTTGATACAGAAGACGGTGGTGGGGTCGGCGACAACGACATAGGAGCGTGATGCTGATGGTGACCGACTTCTGGGGCGTGGAAACACGTGGCACAGGCCCGAGTGCTTGGCGTGGCTTCGACAAGACTATGGCGCGGGATTGATTCAAGGTGGTGTATACACAGAGCTTGAAGTCGATGGGGCGCAGGGGTGGACTGATCATCTACCATGGAGTCTTGTTGAAGGTGGAGCTGGATTGAGGGGCTACGGCGTAAGAGCTCAGAGAGTCGAAGCCTATTCAGCGGGAAAAAGCGAGGGACACGTTGTTCGGACTGGAGCCCAGTGGTCTGATGGAAGCGTGGAACTCGTCATCGGTCGGTGATGATCGGTGGTACTCTGCAGTGGGGGTTGAGTGGTCTGGGTTCGCGACCCTTGAGACTCGACCGGGACAGCGGAGGCTCGACGCGGTAATAGCGGCGAGGCGTGCGGTGTGCACGGGACATGGAGACGGGCCATGGCTCTGGTGGTCATACATGTGGTGAGACAACTGCGAATTTGACTCGGAATGACTACAAGCAATGGTGAAATTCCTTCAAGTTTCAGACAGACGGTCAAGAAAGGAGCGGTGATGTTGAGTTCAGGTAACTCTTATGTGTGACACCCAATATGTGAATTGTTCACTTTCACGCAGGTCATTGATCAGTGTGTGATGGCGTTGGACTGATACTCTGGAAGTTGGGAGCACAAACTAGAGTAACAAGGAACTTAATTTTGCTCGAGTGTTGACTGTGGTCAAGAAAAGAAGGGACTACAAGTTGCAGGTGGAGTCACATGGAGTCTTTGGAGTAGCAGCGATACTCATGGAATAGGCTCAAGTCCAATGTACATGGAAGTTTGACGCATGGACAAATCCAGGATGGTGGAGTATATTCGCCAAGGTGGAGTTTGTTGGAGTTGTGTCGAATATAGTGTACAAGGTAGTTATAGTTGGACTTGTAGTTGTATTGTGTTTAGATAGGATATGGAGTCGTGTCCTAGTAGGACACTTGTATCCTAGGCCTCTCATATATAGTGGGGGTAGACACACGATGTAACCTATGCCAACATAATAGCACAGGCGCGCAAGGGGGAGCCGGCGGCGTGTGCCGGCGCTCGGGTGGCTGGTGTGCGGTATTGTGACGGTGTCACGGTGTCACGGGGAGGAGCGCCCCGGGGATGTAGCCATATCGGTGAACCTCGTTAACAAATCTCGGTGTCATTGTCCTGTGATTGCTTGGTCCTCGGATGATAGACGATATGCCTCGGATTTATTCTAACACTCTCTCTCCCTCATCAGCATGACTGCACCTCGGGGACGGGCTTTCTACCTAAGTCGCAACACTACTACTCTTTTTCCCCGTGAAATTCTCGTGCGCGCTGCGGTCTGCTTGACACATCATCACCATGAAAACGAGGCTTCCTTCCTTAACTCCCCCCCCCCACCGAATCACTAGAAGCTGCCGCGGCAGCCCCGCCCGTGCCGCCCCCTGTGAGGGGAGCACAGTCATGGAAACGAAAACGCGGCGAATCTCCGGCGAATCGCGCCGCCCCGCTCCTCCCCGTCGTTATCTACGCCTCGCCTTTCTCCTTCTCTGCTCGAATGGGGAATGGGGGATTTAGGGGAGGGGTCGAGGTGTGCTGGACGTGGCAGTTCCACGTGCACGTTTTTATCTGAGATTCAGGGGGCCGTTGTCGGTTTCTGGCTGGGAGAAGACGCGCGATCTCCTTGATCGGATGGCTCACGCAGATGCGCTCAATGTCACCAATTAGTGCAGCTGCACTGGTAAGTATTTGGGGTTGATAAATGCTCAAAGTTAATTACTCTGCCACTGTAACAATCACCGTACGTGTTGTTTTAGGGGAACCACGTACGTAACTCTTTTTGAGGGATTTGAAGGGCCATTGCCAGCCCGGCCGTACGTACGTGGGCGCGCATGATCGGTCGGGTCGAGCGCGTCGGCAAAGGCGATGCCGACGAGAGACCGAGACACTCAGACACAGTAATCGCGAGCGCCACAATCACCTCCAAGCAAGTCTTCACTCTCCAACCAGACAGCGTCGTCGTCGTCGATCCTTTCCTTTTTGGCAATTGGAAAGCGAAGGACATGCTAGCGCACGGAAAAGACGTACGGTACAACGAACTTGCCGCGGAAGCCACCCACCGCGCTCGCGCTCGAGCTCGGCTGGCGCCGTGCCGGCAAGGCCGTGCAGTGCGGGAGTATCTGTTGGCCACCGTGGCCGCGCGCCCGACAGTCGCCGCGGGACGGATCGTACGTGCGTGCCGACGCTCGCTCGCTCGGTCGTGCATGCACGGCCGGCCGGTCCCCATGACGCGCCTGGACCGCGGGGGCATGCGGCGACCATGTGCGTGTACAATCGACTTGGTGCTATGGCGGGGCTTGCAGCACGGAGAAGATAGGCCGGCCTCGACGACGCGCCGGGGCGACGACTTATCCCTGGGGGCTGGCCGGGTATGCGGCCGCGCAAACAACGTGCGCGCGCCCGGGCATACGTGCACGTACGGGTGAAGTCGGAAACGGGGGCAGAGAAGCATGCACGGGTGTACTGCCGTGCTACGCTGCTAGCTGCTCATGTGCAGTCTGTGTGTTTTGTGCATGTGTACGTGCAACGGGTTTGGTTACCGTGCGCCCAACTAGCCGACTTGGAACACCTGATGGAGAAAAGGGCAGGAGTACAGAAACACAGCAGGAATTGACCCTTTCTGTTGTCAGAATGCGGGAACCACATTTTACACATTTTTTCTTACTTTATTTATATAAAACACATGGATTGCCTCACTTGTCATCATCAAAGGAGTTTGGCAGTAATCTTTGCAAGGGATAGACAATTTGACACTGACTTGTGTAAAACATAGTGATCTAAACAATCTTATATTTCTTTATAGAGAAAGTAATATATACAACCCCGTATTCGACGTCTTAACTGGGAGTTCTAGATACCTTGGCCATTTGATCGTGTTTGCAAAGTTATCCAGTAGATAAGGGCATCGCCAACACTGACCCGCAAAGCGGACAACTATGTGTGTGTGGACAGGTCCGGACCCGTTAGTGGATATAGATAGGATAGCCAGCCCGGCATCCAGGACCATCTCCCTGCTGCACCAGACCACGAGATCACCACCAGGGTTACACCTTAGCACGGACATGACTGACATGGAGCTGGGCTGCCACCGATGAACAAAAAAAGGGGACCTCCAACACTGGGGGCTTGATTTCACCTGGATCTAGCCCCCAATTCGACAGTGCAGCCGAGGACAGGGATCGTCAGCAACACCCAGCCGCCACTGCGACAAGACGCCGTGCAACCAAGGAAACATGTTTTCATCGGCCCAGATCTGACAGCTCCAGATTTCGCCGAGGGCACACCCTCAAGGCCCGTCGCACCCATGTCTCCCAAGAACCCCACCGGAGCTCTGCCCACCACTGACCACCAGATGGTTGTCCGCCAGTCACCATGTCCCCACCCGTGCAACCCCTCTAGATCCGTCAACCGCCATGCCCCGTCATGGGCCACTACTGCGCGCCCAATGCCTAGGAGAACATCCTACGCCCCCAGTCCGCCGCTAAGTAATGTATGAGATTTGGATGTAATATAGGATCTTATATCATGTGAGATGTATTATCTATATCACTGCTTCGTTAGTTGTTTCTGTCATGATACCGATAGTGTTTCGCCCTGATCCGTATAGCCATGCGTGTATGTGTTGAAGCTATACATGTTGGAAATATGCCCTAGAGGCAATAATAAATAGGTTATTATTATATTTCCTTGTTCATGATAATCGTTTATTATCCATGCTAGAATTGTATTGATAGGAAACTCAGATACATGTGTGGATACATAGACAACACCATGTCCCTAGTAAGCCTCTAGTTGACTAGCTCGTTGATCAATAGATGGTTACGGTTTCCTGACCATGGACATTGGATGTCGTTGATAACGGGATCACATCATTAGGAGAATGATGTGATGGACAAGACCCAATCCTAAGCCTAGCACAAGATCGTGTAGTTCGTTTGCTCAGATCTTTTCTAATGTCAAGTATCAGTTCCTTAGACCATGAGATTGTGCAACTCCCGGATACCGTAGGAATGCTTTGGGTGTGCCAAACGTCACAACGTAACTGGGTGGCTATAAAGGTGCACTACGGGTATCTCCGAAAGTGTCTGTTGGGTTGGCACGAATCGAGACTGGGATTTGTCACTCCGTGTAAACGGAGAGGTATCTCTGGGCCCACTCGGTAGGACATCATCATAATGTGCACAGTGTGACCAAGGAGTTGATCACGGGATGATGTGAGTTACGGAACGAGTAAAGAGACTTGCCGGTAACGAGATTGAACAAGGTATAGGGATACCGACGATCGAATCTCGGGCAAGTAACATACCGTTAGACAAAGGGAATTGCATACGGGATTGATTGAATCCCCGACATCGTGGTTCATCCGATGAGATCATCGTGGAACATGTGGGAGCCAACATGGGTATCCAGATCCCGCTGTTGGTTATTGACCGGAGAACGTCTCGGTCATGTCTGCATGGTTCCCGAACCCGTAGGGTCTACACGCTTAAGGTTCGATGACGCTAGGGTTATAGGGAAAGTATGTACGTGGTTACCGAATGTTGTTCGGAGTCCCGGATGAGATCCCGGATGTCACGAGGAGTTCCGGAATGGTCCGGAGGTAAAGATTTATATATGGGAAGTCCTGTTTTGGTCACCGGAAAAGTTTCGGGTGAAATCGGTAATGTACCGGGACCACCGGGAGGGTCCCGGGGGTCCACCAAGTGGGGCCACCAGCCCCAGAAGGCTACGTGGGCCAAGTGTGGGAGGGGACCAGCCCCAGGTGGGCTGGTGCGCCCCCCCCACCAAGGCCCAAGGCGCATGGGAGAGTGGGAGGGGGCAAACCCTAGGTCCAGATGGGCCTTAGGGCCCATCTAGTGGGGCGCCCCCCCTCTCATCCCCTTGGCCGCCCCCCCCCCCCCCCTTGATGGGATCTAGGGCTGGCCGCCTCCTCTTGGGGGTGGAAACCCTAAGGGGGGCGGAGCCCCCTCCCCCCCTATATATAGTTGAGGTTTGGGCTGCCATACAGACACGAGAAAGTCTCCTTTTGGTGCTGCCCTACTCCTCTCCCTCCTCCTCCTCTCCCGCGGTGCTTGGCGAAGCCCTGCGGGATTGCCACGCTCCTCCATCACCACCACGCCGTCGTGTTGCTGCTGGATGGAGTCTTCCCCAACCTCTCCCTCTCCCCTTGCTGGATCAAGGCGTGGGAGACGTCACCGGGCTGCACGTGTGTTGAACGCGGAGGCACCGTTCTTTCGGTGCTAGATCGGAATCAACCGCGATCTGAATCGCTACGAGTACGACTCCCTCATCCGCATTCTTGCAACGCTTCCGCATCGCGATCTACAAGGGTATGTAGATGCACTCCCCTTCCCCTCGTTGCTAGATTACTCCATAGATTGATCTTGGTGATGCGTAGAAAATTTTGAATTTCTGCTACGTTCCCCAACAGTGGCATCATGAGCTAGGTCTATGCGTAGTTTCTATGCACGAGTAGAACACAAAGTAGTTGTGGGCGTCGATGTTGTCAATTCTTCTTGCCGCTACTAGTCTTATCTTGTTTCGGCGGCATTGTGGGATGAAGCGGCCCGGACCGACCTTACACGTACGCTTACGTGAGACAGGTTCCACCGACTGACATGCACTAGTTGCATAAGGTGGCTAGCGGGTGTCTGTCTCTCCCACTTTAGTCGGAACGGATTCGATGAAAAGGGTCCTTATGAAGGGTAAATAGAAATTGGCATATCACGTTGTGGTTTTACGTAGGTAAGAAATGTTCTTGCTAGAAACCTATACAAGCCACGTAAAAACTTGCAACAACAATTAGAGGACGTCTAACTTGTTTTTGCAGCATGTGCTATGTGATGTGATATGGCCAGAAGATATGATGAATGATATATGTGATGTATGAGATTGATCATATTCTTGTAATAGGAATCACGACTTGCATGTCGATGAGTATGACAACCGGCAGGAGCCATAGGAGTTGTCTTTATTTTTTGTATGACCTGCGTGTCATTGAATAACGCCATGTAAGTTACTTTACTTTATTGCTAAGCGCGTTAGCCATAGAAGTAGAAGTAACCGTTGGCGTGACAACTTCAAGAAGACACAATGATGGAGATCATGATGATGGAGATCATGGTGTCATGCCGGTGACAAAGATGATCATGGTGCCCCGAAGATGGAGATCAAAGGAGCAAAATGATATTGGCCATATCATGTCACTATTTGATTGCATGTGATGTTTATCATGTTATGCATCTTATTTGCTTAGAACGACGGTAGTAAGTAAGATGATCCCTCACTAAAAATTTCAAGAGAAGTGTTCCCCCTAACTGTGCACCGTTGCAAAGGTTCGTTGTTTCGAAGCACCACGTGATGATCGGGTGTGATAGGTTCTAACGTTCGAATACAACGGGTGTTGACGAGCCTAGCATGTACAGACATGGCCTCGGAACACATGCAAAACACTTAGGTTGACTTGACGAGCCTAGCATGTACAGACATGGCCTCAGAACACAAGAGACTGAAAGGTCGAACATGAGTCGTATAGGAGATACGATCAACATGGAGATGTTCACCGATGATGACTAGTCCGTCTCACGTGATGATCGGACACGGCCTAGTTTGACTCGGATCATGAATCACTTAGATGACTAGAGGGATGTCTATCTGAGTGGGAGTTCAATAATCAGATGAACTTCATTATCATGAACATAGTCAAAAGGTCTTTGCAAATTATGTCATACGCTTTAGTTCTACTGTTTAAGATATGTTCCTAGAGAAAATTTAGTTGAAAGTTGATAGTAGCAATTATGCGGACTGGGTCCGTAAACTGAGGATTGTCCTCATTGCTGCACAGAAGGCTTATGTCCTTAATGCACCGCTCGGTGTGCTGAACCTCAACGTCGTCTGTAGATGTTACGAAACATCTGGCATACACGTTTTGATGACTACGTGATAGTTCAATGCGTAATGCTAACGGTTTAGAATTGTGGCACAAGAGACGTTTTTGAAACGTCGCAGAACATATGAGATGTTCCGAAGACTGAAATTGGGATTTCAGACTAGTGCCCACGTCAAGAGGTATGAGACCTCTGACAAGTTTCTTAAGCCTGCAAACTAAGGGAGAAAAGCTCAATCGTTGAGCATGTGCTCAGATTGTCTGAGTGCCACAATCGCTTGAATCGAGTGGGAGTTAATCTCCCAGATGAGATAGTGATAGTTCTCCATAGTCACTGCCACCAAGCTAGTAGAGTTTCGTGATGAACTATAACATATCAGGGATAGTTATGATGATCCTTGAGCTATTCGCGATGTTTGACACCGCGAAAGTAGAAATCAAGAAGGAGCATCAATTGTTGATGGTTAGTAAAACCACTAGTTTCTAGAGGGGCAAGGGCAAAAGGGATACTTCATGAAACAGCAAATCGTTTGCCGCTCTAGTGAAGAATCCCAAGGTTGAACCCAAACCCGAGACTAAGTGCTTCTGCAATGAGGGGAATGGTCACTGAACCAGTACTACCCTAGATACTTGGTAGATGAGAAGGCAGGCAAGGTCGACAGAAGTATATTGGATATACATTATATGAATGTGTACTTTACTAGTACTCCTAGCAGCACCAGGGTATTAGATACCGGTTCGGTTACTAAGTGTTAGTAACTCGAAATAAAAGCTGCGGAATAAACGGAGACTAGCTAAAGGTGAGATGACGATATGTGTTGGAAGTGTTTCCAAGGTTGATGTGATCAAGCATCGCATGCTCCCTCTACCATCGAGATTTGGTGTTTGCGTTGAGCATGATTGGATTATGTTTATCGCAATACGGTTATTCATTTAAGGAGAATAATGGTTACTTTGTTTATTTGAATAATACCTTCAATGGTCTTGCACCTAAAATGAATCTCGATCGTAGTGATACACATGTTCATGCCAAAAGATATAAGATAGTAATGATAGTACCACATACTTGTGGCACTGCAATTGAGTCATATTGGTATAGAACGCATGAAGAAGCTCCATGTAGATGGATCTTTGGACTCACTCATTTTTGAAAAGATTGAGACATGCGAACCATGTCTATTGGTATATATGCATGAAGAAACTCCATGCAGATGGATCGTTTCGACTTACTTGATTTTGAATCACTTGAGACATGCAAATCATACCACATGGGCAAGATGACTGAAAGTCCTCGTTTTTCAGTAAAGATGGAACAAGAGAGCAACTTATTGGAAGTAATACATTTTGATGTATGCAGTCCAATGAGTGCTGAGGCATGCAGTGGATATCGTTATGTTCTTACTTCACAGATGATTTGAGTAGATGCTGAGTGTATTTGCTTGATGAAACACAAGTCTGAATTATTGAAAGGTTCAAGTAATTTCAGAGTGAAGTTGAAGATCGTCGTGACAAGAGGATAAAATGTCTGTGATATGATCATAGAGATGAGTATCTGAGTTACGAGTTTGGCACACAATTAAGACATTGTGGAAAGTGTTTCACAATTAATACCGCCTGGAACACCATAGTGTGATGGTGTGTCCGAACATCATAACTGCACCCTATTGGATATGGTGCATACCATGATGTCTCTTATCGAATTACCACTATCATTTATGGGTTAGGCATTATAGACAACCGCATTCACTTTAAAAGGGGCACCACGCAATTCCGTTGAGACGACACCGTTTAGAGAAACCTAAGTTGTCGTTTCTTAAAAGTTTGGGGCTGCGATGCTTATGTGAAAAAGTTTCAGGCTGATAAGCTCGAACCCAAAGCGGATAAATGCATCTTCATAGAATACCCAAAACAGCTGGGCATACCTCCTATTTCAAGATCTGGAAGCAAAAGTAATTGCCTCTAGAAACGAGTCCTTTCTCGAGGAAAAGTTTCTCTCGAAAGAATTGAGTGGGAGGATGGTCGAGACTTGATAAGGTTATTGAACCGTCACTTCAACTAGTGTGTAGCAGGGCACAGGAAGTTGTTCCTGTGGCACCTACACCAATTGAAGTGGAAGCTTATGATAGTGATCATGAAACTTCGGATCAAGTCACTACCAAACCTCGTAGGACGACGAGGATGCGTAATACTTCAGAGTAGTACGTGATCCTGTCTTGGAAGTCATGTTGTTGGACAACGATGAACCTATGAGCTATGGAGAAGCGATGGTGGGCCCATATTCCGACAAATGGTTAGAAGCCATGAAATCTGAGATAAATGGATCTTTAAGAAGAAGACGGACATGGACGGTAATGTTACCGTCTATGAAGCTCGACTTGTGGAAAAGAGCATTTTCACAAGTTCAAGGAGTTGACTACTATGAGATTTTCTCATCCGTAGCGATGCTTAAGTCCGTCGGAATCATGTTGACATTAGCTGCATTTATGAAATCTGGCAGATGGATGTCAAAACAAGTTTCCTTGCCAGTTTTCGTAAGGAAAGGTTGTATGTGATACAATCAGAAAGGTTTTGTCGATCCTAAGGATGCTAAAAGGTATGCTAGCTCCAGCGATCCTTCTAAGGACTGGAGTAAGCATCTCGGAGTTGGAATGTACGCTTTGATGAGATGATCAAAGATTTCGGGTTTATACAAAGTTTATGAGAAACTTGTATTTCCAATAAAGTGAGTGGGAGCGCTACAACATTTCTGATAAGTATATGTGAATGACATATTGTTGATCCGAAATGATGTAAAAATTTCTGGAAAGCATAAAGGGTTGTTTGAAAGGAGTTTTTTCAAAGGAAGACCTGGATAAAGCTGCTTACATATTGGGCATCAAGATCCATAGAGATAGATCAAGACGCCCGATGATACTTTCAAAAGAACGCACACCTTGACATGATTTTGAAGGAGTTCAAAATAGATCAGCAAAGAAGGAGTTCTTGGCTGTATTATAAGGTGTGAATATTGAGTAAGACTCAAGACCTGACCACAGCAGAAGAAAGAGAAAGGACGAAGGTCGTCCCCTATGCTTCAGACGTAGGCTCTACAGTATGCTATGCTGTGTACCGCACATGAAGTGTGCCTTGCCATGAGTTGGTCAAGGGGTACAATAGTGATCCGGGAATGGATCACATGACAGCGGTCGAACTTATCCTTAGTATCTAGTGGACTAAGGAATTTTCTCGATTATGGAGGTGAAAAGGAGTTCGTCGTAAAGGGTTACGTCGATGCGAACTTTTACACTAATCCGGATGGCTCTGAGTAGTAAACCGGATTCGTATAGTAGAACAATTATTTGAAATGGCTCCAAATAGCGTGTGGTAGCATCCACAAGATGACATAGATATTCATAAAGCACACACGGATCTGAAAGGTTCAGACCCGTTGACTAATAACCTCTCTCACAAGCATAACATGATCAAACCAGAACTCATTGAGTGTTAATCACATAGAGATGTGAACTAGATTGTTGACTCTAGTAAACTCTTGGGTGTTTGGTCACATGGTGATGTGACCTGTCAGTGTTAATCACATGGTGATGTGAACTAGATTATTGACTGTAGTGCAAGTGGGAGACTGTTGGAAATATGCCCTAGAGGCAATAATAAATAGGTTATTATTATATTTCCTTGTTCATGATAATCGTTTATTATCCATGCTAGAATTGTATTGATAGAAAACTCAGATACATGTGTGGATACATAGACAACACCATGTCCCTAGTAAGCCTCTAGTTGACTAGCTCGTTGATCAATAGATGGTTACGGTTTCCTGACCATGGACATTGGATGTCGTTGATAACGGGATCACATCATTAGGAGAATGATGTGATGGACAAGACCCAATCCTAAGCCTAGCACAAGATCGTGTAGTTCGTTTGCTCAGAGCTTTTCTAATGTCAAGTATCAGTTTCTTAGACCATGAGATTGTGCAACTCCCGGATACCGTAGGAATGCTTTGGGTGTGCCAAACGTCACAACGTAACTGGGTGGCTATAAAGGTGCACTACGGGTATCTCCGAAAGTGTCTGTTGGGTTGGCACGAAATCGAGACTGGGATTTGTCACTCCGTGTAAACGGAGAGGTATCTCTGGGCCCACTCGGTAGGACATCATCATAATGTGCACAGTGTGACCAAGGAGTTGATCACGGGATGATGTGAGTTACGGAACGAGTAAAGAGACTTGCCGGTAACGAGATTGAACAAGGTATAGGGATACCGACGATCGAATCTCGGGCAAGTAACATACCGTTAGACAAAGGGAATTGCATACGGGATTGATTGAATCCCCGACATCGTGGTTCATCCGATGAGATCATCGTGGAACATGTGGGAGCCAACATGGGTATCCAGATCCCGCTGTTGGTTATTGACCGGAGAACGTCTCGGTCATGTCTGCATGGTTCCCGAACCCGTAGGGTCTACACGCTTAAGGTTCGATGACGCTAGGGTTATAGGGAAAGTATGTACGTGGTTACCGAATGTTGTTCGGAGTCCGGATGAGATCCCGGACGTCACGAGGAGTTCTGGAATGGTCCGGAGGTAAAGATTTATATATGGGAAGTCCTGTTTTGGTCACCGGAAAAGTTTCGGGTGAAATCGGTAATGTACCGGGACCACCGGGAGGGTCCCGGGGGTCCACCAAGTGGGGCCACCAGCCCCAGAAGGCTACGTGGGCCAAGTGTGGGAGGGGACCAGCCCCAGGTGGGCTGGTGCGCCCCCCCACCAAGGCCCAAGGCGCATGGGAGAGTGGGAGGGGGCAAACCCTAGGTCCAGATGGGCCTTAGGGCCCATCTAGTGGGGCGCCCCCCCTCTCCTCCCCTTGGCCCCCCCCCCCCCCCCCCCCTTGATGGGATCTAGGGCTGGCCGCCTCCTCTTGGGGGTGGAAACCCTAAGGGGGGCGCAGCCCCCTCCCCCCCTATATATAGTTGAGGTTTGGGCTGCCATACAGACACGAGAAAGTCTCCTTTTGGTGCTGCCCTACCCCTCTCCCTCCTCCTCCTCTCCCGCGGTGCTTGGCGAAGCCCTGCGGGATTGCCACGCTCCTCCATCACCACCACGCCGTCGTGTTGCTGCTGGATGGAGTCTTCCCCAACCTCTCCCTCTCCCCTTGCTGGATCAAGGCGTGGGAGACGTCACCGGGCTGCACGTGTGTTGAACGCGGAGGCACCGTTCTTTCGGTGCTTAGATCGGAATCAACCGCGATCTGAATCGCTACGAGTACGACTCCCTCATCCGCGTTCTTGCAACGCTTCCGCATCGCGATCTACAAGGGTATGTAGATGCACTCCCCTTCCCCTCGTTGCTAGATTACTCCATAGATTGATCTTGGTGATGCGTAGAAAATTTTGAATTTCTGCTACGTTCCCCAACAATACAGAGTAGGCAGGTATCAGATGTGTCTCTATTCTGGATTTTGCAGCAACACACCAAGGTTGCAATAGTTTCGCAACCCAGACCTTACATCCTGCATTGAATTAAGAAAAAGAGAGGTGGTCCACTTAACAAGGGAAACCGGACATAAAAATCATACATGGCATGGTTAACTAAGGAAAACCGGGAAGACCACACTTGCTAAGGAAACCGGACCCAAAAATCATACTTGGCGCCTGGTCGTTTCACCGAGTCGTTGAAAAACTTAGCGTGCACTTATGTCAGCACTACAAGGATATGGAAATCGAATCTCAATTTATCATTTAATAGATGCACTGTCAAGTATTGGAAGTCTATGATCGACCAAAGTCCCGCTCATCTTTCCTATTTCGACAGGCATCGCATTTTCTATTAAAATGATAAGTAGAAACAACTAATAAAACAAAAAATGCATTTGAGAGCATGCATATATTCAAATTAACAAACTATGAACTACGATTCCCTCTATAAATTTGGTCAATGAATTAGGTACTATTTATGCGATGAATATACAATAAAGCGTGAAATCTAAAGTCAACAGGTGTTGTTCTCCTGTCCTGTGACGACTTACGCGATGAATATTTTACAAAGGGAATTATTTGTACAGATTTGAAGTCTCCATCTCGGCTTTTGGCTCCTGCAGGAAAAGCAGGAGACAAATTTGCCCAGGATTGAACACTACAACTACAACTGAGTTGCAGAATCAATATCCATGCACACATTTCCTAATCGGTTTTGCAAAAGTCAAAAAAGCTGTCCGATTGCTTTGCGCTTTCTTCCCTCCAATAGATAACCTTGATCGATCGTCGGCTGGCCAAAGTAAGGGATCTAGACATCTAGTACTGCTCCAATCCTCCAACCAAGCCTGAGCAATGCAACCTTTACTATACCTTGCGATGCTTAATTTCCTCTTAATTTATGACAGCATCACGGATGAACATGTAGGAAAAGAGAGAAACGGCTGCACACGCACGTATGAACATGAAGCAAAAGAAGAGAGATCGTGACACCGTTCTTGTCGCCGATCGATGACGCTGTTAGTGCTGTTGCAGAGGTGGTTACGGTGGCCATGGCATGCTGTGGTGCCTGATGATTTTACCCGGCGGTGGAGGTGACGCAGAGGGGCTCAGTTCGGTTTGGGGTGTGGTTTTCTTGAGATTTTTTAAGGTGGCGTGTCATGGCTCCGGACGTGATGTTGGCCCCTCTCCTTTCCTGGCCATCTTCCTGCTCCTCTCTCTCTCTCTCCCTCTCTCTCTCTCTCTCTCTCTCTCTCTCTCTCTCTCTCTCTCTCTCTCTCTCCGCGTTTCCCTATCAAGGTTGGTGCTAGAGCTGTAGCCGGGCCAGTGTGCTCGCTCGACCCATCAGTAGCTATATATAACCACCCACGTCCGTTGCAGTTGTTTCCTTGTACCCTGTCACCGGCAACAAACTCTCCATTCCCCTCAACTCGACTCCGTCGTCTCCCCTCCATTTCGATCATGAGCATCCCGGTGAACGGGCAGTCGGTGGTGCCGCCGGGGTTCCGGTTCCACCCCACGGAGGAGGAGCTGCTCACGTACTACCTCGCCAAGAAGGTGGCCTCGCAGCGCATCGACCTCGACGTCATCCGCGACGTCGACCTCAACAAGCTCGAGCCATGGGACATCCAAGGTCAGTGACTTCCTTCCTTCATCCATCGAGATCTTAGACACCTCCCTCCACAATGCGTACCCATCGTGAACTAATTGGACCTGGAAAAACGCATGCAGAGCGCTGCCGGATCGGAACTGGCCCGCAGAACGACTGGTACCTGTTCAGCCACAAGGACAAGAAATACCCCACGGGCACGCGCACCAACCGCGCCACGGCCGCCGGGTTCTGGAAGGCTACCGGCCGGGACAAGGCCATCTACTCTGCCGCTGGCTCCGGCCGCATCGGCATGCGCAAGACGCTCGTCTTCTACAAGGGCCGCGCCCCGCACGGCCACAAGTCCGACTGGATCATGCACGAGTACCGCCTCGACGACGCCGCAACAACTGGCAAAAACCCAGCCAACCCAGCCGCCGGGAACGCCCCCTACTACTCCGGCGGCTCATCCCCGGTACGTATTTACGGTCCACACTGTACAACGTACTGTAGTAGGTTGGACTGCATGCACGATGGCCGGCCGGCCGGCCGGCCGACAGGGATTGAGATAGCTTGCTAGTGATGCATGCATGCGATAATTAATTGACATACCTTTTGAGCTGGCTTAGGTAGTGGGAGTAGTACGTTCCATTCGAAAATTCAACAGCATGCATGATTAGCCTAATCTAATTACCCACCGATCGATCTGATGCAAATTAATTGACAGTGTTATCCGTATGATATGAGCAGATGGGCGGCGTGGCGGGGCACCAGTCGTCGGCGCAGGAGGACGGGTGGGTCATCTGCAGGTTGTTCAAGAAGAAGAACATCGCCGTGCAGCACCAAGCTGGCCAGAACGCCGGCAGTGGTGCCGCGGCGTCCAACAACCTGGTCGGCGCCGGTGCCATGGCGCGCAGCCGGAGCAACTGCTCGTCGACGGTGGCCACCGCCAGCGACCACGCCAAGGCTACCCAGATACAGCAGCATTACTCCGCCAGCGACGACGGCGCGCTTGACCATATTCTCAACCAGTACATGCACGGCCGCTCGTCCACGACGTCGTGCAAGCAGGAGACCACCAACCCATCATCGTCAGCGCTGGACCACCTGATCAACAGCGCGGGCCACAACGGCGGCAGCACCCTATACGAGAAGTTCATGAAGCTCCCGCCGCTCGAGCACGTGGTTCCCGGCGGGCTCCTGCCGCCGCCGACCGAGCACAGCGGCGACTGGGACGCCCTTGACCAGCTCGTCGCGTACGAGCTCAACGGCCTGTCCGACGCCCCGTCGGCCAAGACGACGAATGGCATGCCCTTCATCGTCGACGAACTCAGCGGCGCCACGCCCTTCTCCGGTGGTGGCACGCTACACGTTTCCTCGATCACAGGCGCCAGCGACGGCGACCTGTGGAGCCTAGCGCGGTCCGTGTCATCGCTACACGCCGACTTGAGGATAAACTCCTTTAACGCTGTCGGATGCTGACACTACCTAGCCCAAACTTTCTTTTTGCGCGAGGACATTATTATATATATGGAATTAATATAATTGCAAGGAACGAATATTCAAATTTGGAATAACAAGATGTGCACAGTCAATATGTCTAAAATAAAAAGAAAAGAAAAGCAGCTGTTTTACAGATGTGAATACAAAGTAGATAAACAACCTAAGACGGAGGAAGTCGTATCCAAAGACTACACCGTCATCAATGATTGGAGAATGCCGATGTAAAATCCAGCAGACTGTCTCGGTCTCGCGGCTAGTCAGATGATCTAGAAGGGAAGCAGCGAGAAATATTTACCCATGTTCAGGGTTTCTCCCTCGAGATAAAAACCTTCTGATGTTCGATTATATTTATGAATGGGGTGTACAAGGTAAAGGATGATTGTAGGTGTATCAAGGGGGTGAAGGTATGATAATGTTCTATGTCCAGTGACTAGCCCTGTCTAGCCTTAGAAAGGTCGATGAGGCCTAGGGTTACAATGGGTCCTAGTCAGCTATGGTGGTTGAGGATCCTCCATGATCTCTGGGTAGGCTTGTCGTGTACTCCAAACCGCCTCCTTCCATCTTGGCAGGCCACATGCAGGGTAGCGGCCTTGATCCTTAGCGCGGCTGATGGGCGTCTAGGTGACATGTCGTATCAACGAAAAGCAAAATAAGCCACAACACGAAAAGAATTAGTCCGATCTAGAGATCTTAATTGTTGAACCGACCATTGCTCATGGTAACGAAATGTAGTATAATTCAATCATACACTTGTGACTAAAAAATACATCTATGTATCTAGGTATGACCTAAAACCGTTTTGACTCCTATTGATATATGTTTAGTGGCTTCCTCCTTTTCGGTTTAAAAGGCCTACACGTATTCCTAAACCAACAATATATTTTTTCACATACAATTCATACTACACTTGTCAGATTTTTGATCTATATTTTGTAACAGTATCACTTTTGTAACATATAGTTTGTATTATATTAGTCAAATTATCGATCTAGGGATATGTCTAAGCTTTTTAAACCGGAAAGGAGGGACTCGTAGCAACATCACTTTAGGTTCAGAATAGAAGACATATATAAACTCGTGAAGCGGACATAAGGTACGTACTGCCAAACTCGGATGACAAAAGTTGGATTTTTTTTGGAAAACAAAAGATGGATTGAGGCTATTTAAATATTTATTGAATACATAGGTTAACACCTCAAATTTTGCAAGAGAAAGAGTTATGGTCGGATAAGGTGCTGATTTGACCCAAGGCAATTATCATGGAAATGCAAATTTCTTGTGCCGAAACTCAGTTCATAAGTAATCAGTGATATGTGTGTGGTGAAACTTGGCAGGCGACTAGCATGATTATTATGAATTTGGAATTTATATGGATTTCCACCATGACAAGAAGGAACAGCTTCTCTATCGTGCTAGTTGGGGGTAAACCTTGCTTACTGAATCTTGAATAGAATAGAAGTTTGTTATGCCTGTGTTAACAGGTGGTTTCTGAACGGTGGAAGCACGAGGTTTGATCATTAACAAGGTGGAGCAACTTTTCATTAAGTGGATGGAACTATGCATGTTAAAGACTGGTCTTAGCTTGCATAGCAAATGATCTCTTTTTGGTTGTGTCAACATCAGATCTTTAGGGAAGGCACTTCCTCCCAGTTAGTGCCAAGGGGTGATTTGATTTGGTGTTGAAAACTGCATGCTTCATCATCGTGAAAGGGCCATGCATGTTGCTGAAATAAACCAAGTTTGTTACTCCTCGTGGTGGTGCGGGCACTCTGTTGTCACTAGCGGTTGCCGGCTTGGTCATACATGCTACATACATGAACAACTGGTTATCCTGGTATGGGCTCTCCTTTCACCTTTTCTGTTAAAGCTAGCATGCTACTGCTTAGCTCGGGTAAGATCGCATGCATCTTCTTCATGAATGACTTTGGTGACCAGTCACAATCTGATTCCTAGATGATGTTGCCTTGATCTACACTTGTTGGCATGTTCCCCAATCTTGTTCACCTGCACCCGCGGTTGCAGTTGGAAATTCTTGTGCGTTGTGATGGAAGCTGCGACCACTTTGCTTGCTTCTCTCAAGCCTGATGCCCACTACACAAACCAAAGCATATGAGTAGGTTTCATGCATTGCGAGCTGTCTTATTGACGGCAAGGTAAAAAGTGATGCGTATATTCCCACATTTGCAACTCTTTTTTTTTTGAACTGTGCAACTCTTTTTTTCTTGGCATGTGATTGAATGATGGAGAGGGATTAAGAGTGGGCAACGGTTTTCCAGAATCCGATTCCTGAATCCCCCAGGTGTGCTGGGTAAAGCAAACAAGACGTGACGTGGCCAGCTCTATCAGACATCAGAGATTCAACCAATATTGATCAGTTTCTGTAAGTGAGTATGCGATCGCCTGTTTTTGACAATCTTCCGGATGTGATCTACGCTGCTTCTTTTGGAAGCCAGGTGCTTGTAGAGTTCTTCAAAACATTTGTTTTTCTTTGTCCTTGGGGAGAGTTTATACGTGCTTTTAATTATATTGATTTGAGACACCTAGAAGTTTCCATAAATTAAATACAAATATACATGTCATAAAAGTAGTGTGTATGCCCGTAAAGCTAAGCTTTGTTTCACTGTTGACTCTGGACACGTAAAGGAGGTTGGTCCTGTGCACCATGTGAGGTGTATGTAGGTCATCTGTCTATTCTCACCTGTATTGGCATTTGACAGTATGCAGGAAGCTCCCTAACTAAGCAGGACATTCCAGATGGATGCGAAGATGGACCGAGCCCTCCGGAGGAGAGCTTCACGCTCATGTTTCACAGGTCTGAGCCGATCGCCTACGGATGCCAAGATGGAGACCGTTGCCGGGACTAATAATGCATTTTGGAAGTATATATTCTAGTGCTACATACTGGCCGTTCGTTGGGTCTGGATGTAGCTTCGAAATGGCCAAGCTGGACCAAAGAGTTGACGGTTCAGACCATTCATCTTGGCACCTTCGTATCCTGCCCATTAAGGCCGAGGGACTAGGGAAATTCTTCTACTGAAACCTATAATTTCTCTCTCTGAAATTTTGCTAATTTTTACTCCCTCTGTTCACAATGTAGTGCATACAGATTTTCTGAAAAGTCAAAATTTATAAATTTTAACCAAGTTTATAGCGAAAAACACATACATCTAGAATACCAAATGCATATCTGCAGATACATCACAAGATGTGTTTTCATATTGTAGATATAAATAGTTTTCTTTGTAAGCTCGGTGAATGTTTGTAAAGTTTGACTTTACAGAAAATTTATATGAACTACATTATAAAACGGAGGGAATATTTGACAATGTGGGTAGATGATCAACGACCTAAGCACACGACAGAAATCAGTTCTTTTTTTTGGAAAAGGAGGATGACCGTAGTCGATGCGATTTTCACCGGAATTCGCATCCCCCGATCTCGCAGCTGACTGTAACCGTACGAAGCCTCGTCGTGAAGACTAAAACCGCCGTCAGCACACCGGCAGGGAGCCTACAGCCACCCCTCGCTGGTCCCTCCTCGCGCCACCGGCCGGCCGAGGCCATGCAGCGACGGATTTGGGCAGGACTCCAGATCCGCAGCCACCGTTGCCACCCATCTGCACCTCTGAATGGAGCGCCGCCACCGCCACCACCCATCCCGTGAAAACACTCTGCTGGCCATGGTGCTCCGATCGCCACCATGCAGTAGGGGCGCCGCCCTAACTACCGCCCTAGGTCTCCCAGCGTGAAGCGCCCCATTCGCCTCACGGGAGAACCGCCGCGACCACCTGATCAGGAGCCTTTGGCGCCAGGCCCGCCGCCACCGTGGCCCTAGCGGGCGGCAGCGGCGGCAAGGGAGTGGTCGGGGGAGTCTGGCGGCTAGGGTTTAGGGAGCCCTTGGCGTCGCCCGAGGGGAGGCGATGCGAGGGGGGTACGCGACACGAGGGATGTGTTTCACGACAGAAATCAGATCAAAGCAACTTAGATTACATGGATCAATCATTGGAGAGGAACACAATGAGAGGAAGCCTCGCCCACTCACTGTGGCTAGCTAGGAATCCTAGTACTGCTGGTGCTCACTAGTCTTTTTACGAGCGAGAGTGATGTGGTGTTAGGTGCTGCTTAATAGCGGCGACGGGTACGTCGATGGCCGTCGCCATGATTAAGCTGCTGACCCTCAAGGGGAGATTACGCCTTTTCCTTTTGATTGTGGGTCTGGCATTGCCATGCACGAGTTAGGCTGTTAGCGCATACATGATGATGCATAGTAGGCCACGCCAGGTCAGGCCGGCCCAAGCATCGTTTGCATATACATGATGCCATCCTGATGCCAAAACTTTGTCATCAGCTGATTAAACTAGACTTGTGAGTTGTGAGTAAAGTCAATCATGGGGGCACGTTTGTTTCTTTCTGTTGTAGACGTATGTTGCCCATGAGTCCATGACCATGTGGTTTGGTTAACCGAAGCACACTGAATGCTTTTCATCTGGACTAGTTAAGAATAACATCCAAATTGCAAGTACGACCAGCAGATAAGTAGTACTCCGTGGATGGAAATCATCACATGGAATTGGACTATTTGAGGGGCCAGCTGGACACTGCTCTTTACAAGTTTATGCAAGTTGAATACTACTATTATGCTTAAAGTACAGATCTGGTCATTTTGAATGAAAATCATAGAAAGGTCTTGGCCCCCTCGTGAATCATGGATGTCGTCTCTTGCCACATATAATGATTTACACTTTCAGTGAGATTTCGATGAAATACATTGACAATAGACACTTAAACATTTACTCGTCGGCCAAAATATTTCAGCAATTTTAGTAGTAAATAGGGATTTGAATATTTTTTAATTATATCAAATATTTAATTGAATTTAAGTGAATATTCCGGCCCTTTGGCCGAAATGCAAACTGAAATCACTGAAATTCACTAAATTTTGGTGATTTCAGTTAGTGCTAATTTTTTGTTTGAAACTGAAAGCGAAGACCAGTTATCGTAAGGCTCTTTCATCTTACTCTCGAAATAGGCTCACCTTGCTTTCTAGATAAATCCATATGGCCGAACGATACAAAATATTGGGGAGAACGTTTATAGAGCTGAACCAATAATTCTAAATACAAAGCACACGAGTGGCGGAAACCACGACTAGGAGCGCCGAAGGAACGCACCAATCTCACATTCCCTGGATGCAAATAAAGGACTTCGTCCTAATGTCCTCGACAAACTAATGCCGAAAAGGTCACTCTGTCTTCTCACTCCGGGCCGCGGAGTGTTTTTCCTGTCGACGAGCAGAAAGGACAATGCTCTTTTTTTCTAAAAACAAAGGCCTGGATCTATTTAAAAAATCATAGGAAGTACAAAAGCATCCCAAACATAATAAAAATTACATCGAGATCCTTGGACTAACGAGCGATTACTACGGCAGAAGGAGCGGCTGCGGTGCTGTTGTCGCCGGTCCCTTATTTGAGCCGGCCGTATCGTGTCGATTACAGTCAAGAAGTCTTCATGCATGTGCCCCTAAATACCAGTGCCCTGGAGCTACAATCATCGTTGTTGAACCCATGAATCAGCCTGAAGCACCTAACATCATTTTTGCACTGTTGCAAGTGCACGAGGAGAAAGCCTAAACTCACTGCCCCAAGGACACGGTAATATCCTACGCCGGAGCTCCATTGACTTGAACCCGATGGACGAATTGGAGCAGGATCAAAGCCCAAAAGACCAACTCGAAGATGAGACACTGCCAGCCTCCTGAATGCCGCCTCTATGAGAAAGAAGAAACCTAACCTTCTGAACATCGTCTCTAGATGAATCATCGAGGAAGTGGCTTTTTGGTGCATGATGGGCTGAAATACTTAATACTCGCTCTGATCTATATTACTTGTCACCGAAATGAGTGTATCTAGACGTATTTCAATGCTAGATACATCTGTTTGAGCGACAAGTAATATGCATCGGTGGGGGTAATAAGTAATCTGATGTGAGAAGTGTAAGCATTCTTTAAAAAATATCTTTGTGCTCATGGCCTTTCTACAGTTAAAATATCTTATTAATTAATGGAAAGTCTTTTCTTATGTCAAGTTTTGCAAAGAAAAGAAACTAGGAGGTCATGTTAGCTCAAGCTACTAGAATAAAGTGCCAATTTCTTAAGAGGTCAGGTAACGAAATGGTCCTTCTAATCCCGAGACCAAATGCTCCTGCTGTAAACAGTAAAATCGAAAATAGTAGGAAAAAGAATCAAAAAAAAAAATTCGTCTAACTTTAAGAAATGTTTGAAGTGCATGCAAATTTTTATCACGAAATCACATTGGAGCAAGTCGTGGCAATAAAAAAACAAAATCAGAGCTCCAAAATGTGTTTGAATGTAACACTTTTAGAGCATCAATTTTGTTCTTTTTTTTACCATGCCTTGCACCGATGTGATTCCGTGATGAATTTTTGCATGCACTCCAAACATTCTTTATAGTTTACCACAGAAAAATCAGATTTTGTTTTAGTATTTACTGTTCATCCAGGAGCCATTGAGCTCAAGATTAGAAACTCCACGTCCGTCGACTAATTACTGTGTTCACCAAATTCCACTGAGCTAATTGAGTTTGAGTGGGAGAAGAAAAAGCTGCCCACCGGAAAGTACGAATGGACTACGTTGCACGATGTGGTACGAAGTGGAGTTGGATCTTTATGCTCTTCCAAGTTATTAAAATCGCCAGGGCTTTGGAGCGGCCACGCACGCGTGCATCTCATTCTCATGCAGCACGTACAAGACACACACCACTACACTATATTATATTATCCATACGAGACCAGCTAGCTAGTGTTAGCCCCTGCAGAGTCCAAATCAGCTCTCCTCACTCACATTGCACGATCAATAAAATCGACTAGACATCAGGAAAACAAAAAGGAAAGAATAAACATCGCAACACGGACGGATGCCATTTTTTTGCTGATTATCACCCAAAAGGAAGCTGATTTTCTTCTGCTTTTCTTTCAGCAGGACCAGCAACGCACAGCCAGCAGCAGAAAGGGGGAAGGAATTAAGGGACGACGACAGCGCTTGTCAAAAGTACGTGTGTCGCCGTCGGTGGTCGCCGCTCGCTCGCCGACGGCAGTGCTAGCTAGCTACCAGGGCACACAGATATCGGATAGATATGGCGATGGCGTCCAAACTCCACCAAGACATACTTTGGAAAAGGGAGGACATGCAATTGACCCGGCCAGCGAGATCGGACGCCAGTACGCCACACGTATCTCATAGCTACTGCCACTACCTACTTGGGTGATGTGCGTTGTGCATGGCCCCAATCCGCGCACACACTGACACCACGCATGCATGTTACACGCGTATATATTTCTACTTTTGATTTCCCGCCAATTAGTACACTGCATGCATGTGTACGTACCCACTCCTACTTGGGTGATCTTGCAATGACAATTCAGTTCAACTGTGCGCGCATGCACTAGCAGAACCAATGCAAGCACCCTCTCACCGAGTGAGAGTGAGGATTTCACAGGTAGCTAGCTAGCTTGCTTGCCCTGCATGCAGTGTGAGTGTTACATGCACCATGAAACGTCAGAAACAACTACAACACCAGCAATAAATTAAAGTTGTTTCTAGTCGCTGCCGGCAAAAATGCTACCCCTAATGCCGGTGGCGTCTAGAAGGTTGAAGTACGCGTGTGCGCATGGACACTTCGACATGCACCACGCCGGCCATGGCGACGACGACGGCTACTGAGGAGACAAAGCGGAAAAAGGAGCAAATATTCGCTCTCCTCCTCCTCCTCATGAGCAGGGCTTGTACGTGCTGACAAACATGCCCAGTCGATAAAGCGCCCGTTTGGTCGCTAGCAGCGTCGCTACATCGAATCTGCGGCAGGAGCCAGCTAGCTACGTCTCTCTCTATGTACCGACCGACCGACTGGCCGGGTCGAGCCGCTGTGGATCTAGAGGATGCGTTGCTTCTCAGTTGGGTTCCATCTAGTAGATAGATAGGATGCAGGTGGTACATCCGGCCAAGTGCGTAGGCGCGTGCTCCCACCGTCGGTAAACCCACCAAACAACAGCTTTACCGGGAAGATGCATGCATCTGATATTTCCCACACGAATTAAACCTGCACCGCTGCACCTACCAGATGGATCGTTCATCAGAACACTAGTGTTGCAAAGCGTTCTTGTACAGTGTCTACTACAACGACGTGCAGTTCTCTGGGTATATTATATGCATTGCCCCCGACCATAGCACACGTTCAAAACAGTATGTTCTAGCTCTTGATGTGCCCGTACGTGCCACAAATGAGGGGACAGTTAAACAGTAGAAAGTCCATGATCCATTGTGTTATTGCTTTTTGAAAAGCACATTGTTGTTATTTCCTGTTTCAAGTAACCAAAAAGAAGATCATTGTAATTCCTACTAGACTTTCCTAGTCATCAACAGTAGTAGTAGTAGGTATGTACAGTACATGTACACTTGAGGCCGGCCCTGGACTCCTTGCTCAGTTTTTTTAGGTAAAAGGGGAAGTTGCCGTCTTATATCTCATGATCATTAATAATATGATTGCATGCATCGTCCAGATGTAGAGGCCGGGGTACATCCTCTTTTTCTTAAAAAAATCCCATGATCATTGCCCGTAAAACTCATCATCATGTATAGGTGACGCCCATTAGTTTACCAAGGAAAATCCTGCTGGTCGACACGCTAGTTGGTTTAATTTTGTTTAGATCAGATTCGGCTGTACGCCGTCCGTCGAATCCATCCATCAATCTGTCAGATCGACCGTCGTTGACAGCTCGCTTCAATTATTTTAACCGATCCATCATTGGTAGTAGTAGCTACATAGCCTTGTAGCAACAGTACGTGGTAGATCGATGGGGATCTAGAGGATGCGTTGCGTTTGCGGCTGGGTTCCAGCTACAGTAGATAGGGCGGTACGTCCGGCCAAGTGCTAGATACTAGTACTGTACCAGTTTGGTACATGCATCATGCATATTATTAGCTGGGGCTAAGCTAGGATTCATTAGGATGCCTGCGGGCAAAAGCCTACCGAGAAAGATTGATTACCAATTAGTTCCTGCAGTACTAACGGATACATCGATCCGGTTGTACTAGCAGCACAAATGCCTGTTTGTTGCAATGGAAAAAAAATACAAGTTTTGCCGCGGTTGGTGATGTCGAGGAATTATTTCATGGGATAATGATCGGCGATGACAAAAAAATACGTGTCATTTGAGGACCACGATGTAGAGATTAGGACACGGGTATGAGTCGGAGTAAATTGATCTGTCCGACAATGTTTTTTATGGAAAAACATTCCTCGTCAAACATCATGGAAGCATAATTTGAAGCAATAAAAATTACATCAATGTCGTGTGTTTCAGCGGTAAACAAAATTGACGCAAATTTAGCATCTGTGCAAACATAATGTAAATTTAGTTGTTTATTATTGTTGATGGGTGCAAAGTCCTTTACGATGCTGCAACTTTATCTCTTTTTTATCATGCATTGCAAGCCCCACAATCCTTAGGATTTATATAATTTCTTCATGGCAAGCCCCACACAAATCACGGATGTTTATTCCTGCTCCTTTTATATTCCTACAAATCAGGTGATGGGTGCAAACATCCTCCTTTTTACATGCTTGAGTTATTTTCTTCCTCCTCTTCCTTTTGATTCATGCATGGCAAACCCATGAATCACGAGAGTTTATTCTTCTTGCTTTTATATTCTTTACGTGGGGTCAAGCTAGTCACGCCGAAGCCTATTTTTCCTCGTACGTGGATAATTTAGTGTATGAATTTGGTTGGTGCTTTAGAGCATCTCTAGCAGACTCCGTAAAAACGGCAAACCTCCAAATTTACGATGCAGGTTGAAACTCCAAATTTACGGTGCAGGTTAAAAAAACGCACTGAATAGATCCTGTAAAATAGCATATCCCGTAATCTTTTCACAGGGTCCCGTATATTAATGCTCCCATCTGTCATATATAGAGGATTCGAGCCGTAGCGGGGGGGGGGGGGGGGGGGGGGGGGGGCTAGCGACGCCACGCGTGAGCATTAAGCAGGTGAGGAGCACGGCAGCGGTCTGCCGGAGCATCGCCGGAGTGCCGCCGGAGCGTCACCGGAGCGTCGCCAGAGCATCACCGGAGCAGGCAACGGGCCAGAGTAGTTTTTGAATCTTGATTATAATAAAAGTTTGTTATGTCATGTTAACAAGTAGTTTTTGAAGGGTGGGAGCACCGAGCTTTCATCGTTAACAATTTGGGTCAACTTTTCATCAAGTGGATGGAGCTCTATGCATGCTAAAGCCTGGTCTTAGCTTGCCTAGTAAATGACCTCTTTTTGGGTGTGTTGATACCAGATCTTCAGGGAAGACACTTCCTCCCTAGGGGTGATTTGATTTGGAGTTGAAAACTGCATGCTTCCTTATCGTGAAAGAGCCATGCATTTTGCTAAAATAAACCAAGTTTGTTACTGCGTTGTGGTGCGGTCACTCGGGCTTTGCTACATCCACGTAAATATTCTAGGTAAACTTACGTAAGAGTTGGCTTGTCAATAATTGATTGGAAGAAAGAATTGCCTGGCCCCACCCACCTGAAAATCAGGGGGCAGAGAGTATTAGATTTGGAAGTTTACATAGAGTACGTAGGGAGGTTACGTAGGTCTAGGATTATTGTGGGCACTGTATTGTCACTAGCGGTTGCTGGCTTGGTCATGCATGCTACAAACATGGACAATTGGTGATCGGTATGGTATCTCCTTTTACCTTTTCTGTTATGCTAGCATGCTACTGCTTAGCAAGGGTAAGACTGCATACATGATACATCTTCTCCATGAATGACTTTGGGTGACCAGTCACAATCTAGTTCCATATGGTGCTGCCTTGATCTGCACTTGTAGGCATGTTTCCCGATCCTCTTTACTGGGAGTTGGACTTGGTCCGACGAGCCTTGAGCTACAACTTGGACAATTTTGTGAGTTGTGATGGAAGCTGCTGCCACTTTGCTTGCTCCTCTCAAGCCTGATGCCCACTAGACAGGCCAAAGAAAAGGAGGAGGCTCCATGCAGTGCAAGCTGTCTGATTGACGACAAGGAAAAACAGAGATGCAAATATTCCCGCCTGTTGCAAGTTTTTTTTTTTGCATGTGATTGAATGATTGAGAGTGATTAAGAGTGGGCTACGGTGTTCCAGAATCTGCTTCCTGTATCCCCCAAGTGTGCTGAGTAAGTGTGACGTGGCCAGCTCAATCGGACATGTGAGGATCAATCGACAATCATCTTTAGGTGAGATGAAAACGGTTGTTTTTCTTTGTCCCTCAAGAGTTTATACGTGCTCTTAACGCGGCTTGAGACACCTAGAAGTTTCCAAAATAATTTGAAATAAAAATATACATAGTACAATAAAAGTAGTGTATGGTTGTAAAGCTGAGCTTTGTTTCACTGTTGACTTTGGACACGTAAAGAGGCTGGTACTTACACCATGTGAGGTGTATGCAGGTCATCTAGTCTATTGTTGCCTGTACGTATTGCCAGTATGCAGGAAGCTCCCCAACTAAGCAGGACAGTCCAGATAGCGCTTGGACTGAGAGGTCTGGAAGGGAGCTTCAGGCTCATGTTTTCCCAGGCCAGGGGCGACCACCTACGGATGGCAAGATGGAGACCGTTGCCATTACTAATAATACATTTTGGAAGTATACATTGAGTGGTACGTATTGGCCGTTCGTTGGGTGAGACGAGCTTGGAGTGTAGCTTCGAAATGGCCATTGAGTTTTGCTTCTTCGTATATCGGGCCATTTTTTCTCTGTGACAGTGTGAGACGAGCTCAATACGCGACGAAATCAGATCAAAGCTGCTGAAATTACATGGATCAATCATTGGAGGAACACAATTCGAGAAAGCCTCGCCCACTGTGGCTAGCTAAGAATCCTAGTACTGCTCCCTACTCTCTTACGAGTGAGCGTGATGCGGTGTTAGGTGCGCTTAATGCAGAATAGATGGCCGATTCCCGACGGCAAACGTACCGGCAATAGCGATGGCTACGTCGATGGTCGCTGCCATGATTAAGCTGCTGACACTCAAGGGGAGATTACGCTGCAAAGCCGCTTGCTGAAAGAATGGAGAATCACTGGCTTTTCCTTTTGATTGTGTGTGTGGCTTTGCCATGCACGAGTTAGGCTGTTAGCGCGTGCATGATGATGTGTCATAGGCCACGCCCGGTCCGGCCGGCCCACGCACCATCTGCATACGCATGATGCTATCCTGATGCCAGAACTTTGTCACCAGCTCATTAAACTAAACTCTGTTGGTCTCAAGGTTGCTGTTTGTTGCTCATGTGGTTTTGGTTTGGTCAGCCAAAGTACACTGAATGATTCAAGCCTTTTCATTTGGACTAAGAATAAATAACAGCCAATGCAAACTGACAAGTAGTAGGAGGATTAAATGAGTAATATCTGTGGATAGAAATCATCACATGGAATGAAGCTATATTTGAGGGGCCGCCGAACAATGCTCTTTTCAGGTTCGAGCTGAATACCGTGATGCTTAAAGTACAGATCTGGTCATTTAATTTGAACGAAACACATCGGAAAGGTCTTGCCTCAATCATGACGGTCCTCTCTTGGCACCCTTAATTTGAATGAACGGAAGTTAAGGCTCTCTCATCATTTTAGCACCCTTCTGATTAATGTCAGGAGAGCAAGCCTGTCAACGAAACAATTGACTAATGTGGAGGAATCGGCAATTTGGCGCATGTCGACGAAACACTTGAGTAATGTCAGGAGAGCGAGCTTCCTTAAAAAAAATGGGTGCCTTGGCCTTTGCAATTTAAAATCTCTTCATAACTAACGAAAAGGCAAAGCTTTTGTCATGTTTTGAAAAGAAAGGAAACTATAGATCATCTCAGCTCAAGCTACTCGAAATGCTTAGGTCCACTAATTAGCTCTAGACTTTCACAAAAAATACTAATTAGCTGTAGTTGTGTTCACCAAATTCCAGTGAGCTAATTGACTCTGAATTAAGGAAGAAGAAAATCTGCCACCAGAAAGTCAAAACATATGGACGTTTTGCACGATATGGTACGAAGTGGAGTTGGATCTTTTTGCTCTTCTATGTTAATACATAAATTAAAAAGCAAATCCCCACACGGCTTTGGAGCGGCCACGCACGCATGGCTCCATCCCATTCTCAATTTCTCATGCATGCATAAGTTAATTGTGAAGGAAGCAACACAAGACACACACACACCACACTATATTATCCATAGGATAGGGCTAGCTAGTGTTAGGTCGTGCAGAGTCCAAATCAGCCCTCCGCACCTCCCCACTACACTCTCGATCAATACATCGACTGCACAAAAGGAGAAGAAAAAGGAGAGAATAAACATGGCAACACGCACAGACGACATTATTCTTGCTGCTTTCAATCGATGGATCATCTCCCAAAAGGAAGCTGATTTTCTTCCATCTATCAACAGGACCAGCAACGTACAGCCAGCAGCAGAAAGGAGAGGAAGGAATTAAGGGGATGGCGACAGCGCTTGACAGACGTACGTGCGTCGCCCTCGGGGCTCGCCGACGGCAGAGTTGGCTAGCAGGGCTTGTAGGTTACGCCGTGTAGCAACTTGCAACACGTAGTAGCTACCAGGGAACACAGATATGGGATGGATGGCGATGGAGGTGCATATCATAACCATCGCCGGACCACATTCCAAACTCCACCAAGAAATCCTCTGGAAAAGGAGGACATGCAGTGGACCTCTGCTACATGTGCCTTTGAAGTTTTGTGCCGCTTGCGTTATCTCACTAGCTACTGCCACTACCTGACGGCCGGTGATCTTCTGGTTGCTAATGTATGTGGAGTGACGGAGTTCGCCGTCCGGCCGGCCGTGCTGGCGTCGGAAAGTTGGCAGGGGGGGTTGACATGGAGATCGACGATGAGCAAGCCAGCCTACTCGCCCACTAACTCGCACTGGCCCCCAGTATTGCTGGCCCCAATCCGCATGCATGTTACACGCGTATCTGTTTTCATTTTGATTTCGCACCAATTAGTACACTACCTGCATGCGTACGTACGTACCCACTACTTGGGTGATCTTGTCGTTGCTACGTCCATCGATCGATCAGTTACTACTCGATCGCATGATGGCATGTAGCGAATCAAGTTTATGGATTATTATTATAGCGAGATAATTAAAAGTTAACATGTACCGCCATTACAATGAGATTGATCGGTAGAAGGATCAAGTTACATGTACCGCCACTATTATAGCGAATCAAGGGGCTGTTTGGCAACGCTCCGCTCCACAACTCCCGGAGCGGAGTTGGCGGAGCTGTAGTTTAAAATGGTGGAGTTGCCATTTAGCCACTCTGCAGATTCTAAGAGCGGACCATTACCAAACAGGGCCCAAGTTTACTGGCATCTCTAGAAGGATCAAGTACGCGTGTTGCCCATGGACAGTCGGACTGGGCGCGCACTCCGGCCACGGGGACAACGGAGACAGAGATTGGGCCAACTCCACCGCGCGACCCCATTCCGTTCGGCCCCGTCCATTTGGGGTAAAAGGGACAAACCAGACAGCCCAGCGGGCGACGGCCTGGACCCATCTGGTCCGTTTTGTGTCCGGGCCGACCCATTTCGAGCACAAACATGCGCCGAGTTTGGGTCGCGACGAACAGCAAACGGACGCGTCGCTCGTCTGCGTCGGGGCCGCGTGGCAGGCGGCTACGTTCCTCCCACCCGCCAACATCAATGCGCACGCGTGGGCGGCCCCACCTATCATCCGCCCAGCGAACGGTCGCAGTCCTTCTTAAATGGGAAGCCGTGGACCGGTCGTCGTCCACACTCCCCACTCCAGCCCTCTCTGCCCCCTGGAAACCCGACATGCCCCAAACCCTAGCTCTCCCTCTCCCCGTCATCGATCTTGCCGGCCGGCCGCTTCACAGCCATGGGGTTCTGGAACCACGGCCGCAAGGGGAAGCATGACCGCGAGGCTGGCTCGTCCTCGGGCCGCCGCCGCGGCTCCGTAAAAGAGGAGCCCGCATCACCAGCGCGTCGGGCCCCCGCGCCTGCCCCATTCACCATCGGCCCTACGGCCGGCGGCGAGCTCGACCGGCAGTACATCAGCGCGGATGTATGCCGGCGTTATTGGGAGACGAGGACGCCGCTTCCGTGGAGCGACGTCCACCTCCCCAATAACTGGCATCTCTCCGCCGACCGGGTCCCGATCCCGCCAGTCCCGACGAGCGGCCGTGCGCGCCGCGAGGAGATCGAGCGCCGCCGCTGCCTCCTGCCGGACGACCTGTACTACGACTCCAGGTACGCCCCCGACTCCGTGCTCTGGGACACGTGGTTAAGGGACGAGCACAACGTGCGGCGCGCCTCTTTCTTCGCCGGCACGTCGTCGGGGCCGCGGCGGCCACGCCGAGAGCGCGCAACGCCTGATCCCCAGGTGCGCGGGCGTACGCGGGTGCGCGGCCTCACGCCTGCGCCGTCCCCTTCACCATCTCCGTCGCCACCACCACCTCCTCGCATGACAGCGGAGGAGGAGGCCCGACTCATGCAGCGTGTCATGGAGGACTCCATGAAGACGCACGATGAGCGCCAATGGGAGGGCCTCGAGGAGATGATGGCCCTCTCCGCGGCCGGCGACGTCGCCATTCCCGAGATGGAGATGGTGAGTGCGGAGGAGGTGATGGAGGAGGAGCCGGTGGCCGCGTTCCACCCGAGCCTGGTGGGCCAGGGGTGTAGCTGGTCGTGCACGGCTCCGGAGATAGCCGAAGCCGTGGGGGGCGTGAACTGGTGCCCCACGCCGCCGCAGTCACCGGAGCGGGAGGCGTCGCCACGGGGGGAAGTGGTGCAGGCACCTCCTGCCTTCCAGTCCGCGACTGTGTACCACGCACCGCCGTCCCACCTCTGGACGCCGCCGGACTACGTCGACCTCGTCAGCGACGACGAGGACAACGGCGGCCACTGAAGACGGCGACGGCCACGGCATCGACGGGAACGGCAGGAGCGCGCGGGCGGCGGTTTTATTTTGTTTTTTATGTTAATTATGGCAATGTGAACCGTGAAACTTGGTCGTTTTGTGGCCGTGATGGTTAATTTATGTTTTATGTTTTTATTTTTGTGTTTATTTATTTATTTTGGGCATTTCATTTTAGCTTTTCTGTTTTTTTAACCACGTCCACCCCGGATATGGTTTGGGGTGCGGCCACGCGTTGGACGCACCAACGACCCAACGGACAGAAGCGGACATGGGTGAACCCATTGCAGCCCTAAAGGGACGAAATCCGGTCAAACCGGACGTCCGTTTGGGGTCGTGTGGTAGAGTTGGCCTTGGAGGAACAAAGCGGAAAAGGAGCACATATTCGCCCTCCGATGCTCCTCCAACGGTCCGTGGGCAGGGCGTGTACGTGCTGACAAACAAGCATACCTGGCCGTGACGACGATCGGTCGATAAAGCGCACGTTTGGTCGCTAGCAGCGTCACTGGTGCTGCAGTACCTTTTTTTGAGCATCAGTACAGACATAAGCGCTCATATACACGCGCATACAATCACCCCTATGAACGCACACACCCACACCCTACCCCTATGAGCACCTCTGAGAGACTGAGCCGACATATCATCTTGCGATTTACGAAGTCACCGCAGGCGCCTCGTCTTCGACGGAAACGTCTCCTCCCACTGAAAGCACATCGCCGGAAATCCTGAAATAAATTCAGGAATAATGCGAGCACCAGGATTTGAACCCTGATGGGTTGTGGATACCATTGTCCACCTAACCATCTCAACCACAGGTTGGTTCGCTGGTGCTGCGGTATCTAGTGCCCATCTAATCTGCGGCAGGACCCAGCTAGCTACATGCATACGGAGTACCTCTCTCGCTCTCTATGTACCGACCGACCGGCCGGGTCGAGCCGCTGTCCATCCCGGTCCATTTTAAACCTTGAGAGTGTTTTCAAACAGGGATTGTCGACGTGACGAGTCAAATCCCGGGACTACCGTCACGGTTGGGCCGGCCCAACAGACGTGAAGTGTTTTTTTTCCTTTTTGTAACACATGAAGTGCTGATTTTTCCCTTTTCGTAACACACGAAGGAAAATACTGGGGCGGCTCAACAGACGCAAAAGCGAGTTTTTTTCTTTTCACAACAACTCGAAGTGTGATTTTTTTGTCCTTTTCGTAACAAAAGAAGTAAAAATACCTAAAAAAATAAAAGAAACTCTGTAGCAGAGTGGAACTGCGACATCAGGCCGCAAAACTGGTTCCGCTAGCGACAAGAAGCATCAGATTTTATTGTTATAATTAAAAATAAAAAACTCCGATCTTTTTTATTGTTATAATTAGAGGCCCGAACATTTTAATCACACTCAGCATGTTCGAGATTTGAAACCTTTTCTTAGGGGCAAACAAATAATTTACACGTACAGGCCCGAACAATTTTTGAAATCTCCGATCTTTTTTAAAGTCCGAACACGTTTTGAAAGTTCTGAATACTTTTTAAAAGAACGAAGATTTTATTTGAAAACACAATAATTTTGAAAAATTAAGCACTATTCCAAACATAAACATTTTTTAAGAAATGGGAACAAATTTTAAAAAAAATTAAACAATGTAAAAAATTCTTTTAGTTTCATAAACAAATTATTATCATTAAGAAAATGTAAAACGAGCATTTGGCAAAATGTTACCGTGTCACATTTTCAATTATTTTTGGGAATTTCATAAATTATTTGCATTTAAAAAATGTATTCAATATTTCTAAATTGTTCAAATTTGTTTTTAATAAGTGTTTAAAAATTAGGATAAAATATATTCATATGTGAACTCACCTGTCCGTTCTTATAAAGGGCGCGCTACATATATAATTACTAGTAATCTCTAGGGCGTTTTGCTTGGTGCGGCTGCTGTGATTTCATGGTCCCTTGTTCCTTTCCTCTCAATCTCATTTTTTGCTGCTAGTATTTTTTGTCACTCCTAATAGAAGACAAGTGGGTTCGTGTAGTTTAAGTTTGTTGTCATGTAAAACAATTTATTATCATTACGAAAATGAAAAAAGAATGAAAGTGAAAAAAAAAAACAGAGCAGAGGGAGCGCGCAAGCGACTGCGCTAATGGGCTGGCCTGCTTCGTCCTATTGTCCAGCCAGATCCTTGCCACGTCAGCGAATATTGCTTAAACACCTTCGAGGTTTAAAATAGACCGGCATCAGAAAGTTCGGTGTGCTAATTTCCGGAATTACAAGTTGAGGGTTCCATTTATCTTTCATCTATAAGTTCAAGGTTTGTTTTGGACTTTTTCCTTGCGTTTGGGTTGGGTTCCAGCTAGCTAAGATAGGATGCTTGTGGTACGTCCGGCCAACTGCGTAGGCGCGTGCTGGTAGCCTCCTACCGTCGGTAAACCGGCCGGAAATTCTTCTGCACGCTGGACCGAGACCTGCCAGCAAACGGCAGCTTCACCGGGAAGACGCCCCTGATATTTCTCACACAATACACTGTTGCAACGCGTTCTGTATACAGCACTGTCTAGTGTAGCGACATGTTGCTCCCGCTGGTTATTCAATCAGCAATCAGCGTCCATGGATCGGTCTCTGGGTATACTACATGCGTGTCCCCGGACGTATCAGAAGTTCACAACAGTGTATATTTTAGGTGCCTTGTCTCTATATGTTCTAGCTCTTGGTCTGCCCGTGCCACAAACGAGGGGACAAACAAACAGTTCAAAGTCTTATCTTTCGTTGTTGCTATCTCCGTTTCAAGTAACCAACACCGACGAGACCAAGTCATGAACAAGAGCAGTAGTATGTTTAGGGATTACTCCCTCCGTTTCAAAATAGATGACTCAACTTTATAGTAACTTTGTACTAAAGTTACTAACTTTATTCTAAAGTTAGTACAAAGTTGGATCATCTATTTTGAAACGGACGGAGTAGTATGAAATACTGCGAAAACCCCGGCCGTCGACGTTATCATGCATGCATGTACTGTGCGCGACGCCCATCAGAATACTGCAAGTCGACACGCGAGTCGGATAGATTTTTGTTTAGATTATTAGATTTCGCTGCATAGTCTTGTTACTCTTGTAGCGACAGTACGTGGGAGTAGCTAGATGGTTCATGCACGCATCCACGGCCGGACATGGCGATGGCGATGCCGTAATGGCCACAGAACGGATCGAGCTCCAGAAGTAGTAGTAGACTAGTAGGGATATTTCACAAAGCAAGGCAAGCAAAAGTGAGGACAGCGACAGGACACATCAAGGCCGGAGAGGCCATTAACGGGTCGACACAGCTCGCGATTACCATCGGTCGTACAGCCAGCCATGATAGCTTGAGACTAATCTCATTATTAATTAATTAATTCCCTACGACTAGCTTAGCTATGGTACCATCAGTTTGGTACATGCATGATGCAAATTAGCCGAGGCTAAGCTAGGTTTGATTAGGATGCCTGCCTGCCGGCAAAAGCCTCCCCAAGAAGATTTTTGATTACCAATTAATTTCTGCAATACTAACCGAGAGATCGATCGAGACCAGGTTAATTAACATATATGCTGAGTAAATAGGCGATTTTTCGATTAAATTAATACAGGAAATAATCACTATCATGGCATGTATGAAATTACTGTTGTACTGATTATGAGCCAGACAAGCATGTACTACACATATAGTAGAAACATCTGCGCGCATAACCTGCTAAGACAGAAATAAACGGGATAGGGATAAACGTGTTATGCCGCCGTATAGATTACATCAGACGGATCACAATTATGTAGAGCAGCTCATGTGATCATTGTATTAAATAAGGTCTATCATCCTTGTTAGGGTAAAACTTACTGAATCATGGCTATAATAAAACTTGTTATGCATGTGTTAACAGGTTGTTCCTGAATGGTAGAAGCACTGAGCTTTGATCATTAACAAGGTGGAGCAACTTTTCATTAAGTGGAGGGAGCTATATGCATGGTAAAGCCTAGTCTTAGCATGATCTCTTTTTGGTTGTGTTAACATCAGATCTTTAGGGAAGGCACTTCCCCCCACTAGTAGAAAAAGGGTCAAATGTGAAGCACATTAGTGCCGGTTTGATTTTGAGCCGGCACTAATGTGTCCATTAGTGCCGGTTCCAACGGCTAGGCGGGCGGAGATCAATAGTATCGGTTCGTGAGCAACCTTTTGTACCGGTTCGTGTCACGAACCGGTACTAATGATGCTGCGTCAGGCTGTGGTCAGGCTGGGGCCCCACGGGCACCTTTAGTACCGGTTTGTGCCATGAACCGGTACTATAGTTTGTTAGTAAGCTGTTTTTTAGTCTCACCTCGTGAAGAGAGAGGCACTAGGAACGGTTTATAAGCCCTGAGTGCAGAGACGATGAAGGAGAGGCGCAATGCTCATCTGCACGTTGCTTAGCTTTAAGCCTTGAGGAATAGTGTAGACTACACAGAGCTATGTGCAGTGCAGTTTGCACTATTCCGAAAGGCTTGAAGCTAATTAACGAGCATTGTGCCTTTTTTTATCTTTAATAACTTATTACAACTCCGGACTTCTTATGTTACGGCAAAAACTGGACGCACTTTGTGTACAAACTGGACAATCTCTTTCGAAGTATCAGGGTTTCTGACGAGAACTCATCTGTTACATGGGCACTTCATTTTTTTAAACTTATTACAACTCCAGACTTTTTTGTGTTCCGTACACACCATTCAATGCGACGTCATCAATTTCCAACACGTTCTGACATCATTTGCTGTTTTTCAGTCATTTACCGATTTGTTTAGAGAGCTAAATGACGGTGAAATTGAAAATCACTACAAAATGAACTCTGAAAATGTTGGAACTTGCCATGGTATCATCATTTCGCCCGCATAGCATGTGCAAAAGAGTAGAGAGGGTCACGGCGAAAACTGGACGCACCTCGTGTACAAACTAGACAATCTCTTTCAGAGTATCAGGGTTTCTGACGAGAACTCATCTGTTACACGGGCACTTCAATGTTTTTTAAACTTATTTGAACTCCAGCCTATTTTTGCGTTCAGTATGCATCATTCAAAGCGACGTCATCAATTTTCAACACGTTCTGACATCATTTGCTGTTTTTCGGTCATTTACCGATTTGTTTAGAGAGCTAAATGACGGTGAAATTGAAAATCACTACAAAATGAACTCTGAAAAGGTTGGAACTTGACATGGTATCATCATTTCGCCCGCATAGCATGTGCAAAAGAGTAGAGAGGGTCACGGCGAAAACTGGACGCACCTCGTGTACAAACTGGACAATCTCTTTCGGAGTATCAGGGTTTCGGACGAGAACTCATCTGTTACACGGGCACTTCAATGTTTTTTAAACTTATTTGAACTCCAGCCTATTTTTGCGTTTAGTATGCATCATTCAAAGCGACGTCATCAATTTCCAACACGTTCTGACATCATTTACTGTTTTTCAGTCATTTACCGATTTGTTTAGAGAGCTAAATGACGGTGAAATTGAAAATCACTACAAAATGAACTCTGAAAATGTTGGAACTTGGCATGGTATCATCATTTCGCCCGTATAGCATGTGCAAAAGAGTAGAGAGGGTCACGGCGAAAACTGGACGCACCTCATGTACAAACTGGACAATCTCTTTCGGAGTATCAGGGTTTCGTACGAGAACTCATCTGTTATATGGGCACTTCAATGTTTTTTAAACTTATTTGAACTCCAGCCTATTTTTGCGTTCAGTATGCATCTTTCAGAGCGACGTCATCAATTTCCAACACGTTCTGACATCATTTGCTGTTTTTCAGTCATTTACCGATTTGTTTAGGGAGCTAAATGACAGTGAAATTGAAAATCACTACAAAATGTACTCTGAAAATGTTGGAACTTGGCATGGTATCATCATTTCGCCCGCATAGCATGTGCAAAAGAGTAGAGAGGGTCACGGCGAAAACTGGACGCACCTCGTGTACAAACTGGACAATCTCTTTCAGAGTATCAGGGTTTCGGACGAGAACTCATCTGTTACACGGGCACTTCAATGTTTTTTAAACTTATTTGAACTCTAGCCTATTTTTGTGTTCAGTATGCATCATCCAAAGCGACGTCATCAATTTCCAACACGTTCTGACATCATTTGCTGTTTTTCAGTCATTTACCGATTTGTTTAGAGAGCTAAATGACGGTGAAATTAAAAATCACTACAAAATGAATAGCAGAAAATAAATAATGCAGAAAAGAAAAAAAACTATATAATTTTTTTTATATTCACAAAGAAACTAAATACAGCAAAAAAAAGTATTCGGAAATAAATAGAAGAAAATTATATAAAAAATTGTTGGGGCGCTGCCCGCTGGGCCTGCCAACCCTAGGGTTTGCAAATACAGGCCCAGAAGGGCTAGAAGGCTCAACGGGCAGCGCGCCAAAGTTAGGCCCAGAAGCCTGCTATAGAGAGGAGTTCGAGACAGCAGCTGCGCCGGGGCTTTTAAACTGGTGCGAGCGCCCCTCGGCTAGCGAGGTGGGACTAAACTTGCCCGCACCGCTCCTGCGCCAGCGCACACCTTTAGTACCGGGTCGTGGCTCCAACCGGTACTAAAGGGGGGCCAAGGGGGGCCTTTAGTACCGGTTGGAGCCACGAACCGGAGTTGAATTAGTTGAATTAATAGAACTAGTTTATTTTTAGTAAGAAAATTTAGATATCTGAGAATTGATGATCTAATTAAAATATTAGTATATGAAACTAGCTACTTTATTTTAGTAAGAAAATTAATAGAACACGTTTATTTTTATTAAATGCTTAGTTGAATTAGTTGAATTAATAGAACTAGTTGAACTAATAGAAGTAGTTGAATTAGTTGAATTAGTTGAATTAATAGAACTAGTAAGTGTTTAATGTTTCACCTATATGAACATAGGAAATGTCGTCTGACGACAAAAAAGATTTCATTAAGTGCGAATTCTGTGAAGACCAGCGCGGCCTGTGCGGCAGAAATTTCCTTGTTGATGATAGGCGCTTCAGCATCAAGCTGGATGAGACCTTCGAAGTGGATACAGTAAGTCACAACGACAAGTCTTTTTTCGTAATTAAGCATGACTTATATATGCTTCATTTGCTTCAACTTATAATTTTTAATTTTCACTATTCTACTAGCACAACCCCTGCCATGCAAGAATTTTTGTCTTGGATAAGATAGGTTTCAGTGCTATGGAAACTGTGGAGGTAAAGAGAGTTTACCTGAAGACCGAGCATGCTGGTTATACTTTCAACGTCAAATTATACAATGCAGACACGTACACCTATTTTGAATGCAAAACTTGGCAAACACTATGCAAGGCTTATGCATTTGAGCCTGATATGGTTATCACCTTTGATATTCGTCCGGAAGATGATATTGAAGGTAATAGGGACATCTGGGTCGATATGCAGACGCCTCCAGTTCTACCATTATGTGAGTTTCTCAACCATATTTATGTCTTTGATATTGTTTATTCAAAAATAGTTGACAACTAATTTCCATTGACAGCTTATTTCCATTCAAGCAAACATGTCCGGCGCTTGGTAGACAGGACCTACTACTGTCCCGGAGCTGAACTAAACTGCGAGGAGATAAGTCATTATGTTTCATGGCTTGAGGATCTTGATGCTGTTAAGAGAAATCATTTTCCTGAATTTGAAAATCTTAGTACTCAAAACGTTCGACCAATAGTGATCGTATTGAACTACGGTCACATGTATTTAGGAAAGATGGTAAGATTTTTACTATTAGTCCTCAGTGCATCTTTTGCATACATTATTTTTCAAGCTAAACTTTCATTGCTAAGTATATTAATTACTATACGATGTTCTTCAACAGGGACTCCCCATGACAGTTGTGCCTCAGTGGATCGAGACTAAAGGTCGCATGTCAATTGTTAGCTTACGGCCAAGATATCCTACAGTGCACATGAGTGCATTCAGGATTTCTGAAAGCGATGAATGCTTAATAGTGAAAGATTGAAGCAAAATTGTTAACTTAGCTAGGATCACTTAGTAATATGGATATGGCATATACTTGATCACTTAGCTAGGATCCACATGCATCCAGTTGAAACTAATCTGCGGTACTTTCACCTAATGATTTAACAACTCATTATAATGTAAAACAATCATTAAATTAAATTGAAAACACAAAACTAAGGAAAAAAATAAAAATAAAAACCAAAACACACCCAAACATTTAGTACCGGTTGGTGTTACCAACCGGTACTAATGTCCTACACGCACCCGGGCCTGGCTCGTGCCACGTGGTGGCACGTTAGCGCCGGTTCGTGCCAAACCGGTACTAGGGGGGGGGGGGGGGGGGAGGGGGGGCTTTAGTCTCCACTCCATAGTGCCGGTTGCAGAACCGGCACTAAAGGCCCTTACGAACCGGTGATAAAGGCAGGTTCTGCACTAGTGCCCATATGGTTGATTTGATTTGGTGTTGAAAACTGCACGCTTCCTTGTCGTAAAAGGGCCATGCATGTTGCTAAAATAAACCAAGTTTGTTACTCCTCCGTGGTTGGTGCGGGCACTCTATTGTCACTAGCGGTTGCCGACTTAGCCGTACATGTCACATACAGGGACAATTTGTTATCCTGGTATGGGCTCTCCTTGTACCTTTTCTGTTATGCTAGTATCATGCTACTGCATAGCTAGGGCAAGATTGCATGCATCTTCTCCATGAATGACTTTGGTTACTTGTCACAATCTAGTTTACATATGATGGCTGCCTTGATCTGCATTGTTGCCATGTTCCCCAATCCTCTTCACCTGCATTTGCAGTGGAGTTGGACTCGGTCCGACGAGCCACGAGCTGCAACTTGGACAATCGTGTAATCTTGTGAGTTGTGTTGGAGGGCTACTGCCACTTTGCTTGCTCCTCTCAAGCCTGATGCTGTGCAAGCTGTCTGATTGACAACAAGGAAAAAAGCGACGCATTTGCAACCTTTTTTGCATGTGATTGAATGATGGACATGGATTAGGAGAGGCTACGGTGTTCCAGAATCTCATTTCTAAATCCCCCAGGTGTGCTGAGTAAAGCGAATATGACGTGACGTGGCCAGCTCGATCGGACATGAGAGGATCAACCAACAATGGTCAGTTTACGAGTAGATACATGGATCAGATCAAATCAACTGAAACTACATGGATCAATCATTGGAGAATAAACAATGCGAGGAGGCCTCGCCGACTCTGGCGGGTAGCTACGGCTAGGAATCCTAGTACTGCTGCTCCCTAGTCTTTTACGAGTGAGCGTGATGGGGTGTTAGGTGCTGCTTAATGCAGATTAGATGCCCGCCATGATTAAGCCGCTGACCCTCGGCTGGGGAGATTACGCTGCAAAGCTGCTTGCTGAGTGAATGGAGAATCCATCGCCTTTTGATTGTGTATGCGCTACCTTTGCCATGCACGAGTTAGGCCGTTACATGATCATGCCTCGTAGGCCACGACCGGCCGGCCCATGCTTGATGTCATCCTGATGCCAAAACTTTAATTTGGCACAAGTTCATTAAACTATACTTGTGAGCTATAAACTAAATCCTTCCCATGACCATGTGCCTCTTTATTAGGACTGAATGATTCAAGCCTTTTCATTAGGACTAGTTTTTTTAGAGAACTTTCATTTGGCCTCGTTAACAATAACCCAAATCCAAATTGGCAAGTACGGTTTGATCAAAAAATTGCCAAGTACGGCGAGCAGATAAGTACTGTAATAGATAGTAATGTTGATGGAAATCATCACATGGAATAGAACAATTTGAGGGGCCAGCTGGACACTCTCGTCTTTACAAGTTCATTCAAGTTGAATAGTACTACTATGCTTGAACGTATATATAAGGTCATTTTGAATGAAATCATCGGAAAGGTGTTGCCCCGCTCATGAATCATGACCGTCGTCTCTTAGCACATATGGAATGAATGGAATGCAAGGGTCCTTCATCATACTAGCACCCTTCGGAACACCATCTCTGGGAAATCATGGAGGAAGCTTGCTCTCCTGGCATAAGATTGTCTCAGTTCAAGCTACTCAAATGAAGAGCCAAGGAAGGCGCAAATTCTTAGAGGTCAACTAATTAGCTCAAGCTGTGTTCACCAAATACCATTGAGCTAATAGACTCTGTGGGGGAAGATAATTTTGTCACTCAAAATTCTAAACGAATGAAGTCATTGCATGATATGGTACGAAGTGGAGTTGGATCCACTAGTAGAAAACAGGGCTTTGGTTCAGCCCTGGCCAGCCCATTAGTCCCGGTTCAGTCACGAACCGGGACCAATGGAGGCATACGTCCCGATTCGTGAGCCCCGGGGGCCGGCCGGGCCTCGTGGGGCATTGGTCCGGCTCGTCTGGACCCATTTGTCCCGGTTCCAGGCACGAACCAGGACCAATGGGCCTCTCTCCTGGCCCAAAGCCATTGGTCCCGGTTCGTGGCTGCCTTTAGTCCCGGTTCCAGCCACGAACCGGGACCAATGAGGTGCCTATATATACCCCCTCGCCCGCGAGCAGAGCACTCCACTGCTCTGTTTTTCTGGCCGGCGAGGGGAGGGCATTTTGGTGCTCTAGCTCACCTCCTATGCACATGAGGTGTTCGATGAAATGCCCGAGCCACACTAGTTAAGCTTTCTCCTCCCCAAACTCGATCTCCAAGCTCCATTTTCCTCAGGATTTGTCTACGTTTAGCGGTCCGTCACGTCCCGTCCCCGTCTTCACCGCCGTCAATCGCCCGCGCCGATCTCGTTGCCGGCACCACCGTGGTGAGCCTCTTGTTCTTATCTTGGACTCACAAACTGGGGCCATTCATACCGAGGCTTGGTATTATTATGCCGTTGGATCAATTGTTACCTTAGTTGTGATTATGATCGCATTTGTTGTTGCATTGAAAGGTTTTACATAGTTTCAATGTATGGTTTAACTAGATTGGTCTCCCTAAATCGCGGTATGAGGGGAGACTGAGTGGAAAAGGCACGCTTGGAGGAGACTCAATAATATGCAGGGACGGACATTCTTGGTCTCACGCACACTACAAAGTTCTACAGAACTCTACCTTGGTGACCCCGTATGTCGATGAACATAAGAACAGTCTGCGCTCCAAACACCCGGAGCAGTGTGACGACTGGATTACATGTGAACACATCAGGACTTTCGGCAGTTGGTTGGAAACACGTCTCAGAGGTTACAACACTGTTTGTGATGAGCTGTCCTCGTTGTCCAGGGGACCATCTTCGACTGTATTGACTTACAAAGGATACGAGATAAATGGGAATGCATTTTACACGATCGCCCAAGATCAAAAGAGCAGCAACCAAAACAGCGGTGTCCGCTTTGATGCAGTAACCAAGAGGGGAAAGGACACATATTATGGTTACATAGTGGACATATGGGAACTTGACTACGGACATGATTTTAAGGTCCCTTCGTTTAAGTGCAAATGGGTCAATATGTTAGGAGGCGGTGTACAGCTAGACCCACGGTACGGAATGACAATAGTGGATCTGAACAATCTTGGGTACACAGACGAACCGTTCGTCCTAGCCAATGATGTAGCACAGGTTTTCTATGTGAAGGACATGTCTACCAAACCGAGAAAAAGAAAAGATAAGGAAGTGAACACATCATACGATGAGCCAAAGCGCCACATAGTTCTTTCAGGAAAAAGAGACATCGCGGGAGTGGAGGGCAAGACAGACATGTCCGAAGATTATGAAAAGTTTCATGAAATTCCTCCCTTCAAAGTCAAGGTTGACCGAAGCACCCAGTTAAACGATGAAGATTATCCGTGGTTACGGCACAATAAGCAAAGGACAGAAGCGAAGAAAAAGTGAAGAATTTCTCTCCACGACTATTATGATGATGCCTTTGATCTAGAATATCCATGATACTTCGAAAAAGATTGTCCGTTTTGTAGTGTTGTAACCCTCTCAACTTTTTAGCACATGCTATTTGGGTGAAATGATGATACCATGCCAACTTTCAACCTTTTCAGAGTTCATTTGTAGTGCTTTTCAATTTCAGGGTCATTTAGCTCAAAAAAATCAGTAAATGCATGAAAAATAACAAATGAAGTCAGAAAGGGTTGAAAATTGATGATGTGGCTTTGAAAGAGATTGTCCATTTTGTACACGAAGTGCATCAGTTTTTCCCGTAACCCTCTCAACTTTTTAGCCCATGCTATGTGGGTGAAATGATGATACCATGCCAACTTTCATCCTCTTCAGAGTTCATCTGAAGTGCTTTTCAATTTCAGGGTCATTTAGCTCAAATAATGAACTAATATAAAAATTAATGATCTGGAAAACTTTTATGAAACTCTAATAGAAAAAAGTATGAAGTAGAAAACTTTAATGAAACTCTAATAGCAAAAGGAATCAACTAAAAAGCTTTTATAAACCTCTAGTATTATTGAAACTAAAATTATATAAAATTTATGCAACTAAATTATCAAAGTATTTTCTGTTCAAAACTAAGCAAAAAGATTTTTCATAAAATAAATAAAAAAAGAAAAAAAGAAAAGAAAATAAATAAGTAGAAACAAAATAAAATAAATAAATAGAAACAAAATAAACTTAAATAAATAAATAGAAACAAAATATAATAAACCTTAATAAAATAAAATAAAATAAGAAAACTTTAATAAAATAAATAAAAATAGCAACAGTAAAAAAGAAAACAAAAAACTAGGAAACAATAAAAAATGGCACCTATTGGGCCACCACGACCTGAATATGACTAGGAACCCAACTAGTTGGGCCAGGATTCAGGCCCGCAGAAGGCCCAGCAGGCCCACATGCATAGCCCAAAGGCCTGCAATTCAGAGGAGTTCGAGAGAGATGGCAGGGCGGCGCTTATAAACAGGTGCGGCAACTCCTCAGCTAGCGAGGTTGGACTAAACATCCCACCGCACCGCGGCTTTGGCAGGCGCATGCCTTTGGTCCCGGTTGGTAGCATTAACCGGGACTAAAGGGGGAATTGGTACCGGTTCGTGGTACCAACACTAGAAGAAAAAGGCCCATTTGTCCCGGTTCTAGAGGGCCTTTAGTCCTGGTTCTGGAACTGGGACTAAAGGGTCGTTACTAAAGCCCCCCCCCTTTAGTCCCGGTTCTTACACAAAACGGGACTAAAGGCCCTCCATGTGGCCGCTGCCTGGAGGTCCACCTTTAGTCCCGGTTGGTAACACCAACCGGTACTAAAGGAAATTTTATGATTTTTTTTTGAAATTTTTTCCCGATTTTCAAATTTCTGAATTATTTTAACCTCTAATCTCTAATCACCCCTCATCACTGCTCAATTTAACCTCTAATCTGTAATCACCCCTCACCATCTAACTTCCCGGACGGTTACCCATCCTCTCACTACCCCAGCCTGAGCATGCTTAACTTCCGGGTTCTATTCTCCCTCGTTTTCAAGTCTGCACTTGTTGTTTTTCCTGACAATACTAAGATGTCAATCCTATTAACCCTCAGGAGTTTAGCTTGAGTATGAAGTCACACATTTCACTGTTTGAGTTTCAAACTATTGTTCTATAAAACAACAATTATTTAGTAACACTAATATTTCTTGAATAAGTAGTTTGACCATTGTTTGACCACAGTTTGACCACAGTTTGACCAGATTTGACTAAAATTCAAAAAAACTGAAATAATTATTTAGTACACTAATATTTCTTGAATAAGTAGTTTGACCATTGTTTGAGCACAGTTTGAGCACAGTTTGACCATTGTTTGACCACAGTTTGACCAGATTTGACTAAAATTCAAAAAAATTGAAATAATTATTTAGTAACACTAGTATTCTTGAATAATTATTTAGTAACACTAATACTTCTTGAATAAACTGAAATTTGACCATAACATTTTTCCTTTTAGAATTTGAGGATTCTAAAACCGGATGCAGATTTTTGTGCTGAACATTTTGATATATTATACGTTTTTTCCGACATCGTATGCAAAAGTTATAGCCGTTTTACATTTTCCCTACAGTTTTTGCAAAACATGTCCAAATTTAAGTATTTTAATTTTCCTAACTATTAGATGTAGTAACATAACTACATCTCGAAGGATTTTAATTTTTGAAGTTTTTATCATTTTCTTTTGCTTTTTACAAAACTGAAAAGGCGATCCGCGCGGGGGGGGGGGGGGGGGGTAGAGTTTGAAAATGTACCATTTAGTCCCGGTTTGAGACACGAACCGGGACTAAAGGGCATTGCACCCTTTAGTCCCGATTTGAGACACGAACCGGGACTAAAGGGCATTGCACCCTTTAGTCCCGGTTCGTGTCTCAAACCGGGACTAAAGGTCTAATATTTAGTCCCGGTTTGAGATACGAACCGGGACTAAAGGGCATCGCACCCTTTAGTCCGGGTTGGTGTCTCAAACCGGGACTAAAGGGCTCATTTGAACCGGGACTAATGCCTTTAGCCACACGAACCGGGACTAATGCTCACATTAGTCCCGGTTCGTGACTGAACCGGGACTAATGGGCTTATCTGGCCCGAACGAAAGCCCTGTTTTCTACTAGTGCAACCGGGACCAATGCCCACCTTTAGTCCCGGTTGGTGCCACCAACCGGGACCAAAGGTCTCTGTTTCCCGCGCTTTGGGCTGCTGAAAAGAGACCTTTGGTCGCGGTTGGTGGCACCAACCGGGACTAAAGAGGGGGCATTGGTCCCGGTTGGTGCCACTAAACGGGACCAATGCTTAATGTATATATAGCAAACACTTAGAAAATTTCAGTTTTCATCTAGCAATTGCCCCCGACGACGCGCGGACCTCCTCGATGCCGCCAGGCTGCCGGACGCCGTCGCCGTCGCCCCCGCCCCGGAGCCCACGCCAACGCCGTCCGCCGCCCGCGCCGTAGCCCTCCGCCGCCCACGCCATCGCCGTCACCCGTGCCCCTGCCCCCGCGCGCCTCCGCACGCCGTACGTCGCCGTCGCCCGTGCCCCTGCCCCTGCGCGCCCCCGCACGCCGTCGCCGTTGCCCGTGTTTCCGTCGCCCGCCCCCGCCGACGCCCTAGCCGCCCCCGCTGTCGCCCTTGCCGGCCGGCCCCGCTGTGAGCCGCCGCTGCCACGGCTCTTTTTTTTTTCATTTTTTAATATATGTTTTTTCCATGTATATACTAGTAATTTGTACAGATTATTATGTATAGTCACGCAGTACTAAATTATTAAATTACAGACTAACAATTTTCTATATGAAGAATGCATTAGGCAAAACCTTTACTTTTTGACTAAATTTTCTATTTGAACATTTCTTTAAAAAAACCAAGCAATACTACTTTATTTGAACATTCTCTGATTTAGGTTAGTGCATTAGATGTTAGGTTAGTGTCGATTTTAGATTAGTTGAATTATATGTTTTTTAGTAAGTGTTTAATAGAATTAGTTAGAAAAATAATAGAACTAGTTAAACTAGTTTATTTTTAGTAAGTACTACTTTATTTGATTTATAGTAAGTTCTTAGTAGTTGAACTAGTTGATTTAATAAACTACTTTATTTTACTATAGAAGTAGTTTATTTATAGTAAGTACTACTTTATTTTATTTATAGTAAGTGCTTAGTAGTTGAACTAGTTGATTTAATAAAACTACTTTATTTTACTATAGAAGTAGTTTATTTTTAGTAAGTACTACTTTATTTTATTTATAGTAAGTGCTTAGTAGTTGAACTAGTTGATTTAATAAAACTACTTTATTTTACTATAGAAGTAGTTTATTTTTAGTAACAAAATTAATAGAACTAGTTTATTTTTTAGTTAAAGCAATTATTCCCGCATCGATGTCGACGATGCCTATCCCGCATCTTCGCCGTCTACTCGGCGAAGGAGGCTTGCTTGATCAGAGGGGCCATGTCCGGGACTGGGCTCCGCCGGGCTGGTATTGGGAGGTGCTACTTTCCGGGGGGCGTAGCTTGGTGAGGAGCCATCCTGTCGTTAACCCGAACCTTGTTTGGTGGCGGTCGCGTGGGCCAGTGACGGTGCCAAGGCTTCCGGACACCGCGGAGGTGGTACATCACCGTGTCAGCGAGGAGGACGAGCACGTCCGTCGCTACATGGTTGCGTTGGAGGGCAGGTTCGACAATACCTGGCAGGTTCTTCAGGGATCTCACTGGAGCTATGATCCTGTGATGGTTCCTTCTCTTCGGGTGTCCACCGCCCGCGCCGATACCCGTGGGCGCTACGGTTCTAGTTGTATTAGCAATGCTATATGTATGATACTATTTGAGGTGTATTAGTGATAATATTCGACGATGTACGGATGCAAGAGATGATGTAGTTTCGCTTATTGAATGCATGCTAATTTGAATACTAATTTATTTTACGATTTGGTTTTGCTTAAAAAATGCTCAAATTGAAAAACTACTCCTACTTTGAATGCTAAAATTGGAGAGCTCCAAGGCGTATGCATTCGATTAGTTGATAGGTTATAGGGTTTTTGTTTTTGCAGAAATCTAGGAGCCCCCTCCATCATCCCCGCCGTCGTCCCTGTCACCGACCCCCCTCCGACCTCGAGGTGAGACCAGCCAAATCTCCATGTCAATATGAGTCCTATAAGATATTTTGAAATGTTTTTGCTCATATTTTCAACCATTGAAATGAAATGGCCATAAAGTTTGAATGCTCATAAGATGGAGATAAAAACATGTATATTTCAGGTTGACTTTAAGTCTGTCGAGTCTCCACCATATAGGAGAGGACGAAGAATCCCGACTGTTGTCGTGGGGGTAGCTTCTTGTTCGTTCCCGTGTGCTAGACAATTTGGTGTAATGCACTCGGAAACGAAAGGAGGAGCTAGCATCACGACAGTCGCAAATGTCAGAGAGGAATCAGTGAGGGAGAGTCTCCACCATATATGAGAGGACGAAGAATCCCGACTGTTGTCGTGGGGGTAGCTTCTCCTTCGTTCCCGTGTGCTAGACAATTTGGTGTAATGCACTCGGGAACGAAAGGAGGAGCTACCATCACCGACAGTCGAATATATACACCACGTGAGCTGAGAGTTTTCAAGAAAAGACTCGACAAACCGATAGTCAACCCATGATGAATAATAATGTTCTAATTTAGTTTTTGTAGTACATATATTTAATTGGACAAGTTTAATCTTTAAATTATGAACATAGGAAATGTCGTACTCGGACGACGAAAGTATCCCGAGGTAGTGCTCCTGGTGCAACGACGACCGAGGTCTGTGCGACAGGTGCCCTCACCTGGACGAAGATCGGCGCTTCAGCATTACGCCCCGGGAGACCTTCAATGTTGAAACGGTACGCAACGACGACAAGTGTTTTTTTCGTAATTAAGCACGACTTCAACTATTTCAACGTGTAATTTTCATCTTTTACAATTCGACTACCTTATCCCATGCCATGCAAGACGCTATATCTTGGAGAGGATGGGTGTCGGTGTCAAAACCGGCGGATCTCGGGTAGGGGGTCCCGAACTGTGCGTCTAAGGCTAATGGTAACAGGAGGCGGGGGACACAATGTTTACCCAGGTTCGGGCCCTCTCGATGGAGGTAATACCCTACTTCCTGTTTGATTGATCTTGATGATATGAGTATTACAAGAGTTGATCTACCACGAGATCGTAGAGGCCAAACCCTAGAAGCTAGCCTATGATTATGATTGTTGTTCTCGTCCTATGGACTAAACCTGTCACAGCCCTAGAATTTGATTACAATTAGTTTCATAAGCATCCATGCATCATGTCTATATTTGTTTGAAATTTGAAATGGGGATGACAAACCCTAGCACCAAATGAAATGCAATTAGGATCAAAATAAAAATATTTTCAATGAACCCAGAATGCCCTTTAGAAAAGTTCATTATTTTTGATAAAAGTGAAAACCTCTGCCAAAAATGATGCACATATTTTTAGGCCATTCTGGTTTTTTGAATTAACTCATATTGTATTTGAATTGGGGCATTTAAATTCTATAAATAATTTTAAATGCTCCAACAATTCTGAAAATACCCAAGGGCCTCTGTAATAATTCAGTTAATGCCCACAATTATTTTCAGGAATTATAAAAATGATTTGGTTTATAAACTAAATCAAAACAGAGAAGAAAACTAGAAAAACTGAAGAAAATAGGAAAGCAGAGAGAGACTGTGTGCTCACCTCGCAGCCACTAGCGGCCCAGCCCACCTCCACCTTGCCAGTCATCTTCCTCGGGGCGCCAGAAGGACAGAGCGCGTGTGGCCGCGGCACGCCGGCACTCGCCCCGCCACCTCCTGCTTCCTGCCGCTGCCCCAACGCGTATGGATGACGCCACGCATCACCCCGACTCTCTCGCCCACCCCCGCTCGTCCTCATCCCCTTCCCCTCTTGCTTCTGTGCTCACCGAGAGGAGGCCGTCGCTGCCGCTCGCCGTAGATGTAGCCAAGATGCTCCCCTCGCCTCCCCATGCTGTCCAAGCCCTCCGCCGCGACACCCTAGACCTCCCCACCGAGCCACGCCTCGCCGGAGGCCCTGCATCGCCACCATCGCCGTCGTCTTCAACCTCGGTCCGCCGAGATCGTCACCGCCGTTCCGCCTGCACCGGACCTCCCCCGAGCCTGCTGAGCACTCCGACTGCGTCGTCATGAGCACCTCGTCGTTTGCCCTCTCCTCTCTTCCTCGTTTGCGTGCCGTAGCCGCACTAACCACCGGACCTGAGAGCTCATCGCCGTCGTAGTTCCTCACCGCCGTGGCCAGGGCCACCCCAGCTCACGCCTGAGTGCATCACCGTGTTCGCTGCACACCTAGGAGCCCGCAGCACCCTTCGGTTTCTTCTCTAGTGCACCGTAGAGTCGACCCCTTCCACGTCCGAACTCCGGCCACCGCGGATGCGCTCGCCGTCGTCGATTCCGGCGACCACGCGGCCTCCCGTGCGGCTAGCTAGATGTGGGCGTGCTCGGGCTACCTTTTGGTGGCCCTCGCGCGTCCAGACGCCGCCTGTAGTGCAGCCCCGGCGAGCATACGCCATAGCTTTGGTCGCCGCCGGTGGAACTCCGGCGAGGACCGACGTGGCGCAGTATTTAGCGCTAATCCCCGCCAGCTCAGCCGCCCTTCAGCCACTGACAATGGGCCCCGCAGCAGGTCAAAGTGCTAGTAAACGCGGGTTTAGCACCGGTGTCACTGACGTGTGGACCCCACACGTTAGTTTTGACCCTGGTCAGCGCTGCTGACTTGCTGACGCAGGCATGACGCAGTGCTGACGCAATTAATCCTTTTCTGGATTTAAATTAATTCAAAAAATTCCAGAAAATAGTATAAACTTCAAAAATCATAGAAATTAATCTATAGCTTAGAATGAAATGATTTATATATGAAAAATGATCAGAAAAATCCATTATATCCATCTGCACTGGTTTCATGCATGTTTAAATAACTTAACCTTGCTGTTTAGTTCAAAACATGATAAAGCACTATTTAAATTTCATAGTTTGAGTTTGGGGTAGAACCTTTGGTTCAAAATGACCCAAACCCATCTGGTTGTAGTTGCACTAAGCCAACACACTCATATTTCCATGTCATGATCATGCATCATATTGTGCATTGCATTGATTGTGTTTCCTTCTGTGTTGCCGGTATTTGTCCCCTCTCGGTAAACGACGTTCCGACGACGTGTTCGATGACACCGATGAAGAACATTACTATCTTCAGAAGCGCTAGGCAAGCAAAACCCCCTTGTTCATTCCGATACAATCCCACTCTCTCGCTCCTGCTCTCTTTTATTACATTAGGACAACAACGATTCAACTGTTACATGTTGCGGTAGCTGAACCCCTTTTCCTCTGCATGACATGTCATTGCCACAGTAAATAGATGAAACCCACTAGCATGAGTAGGACTTGTTTGAGCCCTGATGTGCCTACTGATTCATGCTTGTTTGTCATGCCTGCTATTGCTTAGAGTTGAGTCAGGTTTGATTCATCGGGGATGAATTGGAATGTGGTGAACATGTCCTACTGCTGAGAGCTAAGTGTGTGAACACGATTTGGTAAAGGTAGCGGTGAGAGGCCATGTAGGAGTACATGGTGGGTTGTCTCATTGCAGCCGTCCTCAGGAACTGAGTTATGTGTTTGTGATCCATGAACAGTTACTACCACACATTGGGCTCCGGGCGCTCCAAGCTCTCTCGACTTATTAATCAACCTGATCTCTGTCCAGGAGTTGCAACTAGTTTCTGGTGTTTGTAGGTAGTGTTAGCAGTCTACCAAGTGGTACATGGTACAGGTGGGCTTGGGACAGACTAGGCACCATGGCACGGTGTACCAAGCGTAGATCCATCCGTCGAGGTGGGCTTGGGAACCCTGCACACATCGTTTGGGGCCGTGAGCGACACCCGGCCGGATCTCCTTGCGGATGGAACCTGAATAGGCGATAAACCTGGACTAGAGACTTGTGTGGTTAGTCAGGTCGTGGCCGACTCCCTCGCCAGGCTTCCGCTTGAAGGTTGCCGAGATACACGACGTGTACATGGTGGTAAGTGGCGAGAGCGTGTGTGAAGAAGTAGACCCCTGCAGGGTCAACATCATCTATTCGAATAGCCGTGTCCGCGGAAAAGGACTTCTGGGTTGCCTGTACAGTTCATAGATAAGTGAAAGTGGATACTCTAAAATGCGCAAGATAAGCGTGAGTGCTACGGATGGCGTTCTCGTAGGGAGACGGGAGCGGATCCATAGTGGTGTATTGATATGGTGAATATGTGGACTCGTGTGTGCCACCTCAACAGAGTTATTTGCAGTCGTAGTTCAGGTTAGCCACCGAGTCAAAGCTGGCTTGCTGCAGTTAAACTCCACCACCCCCTTTATTGATACCGATGCATATGTAGATAGTTCTGATGTAAGTCTTGCTGGGTACATTTGTACTCACGTTTGCCTATTTTATGTTTTGCAGAGAGATGTCAGTCTCGCTAGTAGTTCCGTGTGGACTTCGACGTTTAGCTTGATACCTCAGCTACAATCTTGTGCCCTCGGCAGGATCTGGTAGATAGTCAGGCTTCTCAGCCTTTTTCATTTGTAGATGTCTGTACTCAGACATGTTAAGCTTCCGCATGTGCTTTGACTTGTATGCTCTGAATGTTGGGTCAGGAGACCCATGTTTGTAATATCTCGCTCCTCGGAGCCTAATGAATAAATACTTTGAGTCATAGAGTTTTGTTGTGATGCCATGTTGTATTTACACATATCGAGCATATTGTGTGTATGATTGAAATGATTGGTATGTGTGGGATCCGACAACCTAGTTGTTTATCCTTGGTAGCGTCTCTTATCGGGAAATGTAGTCTTGTGCTTCCATGAGCCATAGTAGTCCGCTACAGCCTGGTTCACCAGACCCTGCTAGCCCAGCACTACTGCTCCGGAACACTTGACTGGCCGACATGTGATTCACTTCGTTCCTGTGTCTGTTCCTTCGGGGAAATGTCACGCGGTGACATCCGGAGTCCTGCCTAGCCTGCTACAGTCCGGTTCACCGGAGTCCTGTTAGCCCAGTGCTACAGCCCGGATTCGCACGCTGCTGACCGACATGCTCGATGTTGATTCATGTATGCCTGTCCCCGTAAGTTAGTGCCACTTTGGGTTCACGACTAGTCATGTCGCCTCGGGTTCTCTGTCATATGGATGCTAGCGACACTATCATATATTTGAGCCAAAAGGCGCAAACGGTCCCGGGCCATGGTAAGGCGACACCCGTGGGAATACCGTGCGTGAGGCCGCAAAGTGATATGAGGTGTTACCGGCTAGATCGGTGTGACTTGGAATCGGGGTCCTGACAAAGCCCTCCGGTTTATATAGACACAGGAGGGGGCTAGGGTTACACAGAGTCGTTTACAAGGGAGGAGATCTACATATCCGAATCGCCAAGCTTGCCTTCCACGCAAAGGAGAGTCCCACCTGGACACGGGACAAAGCCTTCAATCTTGTATCTTCATAGTCCAATAGTCCGGCCAAAGTATATAGTCCGGCTGTCCGAGGACCCCCTAATCCAGGGCTCCCTCAGTAGGCCCTAAACCAGGCTTCAATGACGATGAGTCCGGCGCGCAGATTGTCTTCGGCATTGCAAGGCGGGTTCCTTCTCCGAATGCTCCATAGAAGATTTTGAACACAAGGATTGTGTCCGGCTCTGTAAAACAAATTCCACATACCACCGTAGAGAGTATAATATTCCACAAATCTAATATGCTGACAACTTTTCATAACGTGACATCCTGCCGTGGTCCGGTCATTACGAACCGTTTTTCCTAGCCTGCCACTGCACGTGTTGCGAGGCGGTTTTATTGGCACGTCTTGTCGAAGCAGAGATCGTGTTCCCCTTATCACGGGATTCTCATCAATACGGGTGTGGGTAACCCAATCGTGCTTGTTAGTATGACTCCTCGATTTTAGGCAAGTTCCAAACGGCCACGCGGAGGACGTTTGATATTCACCCTCTTTATAAAGGGGCCAAGGCCTGTCCTTTTCTTCTCACGCTCGATCCTTCCCTTCCCCCACCTCGAGTTCCAACACCCAAGGCTCAGGCTAAGCACTTCGGACCTTCAACCATGTCCGGATCCAACCTTCAAGGTCGGTGGATGGCCTCCTCTGTCACAGAGGAGGACATCAAGAAGCTAAGGGAAGCCAGGTATCTGACCACCGAAATCCCGCACAGGCTGCCTGCTCAAGGGCAGGTCATCCCCACTCCCGAACCCAACGAGAGTGTCGTATTTGTTTCCCACTTCCTCCGAGGGCTAGGCTTTAGTCTCGATCCCTTTGTTAGAGGGCTTATGTTCTATTACGGGCTCGATTTCCACGATCTAGCTCCAGATTCCATCCTTCACATCTCGTCGTTTATCGTCGTGTGTGAGGCCTTTCTCCGCATCACCCCACACTTCGACTTATGGCTCAAGACCTTCAATGTGAAGCCGAAGACGATCGATGGGCGACACGCAGAATGCGGATGTGCCATAATAAGCAAATGCACCGATGCTCTATGGCCAAAGGGTTCCTTCCCGGAGGTGTCCAACTTATGGCAGCGGGAGTGGTTTTACATCACAGCTCCCCGAGGTACAAAGTGGGCGGCTGCCCCCGCCTTCCGCTCGGGCCCTCCACCGCAACTGGCATCATGGGTCAACAAGGGGATGGACTGGGGGCCAGTTAATGACGTGCTGGCATTGCAAAGTCGCATCCGAGATCTCCTCAAGAGGGATGTCAGTCTTGTCAAGGTAATGCAAGTTATGCTAGTTCGTCGGGTCCTGCCATGCCAACGTCGATCTCTCCGTATGTGGGAGTTCAACCCGGAAGGACCGCGAACTATTCAGCAATTCTTCGGCGTGACGCTCGAAGAGATGTATGGATTGTTCTTCGGATCATGAATAAAGTGTCCGGACACCACCGAGGATGCGGGTCTCAACTAGAACCGTCTAGATACCCACGTAAGTAATTCTGCGGCCGAACATGCTGTCTTTTTATTTGTCACAACATCATTCTGAAAAAACTGCTCTCGGCCAGGACTGGATAAGAAAGGCGGAGAGGATCAGGTGTTTGACCCCCTTCCCGAAGGCTCACCGGATCCTGTACTAGCCAGGATGCTTGACCACGCACCTTATCAAGTGCCATCAGGGGAAGATAAAGGGAGGAATAAAGAAGCCGAAAGCGGGCTTCACACATTATACATCCAAACCGGGGGAATTAGTGTCTCCGCGAAGGAGGATAATCGGGGAGAAGAATCTAGAATCCCCTCTCCCCAAGGAAGGAAAAGGACCGCCTCTGAAGACTTAGAAACAAAGGTTTCCAAACGAGGGAAGAAACCTTCACCAGGGGGCCCTGCCTCGGAGGGCGTCCTTACCGCACAGCGCCTGCAAGGGGGCCAGCCCTCCACCGAGATGTAAGTGAACAAGAGTACTTTGGTAAATATATCCTGATTTATCTCCGAGGACAATAACTGAGACATATATCTTGCAGTCCGGCTCGTAGCCCTTCTCGACAGAGTTCGTCTTCGGGGGATCTTCTTCCGGAGATGATGGAGAGCGAAACGCCTCCCCCTGTCTCCCCGCCTCATGGGGCGGACGACCCTGAGGTGTCATCAATGAGGATTTCTCCTGATCCGTCAAGGCCAGAAGGTAACCCTTCGGCCACCCGAAGTCCGGAGTATTCGGCTCCTAAGGAGAGCAACAGAAAGAGTCTGGGACTGTCCGGTGCACAACCGGACACACTGATGGGTCTTCTGGAGCAAGCGGCTATCTCAGAGGCGCATCGTACTTTAATGGGTACGGTGGCTGAGAGGATTTCATCTGCCAAAAGTGGGTTGCATGAAGCTTTTACGAGCCTCCTAAGAGGCTTTGAGGTACGCAAACTAATATATATATATTTTTTGACGGTACCGCACACACTAGGTGTGCTCTATACAGATAGTAGCCCCTGAGACTCTGGTTGCTGTCCAGAGGCGGCAAACAGAGGATCATAGTCCCAGGTAATGATCGCGCTGCTTTCATGTGCAGGCGGCTGAGGGTCCGGTGGCTGGCCGGACTGCTGAGTTTGCCGAACTGAGGCGACAGCTTGACGCGGCAGATGCCGACATCGTGCTTGTGAACAAGCGGCTTGACGAGGCACAGGGTATGTATTTTAGGGTGGTCAACAAATATTAAGAGGAGCATGATGCTAGTATCTATAATATGCTGTGACTGCAGATGGAGCTGCCGCCGTGGAGACCCTTCGGGCGGAACTTGCCTGAGCCAAGGAACAAGCCAGGAGAAGTGATGCGGCTGCCCTAAAGGCGGCCGAAGAGTTAAGAGCCGAACAGGCTGCTCATCGCCAGAGCGAAGATAAAATAGCCAAGATGGCTGTTGAGCTGAAAGATGACGCCGTCTGATATGAGCTTCTTGAAAAGTAAAGCCAAGCGAAAGCGGCCGACCTGAAGAAAGCCATGGAAGCAGCCAAGGAAACCCGCTCTAAAATCAGAGCGGCGAAGGAGGAGCTCCATCAAGCCGGAGATATCACGGCTGGGAAGCCCTTTTTGTTGCGGACGAAGTTCGGAGATGCGAAGTATGCCCCTCTGGATCAATTATGGAGTGCTGCAGACGCGTACTTGGACTTGGCAATGAGTGCTGCTGATGCGACTGAGTTTTTCAAAGATCAGAAAGATCATGAAGTGGAAAGGTTGTTCTGGTCGCAGTTCAGTGCTCCAACGCGTCCGCTGCTGTTAAATGAACAAATGGCCGAGTGGGCCAAGCTCCATGGGTTGTCCGGACTTGCCATGAGGTCTGTCGTGGATCATCTTTGGTCGAAGGGACCAAGGCCGAATAGTTATTTTGGTTTAGTGCAACGTTCCTTGGTGCTGTGCCGCATATCGACGCTGTAAAGAGGTCGGCGTGCATAGAGGGTGAGCGGATGGCTCTTGCCCGTGTTAAGACATACTGGGCAGAGATGGAGGCCACCGCTATTGCAACCCGGGGTCCGGCCGTAGGTCAGGTCTCGGCCGAGCACTATTTTGAAGAAGTCCTAGAAGGCGCTCGTTTAATAGAGGCTCAGTGCTCAAAGAGTATCATGTTCGAGTGACATGTATCCCAATTGTAAAAACAATGCTATTTGGATTATAAAGGCTGTGTTTATACTTTTTCCTGAAAGTATTATGATGCCTCATGTGCGGCCGTTTATGTATGTATGTAACCTGAAAGTTTGCAGTCGTCGGCTTCAGCCCCCACGCATATAATGCGGGGGTGTTCAGAAAAGCACGTATTCACACTTGATCCAACGTCTTGGTCCATTAAGGAGGTGATAGCGCGGCGAACAAGGCAATCGGACTATATAGCTTTAACACTTTCACTTAGCCATAGGAGTTTGACGGTGGGGCTACTATATAGCCCCTGGTACTTCCGCGCTCATCCGAATACGGTGCATGTACATACATGACCGGGAAACCGGTCCTTCGTTAATGCGGAGGAATCGCGAAGATTCGGCCGAGTCATCAAGTGGTTGACCAGTCTTGCGCTTTATCATGACAGTCAGTTTTCAGTTTTCTCTACTGAGGTGCTCATCCGGAGGAACCAGGGCACAATCGCAGTAGTTCTCCCGGTGCCACCTTAGCCGATAGAGCGGAACGTAAGGTAGCAAAACACGGGAGCCGGGCAAACCCAACTATTGACCAAAGATATGATTCGGAGCTGATGCATATAAGGCCAAACTCGCGACGCCGAACACTCCCTAAGATATTCGGACTTTACAACATATACTGGGCTGAGTAACGCCCTCGATAATGAGACCTGAATTTCCAGGTACGTGCATTAGTCTGACGTGACGAAATGCCAATAACGCCAGCATCCCTCTCGGTTGTGTTGAGTATTCGGAGGGTGTGAAGCAACAAGAGACAGTAAAAAGGTTTACACAGGGTCTTAATCTAAAAAGAAACCTTTGAGCGGGCCCCTGCTGCACGTCTGCGCCTGTGTCTCCGTTGTGCCGTATACTGGAAGGGTGTAGCACGATGATCATCTGTAAAAGAGAAAAACCCAGGTGAAAGTCTTCGTGCGAAAAATTGGTTATTCTTAATGAACCATTAAAATGCAATCTAAATAGGGTCAAGCCGAACTGTAGCCCTTTTTACATGCGGGAAGCCCCTAGCACCACCTATGGGGGTATATCCATCGACCCGATCTCAGGTTTATCTGAGCTGTTACAGCTAGTGGTGCGCCGGACTCGTCTAACCGTGTCCGCGGTCTTGACGACCGATCATTTATTCTGGTTGGAGAGGCGGTTCAGTGTTCGGCTACTAGAGCCGCCACATATTCCTCCGCACGTAAGGAACGCTCTGTGTTTCCGCTAACTATGATGATGACACGTGGACCGGGCATCTTAAGCTTAAGATAAGCGTAATGCGGTACTGCATTAAAACGAGCGAAGGCCGTTCTTCCGAGTAGTGCGTGATAGCCGCTTCGGAATGGAGCGATGTCGAAGGTTAATTCTTCGCTTCGGAAGTTGTCGGGAGAACCGAATACAACCTCTAGTACTAGAGAGCCCGTGCAGCGGGCCTCTGGGCCTGGTATTACTCCTTTAAAGGTAGTATTGCTTTGGCTGATTCTTGTCGGGTCTATCCCCATTTTGCGGACGGTGTCCTGATATATCAGATTAAGACTACTGCCGCCGTCCATAAGGACTCGGGTGAGATGGTATCCGTCAATTATTGGGTCTAGCACCAAGGAAGCCGATCCTCCGTGCCGGATACTAGTCGGGTGATCCCTGCGATCAAAAGTGATCGGGCAAGCCGACGAAGGGTTGAACTTGGGGGTGACGGGCTCCACGGCGTATACGTCTCGGAGTGCACGTTTGCGCCTCCTCTTCGGTATGTGAGTTGCGTAAATCATGTTCACTGTTTTGACCTCTGGTGGGAATTTTTTCTGTCCCCCAGTGTTCGGCTGGCGAGGCTCATCCTCGTCTTCACTTGGTGTCTCCCTCCCCTTGTGTTCGGTGTTTAGCTTGCCGGCCTGCTTGAAGACCCAGCATTCTCTGTTGGTGTGATTTGCAGGTTTGTCGGAGGTGCCATGAATCTGACATAATCTGTCTAGAATCTTGTTTAGGCTGGACGGTTCATCTCTGCTGCCTTTAAATGGCTTTTTCCGCTGACCGGGTCGAGAACCACTGAATCCGGCGTTTACCGCCGTGTTGTCTGGGCTGTCTTCATTGTTTCGGCGCTTGCTTTTATTGTGTCGCGGTTTCCCGTTGCCATCTCTGACTTCGGATGTGCCTGGGTTGCTGGTGCCGCTACGGGCAAGCCAACTGTCTTCGCCCGCACAAAAGCGGGTCATAAGGCTTGTTAGGGCTGTCATTGTCCTCGGTTTTTCCTGGCCGAGGTGTCTGGCGAGCCATTCGTCCCGGACACTGTGTTTGAAAGCCGCTAAGGCTTCGGGATCCGGGCAGTCCACGATTTGATTCTTCTTCGTGAGAAATCTTTTCCAAAGCTTTCGGGCTGACTCTCCGGGTTGTTGAATTATGTGACTTAAATCGTCTGCATCCGGAGGTCGAACATAGGTCCCTTGATAATTAGCCCTAAAAGCATCCTCAAGCTCTTCCCAACTTCCAATTGATTTTTCGGGGAGGCTTTTCAGCCAGTGCCGAGCTGGTCCTTTCAACTTGAGGGGCAGGTATTTGATGGCGTGGAGATCATCTCCGCGAGCCATGTGGATGTGAAGGATAAAGTCCTCAATCCAGACCCCAGGGCCTGTCATTCCGTCGTATGCCTCTATGTTCACGGGTTTGAATCCCTATGGAAATTCATGATCCAGCACCTCATTGGTGAAGCATAGGGGGTGTGCGGCACCCCTGTATTTGGATGTGTCATGGCATTCTTCTGACGGTTGTAGTGTTCGGTTTTGATTCCGAGCTGTTATTCGGTCAGTGTAGTTGTTTGGGCGGCCATGATTCTGTGCCGGAGCGCGCTTCCCAGATCCGTAGATGGACCTGGCCATACCGGCTTTTTTGTGCAGGTCCTCACGTAAATCGTGCGCTGACTTGTGTGCGACGTCGTTAGCTGCCCTGTCGCGGCCACGGGGTGGTCGATCTGGCTGATCAGCCATTTTATTTTTCGGCTGAATGGGCTCTAAAGCCTCGTCGTCGAATTCAGGCAGCATCTTGCGCTTTGGATCGCTCTTTGTGTGGCGACTGCCACCGTACTTTTCTTCGGTGTCAAGCACTTTGTTCCATCTGCTGTTGAGTGTATTCTGCGCGGCCTTAGGCCTTTGCTTCTGCTTCTTCAGGCTCCTCGCGGTGGCAATAAGCCTTCTATGGAGGTTCTCTTGTTCCAAGTGCCTTTCCGGGACGATGTGTGCATCGTCGTCCGGGCTGTTCTCCTCTCCGAAGACAGGTTGATAAGTTTTACCCTCGGTGTCGCCGTGATCGGACAGCGGCTCCGTACTATGTTCGCCGTCCGCTGGCTCATCCTGCTCCATCGCTGGGTCCATGTGGTCGTCGTTTCCTTTGGAGTCGACCGGGGTATTATTCTTTCTTGCGCTGTTATCGCTGTTTTTGCTGAGGTGGGATTTGGAGCGGTGCCTACGTCATCGCTTTAGTTGCTTCTCGAGGGGATTATCCTTCGCTGCATCCTTCCATTCATCGTCGTTGTTTTCTTTGGGTGTATCCACCATGTATATATCGTATGATGAAGTGGCTGTCCAGCGCCCTGTGGTCGGTGGTTCCTGTTCCTCTCCTGCATCGTCATCCATACCGTCGATGTCTTCAGAGTCGAAATCAAGCATGTCGGTTAAGTCGTCGACAGTGGCTATTAAGTGGGTGGTGGGTGGGGAACGAATTTCCTCGTTGTCCGCTTCCCACTCGAGCCGGACATAGTTCGGCTGAGGGTCTCCGGATTGAGGGCCGGAGTAGCCGCAGGTGTGATCTCCCAAACACCGTCCGATGGCAGAGCTAAGTCATGCTCGTCGTGACTGTGCGGCGCACCTGACATGGCTCGAATCCGTCGAAGATCAAGTCTTTGCGGATGTCGGCAGTATAGTTCAAGCTTCCAAATCTGACCTGATGTCCAGGGGCGTAGCTATCGATCTGCTCCAGATGGCCAAGCGAGTTGGTCCGCAGTACGAAGCCGCCGAATACGAAGATCTGTCCGGGGAGAAAAACCTCACCCTGGATCGCATCGTTGCCGATGATCAAAGGAGCCATCAAGCCTTTACCGTGACGGCACAGTGGAACTCTCAATGAAAGCACCAATGTCGGTGTCAAGACCGGCGGATCTCGGGTAGGGGGTCCCGAACGGGCGTCTAAGGCTAATGGTAACAGGAGGCGGGGGACACAATGTTTACCCAGGTTTGGGCCCTCTCGATGGAGGTAATACCCTACTTCCTGTTTGATTGATCTTGATGATATGAGTATTACAAGAGTTGATCTACCACGAGATCGTAGAGGCTAAACCCTAGAAGCTAGCCTATGATTATGATTGTTGTTCTCGTCCTACGGACTAAACCCTCCGGTTTATATAGACACCGGTGGGGGCTAGGGTTACATAGAGTCGGTTACAAGGGAGGAGATCTACATATCCGAATCGCCAAGCTTGCCTTCCACGCAAAGGAGAGTCCCACCCGGACACGGGACGAAGCCTTCAATCTTGTATCTTCATAGTCCAACAGTCCGACCAAAGTATATAGTCCGACTGTCCGAGGACCCCCTAATCCAGGACTCCCTCAATGGGTTTTGAAGACCATGAAAGTTTCGAAACAAAGAAAATTCACCTAAGGACCCATCATGGTATGGATTTTGAAGTAAATCTGTACAATTCTCAGAGCGCAACCCACTTTGGTTGCCCCAATTGGGAAGCACTTTGCAAGATGTATGATTTTTATGAGGATATGCTTGTCACCATGGATCTTGGTGATCCTGACATCGAGAAGACAATATGGACATTTGGGTCCTTGTTGATACGCTTCCAATTCTACCGCTATGTGAGTTTCTCAAACATAGTTATTAGCTAATTTATATTGTTTATTTCAAAATAGTTGACAGCTTATTTCCATTGACAGCTTATTTTCATTCTTCAGACAATGTGCGGAAGATGGTAGACAAAACCCACTACACCGATGGCTTCGAATTAACTTATCAGGAGAAAAATCATCTGATCGCATTATGTACTAACCTTGAGAATTACAATACCTATTATGATACTCCTCCAAATTATGGTCAATACGTGCCACTAGTGCACGTGTTGAACCACGGTAACTTCTATGGAGATACCCTGGTAAGATTTTTTTACTATTACGACATCCGTGCATCTTTTGCATACTTCTAAAACTAGTACATCATTGCTAACTACGAAGTTATTACTATGTTTTCAACACAAAATCCCGATGGATTGTGTGCCTCATTTGATGTATCAGAACGGTCGCCTTGATGTTTTGAACATACAGCTAGGTCATCCTACGAATCTCACCTGTCCATACCGGATTTCTAAAACAGGTGAACACATGCTAATCAAAGAATGGAAAAAATGTATGGACAGTCGGAAGAAGGTTCTTGGAAGCAAAAGTAAGCGAAGCGCAAGAATTGGAGACCGGATGATCTCCATTCTCCATAATGGAGAGTCATGGCCTATATTGTTTTATGCTATTTTACCTTAAAGAGGGTATTTAGGTCCTACCTAATACTGATGATCATGTGCTAAGAACAATTAAGTTGGGTTGGTTCGATGACTATGAGGATGATGATCGTATGACTTGTTATTAATAACGAGTAGAAGTTGTATGATGATGATTAGTAGATCTTGTTATTATGATGATGCATGATGCGAGCATGAAGAGTTATTATATATCAGTGGGTGAAATGAACATGGATTGGATAGAAGTGAAGGCAATATGTGGTGCATGTCAAAAGTAGTACTAATCCAAACTTGATCAAGTTAGGATTAGTATTACTTTCGACATGCACCACATGTTGCCTTCACTTCAATCTAAGCCATGTTTAGGCATAGCAGTAGCGTTGGTAAACCAAGTACGGAGATAAGAGAGGACACTTCTCTCTATTAGCTAGCTAACACCCTAAAATAACCCCCCAAATCCCCCTAAACTCACCCCCTTTCAAAAAAAACCTCAGCTCCTACCAGCTGCTGACGCGTGGATGCCTTTTGGTCCCGGTTGGTGCTACCGGGACAAAAGGCCCTCCTGCCTGGGCTCGCTGCAGCGGCCACGTGGAGGTCCATCTGTCCCGGTTGGTGTAAGAATCGGGACTAAAGGTATAGGGCTTTAGTACCGACCCTTTAGTCCCGGTTCCCCAACCGATACAAATGGGCCTTACGAACCGGGACAAATGGCCCTTTTTCTACTAGTGATCTTCATGGTTCTAGCCCTTGGCCTGCCGTATGTGCCACAAAAGAAGGGGGCAGATAAACAGTACAAGGTCGATCGTGCGTTGTTGTTCTTTCTTTCAAGTAATCAACACGGATGAGATCCATGTCATAAAAAGAAAAGAAAATCGTAATTCCCATGTATATTTCCTAGTCATGAACAATTAGTACGTTTAGGGATTTTTCTTAACACAGTACAGACACAAGCGCTTATGTACATGTGCATACACTTGTTAGAAAATATTGTTCCGTTGTAATCTCCAACTCCTTTCCTTTACTTGTTCTACTCAAACTCCTGTAAACTTCCTTGCACGCCAAGGCACGGCTTCGGCCACATCAATATATACAAGACCGCGGCTCCCCTCGAGGGAGTAGGAACGCTTATCATCTTACATGGTAATCAAAGCCACCTCTTCTCATACATCTAGCCACAAATCAAAATCCTAAACCACATACCATCGTCTCCATGGCATCCTCAGCCAGCGTCGCCCTTAACCTTGGTTCGCTGCCGTTAGAGAAGCTCGCAAGAGGAAACTTCATCCTTTAGAAGACTCAGGTTCTCCCAACCTTGCGAAGTGTGCAGGTTACTGGGCTCCTGGATAACTCCGACGCTGCTCCGCCGAGGATGGTGGAGATCACGAAGCCGGACAAAACCACGGCCCTAGAGCCGAATCCTCTGTACGGGCCCTGGATCGCCAAAGATCAGCATGTCCTATCATATTTACTCAATTCTATGTCTCCAGAAATCCTTGCACAAGTCGTCGGGAAGGACTCCACCTACGAGCTCAGGGTGATGGTGAAAAATCTCTTCGCCTCGCAATCACAATCCCGGATCACAAATCTGAGGATCGCAATCACCAACACCAAGAAGGGCACCATGTCGAGCTCGGTGTATATGGCGAAGATGAAGAGCCTTGGGGACGAACTTGCTGCTGCTGGGCGTCCCGTCTTTGACCCGGAGATGGTGGACTACATCCTGGCAGGACTCGACCGCGACTACGACTCCGTGGTGGCGGCGATCGGCGCTGTCAAGAACACTATCACCGCCGACGACCTCTTTGCTTAGATCTCTGCCTTTGATCAGAGGATGGAGATGCTGGGTGATTCGTCCTCAGGGGGGTTTCATTCATCGGCCAACGCAGTCTACAGAGGCCGTGGCCAGTCCTGCGGCAGACCTTGTGGGCGAGGAGGAAGGGGGCGGGGCCGTGGTGATCGCGGTGACCGCCAACCCTCTCTTGCAAACAGAAGCAGCGGATTCAGAGGACGCCCTCGACAACAGCAGCAACAGCAGGTGCGTGAACAGTAGCACGACTACCCTGAATGTCAGATATGCTACAAGCATCATCCAGGAGGTGCACGTGTTTGCTGGTGGCGCTAGGAAGAGAATGATCAGGAAGAGAAGGAGGCGCATGTTGTCTCCTATTGCGTGGATACAAACTGGTACGCCGACAGTGCAGCAACAAATCACATCACAGGTGAACTTGAGAAGTTGACAACACGGGAGAAGTACAACGGAGGCGACCAAATTCGCATGGCAAGCGGTTCTGGTATGAATATCACTCACATTGGTAGTTCAATTGTTAAAAACCCCATGAAAAATTTGCAATTGAAAGATGTCTTGCATGTCCCTCAAACATCAAAAAATCTTGTTTCAGTTCAACGATTCGCCCTTGATAACAATGTTCTCATAGAATTCTATCCTTATTTTTCCTTGGTTAAGGACTTGAGAACAAGGAGAATCATTCTTAGAAGACGGTGCGTGAGAGGCCTCTATCCACTCATATCATCATCATCTTCTTCATGGTCCAATGAACAAGCCAACATTGTCACCAAGCCATCATAATCAAGGTGGCATAGTCGTTTAGGTCATCCATCTTCAGTCATAGTTAAATATGTTCTTAGCAAAAATAAACTCTCTTATGAGAATAGTGTTGAGTCAGTTTATGATCCGTGTCAACAAGCAAAAAGTCATCAATTACCTTATCCCATCTCTACTAGTGTGTCTACTGCTCCTCTACAACTTATATTTTCAGATGTATGGGGGCCAGCCCCTACTTCAGTTGCGAGATTTTCTTATTATGTAAGCTTTATTGATGACTATAGTAAATTTACTTGGATTTATTTGTTAAAGAAATGGTCTGATATCTTCGAAGTTTTTATCAATTTCCATAATCTTGTTGAACGCAAACTGAACTCTAAGATCATTGCTATGCAAAGTGACTGGGGTGGTGAGTATGAAAAATTGAACTCTTTCTTCCAAAAACTTGGCATATCACATCATGTTTCTTGCCCTCATGCTCACCAACAAAGCGGATCTGCTCAAAGAAAGCATCGTCACATAGTTGATATGGGGCTCGCATTGCTCGCAAATGCATCCATGCCACTTAAATTTTGGGATGAAGCATTCTTAACTGCCACGTATCTTATCAATTTGCTTCCAAGCAAAGTTATCAAATTTGAAACACCCATTACACGACTCCTTGGTGTCACACCAAACTATACATCACTTCGTTTTTTCGGTTGTGCAAGTTGGCCCAACCTTAGACCCTACAATACACGCAAACTTGCTTTCCGCTCCAAAAAGTATGTCTTTTTAGGCTATAGTCCCATGCATAAAGGGGTTAAATGTCTTGATGTTCCTAGTGGTAGGGTCTATATATCTCGAGATGTTGTTTTTGATGAGTCCGTTTTTGCGTTTGCATCACTTCATCCCAATGCCGGTGCACTTCTCCGCAAGGAAATTCTTCTTCTTCCTCCACGTCTTCGGTCTTTTGATCATGCGGGCGACAATTGTACTAATCAAATTGAAGATATTTCTGCTGGTACTTGTTCTTCTTTGTTACCTATGCAGGTCCCTAGAGAAAAGGGGCTCAAAATGATCAAAATCCTAAAAATATAGCTCAAGTTGATCCTATATTGCATGCTGAGGAAGAAGACGAACCTGGCACGGACAACGAAGGCGATCCGGCGGCGCCTGGAACTCCTGTGCACATGCAGACCTTGGATCGCGCGAGCAGATCCGCCTCAGATCGCGCCTCCGTCAGCTGCAGCAGCGAATCAAGGGAGGGCCACTCCCGCGCCGCCACCTCAGCAACAGGCGGGACTAGCAGCGGGGTCGGATCCCCCTCACCCCGCGTGCGCCTGCAATCGTGGTCGGGCAGCGAATCTGCGTGCTGGCCTGGGTGCTTGGCCCTCGTGTGCATACCAGGGAGGCGGCCACACCAGCAGCTGCGGGATCATCTGCGCAGGAGGCGACAGATTCGCCTGTGTCAGCACATGCATGCTCGTCAGGATCTTCTGTGGCGAGTATTCCTGAGGTCTAGCCAGCAGCTCCTTCACGGGTTATGACCCATCTACAGAAAGGTATACGGAATCCTAAAATAAGGAAAGATGGAACTATACCATATGGAATGTTGTGTATTTTAGGAGAACCAACAACGTTGAGTGGTGCACTTGATGATCCTAAGTGGAAGAAGACAATGGATGAGGAATATTCTGCACTTATGAGGAACAAAACCTGGCATCTTGTACCAAATCAGAAAGGCAAAAATATCATCGATTGCAAATGGGTGTACAAAATTAAAAAGAAGGCAAATGGCTCCATTGACAGGTATAAGGCACGTCTAGTTGCAAAGGGCTTTAAGCAACGTTATGGTATTGATTATGAGGACACCTTTAGTCCTGTTGTGAAAGCTGCAACTATCAGACTTGTGCTAGCCATTGCTGTATCTAGGGGTTGGAGTCTAAGACAGCTAGATGTACAGATCGCGTTTTTGCATGGTGTTCTGGAAGAGGAAGTGTTTATGAGACAACCACCTGGATATGAGAATAAGAAGTCACCACAGTATGTTTGCAAGCTTGACAAAGCACTCTATGGTCTAAAACAGGCACCAGAGCATGGTACTCCAGATTAAGCTTACAGTTGAAATATCTTGGTTTATTCCCTCTAAGGATCAAGTAGCAGACGGCTTTACAAAGACCTTACCAGCAAGACCATTTAAGGAGTTCAAGAGTAATCTTAATCCAGGATAGTTAAGATTAAGGGAAGGTGTTAGAGAATATTGTTCCGTTGTAATCTCCAACTCCTTTCCTTTACTTGTTCTACTCAAACTCCTGTAAACTTCCTTGTATGCCGAGGCACGGCTTCGGCCACATCAATATATATGAGACCGCGGCTCCCCTCGAGGGAGTAGGAACACTTATCATCTTACAACACTAACCCATATGAACGCACACACACCCTACTCCTCTAAACATTTAGTACGTTTAGGGATATGCTAGAGCTAATCAATTGCTTTATTCATTTCTTTCTACTACCAGATATACGTATGTACAGTACAGGTACACGTAGTTAGGACGGCCGTCAACCTATCTGCCCGCAAGTAAGCGTATGCCGACTACAGCCGATCGACTACTCCGTGGATCGATCAGATGGAGTAAAATACTGCCAAATCCCCAACTCTTTGCCGCCCGTCGGTAAAGAAAAAAAACGAAATGACCGTTGCTGGTAAAACTCATCATCATGTGCTATATATGCGCAACGCCCATTAGTTTACCAACGAAAATCCTGCGCAACGCCCATTAGTTTACCAATGAAAATCCTGCGAGTCGACACGCTGGATCGAGTTGCATCGATTGGGTTTCGATTAGGGCTTGTTTGGTTACTTTCTCCACGGGCCTGGCTAAGAGAGCAAATACGAGCCAGACTGAGCAGGTCCTGGGTAAGGAAAAACAAGGCCAAGAACATAGATGACAAGTTGATTGGTTGCCTGCATTAGAGGTCTTGTCATTGGATGCAATTTTAACCCGGCGTTTGGTTGCATACATGCATATGATTACCAGCGCTAACAACAAAACTTAACAGCCATCAGGTTGGGCTTGACATTTTGTTGCAAAGTGTTATAATATAGTGTCTAGCACAACAACGTGTTGTCCTCTCTTAATTACGCCCATTAGTTTACGAACGGAAATCCTGAGAGTCGACACGTTGGATCGAGTTGGATTGATTGGGTTTGGAATAGATTAGATTCGTTTGTAATCCATCCATCAATTTGTGGATCAATCGCTGTTAACCACTGGTTCCACTTTTTTTTTAAGTAATCCATCGATGGTAGCTATTTGGTCTTGTAGCAACAGTACTACATGGCCTATTGGCAACAGCACAAATCGAGTTCGCAAAGAAAAGGAAAAAAACCAAGGAAAAGAAAAGAGGGTGCATGCAGTAGTAGGGCCGTTTGGAGGCCAGCGGCAGGACATACCAATGATGGAGTAGGCATTAACGGGTTGACACAGATCGCGATTATCATCGGTCGTACAGCCAGCCATGACAGCTTGTGACTAATCGCATTAGAATTAATTCGCTACCACTAGCTTAGCTATATAGTACCATCAGTTTGGTACGTGCATCATGTAAATTAGCTGACGCTAAGCTAGGATTTATTAGGATGCCTGCCGGCAAAAGCCTCCCCAAGAAGATTTTTTATTACCAATTAATTTCTGCAGTATACTAACCGAGAGATCGATCGAGACCAGGTTAATTAACATATAAATGCTCTGTCAGTACACTAAAAAGGTGAAGAACACACAAGTTAGGGATGAAGAACAATTGCTTGATCAGCTACTAGAGCAACTGGACAGTATTTTTTTTGTTTGATGGTCATTTTTTTTTCCGTGTTTTACGATTTTCTTCTTTTATATATGCCCTGGATGGAAGTTGCTGCCACTTTGCTTGCTCCTCTCAAGCCTGATGCAGTGCAAGCTGTCCGATTGACAGCAAGGAAAAAAGCGATGCATATTCCCGCATTTACAACCTCTTTTGCATGTGATTGAGTGATGGAGAAGGATTAAGAGTGGGCTACCATGTTCCAGAATCTCATTCCTGAATCCCCCAGATGTGGTAAGTACACCGAATATAACGTGACGTGGCCAGCTTGATCGGACATGAGAGGATCAACCCAACATTGGTCAGTGAGTGAGTATGTGATGACCTTTTTTTGCCAATATTCCTCATGTGCTCTAGCTTTGATTCTTTTGGAATCCAAGTGCTTGTAGAGTTCAAACTGTTTTTTTTTGGGTCACCTAAGAGTTTATTTGTACATGCTCTTATCTCTGCTTGAGACACCTAGAAGCTTTCAAAATAATTAGATGCACACAGCCAACAGGTCCAGTCCTACTTAAAAGCAAACATAATAGGCTGACACAGCCAACACATTAAAAAAGAAAGTAAAGCCAGCCTAGGATGTAGCTGATCCTAACCGAAGGTCACACCACCATCCATGGGGGTAGAAAACCTCTCTGGCCGAACGCTCCAGCCGAGTAGACGCCATCATAAAAAGGTCTCTGTCCTCCGGCCTCTGCAGGATAGACCACGTACGGAGCCATCACGAACATATATGCATAACCTGCATAGGAGATGGAACACATTTATGGTCAAAAACTATATCATTCCTGGTGAGCCACAGCGCCCAACATAAGGCGGCTGCCCCCACAAGGATGTGAGCAGAAAATTGTTTATCTATTCCCCACAACCAATTACCAAACATATTCCGTGCACTACGTGGGGGGTAAAGATTCGACGCTATCTGCACAATGGCCCAAACCGACCGTGCAAACTTGCACTCGAAAAATAAGTGTTTAATGGACTCGTCATGATGGCAGAGAACACATTTTTTGCAACCTTGCCAGTTCCGTCTTGCCAAGTTATCCCTAGTTAAGATCACCCCTTTGTTAAGAAACCATAGGAATATCTCCACTTTTAGAGGGATTTTTAGCTTCCACAATTTCCTGTTATCAATCGGAACCTCGTTATGGACCAATGCATCATACATGGATTTTACTGAAAACTTGCCATTCTGATGCAATTTCCATCTAAAAATGTCCGGCTCATCAGACAACTGTACGGCCTCCAAACGGATGAGCAGTTCATTGACGAGGTCCAAGAAGGTCCCTACGAAAAGAAATGTCAGGATTTGCCTGACCCAAAACTTGTTTAATCGTGACAAACTTATGTCTAACAATCCTATACAAGCTTGGGTATTGAACGCTAAGCGGATTAGTCCCCAGCCAGGTATCTTCCCAAAACCGTACTTGGGAACCATCCCGGACCGAGAACGAACCAAATTGGAAAAAGAAATATTTAGCTTTCATCACCCCACTCCAAAAATGAGAATCACCTGGTTTCCAGTATACCTGAGATATTGCTTTGGATCCCAAATATTTATTACGAATGATTTCCTGCCAAACGCCCTCCTCAGTGAGTAGTTTGTACACCCATTTGCTGAGAAGAGCGATGTGTTTAATCTCAAGGTCCTGGATTCCAAGACCCCCTTGGCTTTTAGGTCGACATAATACATTCCACCTAGCAAGATGGTATTTCTTGGTTTCATTATCGCTCTGCCAAAAGAACCTTGATCTAAAATAATCTAGGCGTTGCATCACTCCTTTTGGAAGATGAAAGAATGATAACATGTATAGAACCATATTAGTGAGGACCGAATTGATCAAAATTAGTCGACCCCCGTAGTACAGGAGCTTGGCCTTCCAACTTGCCAAGCGTTTCTCCAGTCTCTCTTCTACTTGCCACACTACCTCCAGACACAAAACTCTCTATCCATCGACACCATGTACTAGAAAACCCTTTCATGCGTAATGTTTGCAATAGAAAAGGCCATTTCACTTTATCATAAGATTTTTCGAAGTCGATTTTAAAAATTTCTCCATCTAGCTTTTTGTGGTGAAGCTCATGTACCGTTTCATGCAGAACAACAACACAATCTAAAATATTATCATCCTTGCATAAACGCTGTTTGGGTAGGTTTGACCACATGGTCATCCACCCCAGCCGGTTAGTGGCTACCTTTGTAAAGATTTTGAAGCTTAAATTAAGAAGGTAAATCGGTCTATATTGTTGAATCCGACTGGCATCTTTAGTCTTAGGTAGAAGAATGATTTCCCCAAAATTTAAGCGGGAGATGTCAAGTTGGTGCGTATGCAGCTCATTAAACAACTGAACCAAGTCCAACTTAATCAGTTCCCAAAAGCATTGATAGAACTCCTTCGGAAAACCGTCCGACCCCGGCGATTTATTGTGTTCCATCTGAAACACCGCCGCACGAATTTCCTCCTCCGAGAATGGAGAGGTTAGGAATTCGTTTTCCGCAGCAGAAACTTGATGGATATCTTGAGTAAAAGACTAATCCATCAGAAGAGTTGTATGAGCTAAAGGTCCAAAAAGATCTTTATAATAATTCGTAAGAAAGTTTTTAAGTTGTGCATCCCCCTCGATCTGACCCTCCTCCTGTTCTAGAGCGAAGATACGTTTCTTCCTATGTCTGCCATTGGCCAACATTTGAAAGTACTTCGTATTATCATCCCCTAGGACAACAGAGTCCGTCTTGCAACGCTGGTACCATTTGATTTCCTCTTCGCGCAAAAGACGGGCAATCTGCTCATTAAGATGACTTTTTTGGTCAATCTCCGTGGGAGTCAGAGGCCTCACCTCCGCGATTTTATCTAGAGTATCAATTAATGTAGAAAGTCGCAACTTTTCTTTCTTATAGATTACAGCTGTGTGTTTAGCCCAACCACGAAGGAATCGGCGCAGAGCGCGAATACGATTGTTGCATCGTTCAATTGGGGTATTACCACGAGGTTGACGTTGCCACACTTTTTTAACCGGCTCATGAAAACCCTCTCTAGTGAGCCATCCCAGTTCAAATTTGAATTGGTGAAAATTCCCACTAGGAGCAGCCAAACCAAAATCAGCAAGCAAAGGTGCATGATCCCATGTGAGGTGTCTGTAGGTCATCTGTTTATTTTCATCTGCATTGGCAGTATGCAAGAAGCTTTCTAATTAAGCAGGACATTCCACATAGCGCTTAGACCAAGAGGTCTGTAGGAGAGCTTCAGGCTGATGCTTCCCAGGCCTGGGGCGACCACCTATGGATGGCAAGATGGAGACTGTTGCCATGAGTAATAGTACATTTTGGAAGTATATAGTGGTACGTACTGGACGTCCGTTGGTGAGACGAGCCTGGAGTTGTGGAGTGTATCTTCGAAACGCCGAAGCAGGACCAGAAAATCGACGGACCAGACCACTGATTTTTGCTTCTTCTTCTGAAAAAAATCTATAGTTTGTTTCGCTGAAACAGTGCCTATTTTATTTGTCAGTGTGAGTAGACGACCAATGAGCTAAGGATGCGACGAAATCAGATCAAATCAACTGAAAGCACATGGATCAATCATTGGAAGAACACGCCATGAGAGGAGGCCTCGCCCACTCTGGCCGGTAGCTATGGCTAGGAATCCTAGTACTGCTCCCTAGTATTTTACGAGTGAGCGTGATGGGGTGTTAGGTGCTGCTTAATGCAGCAGATTAGATGCCCGACCCCCGACGGCAACCGGCGATGGCTACGTCGATGGCCGCCGCTATGATTAAGCCTCTGACCCCTCGGGGGAGATTACGCTGCAAAGCTGCTTGCTGAGTGAGTGGAGAATCCTAGGCTATGGCCTTTTGGTTATGCATGTGGCCTTGCCATGCACGAGTTAGGCAGTTAGCGCGTATGATGATGCCTCGTAGGCCACACCCGGCCCATGCATCTGCATGATGCCATCCTGATGCCAAAAATTTGTCACCAGGGGATTAAACTAAACTTATGAGCCGTTTGATTCCTTCGGTTCTTGTTGTATGTTGCCCATGTGGCTTGGTTAGCCAAAGTACACCGAATGATTCAAACCTTTTCATTTTGACCAAGAATATGGAGGAACCAATGCAAACTGGCAAGTAGTAGGACGAGCAAATAAGTAATAGCTTGTAGTACTATGTTGTGGATAGAAATCATCACATGCAATGGAACTATATTTACATGTTTATGCAAGTTGATTACTACTATGCTTAAAGTACAGATCTGGCCATTTTGAATGAAAATCATTGGAAAGGTCTACGTTCCTCCCTCATGAATCATGATGCTCGTCTCTTGCCACATGTGGAATGAACCAAATGTGGGGTCTCTCGTTGTACTCGCACTCTTCTGAACACCATCTCCCGAAGAATTGTCGATGAAGCAACTCTTTGGTGCCTCGCAGGGCGAAACATTTGAGTATTCTTATGGCAGGGGAGTAAGCTCCCTTTAAAAGATTCTCGCCTAGCCCCCGTCCCGGTGATGCGTCTAGCATCGTAGGAGGGTGTGTGGAGGTGTGTATCAGACAGATCTCGCGGGATTTGTTCATTAGTTGTTTTTGGTGGATCTGCTCGGATCCGTTATTTGTTCGTCTTTGTTCACGTGTTTTTAGGTTGGATCTTTCTGATATAAGCTTCTCTTCATCGGTGGCGATTGTTGTTCTGGTGCATTGGTCCTATAAGGCCTTAGCACGGCAACTTCCCGACTGTCTATACAACAAGTTATGCCTGGCTGCCGTGAAGGAGGGGTGATGACGGCGCCGTGCCATCGGCTCGCTTCAATGATTGTAGTCGTCACTACGTGGTCTACAAATCTAAAAGTAATTTTTATTATTTCTGGTGTTCGATATACTGCGATGATTGAAGATGAACAGATCGAAAGTTTCCCGCAAAAAAAACTTATTGTGCCTCTTGACCTTTGTACAATTAAAATCTCTTACCTACGGTAGCCTATACACCAAGCACGTGAAAAAGGTATTGCATCAGTCACTCTCATTCAGACTGCTAGATAATCCAACGTCCAAAAACAGATCACACATTGTTAATTTTCAACCTCCCCTACTTCTTCCTCACGCAGCATGTAGCCTACCCGCTTGTTGTCGCCCCTTGCCGCTAGTGGACGCGCCCTTCCCTCGACATGCCCCACTGTTGTTGATGTGGGCGTCGCCTGCGGGGTTCTCCTGGTTGATGTGAGCGTCGCTCGCGGGGTTCTCCTGGTTGATGTGGTCGTCGCCCACGGGGTTCTCCTGGTTGATGGGGTCGTCGCCCGCGGGGTTCTCCTGGTTGATGTGGGCGTCGCTCGCGGGGTTCTCCTAGTTGATGTGGTCGTCGCCCGCGGGGTTCTCCTGGTTGATGTGGTCGTCGCCCGCGGGGTTCTCCTGGTTGATGTGGGCGTCGCCCGCGGGGTTCTGCTGGTTGATGTGGGCGTCGCCCGCGGGGTTCTCCTGGTTAATGTGGGCGTTGCCCGTGGGGTTCTCCTGGTTGATGCCGTCGTCGCCCGCGGGGTTCTCCTGGTTGATGCATTGTTGCCTGCGGGGTTCTGCTGGTTGATGTGGGCGTTGCTCGCGGGGTTCTCCTGTTTGATGCCGGCGTCACCCGCGGGGTTCTCCTGGTTGATGCCATCGTCGCCCGCGGGGTTCTCCTGGTTTATGTGGGCGTCGCCCGCGGGGTTCTCCTAGTTGATGCCATCCTCGCCCGTGGGGTTCTCCTGGTTGATGCATTGTCGCCTGCGGGGTTCTCCTGGTTGATGTGGGTGTTTTCCGCGGGGTTCTCCTTGTTGATGTTGTCGTCGCCCGCGGCGTTCTCCAGGTTGATGTGGGCGTCGCCCGCGGGGTTCTCCTGGTTGATGCCTCCGTCGCCCGCTGGTTCTCCTGGTAGACGTCGTCGTCGCCCGCGGGGTTCTCCTAGTTGATGTCGTCGTCGCACGCGGGGTTCTCCTGGTTGATGGTGTCGTCGCCCGCGGGGATCTCCTGGTTGATGCCTGTTAGAATATGTGTTTAAACCTATTGTAATCTAAACCTTCCTCTATCTGAACTTCTCTCGTCTCCTTCTCTGAATCCTCATCGATGAATCCTAGCGATCGTCGTAAGCTTGTACGCCACGGCAGGGGATTTTCCTGTCTCTCATAAATAAACACAACGCGGCTCCCATCGGGAGTAGGAACTCTTCCACCAGATCAATCTACATGGTATCAGAGCTAGCCTCTTCCCTTCTATCTAGCAAAACAGAAACTGAACCCTATCTTCGCCATGGCCGCAAGCTCAAGCGCCGTCGTCCTCAACCTCGGCGCATCTCCAACAGAAAAGCCTGCAAGGGGAAGTACCTCCTGTGGAAGGCGCAAGTAATGACGGCGCTGCATGGAGCGCAAGTGACCAACCTCCTTGATGGTAGCGACGCCGCACCACCGAAGACGGTGGAAGTTACCAAGGCGGACAAGACCACGACCATAGAGCCTAATTCTCTATATGGTCCGTGGCTGTTGAAGGACCAGCAGGTCCTGAGCTACTTGCTCAATTCGCTGACCCCGGAGATTCTCGCACAAGTCATCGGTAAGGAGAGTGCCTATGATCTTTGGATTGCCCTTACTACCTTGTTCGCTGCGCAGTCTCAGTCTCGGATAACAAATCTAAGGATTGCAATCCCCAACACCAAGAAGGGCAACATGTCGAGCAATGCGTTCATCGCTAAGATGAAGAGCCTCGGAGATGAACTTGCTGCAGCGGGTCATCCAGTAATCGATGGAGAGATGGTGGATTACATCCTGGCTGGACTCGATTGGGATTATGATCCAATTGTAGCAGCAGTTGGCGCCATCAGGAACTCTATTACGGTCGATGATCTCTTCTAACAGATGTCTGCCTTCGACCAGAGGATGGAGATGCTAGGAGATGGACCAGGCGGCTTTCGCTCCTCTGCCAACGCTGTTTACAGAGGGCGCGAGCAGTACAGACCAAGAGGGAACCGTGGGCGAGGAAACAGGGGGCGCGGCCGTGGTGATCGCGGTGATCGCTCCTCCCCTTCTCCTGCTCGCAGCGGCGGCTACGGCGGCCACCAGCAACGCCCACGACAACAACTACAGCAGCCACAACAGCAAGAACGAGATTATCCCGAATGCCAGATCTGCTACAAGCATCACCCCGGCGGCGCAAGGGCCTGCTGGCATCGGTATGATGAGGATCATGATGAAAAGAAGGCCAACATCGTCACAAACTCCTACGGGATCGACACACACTGGTACGCAGATTCCGGCGCCACTGAGCACATTATAGGGGAGCTTGACAAGCTGACGATGAGAGAAAGATACCACGGAGGTGACCAAGTGCACATGGCAAGTAGTTCAGGTATGGACGTTACTCACGTTGGAAATTCAATTGTTAAAACCCCCTTAAAGGACTTGCATCTAAACAATGTTTTACATGTCCTTGATACATCCAAGAATCTTGTCTCTGTTCATCACTTTACCCTCGACAATAATGTTCTCATAATTTTTTACCCTTACTCTTTTGTGGTGAAGGACTTGGCAACGAGGAGAATCATCCTTAGAGGAAAGTGTGAGGGAGGCTTATATCCACTCATATCATCATCTTCAACATGGTCGAATAAACAAGCTTGGAGTGTCACCAAACCATCCTCGGCAAAGTGGCATAGTCGTTTGGGTCATCCTTCTTCAGTTATAGTTTAGCATGTCCTTAGTAAAAATAAGCTCTCTTGTGAGTCTAGTTATGAGTCAGTTTGTGATGCTTGTCAACAAGCTAAGAGGCATCAGTTATCATATCCTATTTCTACTAGTATTTCCACTACTCCATTGCAACTTGTTTTCTCAGATGTATGGGGACCAGCCCTACCTCAGTTGGTAGATTTTCATACTATGTAAGCTTTATTGGTGATTATAGTAAATTTACCTGGATTTATTTGCTAAAGAAACGATCCGGTGTTTTCCAAGTCTTTAGCAATTTCCAAAACCTTGTTGAACGTCAATTGAATTCCAAAATTCTTGCCAGGCAAACCGATTGGGGTGGTGAGTATGAGAAACTAAATTCTTTCTTCCAAAATATTGGAATTTCTCATCACGTTTCATGTCCCCATGCTCACCAACAAAATGGGTTTGCTGAACGCAAACACCGCCATATTGTTGAAGTAGGACTAGCATTGCTAGCAAACGCTTCCATGCCTCTCAAATTTTGGGATGAAGCTTTTCTCAGTGCCACATGTCTCATAAATATTCGTCCTAGCAAAGTCATCAACTTTGAGAATCCCATCACTCGTCTTTTTGGTATTTCACCAGATTACAAGTCTCTTAGAGTATTCGGATGTGCTTGTTGGCCCAACCACAGGCCTTATATAACACATGCAAACTTGCATTCCGTTCAAAAAAATGTGCTTTCATCGGCTATAGCCCCATGCACAAAGGAGTCAAGTGTCTTGACATCTCTACAGGACGAGTATATATCTCGAGAGACGTTGTGTTTGACGAGTCAGTATTTCCTTTCGCATCACATTCATCCCAATGCCGGTGCCCTCCTTCGCCAAGACATACTTCTTCTTCCATCCATGTCTCCTAGTTTTGATCAAGGGGGAGATAACAATTGTACTAATCAACATGATAATGTTCCTAGAAACAGTGCTCCTTCTGTATGTGTGCAGGTTTCTGAAGAAAACGGTGCCGAAAATGGGGCAGAAATCGGTGTTCGAAATGATCAAAACGATCTGTTATTTCATGTGCAAGAAGAAGACGGAGCAGGTGCGGTCTTCGAGGGTGATCTGGCGGCGCCTACCACCACTGTGCAGGAATCCTCCTCGGATCACGGGCGCGTATCAGCCTCGGATCGGGAGCCTGCCAGTTAGGAGCGCCAGCGCGGGCGCAGGTGATACGTCTCTGTCGTATCTATAATTTTTAATTATTCCATGCCAATATTCTACAACTTTCATATATTTTTGGCAACTTTTTATACTATTTTTGGGGACTAACATATTGATCCAGTGCCCAGTGCCAGTTCCTGTTTGTTGCATGTTTTTGTTTCGCAGAATATCCATATCAAAGAGAGTCCAAACGGGATAAAAACGGACGGAGATTATTTTTGGAATATCCAGAGAATATGGGAAGGAAAATCCACGCGAGACGGTGCCCGAGGGAGGCACGAGGCAGGGGGCGCGCCCCTGACCCTCGTGGGCCCCTCGTAAGGCGGTTGATGCCCTTCTTCAGCCGCAAGGAAGCTAATTTTTAGGAAAAAAATCACGACGAAGATTTCAGTCTAATCGGAGTTACGAATCTCCATATATATACGAAACGGTGAAAGGGCAGCAGAACAGAACGCAGAAACAGAGAGAGACAGAGAGACATATCCAATCTCGAAGGGGCTCTCGCCCCTCCCATGCCATGGAGACCAAGGACCAGAGGGGAAACCCTTCTCCCATCTAGGGAGGAGATCAAGGAAGAAGAAGAAGAAAGGGGGCCCTCTCCCCCTCTCTTCCGGTGGCGCCGGAACACCTCCGGGGCCATCATCATCACCGCCATCTACATCAACAACTTCACCGCCATCATCACCAACTCTTCCCCCCTCTATGCAGCGGTGTAACCCCTCTTTTACCCGCTGTACTCTCTACTTAAACATGGTGCTCAACGCTATATATTATTTCCCAATGATGTATGGTTATCCTATGATGTTTGAGTAGATCCATTTTGTCCTATGGGTTAATTGATGATCGTGATTGGTTTGAGTTGCATGTTTTATTATTGGCTGTCCTATGGTACTCTCCGTGTCGCGCAAGCATGACGGATCCCCGCTGTAGGGTGTTGCAATACGTTCATGATTCGCTTATAGTGGGTTGCGTGAGTGACTGAAACACAAACCCGAGTAAGGGGGTTGTTGCGTATGGGAATAAGTGCATATGATCCAAGTAGAGAAAGTATGTTAGCTTATGCCTCTCCCTCAAATAAAATTGCAATAATGATTACCGGTTTAGTTATCGATTGCCTAGGGACAAATAACTTTCTCGTGACAACAAGCTCTTTACTAAAACTAATTTTGTTGTGTCTTTATTTAAACAGCCCCTACTTTTTATTTACGCTCTCTTTATATTCTTGCAAGCCTATCCAAAAACACCTACAAAGTACTTCTAGTTTCATACTCGTTCTAGGTAAAGCAAACGTCAAGCGTGCGTAGAGTTGTATCGGTGGTCGATAGAACTTGAGGGAATATTTGTTCTATCTTTAGCTCCTCGTTGGGTTCGACACTATTACTTATCGAAAGAGGCTGCAATTGATCCCCTATACTTGTGGGTTATCAACAGGAGCGGGCACATGCAGCCGAGGTGCATGCAGCCAACCGCGCGCTGTTCGCACATACAGCCAACCGTGCCAGGCGGATCGGATGCGGCTGCTGATTCTGCAGCCTCAGAAGAAACGGCCACCACACCAGAGGCCACTGGATCATCTGCGGCAAATCCTGAAAGCTCTTTGGGATCTTTTGCATCTAGCCAATCCATGCATATTCCTGTGCAGAATTCAGCAGGCCTACAACCTGATACTACACGAGTCATGACTCGACTTCAAAAAGGTATTAGAAATCCTAAAAAAAGAACGGATGGCACAATACCATATGGCATGTTGTGTATTTCAGGTGAACCAGCAAAATTGAGTGATGCATTTGGAGATCCTAGGTGGAAAAGAGCTATGGATGAAGAATATGGTGCACTCATGAAGAATAAGACATGGCATTTTGTACCGAGTCAGAGAGGTAAAAATATTATTGATTGCAAATGGGTTTATAGAATAAAAAGAAAAGCATATGGCTCTATTGATAGGTACAAGGCACGTCTAGTTGCAAAAGGGTTTAAGCAACGATATGGTATTGACTACGAGGATACATTTAGTCCGGTTGTTAAAGCTGCTACTATAAGACTTGTGCTAGCCATTGCTGTTCCAAAGGATGGAGCCTTAGACAGCTAGATGTTCAAAATGCATTTTTGCATGGTGTTCTAGAAGAGGAGGTCTACATGAGGCAACCACCAGGGCATGAGAATAAACAAATACCTCATTATGTTTGCAAACATGATAAGGCTCTTTATGGTCTGAAGCAGTCACCTAGAGCATGGTTCTCGAGGTTAAGTTTACAATTGAAGCATCTTGGATTTGTTCCATCCAAAGCAGATACATCTCTCTTCATTTATAATAAGGAAAATACAGTGATTTTTGTGCTTATATATGTTGATGACATCATTGTTGCAAGGTCATCACGAAATGCTACTAATGCTCTCTTGCCTGATTTGCGTTCAGAGTTTGCATTGAAGGATCTAGGTGACTTACATTTCTTCTTGGGCATTGAAGTTAAGAAGACTCAAGATGGCATAATGTTAAATCAGGAAAAATATGCTACTGAGCTTCTAACTCGTATGGGGATGAAGGATTGCAAACCTTCACCCCACGCCATTGTATTCTTCAGAACAACTTTCGGCATATCAAGGAGAACCGCTTAATGAACAAGATAGTACAAAGTATAGGAGTGATGTTGGAGCTCTATAGTATTTAACCTTGACACGGCCGGACATATCATTTGCTGTAAACAAGGTTTGTCAATATTTGCATGCTCCTACCTCCACTCATTTGACGTCTGTCAAAAGGATTATACGATATATTAAGCATACTGTGAGTTTGGGACTTCAGTTCAAGCGTTCGAATTCTACACTTGTTAGTGCCTTTTCTGATGCTGACTGGGCTGGATATAGTGATGACAAAAAGTTGACTAGAGGATTTGCAGTGTTCTTTGGGACAAACCTTATTTCTTGGAGTGCCAGAAAACAAGCCACAGTGTCAAGGTCAAGTACAGAGGCTGAATATAAATCACTAGCAAATGCAACTGCTAAAATTATTTGGATGGAATCATTGCTTCATGAGCTAGGAATTAAGCAGCATCGTACATCTTGTCTATGGTGTGACAATTTGGGTGCTACTTATCTGTCTGCTAATCCAGTTTTTCATGCTAGAACCAAGCATATTGAGATAGATTTTCACTTTGTACGAGAAAGAGTTGCTGAGAAAAAAATTGGAGATACGGTTTATTCCATCCAAGGATCAATTGGCAGATCGATTTACTAAAGCTCTTCCAGCAAGGCCATTTGAGGAGTTCAAGAGAAATTTGAATATAGGGTAGTTTAGATTAAGGGAGGGTGTTAGAATATCTGTTTAAACCTATTGTAATCTAAACCTTCCTCTATCTGAACTTCTCTCGTCTCCTTCTCTGACTCCTCATCGATGAATCCTAGCGATCATCGTAAGCTTGTACACCACGGCAGGGGCTTTTCCTCTCTCTCATAAATAAACACAACGCGGCTCCCATCGGGAGTAGGAACGCTTCCACCAGATCAATCTTACAATGCCGTCGTCGCCCGCGGGGATCTCTTGGTTGATGCCATCGTCGCCCGCGCGGTTCTCCTGGTTGATGAGGGCGTCGCCCGCGCGGTTCTCCTGGTTGATGCCGTCGTCACGCATGGGGTTCTGCTAGTTGATGGGGGCGTCACCCGTGGGGTTCTCCTGGTTGATGCCATCATCGCCCGCGGGGTTCTCCTTGTTGTTGCTGTCGTCGCCTGCGGGGTTCTCCTGGTTGATGTGGGCATCACCCGCAGGGTTCTTTTGGCTGATGTCGTCGTGGCCCGCGGGGTTCTCCTGGTTGATGTGGGCGTCGCCTGCGGGGTTCTCTTGGTTGATGTGGGCGTCGTCGAGAAAGTCCGCCTTCACGCCCGAGATCTCTCCGTCGAATCCTGGTTGATGTGGGCGTCGCCCACGGGGTTGTCCAGGTTGATGTGATCATCGCCCGCGTGCTTCTCCTGGTTGATGCCATCGTTGCCCGTGGGGTTCTCCTGGTTGATCCATTGCTGCCTGCGGGGTTCTCCTGGTTGATGTGGGCGTCGCCCGCGGGGTTCTCCTGGTTGATGCGGGCGTATCCCGCGGGGTTCTCCTGGTTGATGCCGTCGTCGCCCGCGGGGTTCTCCTGGTTGATGCCGTCGTCGCCGGCGGGGTTCTCCTGATTGATGCCGGCGTCACCCGCGGGGTTCTCCAGTTTGATGCCGGCGATGCTCGCGGGGTTCTCCTGGTTGATGCCGTCATCGCCCGCGGGGTTCTCCTGGTTGATGTGGGCGTCGCTCGCGGGGTTCTTCTTGTTGATGTGGGCGTCGCCCGTGGGGTTCTCATGGTTGATGCTATGGTCGCACGCGGGGTTCTCCTGGTTGATGCATAATCATCTGTGGGGTTCTCCTGGTTGATGGGGGCATCGCCCGCGGAGTTCTCCTTGTTGATGCCGTCGTCGCCCGCAGGGTTCTCCTAGTTGATGTGGGCGTCGCCCGCGGGGTTCTCCTGGTTGATGCCGCCGTCGCCCGCTGGGTTCTCCTGGCTCATGCCGTCGTCGCCCACAGGGTTCTCCTGGTTGATGCCATCGTCGCCCGCGGGGTTCTCCTGGTTGATGCATAGTCGCCTGCGGGGTTCTCCTGGTTGATGGGGGCGTCGCCCGCGGGGTTCGCCTGGTTGATGCTGTCGTCGCCCGCAGGGTTCTACTGGTTGATGTGGGCGTCGCCCGCGGGGTTCTCCTGGGTGATGCCGCCGTCGCCCTCTGGGTTCTCCTGGTTGATGTCGTTGTCACCCGCGGGGTTCTCCTGGTTGCTGTGGGCGTCGCCAGCGGGGTTCTCCTTGTTGATGCCGTCGTCGCACGCGGGGTTCTCCTGGTTGATGTTGTCGTCACCCGCAGGGTTCTAAAGTTGATGTCGCCGTCGCCCGCGGGGTTGGTTGATGTAGGCGTCGCCTGCGGGGTTTTCCTGGTTGATGCCTGTTGGGGAACGTAATAATTTCAAAAAAATTCCTACGCACACGCAAGATCATGGTGATGCATAGCAACGAGAGGGGAGAGTGTTGTCCACGTACCCTCGTAGACCGATAGCGGAAGCGTTATCACAACGCGGTTGATGTAGTCGTACGTCTTCACGATCCGACCGATCAAGTACCGAACGCACGGCACCTCCGAGTTCTACACACGTTCAGCTTGATGACGTCCCTCGAACTCCGATCCAGCCGAGTGTTGACGGAGAGTTTCGTCAGCACGACGGCGTGGTGACGATGATGATGTTCCACCGACGCAGGGCTTCGCCTAAGCTCCGCAACGGTATTATCGAGGTGTAATATGGTGGAGGGGGCACTGCACACGGCTAAGAGATCACAAGGATCAATTGTTGTGTCTCTGGGGTGCCCCCCTGCCCCCGTATATAAAGGAGCAAGGGAGGAGGAGGCCGGCCCTAGGAAGGGGCGCACCAAGTATGGAGTCCTACTAGGACTCCCTAGTCCTAGTAGGATTCCACCTCCCATATGGAATAGGAAAAGAGAAGGGAAAAAGAGAAGGAAGGAAGGGGGCACCCCCCTTCCCTAGTCCAATTCGGACCAGACCAAGGGGAGGGGTGCGGCCACCCTTGAGGCCCTTTTTCTTCTTTCCCGTATGGCCTAATAAGGCCCAATACGTATTCCCGTAACTCTCCGGCACTCCGAAAAATACCCGAATCACTCGGAACCTTTCCGAAGTCCGAATATAGTCGTCCAATATATCGATCTTTACGTCTCGACCATTTCGAGACTCCTTGTCATGTCCCCGATCTCATCCGGGACTCCGAACTCCTTCGGTACATCAACATACATAAACTCATAATAAAACTGTCATCGTAACTTTAAGCGTGCGGACCCTACAGGTTCGAGAACTATGTAGACATGACCGAGACACGTCTCCGGTCAATAACCAATAGCGGGACCTGGATGCCCATATTGGCTCCCACATATTCTACGAAGATCTTTATCGGTCAGACCGCATAACAACATACGTTGTTCCCTTTGTCATCAGTATGTTACTTGCCCGAGATTCGATCGTCGGTATCTCGATACCTAGTTCAATCTCGTTACCGGCAAGTCTCTTTACTCGTTCCGTAACACATCATCCTGCAACTAACTTATTAGTCACAATGCTTGCAAGGCTTATAGTGATGTGCAGTAGCGAGTGGGCCCAGAGATACCTCTCCGACAATCGGAGTGACAAATCCTAATCTCGAAATACGCCAACCCAACAAGTACCTTTGGAGACACCTGTAGAGCACCTTTATAATCACCCATTTACGTTGTGACGTTTGGTAGCACACAAAGTGTTTCTCCGGTAAACGGGAGTTGCATAATCTCATAGTCAGAGGAACATGTATAATTCATGAAGAAAGCAATAGCAACATACTAAACGATCGGGTGCTAAGCTAACGGAATGGGTCAAGTCAATCACGTCATTCTCCTAATGAGGTGATCTCGTTAATCAAATGACAACTCATGTCTATGGCTAGGAAACATAACCATCTTTGATTAACGAGCTAGTCAAGTAGAGGCATACTAGTGACACTCTGTTTGTCTATGTATTCACACATGTATTATGTTTCCGGTTAATACAATTCTAGCATGAATAATAAACATTTATCATGATATAAGGAAATATATAATACTTTATTATTGCCTCTAGGGCATATTTCCTTCAGTCTCCCACTTGCACTAGAGTCAATAATCTAGTTCACATCGCCATGTGATTTAACATCAATAATTCACATCACCATGTGATTAACACCCATAGTTCACATCTCTATGTGACCAACACTCAAAGGGTTTACTAGAGTCAATAATCTAGTTCACATCGCTATGCGATTAACACCCAAAGAGTACTATGGTGTGATCATGTTTTGATTGTGAGATAATTTTAGTCAACGGGTCTGCCACATTCAGATCCGTAAGTATTTTGCAAATTTCTATGTCTACAATGCTCTGCACGGCGCTACTCTAGCTAATTGCTTCCACTTTCAATATGTATCTAGACCGAGACTTAGAGTCATCTAGATTTAGTGTCAAAACTTGTATCGACGTAACCCTTTACGACGAACCTTTTTGTCACTTCCATAATTGAGAAACATATCCTTATTCCACTAAGGATAATTTTGACCGCTGTCCAGTGATCTACTCCTAGATCACTATTGTACTCCCTTGCCAAAATCAGTGTAGGGTATACAATAGATCTGGTACACAGCATGGCATACTTTATAGAACCTATGGCCAAGGCATAGGGAATGGCTTTCATTCTTTTTCTATCTTCTGCCGTGGTCGGGCTTTGAGTCGTACTCAATTTCACACCTTGTAACACAGGTAAGAAACTCTTTCTTTGACTGTTCCATTTTGAACCACTTCAAAAACTTGTTAAGGTATGTACTCATTGAATAAACTTATCAAGCGTCTTGATCTATCTCTATAGATCTTGATGCTCAATATGTAAGCAGCTTCACGGAGGTCTTGAAAAACTCCTTTCAAACACTCCTTTATGCTTTGCAGAATAATTCTACATTATTTCCGATCAACAATATGTCATTCACATATACTTATCAGAAATGTTGTAGTGCTCCCACTCACTTTCTTGTAAATACAGGCTTCACCGCAATTCTGTATACAACTATATCCTTCGATCAACTTATCAAAGCGTATATTCCAACTCCGAGATGCTTGCACCAGTCCATAGATGGATCGCTGGAACTTGCATATTTTGTTAGCACTTTTAGGATTGACAAAACCTTCTGGTTGCATCATATACAATAAATCCATTAAGGAATGCAGTTTTGTTGATCCATTTGCCATATTTCATAAAATGCGGCAATTGGTAACATGATTCAGACAGATTTAAGCATAGATACGAGTGAGAAACTCTCATCATAGTCAACACCTTGAACTTGTCGAAAACCTTTTTGCGACAATTCTAGCTTTGTCGATAGTAACACTACTATCACTGTCTGTCTTCCTCTTGAAGATCCATTTAATCTCAATGGCTCGCCGATCATTGGGCAAGTCAATCAAAGTCCATACTTTGTTCTCATATATGGATCTCATCTCAGATTTCATGGCCTCAAGCCATTTTGTGGAATCTGGGCTCATCATCGCTTCCTCATAGTTCGTAGGTTCGTCATGGTCTAGTAACATAATCTCCAGAACAGGATTACCGTACCACTCTGGTGCGGATCTTACTCTGGTCTACCTACGAGGTTTGGTAGTAACTTGATCTGAAGTTACATGATCATCATCATTATCTTCCTCACTAATTGGTGTAGAAGTCACAGGAACAGATTTCTGTGATGAACTACTTTCCAATAAGGGAGCAGGTACAGTTACCTCATCAAGTTCTACTTTCCTCCCACTCACTTCTTTCGAGAGAAACTCCTTCTCTAGAAAGGATCCATTCTTAGCAACGAATGTCTTGCCTTCGGATCTGTGATAGAAGGTGTACCCAACTGTCTCCTTTGGGTATCCTATGAAGACACATTTCTCCGATTTGGGTTTGAGCTTATCAGGATGAAACTTTTTCACATAAGCATCGCAACCCCAAACTTTAAGAAACGGCAACTTTGGTTTCTTGCTAAACCTCAGTTCATAAGGCGTCGTCTCAACGGATTTTGATGGTGCCCTATTTAACGTGAATGTAGCTGTCTCTAATGCATAACCCCAAAATGATAGTGGTAAATTGGTAAGAGACATCATAGATTGCACTATATCCAATAAAGTACGGTTATGACGTTCGGACACACCATTATGCTGTGGTGTTCCAGGTGGCGTTAGTAGCGAAACTATTTCACATTGTTTTAACTGAAGGCCAAACTCGTAACTCAAATACTCTTCTCCACGATCAGATCGTAGAAACTTTATTTTCTTGTTACGATGATTTTCCGCTTCACTCTGAAATTATATAAACTTTTCAAATGTTTCAGACTTCTGTTTCATTAAGGAGATATACCCATATCTGCTCAAATCATCTGTGAAGGTCAGAAAATAATGATACCTGCTACGAGCCTCAATATTCATCGGACCACATACATCTGTATGTATGATTTCCAACAAATCTGTTGCTCTCTCCATAGTTCCGGAGAACGGCATTTTAGTCATCTTGCCCATGAGGCACGGTTCGCAAGCATCAAGTGATTCATAATCAAGTGATTCCAAAATCCCATCAGTATGGAGTTTCTTCATGCGCTTTACACCAATATGACCTAAACGGCAGTGCCACAAATAAGTTGCACTATCATTATTAACTTTGCATCTTTTGGCTTCAATATTATGAATATGTGTATCACTACGATCGAGGTCCAACAAACCATTTTCGTTGGTGTGTATGACCATAGAAGGTTTTTATTCATGTAAACAGAACAACAATTGTTCTCTAACTTAGATGAATAACCGTATTGCAATAAACATGATCAAATCATATTCATGCTCAACGCAAACACCAAATAACACTTATCTAGTTTCAACACTAATCCCGAAAGTACAGGGAGTGTGCGATGATGATCATATCAATCTTGGAACTACTTCCAACACACATCGTCACCTCGCCCTTTACTAGTCTCTGTTTATTCTGCAACTCCCGTTTCGAGTTACTACTCTTAGCAACTAAACCAGTATCAAATACCGAGGGGTTGCTATAAACACTAGTAAGTACACATCAATAACATGTATATCCAATATACCTTTGTTCACTTTGCCATCCTTCTTATCCACCAAATAGTTGGGGTAGTTCCGCTTCCAGTGACCAGTCCCTTTGTAGTAGAAGCACTTAGTCTCAGGCTTAGGTACAGACTTGGGTTTCTTCACTTGAGTAGCAACTTGCTTGCCGTTCTTTTTGAAGTTCCCCTTCTTCCCTTTGCCCTTTTCTTGAAACTAGTGGTCTCGTCAACCATCAACACTTGAAGTGGTCTCGTCAACCATCAACACTTGATGTTTTTCTTGATTTCTACCTTCGTCGATTTAAGCATCACGAAGAGCTTGGGAATTACTTTCGTCATCCCTTGCATACTATAGTTCATCACGAAGTTCTACTAACTTGGTGATGGTGACTAGAGAATTCTGTCAATCACTATTTTATCTGGAAGATTAACTCCCACTTGATTCAAGCGATTGTAGTACCCAGACAATCTGAGCACATGCTCACTAGTTGAGCGATTCTCCTCCATCTTTTAGCTATAGAACTTGTTGGAGACTTCATATCTCTCAACTCGGGTATTTGCTTGAAATATTAACTTCAACTCCTGGAACGTCTCATATGGTCCATGACGTTCAAAACGTCTTTGAAGTCCCGATTCTAAGCTGTTAAGCATGGTGCACTAAACTATCAAGTAGTCATCATATTGAGCTAGCCAAACGTTCATAACGTCTGCATCTGCTCCTGCAATAGGTCTGTCACCTAGCGGTGCATCAAGGACATAATTTTTCTGTGCAGCAATGAGGATAATCCTCAGATCACGGATCCAATCCGCATCTTTGCTACTAACATTTTTCAACATAATTTTTCTCTAGGAACATATCAAAAATAAACATAGGGAAGCAACAACGCGAGCTATTGATCTACACATAATTTGCAAAATACTATCAGGACTAAGTTCATGATAAATTTAAGTTCAATTAATCATATTACTTAAGAACTCCCACTTAGATAGACATCCCTCTACTCATCTAAGTGGTTACGTGATCCAAAGCAACTAAACCATGTCCGATTAACACGTGAGATGGAGTAGTTTCAATGGTGAACATCACTATGTTGATCATATCTACTATATGATTCACGCTCGACCTTTCGGTCTCTGTGTTCCGAGGCCATATCTGTATATGCTAGGCTCGTCAAGTTTAACCTGAGTATTCCGCGTGTGCAACTGTTTTGCACCCATTGTATTTGAACGTAGAGCCTATCACACCCGATTAACACGTGGTGTCTCAGCACGAAGAACTTTTGCAACGGTGCATACTCAGGGAGAACACTTTTATCTTGAAATTTTAGTGAGAGATCATCTTATAATGCTACCGTCAATCAAAGCAAGATAAGATGCATAAAGGATTAACATCACATGCAATTAATATAAGTGATATGATATGGCTATCATCATCTTGTGCTTGTGATCTCCATCTCCGAAGCACCGTGCTCGTGATCTCCATCTCCGAAGCACCGTCATGATCACCATCGTCACCGGCGCGACACCTTGATGTCCATCGTAGCATCGTTGTCGTCTCGCCAACTTATTGCTTTTACGACTATCGCTACCGTTTAGTGATAAAGTAAAACTATTACATGGCTATTGCATCTCATACAATAAAGCGACCACCATATGGCTCCTGCCAGTTGCCGATAACTCGGTTACAAAACATGATCATCTCATTCAACACATTATATCACATCATGTATTGACCATATCACATCACAACATGCCCTGCAAAAACAAGTTAGACGTCCTCTACTTTGTTGTTGCAAGTTTTACGTGGCTGCTACGGGCTTAGCAAGAACCGTTCTTACCTACGCATCAAAACCACAATGATAGTTTGTCAAGTTGGTGCTGTTTTAACCTTCGCAAGGACCGGGCGTAGCCACACTCAGTTCAACTAAAGTGAGAGAGACAGACACCCGCCAGTCACCTTTAAGCAACGAGTGCTCCGAACGGTGAAACCAGTCTCGCGTAAGCGTACGCGTAATGTCGGTCCGGGCCGCTTCATCTCACAATACCGCTGAACCAAAGTATGACATGCTGGTAAGCAGTATGACTTATATCGCCCACAAATCACTTGTGTTCTACTCGTGCATAGCATCAACGCATAAAACCAGGCTCTGATACCACTGTTGGGGAACGTAGTAATTTCAAAAAAATTCCTACGCACACGCAAGATCATGGTGATGCATAGCAACAAGAGGGGAGAGTGTTGTCCACGTACCCTCGTAGACCGATAGCGGAAGCGTTATCACAACGCGGTTGATGTAGTCGTACGTCTTCACGATCCGACCGATCAAGTACCGAACGCACGGCACCTCCGAGTTCTACACACGTTCAGCTCGATGACGTCCCTCGAACTCCGATCCAGCCGAGTGTTGAGGGAGAGTTTCGTCAGCACGACGGCGTGGTGACGATGATGATGTTCCACCGACGCAGGGCTTCGCCTAAGCTCCGCAACGGTATTATCGAGGTGTAATATGGTGGAGGGGGGCACCGCACAAGGCTAAGAGATCACCAGGATCAATTGTTGTGTCTCTGGGGTGCCCCCTGCCCCCGTATATAAAGGAGCAAGGGAGGAGGAGGCCAGCCCTAGGAGGGGGCGCACCAAGTGTGGAGTCCTACTAGGACTCCCTAGTCCTAGTAGGATTCCACCTCCCATATGGAATAGGAAAAGAGGAAGGGAAAAAGAGAAGGAAGGAGGGGGGCGCCCCCCTTCCCTAGTCCAATTCGGACCAGACCAAGGGGAGGGGTGCCGCCACCCTTGAGTCCCTTTTTCTTCTTTCCCGTATGGCCCAATAAGGCCCAATACGTATTCCCGTAACTCTCCGGTACTCCGAAAAATACCCGAATCACTCGGATCCTTTCCGAAGTCCGAATATAGTTGTCCAATATATCGATCTTTACGTCTCGACCATTTCGAGGCTCCTCGTCATGTCCCCGATCTCATCCGGGACTCCGAACTCCTTCGGTACATCAACATACATAATCTCATAATAAAACTGTCATCGTAACTTTAAGCGTGCGGACCCTACAGGTTCGAGAACTATGTAGACATGACCGAGACACGTCTCCGGTCAATAACCAATAGCGGGACCTGGATGCCCATATTGGCTCCCACATATTCTACGAAGATCTTTATCGGTCAGACCGCATAACAACATACGTTGTTCCCTTTGTCATCAGTATGTTACTTGCCCGAGATTCGATCGTCGGTATCTCGATACCTAGTTCAATCTCGTTACCGGCAAGTCTCTTTACTCGTTCCGTAACACATCATCCCGCAACTAACTTATTAGTCACAATGCTTGCAAGGCTTATTGTGATGTGCATTACCGAGTGGGCCCAGAGATACCTCTCCGACAATCGGAGTGACAAATCCTAATCTCGAAATACGCCAACCCAACAAGTACCTTTGGAGACACCTGTAGAGCACCTTTATAATCACCCATTTACGTTGTGACGTTTGGTAGCACACAAAGTGTTCCTCGGTAAACGGAAGGTTCATAATCTCATAGTCAGAGGAACATGTATAAGTCATGAACAAAAGCAATAGCAACATACTAAACGATCGGGTGCTAAGCTAATGGAATGGGTCAAGTCAATCACGTCATTCTCCTAATGAGGTGATCTCGTTAATCAAATGACAACTCATGTCTATGGCTAGGAAACATAACCATCTTTGATTAACGAGCTAGTCAAGTAGAGGCATACTAGTGACACTCTGTTTGTCTATGTATTCACACATGTATTATGTTTCCGGTTAATACAATTCTAGCATGAATAATAAACATTTATCATTATATAAGGAAATATATAATACTTTATTATTGCCTCTAGGGCATATTTCCTTCAATGCCGTCGTCACCCATGGGTTTCTCCTGGTTGTTGGGCGAGTCACCCACGGGGTTCTCCTGGTTGATGCCGTCGTCGCCCACGGGGTTCTCCTGGTTGATGTTGTCGTTGCCTGCGGGGTTCTCCATGCTATGTGGGCGTCACCCGCGAGGTTCTTTTGGTTGATGTCGTCGTCGCCCGTGGGGTTCTCCTGGTTGATGTGCGCATCGCCCGAGGGGTTTTCTGGGTTGATGTGGCCGTCGCCGAGAAACTCCGCCTTCATGCTCGACATCTTTCCTCGACTCCTGGTTGATGTGGGCGTCACCGGCGGGTTTCTCCAGGTTGATGTGGTCGTCGCCCGCGTGGTTCTCCTGGTTGATGCCCTCGTTACCCGCGGCGTTCTCCTGGTTGGTGCATTGTCGGCTGCGGGGTTCTCCTGGTTGATGTGGGCGTCGCCCGCAGGGTTCTCCTTGTTGATGCCGTCGTGGCCCGCGCGGTTCTCCTCGTTGATGTGGGAATCGCCCACATGGTTGTCCTGGTTGATGCCGCCGTCGCTCGCCGGGTTCTCCTGGTTGATGCCGTCGTCACCTGTGGGGTTTCTCCTGGTTGATGGGGGCGTCGCCCGCGGGGTTCTCCTAGTGGATGCCGTCGTCACCCGCGTTGTTCTCCTGGTTGATGCGGTCGTCGCCTGCGGGGTTCTCCTGGTTGATGCCATCGTCGCCCGCGGGGTTCTCCTGGTTGATGCCGTCGTCGCCGGCGGGGTTCTCCTGATTGATGCCGGTGTCGCCCGCGGGGTTCTCTAGTTTGATGCCGGCGTCGCTCGCGGGGTTCTCCTGGTTGATGCCGTCATCGCCCGCGGGGTTCTCCTGGTTGATGTGGGCGTCGCTCGCGGGGTTCTCCTGGTTGATGTGGGCGTCGCCCGCGGGGTTCTCATGGTTGATGCTATTGTCGCACGCGGGGTTCTCCTGGTTGATGCATAATCATCTATGGGGTTCTCCTGGTTGATGGGGGCATCGCCCGCGGAGTTCTCCTGGTTGATGCCGTCGTCGCCCGCAGGGTTCTCCTACTTGATGTGGGTGTCACCCGCGGGGTTCTCCTAGTTGATGTCGCCGTCGCCCGCTGGGTTCTCCTGGTTAATGCCGTCGTCGCCAACTGGATTTTCCTGGTTGATGCCATCGTCGCCCGCGGGGTTCTCCTGGTTGATGCATAGTCGCCTGCGGGGTTCTCCTGGTTGATGGGGGCGTCACCCGCGGGGTTCTCCTGGTTGATGCTGTCGTCGCCCGCAGGGTTCTCCTGGTTGATGTGGGCGTCGCCCGCGGGGTTCTCCTGGGTGATGCCGCCGTCGCCCTCTGGGTTTTCCTGGTTGATGCCGATGTCACCCGCGGGGTTCTCCTGGTTGCTGTGGGCGTCGCCAGCGGGGTTCTCCTTGTTGATGCTGTCGTCGCACGCGGGGTTCTGCTGGTTGATGTCGTCGTCACCCGCAGGGTTCTCAAGTTGATGTCGTCGTCGCCCGCGGGGTTGGTTGATGTAGGCGTCGCCCGCGGGGTTTTCCTGGTTGATGCCATCGTCACCCATGGGGTTCTCCTGGTTGATGGGGGAGTCACCCACGGGGTTCTCCTGGTTGATGCCGTCGTCGCCCATGGGGTTCTCCTAGTTGATGCTGCTGTCGCCTGCGGGGTTCTCCATGCTATGTGGGCGTCACCCGCGAGGTTCTTTTGGTTGATGTCGTCGTCGCCGTGGGGTTCTCCCGGTTGATGTGGGCATCGCCCGCGGGGTTTTCTGGGTTGATGTGGCCGTCGCCGAGAAACTCCGCCTTCATGCCCGACATCTCTCCGTCGACTCCTGGTTGATGTGGGCGTCACCGGCGGGTTTCTCCAGGTTGATGTGGTCGTCGTCGCGTGGTTCTCCTGGTTGATGCCCTCGTTGCCCGCGGCGTCCTCCTGGTTGGTGCATTGTCGGCTACGGGGTTCTCCTGGTTGATGTGGGCGTCGCCCGCGGGGTTCTCCTTGTTGATGCCGTCGTGGCCCGCGGGGTTCTCCTCGTTGATGTGCGAATCGCCCCCATGGTTGTCCTGGTTGATGCCGCCGTCGCTCGCGGGGTTCTCCTGGTTGATGCCGTCGTCACCTGTGGGGTTCTCCTGGTTGATGGGGGCGTCGCCCGCGGGATTCTCCTAGTGGATGCCATTCTCGCCCGCGTTGTTCTCCTGGTTGATGCGGTCGTCGCCTACGGGGTTCTCCTGGTTGATGTGGGTGTAGCCCGCGGGGTTCTCTTGGTTGATGTCATCGTCGCCCGCGGGGTTCTCCTGGTTGATGTGGGCATCGCCCGCGGGGTACTCTTGATTGATGTGGGCGTCGCCGAGAAACTCCGAGTTCACGCCCGACATCTCTCCGTCGACTACTGGTTGATGTGGGCGTCGCCGAGAAACTCCGACTTCACGTCCGACATCTCTCCGTCGACTATTGGTTGATGTGTGTGTCGCCCGCGGGGTTCTCCTGGTTAATTTGGTCCTCGCCCACAGGGTTCTCCTGTTTGATGGGGTCATAGCCCGCGGGGTTCTCCTTGTTGATGGGTGTCGGTGTCAAAACCAGCGGATCTCAGGTAGGGGGTCCCGAACTTTGCGTCTATGGTCTCGATGGTAACAGGAGACAGGGGACACAATATTTGCCCAGGTTCGGGCCCTCTCTATGGAGGTAATACCCTACTTCGTGCTTAATTGATCTTGATGAATATGAGTATTACAAGAGTTGATCTACCACGAGATCATAATGGCTAAAACCCTAGAAGCCTAGCCTATATGACTATGATTATGATGATTATTGGCCTCTATGGACCTAGCCTTCCGGTTTATATAGACACCGGAAGGATCTACGGTAACATAAGGTCGGTTACAGAGAAAGGAATCTTCATATTTGGCCACCAAGCTTGCCTTCCACGCCAAAGAGAGTCCCATCCGGACACGGGAGAAAGTCTTTGGTCTTCGTATCTTCACAGCCCATCAGTCCGGCCCATGTCTAACAGGTCGGATGCCCGAGGACCCCCTAGTCCAGGAGTCCCTCAGTAGCCCCTGAACCAGGCTTCAATGACTCGACTTCAAAAAGGTATTAGAAATCCTAAAAAAAGAACGGATGGCACAATAACATATGGCATGTTGTGTATTTCAGGTGAACTAGCAAAATTGAGTGATGCATTTGGAGATCCTAGGTGGAAAAGAGCTATGGATGAAGAATATGGTGCACTCATGAAGAATAAGACATGGCATTTGTTACCGAGTCAGAGAGGTAAAAATATTATTGATTGCAAATGGGTTTATAGAATAAAAAGAAAAGCATATGGCTCTATTGATAGGTACAAGGCACATCTAGTTGCAAAAGGGTTTAAGCAACGATATCGTATTGACTACGAGGATACATTTAGTCCGGTTGTTAAAGCTGCTACTATAAGACTTGTGCAAGCCATTGTTGTTTCCAAAGGATGGAGCCTTAGACAGCTAGATGTTCAGAACGCGTTTTTGCATGGTGTTCTAGAAGAGGATGTCTACATGAGGCAACCACCAGGGTGTGAGATTAAACAAACACCTCATTATGTTTGCAAACATGATAAGGCTCTTTATGGTCTGAAGCAGTCACCTAGAGCATGGTTCTCGAGGTTAAGTTTACAATTGAAGCATCTTGGATTTGTTCCATCCAAAGCAGATACATCTCTCTTCATTTATAATAAGGAAAATACAGTGATTTTTGTGCTTATATATGTTGATGACATCATTGTTGCAAGCTCATCACGAAATGCTACTAATGCTCTCTTGCGTGATTTGCGTTCAGAGTTTGCATTGAAGGAACTAGGTGACTTACATTTCTTCTTGGGCATTGAAGTTAAGAAGACTCAAGATGGCATAATGTTAAATCAGGAAAAATATGCTACTGAGCTTCTAACTCATATGGGGATGAAGGATTGCAAACCTTCACCCCACGCCATTGTCTTCTTCAGAACAACTTTCGGCATATCAAGGAGAACTGCTTAATGAACAAGAAAGTACAAAGTATAGGAGTGATGTTGGAGCTCTATAGTATTTAACCTTGACACGGCCGGACAAATCATTTGCTGTAAACAAGGTTTGTCAATATTTGCATGCTCCTACCTCCACTCATTTGACGTCTGTCAACAGGATTATACAATATATTAAGCATACTGTGAGTTTGGGACTTCAGTTCAAGCGTTCGAATTCTACACTTGTTAGTGCCTTTTCTGATGCTGACTGGGCTGGATGTAGTGATGACAAAAAGTTGACTAGAGGATTTGCAGTGTTCTTTGGGACAAACCTTATTTCTTGGAGTGCCAGAAAACAAGCCACAGTGTCAAGGTCAAGTACAGAGGCTGAATATAAATCACTAGCAAATGCAACTGCTAAAATTATTTGGGTGGAATCATTGCTTCATGAGTTAGGAATTAAGCAGCATCGTACATCTTGTCTATGGTGTGACAATTTGGGTGCTACTTATCTGTCTGCTAATCCAGTTTTTCATGCTAGAACCAAGCATATTGAGATAGATTTTCACTTTGTACGAGAAAGAGTTGCTGAGAAAAAAATTGGAAATACGGTTTATTCCATCCAAGGATCAATTGGCAGATGGATTTACTAAAGCTCTTCCAGCAAGGCCATTTGAGGACTTCAAGAGAAATTTGAATATAGGGTAGTTTAGATTAAGGGAGGGTGTTAGAATATCTGTTTAAACCTGTTGTAATCTAAACCTTCCTCTATCTGAACTTCTCTCGTCTCCTTCTCTGACTCCTCATCAATGAATCCTAGCGATCATCGTAAGCTTGTACACCACGGCAGGGGCTTTTCCTGTCTCTCATAAATAAGCACAACACGGCTCCCATCGGGAGTAGGAACGCTTCCACCAGATCAATCTTACAATGTCGTCGTCGCCCGCGGGGATCTCTTGGTTGATGCCATCGTCGCCCGCGCGGTTCTCCTGGTTGATGAGGGCGTCGCCCGCGCGGTTCTCCTGGTTGATGCCGTCGTCACGCATGGGGTTCTACTGGTTGATGGGGGCGTCACCCGTGGGGTTCTCCTGGTTGATGCCATCATTGCCTGCGGGGTTCTCCTTGTTGTTGCTGTCGTCGCCTGCGGGGTTCTCCTGGTTGATGTGGGCGTCACTCGCAGGGTTCTTTTGGCTGATGTCGTCGCGGCCCGCGGGGTTCTCCTGGTTGATGTGGGCGTCGCCTGCGGGGTTCTCTTGGTTGATGTCGGTGTCGTCGAGAAACTCCACCTTCACGCCCGACATCTCTCCATCGAATCCTGGTTGATGTGGGCGTCGCCCACGGGGTTGTCCAGGTTGATGTGATCGTCGCCCGCGTGCTTCTCCAGGTTGATGCCATCGTTGCCCGCGGGGTTCTCCTGGTTGATGCATTGTCGCCTGCGGGGTTCTCCTAGTTGATGTGGGCGTCGCCCGCGGGGTTCTCCTGGTTGATGCGGGCTTCGCCCCCGGGGTTCTCCTGGTTGATGCCGTCGTCGCCCGCGGGGTTCTCCTGGTTGATGCCGTCGTCGCCTGCGGGGTTCTCCTGATTGATGCCGGCGTCGCCCGCGGGGTTCTCCAGTTTGATGCCGGCGTCGCCCGCGGGGTTCTCCTGGTTGACGCCGTCATCGCCCACGGGGTTCTCCTGGTTGACGTGGGCATCGCTCGCGGGGTTCTCCTGGTTGATGTGGGCGTTGCCCGCGGGGTTCTCTTGGTTGATGCTATCGTCGCCCGCGGGGTTCTCCTGGTTGATGCATAATCACCCGCGAGGTTGTCCTGGTTGATGGGGGAGTCGCCCCGCGGAGTTCTCCTGGTTGATGCCATCGTCGCCCGCAGGGTTCTCCTAGTTGATGTGGGCGTCGCCCGCGGGGTTCTCCTGGTTGATGCCGCCGTCGCCCGCTGGGTTCTCCTGGTTGATGCCGTCGTCGCCCGCAGGATTCTCCTGGTTGATGCCATCGTCGCCCGCGGGGTTCTCCTGGTTGATGCATAGTCGCCTGCGGGGTTCTCCTGGTTGATGGGGGTGTCGCCCGCGGGGTTCTCCTGGTTGATGCATAGTCGCCTGCGGGGTTCTCCTGGTTGATGGGGGTGTCGCCCGCGGGGTTCTCCTGGTTGATGGGGGCGTCGCCCGCGGGGTTCTCCTGGTTGATGGCGTCGTCGCCCGCAGGGTTCTCCTGGGTGATGCCGCCGTTGCCCTCTGGGTTCTCCTGGTTGATGCCGTCGTCACCCGCGGGGTTCTCCTGGTTGATGTGGGCGTCGCCCGCGGGGTTCTCCTGGTTGATGCCGCCGTCGCACGCGGGGTTCTCCTTGTTGATGTCGTCGTCACCCGCAAGGTTCTCAAGTTGATGCCGTCGTCGCCCGTGGGGTTGGTCGATGTTGGCGTCGCCCGCGGGGTTTTCCTGTTTGATGTCGTCGTCACCCATGGGGTTCTCCTGGTTGATGGGGGAGTTACCCACGGGGTTCTCCTGGTTGTTGCTGTCGTCGCCTGCGGGGTTCTCCATGTTGATGTGGGCGTCACCCGCGAGGTTCTTTTGGTTGATGTCGTCGTCGCCCGTGGGGTTCTCTCGGTTGATGTGGGCATGGCCCGCGGGGTTTTCTGGGTTGATGTGGGCGTCTCTGAGAAACTCCGCCTTCATGCCTGACATCTCTCCGTCGACTCCTGGTTGATGTGGGCGTCACCAGCGGGTTTCTCCAGGTTGATGTGGTCGTTGTCGGTGTCAAAACCGGCGGATCTCGGGTAGGGGGTCCCGAATTGTGCGTCTAAGGCTAATGGTAACAGGAGGCGGGGGACACAATGTTTTCCCAGGTTCGGGCCCTCTCGATGGAGGTAATACCCTACTTCCTGCTTGATTGATCTTGATGATATGAGTATTACAAGAGTTGATCTACCACGAGATCGTAGAGGCTAAACCCTAGAAGCTAGCCTATGATTGTGATTGTTGTTCTTGTCCTACGGACTAAACCCTCCGGTTTATATAGACACCGGAAGGGGCTAGGGTTACACAGAGTCGGTTACAGAGAAGGAGATCTACATATCCGAATCGCCAATATTGCCTTCCACGCAAAGGAGAGTCCCACCCGAACATGGGACGGAGTCTTCAATCTTGTATGTTCATAGTCCAACAGTCCGGCCAAAGTATATAGTCCGGCTGTCCGAGGACCCCCTAATCCAGGACTCCCTCAGTAGCCCCTAAACCACGCTTCAATGACGATGAGTCCGGCACGCAGATTGTCTTCGGCATTGCAAGGCGGGTTCCTTCTCCGAATACTCCATAGAAGATTTTGAACACAAGGATTGTGTCCGGATCTGTAAAACAAATTCCACATACCACCGTAGAGAGTATAATATTCCACAAATCTAATCTACCGACAACTTTTCATAACGTGACATCCTGCCGTGGTCTGGTCATTACGTGCAGGTGGCTGAGGGTCCGGTGGCTGGCCGGACTGCTGAGTTTGCTGAACAGAGGCGACAGCTTGCCGCGGTAGATGCCGACATCGCGCTTGTGAACAAGCGGCTTGACAAGGCACAGGGTATGTATTTTCGGGTGGTCAAGAAATATTAAGAGGAGCATGATGCTAGTATCTATAATATGTTGTGACTGCAGATGGAGCTGCCGCCGTGGAGACCCTTCCGGCGAAACTTGCCCGAGCCGTCGCCCGCGTGGTTCTCCTGGTTGATGCCCTTGTTGCCCGCGGCCTTCTCCTGGTTGGTGCATTGTCGGCTTCGGGGTTCTCCTGGTTGATGTGGGCGTCGCCCACGGGTTCTCCTTGTTGATGGCGTCGTGGCCCGCGGGGTTCTCCTGGTTGATGTGGGAATCGCCCACAGGGTTCTCCTGGTTGATGCCGCCGTCGCTCGCGGGGTTCTCCTGGTTGATGCCGTCGTCACCTGTGGGGTTCTACTAGTTGATGGGGGCGTCGCCCACGGGGTTCTCCTAGTGGATGTCGTCGCCGTCCGCGTTGTTCTCCTGGTTGATGCGGTCGTCGCCTGCGGGGTTCTCCTGGTTGCTGTGGGTGTAGCCCGCGGGGTTCTCTTGGTTGATGTCGCCGTCGCCCGCGGGGTTCTCCTGGTTGATGTGGGCGTCGCCCGCGGGGTTCTCTTGATTGATGTGGGCGTCGCCGAGAAACTCCGAATTCACGCCCGACATCTCTCCGTCGACTACTAGTTGATTTGGGCGTCGCCGAGAAACTCCGACTTCACGTCCGACATCTCTCCGTGGACTATTGGTTGATGTGTGTGTCACCCGCGGGGTTCTCCTGGTTGATGTGGTCGTCGCCCAAAGGGTTCTCTTGTTTGATGGGGTCATAGCCCACGGGGTTCTCCTTGTTGATGGGTGTCGGTGTCAAAACCGGCGGATCTAGGGTAGTGGGTCCCGAACTGTGCGTCTATGGTCGATGGTAACAGGAGACAGCGGACACAATGTTTACCCAGGTTTTGGCCCTCTCTATGGAGGTAATACCCTACTTCGTGCTTGATTGATCTTGATGAATATGAGTATTACAGGAGCTGATCTACCACGAGATCGTAATGGCTAAAACCCTAGAAGTCTAGCCTGTATGACTATGATTATCATGATTATTGGCCTCTATGGACCTAGCCTTCCAGTTTATATAGACACTTTAAGGATCTAGGGTTACATAAGGTCGGTTACAGAGAAAGGAATCTTCATATTTGGACACCAAGCTTGCCTTCCACGCCAAGGAGAGTCCCATCCGGGCACGGGAGAAAGTCTTTGGTCTTCGTATCTTCACAGCCCATCAGTCCGGCCCATGTCTAACAGGTCGGATGCCCGAGGACCCCCTAGTCCAGGACTCCCTTAGTAGCCCCTGAACCAGGCTTCAATGACGAGGTGTCCGGCGCGCAGATTGTCTTCGGCATTGCAAGGCGGGTTCCTTCTCCGAATACTCCAACCCAGTCTTCGGACGAAACGAACGTGTCCGGTTCTGCAAAACAAATTCCACGCACAACCGCAGAGAGCATAATATTCCACGAGTACAATCCGCTGACAACTTTCGGTAATGTGACTCCACGTCATCACCCGGTCATTATTTTGAACCGTTTTTGGCCTGACGCCCCATGTTTCGAGACGCGATTTTATTGGCACGTCTTGTCGAAGCAGAGATCGTGTCCCCGTATTGCGGGATTCTCATCAATACGAGTGTGGGTAACCCAACCGTTCGGTTGGCATGATTCCTTAGGAGTAGGCAAGTTTTAAGGCTTAGGAGGAGGCGTTCAATATTCATCGCCTTTATAAAGGGGCCAAGACCTGTCCTTCCCCTCTGCGCCAAACCTTTTCTCAACCTTTCCAACCTCGAGTTCCATCACCCAAGGTTCAGCTTAGTTGCTTCAAGCTTTCCAGTCATGTCCGGACCCAGCCCTCAAGGCCGGTGGGTGGCTTCTTCTGTCACAGAGGAGGATATTGCGAAGCTCCGGGCAGCAAGATACCTGACCGCGGAGATCCCCCACAGGCTTCCTGCCCAAGGGCAAGTTATTCCCACTCCCAGATCTAGTGAGAGGGTCGTATTTATCGCCCACTTCCTCCGAGGGCTAGGGTTCGCTCTCCACCCCTTTGTTCGAGGGCTCATGTTCTATTACGTGCTAGATTTTCACGATCTAACTCCAGATTCCTTCCTTCATATCTCGGCGTTCATTATCACATGCGAGGCCCACATGCGAGGCCTTCCTCCGTGTTCCCCCACACTTCGGCTTGTGGCTTAAGACCTTTAATGTGAAGCCGAAGGTAGTCGACGGGAAACAAGCGGAGTGCGGTGGTGCTGCAGTGAGCAAACTCATCAACGCTCCTTGGCCTAAAGGATCCTTCTTAGAATCTTCCGACTTATGGCAGCGGGAGTGGTTTACATCACTGAACCCCGTGGTACCGAGTGGGCAGCTACACCTGCGTTCCGATCCGGCCCTGCAAATCAGCTCGCATCATGGGTTAATAACGGGTTGGACTGGGGATCAATTGATGAAGTGCAGACTCTGCAGAGGCGCATACGGAGTCCCCTTGAGAAGAACACCGAACTCATCGACATGATTCAAGTAATTTTAGTCCGTCGGGTCCTCCCGTGCTAGCGACGACCACTCTGTATGTGGGAGTTCAATCCGGAAGGACCATGAACCCTTCAGCACTTCTTCGGCGCAACACATAGAGGAATGTGGAAGTTATTTTTCGGGACACGAAAACAATGGCCGGGTACAACAGAGGACATAGGCCTCGATTGCAACCATCCGGATACCTCGGTAAGCCCTTGACTCCCGGACACAGTTTGAGTTAAACATCTCATAATAGGATACTGAGAAAACCACCTTTTTCTAGGGCTGGATAAAGAAGGCGGAGCGAATCCAGTGTTCGGGCCCTCTCCCTGAAGACTCAGCTAGTCCCATGCTAACAAGGATGCTGGTCCCAGCGCCATGCCAAGTGCTGGTGAGGGAGGACAAAAAGGAGAGCGAGGGAGTCAAAGGTAGCCTCGGAGGTACACCAAACACAGTGTCCCGGGAGATTAAGGTTCCTTTTTCCGTAGACAAAGAGAAGGAGAAGCTGTCATCCTTTCTCCTCATAGTAAGAAAAGGGCTACCTCCAAAGTTTGGGACGCAAAGGCTCCTAAGCGAGGCAAGACGCCCTTGTCAAGCAGTTCGGGCTCGGAAGGCGACATCGTCGCACAGTTCCTCCAGAAGGACAAGCCTTCAGCCGAATCGGAAGTGAATCAAGGTGTTTTAAACATATCCCGTTCCTCTTCCTGTTACCAGGGTGACATTTAATATACATGTTTGCAGTCCGGCGCGCAGTCTTCCTCAACAGTCCTCCTCCTCGGGGGATTTGCTTCCGGAGATGATGGAGAGCGAAACGCCTCCACAGGTTTCCTCGCCCAATAGGGCGGACGACTTCGCGGAGGATCCTTCCCGATCAACAAGTGGTGTGGGGGACATCGAAGACAACACCCGGAGGTGAAACTTCAGTCGCCCAGGGCCTGGGGTGTGCGGCCCCGACGGGGATCAACTATAAAGGTCTCGGGCTATCCGGTTTACAGCCGGGGGCGGCTCCGGAGTCAAGTGAATACGCCCCTTCAAAGGGAGTCTGTGCTCCCACGGCCACCCCCAGGAATCCGGAGGCGCCGGATACCATGATGGGCATGCTACAACATGCATCCATCTCAGAGGAACATCATGCCTTAATGAGTACGGTGGCTAGAAGGATTCTGTCCGTGAAAAGCGGATTGAACGAAGCCTTCATGAGCCTGCTAAGAGGCTTTGAGGTACGTACTATAATATTTTCAATTGTGCTCTATACGCAAAATGCACCTGTGTATAAGTAGTAGCCCCTGAGACTCTGGTTGGCGTCCAAAGGGAGGCAATCAGGGGATCGAAAAATATGCCCAGGAGCTAGTCTAATTAATTGAAACACAGGCTGTTACCTTCATGACGACTGCCCACGCTACGGAGGTTGCAGGTCTGAAGGAAAAACTTGATGTGGCGGATGATGACATCACGCTTATTAACAGGCAGCTCGACGAGGTACAAGGTATGTGTTCGGGGCAGTCAGTATATGTATGATAACATGAGCGCGAAGCTAGGGTTGTATACTGAGGCATGCATAACTGCAGATGGTGCTGCCGCGGTGGAGACCCTTCGGGCTGAAATTGCCCGAGCCAAGGAGCAAGCCCAGATGAGTAATTTGGCTGCCAATAAGGCAGCTGATGAGTTAAAAGTCGAACAGGCTGCTCGGCGCCAGTGTGAGAAGAGAATTTCTATTATGGCGCGCGAGCTAAAAGAAACCACTGCCCGGTGCGAATTCCTCGAGAGGGATAACAAAGCCAAAGCGACAGATCCTGACAAGGCCATACGAGAGGCTAAGGAAGCCCGATCCGAGTCTAGGGCAGCTTGGGAGGAGATCTGGCAAGCTGGGGAGATAGCGGCCGGTAAGCCTTTCTTATTACAGACTAAAATCGGCGATCCGAAGTATGCCTCGCTTAATCAGATGTGGAGCTCCCCAGACTCATTCTTGGACTTGCCGAAGAGTGCCTCCGATGCGGCGCAATTTTACCAAGCGCAGGAAGGGTGCACAACGGAGAAGCTTTTCTGGTCACAATTCGGCGCGCCAAAGCGTCCGCTGTTACTGAACAAGCAGATGGCCCAGTGGGCCGACCTCCACAAGATATTCGGCTCTGCCATGAAGGATGTCATAGTCCAGCTGGGGCCGGCTGAGCCAATTCCGAATAGTTATTTCTGTTTGGTGCAACGGCTTGTTGATGCGGTGCCGCGTATCGACGCCGTTTAGCGGTCGACGTGCATTGAAGGTGCACGGATGGCCTTTGCCCGCGTCAAGACATACTGGGCGAAGATGAAGGCCACCGATATTGCAGCGAAGAGTCCACCCAAAGGCAAGGACCATCACATGCCAGAGTATAATTTCGAGGACGTCTTAGAGGGTGCCTGCTTAATAGAGGGCCAGTTCTTGAAAGATATGATATTCGAGTGAAATGTATTGGGATTGTAAAAACAATATTATAGTACTTTAATTTTGGTTCCTCCTGTGCGGCCGTTTTTTTTGTAATCTGAAAGTTTTCCAGTCATCGGCTTCAGCCCCCTCGCATAAAATGCGGGGGTGTTCGGAAAATAACTTGATCGCTCTTAATCCAATGTCTTGGTCCATAAAGGAGGTGTCAATGCGGTGAACTCGGCAATCGGACTATGGGGATTTAACACTTTCACTTAGCCATAGGAGTTTTATGGTGGGTCTACGATATAGCCCCTAGTATGTACGCAGTTTGTCCGAATACGGTGCGTTAAATGGGTGACCTTAAAAATGGCCCTTTGTTAGTACGGAAAGAATCGCGAAAGATTCTAGTAAGTCATCGATGTAGGGTAATGCAGCAGAAAACAAAAAAAATTCCGACCTACGCACCAGCCCGGGACCACTATGGAGACTGCATACATGGTTTGATCTTTTTCGTTACCGACTCGTAGCGCAGCGGGAAGTAGAGTCGATGACGATCGGCGGTGCAGATCCCCGCAGCTAGGATTTACAACCTCCCAACCGCGAGGATGTATACCCTTATCTGCTCCTCAGACAGCCCTCAGGGAGGCGGTCGAAGAACCCCCCCGGACGGTGTCGCGGACAGCCCTTCGGGAGGACCTTCGAAACTTGAAGGGTCACTCGGACAGCCCTTCGGGAGGACCTTCGAAACTCGGACGGTCACATGGACAGCCCTTCGGGAGGCACTCACGAACTAAGACCGAAACTACGATCTCTCTACAGAGTTGCACACATACGGTGTCATCTATCCGGCAGGGCTTCGCCGTCCAGAACTAGTTCCTGCCGGAACCCAGACAGCCTTTCGGCTCTACGAAACTATTTCGCGGGGAGGGAGAGAGAAGCCAGATCATTGCATGGCACTTGTATGTGAGAAGGGATGAGGTTTGGGCTGCCCACTCCTCCTCTATTTATAGGAAAGCCAAGGGGTAGGGATGGCTCACAAAAACCCAAAATGCCCATGTAAATGTCACACATGAAGGGCATAATGGGGAGGGAAGTGGAGCTCCATGGAGCCCCACACATGTGGCCAGCCAACCCCCTTGGGGGACCCCCATGAGGAGCATGCTTGGCCCCCAAGCCCTTCTAGAAGCCTTTTGGAAATATCCCAAAAGGTGACTCACCATAAAATATCCCAAAAAGCACTTTCACTATTCACGACGACATTTTTCAGCGTCTGTTCGAACTGAAAATATTTGTGTGGGCTTAGAACATTTCCAGTACCCACCAAAATTATTTTCAACGCGTTCCGAAACAATTCCGGTTTAGTGATTTTCATCTGCGAAAAGCATCTGAAGTGGTTCCGGCAGCTCCGGAGCATATCCGGTTATTATCCCGGAAAATTCCAGAAAGCTTCCAGCATGATTCTGGAACCCTCCAAGAATTATCAGGCATGTGCCGAAACCAATTTGACTTTATGGTATCCCCTGAAACAACTTTTCAGTTTCATCGAAACTCATCCGATGACCTCTTTCTGCGGAACCTTTTCCGCTGTCCGAAACTTTTCCGGTGTCAGAAACTTTTTCGGTGATTTTCTCTCAGACTCCTTGTCTAGTATTCAGCAGATAGATGACCCTTAAGCGTGTGACCCTATAGGTTCGGTGAAGTATAGACATGACTAGAACCCTTTCCGATCAATGATCAACATCGGAGCCGTGGACACCCATATTGACCCCTATACCCACACGAATAAATATTCGAGTGAACCTCCAGTTGCCGTGTGCTATTCCTGTTGCTTCGCGATATGTTACAAATACCCGAGGTGAGACATGTTGGCATTCCCGTGGATCAACAACTTGTCCACTATGCTAGTTACCTCGTTACCGGTATTGTTCTCTTTTCTCGTTATCGTGTTCCGGCATCCCCGTGATCAAATCACAAAGTGTCTGGCCAGACGATGATGGATACCGTAACACCGAGAGGGCCCAGAGATATCTCTCCATCGTCGGAGGAGCAAATCCCAATCTTGAGCTATCAAGTTACTTGACACACTTTTCCATGAACCCGTAAGCCACCGTAATAGCCACCCATTTACGGATGACGTTTAACAAACCCCAAAGTTCATGAAGCAAGCATGAAGAAACTCGATACTCTCATGGTCTAAGGAATCATGCAAACGTTAACCATCTCTGTGTTATGTACCATTAACTTGTGATGAATGAATCTCATAGCATAACATCAACCCGGGTCGATTCAACACAAATGTTCTCTTAACATTGTGCCCTCAAAATTGTTGGCATAGACATGCCCATGATCAGGAAAACAGAACCATCATGCAACGCTTGAGCTAGTCTTAGAGGCCAGAATAGGAATACTTCTTACCGTTTATTATTCCACACGTGCATATGAGTCTTCCTCCGAGCCTCGTGGATATTGCAGACTCGAGAATCATTGCAGTTATAGCATGGAACATAAACATAATTATGAACTCGGAGATAAATAATATCATTTATTATTGCCTCTAGGGCATATCTCCTACAGACTCCCACTTGCACTAGAGTCAATAATCTAGCTTATGGTAATGCACTTCACACCTGTGGCACACCAGTGTAAATATGCTTCGCTTGTGGTATACCCTGATGTCCAACGGATCTGACGACTTCAGTTCCGTGTGTATCTTTGCATGTCCTCGCGTTTTCACGTTTTCTCAAAATTCATATTTTGTGTGGACTTGGCTTTGTATGTATGTGAATCACAGGTCGAACCTGGATTCCTCAGACTAAGTTATGGAGCAACTACCTGCAGTAGTGTCCCATTGTCAAAAGCCATCTTGGAACTATACTATGTTCATGAATGAACTATATGATTCAACATTTTCTTTGTCACTTCTAAAGCGTCAACATACTTAGCCCTTGTTATAGAATTCGCCACAGTAACTAGTTTGAACAAATTCCAACTAACTGTGCCACCACATTGTGTGTTACACAAAACCCTTAATTTAAATCGAAAATCTCATGGAGAAAAGATGAAGACTGTATCGATGTAACATTTTACAACGAACTCTTCATGATCTCTGCTTGCGAGAAAACCATGTCATCAGTACTTACTCTAGTACTCTGTGACATCTTTCACGGTCGTCCCATGATCAGTAATTTGATCACTTTGGTATCCATACTCGCAACACCTTGGGAGTATTGGACATATCTGGTTGTTTTACATACCATGGAATACATGATTAATCCAAACACAAAAGTGTGTGGAATCTGCATCATGTATTTTACTCATCAGTGTTTTGGGACACCGAGTCTTGCAAAAACTCTTTCCATGTGACTTTGGCAAGAATCACTCCTTGGCGTTTTAAATGCTAAAAAGTTTTAGCATCTTGTCAATATGTATTCATTGCTTAGCCCCATTAGGTAAATCTATCTCCATAGATCATCATGCCTAATACTGAGGCTATTTAGCCTAAGCACTTCATCGAAAAACTATTTTCAAATGAAGTCCTAATTTGTGTCAAGAAATTTATTTCCAATTACCAATGTGCCATGCACATAAGGTTTTTAGAAATATTATTACGCTCCCACTTACTTTCTTGAATTACAAGCATCTTCGTTACCCATTGATGATGTCAAAACCCCTTTGACCATTTCATCAAAACACGAAGATTCCAACTCCATTTTTCTCTCTTCTGTCCATTGCTGGAACTCTGAAGTTTGCAGACCTACTAGCATCCTCTGGATTGACAAATTACTTTGGACTGTATCATATGCAAGTCCTAGCTTTCATTTCCATCAGATGGAAATCCTTTTATCATCCATGTTTCATATCTCATGATTGAAATATGTATTAATTGCTAGTTCAACCTGAACCGACTTTAAGCATCCCTACGATGAAATCAACCTCATCGTAGTCAACTCTTGAACTTGTTATTTCAACAAGTCGAGCTTTATGGATAAAACATTTTATCCGTATCAGTTTTAAGTTCCATAAATATTCGTTAGACTCTAAGTCTTCCGAAAGGTGTATCAAGGTTTTAATCTTGAATCACTTATATGGAAACTAACTCGGGTTGTATTGGCATTTAGCCAATTCCGGAGTCAGGGCCCATCAACGCTTCCTTGTGTATCGTAGGTATAATGTTGTCTAACAACAATATCTCGTTTGCGCACCTGAGAGGTTTGCACGAGCCTTGCCTACGTGGTTCAGCTGCAAGTTCGACCGAAGTTCATACATTTTATTGTAGAGACTTCCGTATCAGTCGCAGTAGGAAACTCTGGAATTACTTCCAAGGTCTCTTTCCTTTGATCTGGTGACGTAGATATTGTTTATCTCGTCGAGTTGCACTATTCTCCCACTCACCCTTTTGAAAGAACCATTCTCTTTAAAAGCACACCGTTTCACGGCAAAACTATTTGGCTCGGTATAGTGAGGGAGGAATACCCAACAATTTTGTATAACCTACAAAGTAGCACTTGTCTGATTTGGAATAGGTTTGTAACCTTTTACACAAGCCCCATATTCCAAATGTTAAGAAAAGATATAACATGGTTGGGCGTACCATACCATGGCTTCATTTCAACAGACCCGATGTAGCTCTTTTCAGTGTAAAAGCCGCAGTCTCTAAAGCATCACTTTAAAAGGGATAATGGCAAATTTATTTATGTCATCTTTGACCTTACCATGTCATAAATGGTTTGGTTACATCTCCACGGACTTTCCACTTGCAGTGGTGTTCCGGGAGGTGCAAGTTTATGAAACCCCTTTCACAACTCATCAGACATTCGCTAAACATGTAACTCAAATATTCCTTTGTGCAATCAAATTGCAGAAACATAATTTTCTTGTTACAATAACTTCTACTTCATTTTTGAGAACCTTTCGAATGATTTCAAAAGATCCAGACTTACGTCTCATCAAGTAAATATCCATAGATCTACTTGAGTCATTTCTGACGATAAATAAATCCACCACTAACAACACTTATCGGACTACACACATCAAATGTATGATCACTAATAAGTTTGTTGTTCGTTCCTTATGGCCTGTGAACGGTATTTTAGTCACTTCACTTTTCGGAGGAAAGTTGCAAGTGTCAGATGATTCAAAATCAAAAAGACTTCAAAATCCATCATAATGGAATTTTCCATGCGGGTTTCTCCAATGTGACCAAATGTAGTGCCACACTTGTGTGGTATTCTTTTACTCTTGCGACATTTAGCGTCAGTGTTATGGATGTATCATATTACCCTCAATATTCATAACATACGTCCCATCGATGATGGAAGTATGGCCCTTATGTTATTCATAATACTTAACAATAATTGTTGTTTTATGAACAACTCTTTTGCAACAAACATTGTGCAATGGGCTAGAGTGTATGAAACTCTAAAATGAATTATGAAAGTAAACCCAGAGGTATTGTATTATTATCAATATTCATAACATACATCTCATTCATAATGAAAATATGGCCCTTGTGTTATTCATAACATCGAACATAAAAAGTTCTCTTATGAACAACCTTCTTGCAAGATACCTATGCAATGAGATAGAGTTTGTAAAACTCTAAATGAATTATGAAAATAAATACAGACGGCAATACACCGATGGAAGGTATAGTAACATTTACTATGTTCCCTGTGTATACCTTAACCTCATTTCTAGCTAGTCTTTCAGGCCATAGTAGTTCTTACATCGAGTTGCAACGGAATGCAATCGAGCGGGCATTTTTGTGATGAACTCACAATACCCAAGAATTAGTGATTAACATGTTTAACCATAATTCGCAAGAACTATATCTTTGACCAGCCTTCTATACATCAAAAACTTGTATGACATTCATACATGAGCTGGATATTCCAGTCTTCTTTCCTTTTACCTTTATACTTCTAGCAGTTTAACTTTTAGTATTTCTCCTACTTTCAGAAGAAGCACCCAACTTAAGAGTGGCATTAGCCCCGGACTTCCTAGGCGTGTAAGTCATACTAACACCCTTTGGACACTTCCTTTCTCCTTAAGTTGTTGTTTTATTCACCTTTCATTATATGACAGGCGTTCTTCTGGATCCCTTTCCCAACAGTCAAATGCATAGTAAACACTTTTACTAATACTTGCAAACAAACATTGCTTTGTTTGTATCTGAAAATAGTTTTCAGTTCCATGAATATCATATAACTATCCCAACTTTCGAAGTTTGGGTTTCATGGAAGCAAACATATTCCACTTGACCGTAACAGAATTCTAGCTTTTGGATCGAAGGACGAGAGTCACATGATCCATAGCATTAGCGGGAGGATACGGAAAGCATGCGATAGGACAAAGTCCTTCTCGGCACTTTTGAGGACAATCCTCATATTACATTACCAATCGTAAAGTTTTAACCAGATATTTAACAGTTATTCAATTTTAATAGGGAAGGTGGAAATGCGAGCCATTATTCTACAACTATTATGCAAGAAACACTTAGACAGTGTTCATAATTAATTGCACTAAGAATTAAACATGTTAATTCAACAGTGCGCTCCCACTCAAATCAATATCTCTCATAATTGATTTAGAGTGATTCAAGATCCATATTTCTATTCGATGCCATTGACGGGTTCATCACTGATGACACGAATTTCAATCGGTAGGCCAACTTGCCGATCACATCTCTATGTGATTCTTGTTCATCTTTCGATGGGCATGTTCCGAGCTCAGGACTCTCCTGCCTGAACGTCAAAGACAACCAAGTGATCTTGCTGCGAGGTCTGACCTCACCCGCCTCATTCCTCTCGATTCGTTCGTGCTCATGTGTACATGGCGCACCCCGAAAAGATACGAATTTCAGACGGTGCTACACTTGGGTGAACACTAACTACTTGATATTTTAAGTGAGAGATCACCCTAATAAAAAGTGACTACCGCGAAATCAAGAAGGGTGCATCATAAGGGATAAACATCTCAGGCAATTCATAATAGCATGATATGGTATAGCCCTTCCTGACGGAGAAGTATTTCATTTCTTCGTCTCCGGCATTCGCGTTGGTGTTCACCTTCGCGAAGATTGCCACCACCTTGTCGATGCACCAGATAATATTGCTATCTCTATAGCTAACAAAATAATGCATTACAACAAGGTTGACACGCAGGTCATTAAAGTGCAATCATATGGCTCCAGCCATCATGCCGAATCATGACACGTAGGTCATGTTAATCAAATTACAGCATATAGTCATCTCATACATAATCGAATTAGTATGAGCACTGCTATACCACATCACATGCACATCCTGCAAAACCAAGTTAGACGCCTCTAATCGGTTTATGCAAAATTTCATTTTACGTGGCTTCTAAGGTTTTGACTTAAACCGCAGCTACCAACGTTTTATCATCAAGTATGATTATTCAAGTTGCTAGATTAACATCCCGGGGTGTATGAAACGCGAGATATTTAAATCTCGAGCCCCATACTAAACTTCGTCATACGCATGACCCCCGTGCAGATAATATCTGCAATGCCCTTTCATCTGCGAATTTCATCTTTCTTTTGACTACGGCAGAACCCAAAGAACCGATAGCACTTCCATGATCAATCAGGATCACGGATTGCCAGAACTTTGTCAAATTCCACCATGCTGTCTTGAGATTGAGCAAACGCAAATTCTAGGGAAGCAACAAGAACCTCGGGTAACAGATTTCATCTGTCACCCGCATAAATAATTTTCAGCAATAGATCTCATCTACTACCTAATTATATTATGCAATACCCATACATCTCCATGTATTCTAGATCGAAACCTGCATCTATGCATAGCATGGCTCTTGATGCCACTGTAGGGTAACGCAGCAGAAAACAAAAAATTTCCGACCTACGCACCAGCCCAGGACCACTATGGAGACTGCATACATGGTTTGATCTTTTTCGTTACCGACTCGTAGCGCAGCGGGAAGTAGAGTCGATGACGATCGGCGGTGCAGATCCCCGCAGCTAGGATTTACAACCTCCCAACAGCGAGGATGTATACCCTCATCTGCTCCTCAAACAGCCCTCAGGGAGGCGGTCGAACAGCCCCCCCCCCCGGACGGTGTCGCGGACAGCCCTTCGGGAGGACCTTCGAAACTCGAACGGCCACTCGGACAGCCCTTCGGGAGGACCTTCGAAACTCGGACGGTCACATGGACAGCCCTTCGGGAGGCACTCACGAACTAAGACCGAAACTACGATCTCTCTACAGAGTTGCACACATACGGTGTCATCTATCCGGCAGGGCTTCGCCGTCCAGAACTAGTTCCTGCCGGAACCCAGACAGCCTTTCGGCTCTACGAAACTATTTCGCGGGGAGGGAGAGAGAAGCCAGATCATTGCATGGCACTTGTATGTGATAAGGGATGAGGTTTGGGCTGCCCACTCCTCCTCTATTTATAGGAAAGCCAAGGGGTAGGGATGGCTCACAAAAACCCAAAATGCCCATGTAAATGTCACACATGAAGGGCATAATGGGGAGGGAAGTGGAGCTCCATGGAGCCCCACACATGTGGCCGGCCAACCCCCTTGGGGGACCCCCATGAGGAGCATGCTTGGCCCCCAAGCCCTTCTAGAAGCCTTTTGGAAATATCCCAAAAGGTGACTCACCATAAAATATCCCAAAAAGCACTTTCACTATTCACGACGACATTTTTCAGCGTCTGTTCGAACTGAAAATATTTGTGTGGGCTTAGAACATTTCCAGTACCCACCAAAATTATTTTCAACGCGTTCCGAAACAATTCCGGTTTAGTGATTTTCATCTGCGAAAAGCATCTGAAGTGGTTCCGGCAGCTCCGGAGCATATCCGGTTATTATCCCGGAAAATTCCAGAAAGCTTCCAGCATGATTCTGGAACCCTCCAAGAATTATCAGGCATGTGCCGAAACCAATTTGACTTTATGGTATCCCCTGAAACAACTTTTCAGTTTCATCGAAACTCATCCGATGACCTCTTTCTGCGGAACATTTTCCGCTGTCCGAAACTTTTCCGGTGTCAGAAACTTTTTCGGTGATTTTCTCTCAGACTCCTTGTCTAGTATTCAGCAGATAGATGACCCTTAAGCGTGTGACCCTATAGGTTCGGTGAAGTATAGACATGACTGGAACCCTTGCCGATCAATGATCAACATCGGAGCCGTGGACACCCATATTGACCCCTATACCCACACGAATAAATATTCGAGTGAACCTCCAGTTGCCGTGTGCTATTCCTGTTGCTTCGCGATATGTTACAAATACCCGAGGTGAGACATGTTGGCATTCCCGTGGATCAACAACTTGTCCACTATGCTAGTTACCTCGTTACCGGTATTGTTCTCTTTTCTCGTTATCGTGTTCCGGCATCCCCGTGATCAAATCACAAAGTGTCTGGCCAGACAATGATGGATACCGTAACACCGAGAGGGCCCAGAGATATCTCTCCATTGTCGGAGGAGCAAATCCCAATCTTGAGCTATCAAGTTACTTGACACACTTTTCCATGAACCCGTAAGCCGCCGTAATAGCCACCCATTTACGGATGACGTTTAACAAACCCCAAAGTTCATGAAGCAAGCATGAAGAAACTCGATACTCTCATGGTCTAAGGAATCATGCAAACATTAACCATCTCTGTGTTATGTACCATTAACTTGTGATGAATGAATCTCATAGCATAACATCAATCCGGGTCGATTCAACACAAATGTTCTCTTAACATTGTGCCCTCAAAATTGTTGGCATAGACATGCCCATGATCAGGAAAACAGAACCATCATGCAACGCTTGAGCTAGTCTTAGAGGCCAGACTAGGAATACTTCTTACCGTTTATTATTCCACACGTGCATATGAGTCTTCCTCCGAGCCTCGTGGATATTGCAGACTCGAGAATCATTGCGGTTATAGCATGGAACATAAACATAATTATGAACTCGGAGATAAATAATATCATTTATTATTGCCTCTAGGGCATATCTCCTACAATCGAGTGGTTGGACAGCTCTCGCCATATCATGACAGTCAGTATTCGGCTTTCTCTACTGAGGTGCTCATCCGGATGAACTGGGACACAGTCGCAGTAGTTCTCCCTTTACTACCCTAGCCGATATAGCGGAACATAAGGTAGTAAGCACAGGAGCCGGGCAATCCAACTATTGACCAAAGACATGATTCGGAGCTGGTGCATATAAGGCCAAACTCGTGACGCCGAAGTGTGCTATAAAGCTGTTCGGACTTTGTCGACAACTCATTTGTTCCCATATCGAGCCCCTGGCGATTGTGTCGAGGGCGAGTGTGAAACAACCAAAAAAATTTAGCTCTGTAAAAGAAGCAAATACTGGATACGGATTTTGTTCATTGGAACTTGATTGATATGTCAATTGCCATTGTACAAATAACAACACCACGAGCCAGGCTATTTGACATGCCAGTGGTCGAAGGCTGAGGGAGAAGGTACTTTACAGGCTCAAAGTAGAGAGTACGGTCTATACAAAATTATTTGGACCTCCTGTCGCACGTCTGTGTTGCCTTGCCTCGGGGGAGGGATTCCTTAACAGGAATAACCTTTGGGTGAGAGTATGAAGCCGAACTCCAAAAGAGTCCATAAGATGATCAATGTTTGAGCCACCTATAACAAGATATACAAAGTGGTTAGAAAAGAAAAGGAGGAAAAGGGAGTGCTTGTAAGCTTTTCCGTATTGTGCCTCCGCCGATGACCAGGGTATTTTCAGTGCGTAATTATGCATGCGCGGTGTAAACCTCCCTAGTGTGTAAGGCGAACGGCGGAGGCCGAACTGCTATTCTAGCTCCAAGATTGACCGGTTCCATTTAGTGGAGACCGGCGGCTTAATGGTCGATGATTTATGTGGCTCGATGAGGCCGTTTTGTACTTCGTCCGTAATAGCGGTAGTGTGGTCATCTGTACGGAGGGAGTGTTCCATATTTCCATTTACTGTTATGACGCCGCGTGGACCGGGCATTTTAAGCTTTGCGCGGGCATAGAGTGGGACCGCATTAAAACGAGAAAGAGCGGTATGGCCCAGAAGTGCATGGTAGCTACTGTGGAGCGGGGCAATATCAAAGGTCAAGCCCTCACCTCGGGAGTTGTTCGGCGAACCGAAAACGACTTCCAATGTGATAGAACCCATGCAGTGAGTTTCTACGCCGTGTATTGCTCCCTTGAGAATAGTTGTGGTGGGCTTTGATTCTTGAAGGATCAATGCCCATTTTGCGGACAGTGTCTTGGTAGAGTAGATTAAGGCTGCTACCGCCATCCATAAGGACTTTCGTGAGATGGAACCCATCGATAATTGGATCGATGATCAGAGCTGCCAGACTGTCGGGACGGATATGACTAATATTTGGGGGGCTCCGCTCTATGGCGTATATGGCCCATGGTGCGCGCGTGCGCTCCCTAGTAGTGGTGTGCGTCACATATACCATGTTTACGGTTTTTACTTCGGGGGGAAATTGCTTGTGAACCCCGGTGTTCGGCTGGCGAGTCTCTTCGTCATCACTGTCACTGGGCAGCCGCTTCCCCTTGTGTTCGGCATTAAGTTTGCCCGCTTGTTTGAAGACCCAACAACTTCTGTTTGTGTGAATAGCTGGTTTATCGGGGGTGCCGTGAATCTGGCAGGGCCAGTCCAGTATCCTGTCTAGATTGGATGGTCCGTCTCTATTTGCCTTGAATGGCTTTTTTCCGTTGACCGGATTTGGAGCCGCTAAACCCGGCGTTGATGACGTGTCTCGCGTTATTTCGTTATTGTTGTGACGCTTGTGTTTATCGCACCGTGGCTTGCCGTTGCCGTCTCGGTCTTTTGAAGTACCCGGATCGCTGGCGCTGTTGCTTCTACGAGCGAGCCAGATGTCCTCTCATGCACAAAAGCGGGTCATTAAAGCGGTAAGGGCTGCCATGGATTTTGGTCTTTCTTGACCGAGGTGGCGGGCGAGCCATTCGTCCCGGACGCTGTGTTTGAAGGCTGCGAGGGCTTCGGCATCTGGACAATCGACGATTTGGTTCTTTTGAATGAAGAACCTAGTCCAAAGCTTCCTGGCTGGCTCTCCGGGCTGTTGGACGATGTGACTTAAGTCATCGGCATCTGGTGGCTGGACATATGTACCCTGGAAGTTGTCGCGGAAGGCGTCTTCCAGATCTTCCCAGCTGCCAATGGAGTTTTCAGGCAGACTGTTTAACCGGTACCGAGCTGGTCCTTTGAGTTTTAGTGGGAGGTATTTGATGGCGTGAAGGTCATCTCTGCGGGCCATATGGATATGGAGAAGAAAATCCTGGATCCATACCGCGGGGTCTGTTGTCCTTGTTGATCCATCACCTCGTCCGTGAAGCACAGGGGGTGTGCGGCGCCTCTGTATCGGGCCATGTCGTGACGTAGCTCGGATAGGGTCCGTCTGCGGTTCTCGGCCCGGGCGTGAGTATGATTGTTGCGTCCGGCTAGATAGCCATTGTCGCGTGTCGGGGCGCGTCTCCGTGATCCATAGATTGATCTGTTGTGACCTGCTCTACTGTCCAAGCCCTGCTGCAGGTCGTAGGTATGTCCCCGAGCTGTTTTATCTCTGCCTTTACGGTGAGGTGGAGCGGGCTGGTGTTCGGCTTGAGTTGCCGCTTTGTCCCGACCACGTGGTGGTCGGTCAGCCGCATTGCGCGATGATGGTACAGGCTCGAGTGCCTCATCATCGAACTGAGTTAGCAATTTACGCTTCGGGTAACTTTTGGCTGGGCGCTTGAGGCCATATTCCTCGACTGCCAGGACATCAGTCCATCTATCGTTTAGCAGATCTTGATCAGCTTGAAGCTGTTGCTGCTTCTTTTTCAGGCTCCTTGCAGTGGCTATTAGCTGGCGCTTAAAGTGCTCCTGCTCGAGAGGTTCCTCAGGCACGATAAAATCCTCGTTGCCCATCTTCCCGATCGTCCTGTTCGGCAGTTTGTTCGTCGGGATCTTCTCGGCACCGTCCGGAGTGTTATCGTCTCCTGTCCCGGTGTTGCTGTCTTTGCTGCGGCGTGATTTAGAGCGGCGCCGCTGACGCCGGCGCTTTGGTTGTATCTCAGGAGGTTTATCCTCAACTGGATCTTCCTTGTCATCGCCGCTATTCTCTTTTGGTGCATCCACCATGTATACATTATACGAGGAAGTGGGCGTCCAACGTTCGGTAAACGACAGATTTTGGGCCTCTTCTTCTCCGGCATCGTCGTCCGTATCATCGATGTCTTTGGAGCCGTAATCGAGCGTGTCGGTTAAGTCCTCGACAGTGGCTATGATGTGGGCGGTGGGTGGGAAACGAAACTCTCAGTCATCAGACTCCAATTTGAGCCGGATATAATTCGGTTGTGAGTCCCCTGCTAAGGATAGATTTTTTTAATGAGCTTAGTACGTCACCCAAGGGTGAGTGCCGGAAGATGTCCGCGGAGCTGAATTCAACGATCAATGACCGATCAAGCTCGACGTACGCGGATGCACAAGGTTCCGAACCTGTAGCTGGAGACGAGTCCATGGTTCCGGTGACACAGGTGTCACTTGAAGTTAGGTCTGTGTGCCGCTCCAACGTCGCTGAGTCTGCGGCTTCCATGGCGGGGTTGAGCTTCCCGTCCTCGGATGGCGCGATCTGTTCCGGATCTAAGGCCAGAGCAGTTACAGGCGCAATTTCCTGGGTGTGGTCCGATGACAGATTTACGTCATGTTCATTGTGGTGGCATGGAGCGGCTGCCGTGGTCGCGAATCCGTCGAACCAAGTCTCCGCGGATATCCACGACGTAGTTCAAGCTTCCAAATCTGACCTGATGGCCAGGGGCGTAGCTTTCGATCTGCTCCAGATGGCCAAGCGAGTTGGCCCGCAGTGCGAAGCCGCCGAATACGAAGATTTGTCCAGGGAGGAAGACTTCCCCATGGACAGCATCATTATAGATGATCGAAGGAGCCATCAAAACCTTTTGACGATGGCACAGTGGAACTCTCAATGAAAGCACCAATGTCGGTGTCAAAACCGGCGGATCTCGGGTAGGGCATCTCGAATTGTGCGTCTAAGGTCGATGGTAACAGGAGACAGGGGACACAATGTTTACCCAGGTTCGGGACCTCTCTATGGAGGTAATACCCTAGTTCGTGCTTGATTGATCTTGATGAATATGAGTATTACAAGAGTTGATCTACCACGAGATCATAATGGCTAAAACCCTAGAAGTCTAGCCTGTATGACTATGATTATGATGATTATTGGCCTCTACGGACCTAGCCTTCCGGTTTATATAGACACCGGAAGGATCTAGGGTTACACAAGGTCGGTTACAGAGAAAGGAATCTTCATATTTGGACGCCAAGCTTGCCTTCCACGCCAAGGAGAGTCCCATCCGGACACGGAAGAAAGTCTTCGGTCTTCGTATCTTCACAGCCCATCAGTCAGGCCCATGTCTAACAGGTCGGACGCCCGAGGACCCCCTAGTCCAGGACTCCCTCAATGGGGGCGTCACCCGCGGGGTTCTCCTAGTTGATGTCGTCGTCGCCTGCGGGGTTCTCCTGGTTGATGTGGGTGTCACCCGCGGGGTTCTCCTGGTTGATGCCATCGTAGCCGGCGGGGTTCTCCTGGTTGAAGTGGTCGTCGCCCGCGGGATTCTCCTGGTCGATGCCGTTGTCGCCCGCGGGGTTCTCCAGGTTGGGGTCGTCGCCCGCGTGGTTCTCCTGGTTGGTGCCATCATTGCCCGCGGGGTTCTCCTGGTTGGTGCATTGCCGCCTGCGGGGTTCTCCTGGTTGATGAGGGCGTTGCCCGCGGGGTTCTCCTGGGTTATGTGGGCGTCTCTGCGGGGTTCTCCTAGTTGATGTCGTTGTCGCCCGCGGTGTTCTCCTGGTTGACGCCGTCGCCGCCGGCGGGGTTCTCCGGGTTGATGTGGGCGTCGCACGCGGGGTTCTCCTGGTTGATGCGGGCGTCGCCCGCGGGTTTCTCCTGGTTGATGCGTTGTCACCTGCGGGGTTCTCTTGGTTGATGTGGGCATCGCCCGCGTGGTTCCCCTGTTTCATGCGTTGTCACCTGCGGGGTTCTCTTGGTTGATGGGGGCGTCACCCGCGGAGTTCTCCTGGTTGATGCCGTCGTCGCCCGCAGGGTTCTCCAGGTTGATGTGGGCGTCGCCCGCGGGGTTTTCCTTGTTGATGTGGGCGTCGCCCAAGGGGTTCTCCTAGTTGATGTGGTCGTCGCCTGCGGGGTTCTCTTGATTGATGGGGTTGTCGCCCACGGGGGTTCTCCTGGTTGATGGGGGCGTCACCCGCTGTGTTCTCCTGGTTGATGTCGTCGTCGCCTGTGGGGTTCTCCTGCTTGATGTACGTGTCGCCCACGGGGTTCTCCTGATTGATGTCGTCGTCGCCCACGGGGGTTCTCCTGATTGATATGGTCGTCGCCCGTGGGGTTCTCCTGGTTGATGTCGTCGTCTCCCGCGGGGTTCTCCCGGTTGATGTGGGCATCGCCCGTGGGGTTCTCCCGGTTGATGTGGGCGTCGCCCGCGGAGTTCTCCTGGTTGACGCCGTCGTCGCCCGCGGGGTTCTTCTAGTTGATGTGGGTGTCGCCCGCGGGGTTCTCTTGGTTGATGTGGGCGTCGCCCAGAAACTCAGACTTCACGCCCGACATCTCTCCGTCGACTAGTGGTTGATGTGGGCGTCACCGAGAAACTCCGACTTCACGCCCGACATCTCTCCGTCGACTACTTGTTGATGTGGGCGTCGCCCGCGGGGTTCTCCTGGTTGATGATGTCATCGCCCGCAGGGTTCTCCTGGTTGATGGGGTCATCACCCGCAGGGTTCTCCTTGTTGATGGGAGCGTCGCCCGCGGGGTTCTCCTTGTTCATGCCGTCGTCGCCTGCGGGGTTCTCCTGGTTTATGTGGCTGTCGCCTGCGGGGTTCTCCGGGTTGATGCGTGATACGTCTCCAACGTATCTATAATTTTTTATTGTTTCATGCTATTATATTATCTGTTTTGGATGTTTAATGGGCTTTAATATGCTCTTTTATATTATTTTTGGGACTAGCCTATTAACCGGAGGCCCGGTGCCAGTTTCTGTTTTTTTGGCTATTTCAGAGTTTCGCAGAAAAGGAATACCAAACGGAATCCAAACGGAATGAAACCTTCGCGATGATCTTTCTTGGACCGAATGCAATCCAGAAGACTTGGAGTTGAAGTCTGGAACTCCGCGAGGCGGCCACGAGGCAGGAGGGCGCACCCAGGGTGGGTAGGCGCACCCCCACCCTCCTGGGCCCCTCGTAGCTCCACCGACGTACTTCTTTCGCCTATATATACTCTTATACCCTAGAAACATCAGAGAGAGCCACGGAACCACTTTTCCATCGCTGCAACCTTCTGTGCCCGTGAGATCCCATCTTGGGGCCTTTTCTGGCGATCTGCCGATGGGGGAATCAATCACGGAGGGCTTCTACATCAACACCATTGCCTCTCCAATGAAGCGTGAGTAGTCTACAACAAACCTTCGGGTGCATAGTTATTAGCTAGATGGCTTTTTCTCTCTCTTTGATTCTCAATACAAAGTTCTCCTCGATGTTCTTGGAGATCTATTCGATGTAATCCTCTTTTGCTGTGTGTTTGTCGAGATCCGATGAATTGCGGATTTATGAACAAGATTATCTATGAATATTATTTGGTTCTTCTCTGAATTCTTATATGCATGATTGGATATCTTTGCATGTCTCTTCGAATTTTTGGTTTAGTTTGGCCTACTAGATTGATCTTTCTTGCAATGGGAGAAGTGCTTAGTTTTGGATTCAATCTTGCAGTGTCCTTTCCCAGTGACAGTAGGGGCAGCAAGGCACGTATTGTATTGTTGCCATCGAGGATAAAAAGATGGGGTTTATATCATATTGCTTGAGTTTATTCCTCTACATCATGTCATCTTGCTTAAAGCGTTACTCCGTTCTTATGAACTTAATACTCTAGATGCATGCTGGATAGCGGTCGATGTGTGGAGTAATAGTAGTAGATGCACAATCATTTCGGTCTACTTGATACGGATGTGATGCCTATATTCATGATCATTGCCTTAGATATCTTCATAACTATGCGCTTTTCTATCACTTGCTCGACCGTAATTTGTTCACCCACCATAATACATGCTAACTTGAGAGAAGGCACTAGTGAAGCCAATGGTCCCCGGGTCTCTTTCCTATTATATTGCATCTCTTTTATTTACATCGCATCTCGTTTACTCTTTTGCAACCTTTACTTTCCAATCTATACAAAAAATACAAAAAATATTAACTTTACTATCTTTAATAGATCTCACTTTTGCGAGTGACACTACAAGAAATGTGTTAATCCATGACAGATTTCTCATGACGTTCTCAGGAACCATCATGATCGATGACGGATTCTTCTTCTTCGTCATGAAATCCGTCACAGATTAATGCGACGAGAACAAAACCAGCGACAATGGCGCCCTTATGACGAGCCGTCACGAATACCGTCACGAGTCGACCAGTAGTACACCAAACGTACCGTCATGGATGGCTCATGCTGATGTGTCACGCGTGTTCGACCCACATATATAAGCCTTAGTTTTTTTGAAGTTGTTGAATCATCACGGGCGGCCTTCTGGTGTTTTTTTAGGAAAACGGAGTGTTGATGTTGCTGCATGTCCCGACGTGGCTTTTTTAAGGGGGGTAAAAGGACTGTTGCTGTAATGTTGTCTCGAGGTTGGGCTGCTATTGTTCGATGAGGAATTATACATTTTAATGGTAAATTATTCATTATTTTTTTGAGATTTTGATTAGGTATTATATTTGCAAGACATGGCTTGATTATACATACGGAGCACATCATTTAAGACGCCCGTTAATGTGTATTCTGTAAACGGGCGCCTGCAGCGCACCGCACTGGGCCGTCCCGCTGTGTACTTTATTCCACAAAAAAAAAGCGTGCCATCGCGACTCGAGCCAGAGACCTCCCGCACTGAGGTTCGATAGTATAACCATCCTGCCACACAACAGGATCTAATAAGCTTCAACTTTTTCTTTCAATTATTATTTCCTTTTCCTTTTCCTTTTTTTCATTTTCCATTTTTCCTTTTTCGTTATCTGTTTCTTCTTTTCTTCTTCTTCCTGGTTTCTTCCCTCATCGTTTTTTGTTTTTTCTTTTCTAAAATACATGAACATTTTCAAAATCGATGATGTAGTTTTTCAAGATTGATGAACTTTTCTTTTCAAAATCTATGAACTTTTTTTCCTGAACTACTTTTAAAAAATGATGATGTTGTTTCAAATTCGATGACCTTTTTTCAAATTTGATGAACTTTTTTCAAAATCTATGAATTGTTTTCAAATTCAATGAACATTTTTGAAATTGGATAAACATTTCTTAAATTGGATGACCTTTTTTTTAAATGATGAATTTTTTTAAGTTTTTTGATTTTTTTAAAAATGAGGAACTTTTTTTGAATTGGTGAAATTTTCTTCAAATTTTAGATGAGCATTTTTTAATTTTTTGTGCACTTCTTAAAAAAAATTGATGAACTTTTTTCAAAATCATTGAAATTTTCTTGAATAGGGCAACGTTTTTTGCATGTTCATGCACCTTTTCCGAAATTTGTGAAGTTTCATTTTTCTTAAAGAAAATCATATATGAGCGGCTATGGAAGTTTTTTCAAGTGTTAGCGCTGCATTTTGTCAGTTGCATAGACATGCCCTAGTGGTTAGCTGAACAACTGTAGGTAGTGCAGGTCGCGAGTTTGAATTGTCGCTGTAACGTAATTTTTGGAATGTTTTTCACGCATTTTTATCACCATTTTGTGCGGTGCCCCTTCGTGGGCTAGCCCTGGTCGCGCTATAGCAAGCGTCGCTTCTCCTAATTGGCGCTGTCTTTTTACACGGGAAAGGACTACTGCTGCTGTGTCGTCCCGACGTTGGGCCGCACTAAGTATATTTTTACAGAGAGAAAAACTGTGTGGTTTCTTTAATAAACCTTTATCTTTAAATTAAAAAAAAGGAAACACTGCCAGAAGGCATTGAACTAGGGGACCTCACGCATATATACCTAGGTCGCTACCGCTAGGGTATTATCTATGTTTCTGTTAAATGCCTTTTTAAGGCCTTACTTAGAGATAAAACTAGCCAAGTTGTTTAGTATAAAAAAAGGTGATTGAACGGGGATTTGAACCACGTAGCACTAATCTCTACGTTCCAACAAGCCAAGTTCTTACATACAACGAGCCATGTTTTTTTTCAGGATTTTTGTAGTACTTTTCACGTGTAGGCAGTAATATGTTTTTTTTTATTTTGCGAAAAGACAACAATAGTTATGTACTGTACGACTTAACGTCAATGTATAGCAAACATTCGCGAAATCTCCTAAAAAAATTGTGCCCATCTTATGAATCAATAACATTGTTCCATGCCCATTTGGAAGAATTGTCTACCATATTTTGATATTATTATCATTTTTTCTAATAGGTTGCAACTAGAAGTGAAGTTATCCCTAAGTATCTTTTGACATTTTCATCTATTTCTTGGATATGAGCTAAAATAAAACATAATTCCTTAAATATCTTTTTTGAAATGTTTAAACCTTATTTGACTTACATATACAACAAATTGCACTACCTCCAGTAAGCACACATAAATTCATTTAAACCATAGAAAATTTAAATCATCTAAAAAATTATTGAAACTCCTACAAAAGAAAATGTATGTATTATAGTACATGTGACAATTTTATAGGGGTATGCCGCATATTTTAATTAAAACGAGAACACCACATTAATGGAACTCGAACCTGACACATAAATTTTAAGCGGTTAGCACCTTCGAACTTGGCAACTTGTATTTAAAAAAATGGTTAACATTTTTTTGAGAAATAAATTCAGACATCTATTTTGAAACAAATCGTCATGTATTTAAAAAGTGTTAAACGTGTATAAAAATGTTGCTTGTGCATACAAAAAATGTACAACGTCTATTGGACAAAGTACACATGTATTTTTCTAAAATAAAATGAAATTGAATAAAAGATTAAAATAAAAAATGAACAGAAAACAAAAACCAAAAAAATGATGAAAAATGTGCAACACATAAAACCAATAATAGAAACACAAAGAAAAACTTGAGTTTTTCTGGAGCAAAACAAAACCCGTGAGCTAAAATAAGGGGGGAAAAAGAAAGCCACAAAAATAGTAGTACGTACGTTGGATTTGAACAAGGACCTCATTTACATTTCTAACGCCACAAAACCACTGTATTAAGATACAGTTTTAATCTAAACACACACTGGCCTTTTTATAGTAGTAGAAGATATTTTCTAGCCTGCTGCCTTCTGATTGGCTGAACCAGACCTCCCATGGATCACGCCTCTCCACCGTCCATCCTTAGCTGATCCAACGGTCCCTGCCCCTTCTACTCTCTATCTGTGCTTTCCCTGATTCTTATCCTCTCACACAGCCACACAAACGAGAGCACCATGCCAGCAGCAGCCACGCCCGAGGAAATCCACAGCTCGCAGCCGTCGGACGCCGCCATCCGCGCGAAGGGCCGCCGCCCGCACCTCCCACCACAGCACGCCGGTGAGCCGCGCCTTGCGCCGCCTCTCTCTCTCTCCTATGTTCTCCTCTCTAATCTCTCTCCTCCTTGCAGCAATGGAGGCCGACCGCCCATGGCATCGCCCGAGCTCACCTCCCAGTAGTCGTACTCCTTTGAATTCGTCGGCATCCGGCTAGATCCGGACGCCAGCGCCCCGTTCCTACTTCCGCGCCTCGCTTGGGTCGTCGGCCACCTCGACGATGTGATACCGCTCGCGAGATCCAACGCCACCGCTGGCTAGCCACTTCCTCCTGGAGGAGACGCCCCCACATCCGTGCCTCCCCACATGAGCAGCAGCAACAAACGCCTCGCTATGGGCGTCTCTGGTGGTGCTTTTTCTTGTAATTTTTTTAAAGAAGTTTGCCAGATCTGTGCGTGAAAAACAATGGCGTTGAACTCTGATTGATGTCCCGCGAAGGCTGGGCGGCGCTTGATGCGGTGGCTGCAGAATATCTCTGGGCAAAATAGTAGGCCAGATCTAGGGGAAAAAATTGTAATTCCAAGTTTTTGGTTGTGTATTTCTTCCTTTCGGTAAAAATAAAATTTAGTTATCTGGTATGTTTATGCAATTTTCCTTTTTATCTATAAGGCAATGAGCATATATAATAAAAAAAATCTTAATGACTAAAGTTTCCATGGACCAAGAGAAACAAATGGATTGGCTAATGTCTCAATTAAAATTAGTGGGCCTTGGACGGATCAGAAATTTAATGGGAAATTTAATGGGCCAAAATTCTTATGATGGGCCGATGGTCTTAGATAGAGGTGAAATTTAGTGGGCCAAAACTCTGATTAGGCCGACTACTACATGGGCTGCCATGTCAGGTCCATGTTGACCGCCATGTTAGATGATGACGTGGAATGCATGATTAACGTCGTTATCTAATAGTAAATTGTGACGGTCAAGAACCGTCACGGATCCATGACGGCTTTGGGGGTCCGTCATGGAGTGCATGGTGGTCAAATTATGACGCGATATACATGACGGATTTCAAATCCGTCAAGGACGACCTACCATGACAGATTTGCACACATATGTGACAGTTCGAATCCGTCATGGATTAACACATTTCTTGTAGTGTGACCGTGAAGGGATTGACAACCCCTTTATCACGTTGGTTGCAAGGTTCTTGATTGTTTTTGCAGGTACTAGATGACTTGTGCGTTGTCTCCTACTGGATTGATACCTTAGTTCTCAAAAACTAAGGGAACACTACTAGGGAAAAGCCTATACACAGAATCTTACCAGCAGCGAGTTTTAATATAAGGCGCTGCTGCTATATAGCAGTAGCGCGCTCCAGCAGAACGCGCTGCTAAAATAAAAGTAGCAATAGCGCGCCTCCTGTAAGCTGCGCTATTGCTATAATTGCCACGACCCCGCCGCGAAGCTAGTTCTAGCAGCAACGCGTTAATATGAAGAGCGCTACTGCTATAGATCATAGCAGTAGCGCATTCCTGTAATACCCGCTACTACTAAGTTTACTAAAAAAAATTAGTCCCACCTCGCTCCGCGAAGAGGGTTTCTACCACCTTAAATATGTTACTTCTCAAACTATCACAAGCACTTGGTATTCATTGAACTCTATGTGTAGGATCTGTGGCCGCAATAGGAATCTTCGCCGGTTCTTAAAAACCGGGGAAGATTCCTATTGACAATTTAGATTCTACACAAAAAGATCGTTCATGACTAATGTATTTTTTATGTTTACTTTTACATGCTGACACGTAGCAGTAGCGCGTTCTGAGAGAAAGGCGCTATTGCTAGGTCGTTTAGCATTAGCGCCTTTTCCTATAGCACGCTACTGCTAAGTCATTCTATCTTCCACCCCTCTCTACTCTCTCCGATCCACTCACACTCACACTCACTCGATCTCCCCCCTCAACCCCCCCCCCCGCGCCGGTCCTCCCCCACCGGCCGCCCTCGCCTACCCCTCCTCCCTCTGCGCCGCCGTCACCTCCTCCTTCTCGCTAGACTCGGTACCGCCCTCCTCCTCCGTCCTCCCTCCACTCCCCCGTTCGCCGCCAGCCGGTCCCTCCTCGCTCCGCCTTCCTCCTCCGTCCTACTCTCTCCTCCCTCCTCCAGTCGCCCCTCCTTTTCCCTCCTCCCTCCTCCATCCACAACCCCTCCTCCGTGCAACATTTTGATTTAGTAGGCTAGTTCATATGCAACATTTTGATTTAGTTGATTTAGTAGACTAGTTGATTTAGAACATTTTGATTTAGTTGATTTAGTAGGCTAGTTGATTTAGTAGGCTAGTTGATTTAGTTGATTTAGTAAGCTAGTTGATTTAGTTGATTTATAGAACATTTTGATTTAGTTGATTTAGTAGGCTAGTTGATTTAGTTGATTTATAGAACATTTTGATTTAGTACGCTAGTTGATAGCTCTGAAGATTTGGCACGACCTAGCTAGATGCTTCGAAAGAAATGCACCATTTTATTGTTATTTTTCTATACATGGATAGCTAGATGCTTTTGTTTTTCCTGTAATATAGAATCTCTTCATCTAGAGATATACGTGATATATATACAAGATTTGGCATTTGCCTCCTAGCTGTTGGTTCTAGTAAGCTATGAAAATATAACTAAAGAAGAACCAAAAATATCACATGCTACTGTTTGTCTTTCCTGCGAAGTGGATCATTAATCCTTTGCTCATATTGCTTTAGGAAAATGCCGCCACCACCACCACCACCATGTCGACTGTGCAAGTCAAGGTGCGCCAGCAGCCTTGCAACTGGCAAGCTGTTCGGCATCTACTTCCAGCCGAGTTTTCATCATGCGGCGGTAAGAAATTATGTGAAATGTAACAACTATTTTATTTTTAGTGTTGGCATTACTGCATTGTGTCATTTTGCTTTTTTTACACAGATCGTCCCATGCAATGTGAGGTTGAAATTCAACAAGCTGACAGGAGACACTGTGACATTTGAGGCTCCTGGGGGGCCGTACACTATGGAGGTCGAGAAAGGACGCAATATGTCGCAGATTGGAGGAGATGGATGGGCCCGTTTCCTCGCCCGCATGCGTCTTACTGGTGGTGAGTTGATCAGCTTCTCCTTCAGAGCAGAAAGACCCAAGTTGGCTGTCATTTATGTCAACCTGGTGGAAGATGATGAAGATGATGAAGATAATGAGGACCCACTCGATGAAGATGATGAGGACCCACTTCATGAAGCCATCGTAGCTCAAAGAATGAGGCTGAGCGAGGAGGAGGTGTGCAACCTATGGGACATAATTCTGCCACGTGATGACTTTGTCAGGGTGCCATTCGTGACCCGCCTGACAAGTACCATGGTCGATCGGCATGATATGGTATGTTATACTTACAAATGCAAATTATCCGATGATATGCTTAGTGTAGAGTCCAATGATATGTTGTGTGGAATCTAGTCGATGATATGCTTTAGTTTAGAGTCCGATCACATGCTTATTAGTGTAGAATCCAAGGAACTATTAATAGTGTAGATAATCCATATATACTTATTAGTAGAATTCAAGCTTAGTACAAATGTGTAGTACGATGTCTTTTGATAGTGTAGAAATCTATACTTAACAGAAATATATTTGCAAGAGTATGTGCGAGGCTATTTATTAATTGATATGTTTTTCTTATTCAGAAATTGCCAAAGAGCCTATCTGTGAGTTGTGGTATCGAGCCTGATGAAGAAGGCTCAGCTGGACTACGCCTTACCGCAAGGGGCTCTGTCACCACCTGTACTTACCGCATGGACACGGACGGTCGCACACACTTAAACTCGGTTGGGTGGAAGAGATTCCTCATTGGCAAGAATCCTCGTGTTGGACAGGCCATCCTAATTACTATCAGGAACACCCACCGCCCAGGCTTGAGTATGATGATCGTCGTCGATATCATCTAGAACCACATATGTGTGTGTGGCTATATAATCTAGAACTACATATGATGATCATCGTCGATATCATGTGGAACTACATATGATGATCATCGTCGATATCATCTAGAACTACATATGACGATCGTCATCGATATCACCTAGTACTGCTTGAGGATGCATGTTGACTATATATGAAATTGTTATCTAGTACTCCCTCCATTCCAAATTACTCGTCGTGGTTTTAGTTCAAATTTGAACTAAAACCAAGACGAGTAATTTGGATCGGAGGGAGTACTACCTAGTACCTATAATGCTTTATGAAATTGATATCTAGTAGTACCTAGTATCTGGAAATTGCAGTTTATTGAAACCGAAATGGGGTACTAAGCTGGGGGGGGGGGGGGGGATGATGAAAGATATAGTAGTAGCGCGGGGCTAGGAAACCACTACAACTAATTAATAGTAGCGCGTTCCAGAAAAGCGCTACTGATATAGTCAATAGTAGTAGCGCGGGTACAGACCGCGCTACTACTAACCGTCAGTTCTAGCGCCGTAGTAGTAGTGCGGCTGCCCGCGCTGCTGGTAGCCTCAAAACCCGCGCTACTACTAGGGTTTTCCCTAGTAGTGGAAATACTTATGCTACTTTGTTGCATCACCCTTTCCTCTTCAAGGGAAAACCAACGCATGCTCAAGAGGTAGCAAGAAGGATTTCTGGCGCCGTTGCCGGGGAGATCTATGCCAAGTCAAGACATACCAAGTACCCATCATAAACTCTTCTCCCTCGCATTACATTATTTGCCATTCGCCTCTCGTTTCCTCCCCCCACCTCTAAAACGATTTTCAAAAACCTTTGCCTTTTCTTCGCCCTTCTTTTGTTCGATCTTTTGTTTGCTTGTGTTACCATGTGCCTTCCTTTTGCTTGCATCTTCGCTTGCTAAAAGTTTATGGATCCTCATCCACTTGCTAATCTTTTTAAGAGATCCAATTATGATGAACCAATTCCTAGTGATTTGAGTGCACTAGATTATCTTTATGAGGTTTTGCTTGAAATTCGTGAATCTGGAAATTGTGATGAAGAAATTTATGAAGAGATTCACGATAGCTCCTTGAATAAAAATCATGATTGCAATGATTTTTCTATAAATTCTCTTGATGTCAGTTGTGCTAATAATATGCAAAACCCTAAGCTTGGGGATGCTAATTTTGCTATGTCTACTATTTGTTGGAATGATCATGATTGGGGTGATTCTTCTTATGATCCTGAAAATTTATTTAAGCCCCATGATGAATATGAGATTGATAATAATGTTTGCAATAATATTGAAAGTCGGTTTCGAAGAGTGTCAACTTTAGATCCCACATATTTGGAGAATGTTCAATCTTATGAAGTTTTTGATAAAAGTGGGTTTGAAGAGGTCATGACTTTAGTTAATGTTAATCCCACTATTTTGGAAGAGTGTCACCTTTGCATACATGTGGATCGTGTTAAGAATATGTTTTGTGATAGCTATATTGTTGAATTTGCTTATGATCCTACATGTAATTATTATGATAGAGGAAAATATGGTTGTAAAAATTTTCATGTAACAAAACTACGTCTTGTTATGTTGAGATTGCTATTGTTTCTTTCCGCTTCCTGGCATATGCTAGTTTTTGCTTGCATTGATAATTTGTTTGCCTATAAGATGCCTATTCATAGGAAGTATGTTAAACTTAGATGTGTTTGTCACGTGTTTTATGATGCTCTCTTTGTGCTTCAATTCTTGTCTTTATGCCTAGCTAGGGGCGTTAAACGATAGCGCTTGTTGGGAGGCAACCCAATTTTATTTTTGTTCTTTGCTTTTTGCCCCTGTTTAGTAATGAATAATTCATATAGCTTCTGTTTATATGCGGTTTTATGTTTTAATTAGTATTTGTGCCAAGTAGAACCTTTGGGGAGACTTGGGTGAAGTCTTTGCGATCTTGCTGTAAAAAACAGAAACTTTTGCGCTCACGAGATTAGCTGTCATTTTTTACTGGAGAGTGCTTTTAGGTTGATTCTTTTGCAGACGATTAATAGACAAATTCCTCAAGTCCATCAATTTATTTCATAATTTTTGGAGTTACAGAAGTATTTGAATGATACATATTACTACAGACTTTTCTGTTTTGACAGATTCTGTTTTTTCGCGTGTTGTTTGCTTATTTTGATGAATCTATGAGTAGTATCGGGGGGTATAAACCATAGAGAAGTTGGAATAAAGTAGGTTTAACACCAATATAAATAAGGAATGAGTTCATTACAGTACCTTAAAGTGGAGGTTTATTTTCTTATACTAACGGAGCTCATGAGATTTTCTGTTGAAGTTTTGTGTTGTGAAGTTTTCAAGTTTTTGGGTAAAGATTTGATGGATTTTGGAATAAGGAGTGTCAAGAGCCTAAGCTTGGGGATGCCCAAGCCACCCCAAGGTAAAATTCCAGGACAACCAAAAGCCTAAGCTTAGGGATGCCCCGGAAGGCATCCCCTCTTTCGTGTTCGTCTATCAGTAACTTTACTTGAGGCTATATTTTTATTCACCACATGATATGTGTTTTGCTTGGAGCGTCTTGTATGATTTGAGTCTTTACTTTTTAGTTTACCACAATCATCCTTGCTGTACACACCTTCTGGGAGAGACACGCATGAATCGGAATTTATTAGAATACTCTATGTGCTTCACTTATATCTCCTGAGCTACATAATTTTGCTCTAGTGGTTCGCTTATATCTTTTTGGAGCACGGTGGTGGTTTTATTTTATAGAAATTATTGATCTCTCATGCTTCACTTATATTATTTTGAGAGTCTTTTAGAACAGCATGGTAATTTGCTTTGGTTATGAATTTAGTCCTAATATGATGTCAATCCAAGATGGGTATAATAAAAACTTTCATATAAAGTGCATTGAATACTATGAAAAGTTTGATTCCTTATGATTGTTTTGAGATATGAGGATGGTGATATTAGAGTCATGCTAGTGATTATTTGTGAATTTGAGAAATACTTGTGTTGAGTTTTGTGAGTCTCGTAGCATGCACGTATGGTGAACCGTTATGTAACGAAGTTGGAGCATGAGATATTTTTTGATTATCTTCCTTATGAGTGGCGGTCGGGGATGAGCGATGGTCTTTTCCTACCAATTTATCCCCCTAGGAGAATGCATGTAGTACTTTGTTTCAATGACTAATAGATTTTTGCAATAAGTATGTGAGTTCTTTATGACTAATGTTGAGTCCATGGATTATACGCACTGTCACCCTTCCACCATTGCTAGCCTCTCTTGTGCCACGCAATTTTCGCCGGTACCATAAACCCACCATATACCTTCCTCAAAATAGCCACCATACCTACCTATTATGGCATTTCCATAGCCATTCCGAGATATATTCCCATGCAACTTTGCACCATTCCGTTTATTATGACACGCTTCATCATTGTCATATTGCTTTGCATGATCATGTAGTTGACATCGTATTTACGGCAAAGCCACCTTTCATAATTCTTTCATACATGTCACTCTTGATTCATTGCACATCCCGGTACACCGCCGGAGGCATTCATATAGAGTCATATTTTGTTCTAGTATCGAGTTGTAATTCTCAAGTTGTAAGTAAATAAAAGTGTGATGATCATCATTATTAGAGCATTGTCCCGCGTGAGGAAATAAAAAAAGAAGAAAAAAAAAAGAGAGGAGGCCAAAGAAGCCAAACAAAAAAAAGAGAAAAAGAGAGAAGGGGCAATGCTACTATCCTTTTACCACACTTGTGTGCTTGAAAGTAGCACCATGATCTTCATGATAGAGAGTCTCCTATGTTGTCACTTTCATATACTAGTGGGAATTTTTCATTACAAAACTTGTCTTGTATATTCCAACGATGGGCTTCCTCAAATGCCCTAGGTCTTCATGAGCAAGCAAGTTGGATGCACACCCACTTAGTTTTCTTTTGAGCTTTCATACAGTTATATCTCTAGTGCATCCGTTGCATGGCAATCCCTACTCACTCACATCGATATCTATTGATGGGCATCTCCATAGCCCGTTTATACGCCTAGCTGATGTGAGACCATCTTCCTCCTTTTTGTCTTCTCCACAACCACCGCTCTATTCCACCTATAGTGCTATGTCCATGGCTCACGCTCATGTATTGCATGAAAGTTGAAAAAGTTTGAGAATACTAAAGTATGAAACAATTGCTTGGCTTGTCATCGGGGTTGTGCATGATTTGAGTATTTTGTGTGATGAAGATGGAGCATAGCCAGACTATATGATTTTGTAGGGATAAGCTTTCTTTGGCCATGTTATTTTGAGAAGACATAATTGCCTTGTTAGTATGCTTGAAGTATTATTGTTTTTATGTCAATATTAAACTTTTGCCTTGAATCTTTCGGATCTGAACATTCATGCCACAATAAATAAAATTACATTGATAATTATGTTAGGTAGCATTCCACATCAAAAATTCTGTTTTTATCATTTACCTACTCGAGGACGAGCAGGAATTAAGCTTGGGGATGCTTCATACGTCTCCAACGTATCTATAATTTTTTATTGTTTCATGCTATTATATTATCTGTTTTGGATGTTTAATGGGCTTTAATATGCTCTTCTATATTATTTTTGGGACTAACCTATTAACCGGAGGCCCAGTGCCGGTTTATGTTTTTTTGCCTATTTTGGAGTTTCGCAGAAAAGGAATACCAAACGGAATCCAGATGGAATGAAACCTTCGCGATGATCTTTCTTGGACCGAACGAAATCCAGAAGACTTCAAGTTGAAGTCTGGAACTCCGCGAGGCAGCCACGGGGCAGGAGGACGCGCTCGGGGGGGGGGGGGGGTAGGCGCGCCCCCACCCTTGTGGGCCCCTCGTAGCTCCACCGACGTACTTCTTTCGCCTATATATACTCTTTGAAAGGATCGATATAGTTGACTAGAGGGGGGGTGAATAGGAAACTAACAATTTTTTGCTTTTCTTTACCAATTTAAACATTGCAACAAAGTAGGTTGTCTAGATATGCAACTAGGTGAGCAACCTATATGATGCAACAACAATAAGCACACAAGCCAGCAAGAGATATAGCACAAATAAGCTTGCACAAGTAAAGGCACGAGATAACCAAAAGTGGAGCCGGTGAAGACGATGATGTGTTACCGAAGTTCCTTCCCTTTGAGAGGAAGTACGTCTCCGTTGGAGCGGTGTGGAGGCACAATGCTCCCCAAGAAGCCACTAGGGCCACCGTATTCTCCTCACGCCCTCACACAATGCGAGATGCCGTGATTCCACTATTGGTGCCCTTGGAGGCGGCGACCGAACCTTTACAAACAAGGTTGGGGCAATCTCCACAACTTAATTGGAGGCTCCCAACGACACCACGAAGGTTCACCACAATGGACTATGGCTTCGCGGTGACCTCAACTGTCTAGGGTGCTCAAACACCCAAGAGTAACAAGATCCGCAAGGGATTAGTGGGGGGAAACAAATTTCTCTTGGTGGAAGTGTAGATCGGGGCCTTCTCAACCACTCCCGAGCAAATCAAAAAGTTTGATTGGCTAGGGAGTGAGATCGGGCGAAAATGGAGCTTGGAGCAATAATGCAGCTTAGAGTTGGCAGAGGTGGTCTACTAGAGGAAGAAGACACCCCTTTTATATTTGAGAACAAAATCCAACCGTTATCCACCTAACCAGCCCGCGACTTGCGGTACTACCGCCCCTGACAAGCGGTACTACCGCACGGCCAAACGGTACTACCGCGAGAGACCGCGGTCCGCTGCAACGGCAGGAGCTAGAACAGTCCTGAAGCACAGAGGCTGAGAACGGTACTTCCACAAGCGTGGTACTACCGCTCCCCCTTGCGGTACTACCGCAAGGCAGGAATGGCCTAGCCTGGGAAGGGCGCGGATGAATAAAAATACATCTGTGCCTACTTCCGCTGAAAATCAGATGATGCACAAATCCGACACGGTACTACAGCTGGAGGAGCGGTACTACCACGTGGCAGCTGAGCCAGGCCGCGCGCGGTACTACCGCGCACAAGGTGCGGTACTACCGCGGAGGCGCGGATGTAAAAAATTAAATCCGCCCCTACTACTGCAATGCAACGGCACTTGGCCTGGGGGCCACGGTACTACGGCTCCAGAGGAGCGGTACTACCGTGGGCTCCTGCGGTACTACCGCGCCGAGGTACGGTACTACCGCAGGTGCCTGCGGTACTACCGCTCCAAGGAGCAGTACAACCGCAAGCCCAATATCAGCAACCAAGACATAATGCATAGAAGATAAACGGAGGATGCTCCAAAGCACAGGGGAAAGGTGGAGACAAGGAAGAAAATGTGTACGTGATGATTCCACCCGAACCTTTCCGACGCGGACCCCCTCTTAATAGTACGGCTTTCCTATGACTCAAATCAACAAAAAAAAGTAGAAAAACGCCGTCTTCAATAGTCTTCGAGGGGCGCCAAACCGTCTTGTGCCTAGCGATGAAACGTCTGTGAAACTCAAGGCACACGATTAGTCCACAAAAGCATTGTCATCAATCACCAAAACACCTTAGGGATAAATATGCCCTTACAATCTCCCCCTTTTTGGTGGATTGATGACAATACGGGATTTGCATAGTGGGAAATAAAATTGAGCAAACGCAAACCCCTCCTCTCTAAGATATAGACGGGCTCCCCCTAGATGTGTGCAATCTAGATGGGTGCTTTGGACTGCACAGCACACATACTAGGATCAACACTCCCCCTGTATTTTAGAGACAAAGCATATCTTGCAATAGAAAGACTAACACTAGACAAGATAGCAAATAGGAGCATAACATAAGTAGCACAATATATCATAAGCTCACTAAGATAGGATAGAGTGCATATGTCTTACACCATATGAAGGATAAGTCTCAAAGGCGCAAACTAAACCAAAGCAAACGAGGTTCAAACGATAAAGCAAACACACCAAACACGACACGACTCGCAAGCACGCAAATCCCTACACTCTCTCCCCCTTTGGCAAAGAGACGCCAAAAAGGCAGAGAGGACACCTACACACAAGGGGTGGCTCAGGCAGAGAAATCGCTCCAACGCTCCCCGTCAGACTCGGCGGCGGGGACGGACTCCTCCATGTCCTCCTCATAATCAGTCCACTTGTAGCCTTGCTTCACCATCCATTCTGCCTCCGGGGTGATGTGCATCTCTGACCCGCTGGATTCCGCCTGACCAAAAACCTTCATGATCCTCTTGTCGCGGCGGCGAGCCTCCTTGGAGGCAACGTGAGTCATGTACTGCCCCTTTGCCTGCATGCAGAACAGAGTCTTCATCTTGTCCTTCAGCTTCTTGGCCCATGAGGGCTCAGAGGAACGATGGGTATACCTAGCAGCACGGTCCTCAGCAACATCCTCTGCCTCAGCCTCCTCCTCATCAACAGCCCTCCTAGCAGCAGACGCCTCAGCACGAGTAGTAGTGTTGGCCCATTTGGGATTGACACGGAGACTGATGGACTCATGCCGAATCCAGTCGGGAGCAAGGAACTCATCACCAGGGAACAGCTTCTCCCAAGTCTTGGAGATCAACAGAAATAGGTACGGTCCATAGATAGGCACCTTGCGGTTGAACACCGCAAACCGAAGCTCACACCACATGATGTGTGAGACATCAAGCGGTCGAGTCTGAGACACACGTGCCTCCTCGCACAGGAGCATCAGATCCACCAGATAGGCATGTACCTTGTCCTTGTCGCCAATGCGAGGAAACAGAGAGTTGCGGAAGATGCGATACATGATGTCCAAAAATGAGTTCAGCACCCACGTCGACTTGCCACTGGGAAGCACCTTCTCAACATAGTACTTCTGGAGCCTGTTCTTGCTTGCGGACTCAGGGTTGGCATGAGGGCGAACACCTACGGGAGTGGTGAGCCCGTCATCCGGAACCTATAGCAGATCCATGAAATCCTTCCAGGTAGCAGTCAACTGACGGCCATTGATCATCCAAGTCATCCTCCGCTCCTCCCCAGGGTGAAAGTGAACTGAGGCAAAGAACTGACAGATAAGCTCAGGGTCATAGTCTAGATGGAAGGAGATCACATGTTCAATACCAAACTGCTCCACCAAATCTAGAGCCTCCCGAAAGTACTCACGATACTTGTCCTTCCTCATGTGATTCATGTCAATCCACTTGACATCCACGTAGGTGTTTTGCTTGGCCTTGATCACATCCAGATAAATGAGAGTCTGCTGCTTGGTCCAAAACAAGTCATTGCCTCTGAAGATAGCACGGGCATTCACATATGGGTTGATCTGCCTGCGAGGGATAAACTCAGAAAGTGGAATCTCGTCCATGCCCTTAGCAGGTTCCTTGTACTTGCTAGCTGAGGTCTTGACATTGCGCTTGGGGCACTGGAGCCCTCTGGTGCTTCATCTTGATTGCACAGTCGCTTGGAGCCTATGTCACGACTGGGATTAGAACGGCGAGCAGGGGCACCGGAGCCACCACCTAAGACACAAAGCAAAAGCACACACAAAGAGCGAAAAGAATCAATGCAAATACCTTAGCAAAACAAGGGAAACAAGTAGAAAGCATACGTGGTAATTTCCACAAAGAAGATTGGACAACAACGATAGTACTGCCAGTTCGCGCGGTACTAAAATTTTAGTACCGCTCTTAGTCGCGGTAGGACCGTGCGAAGACACGGTAGTACCGGGGCTTGGAGCGGTAGTAGGATCTTAGTACCACACCACGTGTGGTAGTACCGCACCTGATGGGCGGTAGTACCGGACCCGCGGTAGTACCGCACCTGATGGGCGGTAGTACCGGACCCGCGGTAGTACCGCACAGGAGATGCGGTAGTACCGCACGGCGGCAGATCCAAACCATTTTGAATCTGAGAAAGACCGCGAAAACGCGGCAGTACTACGGTTGATCAAATCTACCACGGGACAACATATCAAGTATAATTTCTACGCAACACTACTCTCCTACATCCTACCCTTGCATAGATTTGGCCTAAAATCTCAAGAACACATGCATCTCCCCAAAAACCTAGAGGCAAAAGAACAACCAAAAGAGAGAGGGAGTTGGGGAGAAACCTTGGTCCATGGCAAGAGGAAGTTGTGGGGAACGATCCCACCGGTCGGAATCCGAGGAGAGTGGTCGGAGACAGAGATCCGGCGAGGGTCTCTGGCACCTTTCTTGAGCGAGAGAGAGAGAGGCGGCGGGGACGAGAGACAAATGAATGGGTATGGGGAGTTGGAACTCCCCTGCCCGAGTCATAACCCCCACACGCTCTCGTCAGCGCGGTACTACTGCTCGGGTGGAAGAGCCGCACCAAAGCGGTAGTGCCGCTCTCCCAGGTGGTAGTAAAAAATTACTGCCGTGCTGGGTGCGGTAGTACCGTGCTCTCTACACGCGGTAGTACCGTGGCAGGCCGCGGTAGTACCGTGATCTCAAGAAAAATCACGTTTCAAACACAAAGAAAGAGAGGTCTTTGCATGGAAACTTCAAACAAACGAGACACCACAAGCACATGCTCAACACGAAGAGAGAGGGGCAAAAGACAACAAGACTCAACCTAGAGACACCATCTCTCTAAAGAGAGGGCGGTGGCAGAAGCCACCTATGTTTGAGTCACTTGGTATGGCACCGCAAAGAATTATCCTTGGGCCCATGACCAAAACTCGTCTTTGAAGCACAAGTACCATCAAAAATGGCTAATGTGAAAGAGTTGATCAATTTATGCATAATGGGGGGAGGGAGAGTTCATTGAGAGAACAACGCTCCCCCTATGTCCATGCCTACATCTAAACAAGACAACAAGTTGAGTATGGTGGGGTGTGCAAGGGTTCAAGCAACATTGCTCGAATCAATGATATTTAGCTCATGCCTTAACTCGCGAAATCTTGCTTCATCCAACGGCTTTGTGAAAATATCGCAAGGTTATCATGAGTGTTGACGTAGTTGAGCTCGATCTCCCCTCGCCTAATGTGATCCCGGATGAAGTGATACCGAATCTCAATATGCTTCGTCTTGAAGTGTTGCACCGGGTTGAGAGAAATCTTGATGGCACTTTCCTTGTCACACCAAAGAGGCACTTTGTCACAAATGACACCGTAATCCTTTAAAGTTTGCCTCATCCATAAGAGTTGTGCACAACAACTACCGGCCGCCACATACTCCGCTTCGATGAACGAGAGAGACACACAACTTTGCTTTTTGGAAGACCAACTTACCAAAGAGCAACCAAGGAATTGGCACCCTCCGGAAGTGGACTTCCTATCCACTTTGTCTCCCGCCCAATCGGAGTCCGAATACCCTACAAGCTTGAAGTTTGCTCCTCTTGGGTACCATAAGCCAAAGTTTGGGGTATGAGCCAAATATCGAAAGATTCGCTTGACCGCCACAAAGTGGCTTTCCTTAAGTGCGGCTTGAAACCGTGCACAAATTCCCACACTCAGCATGATATCCGGTCTAGATGCACAAAGGTAAAGCAAGGATCCAATCATGGAGCGATATAGCTTTTGATCCACCGCTTTACCATTGGGATCGATGTCAAGTTGGCACTTGGTGGGCACTGCAGTGGAAGCCGGCTTGACATCACTTAGCTTGAATCTCTTGAGCATGTCTTGAGTGTATTTGGCTTGGTTGATGAAGGTTCCTTCTCTTCTTTGCTTCACTTCAAACCCTAGAAAGAACTTCAACTCTCCCATGGAAGACATCTTGAATTTTGAGGTCATGAGAGCGGCGAATTCCTCATTGAAAGCTTTGTTAGGGGAACCAAAGATAATGTCATCAACATATAGTTGGCATACAAACAACTCCCCTTTGACCTTCTTAGTAAAAAGAGTGGGGTCAATTAGCCCAACTTCAAACCCACGATCTTGTAGCAACTCGGTAAGGTGGTCATACCACGCACGTGGGGCTTGTTTAAGCCCATAGAGTGCCTTATCGAGTTGATACACATGATCGGGAAAGTAGGGATCCTCGAACCCGGGGGGTTGCTTGACATAGACCAACTCATTAATAGGACCATTAAGAAAAGCACTCTTCACATCCATTTGTTGCAACTTAAAGTTGTGATGAGAAGCATAAGCAATCAACAAACGAATGGATTCAAGGCGAGCAACGGGGGCAAAGGTTTCACCGTAGTCGATACCCTCGACTTGGGAGTAGCCTTGTGCCACCAATCTTGCCTTGTTGCGAATGATGGTCCCATGAGCATCTTGCTTGTTCTTGAATATCCACTTGGTTCCAATGACATTGTGGTTCCCCGTTGGCCTTGGCACCAATCTCCACACCTTGTTGTACTCGAAGTTGTTGAGTTCTTCATGCATGGCATTAAGCCAATCCGGATCTTCGAGTGCTTCATATACCTTTTGGGGTTCAACACAAGAGACAAACGCGTGATGTTCACAATAGTTTGCCAATTGTCTACGAGTTCTTACCCCCTTTTGAATGCTTCCAAGTACATTATTCATGAGATGACCCTTGGTGGAGAGCTTGGAAGCAATCTTGGCGGCACGACGCTCCAATTCCTCCTCGGTGCTGAGTTGAGGAACGGTCACTTGATCATCTTGAGCAACGTCTTGAGATTGTTCTTGATCTTGAACTTGCTCGGAGGAGAGAACTTGACCTTGGGCATCACTTGGTGTATCAACACCGTCTTGAGGATGATCTTGCCCTTGGTCTTGTTCATGAGGTTGAGGGCCTTCACTTTTTTCTTCGGAAGCGTGTGGGCCTTGGGTTGGTGATGGCTCCACTTGAGTGGAGCATTGTCCTTCTCCTTCGGCCACAAGGGGTTCCTCAATGGGTAGGATAAAACCAACACCCATTCTTCTTATGGCTTGGGGAGGAATTTCATCACCTACATCACAAGTGCCACTTTGCTCCACTTGGGAGCCGTTATTCTCATCAAACTCCACATTACATGTCTCCTCAATAAGTCCCGTGGATTTATTGAGGACATGGTAAGCATGAGAGTTTGTAGCATAACCAACAAATATGCCCTCATAAGCTCTAGCCTCAAATTTAGACAACCGAACACCTTTCTTGAGAATGAAACACTTACACCCGAACACCCGAAAGTACTTGAGGTTGGGCTTGTTACCGGTGAGTATTTTGTATGGAGTCTTGTTCAAACCCTTGCGGAGGTAGAGGCGATTGGATACATGACACGCGGTGTTGATGGCTTCGGCCCAAAAGTTGTATGGAGACTTGAACTCCGCCATCATGGTCCTTGCCGCATCCATCAACGTCTGGTTCTTCCTCTCCGCAACACCGTTTTGTTGAGGGGTGTAAGGTGCGGAATATTGATGCTTGATCCCCTCATCACTAAGAAACTCATCCAAGGTGTAGTTCTTGAACTCGGTGTCGTTGTCACTTCTTATTGTCAAGATCTTTGCATTGTGTTGACGTTGGGCTGCATTTGCAAAGTCAATGACGGTTTGTTGGGTCTCGCTCTTCCTCTTGAAGAAATACACCCAAGTGTATCTTGAATAGTCATCCACAATCACCAAGCAATACTTTCTACCCCCAAGACTATCAAAGGATGCAGGCCCAAAGAGATCCAAATGAAGGAGCTCCAAAGGCCTCTTCGAGTAAATGATAGTCGTGGGAGGGTGAGCCTTCTCATGTAGCTTTCCTTCGATACAAGCACTGCAAGCACGATCTTTAGCAAAACTAACATTCGTTAGTCCACAGACATGGTCCCCCTTGAGAAGACTTTGCAAAGATCTCATATTGACATGGGCTAAACGGCGATGCCAAAGCCATCCCACGTCAACATTAGCCATTGGGCATGGCGCGGTCTTAGTGGGTCGCTCCGAAAAGTTAATCACATAGAGACCGTTCTCGACATGCCCAACAAAGGCTACTTTAAGATTCTTGCTCCACAAGAGGGCCACGGTATCAATATCAAAGAAAGTGGCAAAGCCCATGATTGCAAGTTGACGAACGGAAAGTAAATTGTATGCAAGGGACTCAACAAGCATGACCTTCTCGATCGTGAGATCATGAGAAATGACAACTTGGTCGAGTCCCAATACCTTAGAAGACGAGGCATCACCCCACTCGACATTGGTGGGCATAGATGGAATCTTGTGCACATCCACCACCAAGTCCTTGCTTCCGGTCATATGATTTGTAGCTCCACTATCGAGCAACCATGATCCCCCACCGGAAGCAAACACATACAAGAGATCAATGCTTGGTTTTAGTTACCCATTTTGTAATGGGTCCTTTTATGTTAGTAACAAGGGTCTTAGGAACCCAAATAGACCATTCAATATACTCATGAGGAGAACCAACCAATTTGGCATAAACATGCCCATCACTAGCACGGCATAACACATAAGAAGGGTTAAAGTCGCCGGCTTTGTTGGGAGGGGTGGAATTGCCCTTCTTGACATCGCCACCCTTCGCATTGTTCTTCTTTTCCTTGGAAGCACCCTCTCCCTCCTTCACAAAAGTTTGCTTGAGTGGAGGAGGTCGTTTGGTCTTGACATTCTTCTTCTTGTTCTTGGGCTTGGGTGTGAACCCAATCCCCTCCTTGGCCACAACTTCCTTTTGATTGCTCAAAAGGTCGTTGAGGTTCTTCTCACCTTGTATGCATGACACAAGGCCTTTCTCAAGTTGCTCCTTCAACTTAGCATTCTCCTCAACAAGATGCACATGGTCACAACACGGGTTAGTAGCATTTGCATTATCAATTAACACCATATGAGAAAAGGTGGCTTTCTCCTTGGTTAGCGTCACTTGGAGTTGATCATGAGACTCCTTGAGGCTAGCATGAACACCCTTCAAGACTTTGTGAGCCTTGTCTAGAATGTCAAACTCCTCTTTGAGTCTAGCAAGATCAACCCCAAGCTTTGCCTTCTCGGAGTTTAGCACACGAGAAACAACAAGAGCATGATCAAGGTCTTTCTTTAACTTAGCATGATCATCGTTGTGTGACTCCTCAAGGGCCAAACGAAGACCACGCTCTTCGTCGAGAGCATTGGAAAGATCCGAAATCTCATCGGCATAGTCCCGACTATGCCCCTCCATCTTAGAGATGGTATCTTCGTGAGCCTCGATCATGTCATTGGCTTCACCAAGTTGTTCCAAGAGAGCAACAAAGTGCTTCTTGGATTTACCCTTGAGTTTACCCATAAAGGTCTCAAACTCATTCTCCTCCAAATTTGTCCCCTCATGTTCATCAGTGCTATCCGAAGAAGGATGATTAATGATGGTAGTTTTGATCTTGGGGGTTACCTTGTTGGTGGCTTTAGCCATGAGGCACTTGGCGATGATGTTCTCATTGGGTGAGTCAAAGAGAGACACCCGTGGAGTCGTCGCAATGGCAACGGAGGCCATGGCAACTGACTCACCATCTTCCTCATCGTCATCATCCTCATTGTACTCTTCTTGTACCACCAATGCCTTGGGAGGAGTCTTCTTGGTGAAGTTGCTCTTGTTGGGGAACGACTTGGCATTCTCCTTTCGGATGAGCTTGCCACCACTGTCTTCCGTCTTCTCATAAGGGCACTCCGCAACAAAGTGGCTCACATTACCACAATTGAAGCAAGTCCTCACTCGTTGCTTGCCCTTTGCGCCACTTGAATTGTTCTTGTTGAAGTTGGGCCTTGAGTTCTTCTTGCTCCAAAATTGCCTTGAAGCAAGCGCCATGTGTTCATGATAGGCATACTTCGTATCTTCGAGGTTGCTCTCCTCTTCTTCCTCCTCATCCTCTTCCTCCATACTAACCTTGGCCTTTAGAGCAAGGTTGGGCTTCTTAACTCTTTGAGAGCGAAGTACCGCATTGTCGGCGGTCTTATCCAAGATGCTCATAGCAACGAACTAATCCAACACTTCACTTGAGGACAAGGTGTGGAAGTCCGGCCTTTGACGAATGACGGAGGACATGGCTTTGTGGTAGGGCATCATTGCTTTGAGGAATTTGCGCTTGATCCAATTGTCATCCGTATCCTTACTTCCATGATCTCGGAGAGAGACTGCGAGTTTGGTTACCCTCCGATAAAGCTCATGAGGTTCTTCATCTTCTTTCATTGCAAACTCATCGGCCTCATTTTGCACCACTTCATAGTTGGAGCGTTGAATGCTTGCGCTTCCCCGATAGAGGGAAACCACTTGGTGCCAAGCATCTTTGGCCATGGAGTAGGGCCGGAGATGAGGAAGATCTTCGGGTGGGATTGCTTCTTCGATGAGTAAGAGAGCATTCTCATTGAATTGATTGTCCACGGCTTCTCTAGGAGTGAAGTTACATCGATCATGCGGATAGAAACCTTCTTCAATGATTCTCCAAAGGTTAGTGTTCACATGATTTAAATGACGCTTAAAACAGTAGACCCAAGAATCAAATTCTACATTCTTCTCAATCTTAGGGGCCGGGCCGGCATGATTCAAATGAGTGGAAGGAAGAGGTCCACCATATACAAGTGGAGGTTCCACATGGGCAAAGATGCCGGTGCCATTTTTACCACTAGAAGAAGGGGCTTTCTCACTAGTAGCTTCCCCCTTGTCGGAGGTAGCATGCGTCACCTTGTTGGCGGGATCACCCACTTTCAACGGTGCGGTGGAAAGTTTAAGCCCTTCTAAGAATTTATTAAACATGCTTTCGACCTCGGTCGTCATGGAGGTTTTCAATGTGTCCAACGCAACATTGAATTCCTCACGAGAGACCGCGGTTCCCCCATCTCCCGTAGAAGAGACCAGATTCGCACCGGAGTGCTCCTCCACACCTTCTACGACGTCAACCATACTCTTCGGACGGTAAAGTCCTTAATAAAGAGATGAGGCTCTGATACCAATTGAAAGGATCGGTATAGTTGACTAGAGGGGGGTGAATAGGAAACTTACAATCTTTTGCTTTTCTTTACCAATTTAAACTTTGCATCAAAGTAGGTTGTCTAGATATGCAACTAGGTGAGCAACCTACACTACAAAAAAAAGACACATCCGTGACATTTTGGGCCGAACGAAATTTTTTTCTGTCATACATATGACACTTCTATGACGATAATTGTGACAAAACCCGGTATCATCATAGATGTGGTGGGCTCCTACTTCTATGACAAAACATCATGATAGAAAATGGGCTTTTCGTCCTGGGCGGGCCGGAGACGCAGCTGCATGACATTCTTTGGGCCGTCCATGATGGAAAAACCCGTGGTAGAAGCGAGGGGGAGGAAAATTTCGGGGAGTTCCCGGTTACGGTGGGAGGTCGGGGGCCGAGCGATGCGCGTTTCTCTCATACACGTACGCGCGTGTGTTCGAGGCGTTGGCTCGAACTGAACCCGAGCGAGGCGTTGGGCTCTAACTGAACCCGAGCGATTGCACTACAGGCTACGCGTTACTGAACCCGAGCGGTCGATCGATGGCTGTTAACTGAACCCAATCGAGCGATTCCTTCGCTACTGCTGCTAACTGAAGCCGATCGATTGGATGAACAGAGAGCGTTGCGGGGGGGGGGGGGGGGGGGGTTGGATGAACAGGACCCCGTGGTGTGGAGGGCTGGATGAACAGTAGACGGTGGAGGGGTGCCCGTGGAGGGGTGGTTGAACAGGACCCCGTGGTGTGGAGGGCTGGATGAACAGTAGACGGTGGAGGGGTGCCTGTGGAGGGGTGGTTGAACAGTAGCCAGTGGAGTAGCGTGCGGTGGAGGCTAGATGAACAGGAGCCCTTGGAGGCTGGAGGAGGTTGACCGTGGATATGAACAATATCCCGTGGACAGGACCCCCGTTTCGACCGTAGGAGGTCCGTTTCGTCCGTTTTGCGGTACGCCACACCCCTCCCGATCAACAGGACCCCATTTCGACCGTAGGAGGTCCGTTTCGTCCGTTTTGCGGTACGCCACACCCCTCCCGATCAACAGGACCCCCGTTTCGACCGTAGGTGGTCCATTTCGTCCGTTTTGCGGTACGCCACACCCCTCCCGATCTACAGGACCCCGTTCCGAACGTAGGAGGTCCGTTTCCTCCGTTTTGCGATACGCCAGGCCTCGTTTCCATCGCCTGTTCCGTCCAAGCCCTCCCGATGAACACGACCACGCATTCTGTTCCGATCCAGCCGGTTGGCTCCCACGAGTTCCGTTGCCTCCCGATGAACACGACGCATTCCGTTGCCTCCCCATGAACACGACGCATTCCGTTGCCTCCCCATGAACACGACGCATTCCGTTGCCTCCCCATGAACACGACGACGACGCTGTTTCTTCGTTCCGACCCAGCCATGTACATGAGCCCGGGCCGTACGTATGCGCGAGTAGGCGTTCGAGACCCCGCCCGTATATACACATACATGGCCGTATTTTCATTCTTGCACCCTGGCCGCTGTACGTACGTGTACATGCTACGTGCGCGCCTCTACTACGACACGTGCGCGCCTCTACATCGACCAGTATGTACGTACACGTTCGCGACCAGAATGACAACGCTATGTACGCTTCGACCAGGTGGGTCCCGACTGTCAGGCACTTCCTTGCCTGCGAGGATGTAGCTGGTGGGTCCCAGCAGTCAGGGAGGCGAATGTTTTTTTTTGCCCGGACGCACTTCCTTGCGTGCGAAGATGTAGCCGGTGGGTCCCAGCAATCAGGGGGGCGAATCGTTCTTTTTTTGCCCGGACGCACTTCCTTGCGTGCGAAGGTGTAGCTGGTGGGTCCCAACAGTCAGGGGGGCGAATCGTTTTTTTTTTTGCCCGGACGCACTTCCTTGCGTGCGAAGATGAAGTTGGTGGGTCCCAGCAGTCAGGGGGAAACCTTTTTTCCACGAAATACAGTGGCCTGTCCGGTGGGTCCCAGCTGTCAGGTGGAGGAATCATTATTTTCCGCGTAATAAGGAGGCACCTCCTTGTTGCGGCCGTGGACCCAGCTGTCAGCCTCTCCACATACAGTCCACGTCCGATGGAAATCGTTCCATGACCACGTTGACCAGGCCGCGCCGAGACCACCACGGCGGTGGACGACGGCGAGGCCTAGGAAGGGGATGACGCGGAGCCGGGGAAGACGCGGCAGTGGAAGCCCGCGCGGGGAGGAGTACGAGGGTTCACTGGTTCGGCTGCGGTGTGAGGCTGTCGTTGCTGCAGGGCCTGGCCAGCGGTGGGAATAGTAGGGGCGGTGAGGCCTCCGCGGCAGCACAACCGGCCACGGGAGGCAGGAGCATGCGGCACGACCGGCGCTGCTTTGGGCGGCTGGAGCAAGAAGACCAGAGGTTGAAGAAGCACTACGCCCGTTGGATGGACATCGTACGGTCACTGCAGCTAGAATCGTTCATATTGACTAAGTTGACAAAGCCCTCCATCCCCGTCAACTTAGTTGGCCCACAAGTCATCCTCCCACTATGGTGGGTCCCAGCTTGCAGGGGGGTATTCATTTTTTTGTGCGTAATAAGGAGGCACTTCCTTGTGTGCGAAGATATAGCTGGTGGGTCCTCCATGTCAGCGGGGGGAACGTTTTTTTCGCGAACTACAGAGGCCCTTCCGGTGGGTCCCAGCTGCCAGTTGGAGGAATCATTATTTTGCGCGTACAGTCCACGGCCGATGGATGTTGTTCGTTGACCATGTTGACCAGGCCGCGCCGAGAGCACCATGGCGGTGGACGACGGCGAGGCCTAGGAAGGGAATGACATGGAGCCGGGGAAGACTCGGCAATGGTTGCCCACACGGTGGGGAGTACGAGGGTTTACTGGTCCGGCTGCCGTCGCCAGAAAATAACAGGAAGTGTGGGTGAGTAGAGGAATGGCCTGGCTAGCAATGAAGTTGGGTGGGGCGGTGCGGCCTGTGCGGCAGCACAGCCGGCCACGGGAGGCGGGAGCAGGCAGTCCCACCGGAGCTGGTTTGGGCGGCTGGAGCAAGAAGATCAGATATTGAAGAAGCAGCACGGCCGTTGGATTAACATCCAACGGTCACTGCTGCTAGAATCGTTTGTGGACTAAGTTGACAAAGCCAAAGTACACGTCAACCTAGTAGACCCACAAGTCAGCCTCCAAACAGCATACATCCCGAAATTTCTAGCCAGATTCAAAGTAATTTTAAATCTAAATATACCTTAATTTAAATTCAATGAAATTTACCCGCACAAAAACAATGAAATTTAAAATATCAAAATCCAAAAGAAAACAGTATTTTGGAACTAATTGCCTGTTTGCTTTATTTTTTCATTTTACAGCCCATTTATTATTACTTATAGCACATTCCTTATTACTTATAGCCCTTTTTTGGGCAAATGCATCCCTCCTCGTCTTGAAAGATTTCCGGCCCAGCAGGGAAAAGCAAGTAGGCCTACGTTGGTTATTCTGCAAAAAACAAAATAGCTGGCTAGCCATTTTCAGAAAGGAAAAAAACAAACTAGGCTGGTCATGTGCTAAACATATGAAATAAAAGCCTGGGCTAGACGGGCCACGGGTCCCGCACAACCCAGTTGATACCCTTCTCCGTCCCGAAAAAACAAAATTACTGCGCGCGCTGCTGGGTCCCTACTATCATCCTCACCATGTACAGTTATCTCCTTATTCCTCTCGGTTGTTGACCATGTTGACAACACCGGAGGGCGGCGCCGCGGCGGACGAACCAAGGCGGAGGACGATGGTGAGGCCTCGGACGGGAACGAACAGGAGCCGGGGAAGATCACAGCCAGCCGTGGGAGGCGGGAGCAGGCGGTCCCGCCGGCGCTGGTTTGGCTTTGCCGGCTCGAGGAAGAAGAGACTGAAGAAACGCGACAGAAGTTGAATGCCAATCCAACGGTCAAGGTTGGCACAATCGTTTGTTGACTAAGAGGACACCAAGTAGCATACTTTTTTATATATAGGAAGAAAACTACGAGGAAAATGCGTTTGTCTGCCGTCCTCCTCACAGGGAACGTTCGCCACATAAGTGACTAGCACCCTTGGTTTTCAACCGAAAGGTCTTGGGTTCGAGTCCCAGGAACTCTCAATTTTGTCCTCCTTCCTTCCTCGCAAAAAAGGGAAAGAAAATCAAAGACTTGGGAAGGCGTACAGAACAAGCTAGTGTACTAGTAAAGAGACGTTGCCGAGTTTTAGAAAAAAGAAAGACGTGCTCCTGTAGCTGGTTCGAATCCAAACCTAGACTATGACTATATATGGTGCTATGCTACTCTGCAAGTAATGAAACTGACATATCCAACGTTCGTTTCTCCTCTTCTCTACTTACTCTGCCTAGCATCAGAAGCTCTGGCCACAGCAACCATGTCCGCTGGCTGCTCGTCCACCTGCTCTTCAGTAGGCAACAACCAGATATGCGCCAAGTCGCCACCCGTACGATCGCCTGTGGGTGTCATCACACCCCCGTCGGCACGCGCACCGCAGCCGATTGCTCATCGCAACCCGCTGCCGTTGGTGTGGTGCCACTGCTGCAAATCACGCAGAGTCATCCGTCGCGTCTCAACCACAATCCGCAACCCTGGCCGAGTCTTCTACAAATGCCCGAATCATGGGGTAATAATATGTTTAAGTGTTGTTCTGCTGCTTTCAGTTGCTGATTTTTTTAATAGTTTGGTTGATGATCTTCCAATTTGATTCGTGCAGAAAAGGGAAGATTCGTGTCATTTGTATTTCTGGGAAGTTGCTAATGTGGGGGAATGCAACTACGCTGATTATTTGGTTAGCCGAGGAATCCCAATACCAGCAGGTTGGGGTGTTGGCCAAGTAACTGAAGGAACGGCAGAAGAGGTAGATGCAGAGCAGAAGGTTAAAGATGTAGTTCCTCTGATCATGGCCAAGCAACAGCTGCTGGACGGCCTTGACAGCAATGAGGAGATGAAAGAGCTTGTGAAGATAATGGGCAAAATCGATGTGCTCTGTAGGATGATTGTCTCTTTATTTGCAGTGTATGTAGCACTCGTGATGTATTCAGTGGCTACGACATGAGCACTTTGCTGAAACTAGTAATGAATGAAACCTGTGTAGCAGGCTGGGCGTAGTGTTGTGAACATCTAATGATTTCTATTAACGGAAATCAGGGGGTATCCCCTTTTGCTCATACAAATAAATAAATAGCAGAGGCCCTGTCGGGTCAGCTTTGTTCTCATTCGAAGACGCCGAGCAAATTGCAGTCCAACAGCAAACTATGTCATCAAATTCAAGTTTCAGAGCCAAATATGAGTACAACTAAACAACAATGTCATCATGTTTTAGTTATCATACAATCACCAAACACAAATCAGCATACATAACATGTGATGTTCTCACAGAAAAATACTAAACAACATGTTCATCAGGTTTCAGTTGTCATAGCAAACACAATTTCACATAGTGGATAAAAACGTCTTCTGACAGGCAAATACGACAAAAGCAATGTAATCATCATCCGCAGCAGCAGCGTCAACATCTTCGCCATGTGTATCAGTCTGAATCGTAATTCCCCACGGTGTCATCTTCTTCTTCGTCCTCAACGTCCTCGAACGTTGGCTTCTTCTTGATCAACTCTTGTATGTCCACAGCACGACAGGCAATCTTTTCGCCGGCGTCATTGACGTGATGGTTCTCAAAGATATTAGGAACATCTGTCTTATCTTGTACATCAGGAGCAGTGTAAGCATCATCTTGTTGTGCAACTTCATTAAACAAATTCCTCTGCTCAAACCTTTGCAATACTCTCCAGTCATCGCTATGTGCAAATGTGTCTTCCAAGAAAAATATCTGTGTTACTTGATTTGCCAAAATAAAAGGCTCGTCGGTCTGGTACGCCGCCTTGACATTGATGGATTTGAAATAATCATCAGCTCTGGGTTTTGCGATCCTGGAAAACAGGTTATACCAACGACAGCACAACAGAACCACACACCGATGATCCTCGAAACTGGAGATATACTACAACTAAACAATGTCTGTTATGTTAGCATACATTTCAGTTGTTTCTTTTTCATACGTATCCATGCTCATGATGGCACTGTTTTGTGTCTTCCTGCCTTCGTCTCGTGCAAGGGTGTTGTAGCGCACATCTCCAACAACGCAAGATTCATAATGTCTTACCCGAGTATCAGGACCAATTGCTAGTGAGTAAAGGGCATCATCAACTGCCTGCCCATCCTCCCGCATCTTCTTAACCTATGGTTAGAAAATAGACTAGCTGATCATCTTATGTACTCAACATATTAAAAAAATTGACAGTGCACTTCAAAAGCTTACATGGTTCTTGAACCATTTCGCAAATCCTGCCATAACCAGTTTGTCAATGTTTCTTGGATTTTGCGGCAGTAACTCCTCTTTGTAGATGCTGCACAACATAGTGATCGCGTCAAACATCTAAATATATAAGAATGTGCTGCAAGTTTAGTAGATTACGATGTATAAGCTGCAGTACTGCACTTACTTGATATAAGGTAGTATCTCAGGACAGTTATTCAACACATACCAAACCATTTTGTCCAAATCTTTTGGTTTGTCCTTTTGTCGACTCTTCCCTGTAACTCGAACAGAATAATCGAAAACATTGAGCCCGGGATTGTCTTCACCCACCTCTTTGCTAAGCTGATCAGCTGTTTCAATGTATTTTGAGCAGAATGTCAACGCTTCTGTAGCAATGTAGGCCTCTGCAATGGAGCCCTCGGGTCTAGCTCTGTTCCTAACATAGCCCTTGAAAGTGCCTAGCCGCCTTTCAATAGGGTACATCCAGTCATACTGTACTGGACCTCTAAGTAGTGCCTCATCAGGTAGATGAACAGCCAAATGCACCATCACATCAAAGAAGGCTAGAGGATATATCTTCTCAAGGTCGCATAGGATAGTTGGTATCTTGTCTCTAAGACGCTCCAAAGCATCTATCCTGATATTCCTGCTGCACAGTTCCCTGAAGAATTGTCCCAACTCTGCAACTGCTCTGTATAAGTCAGGGCGGCCCAATCCTCTAAGGATAATAGGTAAAACCCTTTGAAGTAGGACGTGGAAGTCATGAGTTTTCAACCCATGCAGAATTCTTTTCTTTTTACCTTGTCCAAGACATACACGGCTGGTGCCATATCCCGTGGTTTACCTTCATCTTGCACCTGCAAATCCTTTCTGATACCCAGGTGTGTCAAATCAATCCTAGATTTTAAGGTATCTTTCGTCTTGCCTTCAATATTAAGAAGTGTGCCGATAATGCTGTCACATATATTTTTCTCGATGTGCATCACATCAAGATTATGCCGCAGATCCAAATCTCTCCAATACTCCAAGTCCCACAAAGTGGACCTGCGGATAATCAATAATCTCTCTTCTACCCTGCCACGCTTCCTTTTCCCGCTACCATTACCAGGATGGTTTCCTGGTGTAATATGCCTGACCTTCTCTAATTCCACCTGCAACTCATCGGTAGTGAGCCTCTTTGGCGCATCACGGTTTTCATGCTTTGCATTGAACACATGTCTTCGGTATTTTCTAGGATGCGGCTTGTCCTTGGCAAGGAAACGGCGGTGTCCAATGTAACAGATCTTGCTAAGTATTGCGTATGACAGCGGATTCCTGTCACAACGAACACATGCATTTTAACCATGTGTCGTTTGCCCTGACATAGTGCCCAAAGCCGGATAATCATGGATGCACCAAATTATAATAGCACGCAGAAAGAAATCAGCTGGTGGGCTGCTATATAGGTCTCGAGTGAGAACACCCTTCCATAGCTGTTGAATTTCCTCCACAAGAGGCTCCATGAACAAATCAAAATCCTTTCCAGGACTTTTTGGACCTGGGATGAGCAAGGCAATCATGTAGTTTGATTCTTGGGTGCGGTCATTTGGAGGCATGTTGTAAGGGATAACAAGCACTGGCCACATGCTATATGTGGCGCTTTGGTGGCCAAATGGGTTAAATCCATCTGAAGCTAAGCCAAGTCTAATGTTTCTTGGGTCAGCAGCAAACTCTTTGTGTTTATCATTGAAGCTTTTCCACTCACTACCATGAGATGGATGGCTCATTACATTCTGATCTCTGTACTCCTGGTTCCTAGAATACCACAGTACATCCTCTCTTGTTTCAGCATCATGAAACAACCTCTGCAATCTTGGTGTAATTGGAAAATGTCTCAGAACATTATGAGGAATCCTCTTCACAGCATCGCCATCTTTCCATCTTGATGATTTGCATTTCGGGCATTCACTTAAGTTGGCATAATCCTTCCGGAACAGAACACAATTATTCTTACAAACATGGATCATATCATATCCAATTCCAACTACACGAAGGAAATTCTTCATTTTACTATAGGTGTGTGGCAGCTCAGACGCATCTGGGAAAGATTTGCGGAAAGCAGCCAACATCGCATCGAATGATTTGTTGGTCATCCGCTCAGATGTCTTCACCTGAAGATAGGTGACCATAGCTGAGAATACTCACAGCTTATTTCCTGGGGTAACAGCAACGTTGCATTGTTCCAACGTGCGGGCCCACCGTTTTTCTTCTGTAGGTGAAAGTTCACGGAATGCACGAGCATTTCGTAGCATTGTTTCAATGTTGGTCAAACTCACTGGCTCCGCCACCACCACCACCTCCTCCTCCTCTTCCACCTGAGCATCAGGCAGATCAAGATGGTGATCTGTTGCTTCCACGTAGTCAATAACATTGACGTTCACAGCTTCACCATGATGAACCCACCTAGTATATGTGACCGACATCCCATACAAGTGTAGATGATTTTGCACAGTTGACTGGGGTCTTGTAACTGAATTCATACAACTGCTACACGGGCAGAGCACATCTAATTTCGGACCACCGTACTCAGCTCTGATAAAGTTCATGAAGTTTTCAACCCCCTCGACATATGCAGCGGAGAATCTTCGAGCAGAAGTTATCCAAGTCCTGTCCATCTGTTAGACATACAAATTAGTTCTTCTACTAGATATTACAGGAAAAACATATATGCTTTTTTATGAAGTCCAGAAAAAAATACCTAGGTCGATGTCTAAAGCTATGGCAAGATATTTGGCCGAGCAGATCTAAGTAACGAAATATATGTAAAGCTAATTCGGCAAACAGATTTGAGTGCCAAATTATGGCAGGCTGTTTCAGCAGTCAATGAGGCCGAGCACACAGCCATCGAACTATCGAAGGCCATCGCAGCAACAAAGATCGAGTATAAAACGGTGTAGAGCTATTTCACCTAACAGATTGGCTACTAGACCATGGCAATCTACGTCACAATAAATATATGGCAAGATATTTTAGCAACTAATAGGCCTTGGCATGCCATCTCAGCTAAGTAGATTGAGTGCGGAACAGGGCAAGGAAGCTTCTTAAGCAGAGCATATTGACAGTAAACTACTTTGGCAAACAGTGAGATTAACAGCGTCTATCAGCTAACATTCAGCACTACACCGACATGAACGAGGCCCCAGTCTAGAATGCGCGTACCGTGGGAGAAGCTGACCGCCGTGCATCTCCACACGAACGTCGCCAGCGGTGGCGGTGCTGACCGCCGTCCGCCACCACAAGAACGTAGCCAGAGGTGGCGGCGCGGCTAGAGGACGGCAGTCTACGAGAGCGTACTGTGGGAGCGAGAGGATCGCCGAACCGCGGCGCCGACGTATCGGCGCGGCGGGGAGGGCGGCTTTGGTGGAGCGAATGGAGTGGAGGGGGACAGGGGGAGGGGTGTTTGGGGAATATTATTGGCTAGTTGGCCGAAGGGCGGTTGAATCGGATTTGGGGGGAATTTTTGGGTGTGGGGGGGGGATTTTCGCGCGGTGGGCGGGGGGGGGGGGGGGGGGGGGTTGGCGCATGGTCGGTTTCTCCAAGTGCAGTCCCACGTGTCAGTGAAGAGGCAAGCCGAAGTGCATTCCGTTTGCGTGAGCCGTGTGCAGGACCGAATGTGTGTGGGGTGCAATGCGACCGCGACAGGAGTGCTGTGAGTGTACATCCTTTTTTCCTTTTAAACTAGGTGCTTCGCCCCCTAAAAAAATTTGTTGCTTCGCGCGATCCATCGATACTACTACTAGTAATCTGGTAATCCCGACTAAAACGGCGCGGCCGGGTCTTTTCCCGCGCGATATGCTGGGGGGTTGGCTTAGTTGGGTTTTTTAGGACGAGTAATGCTACACCTACGTAATCCCAGTTACGTAATTAACGTAATGTGAAACGTGTGAGCTGTTGATTGTAGATTGGGGGAGGGAGGGGCCCACCACCATGAAAATCAGGGGAGGAGAGACAGAGGCAATTTACGTTAACCCTTTCGTAGGTTCCCGTAGATGTAGAAAGATGTGAAATGCGTGAATGTGTAGTGGACATACTATTGGAGTGCCTAAGATAATTTGTGTATGTATAGACCCTATGTGTTTATTTTACTTCGCATGTTAGATTTGTCTCGGTTCAATAAAAAGCAGAGTTGGTGATGATGGTGTGCCTGTCATCCTGCAATATAGGCCGTCCGATCTATATCTAAAGGATAGGAAGGAAACTATGACAATTTACCCGCACTCCTCTCCACATTTGCAGATAAGGCTTTCCCTCGTTCATCCTTTTCTCCCACAAGATCTTGATATTCCGTGCAACGCACGGGCATCTTACTAGTACTCCTACAATATGTATATTATTGTGAAAGTTCATATACACCGGCCGAGATTAATGCAAACACGGCAAATTTTGATTACATTTCGAACTTTTATAGGACAGAAAAATAAAAGAAACCCGACCCTAAACCTATTCTACGGCGGCGACCGACGTCCTCCACTTGCGATCTCTATGTACGGGGGCGGGGTTCAAGACCCATGAAGTGAAGGTGCGGTCTCCGGCGAGGAAGAGTAGAACACGGGATATGGACCGGCCCGTTGGCACACCATGCCCTGCCGCCTCCCATGCCCTACTCATCCTCGGAGGAGTCCCCGACCTCGGCGGTGCCGGACGTTGGACGGCGGCAAGTAGGACGCGTGGCTGACGGTGCTCCCGTCGTCGGCCGCCAGCGTGGCCACCGCTTGTGCGGTCGCGTCCGCGTCCGGCTACGCCGCTATTGCGTCGCGAGAGGCGACTTGAGTGAGGGCGGCGACCTCGAGCTTCATCCCCGAAGACAAGCTCTCCCGCAGAGCGTTCACACTTGCGGTCATGGCGGATATGGTGCCAGGTAGGACGACGATGCGCTATGGTGTGGAGGTTAGCATGGCGTTGCCGCTTTAAGTAGCGCATTCCGGTGAGGCCAAGCGTCCGGGTGCATCATTAAGTCGCCGGAGTTGGTTCCTCGGGCACCGAGCCTCTTAACGACGACATACGAACGGACGACATGAATGCGGGCAGCTGGCGCCGGCTGGGAACGCACCGCGCGACGGCGCGAGGGACGAGGGTTTTGGTGTGCCACGGTCGTGGCAACATTGGAGATGCCCTTTGCTCACATGCGATCCCCGCATGTCATTGATAAAGGAAGATGACCCGGCATGGTCTCAGGTCCAGAGGATGCAGTTGGCCGCGCTACACCACTCCGCGGACGCGTCGCGGCGCCCCGTGCATCCTCGACGAGCCGGGTGTTGGGGTGTGTTTGGATTGTGGCCAAAGTGCACCTTACCAAAATTTTGGTCATGACCCAAAGATTGGTCTTTGTTTGGATGGTTGCCATTTTTTGGCATGCCAATGAACTCTAGCCAACTCTAGTTCATTTTTCTTGCCAATGTCGACCAAATCATGGGCAACCAATACCTCAACCAAAATTTTGGTCATGACCCAAAGATTGGTCTTTGTTTGGATGGTTGCCATTTCTTTGGCATGCCAATGAACTCTAGCCAACTCTAGTTCATTTTTCTTGCCAATGTCGGCCAAATCATGGGCAACCAATACCTCAACCAAAATTTTGGCTACCCAATGCTTTGATGGGGCAACCTTGGGCACAAACCAAACATACCGTTGGTCGTGCCACAGCACTAACGCCACCCTCGGCACACTGAAACCGACCGTGTCTAGCGACGATATGAGCGTGTCGCTCACCGCGGTTGCCGTGTCCAGAGGCGGTGCTGGAGCTGTGCCCCGTTGTTGGCCCCAACGACCCACATGAACAGTTGTCGGTGGCGAGGAGGTCGTGGGCCAGCTCCTCCATTGGACTAGTCTGCGCTACGTTGTCCCGACGGGTGTGCCCCACATGTCGGTTTCCCTATTTGCCCAGCCATATTCGAGCGTCAGTGCTCCGCGTTGCGCATTAGGCCTTTCACTATGTAGGCCAAGAGAGACAACTTATTGTTTATTTGAGCCGTTCAAGTATAATCATGTGGCGTTTTCTTATTTCTTATACCTCTCCAACCCTCTTCTCCATCGATCATGTCGCCCTCCAGTCGAGTCCATCCTCCCGCATGCCTCATTTGAACATTCCGCCGAGTATCATTCGCATGTACCCACCCTAGTCCTCTTTCAATAGATCTCCGGACCCCGAGATGAAATCGAGAGGGAACGAGTGGCGGCACGTGATACCTAAGGCGGATTCAAAATTTTGAACCGGTGATCATAGCATCCGCAAATCATATATAAAGTGTATTCAATGTTCGTTTCATTTTTGAACGTACAATATACTCCCTCTATCCTTTCTAGTTTACATATAAGTTTTATGTGTAGTCAAAGTACTCCCCCTATCCTTTCTACTTTGATAAAAAAGGTATCAACATTCAACAACGCCCAATCAATATTGTTAGATTCGTACGCACTCCTAGATTTGTACTCGAGATGGTTTCCAATTTGACTATTGACAAGATTAATAGTACATGAGATGTATAATGTGAAAATTATATCATTGGAAACTCCTTTCACATACGAATTTGACCGTATGCTTTGTGTAAGTTGCATGTCATATATTATTACTCTAACATTTGGTCAAAGTTAGCCTCGAAAAACGCATTAGACCCTGCATGCTTTGTGTAAGTTGCATGTCATATATTATTACTCTAACATTTGTGTAAGTTGCATGTCATATATTATTACTCTAACATTTGGTCAAAGTAGTATAGTGGAAGTGGATCCTCTGACGTAGGTATCCCTGCCTTACCCTTCCTTTCGGTCACTTACTGGCGGACCCCATGCTTGCTAGGCCCCGCATGTCAGTTACTCAATGGGTTCGGCCACGTCAGGGGATCCTCATCCGTAGTATCCTCCCTCTGTTTTTATTTACTCCACAAAAAATGGAGGGAGTGGTGGTATAATAAATGACGCGGGCGGGGGAGGGGGAGGGACGTCGGTTTGCTCTCAACTGCGGTCGCACAAGCGAGCGAAAACGCAAGACGAAGCGCATTCCATTCGGTGAGCGACGTGGAGGGTCCAGCGTGCCGAGCTGCAACGCGAACGCGACAAGAGCGATGTACAGTCAAAACCGATTGACCGGTCGTCATCGGAACCACTATTCACACCAGAACCTTCGCTGCTCGGCCTACGCTAGCCACTGCCCTAAAACCACACCAAATCTCCAGGCCATTCCCCCACCTTTCGATCCCCTAGCCCGCATCAAGTGTCCCCTAGTTCGCCGGAAAGCCATGGTGCGCCGCAAGATCACTTACTACAAGATGCTGACGCCGGAGCGCTGCGCAGAAATCGCCGCGGCGGTCGGTGCCACAGACCTCCGTTCCCAAGCTCGCTTTGCGGCGGGCCAACCCCCGAGTTCTCTGGAGCCAAGCTACGAGGAGGAGGAAGCCGATCCAATGTTCATGGGGGAGGTCGCGGCGGAGAAGGCCCCCGATGGGTATGAGACGATGGACGTTGACTTCGTGCCGGCGTCCGGGTCCCCCATGGTGCAGGCGGACCAGCGGTTCAACATGGCGATACTAAAGGAGGACCGGGAGGCAGAGGCTCAACTCGATGCGGAGCGCGCGCATGCCGCTGCCATCGAGGCTCTCCTGCAGGCGGAACCGGATGTCGTGGATGTGAACCGGGCGGCGGAGGCTCAACTTGAGGCGGAGCGCGCGGATGCCGCTGCCATCGAGGCCCTCCTGCAGGCGAAACCGGACGTCCTGGACTTGAACCGGGCGGCAAAGGCTCGACTCGACACAGAGCGCGCGGATGCCGCTCTCATCGACGCCCTCCTGCAAGCGGAACCGGACGTCCTGGACTTGAACCGGGCGGCGGAGGCTCGACTCGACGCGGAGCGCGCGGATGCCGCTGCCATCGAGGCCCTTCTGCAGGCGGAACCGGACGTCCTCGACTTGAACCGAGCTATGCTCTCGTCCGTGCAGAGCGCCCGCACGCTCCGCTTGAACGAGTAGCTGGAGGCCGAGGACAACCACGGTGCGGAGACACACGTCGGGAGCGACGGCTGGTTCTCGCCGGCAGCCAAAGACGACGAGGCCGTCTCTTTCCGCGAGCAGTGATAGTTTTTCTTTATGTTGTTGTTTTTATGGATCTTTTGCTGTGTAAGAACATATATTTGTTATGCAAGTCGCCTGACTTGGGTCAGTCTACCATTTCAGGCAGTTGGATGAATATCCTACGTCTCCTAACCCTTCTTTCCTTCTTCCTCACCTCTTTTTCTTCCCCAACAGACCACCGCACGGGCCGTACGGATACTCCCCAACATGCGGTTGGATAAGCATACTCTATGAACGAAAATTATGTGTCAGCGATAGGATGGCTGAGTTTGGTTTGTTCACATGCGACAGCACGTGTCAGTGAGGGTGCGTTCCCTTGGTTGAGTTTGCGGCGTGCAGGAGCGACTGTGTGAGGGTGCGGTGCGACCGCGGCGTGCTGGAGCGACCGTGTGAGGGTGCGGTGTGACCGCGACAGCCGTGGGCAAGTGTACCTCCTTCTCATTTTGAAAAATTTAGGCAAGCTTAGCAAAAATGTGTGCCGAAGTTTGGCAACGCAAGGCCTAGACCCAAACAGGATAAGTACGTACGTACTAGGAGTACTAGTGTTAAAAAAGAAAGGCGGGGTTTTCCTTCGTCGGATTTAATCGATACAAATCCTCGTTTCACGTGTCAATTAATGCGTATTTTTTTCTCCAAAGACCAAAGAGCTAACCATCTCACTCCTCATCGCTTGATTAATGCAGCGCCATGCAAACCAACCTTCTTACTTCCGCATGCATGCAGGGGATATTAATGTCCTTGGTTGCTAACCCCATCAATTTTGCCTCGATTAGTGTTAGTGGCCCTTTGCAAATTGTAATTTTGATATACTGGCCTTGTGTACAAAAAATGGAGGTAGTAACTATATTTGACTTCCTTCCCCATTGCAGTGACGTCGACGATATCTTTTTTTTGTGGTTTGGCGAAGTGCATTCGACGGAGAACACCATTGAGGGAGACCATGGTAAGTCATTCACAAGTGCCGCCTGCAAGCCGAGACAACCGCCTTATTTGCATCCAGGAAGCCCTTTACTAGTACTACTAGGAGTACTAGTGCGGTGAGATGGTTTCTTGAAGAAGACGATAGAGAAGCGGAGTCGGCGAAGAGTGAAATGATGGTTGCTTCATCCGTGCTTTTGTGATTTAACGCCTCACTGCTTTGTGATTTGTGATAGAAGGGACAGGGGAGTAGACTCTGTGCATACTGTACTACATGCGTCCAAGCATGGGAGAAAGAAGAGAGACGTTGCATTTTTCTATTCCTTCAATCAATCAATCAGGGAGCTTCGGTTCCATCTTTTTGGCTTTGGCAACACCGTCCACAATGGTTCCCACGATGCCAAAAGCTATTTTCACATTTGGCTACACATTGTGGACGCCCTTAACCGTACCACTTGGTTTTGCTCCTGTGTGCTATCTATACAAATCTCAATTATATTGATCTAAAAAATTATAGAATCAAGATTAGTAAAAAGGAGGTGATTTTGCCGCGCGGATGGCGGGGGAGGTTTCTTATTTGAGCAATGCTACATCCACGTAATGGTTTACGTAAAGTTACGAACTGATGTGATGTGGGACTATTTGATTGGATTAAACGAGAGGATTAGGCCCACCCCACCTGAAAATCGGGGGAGCATATATAGATTAGATGGAAAGTATACGTAGCAGCTACGTAGCCCTTTGTAAGTCTAGGATTAGGCTTCTTATTTTCGGAGGACGTTGTCCTGGCGGTTTGCTAACATGCGGTCCCACGTGTCAGTGCTTTACCAAGCCGATCCGCGTCCCACATGAGGCAGAACAATGGCAGAAGCAACACGTGATTAAGTTGAAGAAGATGAGGGAGAAGCGGATTCAGCAACGAGTGAAATGATGTGATGGTTGCTTCGTCCCTCCAACTTAACTACGGGAAAGGTGCAGCTTTGTGATTTGACGCCTCATTGCTCATTACTACGCCGGCGCCATGACTGGGGTGCTTCACCCCGGCTGCTCTACACTGTATTCCGGTATGGCATGTGGACCCGGTAGCTTGATGTCCCACATGTCGGCGAAAGGGACTAGAAGATTTATGAAAGCGAGCGCTCCACTCTTTCGACGGAGGAGTAGACGACACGACGGCCCAGTGAACTGTCACTTGTAGTACTGTATAGTACTATAGTTTTGTTGTTTCGCACGATCCATCGATACAAACCCGATTAAACAGGAAAGGGCGGGATTTTTCCCGCGCGGTAGATGATACTGGCCATACATTTCAAAGGCAATTTAAATGTATGCAAACTGAATAATTATAAGTAACAATATGATATCTAGTAAAACTAAAAACACATATGATTTATTGTGTTAGAGTATAGTAGTAGTGCTGTATTGCATAGTTGTTAGATGTAACATGCGAGAACGTGTAGAGATGTAGTTTTGAAGGGCCTACAGAGAGAAAAGCGTAATACGGTCACCGAACTTCAGAATAAGCTGATTACGGTCACTATATACGTTTTGCGGTGATTATACGGTCACTTGCTCACAGTCCAGCATCGGATTGCACTCTGTTGACAGGCCAAATAGTCTGCGTGGCGCCATGTTGACTAGTTAAATTGACCACATTCCTTGTGGGTCCCACCTCTCAGTTCGCATAGACAAAAGGTCGGATAAACACAAATTTACGCAGGCGCGACAAGGCTCCAACCCGTGCGCGGGAATCACCTGGTTGTGTATGTGTCTGTCAGGGCCTGATGTGTGCGCATGCACGTGTAGGTTGAGCACTTGAGCGTGAGAGTGTTTGTTGGTCGTGTGGTGTACTGGTGTGTGCATGCATGCGTGCGTGTGTGTGTGTGTGAGTGTTGTGTGCGTGTGTGTGAGTGTTGCGTGCGTGCGTGGCTGCGTGTGCATGTGTGAGTGTTGCGTGCGTGCGTGGGTGCATGTGTTTGTGTGAGTGTTGTGTGGATGCAGTTTGTGTGCATGCGTGCGTGTGTGTATAATCACCACACCAGCTCATGTGTGTTAAAACAGATGGCTCAGCATACCAATACAAGGCCACCTTGTCCGCTGTGCCCGCGGTCATGACTTCGAACCACCGTCCAAATATTTTTTTGTCGTTTGTTTTCATTCTTACTAGCAAGATGCCCGTGCGTTGCACGTAACATCAAGATGCATTTGTATGACTTGTTTATCTTGTGAGAGAAAAGGATGAACGAGGGAATGCCTTATTTGCAAATGTGGAGAGGTGTGTGGGTACCTTTTTGCAAAATTGTCATAGTTTCTTTCCTATCCGTTAGATATAAATCGGACGGCCTATATTGCAGGATGGCAGGCACACCATCATCACCAACTCTGTTTTTTTATAAGAGTGTATTTTATGTATTTTATAAGAGTGTAGATGTAGAGTAGATACAAGTCGACAGGTGGGCACGATGGTAGTGAGATAATGTGATGCAACACTAGAGGTGCCACGTGGAGCGTTTAACTGGTCAACTAGTCATGTCATGAGCAAATACAGAGTTGTACGGTGAGCCCGTGACTGTATAATAACCACTAAACATAAATGGTGACCGTAATGAGTGGATTCTGAAGTCCAATGTACGTATCGTGCTTTCGCTTCAACTACAATGATCGTCATTGCATATATCGCGAGAGAAAGATGAAACATGCGTGAATTTTCTGGGGGCTTACTTTTAGAGGACCTGGAGATAGTTTTGTGTGCATACGTGAAAGGGGCGTGCAGGGGGTATGCGATGGAGAGACAGATGCTCTTCGTTTCTCTTTATTATGACTAACTTTGTATATAGTATAAAGATATACAAATTCACAGTGCGGAATAAATATCATTGTGGGCACCATGCAATGCAAATTAGCGTTCGTACTCCTCCATATAACTTTGTAATGTTGTATATATGTAGAAACTCTAAAATAATTTTTTGGCCACACTTTATTCAAAAGAAATGTTGTATGCGAAATAAACGTGAAGATAGGGATTTTTAGATCAATGGGGTACGTGATGTAACATGTGTGAATGTGTAGTTGATGCATTTGGCGGGGCCTAGAGAGGTATATGTGTGTATTACGTATTCGAGAGAGGCATGGATAGAGGGGCCGACGGGGGGGCGTGGGAGAGATAGCACGAGAAATGAGAGTGGTCTAGAGAGAGAGAGAGACGAATATGACGTCACGACAAGAGATTCCATTCCCTTGAGTGTGTATATGCAAGGGGGAGGGAATAGAGGCACCAGGAGAAATTTTCTGTGTGTGTGGTATTTGTGTTGGTATGTGTGGGTGTGAGAAGATAATGAGACGTGGGGGCAGAGGGTGTGTCACCGCGTGAGGTCCGGTGGGTCGAGGTGAGGCCCTTCGTTCAGTTCCGTCTTGCGGCACATTGGTCGGCCCGTGACGCATTTAGGAAGACTCATGGATGACTAGTCGTACAAGACAAAGATAGCAGAATTGTGAAGGACTCTGTGTCCACTGACAAAGCCGGCTAGGATTTGTAACCCTAGGTTCTCGGACTAAGGTAACCCCTTTATCTCTCATATTACTATTCATCCAACCTAACTTTAAGGGGCATCCTACAGAATGCTCTACTAGAATCGTACTCGTCGATTAGGAAGAGAGGTGTGAGACAATGCGTGAGAGACAGGCATAAAGATAATGTGCGTACATGAGACACGTAGGCAGGTCCATGTATATAGAAAGGGTCGATGAGGATTGTGCGTGTGTATGTTTGCGAGAGGAAGAGTGCTTGTAATAAATGTTAGTGAAAACAGTTGTAAATGGTTACGAGAGGGAGGGAGGGTTATATCTAGAGCATGTGGGCGAGAAAGACACCTCGGGAGAGAGTGTGTGAGCATGTGTGAGAGACCACCGATGGAAAGTGAAACTACACGTAAAAGACTGCTCTACACATTGATTAAAGATATAAATTGTATCCAAATATTAGTATGGGATCATGATATTTGCAATTCGCGTAAGGAGCGGTTATTGATCCATCAGACATCTAGATTCTATCGAATTTGAGCATGTCTATGTTATTATTCGACACAATTGATCCACATAGTTAGTATTTTGAACTCCAGACAATGCATCGCTTTAGCAATCGAATATAAACGTGAGTATAGTTCATGTTGTGTGTGTAAAGCACATTATACATACGAAAGTTACACAATGGACATTATAAATAGCTACCTATGAACTAGCATACATTTGAATTCAACTTAAGGAGGTTTAAAAAATCAAATTCAACATGAAGTCCATTCAATTATTTGAATTTGATATCATGGCATTTGTAAACCATACCTAAATTATGGGGGCACCAATCTTTGCTCTGATTTTGTACATAATAGCATATGTAGTCGTGTACAAAATAGATTCAAATCGTAGTTATAGGATTTTCAAGTGTCAAAATTCAAAAAGAAGCGGATAATTTAATGAGGTTTTCAAACATACAAGGTCAAATATAACATTGTCTATTTAGGTCAATCCTCATAGTTTCAAGAGTACTCTAAACGTGAATGCTTGTGTTTCAAAATTTCGAACGAAGTGCCAAAAGAGCCTCTACTCGCCCGAAACCGCGTGAGACCAATGTTTGGTAGTACAAGGAAATTACTTTTCTAATAACTCCGACCCGTGAAACCTACCGGCCCGACGTCCAAAGGTCTAAACCGGGGTAGGTTTGTAGCTTCATCTAGACGCCACGCAAGCGCATCCGAAAAACATTCAGACACAATGGCTGCCTAAGCACACATGCGTGCGGCCGAAATCGCTGCCGCCCAATATTTGGGACACCTGGGATTACCATCCTACCCCCGACCCGCAGTAGGTCCGAAATTTAAGAGGGGGGCAAAGTTTGTACTTTCCCCAAATTTCAAACAAGCGCGTCCCATCTTCTGTTCAAAAAAGCCAAAAACAAGCGCGTCCCAGACCGAAACATGGTTCCCCCACCCGTCCGATTCCCCATTCGTACTCCGTGGGCGCCAAAACTACCACTCCACCAGCCGCGAAACCCCGGCGTCCTCCGTCCGCCACCCCATCCCACCCATCAACCGCCGCCCTCCTCCATCACGCCGGAGCCGATACCCCGATGTCGTCGTCCACCGCAACCTCAACCGCAACGCCCTCCATGGCTAGTAGTTGAAGCCGAGGCCGAGCCGTCCGTACCCGAGCCAGTTCAACCACGTCGTCCTGTGCCTCACCGCTGCCACTCCAACTTCGCCACCCTCCACCGCACCGGAGTTGTTCCTGCTACGCTGTCCTTCGCCACCTCGGATCTGCTTCCCCTCCGCCGACATACGGCCACGACAACATAGTCAACAATTTGGCCATGGGTTCATCCAAGCCTGCACCCTCCAGAACATCGGTTTCCCCGGTAAAAAGAAGAAGATCGGCGCGACATGTGGAGGTGACCACACCGGCAACCGCAAAAGGTACTCCTCTTCCCTTATTCGTGCAAATCTTACGTCTCTGCTTGCACGGTATTCATCCCACAGAAGACACTAGTTGACCGCTTCTTCTTGATACTAGATGTTCCTAGTAACTCGCGATGCAGAAGGTTTCTCCTCATATACTATTTCACCTTAGCTAGAGGTCCGTCGCCCCCTGAATTTCAATTTCTGGCCAGTTGATTCCCAATTAACGGAAGCATTCCCCGGCGTAACAGGCGCTAGTATGCCTATTACGCCGGGGAAGCAGCGCCTTGGTGTTTATCTTAGGGGCGTGTGTGGCCTACAGCTACTGGCGCCTGATCTGGAGGTCGGCCGGGATTAAAGGGATGGCCTGGGGGCGCTGCCAAGCACGGCGGTGGTGTGAGGTCGATGGGAGGGCGGGGCGGCGGAGGCAGGGGTCTGGGCCGGTGGTCGCTGGCGATTCGAGAAAGATCGTCAACAGTGACTGGCGGGAGGTAGACGAAGGCCATCTGCCCGTTCCTTATAGATCGGACGGTTCATTAAAAAATCGACTGACCTATTTATTTTCAGTCGACTGTTATCTTAGATATGACGACATGTGGTGGTGTGCTGGAGGAGTACCTGCATTTCCTGTGCTCATATATTACAAAATCATACGGAGTAGAATCTAATTTTGTTTGCCATGCAATGTTGTAGAGCTATCATATGTCTCCTGTCATTTATTTTTCAGCCACCTGCTATCTGCTACTTTTACAGTGCACTAGTTCTGCACAAACTTCACCCTTACTCTCACTATTGTGTTTTTATGCAAGGGTATTTCAGACTCTGCTGCCATGAGAGAAGCCAAAAAGAAAAGAGAGAAGTCGCTCCAGCTTCGTATGCGGGTAGGCAAGACACGTTACAGCGCTATAAAGGGTGCAGTGTCAGCAGATGGAGACGGTAAACGTAGCTCTGGAGTTGATGACCTCGCTCGCAATGAACCACCATCCCAGGTGCTTGCTTTAACTTCGCGGTGTCATATGTGGTTGCATGTTCCATATGGTGTCTAGCTTGTATTCGAAAGGCCGAAGTCGGTAAGATAAGGAAAGATATTTTTTTACATGAACCACCATCCCGTGAGCACCAGAAGAAAAATAGCTAGTCAGGGCACCGGCCAAGCCAGTGACAAGCCCAACAAAGATAGGCATCACCTGGAAGCCAACTAAAAAGCTGCGATGGTGGCGAAGCAGCCCGCCTCCCACAAGGCTCTCAGGTCCTAGATGATCATGCTCACCACTCCAGCCGGATGTCTAGCTTGTATTGCTTCCAATTTGGTTAAATTGCATCTGCTTAGCTTACAGATTATACCTTTGAATATGACATACCTTTATGTTTTTGGTACATACTAGTACATCTGTGTATTAACCATGTTCTTACATCAAACTAATGTTCTTGTGTATCCCTCATCAATCACTTATGACGAGGCAGGCAGGCAAGGGGACTACTCCTCATTTAAAGAATGCAGCGTCAGCCTCCCAACATGATTCTCAAGAAACAGAAATGCTAGATGAAGATAGTGAACGTAGCTCTGTAGTTGATTACAGCATTTCCCCTACACTAGCGTCATAGGTGCTTGCTCTAACTTGGCAGCGTGATATGTGGTTGCATGTTGCATATGGTGTCTAGATTGTAATTCTTCAAATCTAGTTAAACTGCATGTGCTAGTCTGCTTAGCTTATACATTATACATGTTAATGTGACATGCCTTCCTATATTTAGTACATAGTACATCTGTCTATTAAGCATGTCCTTACATAAAACTGTTGTTTTTTTGTATCCCGCATCAATCAACATGACGACACCTTTAGTATATGCAGTGCGATATTAGTTGCATCTTTCATATGATTTATAGCATGCGCTGCTTCTAATTTGTTGAAATTCCATTTATGATGGGACGCTTTTAACTTGGCAGAGTCATATTGGTTGCATCTTTCATGTGGTGTGTAGCTTGCATTGCTTTTTATTTGCTGGAATGGTTTCTGCTTAGTTTACACAAACAGTTGTGAACATGCCATGTCGTCCTGTTCTTCGTACATATTCCATCCTGGTATCATGTGTTTGCCTTACATCAAAGTAGTGATTGTTAGTATCATGCATGAATGAGTTTTGAAGAGAGAATTTTATTGCTTTTTCTTGTCGGTTTTACTTGACAATTCAAAATCAATAAAGCGGAAGGAAGTTAGCAAGGCGGCGGATAAAGGTGCTCCTTCCGAACAGAGGGCCTCTACAGTTTCTACTCCTCCACACCCCCAAGATGATTTCCAAGACAACACATGAATAGACACTCAACAAAGTTGTGTTTATGATGAGCACGTCTCCCCTAATGCAGCATCACCGGTGCTCCCTCTAACTTGGCACTGTTATATGTGGTTGCGTGTTATGTGTGATGTCTAGCTTGTATTGCTTCTAATTTTGTTGAATTCCATCTGCTTACTTTACACATTATACTTGAATAAGACACGTGTTCCTTTTTTTCTAGAACATACAATATCTGTCTATCAAACCATTTTCTTACATCAAATTACTACTGTTGTGTAACCTGCAACAATCACTTATCATAAGACACGTTTGACTTCGGAGTGTGATATAGGTTACATCTCACATTCTTTTCTATCTTGTACTACTAATTTGTTGAAATGGCACTTATGACGAGACAGTTTTAACTTGGTAGAGTGATATTTGTTGCATCTTTCATATGGTGTCTAGCTTTCATTGCTTCTAATTTGTTGAAATGCATTCTCCTTAGTTTACACATCATAAGCTGTGAATATCCAATGATGTGAATATGCAATGGCACTAATGACGAGAGACCTCTAACATGGTAGTGTGATGTTGTTTGCATCTTGCATATGATTTATTTCTTGTACTGCTTCACATTTGTTTAAACGCCATTTATGATGAGACACTGTTAACTTGGCAGAGCGATATTTGTAGCATCTTTCATATGGTGTCTACCTTCCATTGCATTGCTTCTAATTTGGTGAAATGTCTTCTTCTTAGTTTACACATCATAGTTCTGGTTATCTCTTCCGTCCTATTTTACATACATATTACATCCTCCTATCATGTGGTTGTCTAACATCAAAGTTCAGTTCGTCTGCATCACACATCAATTTGTTCCGAAGAACTAAATTGTTATTCGTTTTTCTTATCGGCTTGACTTAACATGGCACAGAGAAAGAGGAAGAAACACATAATGGAAGGGAATGAGAAGCGGATGAATCCTGCAGATTCTGCTGGTACTGATGGTGCAATAGAAGGTCAAAGTCCAGCGGAAAATTCTACAAACACGGCATCCCATGCTACACGAGTTGCAAAAAAATCCAAACAGAAACAAATAGCTGCCACCAAACAAGCAGAGACAGCCCTAGTTCTTGCAACACCTACCACAGTACTACCAGCTGCATGACTTACTCGTGTGTCAACTGAGCTAGCAGCACGTTCCCAAGCTCCCTTGCCACGTGACACTACTTCCCAAGCACTCTTGACACAAGACGAGATGGCAATATCAGATGAACCTTGTGAGCTTCAACAGCAAGAAGGTAGTTGCTGGAGTCAAGTTACAGTTGCATGCTTCTTGATATGTAGTCTCACAGTTTGATGTACACTAACACTTCCTATGTTCGTTGTTGGACTAGCACCTAGGCGCAAGAGGAAACAAACATCAGGGATAATGCTCGATAGGTTAACTAAATCTAGAGGAGGAAGAATGGAGATCCGTTTTGAGGCAGGTTTAAAAAGGCCACGTGATGCTACAGAGTCAGCCAAGTTAGTATCAGCGACAGCGGTTGCCGTTAGATGTCATGTACGCATCCTCCCAACATGGATTCAGTATAGGAATGACAAAGACGAAACCCAGTTCAACACCTTCCTCGACCATTTATCTGTAAGTATGGTTATGTATGGAAACTAGTAATATCGCCTTGCTCCGTCCCATACTTTCTAGGTTGCTGATAATGAGACTCCCATAATTTTCAACAGATGAGGTTCAAGTTGGATAGCCAAGATGATGCAACCAGACAAGCTTGCACCCATGTTTTCAAGTCTGCTTTGTGACAGTATCGGTATAACTTGAGGAAAACTCACTTTGAAGGCAAGGCTAACAGTGAACTTTCCCAAACATCTCAAGTGGAAAATATATCGGATGAAGACTGGAGGGGCCTTGTTAAACACTGGTCTGATCCGAAGTATCAGGTACATTATATATATGTGATCAGATCACATGTTGAAGTCCTATTTACGCATGTGCCACACTAATCTATCTTCTTGTAGGTGAACTGTTCAAAGAACAAGGCCAACCGTACGAAAGTGAAATTCCAACAGACGACAGGATCTCGTAGCTATATTGCACACTGCGAGGCTCTTGTAATTAGCTGTTGTTTCACTCTTTTCGCTGTACCATATTATCAGATCTATATTGACTTGTTCGAAATGTAGAGGAAAGCCCGCAAGGACCAAAAAGTACCTGAACCAAATGCTGTGGAAATCTTCAAGGACTGTCACACCAGCAAGAAGAAGGGCATGACTACACCAGTCAAAGCCGTTGTTGTAAGTCCTTAATCCTCATGCCTTTTAACTACTACTTACTCTGACTTGTGCCTTGAACTGCATGGTTTGCAGCCAATGTCTATACTCTTTTCAATTTTATACACAATTGTCTTAGCGTATCATTGCACCTTACAAGGTTTAAAAGAGAGGAGTGATGTTCCTTTGATCTTGACCCATAATCTAGTTCCGTGCTGGACATGCCCACACAACGTGACAATTGCCTGTTTGTCTGTTCTCAGTTGTTTTGTGATATGAATGATGTCATACTATGCTTACCGTATTATAAACTTCGTCTCTTTATCCTTAGCCCTCAATACAATGTGAAGAAATGGACAATACATTAGCGATGGTACATGGTCATATGTTTGGAACCTGGTTTTATTATGTACTTTTCAATAAAATACAACTAATATTTTACATGGGTTCACCAGAATAAGTTCTGTATATAGACCAAAGCTGTTTTGTTTGGTTTTGCTGCCTCCTTAATATCTTCTGTTCTGGTACTACTAATGTAAAACCTCAACTTTTCAGCGAGCTACGGAAAAAATGGTGGAACCGCCACCTTCTGAAGGTGGCGAGGCAACTATAACCGCAATGTCAGCTCTTGCTGCAGTGGGTCAGTACCTATCCACTAACAGTGCCAAAAGCACGTTCCTGTGTAATACTAGGTTGGTTGTTAAGGAAATGTCGTCCAAACTGCCTCATGATCAAGATATGCAAGCTCAAAGCAATGTTGTATCTACGCTCCAGACACAAGTCCATTCCCTAACAGAGACCCTTTGTGAAACAAGGAGAAACATTGCTCAATGTCGTCAAGATATGCATGGTTTTGAAACCAGACTATCAGACATTTGCTATGTTGTTCAGGAGCCTAGGGGAAATGAAGGCGAGGGTTATGGTGCTCCATCGGACAATACAGCATGAAAACGTAATAGTCAGGTCAAATGAACTGAGCTTCTGAACTTCTGGTGGTGCATTTATCTGCTAGACTGTTAAGTTTTATGCCAACCTTCCTTTTGTTATATAGTTGTAATTTGTTTTGGCGCGATACAAAATTTATTCTTAATGTGCAGCCACCGGCTGAAGAAAACAGCAAGCCATTTTTGTATAGTGTAGGGTGTTCCCTATATTTGCACTGGTAGCGATCTTTGATGCCGAGTGGATGTAATCTGTGCAATCGCCATAATAGCCTAGCGTTAGTTTCGGCCTTATTTATTTCCTAGTCTTCTTTTTCCCTGGTTTGCTCGTGGCCGCAACTACCATGGGCCATATACGGGTCGTAGGATCCATGGGTCTCCTACGGGCCGTCTATAAATGGGCCTGTAATCGGTGGGCCTCGGGCCGTCGGATAAATGGGTCTACATGGGCCGTAATCGGGCGTAATTGGTATCGGCCCAACATGGTAATAGGCCGTTAACAGGCCGTAGGACAGCAAAGGCTTAATTCTGTCACACGCATAACGGGTCGTTAATGGGCCAGAATATAGGACGGGCTGGAAACGGCGCAACGGGTTAACAGGCCAGAAACGGGCCGAAAGTTGCCATGGGCCGAATTTGGCCCATTAGGGTAACAGGCCAGTAACGGGCCGACTCTTGCCATGGGCCGAATTTGGCCCATTAGGGGAACAGGCTAGTAACGGGCCGACTCTTGCCATGGGCCAAATTTGGCCCATTAGGGGAACAGGCCAGTAACGGGCCGGAAGTAATCGAGGGCCGAAAAGGAGCCCAAGAACGTATGGGCCGTCAATAGGCCGAAAGCTAACACGGGTTGGAAACGGCCCATGTAAATCACGGGCCGTTAATGGGTATAAAGAAAATTACTGTTCATTATGGGCTAGAGTCACCGTGGGCCTGTAAAGGGCCGAAAGATACGAAGGCCTCATATGGGCCGAAAGACGTCGTGGGCCATACATGGGCCGAAAGTGAAATGGGCTGGTGTTATATTCAACGGCCCACATGACGTTGTTGGGCCGATTTCCTTTAGGGCCTAACGGGCCGTAAAATGGGCTATTTGCGAAGAGACCGTTAACAGGCTTTTCATGGACCAGCCCCTTAACTTTTGACCAAGTCAAACGGGCCGGCTTTGTAAGCTAAATGGGCCAGTGATGGGACGTGGCACGTGTCGACATATCATAGGCGCCTATCGGACCCACTGACGAGCTGACACGTGTTTCGTCCGGCCAATAAGAATTTTACACGTGGAAATTTCCCATTGGTCGGGGCAATTAACGGGTTATTGGATCCAAAACCCGACCCGATAGCTTAACGGCGTTTCGTTACGGTGGATGCCACGTGTCGGTCACCCTTGACGAAAGCACTTCTGTGACGCGCGATTTATCGTCATGGAAGTGGACACTTCCGTGATGATAATTTTGGTAATGTCATGGAACACTTCTACGACAGCACAGGTATGACTATCTTGATTCTGTCATAAAATCGTCATGGATGTACATGCATGACAAAAAACGCGACCTACTGTGACAAACACGTATCATCACGGAAGTGTATTTTTTTGTAGTGCTATATGATGCAACAACAATAAGCACGCAAGCAAGCAAGAGATATAGCACAAATAAGCTTGCACAAGTAAAGGCACGAGATAACCAAGAGTGGAGCCGGTGAAGACGAGGATGTGTTACCGAAGTTCCTTCCCTTTGAGAGGAAGTACGTCTCCCTTGGAGTGGTGTGGTGGCACAATGCTCCCCAAGAAGCCACTAGGGCCACCGTATTCTCCTCACGCCCTCACACAATGCGAGATGCCGTGATTCCACTATTGGTGCCCTTGGAGGCAGCGACCGAACCTTTATAAACAAGGTTGGGGCAATCTCCACAACTTAATTGGAGGCTCCCAACGACACCACGAAGCTTCACCACAATGGACTATGGCTTCACGGTGACCTCAACCGTCTAGGGTGCTCAAACACCCAAGAGTAACAAGATCTGCAAGGGATTAGTGGGGGGAATCAAATTTCTCTTGGTGGAAGTGTAGATCGGGGCCTTCTCAACCACTCCCGAGCAAATCAACAAGTTTGATTGGCTAGGGAGTGAGATCGGGCGAAAATAGAGCTTGGAGCAACAATGGAGCTTAGATTTGGAAGAGGTGGTCTACTAGAGGAAGAAGACACCCCTTTTATAGTTGAGAACAAAATCCAACCGTTATCCACCTAACCAGCCCGCGACTTGCGGTACTACCGCCCCTGACAAGCGGTACTACCGCACGGCCAAACGGTACTACCGCGAGAGACCGCAGTACTACCGCTGCAACGGCAGGAGCTAGAACAAGCCTGAAGCACAGAGGCTGAGAACGGTACTTCCGCAGGCGTGGTACTACCGCTCCCCCTTGCGGTACTACCGCAAGGCAGGAATGGCCTAGCCTGGAAAGGGCGCGGATGAATAAAAATACATCCGTGCCTACTTCCGCTGAAAATCAGACGATGCAAAAATCCGACACGGTACTACAGCTGGAGGAGCGGTACTACCGCATGGCAGCTGAGCCAGGCCGCATGCGGTACTACCGCAAGGTGCGGTACTACCGCGGAGGCGCGGATGTAAATAATTACATCCGCCCCTACTACCGCAATGCAGCGGCACTTGGCCTGGGGGCCACGATACTATGGCTCCAGAGGAGCGGTACTACCGCGCCGAGGTACGGTACTACCGCAGGTGCCTGCGGTACTATCGCTCCAGGGAGCAGTACTACCGCAAGCCCAATATCAGCAACCAAGACATAATGCATAGAGGATAAACGGAGGATGCTCCAAAGCGCAGGGGAAAGGTGGAGACAAGGAAGAAAATGTGTACGTGATGATTCCACCCGAACCTTTCCGACACGGACCCCCTCTTAATAGTACGGCTTTCCTACGACTCATATCCACCACAAAGAAACGTAGAAAAACGCCGTCTTCAATAGTCTTCGAGGGGCACCAAACCGTCTTGTGCCTAGCGATGAAACGTCTATGAAACTCAAGGCACACGATTAGTCCGCAAAAGCATTGTCATCAATCACCAAAACACCTTAGAGATAAATATGCCCTTACACTCTTATATCCTAGAAACATCAGAGAGAGCCACGAAACCACTTTTCCACCACCGCGACCTTTTGTACCCGTGAGATCCCATCATGGGGCCTTTTTCGGTGATCTGCCGGAGGGGGAATCAATCACGGAGGGCTTCTACATCAACACCATTGCCTCTCCGATGAAGCGTGAGTAGTCTACCATAGACCTTCGGGTCCATAGTTATTAGCTAGATGGCTTCTTCTCTCTCTTTGATTCTCAATACGAAGTTCTCCTCGATGTTCTTGGAGATCTATTCGATGTAATCCTCTTTTGCGGTGTGTTTGTCGAGATCCAATAAATTGTGGATTTATGAACAAGATTATCTATGAATATTATTTGGTTCTTCTCTGAATTGTTATATGCATGATTTGATATCTTTGCAAGTCTCTTCGAATTTTTGGTTTAGTTTGGCCTACTAGATTGATCTTTCTTGCAATGGGAGAAGTGCTTAGCTTTGGGTTCAATCTTGCGGTGTCCTTTCCCAGTGACAGTAGGCGCAGCAAGGCACGTATTGTATTGTTGCCATCGAGGATAAAAAGATGGGGTTTATATCATATTGCTTGAGTTTATCCCTCTACATCATGTCATCTTGCTTAAAGCGTTACGTTCTTATGAACTTAATACTCTAGATGCATGCTGGATAGAGGTCGATGTGTGGAGTAATAGTAGTAGATGCAGAATCGTTTCGGTCTACTTGACATGGACGTGATGCCTATATTCATGATCATTGCCTTAGATATCTTCATAACTATGCGCTTTTCTATCAATTGCTCGACAGTAATTTGTTCACCCACCGTAATACATGCTAACTTGAGAGAAGCCACTAGTGAAACCTATAGCCCCCGGGTCGCTTTCCTATTATATTGCATCTCTTTTATTTACATCGCATCTCGTTTACTATTTTGCAATCTTTACTTTCCAATCTATACAACAAAAATACCAAAAATATTTACTTTACTACCAAAAATACCAAAAATATTTACTTTATTATCTTTCCGGGTTCTCCTGGTCGATGCCGTTGTCGCCCGCGGAGTTCTCCTGGTTGATGTGGGCGTCGCCCGCGGGCTTCTCCAGGTTGATGGGGTCTTCGCCCGTGTGGTTCTCCTAGTTGATGCCATCAATGCCCGCGGGGTTCTCCTGGTTAGCGCATTGTCGCCTGCGGGGTTCTCTTGGTTGATGTGGGCGTCGCCCGCGGGGTTCTTCTGGTTGATGTGGGCGCCGCCGCGGGGTTCTCCTGGTTGATGTCGTTGTCGCCCGTGGGGTTCTCCTGGTTGATGCCGTCCTCGCCCGCGGGGTTCTCCTGGTTGAAGTGGGTGTCGCCCGCGGGGTTCTCCTGGTTGATGTGGGCGTCGCACGCGGGGTTCTCCTGGTTGATGTCGTCGTTGCCCACGTGGTTCTCCTGGTTGATGCGTTGTCACCTGCGGGGTTCTCTTGTTTGATGGGGGCGTCGCCCGCGGGGTTCTCCTGGTTGATGCCGTCGTCGCACACGGGGTTCTCCAGGTTGATGTGGGCATCGCACGCGGGGTTTTCCTGGTTGATGTGGGCGTCGCCCAAGGGGTTCTCCTGGTTGATGTGGTCGTCGCCCGCGGGGTTCTCTTAGTAGATGGGGTTGTCGCCCGCGGGGGTTCTCTTGGTTAATGGGGGCGTCACCCGCGGGGTTCTCCTAGTTGATGCCGTCGTCGCCTGCGGGGTTCTCCTGCTTGATGTAGGTGTCGCCCGTGGGGTTCTCCTGATTGAAGCCGTCGTCGCCCGCGGGGTTCTCTTGATTGATGTGGTCGTCGCACGTGGGGTTCTCCTGGTTGTTGCCGTCGTCTCCCGCGGGGTTCAACCGGTTGATGTGGGCGTCGCCCGCTTAGTTCTCCTGGTTGACTCTGTTGTCGCCCGCGGGGTTCTCCTGGTTGATATGGGCGTCGCCCGCGGGGTTCTCTTGGTTGATGTGGGCATCGCCGAGAAACTCCGACTTCACGCCCGACTTCTCTCCATCGACTACTGGTTGATGTGGGCGTTGCCGAGAAACTCCGACTTCACGCTTGACATCTCTCCGTAGGGTTCTCCTTGGTTGATGGGGTCATCGCCCGCGGGGTTCTCCTTGTTGATGGGGGCGTCGCCCGCAGGGTTCCCCTGGTTGATTCCGTAGTCGCCTGCGGGGTTCTCCTGGTTGATATGGGTGTCGCCCACGAGGTTCTCCTAGTTGATGTCGTCATCGCCGTCGGGGTTCTCCTGGTTGAAGTGGTGGTTTCCCGCGGGTTTCTCCTGGTCGATGACGTTGTCCTCCGCGGGGTTCTCCTGGTTGATGTGGGCGTCGCCCGCGGGGTTCTCCAGGTTGACGGGTTCGTCCACTAGTGCAGAACCGGGCTTTAGCGATGGTTCGTAAGAGCCTTTAGTGCCGGTTCTACAACCGGCACTAAAGAGTGGAGACTAAAGCCCCCCCCCCCCCCCCGCTTTACTACCGGTTCGGCACGAACCGGCGCTAAAGTGCCACGACGTGGCACGAGCCAGGCCCGGGTGCTGGTAGACCATTAGTACCGGTTGGTAACACCAACCGGTACTAAATGTTTGGGGGGTTTGGTTTTAATTTTTATTTTTCCATAAATTTTGTGTTTTCATTTAATTATTTTTTGTTTGCTGGTATTTTACGATACTACATATTGTACACGTTATGCATATATATAAATAGATTTTCTCGTAGAACCGATCATATATATATATATAATCGAATGTCTCACAACCACCATTAATCATTCACACATACACATGTATATATATATATACAATTTCTCGTACATGTTGCCTTGGTGCCTTAGGAGCACGATGACGAGTGGTTCATGGGGGCGGTAGTGGGTAATAGTATTCTCCTTTGGGATCTATGACCCGGTCGAGCAAAAATCCCGCTATTTCCTCTTGAAGTGCTAGTATGCGCTCCGTTGTTAGGAGCTGCTCCCGCACCTCTCTGACCTGTTAAGAAGGAGATCAATATGCATGTGTATTAGTTGTGTGACTAGATATCGATAATGGTGTAAAAATTGTGAATAGTGTTCTGACAAACGTACCCAGTCTTGTCTTTGAGATCTGCTCCTTTCGGACGCCAGCATGCGAATGTTCTCGCAAACGTAGAATGCACACAGATCAGTCCCTGGCGCCTGCTTCAGGGCCTTTACGAGAATTGAATTTAATCAGGTAATAATTAATCAAGCATGATAATTAATTAATGGTATTGAAATAAGAATTAAAGAGATGGTAGCTAGCTAGCTAGTACTACTTAATAACTTACATTGGGTCGATACCAAAACAACTTTTTTTCCACTTGCCTGGAGTCACCTTGATGAACTTTGCCCAAGACCTGCCCGCTGGCAAAGAAAAATAATAAAGGGGTTATTAAATAGTTCATATCAGGAAATGACGAACTAAATAGGCCGAGATATAGTTAATAATGATTGAAATTACCTGTTGACTATCCCCTTCACGATGCTGTAGTCACTTTCTTTTTTAAGTAGTGAGTCCAGTACTTCAACTTTTCCTTCTTCAACTTTAATGTCTAACAAGATCTAGTGGTACCTGCATGCGCATACGTTTGCATGTATAAATTAAGCAGGCATGTGCATAACACTAATCAGCTAACCCTAAACCCTATACACTTATTATCATCTAGCTAGTAAGCAAAAACAGAATTTGTAGTACAAGACAGTGTGACTCACTCGAAGTTTTAAGGAAGTAGTATATCTTCATTGGTATTAAGGCACTTCAAGAACTCTAGCATTTTATTCTCTACATCTTGTCTATACCATTCCAATTTCCATGTGTATTCATTAACGGTATTTGGGTCAATGAACCCAATGCCATAGCGTCCAGCTTTTTTCATTTCATAGATCTTCATCCTGCATAATACCACAGAAAAGAATATAGTGAGGATAATTACAGGTAATGATCGATCAATGAGCACTAAAACTAGCTTGAGACTTAAATTACAGAAAGAAATCACTTACAGACAATAGCAACTGACGAGAGATTTGTCAAGTGCATCTTGATTGAATAACTGAAATAGTTCTGAATACTCAACGGACACAGCTAGCTTATGGAAGTAATGATCTTCCTCGACTTTCACCATGAGGGACTCTTGATTGGAAATCTTGGTAATGTTCATGTACCATTGATGCAATTCATACATTCTCGCTGGGAGGTTCTTGACCTCGTCTGGCTTGACCAAAGGTTGGCCCCGGACATATTTCCGTTTTATTTCCTCCTCTCTAAGCGGAGACATGGGCTCGATATCGAGGAGTTGTCCAACAGTGATCTTGAGCATTTCAGCCTGCATTATATGATCCTCGGTTATTACCACATTGCCCAGCTGGGGAACGTAAACAGTTTGCCCACAATAATATTGGGCGCGCGTACTATCATGTGTAGTTGGCACAACAAGCGGGGGGATCGATTGCGCCGCCTGTTCTCCCAGCTGGGGAATGGTTTTCCCGCATTTTTGACAGCTGCTTGTTGGCTCGAGCTCGCTTCTTTCTGTAGTCGTGCTCGATGTGCCTTCCTAATTTGGCGCTCATAGTCTGAGTCAACAGGCTTGGGAGCTGGTGGTCTAGCCATACGAATGAAGTGGTCAATCTTTTCCTCAGGCACTTTCTCCCTCGGCGGCGGTGCCGGTTTCGGTCCAAAATGGGCGTCCACTTGGGCCTTCACTATGGCATTGTTTTGCTCCTCGGTCATGTCGTAAGGCCTCTGAGGAAGAGGAGCGAGGCTTGGACCATATTTATATCGCTTGTCTCCGCCTGTACATCCTGTACTACCTCGACTCGTACCGCTACGCACCATAGCTGCAGTGTGTCTCTTCTGCGATTGCTGAGGCGGCGGAGACGGCTGACGTGGCTGAGTTGGAGCAGGAGGAGTGGACTGACGTTGTGCCGGACTTGAAGCAGGAGGTGTGGCCTGACACGGTGTCGGACTTGAAACAGGAGGAGTGGCCTGACGCTGTGCCAACCTTGAAGCAGGAGTCTGCTCACGCGTTCGTGGACTTGGAGGAGCGGGAGTATACTGACACGGTGGCGGACTTCGAGGAGGAGTCAGCTCACGCGTTCGTGGACATGGAGGAGCGGGAGTCTGCTGACTCGGTGGCGGACTTCGAGGAGGAGTCGGCAGACGCGGTGTCGGTGGATTTCGAAAGACGATGCAATCCTTTCTCCATAGGATGATACGATGTATGACCTCTCCTAGTGTGTGCTCGTCGTCACCTCCAGGAATGTCAAGCTATAGCCCTGAATATGGGTCCACCACCTCATCAACCAAGACACGAGCATAGCCCGCTGGAATCGGGGTGCAATGGAAGGTTGCTTCGGGGGTAATTGTAAAAGGAATGACGTCCGCCACCTTCATGGATATGTTCTTCATTTTGAAGTGTAGCTCACAGTTAGTGTTCTCTATGATGTCATCCACAGGGTACGTATCCAGCAGTGCGTCGCCCGGGGCGGAACCAACGCTCCTTCTCGGCATGGATGGGACAGTGCTATCCAATGCTGGACGATCATCCGCTTGCTGTTGCCGCTGCTGAGACCCCCTTTCCTGGCTAAGTGAGTCGATCTGCTGCTGCTGCTGCTGGAATTTGAGTGCCAAGTCCACGTGCCTTGCTTCTAGGCCTTGAAGGTGTTCTACGTCCTGCTTCCTCTTCTTTTCCTCCTCCATCTTCTTTCTTGCACGGGTCCTGTAGTCGTCGTTCCATTTCGAAAAGCCCTCATACCAGGGAATAACGCCCTTGCCTCGTGTTCTTCCCGGGTGTTCAGGATTTCCCAGGGCGCGCGTAAGCTCGTCGTTCTCTCTGTTGGGCATGAACACCCCCTTTCGAGCATCTTCTATTGCGTCAAGTAACTTTTGTTCGGCTCCTTCTAGACTTGCCTTCGTCGAAACCAGACCTGTCTTCGGGTCCAACGCCCCCCCATGCGCATAGAACCAAGATCTGCACCTGGGGGGCCAGCTCCTAGTAACCAGAGTGACCCCTGCATCCTCCATCTCTTGCTCAGACTTATCCCACTTAGGCATTGCCACCGCATAGCCACCTGGCCCCAGCCTATGGAACTACGTCTTTTTTGCGGCATTGGCCTTGTTTTTTCTCGACCGTTCCTTAGATAATTCTGATTCCTTGAATTTCATGAAAGCGGGCCAGTGTTATCTTTGCTTCTCAAGTGTTCCCTTGAATTCTGGAGTCTTCCTTTCTGCAGCGAGGTAATTGGCCCATACAGTTTTCTTGTGGGTGTTGAATGCAATTGCCATCTTCTTAAGAGCAGCGTCCTTGACTTTCTGCACATCTGCATCAGTGAAATAATCTGGTAGGGTGAAATGTTCCATCAGAGATTCCCAAAGATTTTGTTTTGCTCTGTCGTCGACCCAAGTAACATCTGGACGTTTAGTTTTTGGCTCTTTCCATTCTTGAATGGAGATTGGGAGTTGGTCCTTCACAAGAACTCCGCACTGATGAGTCCACTTGTCTGCAATGTTCTTAGGCGTGAGGGGTTCGCCATTAGCTTTGATGGAGTCGATGTTGTACTTTACACCCTCCTTCAACTTTTTGTCCGGGCCTCGCTTTGTCCTGCTGTCCGTAGAAGCAAATTTGCTCGATCCGGAGGGCTGAAAGAAGAAAGTTCGATTCATTAATATATCTTCAAATAAAAAAACATGTGATGATCACCAGATGCCTGCTTATATAAATATACCTCGCCGGTATTTTCTGTATGTTAATGAAAGGTTTAGACTAAAGCGGGGTAGAGGAATCGGTCAACTCATCAGGCTCATGACCTGAAGACTGCAGGTTCGAATCCTGTCCTTTACGCCTATCGTCGTAGAAGCAGTGACTTCGAAAGATTATGCGGATTGGGTATCCAATCAATTAATCCTCCAAACCAACTAAACCGGGGAAGCTGAAGCGGAAATGCAATTCTCGGGTGAGGGAAGAGTCTTTGTTATTTCAAGATCAACATTGTCTGTGTCATCATAAACATTGTCTGCATCATCATAATCATAATAATAGTTCATGACTTCATCAGCTCGGTCGTCGAGATCGAATATCTTATCATCACCCTCCCCGGTATTGTTCAGATATTGGGAGCCGTCATTTGCTTCATTCAGATCATCTAGCCTACGAGGGCTGCGTATGATCTCGAACAATTCCTCTTCTCTCTCTCGGTCGGTATTGTCCGCCATAGCTTTTACTTAACTAATACAGAAGAAATATAAAAACAATTTAGTATTCAAATTACAATGCATGGATGCAATCAAAGGAAAAACTGAATCATATAGTATATAATATGCATCGTCTCGAATGATATATAATCTCGAGTACATCGTCTCGAATAATATATATAATCTAGAATACATCATCTCGAATATTATATATTGAATACATCACTGGCTAGGTAGCTAATAAAGATCGAATACTACAGAAGAATCTAGGCCACTCACGGTTCCTGGGGCGCGGGCGGTCGGCACCCAAAGAGAAGGAACCATCACAGGATCATATCTCCGGTCATCTGCCCAAAGAACCTGCCAGGTATTGGAGAACCTGACGTCCATAGCAGCCATGTAGCGATGGACGTGCTCGTCCTCCTCCCTGACACGGCGACGCACCACCTTCGGAAGGGCCGGCTCCCTCTGCACCTAATGTGGCCCACGCGAACGCCACCAAAGGAGATCAGGGTCGACGACGGGACCCGTGGACGGGTTCCTCACCAAGCGGCGCGCCCCTCCAGGTAGCACCTCCCAGTGCCAGCCCGGCGGAGCCCAGTCCCGGACATGGGTCAGCCGGACGTCGTCGCGAACGGGTCGACGGCGAGGATTCAGGCCGGGCATCGTCGAGAACAAATACTATATGCTCGCAAAAAGTAATATTTTTTAAATGATTGGATTGTGACAACTAAAATTCTATATGCAAATTCTAACAATTTGACATTAATCTAATTCATCTAGCTAAAACTAATTCTAAAATTTCTAACATTTCTCTATATATAACTAACATTTCTATAACATTTCTAATATTTCCATAACTAAAAAACAGAAAAAATTTCTAACATTTCTATAGATATTTCTATAACTAAAAAATAGAAAAATTTCTATAACTAAAATTTATAACTAAAAACTAAAAAACAATGTGTGTGTGCATGTGTGGACATGGCGGCCGGGGCAGGAGCTGACCGGCGAGGCGCGGCGACGGGGGGCGGCGACGGGGACGGAGACGGGCGGTGACGACGGGGATGGGGACGGGGCGGCGACGAAGGGGACGGGCCGGGCGGGGACGACGGGGCGGGGCGCGGCGACGGGGCGCGGCGCAGTGACGGGGACGACGGGGACGGGGACGGCCGGGGCGGCGACGGCGACGAGGACGGCGACGGACGGTGACGAGGACGGCGACGGGGACGGCGACGGGGGCAGCGGCGACGGGGCAGAGGAGAAAGAAGCAGAGGGAGAGATGAGAAACTGATTTTTTTTTGAAGTGTTTTCTTATATAGAACACCCCTTTAGTACAGGTTGAAGCCACCAACCAGTACTGAAGGTCTGTTTTGGCCAGGCCAAGCGGCGGCAAGCGCCCCCCTTTAGTACCGGGTGGTGGCACCAACCGGTACTAAAGATCTCCCCTTTAGTACCGGTTGGAGCCACGACCAATTACTAAAGGGTGTGCGCTGCCAGGCGAGGGGCGCAGAAGTTTAGTCCCACCTCGCTAGTTGAGGAGCGCCAAGACCAGTTTATAAGCCCCGGCGCGGGCACTGCATTGAGCTCCTCTCAAAAGAAGGCCTTCTAGGCCTACCTCTCCTACTCTGCCTGTGGTCCTACTGGGCTTGCGGGCCTGCATCCTGGCCCAACTACAGGTTGGGTTTCTAGTCGTATGCAGGCCGCTCTGGCCCAGTAGGTGGGCTTTTTTATTTTCTTATTTTTTTGCTTTATTTATTTTTGATTTGTTTTTTGCTGTATTTAGAGTTTATTTGTGAATATTTTTGCTTTAGGTACAAAAAATTACAAACTTTCTGTTAGTGCCGGTAGTTTTCAATTTTGAATAGTTTAAATTTTGAATTATTTGAAATTTGTGTGAATCACTAGTTTGTGAATAACTTAACTTTGAAAATAGATTTTTCAGTGATTCTTTTTTCTTATGTTTAATATTAGTGTGTTTTATCATTATATTCAATTTGGTAATGCTTAGGTTATTTAAAAAATGAAATGCCTTTGTAACAGATGAGTTTTCGTCCGAAACCCTGATACTTCGAAAGAGATTTTCCATTTTGTACACGAAGTGCATCCAGTTTTTGCGGTAACCCTCTCTACTTTTTTGCACATGCTATGTGGGTGAAATTATGGTACCATGCCAACTTTCAACCTTTTCTGAGTTCATTTGAAATGCTTTTCAATTTCAGGGTCATTTAGCTGAAAAAATCAGTAAATGCATGAAAGAATTTGTTTGCACATAAAATTTCTTCGCGTTTCAAATGCCAAAACACATAACTACCCTAACTATTACAGAGATTCCCTCCTGGGTGTAAAGCACAGAAGAAAGTGATGATAGTGAAGGCGATCACATCCCAGATCTTTGGGTGTGAAACTTTTTCTTCGCGTGTGTCCCTTTGCGCCGTAGCCATGGAAAACCTTCATCATTTAACTAGATGATCGGGTCAATATTCACTGTGAATGGAGCAATTTCATCAAACTTTTCATAATCTTCTAACATGTCTATCTTGTCATCCACTCCCACGATGTTTCTCTTCCCAGAAAGAACTATGTGGCGCTTTGGCTCATCGTATGATGCATTCGCTTCCTTATCTTTTCTTTTTCTCGGCTTGGTAGACATGTCCTTCACATAGAAAACCTGTGCCACATCATTGGCTAGGACGAATGGTTCGTCTGCATACGCAAGATTGTTGAGATCCACTGTTGTCATTCCGTACTGCGGGTCTTCCGTTACCCCGCCTCGTGTCATATTGACCCATTTGCACCGAAACAAAGGGACCTTCAAACCACGTCCATAGTCAAGTTCCCATATGTCCTCTATGTAACCATAATATGTTTCCTTTCCCGTCTTGGTTGTTGCATCAAAGCGGACACCACTGTTTTGGTCAGCGGGTACTCTCAACTTTCCGTCTTTCTTACGGTCTTCTTTGTGCCATCGCATCGCCTTGGCATGCTCTTTGTTTTGGAACAAACGTTTCAACCGTGGTATTATAGGAGCATACCACATCGCCTTGGCAGGAATCTTCTTCCTGGGGCGCTCACCCTCGACATCACCAGGGTCATCGCGCCTGATCTTATAGCGCAATGCACCGCATACCGGGCAAGCGTTGAAATCCTCGTACTCACCGCGGTATAGGACGCAGTCATTAGGGCATGCATGTATCTTCTGCACCTCTAACCCTAGAGGGCAGACACCCTTCTTTGCTTCGTACGTACTCTCGGGCAATTCGTTGTCCTTTGGAAGCATATTCTTTATCATTACCAGCAACTTTCCAAATCCCTTGTCAGATACACCATTCTCTGTCTTCCATTGCAGCAATTCCAGTGTGGTGCCCAACTTTTTCTTGTCAGCTTCGCAATTCCGGTACAACAATTTCTTGTGATCCTCTAACATGCGCTGCAACTTCTTCTTCTCCAAATCACTTCAGCAGTTTCTCTTTGCATCGGCAATGGCCCGACCTAGATCATCAGCGGGCTCATCTGATGCCTCTTCTTCCGCTTCTTCCCGCATTGCCGGCTCAGCTTCTTCCCCCATTGTTGTATCATCGTATTCAGGGAACCCATGGCTAGGATAGCTGTCGTCATCTTCTTCTTTATTGTCTTCCATCATAACCCCTCTTTATCCGTGCTTGGTCCAAACATTATAGTGGGGCATGAAACCGGACTTAAACAGGTGGACGTGAATGGTTCTTGATGTAGAGTAATTGTGATCATTCTTACAGACAGCACATGGACAAGCCATAAAACCATCCGCCCACTTGTTTGCCTCAGCCGCAAGCAGAAAAGTTTGCATGCCATTAATGAACTCGGGAGAGCATCGGTCATCGTACATCCATTGTCGGCTCATCTTCATTACACAACACCGAAAAGACCAAATTAATACAAGTTCATAAATAAAGTTCATATATAAAGTTCATACAACACTTAAATGCAACAAACAAATAACTCTCTAACTAAAGCATTTAAATGCAAGAACAAATGCGATCAAGATCGCAACTAAGGTAACAATTGATCCAACAGCATAATGATAGCAAGCCTCACTATCAATGGCATATTTTCTAATATTTCTAATCTTCAAGCGCATTTTCTCCATCTTGATCTTGTGATCATCGACGACATCGGCAACATGCAACTCCAATTCCATCTTCTGCCCCTCAATTCTTTTCAATTTTTCTTTCAAATACTCGTTTTCTCTTTCAACTAAATTTAACCTCTCGACAATAGGGTCGGTTGGAATTTCCGGTTCACAAACCTCCTAGATAAAAATATCTATGTCAACTTGATGGGCATAATTTTTCATAAACACGAAATGCAACAACTAGTTTTAAAAGAGAATATACCACATCTGAATCATAACAAGGACGAGGGCCGACGGGGACGGATATCAAAACCATGGCACTATGTATAACAAACAACGTACGGGTAAGATAATTATACGAGTAACTATATATCCAAATCACACAAACATCAATTTGGTAATGTAAAACATTCATGAACAAGAGGCTCACCACAAGGTGGTGCCGGCGACGGGACGGTGCGGGCGATCGACGGTGGTTACGACGGAGATTTAGAAGGCACTAAGTAAACCACACCTACATATGCAAACTAAGTGTTATTTTTAACCTCAAATTGCATATAAATCAAATACTAGCACATATATTTCCTCCCAAATTACTAAAATCATAAATTAATCACTATACAAAGCATTGCAAGAGCTAATCTAGCAATGAGAGATGAAAGGAAAAAGTTGCTAACCTTTGTGATCATTTGAATGGATGGGGGCCTTCAAATCTTGACAAATTTTGGGCAAAATGTGTGATGAGCTCGAGAGGAAGAGGGGAAGAACAGAGAGGAGAGGGGAAAGGGGAAGAACAGAGCGAGCTCGGGTGGACGAAGGGTTTATGTAGGACGACCTTTAGCACCGGTTTGTGCCACGAACCGGTACTAAAGGTGCTGGAGGGGCCCCGGACTGACAACATCCTGCCACCACTCACTTTAGTAAAGGTCCGTGGCACAAACCGGTGCTAAAGGTTCGCCACGAACCGGTACTAATGAGAGCGGGCGGCTAGCCGTTGGAACCGGCACTAATGCACACATTAGTGCCGGCTCAAAATCAAACCGGCACTAATGTGCTTCACATTTGACCCTTTTTCTACTAGTGGTCGCCCGCGTGGTTCTCCTGGTTGATGCCATCATTGCCCGCGGGGTTCTCCTTGTTGGTGAATTGTCGTCTGCGGGGTTCTCCTAGTTGATATGGGCGTCGCCCGCGGGGTTCTCCTGGTTGATGTGGGCGTCGCCGCGGGGTTCTCCTGGTTGATGTCATTGTCGCCCGCGGGGTTCTCCTGGTTGACGCCGTCGTCACCCGCGGGGTTCTCCTGGTTGATGTGGGCGTCGCACGCGGGGTTCTCCTGGTTGATTCGGGCGTCTCCCGCGGGTTTCTCCTGGTTGATGCCTTCGTCGCCCGCATGGTTCTCTTGGATGATGCGTTGTCGCCTGCGGGGTTCTCTTGGTTGATGGGGGCATCGCCCACGGGGTTTTCCTGGTTGATGCCGTCGTCGCCCGCGGGGTTCTTCAGGTTGATGTGGTCGTCGCCCGCGGGGTTTTCCTGGTTGGTGTGGGCGTCGCCCAAGGGGCTCTCCTGGTTGATGTGGTCGTCGCCCGCGGGGTTCTCTTGGTTGATGGGGTTGTCGCCCGCGAGGGTTCTCCTGGTTGATTGGGGCGTCGTCCGCAGGGTTCTCCTGGTTGATGCCGTCGTCACCTGCGGGGTTCTCCCGCTTGATGTAGGTGCCGTCCGCGGGGTTCTCCTGATTGATGCCGTGGTCGCCTGCGGGGTTCTCCTAATTGATGTGGTCGTCGCCCGTGGGGTTCTCCTGGTTGATGTCGTCGTCTCCCGCGGGGTTCTCCTGGTTGATGTGGGCGTCGCCCGCGGGGTTCTCCCAGTTGATGTGGGCGTCGCCCGTGGAGTTCTCCTGGTTGACACCGTCGTCGCCCGCGGGGTTCTCCTGGTTGATGTGGGCGTCGCCCGCGGGTTTCTCTTTGTTGATGTGGGCGTCGCCGAGAAACTCCGACTTCACGCCCGACATCTCTCCGTCGACTACTGGTTGATGTGGGCGTCGCCGAGAAACTCCCACTTCACGCCCGACATCTCTCCGTCGACTACAGGTTGATGTGGGCGTCGCCTGCGGGGTTCTCCTGGTTGATGTGGTCGTCCCCTGCAAGGTTCTCCTAGTTGATGGGGTCATTGCCCGCAGGGTTCTCCTTGTTGATGGGGACGTCGCCCGCGGGGTTCTCCTTGTTGATGCCATCGTCGCCTGCGGGGTTCTGCTGGCTGATGTGGGTGTCGCCCGTGGGGTTCTCCTGGTTGATGCCGTCGTCACCGGCGGGGTTCTCATGGTTGAAGTAGTCGTCGCCCGCGTGTTTCTCCTGGTCTATGTCGTTGTCACCTGCGGGGTCCTCTAGGTTGATGGGGTCGTCGCCCGCATGGTTTACCTGGTTGATGCCATCATTCCCGCGGGGTTCTCCTGGTTGGTGCATTGTCGCCTGCGGGGTTCTCCTGGTTGATGTGGGCGTCGCCTGCGGGGTTCTCCTGGTTGATGTGGGCGTCGCCACAGGGTTCTCCTGGTTGATGTCATTGTCGCCTGCGGGGTTCTCCTGGTTGACGCCGTCGTCGCCCTCGGCGTTCTCCTAGTTGATTTCGGCATCACACGCGGGGTTCTCCTGGTTGACGCGGGCGTCGCCCGTGGATTTTTCTCCTGGTTGATGCCGTCGTCGCCCGCGTGGTTCTCCTGGTTGATGCGTTGTCGCCTGCGGGGTTCTCTTGGTTGATGGGGGCGTCGCCCGCGGGGGTTCTCCTGGTTGATGCCGTCGTCGGCTGCGGAGTTCTCCAGGTTGATGTCGTCGTCGCCCGCGGAGTTTTCCTTGTTGATGTGGGCGCCGCCCAAGGGGTTGTCCTGGTGGATGTGGTCATCGCCCGCGAGGTTTTCTTGGTTGATGGGGTTGTCGCCCGCAGGGGTTCTCCTAGTTGATGGGGGCGTCGCCCGCGGGGTTCTCCTGGTTGATGCCGTCGTCGTCTGCGGGGTTCTCCTGCTTGATGTAGGTGTCGCCCGCGGGGTTCTCCTGATTGATGCCGTCGTCGCCCGCGGGGTTCTCCTGATTGATGTGGTCGTCGCCCGTGGGGTTCTCCTGGTTGATGCCGTCGGCTCCCGCGGGGTTGTCCTGGTTGATGTGGGTGTCGCCCGCGGGGTTCTCCTGGCTGATGCCGCCGTCGCCCGCGAGGTTCTCCTGGTTGATGTCGTCGTCGCCCGTAGGGTTCGCCTGGTTGATGTGGGAGTCGCCCGCGGGGTTCTCCTGGTTGATGCCGTCGTCGCCCGCGGGGTTCTCCTAGTTGATGTGGGCGTCGCCTCCGGGTTCTCCTCGCCCGCGGGGCTCTCCTAGTTGATGCCGCCGTCGCCGGCGGTGTTCTCCTGGTTGATGGTGCCGTCACCCGCGGGGTTCTCCTGGCTGATGGGGCGTCGCCGGCGGGGTTCTTCTGGTTGATGCCGTCGTCGCCCGCGGGGTTCTCCTGGTTTATGTGGGTGTCGCCCGCGGGGTTCTCCTGGTTGATGCCGTCGTCGCCCGCGGGGTTCTTCTGGTTGATTGGGGCGTCGCTCGCGGGGTTTTCCTGGTTGATGTCGTCGTCGCCTGCGGGGTTCTCCTCGTTGATGTGGGCGTCGCATGCGGGCTTCTCCTTGTTGATACCGTCGTCGCCTGCGAGGTTCTTCTCGTTGATGTAGTTGTCGCCCGCGGGGTTCTCCTGGTTGATGTCGTCGTCGCCCGGGGTTGTCCTGGTTGACGTGGGCGTCGCCCGCGGGGTTCTCCTGTTTGATGCCGCCGTCGCCTGCGGGGTTCTCCTGGTCGATGCCGCCGTCGCCCGCAGGGTTCTCCTGGTTGATGCCGTCGTCGCCCGCGGGGTTCTCCTGGTTGATGTGGGCATCCCCCGCGGGGTTCTCCTGGTTGATGCCGTCATCGCCCGCGGGGTTTTCTTTGTTGATGTGGGCGCCGCCCAAGGGGTTCTCCTGGTTGATGTGGGCGTCGCTCGCAGGGTTTTCTTGGTTGATGGGGTTGTCGCCCGCAGGCGTTCTCCTAGTTGATGGGGGCGTCGCCCGCGGGGTTCTCCTGGTTGATGCCGTCGTCGTTTGCGGGGTTCTCCTGCTTGATGTAGGTGTCCCGCGGGGTTCTCCTGATTGATGCCGTCGTCGCCCGCGGGGTTCTCCTGATTGATGTGGTCGTCGCCCGTGGGGTTCTCCTGGTTGATGTCGTCGGCTCCCGCGGGGTTGTCCTGATTGATGTGGGTGTCGCCCGCGGGGTTCTCCTGGCTGATGTTGCCGTCGCCCGCGTGGTTCTCCTGGTTGATGTCGTCGTCGCCCGCAGGGTTTGCCTGGTTGATGTGGGAGTCGCCCGCGGGGTTCTCCTGGTTGATGCCGTCGTCGCCCGCGGGGTTCTCCTAGTTGATGTGGGCGTCGCCTGCGGGTTCTCCTGGTTGATGGGGGCGTCGCCCGCGGGGTTCTCCTGGTTGACGCCGTCATCGCCCGCGTGGTTCTCCTGGTTGATGCATTGTCGCCTGCGGGGTTCTGTTGGTTGACGTGGGCGCCGCCTGCGGGTTCTCCTTGTTGATGCCGGCATCGCCCGCGGGGTTCTCCTTGTTTATGTGGGTGTCGCCCGCGGGGCTCTCCTGGTTGATGCCGCCGTCGCCGGCGGCGTTCTCCTGGTTGATGGTGCCGTCGCCCGCGGGGTTCTCCTGGCTGATGGGGGCGTCGCCGGCGGGGTTCTTCTGGTTGATGCCGTCGTCGCCCGCGGGGTTCTCATGGTTTATGTGGGTGTCGCCCGCGGGGTTCTGCTGGTTGATGCCGTCATCGCCCGCGGGGTTCTCCTGGTTGATTGGGGCGTCGCTCGCGGGGTTTTCCTGGTTGATGCCGTCGTCGCCTGCGGGGTTCTCCTCGTTGATGTGGGCGTCGCCTGCGGGGTTCTCCTGGTCGATACCGTCGTCGCCTGCGAGGTTCTTTTCGTTGATGTGGTTGTCGCCCGCGGGGTTCTCCTGGTTGATGTCGTCGTCGCCCGGGGTTGTCCTGGTTGATGTGGGCGTCGCCCGCAGGGTTCTCCTGTTTGATGCCGCTGTCGCCTGCGGGTTCTCTTGGTTGATGCCGTCGTCGCTCGCGGGGTTCTCCTGGTTGATGTGGGCATCCCCCGCGGGGTTCTCCTGGTTGATGCCGTCATCGCCCGCGGGGTTCTCCTGGTTGATGCTGTCGTCTCCCGCGGGGTTCTCCTAGTTGATGCCACTGTCGCCTGCGCGGTTCTCCAGGTTGATGCCGCCGTCCCTCGCGGGGTTCTCCTGGTTGATGCGGGCGTCGCCCGCGGGGTTCTCCTGGTTGATGTTGTCGTCGCCCGTGGGGTTCTCCTGGTTGATGTGGGCGTCGCCCACGGGGTTCTCCTGGTTGATGCCGTCGTCGCCTGCGGGGTTCTCCTGATTGATGGGGTCGTCGCCCATGGGGTTCTCCTGGCTGATGCCGTCGTCGCCTACGGGGTTCTGCCGGATGATGTGGCCAGGGGATGTCTTTGGAGAAGAAGATGCTTTGAGATGTGTGCTCAACACGTGTCCTCATCTGGATAGGGTTTCACACGATGGAAAATGAGACCCGGTGTCATAGGATTTTTTTCCATGACCATGTGCCTTTTCATTAGGACTGAATGATTCAAGCCTTTTCATTAGGACTAGTTGTTTTTAATTAGAGAACTTTCATTTGGCCTAGTTAACTAATTAGTTGAAGCTGTGTGTTCACCAAATACCATTGAGCTAATAGACTCTGTGGGGGAAGAAAAATCTGCCACTCAAAAGTATATACAAATGAAGTCGTTGCATGATATGGTACGAAGTGGAGTTGGATCTTTATGCGCTTCCAACTTAATACATAAATTAAAAGCAAATGCCCGCGGCTTTGGAGCAGCCACGCACGCATGGTTCTGTCTCCATCTCATGCATACAAAAGTTAATTAAAAATGAAGCAACAAAAACACACACCACACTATATTATCCATAGGAGGGAAGCTAGCTAGTGTTAGCTCGTGCACCTTCCCATTATCGTATGATCCATACATCTCAAAACAGTCTTTCGTCTCGCTTTATATACATTTCAAAACATCGTTCGTGCGTGTTGCCATGTTTTTTTTTTCCTTTTTGTTTTCTTACTTATGAGTAGTTGATGTATGGATCATCTCTCCCAAAAGGATGCTGATTTTCTTCTTTTTCTCTTTCAACAGGACCAGCAACGCACAGCTAGCAGCAGAAAGGAGGATGGAATTAAGGGACGGCGACCGCTCTTGACAAACGTACGTGCGTCGCCGTCGGTGATTGCCGCTGGCTCGCCGACGGCAGTGTTTCCTAACCAAGCTTGTAGTGTACTCGTTGCAACACGTACTATCTAGCTATCGCGAAGAGCATATCATATCCATTCCCCACATTCCAAACTCCACCAAGAAGAAATTTGGAAAAGGGATGACATGCGATTGACCCGGCCAGCCAGCACGGACGCCACACGTATACATACCTTCCTCTGCCACTACCCTGACGGCTGGTGGTCTGTTGCTTGCTAATGTGGCCGCCGGCTTGCTAATGCTGGCGTCCGAAAGTTAGACGGGGGGTTGACATGCAGCTCGACGATGGGCAAGCCAGCCCGCTTACCCACTCACTCGCACTGACCAACAACAAAACCACCGTTGATCCGGTCATGTGCGTTCCCATGGCCCCAATTAATCCGCACACACGTTGACACCACGAATGCATGTTACACGCGTATCTATTTTAATTGGATGATTAATTTCCCGCCAATTAGTACACTACATGCATGCGTACGTACGTACCCACTACTTAACTGCGTGATCTTGTCGTTGCTACGTCTATCGATCTATCAGTTACTAATAGATCGCATGATCCGACGATGATTAAAGTTAACTTGTATAATTACGCTCTGGAAGAAGTGTGCAGAGCCTCCACTAATTAATCAAAGCGAGAGGAGATGATCATGCCTGACAACTCAGTTTTAACGGTGCCCGCACTAGCAATCTAGCAGAGCCAATCTAAGCTCCCTCTCACCGAGTGAGAGTGAGGATATATTTCACAGGAAGCTAGCTAGCCCTTCAGTGAGTCTTACACCAACAACAAATTAGAGTTGTTTGTAGCTGCTACTGGTGGCGTCTAGAAGGTTGAAGCACGGGTGTGCCCATGGACATTCCAGCACGCACCACGACGGCCACTGCCACGGCCACGACGACGGCGACAAAGCGGAGAAGGAGCAATTATTCCCACTCCACCGGGCTCCGGCGTTCCGTGGGTAGGGCGTGTACGTGCTGACGAACAAACATACCCGGCCGCGACGACGATCGGTCGATAAAGCGCGCCTTTGGTCGCTAGCAGCGTCGCTGGCGCTCTAGTGCCGATCGAATCTGCAGGACCCGGTTTAAAAAAAAAGAATCTGCAGGACCCAGCCCTACAACCCTCTCTCTCTCGCTCTGTATATGCCGCTGTCGATCTAAATGCGTTGCGTTTGGAATGTTCATTCTCAATGGATAATGTATCAGGGCTTCGGCGCCAGCATCAGCGGTCGGCTGCCGGCCCTCGTCTCGCCATTGACCTTACTGGCCGAAGGGCGGCCATCTATCTTCCTCCCGGCCTGGAGCCTTGAAGGGAGGCAGTTCATCTCTGGCTTGGAGTCCCCAGCTTCTTCTGATGGTAGCGGATGGAGCGGCTGTGGAGATCCCGGCGCACCAAGTGGTAGCGTCCCCGGCGGCGACGGGATTGGTTCTGTTCCAGAGTTGATTAGGACCCGATTGCGTTTCTTATTTCCTGTTCGGGGTCCTCCATGCAAAAACCAGGGACCTAGTTGTAGTTTCCGTTTATGTTTGGGTCGTGTTGTAATCTGCTTTGTACTATCGCCGTTTAAGAATTAATGCAGGTTCTGGTCCTTCGGGACCCAACTCTCGTTCCAAAAAAAAGGAATTTAAACCTACAGATCGATCACCAGAACACTACTACTGTACAAGGTCGATCATGCATTGTTGTTCTTTCCGTTTCAAGTAACCAACACGGATGACATCCATGTCATAAAAAGAAAAGAAAATCGTAATTCCCATGTATATTTCCTAGTCATGAACAGTACTAGTAGTTAGCAAGGGATATGCTAGAGCTTATCGGTTGCTATATCCATTTTTTCCACTGCCACATATACGTACGTACAGTACATGTACACGTAGCGAGGACGGCCGTCAACCTATCTGCCGGCAAATAAGCCTATGCCGACTACAGCCGATCACATCACCGTCTACCCTTCGTCCTTTTACTCCATGGATCGATCGGATGGAGTAAAATACTGCCAAATCCCCATCTCTTCGCCGCCCGCTGGTACGTCGACGCGATCGGCCGTGGACTCCTCGCTCACTTTTGTAGGTAAAAAAATGGAGAATAGCGGTCGTATCGAAATGACCGTTGCTGGTAAAACTCATCATCATATGCTATTCGCAACGCCCATTAGTTTATGAACGAAAATCCTGCGAGTCGACACGCTGGATCGATTGGATTTCGATTAGATTAGATTCGTCTGTATTCCATCCATCAATCTGTCGACCGATCGTCGTTGACCTTTGCTTCAGTTATTTTTAACTAATCCATCAATGGTAGCTAGCTATATGGTGTTGTAGCGACAGTACTCCATGGCCTATTGGCAACAGCATGAATCGAGTTCGCAAAGAAAGAGAAAAAACGAAGGAAAAGAAAAGAGGGTGCATGCAGTAGTAGGGCGGTTTGGAGGTCAGCGGCAGGATCATGACATCAGTCCTACAGCCAGCCATGGAATCTTGTGACTAATCTCATTATTAATTAATTCGCTACGACTAGCTTAGCTATAGAACCACCAGTTTGGTAAATGCATCATGTAAATTAGCTAAGGCTAAGCTAGGATTTATTAGGATGCCTGCCTACCGGCAAAAGCCTTACCAATTAATTTCTGCAGTACTAACCGAGAGATCGATCGAGACCAGGTTAATTAGCATATAAAGTACACTGAAAAGGTGAAGAACACACAAGTTAGGGATCAAGAACAATTGCTTGATCAGCTAGTAGACCAACTAGACCGTTTTTTCTTTCGTTTGATGACCATTTTTCTTTCGTTTTACGATTTCCTTCTTTTATATATGCCCTGGATCTCACACGTCTTGGTTACCTGGAACGGAAAGAACAACAACGCAGGTCTCTATCATCCTTGTTAGGGTAGACATTACTGAATCATAGCTATAATAGAAGTTCGTTACGCATGTGTTAACAGGTGGTTTCTAACGGTGGAGCACTGACCTTCGATCATTAACAAGGTGGAGCAACTTTTCATTAAGTGGAGGGAGCTATATGTATGGTAAAGCCTCGTCTTAGCTTGCATAGTAAAGAGCTCTTTTTGTTTGCGTTAACATCAGATCTTCAGGGAAGGCAGTCCCTCCCATTAGTGCCAAGGGGTGATTTGATTTGGTGTTGAAAACTGCATGCTTTCTTGTCGTGAATGGGACATGCATGTTGCTAAAATAAACCAAGTTTGTTACTCATCCATGGTGCTGCAGGCAATCTATTGTCACTAGAGGTTGCTGACTTGGTCATACATGTCACTAGAGGGCTCTCCTTTTACCTTTCTGTTATTCTAGTAGCATGCTACTGCTTAGCTAGGGCATGATCGCATGCATCTTCTCCATGAATGACTTTGGTTACTTGTCACAGTCTAGCTTCCAGATCGTGTCTGACTTGATTTACACTTGTGGGCATGTTCCCCAATCCTCTTCACCTGCATCTGCACTAGAGTTGGGACTCGGTCTGACAACTTCGACAATCTTGTGAGTAGTGATGGAATTTGCTGGCCCTTTTCTTGCTGCTGTCAAGCCTGGTGCAGTGCAAGCTGTCTGCTTGACAGCAAGGAAAAAAACGATGCATATATATTCCCGCATTTACAACCTTTTTTGCATGTGATTGAGTGATGGAGAAGGATTAAGAGTGGGCTACCATGTTCCAGAATCTCATTCCTGAATCCCCCATATGTGCTAAGTACACCGAATATAACGTGACGTGGCCAGCTTGATCGGACATGAGAAGATCAACCCAGCATTAATTGGTCAGTGAGTGAGTATGTGATGACCTGTTTTTGCCAATCTTCCTCATGTGCTCTAGCTTTGATTCTTTTGGAATCCAAGTGCTTGTAGAGTTCAAACTGTTTTTTTGAGACCTACAAGCACTTGGATTCCAGATCAATTTTCTGGTAGTATATTGGGTAGTGAGGGGCATTTTAGGTAGTTATTTGTTTTAAGAATCTCAAACTTCGTGGGGAAGGGGGATTTTTTCCATAATGATTGGGACGAGCTGGTGGCCTGCGCCGTCCCGTTCAGCGACTGGCCCGACCTCCAGCCCATCGATCGAGCCGCCTCTACGCCGTCCACGATGCTGCCCAATACTTTTCGGCAACACACACGTACTAGGTACCTCGATCAGTTCCGTCAGGATCAGGAGACATGCAGGTGGATGCTTCGCGAAGAGGCTAGCTAACACGTACCAAACAAATTGATCTGGAATGGTAGCCCATCAACTTGGCAATCTAAAAAAACCGCGGGAAGGCGGCCATGGCGTCGGCCAGTGCTGCGTCGAGCAAGTCTTAGGGCCGGTCGATGAAGACGGCGAGCCGCGACTCCCACCAGTCAAGCTCCAACACCGATGTGTGAGCAGTGTTCCGTCCACCAGCTCGTCCCTTGTCCCGCACCTTGCTGCAGAGGTCTATCTGTCCAAGAATACCTTCCTACCGCAGTTTGCTATGTCAATGATCTCTTCCTACCGCTGTATGCATCGATCGTGAGTAGATGCAATAATTAGGAAATGTTTTCCGTTGAATTCGTGCAGTAGGTATAGCCTTGCCGTCAAACTCCATGACGAACGTGCTTAGCGGTAAGGCAGAAGGAGAGCCGAAGGCATGCAGCGAGGCTCCGCGCATATGGCAGCGCAGTGCGGGCTCGCGAAGATCAATCGACGACCGTGCAACAGGAGGAGGTGGGGTGAGGTCGTGTGGCAGCCTAATAGGAAATTACCAAACTGTCCTTGAGCCAAAATTTTAGATGAACCACATTAACCGTTGGATCAACTAAATACTACCCCTTAAATATGGTAGTATGATGTATCGTAAAAAATCTCTTTTTTTTTGTCACCTAAGAGTTTATTTGTACGTGCTCTTATCTCCATTTGAGACACCTAGAAGCTTTCAAAATAATTTGTAAGACATACTTATCATGGAAGTAGTGTATGCTTGTCGAGCTGAACTTTTATTCACTATTGACTTTGGACACGTAAAGAGGCTGGGCCTCTACCCCATGTGAGGTGTATGTATGTCATCTGTCTATTTTCATCTGTATTGGCAGTATGCAAGAAGCTTTCTAATTAAGCAGGACATTCCACATAGCGCTTGGACCGAGGCTGATGCTTCCCAGGCCTGGGGCGACCACCTATGGATGGCAAGATGGAGACTGTTGCCATCAGTAATCATACATTTTGGAAGTATATAGTGGTACGTACTGGACGTCCGTTGGTGAGACGAGCCTGGAGTAGTGGAGTGTATCTTCGAAATGACGAAGCCCGCAACGCGGGGAAGAAAACAACTACTCTCGCGGCATTACATTACTTTCTTTCTTAATCAATAAAAATGGCAAATCTTTTACCTTGTTTCAAAACAAAAAAAATGACGAAGCAGGACCAGAAAATCAACGGATCAGACCACTGATTTTTTGCTTCTTCTACTGAAAAAAAAAATCTGCAGTTTCTTTCGCTGAAACGGTGCCTATTTTATTTGCCCGTGCGTGTAGACGACCAGTGAGCTAAGGATGCCACCAAATCAGATCAAATCAACTGAAACCACATGGATCAATCATTGGAAGAACACGCCATGAGAGGAGGCCTCGCCCACTCTGGCCGGTAGCTATGGCTAGCAATCCTAGTACTGCTCCCTAGTCTTTTACGAGTGAGCGTGATGGGGTGTTAGGTGCTGCCTAATGCAGCAGATTAGATGCCCGAACCCTGACGGCAACCGGCGATCGCTACGTGTCGATGGCCGCCATGATGATTAAACCTCTGACCCCTCGAGGGAGATTACGCTGCAAAGCTGCTTGCTGAGTGAATGGAGAATCCTTGGCCTTTGCCTTTTGATTGTGCGTGTGGCTTTGCCATGCACGAGTTAGGCAGTTAGGGCGCGCATGATGATGCCTCGTAGGCCATCCCCGGCCCATGCATCTGCATGATGCCATACTGATGCCAAAACTTTGTCACCAGGGGATTAAACTAAACTTATGAGGCGTTTGTTTCCTTTGGTTCTTGTTGTATGTTGCCCATGTGGTTTGGTTAGCCAAAGTACCACCAAATCATTCAATCCTTTTCATTTTGACCAAGAATATGTAGGAACCAATGCAAACTGGCAAATAGTTGGACGAGCAGATAAGAAATACTAGCTTGTATTACTGTGCAGTGGATAGAAATCATCATATGGAATGAAACTATATTTGAGGGGCCGGCATGCTCTTTACAAGTTTAGGCAAATTGAATACTACTATGCTTAAAGTACAGATCTAGTCATTTTGAATGAAAATCGTAGGAAAGGTCTTGCCTCCCTCATGAATCATGACGGTCGTCTCTTGCCATATGTGGAATGAACCAAATGCGGGGCGAAACACTTGAGTAATGTTATGGCAGGGAAGTAAGCTTCCCTTAAAAGAAAATCAATGGGTCTCTTGGCCTTTGTGTACAATTAATTAATAAAATCTCTTAAGTAAGGTGGTATATACATGAGGCACCTGGAAAAAAGCATTGCACCAGTCACTTTCATTCAGAACTGCTAGATCTTCATCCAACGCCGGAAAACAGATTGCACATTGTTCATTTTCGACCTCCTTTTCTTCTTCCTCACACAGCCTGCAGCCTACCTGCCTGCTTTTGCCCCCGCACCCTGTTGGGCACGCCCTCCCCTCGACATCCCCGGCCACCGCCACCACCCATCTCTCTAATCTCCTCCCTCACCCATCCCGGCACCTTGCATCGTGAAGTTTCGGACTCCCTGCCGCCGGTTATCACTGGCTCCTGCTTGTGCACGACTTGGCCTAGCTGTGGCCGGCACCCCTCATGTTCTATCCGCCTTCGGCCGTGTCCGAAGCAGAAATAACTAAATCCTGGAAAAGAAATCTGGTGCCTGACAATTAGTAAATGTGCTTAACTAATACTACCTTCATCAGTGTTTATTAGTTCCTATCGTATTTTGGGTCAAAGTTTGACCACATATTTGACTAGAAAAATAACGCATGTCATTAGAATGTATGTTGTTTGACTCGTATTTGAATGTAGTTTCTAATGATATTATTTTTGCTACATATAACTTATATTTCATAAATTAAAGTTATGATAAAAACATGAAAAAAATACGAGAGGGACTATTAACAGTTTGTCTAATTCATATCCAGATGTTTTTTAGGGATGTCACATCTAAGCTCCCATAAATATATAATGCAGCAGCAAGAAATTAAAAAAACTAAAACAAAAAAATAGACCACAAACAGAGTGGACATCAGCTTAGATGCGACATAACTATGTCACATCTAGATGTGTCGTAGATAGACCCGACTATTAAACCCAGACGAAGGTAGAAAAAGGCAATGCTTTTGTCATGTTCTAAAAAAAAGGCACATATCACCAATCTCAACTAATTACTGTGTTCACCATATTCCAGTGAGCTAATTGACTCTGAATCAGGAAAGAAAAAGCTGCCACCGGAAAGTGCGAATGGAGTATGTTGCATGATATGGTACGAAGTGGAGTTGGATCTTTACGCTCTTCCATGTTAATACGACATAAATTAAAAGCAAATCCCCACGGCTTTGGAGCAGCCACGCATGCATGGCTCCATCTCCATCTCATGCATGCAAGGTTAATTAACTACGGAGTAAAAACGAAGCAACACAAGGCACACACAGACCACACCACACTATAATACATTATCCATAGGATAGGAGACCGGCCAGCTAGCGTTAGCTCGTGCAGAGTCCAAATCAGCCCTCCGCACCCGATCAACACATCGACTACACATAAGGATTAAGGAGAACAAAAAGGAAAGAATAAACATGGCAACACGCACACAGACGACATTCATCTACAAAAAGGAGGCTGCGTTTCTTATTTATCTCTTTCAACAGAACAAGCAACAGCCAGCAGCAGAAAGGAGGAAGGAATTAAGGGACGGCGACAGCGCTTGAAAAAGGTACCTCCGTCGCCGTCGGTGGTCGCCGCTGGCTCGCCGGCGGCAGTGCCAAGTGACGGAGCTTGTAGTGTACGCGTTGCTAGCTACCAGGGCACACAGATATGTGATAGATGGCGATCGGGGTGCATATCATATCCAGGCCCGGCCCACATTCCAAACTCCACCGAAATACTCTGGAAAAGGACGACATGCAATTGACCCGGCCAGCCAGAATGGACGCCACACGTATACCTCTGCTACATGTGCACCTCTCCTTTGAAGTTTTGTGTCGCTTGCGTTATCTCACTAGCTACTGCCACTACCTGACGGCCGGTGATCTGATCTGTAGCTGGTTGCCAACTTGTCAATGGACGTGGAGTGACGGAGTTCGCGGCCGGCCGGCCATGCTGCCGTCGGAAAGTTGGCCAAAGGGGTTGACAGGGAGCTCGACGATGGGCAAGGCAGCCTACTTACCCACTCTATCGCACTGGCCAACAAGAAAACCACCGTAGATCCGGTCATGTGAGTTCTGCATGTTCCACGCGTATCTATTTAATTATGATTTCCCGCCAATTCATTACATGCATGCGTACGTACGTACCCACTACCTGGGTGATCTTGACGTTGCTACGTCTATCCATCGATCAGTTACCACTCCCATGATGACATGAGAGTTAAGTACATGCATTCGCGAGATAATTATAGTTAACAATTTAACATGCACCGCCATTACAGCGGGAGGTCGACCGCGGGTTATAATTACTCTCTGGAAGAAGTGTGCACAGCCTCCACTAATCAAAGCGAGGGATCATCATTCATACGTGACAATTCAGTTTTAACGGTGCCCGCACTAGCAAGCCCAGTGAGCGAGCGAGAATTTACAGGAAGCTAGTAGTACTCCGTAGCTCGTAGATAGCCGTGCTGCAGTGAGTGTTACAGGCATGAAACCGCAGAAACAACAAAAAGAAATTAAAGTACTTTGTGGTTGCTGCTGGCGTCTAGAAGGACGAAATACGCGTGTGCAAATGGACACTCGGCCACGCACGCACTCCGGCCACGGCGACGGCGACGGGGACGGCAACGGAGGATGCAACGCCAAAAATGGATGCACTCCGGCGGTCCGTGGGAAGGGCGCGTGTACGTTCTGTCAAACACACCCGGCGATGAAGCGCACGTTTGGTCGCTAGCAGCGTCGCTGGCGCTGCAGTAGCTGGTGCTCATCGAATCTGCCGCAGGACCCAGCTAGCTAGCCGGGTCGAGCCGCTGTGGATATTGATAGAAAAAAGGCCTTTAGTCCCGGCTGTGCAACCGGGACTAAATATGCGCGACTAAAGACCCCTCTTTAGTCGCGTCTCTTACGAACCGCGACTAAAGGCTTTAGTCCCGGTTCTCGTGGCTAACCGGGACTAAAGGCCTCCTCCGCAGGTTTAAACCTGGTTTTTTTGCGAATTTTTTTTATTTTTTTTATTTTCAAATTTCTGAATTATTTTAACCTCTAATCTCTAATCACCACCCATCATCACTGCTCAATTTATCCTCTAACCTCTAATCCCCACCCCTCATCATTCCAAATCATCTAACTTCCCGGACGGTCACCCATCCTCTCACTACTCCAGCCTGAGCACGCTTAACTTCCGGGTTCTATTCTCCCTCGTTTCCAAGTCTGCACTTGTTGTTTTCCTGACAATAGTAGGATGTCAATTCTATTAACCCTCAGGAATTTAGCTTGAGCATGAAGTGACACATTTCACTGTTTGAGTTTGAAACTATTGTTTTAAAAAACAATAATTATTTAGTAACACTAATATTTCTGGAATAATTAGTTTGACCATTGTTTGACCACAGTTTGACCACAGTTTGACCAGATTTGACCAAAATTTAAAAAAAAACTGAAATAATTATTTAGTAACACTAATATTCTAAAATAATTAGTTTGACCATTGTTTGACCACAGTTTGACCACAATTTGAATTTTTTTGAATTTTTTTGCCTCTCCAGATCTTAGAAGCCCCGTATCTTTTTTTCTGTTAGGTTTTTGACGATTTTGAAAATGTTTAACGGGGTTCCCGAGTAGATGATTTTTCATATAAAAAACTTTTTCATCCGAGTTCGTATGCAAAAGTTATGCCCATTTTAAGAAATTCCAGAGAGATTTTGCAAATAAAGTCGAAATTCATATTTGTTAATTTTCCCAACAACTAGACCACATATCACATGGGAAACTTATTTTATTTTATTTTTTTGACATTTCCATCATTTTCTTTTGTTTTTTCTAAAACTGAAAAGGCGATCGCGGGGGGGGGGGGGGGGGGGGGGGGGGTAGAGCTTGAAAATGAGGCCTCAAATCCCTTTGGTCGCGGTTCGATTATTTTGGGGACTAATGGGAGCGTATGGAAGCCTCTTTTTCTACTAGTGCTGGGTTCCAGCAAGCGAGCTAGGTGGGAATAGGATGCATATATGCATATGGTACGTCCGGCCAACAGCGTAGGCGCGGGTTGCGTCTCGCTCTGTATGTACCGATCGACCGGCCGGGTTAAGCCGCTGTCGATCTAGATGCGTTGCGTTTGGATTGGGTTCCAGCTAGCCAGAGCCAGCTATAGGTAGGATGCCTATGGTACGTCCGGCCATCTGCGTAGGCGCGTGGTGCTAGCCTCCTACCGTCGGTAAACCGCCCAGAAATTCTTCTTCTAGCTCGCTGGACCCATCTCTGCCACCAAACGGCAGCTTTGCCGGGAAGACGCCCACACGAGTTAATTAAACTTGCACTGCACCTACAGATAGATCGATCATCAGAAGGACACTACTGTTGCAAGAGTGTTCTCTCTTAATTGCACCAACCATGGATCGATCTCCGCTCCGGATGATATATGCACATGCCGTATCAGAAGTTATGAACAGCATGTGTAGGTGCCTTCTTTTTTAAGACAAATATTGCTGGAGAAAGGAGGCGTGACCAGGTGAAAGAATATTTAGCCCGGACAGATCAATAGAGGCGACAGGAAAGTGGAGCCTAGGTGACTTGTCTATATCACTCGAAAAAATAGCACACTATAACGTCGCTAATAGCACGCTATAGCGTATTGAGAATTGTCTCGCTAAATATATTAGCGTACAATGTCTCGTTAATAGCACGCTAATAGCGTATTTTGAGGTCGGTGCTATTTTGGTGTAGCGCGTTATTTTTTTCATTGGTCTATATACAAGTATACTCTAGCTCCTGTTCTGCCCGTACGGGCCACGAAGGAGGGGCACAAATGCAAATCAACCTATGATAGGATGGTTAGGTGGACAGTGATATCCCGAGCCCATCAAGTTCAAGTTCTGGTGCGCGCATTTATTCTAAATTTATTTCAAGATTTTCGGCGATGCGCTTTCAGTGGGAGGGGTCGTTTCCGTCGACTACGAGGTGCCTACGGTGACTTCCTAAAATCTAAAAATGATATGTCGGCTCAGTCTCTCGGAGATGCTCATAGTGATAGGGTGTGCGTGTGTTGCGTTAATAGTTGTGAGTATATGCGCGTATATATGAGCGCTTGTGTCTGTACTGATGTTAAAAAAACGAGGAGGACAAATAAATGGTACAAAGTGGATCATCCGTTGATGTTATTTTCGTTTCAAGTAGCCAAACACGGACGAGACCACAAAGAAAATATTGTGGTAATTCTTACTAGACTTTGCAGGTAATGAACAGGAGAAGTAGTATGTTTAGCGATAAAAGCAACTTTAATGGGGCGACCCATTTCGTTCGCTGGCGTCCGTTTGGGTCGGCGCGGAGACAAAAGGCGGCCCAATGCACCGACCCAAACGGACGCGCATCCGCTTGGCATCCGCATGGTGACCCATTCCCGACCCAATTTTAAGCGGATTTGCGTCGGCGCGGACACGAGACGGACGCGCGCGCGCCTACTCCTCTTCACAGGCTCGCCGGTCGGTGGCAGCCACCACCATTTTCTCCCCAAAAACCCTCCCGACCACGCGCGCTCCCGCCCCACACCCGCCATGGACGACGACCTCGACCTCGACGACGCCGCCGGCCTCGCCTCCCTCGCCTCCCTCGCCTCATCTAGCAAGACGACCACCCCCTCCGGCAAAGGCAAGCCTCGTGCCCCGCGCAAGACCGCCGCCGCGCCGAAGCCAAAGAAGGCGCTGACGCCCGAACAACGGGCAAGGGAGTTGGCCAAGAGGAAGGGCCGGAGGCACGCCACGGGCACGAGGGGTGAAGCCGTCGCGGCTGCCGCCGTCACCGCCGCCGCGTAGCAGGAGGTCACCAACGCCCGCGTCGCGGCGGCATATAGGGAGGCGCTCTACATGCTAGGGTTAAACCCTTGCTAGCACAGCCTCCTCAACGCCGGCGTCGCCGCGGCCAGCACCGGCTCATCGGCGTTCCCTCGGATGGTGTTGCCCGACTCGCCCCGCGCGTCGGCTTGCAACCCGATGCCCGGCTTCCACGTGTACCCACGGGCCTCCCGCCTCTCCGGGGAGTGCTTGCCCGACGTGAGCGTGGTCGCGCCTTCCACGCTAGCGCCCGCGCCCATCGACCTCAACACCGCCCTGGTGGCCGGTGGCTCGTCATCCGGAGGCGCAAGGAAACGCGCGCGGCAGACGCCGGCCGTCATGCTCCCGCCTCTCCGGGGAGTGCTTGCCCGACGTGAGCGTGGTCGCGCCTTCCACGCTAGCGCCCGCGCCCATCGACCTCAACACCGCCCCGATGGCCGGTGGCTCGTCATCCGGAGGTGCGAGGAAACGCGCGCGGCAGACGCCAGCCGTCGTGCTCCCGGATGTCTGCAACCTGTTCGAGGGAATGCCGTCCGCCGTCGATGAGGACTACATGCAGAACCTCATCTTCGAGTGCGGTGCGCCGGCCGCTGGCTATGATCATGACGAGACACCAAGCCAGGACGGCCGCGGGGCATTCACGCCAGCCACTGGCTATGATCCCGATCAGGCGGCCTTCATGCATGATTAGGTCGGCATGGACCTGGACGGCTTCCTGCTCGACCACGAGTTCCCGGACGACTACGGGCAAGAGGAAGAGGACGAGTGTGACATCGAAGTGGAGCCTTTGTTCGAGGATGAGCTCGCCAACCAAGCCGCCGGTCCTAAGCCGAAGCGCAAGAGCAAGCGCACGAAGGCACACACGGCTGCCGAGGACAAGCTTCTTTGCGAGTGTTGGCGAGACATTGGACAAGACCCCAAGACGGGCGCCGAACAAAAGCATTCAACCTTTTGGATTCGTGTCCACCAAGAGTTTCATGAGCACAAGAAGTTTCCGCCTTACCAAACTGTGAGCACGCGCGAGTGGGTGTCCATTTCCAAGTGATGGAGGGTGATCCAACAAGAGTGAAACAAGTTTTTTGCCACTCTTGAGAGCGTCAAGGCCCGCCCCGTGAGCGGCATCGGCATGCAAGACATGGTATGCTAGCGTGTTCATTTGCATATCATTTGCCCATATGCTTGCATGGAAACATTTTGTAGGCATTCAAGGTTCAATACAATGGCAAGTGCTTCAACCTCTCCCATTGCTTTCGGGTCATCAAGGACGAGGAGAAGTTCAAGGCGCAATATGCCTCCCTCAAGTCGCGTGGGGGGAAGCAACCCGTGGAGGAGGTTTGGGAGGGCGAGCCGGCACGGCGCAGGGGAAGACCAACTCGAAGAAGGAGGACAAGCGGGATGCGGCATCCAACGCCTTGATCGCAAGCGTGGAGGGCATGATGAACAAGAAGGACTCAAGGGAGGAGGAGCGCCGGCGTTTCAAGGAAGAGCAAATGAACGCCTTCATGGAGATCCAAAGGAGGAGGCTTGAGATGGATGCGGAGAAGCAAGCCAAGATGCTCGAGCTGGAGGCGGAGAAGCAACCCAAGATGCTAGAGATCGAGGCCGCCAACGCCAAGACCAAGGCGAAAGAAGTGGTTCTCGCGAGCATGATGACCGGGGTGGAGATCATGAAGGTGGATCTCAACACCGTGTCGCCAAGGAAGAGGTCGTGGTTCGAGAAGATGCAGGCCGACATGCTCAAGCTCACCGACGAGTGATCTCATGGCCGCGAGCGCCTTCCTTTTTTGTATGCTGGCTTGTGTGCTGGCATGACCACGAGGCCGCGATGGCGTGGTCGAACTCAAGTCCCCCCGCCCCCCTTTTTGTGTGCTGACATGTGTGCCGGCTGCTAGCGAGTGCGCCAGCATGAACTTCGGTGATATTTTTTGAAGCCGGCAATGTATGCCGGCGTTGGCATAATCTATGGCCGCTGGCATGATTGTGGCCGCGGGCCTTTTTTTTTAAATTGAGTACGGACATGAAATGGGTCAACGCGTTAGACGCACTGCCGACCCAAATGCAAAACTGAGCAGGCGCCGGACGGGCTGCCGATCCAAACGGACAAAAAAGGACAAATGCGCCGTCCGTTTGGGTCGGCCCGTTGGAGTTGCTCTAAGATTGCCTTATCCATTTCCTCTACAGCCTTGCATACGTACAAACGTACAGTACATGTACACGTAGACCGTCCGGACGGCCACCTAACTGCCGGCAAGCACGCGTGTGCCCACTACAGCCGATCGCATCGCCGTCTACCCAGCTAAGTCTAATCCGAGGATGGGCGCTACTCTTTCCGGCGAGCAGAATCAACCGGCCTCCTCACTCGCTTTTCTAGGTAAAAGATCGAGGAAGTTGCCGTCGTATCGATTGAATGATCGTTGCCGGTAAAACTCATCATCGTGCATGTACTATGCACAACGCCCATTAGAATATGAGCAAAAATCCTGCGAGTCGACACGCTGGATCGAGTTGGATTGATTGGGTTTCGATTATATTCGATTCGTCCGTAATCCTTCCATCAACCTGTCGATCGATCGTCGTTGACCACTCGCTTCAGTTATTTTTAACTAATCCATCCATGGTAGCTAGCTACATGGTCTTGTAGCAACAGTGCGTGCATCGACGGCCGGACATGGCGTAGTGGCAACAAAATAGAACAGATCAGTTACTTGGGATATTTCAAAAAGGAAAAGGATGGTGCATTAGCAGTAAGTAGGGCCGTTTAGAGATCTTTTAATTCGCTATTAGTTTGACACCTTGCGATTACCACCGGTCGTACATGACAGCATGTGACCAATCTCATTATTAATTCGCTATTAGTTTGGTGCACGCATCATGCAGATTATTAGCTGAGGCTAAGGTAGGAATGATTAGGATGCCTGCCTGCCTGCCTACCTTCAAAGGCCTCCCCTGGAAGATTGCTTACCAATAACTCCTGTGGTGTAGTACTGACGCGCGCAGAGATCGATCGAGATCGACTCGGCATGCAAGTAAACAGCAGGCAGATGCTATACTAAATAAATCGCTCTGTGGGTACTCTAAAAAGGTGAAGAGCACACAAGTTAGGACTTTTTTTTTTCGAAACGGAGGCAAAAGAATTGTCTCATCGATTAATTAAGAAGAAGAGAATTGCCTAGTTAATTTACGGAAAACCAGACAAAAACCAATACAAACTCACTCAACACGAAACACCACGACCACGTAGACGGCCGCCAAGTACTCCCAACACTCAACAAGCACAACCCTCATCGCTTCTACAATGCAACGGAACCCCGAGCAAGAAAACCGGCAATGATGACTCAAAATACCAAGGCCACGTCGATAACACGAGAACCGAGCACAATCCATCATGACATCGCGGACGCCTTCCCTTTCGCATCATCAACCATAAGAACCTCCAGCTGCTCACTTGACAAAGGTGGATCTTTTCCCTCGCCTGAGGTCGTTGGTGTGTCCACCTTCATATGTTCCACTGACAAACTCAGACATAGCTCCCTAAGCTCGGGCATGACCTGCAGCACCGGAGCCACAAGCACGGCAATGGACTCGCCCTCAGTGGAAGACAACATAGGATGGGAGGTAGGCATCAAGGATGAATTGTCTCCAACACGAGGGGAGAAGGAGCCATATAACTCCACACCCCCCCATCCTCTGCGGAGCAAACACCGGCCGCACAAGGAGAGTGCGACGTCAGAGAGGTCTGCAGCATAGCCGGCGCAAGGGAGAGTCTACTCAGAGTAGCCCCCGCTCGTTCTAAAAAGGTCTCAACATGTGCCAGACAACCTTGCAGCAGCGCAGTCTGATCAGCCAAATCGGACTGCAACATCAGCTCCGACGAGGTTGGTGAGCCAACGGTACCAGAGACAACAGACACCCAAGACCCACGATGAAGCGCCTTAGATTGAGTCATCGGACCCTCACATGAAGCAAGAGCAGGACGATGCACGACATCGAGCTGCGACAAGAGCGGCACATCAGTGCATGGCAGTGAGCTTAGAGGACGCCATGCGTTGCAACATCCACGCGCACGATGACCATTCTCCAAACAACGGGAGCACCGCAACGGCTCTTTGCAAACAGCCGCGCGATGACCATGAGCATAGCATCTGTAACATCTACCGCGAAGCCAAGCGGGGATGGGACGAGGAGCCATTGTCGAGGAAGGCGACAAATTCGGACGACGTGGGCCACGCCGCGGTAGCACCTCCTGCCAACCCACATTTGTGTCTGCGTCATGCCCCACGCACATCCCTCTATAGTGGAGGGCCTTGGTGGCAGCCGGCGGTGTCTGGGGAGCCAACTCCTCTTCGTCATCTTCATCGTCTTCGTCGTCAGCAGCAGAGGCCCACAACACCACCGGTGGTGGCAGTGTCATGGCCATTTCCTCTTCACAGCCCACGCCGTCCCCATTGGCCGAGGCAACAGGGGCCGGCAGCAACACATCCGAGGCGGCACCGACAAGGACAGGGGAGCCAGGCGTCGGGGCCGAAGCAGTTGTCGACACAGGCTCCGAACAGGGCGTGCACGTAGCCATCACACCCATGTCCTCCCTCCTGAACCTGGAAGCTGGGGGCAGTGGCCGCGGTCGAGGGAGAACACCGGCGGCCGGGGTAGTGCCTGCAGCCTGAGCGCATGACGCAGGCGGCGGAAGGATGACGGGTGCAGCAGCCGGAGACGCCGATGGAGTGGTGGCCGCCGCGGAGGCTCGGGCGAGCAGCATTGCCGGGCGAACCGAGAGACGGGGCACCGCCGAGACTGGCATGGGAGAGGTCTCCGCGGGGTACCCGGATCCAGTCACGGCGGCCGCAACAGAAGACTTGCGCGGACGCGAGAGTGCCATCCCTTCCCAACGCATGACCCCGAGCCGAGCCGAGCCTGGCAGAAGAGAGAGGGCGAGCAGGGGACACCGGATCTGGCCTGGGCAGCTGCACAGCTAGCCGGAGATGGGAGATCGAGGCGCCGCCGCCGGGGGCGCTCACCCGACGCGGGTGCTGTCGCGGGAGCTCATCCCTTGGTAACGTGGAGCTTTTATGGCCTTAGATTAAATGTAAGTTAGGACTTAGGAGTAAAGAACAATGGCTTGATCAGCTACTAATGCAACCGGCCCGTACGTGTTGTTTTAGGGGAACCAAGTCAGTTCGCGGAAAAACGTCTTTGCGGGCCGGCGTCGACGGCCGCAATTGCAGACCCCGCAAAATGGATCCGTAAAAAAAGATATTTCCGGAATAAGCTTTTTTACGGGTCGGCTTTGCGGCGTCTGATCTGGCGCAGCATCTCCTGGCGCAGCTTCTCCTGGCCCGCAAAATTTAAATTTGCATCTTAATTTGATGTAGCATATTGCATTGCTTTGCTTTATCAACAACATTGGATACAAAAGACAACCAAATCTTTGCTAGAATAGCAAGACCAAAGAAAACAAGAACCACAAGTATGCATTTTAGAAGATTTCCAACTTCCATAACTGCTCCCACTAGTTGGACTAGTATCTTCTCCATGCATTCGTTGTTGATCTGTGGATTCTTGATTTTGCATTCTTGTTTCTTCATCTTTGGTACGAAAGAAGGAGACGTTGCTTTCCCTCTAGTTGCACATGCAGCTGCATCATTACCTTCGATTGTACTAAGGAGTGCACTAACATCTATTAAGTTTCTTTCTACCAATAAATCAATGTATTGGCCTTCCCAAAACCAAAATGAGTATCCATCGTCCTACACAAAAGAACGAGCAAGCTCGAAGTGAGCTACCGCAATTGAACTAAAGAATGAACTATCAAATGAGCTACCGCAAGTGCACGTACCCCGTCGTTTTCGCATTTGAAGAACACCCATCCGGGGTGCTTCGGCGTGCCCGAAGTGAGCCGCAGCACTTTCCGCGTGCAGTCATCGCACTCTATGAGCGGCATCGGCAAGCCACAAAGACGCTGCGCGAGCGCCGAGCCGGGTGGACGGCCGGACGTGTCCATGCCCGCAAACCTTCGGCGGCGGCGGGCGGACGAACCCGTACCTGCATGCAGCGATGCGCCCTTGCCTGGGCTGCGGGAGAGGCTCCCCGACCACTCCATCGCTTGGGGCAGCAACCGGCGGCCGGAAAAAGCCAAATCCGGCGGCCCGCGATGAAGTGCCGTAGATCTGCAAATCCGACGGCCTGCCGACGCAGGGGGGAAGGGAGGGGAGGCCTCGTGCGCGTGGCGGCCTTCCGACGTGCTCCTGCCGGCTGCTTTCGCCCACCAACCGCTTCCGCTTATTGGGCGGCGGCCGGCGGCGGCGCGAGGGGGGGAGAGGATAGGTGGTTGGTGGGAGAAACCGCCGGATAAAATGTCCCCCCACCAACCGCTTCCGCTTATATGCAGGGCACCGCAGCCGCGAGGGGAAAACCCGCGTTTTTCCGGGTTGGGGTCGGGATTTTGCCACGCCCCCTAAAAAATTTTGCGGGTCGGGGCGGGATGCGGGGTCTGATCGGACTTGTTTTTGCGCCCTGACCCGCATTTTGGCGGTTATTTTATGGATCGGGGCGAGATGCGGGGTCTGCTAGAGTTGCTCTTAGGCTTGCACGAACTAAAAACGTACTGTACGAACGTGAGAGCGCCTGGGGGTACGTGCCACCATGGAGCAGCTGTTTCCAACCAATTGCAACGCCGGCTGTCGTTTGAAAATGTGTATATAGAGTACATGCACAGAGTAATTAACATCTACTAATAAGCACAACCTGTACGAAATAGGGGACATCGAATTGGTCACACTAGCTACTAGTTATTTTGAAGATATCGCTATTTCTTTTCTTTTCTTTGCACATTTCATCTTCAGAAAGGTGAAGAATACACAATGTGGGGATGAAGAGCAGTTGCTCGATGTGGTACTACATCAGCACGTGCTGTTTTAGGTGAACCAAGTCATCTTTTTAAAGGCTGGTAACCTGAAATCGTACAGCACGTACGTACCCCCGGTCCCGGCCCGTGGCAATTGCCAAGACCCCCGTACATGCGTGCGTGCGACGGAGCAGGTCGGCAAATGAAGCCGAGGAGAGACCACCGGCTGGGCCGGCCATTCGAAGAGGCACAGGGCTGGAGTCGCGAGTTGACCTGCCTACTTGATTTGGCCGTCAAAAGCACGTCCGGAAAAGAGAGACGACGAACTTGCCGCGGAAGGCTGCACGGATCGGGCGCTCGGCTGGCGCCGTGGTGCGTCGTGCGTGCTCGCAAGTCGCAGCCGTGGCCGCCCGACGGCTTCGTGCGGCTGCCGACGGCGTCCGTGGGGATCGGTTCGGTCGGTCCCCACGGGGCAGCGCACGATGGAGCCGCGGGCGCGACAACGGCGTACCGTCGACTGCTTGCGGTTGTGACATGCAGATTAGGTCTCCACTCGACGTCAGCGGCGACGACGACGACGACTTGTCTCTCGGGACAGCATGGGTGCGTGCACGTACGGGAAACAGTAGAGATTGAGGAGAGAAGCGTGCACGCGCTGTGCCATCCAGCCAGCGGGTGCACCTGCTATCCGGTCGACCGGTCCGGTCGGATGGCGCAGGCGAGCCGACAGGGCTCGGTCCCGTGTCGCTGTTCATCCCTCTTACAAGGGCAAACTGTATTGTGAATTACTAGAAAAAGAGTCCGTGCATTCTAGCGAATGATCCTCTCTGCTTCCTCATGCGCCTTGCACAGTGCGGCCGCGGCCACCGATGATGTGGGCGGGTGGAGAGGGCGGCGGGCCTTGGAGGAGGCGGCGCCTCGCTGAGAGACCACTCCTCACCGTACTTGGCCATCTCCCCGTCGAGGCAGCGCAGATGGCACTTGCTCGTCTCCGCCGCCCAGGCATAAGCCAGCTCCGAGTCCGCTGCAATGTGTGGCTGCGGGGCGCTGGAGTCCATCAACTCAGACAAGCGCCCCACGTTGCGCCTGTCCCCCCATCGTCGCTCCCTATCGGCATACTCCATCGCTGTTAGGACCCTTTGGGAGGATCAGCTGCTACCGCTGCAACCGAGGTGGTGGCGAAGGCGACCGCGCTCCTTTGTGGCGATCGGCTTGGACAGAGTCGGCGTCGAGCGCCCTCCTCATTGACGCGGCGGAACGGCGGAGAGTGCCGCTCCTCCACATGTCGGGGCGGCGCCAAGAGCCGCTCCTCCTCATACGGTGTCGACTCACACTACAAGAAATATGTCAACTAGTGACCTTCTGTCAGTGACCCTGGAAGAGTTGGTCTTAGATCTATGACCATTTCAGACCAATTGGTCAAAAACTGTTCGGGGCTCCAAACCCTAAACTATAACGACTATTTTGGTGAGAAATGTCGTAATTTCCTTACACGAAATGGTCATAAAGCAGATAGCACTGGTCCGCTGCCTTATTTCTAGCTGATCACGACCGATCTATGACCATTTCAGACCAATTGGTCAAAAACTGTTCGGGGCTCCAAACCCTAAACTATAACGACTATTTTGGTGAGAAAGGTCGTAATTTCCTTACACGAAATGGTCATAAAGCAGATAGCACTGGTCCGCTGCCTTATTTCTAGCTGATCACGACCAATATAGATGGTCATAACCTTGTAAATTGTGGTGGGTTGCTATGACTAGGCGCCACCTCATCAGTTTTGCCTATGTGTCATGTCCATGTGGCATTTTTTGCCCCAGGTTTTGAAGCAACCTATATTTCTGTCATTCCTAAAATTCCCAAAAAAAATCTCATAAATTCTTTGGGTCATATCTTCGTCAAATATGTAAAAAATCTTCCTTGCCTAGTTCAAAAATAATTCAACAATATTCATTTTCCTATACTGTTCGGAACAACACTTTGTGAAGGAAGTACCACTTTGGCATGTCCAAATAGTATCCATTTTCTACAATACTTTACTATGCCCAAATAACCATCCTCCACCAAATGCCAGCTCAATCCATTCATTATTTTGAGCCCAGTTTCAACATTCGTATTTATGTCCAGTGTGGTACTTTGCAAAGCAAGTACCACCTAGGCTCCTCCTTTTGAGCTGAAAATTTATGAAGACGGTCTTCTTAGTAACTGATCATCCTCAGCCAAAACTCACGCCCATTAGCGATGTACATTTCCCGTACCGCTAATCAAACACTTGGCTGCTAATTCATGTTTGAGCTTCGATCGGTCTCCTCGTGAGAATCTTATGTTGTAATTTTCTTCCTACCACCTACCTGGGGAGTGCCCAACCAACTAGACATGCCTAGGCCGCCCAGAACACATGGCAGCGCCACGGTCACGTGGTGACCACGCGGCGGGCATGCGAGTTTACGCGCTCTAGAGTTGGGGCCCTCGACCACCGCCCAAACCTCGACGTATCGCCACCAAACCATGTATTTATGATTAAATAGGTACTTATGTAACTAGAAATGATTTTTGGAAAAATAAATAGCAAACTATGAGGTAGCTGCAGTTCAAATTTGACCCGCTTCCAACTGAATCGACGGAAATTTGTCTTTTTCACGAGAGGCGGATCAAAACTTTTTACACCCAAAATTTTGTCAATTATGCATTAAATATGTCCTAGTATTTTATAAATTTGATTTGGTCCAATTTTGCAACAATTATTTGGGAGGTCCTTCACAAAAAAACCTCCTTTGGGCACTCGAAAATGGAAAATGGTTTTTTCGTCCAAAGAAAATGAAAACTTCCTTAAGCAACATTGTTTGCCATTCCAATATGCACCCTTTTGCACAATATGAGATCATTTGAACAAACTATGCCATGAATGTGGCCATAAGATTGATCATTTGGATTGAAAGCCATTGATCTCCACACGCGATAGCTTGTTTCTGAGAACACTTTTTCAAAATAATTTCCGTATTACAAGTTTGTTATTTTTCCTCGGAACTTGGCCACATATAATGACACAATGCGAAGGTTTTCCAATTTTTTGATTTTTTTGAATTTTTTATGCCCGTTTCAAAATGCGGTCAAAACGGCGGGAATGACCGTTCCTAGCTAGTGGTTGAATCTTGGAAATTTTTTGGTGTTTCTCTGATTAAATAGGTACTTATGTACCTAGAAATGATTTTTGGAAAAAATAAATAGCAAACTACAAGGCAGGTACAGTTCAAATTTGACCCGCTTCCAGCTGAATCGACGGAAATTTGTCTTTTTCACGAGAGGTGGATCAAAACTTTTTACACCCAACCATTTGGTAAATTGTGCATTAAATATGTCCTAGTATTTTTGAAAAATGATTTGGTGCAATTTTGCAACAATTATTTGGGAGGTCCTTCACAAAAAAAACCTCCTTTTGGGCACTCAAAAAATGGAAAATGGTTTTTTCGTCAAAGAAAATGAAAACTTCCTTAGGCAACATTGTTTGCCATTCCAATATGCACCCTTGTGCACAATATGAGATCATTTGAACAAACTATGCCATGAATGTGGCCATAAGATTGATCATTTGGCTTGAAAGCCATTGATCTCCACACGCGATAGCTCGTTTCTGAGAACATTTTTTTTCAAATAATTGCCGTATTACAAGTTTGTTATTTTTCCTCAGAACTTGCACACATATAATGACACAATGCGAAGGTTTCCCAATTTTTTAATTTTTTTTGAATTTTTTATGCCCGTTTCAAAATGCGGTCAAAACAGCGGGAATGACCGTTCCTAGCTAGTGGTTGAATCTTGGAATTTTTTTGACGTTTCTCTGATTAAATAGATACTTATGTACCTAGAAATGATTTTGAGAAAAAATAAATAGCAAACTACAAGGCAGCTGCAGTTCAAATTTGACCCGCTTCCAACTGAATCGGCGGAAATTGGTCTTTTGCACGAGAGGTGGATCAAAACTTTTTACACCCAACCATTTGGTCAATTGTGCATTAAATATGGCCTAGTATTATAGAAAAATGATTTGGTCCAATTTTGCAACAATTATTTGGGAGGTCCTTCACAAAAAAACCTCCTTTTGGGCACTCAAAAAATGGAAAATGGTTTTTTTGTCCAAAGAAAATGAAAACTTTCTTAGGCAACATTGTTTGCCATTCCAATATGCACCCTTGTGCACAATATGAGATCATTTGAACAAACTATGCCATGAATGTGGCCATAAGATTGATCATTTGGCTTGAAAACCATTGATCTCCACACGCGATAGCTCGTTTTTGAGAACACTTTTTTAAAATAATTGCCGTATTACAAGTTTATTATTTTTCCTGGGAACTTGGCCACATATAATGACATAATGCGAAGGTTTCCTAATTATTTGATTTTTTGAATTTTTTATGCCTATTTCGAAATGTGGTCAAAACGGTGGGCTTGACCGTTCCTAGCTAGTGGTTGAATCTTGGATTTTTTTGGTATTTCTCTGATTAAATAGATACTTATGTACCTAGAAATGATTTTTGGAAAAAATAAAGAGCAAACTATGAGGCAGCTATAGTTCAAATTTGACCCGCTTCGTGCTGAATCGGCGGGAATTTGTCTTTTTCACCAGAGGTGGATCAAGGCTTTTGACACCCAACCATTTGGTCAATTATACATGAAATATGACCTAATAATTTAGAAAATTGATTTGGTCCAATTTTGCAACAAATATATGGTAGGTCCTTCATAAACAAAGCTCACTTTGGGCACTCAAAAAATGGAAAATTATTATTTGTGCAAGGAACATGAAAGCCCCCCAAACCAACATTGTTTGTCATCCCAAGATACACACATGTGCACAATATTGACTCATTTTAACAAAGTATAAAAGGGTGCCATGTTAAATGTTTATCCGGAATAGGAGGTTAAAAAAAATACTACATAAGCTTCATTCTGATTGGTGCAATCAGTCATGACATGGCAAACATCTGTCCAACCATACATCATCCATCCGTCCGTCGATCCATCCAACCAACCGCAGCAAACCCCCTCCTCTCTCTCTCTCTCTCTCTCTCTCTCTCTCTCTCTCTCTCTCTCTCTCTCTCTCTCTCTCTCTCTCTCTCTTGCGAACCCCACCCAACCCGTCGTGCCCTCCTCTCTCTCTCTCGAACCGAACCCTAGCGCTCCACCCCAGACTTCCTGCCGCCACCTCCGGCGACCTCAGGCGGGAATCGACGACCCGCGAGATCCGTGCGCGCGCGGCGAGATCCATCTCTCTCCCACACGAGAGGGAAAATCCCCACGACTCCTTCTGCTCCTCCTCTCTGGATCGATCCCCTCCAACCCACCTCTTCCCCCTCTCTGGATCGATCCCCTCCAACCCAGCCGCCGCCGCCGCAGACCTCCCCCAACCCCGGCCTCCTCCACCACCGGCGACCCCTTCTCTTCCTCCCCCAACCCAGCCACCTCCAGCAGCAGATCCATGCAGGACAGATCTGAGCTCCACTACCTCCGTTGCTCCCTTTTCCCCCGACCAGATCATCCTCTTGCGTTCTGGCACCTAGCCGGCGTGGCTCCGGCGACTCAGGTAAGTCCCTCCATTTGTCCTCGTCACATATCTCCCTCCCTCTCTTCCTCACCTCATCTTGTCTCCCTTGCTGATCCAACATGCCGTCGTTGCTCGAGCACCGGGACGCCATCGACGGGAAGTCTTCCTCCTCACCTCATCTTGTCTCCCTCACATGAACGATGCAGCTTCACCGCTACCCTGACGCCATCAAGGTCAGACCCCCAATCATCTCCTCTCCTTTTCATTTTCTTCTTCCCCTTAACTTCCATTCCCCTCCCCGATGTGCAGGAGCAGCTGCACGCCTGCAAGGCTGCAACATCACCAACTCGACTTGGATGCAGGGAGAGGAGACGCCCAACCATGGGCAAGCTCTACGTCGGCATCTACCTTTGTAGCTTGGCCTAGGGTTAGCTGAATGCTCAAGACATGGATAGTTCTGGGAGATGGTGATTAGGGACTATTTTACAACACATCATCCTCTGTTTTTACACGTAGTTGTAGAAGAAAATACTTTTACTTATTGCAAGTCGCGACTGTCATGCGTATGTTATGAATTCAGAAACTATAACATGTTTTTTTTTTGCCATGGTGAAGGAGTAAACTGAACAATTAAGTTGCTAGTTCAGTATGTGAGTTGCATCATACTGTACATGAATGCTAGCTGAATATCAGTTCTGTATGTTACTTGGTGCATAACTTTTACTTATTTGCAAGTCGTAGCTGCCGTGCACCCGTTATGAATTCAGAAACTATAACATCAATTCGTTAGCAGCTTTTTCTTAATGGAGTTGCTAATTTGGCGCTGGAAAGCTTGCTTTGCACATATCCCATTGTACATAATTAATACTGGATTAGTAACTTGCTTTTGTACACATGCCAGCGGGATGTTCTCTAGTTTCTCTAAATCCAGTGATTCAAAACTTCAATGTAGTCATTTTACAATGCACCATGGTTTCTTGTTTCTGTTGTGAAAGTAATGTCAATGGTGTTGCACAGTTCTGAATAAAAATGCAAATGGCTTGTGAATGTCAATGAACTTACAATGTCAGTCTCTTAGAGTTGTTTATGCAACCTAATATTGTTGTAAAATCCTTTCCTTGAGCTGCGGTTGATGTGGTGGTTTGCTATTGTGGATGATGCATGCACGGGCTGCTGGAGAACACGGAGAAGGACATGGTCCGGAGGCTGATAGGCTCAAGCCTCCCGTGGAGCCATGATTTTCCCAGTTGATGGATCTTTCCTGTGCACGCTGGCATCCAGGTCGGCAACGCGTGCTGGGAACTTTACTGCCTCGAGCACGGCATCCAGGTTCGTCATACCCCATCTCCCGCCTCTCGCCCCTTCTCATGTCGACTCGTATGCGGTTTCTCAGATGTGTTGATTGGTTGGAGAGGGTTTCCCGTCGTGGATCTTCTCTGGTTTGGAATATTTAGGCTGTAATTGATGCACGATTTGAGCTGTGATGGGATTACTCGATTACCTTTCCGTGTAGGTCTAGTTGTTTTCACGCGAGGATGTGGCAATTAGTGTTCGATCCGCGCAACCCTTCTGAATTGGTCAGGAACATGAACTGTTCGTAGTCCCTAATTTAAGCCTCCGACCTGTGATGTTTAGTCATTTCATTTTGTATTTTAGATCTGATATGCAATTGGAGTCCTAGGATCGTAATTTTCAGGAGAAATGAATACACTTCTGCACTAGTTTAGTTGCCACTTTTGTGTGAAATCTCAGATCTACTTAGGCCATTATCATGCTTTCCACGGTCAGTTTTGATGTGTTCTGAAATTATGATCTGCATCCAACTAAACACCTCATTGTTCCTTGCTGTAGCCTGATGGACAGACGAACGGTGACAAGACCATCCGGTGATTCGCTGCTTGCAAACAACAGCTAGTAAATCGGTCACCGTGGGGGCGGGGACATGAGATTCAGAGAAGAGATGCTGCTGCCTGCCTATACTAGTTCATATGTCTCCAGCCGCCTAGATCTACCATACTCACGTCGTTTCATTGTGCTACTAGTAGTTCCTAGGCCATTAGCTCCTGCTTGCTTTTTTGCTGCACAATGCTTATTTTGCTGCTAGTGTCCATTTAGCAGTTTTTTTACTATGTTTTGGCCTAGTTTTGTTCACGTGTATAATAAGCATCATGAATGCTCATTTAGCAGTGTATTAATAACACTGCTAGTTTTGTTCACGTGTATTCAGATTAATACACTGTGTTATTAAACTGCACAATGCTCATCCTTTTGGCTACTTGTCGATGTTCTCCGCATAACTATAGGCTGCCATGTCTTTTCCACTTTCCTTTTCGCTTTCTGTAATGCTAACTTTACGGTAACCCTATAGTTTGTTGGCTGTTGCAACCCAGCAGCGGCGCTTCCATTTTAAAGCATGTACTAGTGTGCTAAAACTTGCAAAAGACACAAATCTTGAGCTTTCTTTATCGGCTTGTTGCTGCTGCTCCTTGTGTACAATGATTGATGTTGCTCTAGTTAGTGTTGTAGAGGCAGAAAGAGGATGTATTTATATTACTTGCTTCTGCTGCTTATATATAGACATGTATGTATGTTTACTTCATTTCTTCCTTGTCTCTCCGATCCCCTCCTAATGAATTTGTTTGTTCGATTTGGATTAGCAGGCTTGTCCCTGGACCAGATGTTCAAGTACAGCCCCATCCACCGCATCGACCTGGAGTCAGGTATGTACTCGTCTTGTTGAACAAATCGGACAGATGCTTCATGGCCTAATGCTTGATGCTAAGCGTTAATACATGGATCTGTAGCGGCCCAGATGAAGAGCGTGATTTTATTTTTTTTGGGTTTGAATTGATCGTGTGTGTGTGTGTGTGTGTGTGTGTCTACAGGGGAGCATGCTTAAGTTACTACTGTACTGTTCTTTTATGTCCTGCTACAGTTTGACACTATTAATTAGGCTTGCTGGACATGTCATGGTACAAGCCTTTGTCTTTTTTAGCATCAACAAATGTTTATCTACTGTAAAGTACTATTAATTAGGATACATCAGTAACTGTTTGGAGAAATGACTCCAAGCAGAGTTGCATAATTACCAATGATACATTTTTTCTAATTTTTGCATGAGAGCAAACTGGTGTAGCTAGCTGGACTATGCAGCCATGAATCAGGAAGTAGCATATTCAGATTTGCTAATAGAAAAAATGTATTAAAAACATTAAATTTGTCTGTTAGAGATAGCAGTATCGATTGTACCTGTTAAACAAGCATCAATTCTTCCTGGAATGTTTGTCTATCAGCTAGTATGATTGCATATTAACATCTTTCTCAGGGTGCTAGAGTCACATACTCTTGGGTTCCATGTTAAAACAAACTAATGGCTATATATCTTAGTAATATTAAACAAAGCTATATGGCTGTTGATGATATATCTTAGTAATTTTAGTTTTGGATGTGTCCAATGCAAACATTACTATCAACTGTCAAGTTGATTCTAAAATGTCTCATGAACTTCATCATTCTGTTATTTATTGTTAAATATGTTGTTAGATCTACTTCTATTTTGTTCCTAAATATTTTATTTTGTAACGGGCGGATGCTGGGCTTTCATGTTTCTTCGTGAGCATCAGTACAAAGAAGTCGGAGGAAGAATAGTTCTAGCTCATTGGAGCTAGTTCTGAGAGTAATGGAGTCCTTTATGCCGCTCCTATTTGTATGTGTGTTATATGATGTAGCAGAATCTGGCTCATGTGATTGTACACTTGTGGAGCTTGTTATCTGATTGTAAACTTGATGCTGATCACATTTGTATGTGTGTTATATGATGTAGCACTTTGATGGTTGATAACATTTGAAGTATTTCATGTGTTCTGTGTGCCAATTTAAATACTAGGTATTTAAATTGAAGAATATTGCCCCGACGGCTAGGACCTAGTACTAGAACCTGACAATGGGGACCCACCTGACTAGTGAACCCACTCTATAAAAAAAGAAAAAAAATGAAATTGTTGAGACAAAAAGGCCATGGCCCAAAAATAAAAAGGCTGCAACGTTGGGCTTGATCCATGAAGCTGACAAAAAATGCATAGAAAAAATATAAATGGGCTGAATTAATGGGCTCGGCCCATATAAACACCGAATTGGACCGGGCTGATTCTTGTGCCACATCAGCTTGCCACGCTGGATGCCTACGTGGTCTTGGGAGGCTACTAGTGACCAAAATTTTGGTCGAAGAACCAACGACCTTTTACAGAAGGTCGTTAATTTCAGTTTACGACCGCCAGCTTTTGACCTTCTGTTTTTGGTCAAAAAAAGGTCACAAAATGAAAAACAGTGACCTTTCAGCGGCCAATAGTGAGGGTCACAAGTTGACATATTTCTTGTAGTGTCAATAGACTGTGAAGGTGCTCTGTTTAGTGTATATGCTGATGTCTCAGGTGTGTGTCACCAAATGATAAAAGCAGATCGGTAAGGGACATCATTGACCTTACCTTGTCTAACAAGGTTCTGTTACACCTTTCAGATACTCCATTCCAATGTGGAGTTCTAGCAAGAGTAAGTTGTAAAAGAATTTCATAATCACTCAGATGTTTGCTAAACTCATAACTTACATATTCTCTACAACGATTTGATCGCAGATGTTCTAGTTTTTGACACGATGATTCTCAACATTGTTCTGAAATTATTTAAACTTTTCAAACGATTCGAACTTATATTTCATCAAGTAAATATAACCATATCTACTTAGATCACCAGTGAAGGTTACGAAGTATAAGTATCCACTACGCGCATGTGGGCTCATCGGACCGCATACATCACTCTGTATTATTTCCGGTAATTCACGCCCCCATCCAGGATGACCTGTGAAGGGCGTTTTAGTCATTTTATCCACGAAACAAGCTTCACATGTGTCAAATGATTCAAAAATCTAAAGACGTTAATACTCCATTTTTATGAAGCTTTTGCATATGTTTATTTCTGATGTGACAAAGACGACAGTGCCACACGTAATCGGTATTATTTGTCTTATTAAGACATTTAGCATTAATGTTATAAATAACTTTTTCACAATCAAGATCTAAAAGGAATAAGCCACCAATCTTAGGCACAAATCCATAAAACATATGCTTATGATATATGGAACAACCATGGTTCTCAAACTTATAAAAATAACCGCCGTTTATTAAACATGGTTCAGAGATAATGTTCTTACACAACTTTTGAACAAAATAACAATTATTTTGTTCTAATATAAATCCTCAAGGTAAACTTAAAGACATGACACCAACGGCTTGAGCAGCGATCCCATCACTATTCCTGACACGCATCACGACTTCATTCCTTTCTAGCTTGCGAACTTTCTGCAGTCTCTGCATCGTGTTGCAAATGTGAGCAACCGATCCGATATCAAATACCCATGACTTACAGGAATTATCAGCAAGTAGGATATCAATCACATTAACTTGTATAACTTTTACCTTTTCCAGAAGAAGCATTCTTCTTATCCGTCCGATATTGCAAGCAATGAATATTCGAGAGTTCCTTGTTACCGCAGTAGAAACATAGTCTCACAAGTAGCTCCACCCTTGTTCCTTTTGGTGTTGCTTTCTTCTTGAAACTTTCTGTTTTGTTTACCAAGAACTTTTTCTGATTCTACATCCCAAACTCTTTTTTTAGTATCGCTTCATAAAGCGAAGTAAGGATCAAATTATTACCAGGTGTCATGGGAAAATTAACTCCCATTGTAGTAGTAGTAATATGTTAATAGTCTGCAAGCCTCACATAGTGCTCATCTACTAGAGACTCTTCAGTTATTTTTCATTCTTCCATTGCTTCAGTCATCTCATGAACTTCACTTGTTTGTTTATTATACCGAACTTTCATTGCCTCGAAAATTTCAACGGTACTGAGTTGTTCAAAACGTTTCTATAACACTGAATCCATGCGAGACAACATAATACTCATGATAACACTGAAATCATTCTTGCGAGATATAAACACGTTGATGACATCCTGAGCCACTCCTGGCACAGGAGGATCATCAAGATGTAGATTCAGCATATATACTTTCTTAGCATTTCTAAGAACACATCTCAGACTACGGATCCCATCCACATAGTTTCCACCATTTACAGCTAACTTTTCTTTCTTAGATAGAGGAGCTAAGTTGAAAACATTGAGAGCCATTGATCTACAACAATAAACACAAGATTCATTTCGACATTGTTAATAATTAAGTTGCACTAGTGTTTAATTTTTTTTAATATAAAGTGCGCTATATCTCTCATCATTGAAAGTGAGTGATTCAAGATCCTGATCTGATTCACAGCCAATCATGGGGACATCAAGGATGGCGTGAACTTCAACTGACAGGCAAACTTCCCGATCATTTCTCCATATTACTCTTGTTCATCTTTCGATGCTTTGTGCTGCGAGCTCAGAACGATTTTTCTAGGACTTCTAGATAATCCAGTGTTGCCGCCATGATGTTTGACCTCACCCGCCTTACACCTCACCAATCATTTGTACTCATGTGGACATGACGCACATCGAGAAGCTATGTGTTGTAGACGGTTGCTACACTAGTAAGAGAACTAATGACTTGATATTTTCTATGAGAAATCACCCTAATAATTGACTACTGCGCAGTCAAAGGGTGCAAATAACAAATGGATTAATTAACATCTTAGGCAATTAATAATAGCATGATGTGGTATAGCCCTTGGCGTCGGGGATGTCTTCATGATCCTCCAAGGTCTTCATGAAAGTAATCCAAGATTATGCAGCAGCTACCACCATGTTTTCCTATGCCTGGTGAAGCGACCTTGCTCCGGGGTCCTCCGTAGCACGTCCGTCACTCCCTTCGATAAAATAAAATAACGAGTTTTGAGACGCGAGTCACTAATGTGGCAATCCCTTGGCTCCAGCCATCATGCCTTACTGTGACGCGCAAGCCACTTTACGATACATCAAATAGTTATCTCATACATAAGCTCATTTTCATGACCAAAGCTATACCACATCACATGCATCCTGCAAAACCAAGCTAGACGTCCTCTAATCTGTTTGGCAAATTTTAATTACGTGACTTCTAGGGTTTTTAGATAACTCTAGCTACCTACGTCCATCATTAAGGCCATAATTCTTATTGCTAGATTGACTTTCGAGGTGTGTGTGAGGAAAGAGACTTACCTAAAAATACGTGTGACCCCCTAGAAGACCAAACATCTTCATTGTCCTCTCGTGTTTGCAACAGTTCTCTATTGTTGACTATGATGAAGCCCAAAGAACTGTTAGCAGATCGTCGACAGCCAGAGCCGGTCGATTATCAAAACTTTCTGAAAAGCAACATCATGCCGTCAATGAACTGAATTGAAGCAACACTTGAGGGAAGCATAGCAAAAACATCAAACCCTCACATCCACATGTGATCTAGATCAAAACCCGCATCTACTCATAGAACCGTTCGTGATGCCACTATTGGGAAACATAGTAAAAACAGAAATATTTCACCCTGCGATCGACCAGGAACACTATGAACACGTGGTTTTGATCGGATCGCTACCAACTTCAAATTGCAGCAGAGGAAGAGTCGGTGTAGATCATACTTGAAGTCCCTAGAACTGTAGATGAATGATCCCTCGAACCGTCCAAGAATTGTCTCTTGAACGGAAGACCGAAAATACGGCCTCTCCACAGTTTACAACGGTACAGTCTTCACGATCCGGCAGCGCTTCGCCTTCTAGAACTAATCACCATTGAGGAATTATACGAAGGAGATTAGAAACACACTCGCTTCGAATTATGAGGACTGTAGAGGATTAGATCTAGCTCTAATTGGATCAACTAGAACTAGAGAATTAGAAGAGGCTCTAAAACATGTATGTCCAAAGGCCAAAATCCTCTAGTATATGTAGGTTAATGAGGGGGTGGGAGCACCACAAGGGGGAAGGGACCACCCCCCTTGCGCTGGTTAATGAGGGGTCCCCCCCCCCCCACCAATTCGGCCTCCCCTATTGGGCCCAAGTGGCCCAATATCCTTTCCACCACTTGGCCTTTTAAGGCCCGTTGATATTTAATTAAATATAAAAGCCTCCTAACTATCATTGGAGCCATTTATTTTGAATTTAACATCTCTGAAAATATTTTTCACATATATATTTTTTATTGGTAATACCTGGTATTGCTCGATAAATCCTGAAACCCTTTCGGTGACCCCAAGACGCTTCCGGTTTCCTCTTGAAACTATTTCGAATATTAATGAAACTATTTAATAAATATTTCTCATTAATCTTGTCCAACTAACACTCAGTACATCATGATTACCTTAAGCTTGTGACCCGATAGGTTCGGTAAAACATAGACATGACTAAAAAAAGCCTTTCGTTCAATGACCGATAGCGGAACCGTGGAACGTCCATATCGATCCCTATGAGTACACAAATTACATTCGAGTGAACCTTTGGTTATCATGTGCTATTCTCTTTGCTTCGCGATACTTTACGAAACCTGTCGTGGTTTTGCACGGCAGATGTCCTAGTGTGAGGACTTAGTCGTGAGGCCAACGCATCTATGTAGTAGCTTAAGAGGGGTTAAGCGGAATCGAGAGACGCAACACAAGACAAGGATTTAGACAGCTTCGGGCCCTGGGAAACATCATCTGGTAATAACCCTACATGCTGTTTGTGGCTAGGTCTCATTATCATCATCAGGGAGTCGCCGGTAAACCGGCTCTTTTTGTCTAGCCCTAGAGATTGTTTCTTCTTGCTTGTCCCTCTTCGGGGAGCCCTGCCCCTTCTTATATAAGTTGAAGGGGCGGGTTACATGTGGAGTCCTATTAGGATTAGGACTAGTCTACCTTCTAATACAAACCGGATACAAGTCCTGGTCTTAACTCCTTATAAGGTAAATATTCCTCATGCCTTTCCTCTTAAACCGGCCCACCATTACCATAAACCGGCCTTCTAGGCCTTGGGCCTTGTCATCCGTCTGACCTGCCCGCCGGGTCACCAGTGAATCATAATGACCAGGCGGGTTGCTTGTAAACCGCCAGGTCAGGGCGGGTCGCCGGTGAATCGCCAAGTATCAGCCGGGTCTCAAGTAAACCGCCAAGTCCGGCCGGGTTATACTTCCGGCCAGTTTACGCCGCGGGGTATATCCCCGACATTAGCCCCCAGTTTAATTTGCATTTATCCATGTTAAACTGATCCTGTAAAATAAACACAAGAACAATTTTGACAGATTATGCTCCGGGTTAAGAATTCTTGTAAGCCGGCAACTGATCATCCTTAAGTCCTTGTTATTTCCTTCTTCTAGAAAATCCGGGTCATTAGACCAGCTTCATAATCAATTTGCTTGTAGAAGAAATATTGCAAATAAAGAATCCATTTTAATCGGCCTTCAAAGCTCTGATTTGACAAAAATATTGGTCTTCAAATATTCAACTGATATTCAGCCGGCTTGAAGATGTAGAACTTGCCGGTTTATGATTACCACCATTGTCGGGTTATAAAAACTGAAAATTCCGGGTCATGATTGCTGCCAACGCCGGTTCATGATTGTTGCCAACGCCGGTTCATGATTGTTACCAACGCCGGTTCATGATTTGATGACGCCGGGTTATGATTGTTGCAGACACCGGGTCATAATGATTGGTGACGCTAGGTTAATCTGGTTTGCTCAAAACTGAGACTTTGAAAATATTTCTCCTTATATCTGTATTACCTGTAGCCCCCAAGTCTTGAGCAGAACAAAGTGATGATTTAAGACTTACTTCAATATAAATACTGCCACTTTGAAGAAATCCATGTTGTTCATGTCAGTCACTAGTAAAAACTGAATACTCCATATATGTAGCCCCCAAGTGCCGGGTTGTCATGCTTGCAGCAACCTGGGACTTGTAATTGCCTGATGCTCAAAAAACTTCAACCAGTGTAGCCCCCATTGGCCGGGTCATTATGCAATAATGAGTGGGGACTTTGTAAATATGATCATGTAAATTTGAGCAATAACGTGTAGCCCCCAAGGGCCGGCTCAGTAAGATAATATTGAGCTGGTACTTTATATATACTTCATTGAAAATAACATCATATGATGTAACCCCCATCATGGTGCTTGAATCCACGTCCACAAGGTTAAGAGCTTTGTGCTTTACCAACTGAGCAATAAACCTTCCAATAATATATGAAAATTTGAGTACCTTGAATTGTTTGACAGGAGCAATTGGTAGCCCCCAAGGGCCGGCTCATTACAATGTGATGAGTCGGGTCTTCAATAAGGTGAGCAAAAAATGACTTTGCATTAGCCCCCAAGTGTCATGGTGCATGCTTGCAGCGACATGAGACTTGCATATTTGATGTAATCTCAACTTGAAATAATGTAGCCCCCAAGTGCCGGGTCGTAAGCCTGCAGCAACTTGGGACTATTCCTTCAATTGTAGAATAAATCATATCCATTGATAATACGATAGCCATTGCGCTAAAGCGACTTTGAAAACCTTAATCATAATACTGGTTATTGATAACCATAATAAAAATCCAGCCATGTTGGCTATTAAAGATTTGAACAATATACCCAATGATTTATAAGCGCATGATTCCAATGGCGCAATCCAAATAGATACTGGCGACTTATAGTCCAAAGCCAGGCCGGGTTAACAAACACCGGATAATTTCTCATCATACACTGGCGACTTATCGTCTTAAAGCCAAGCCGGGTTAATAAACACCGGTGATTTATAATTATGCTTTATTCAACCTTTTTGTGCATCCAACAAGTTTAAAGTGTCCTGTCAGTTTACCACCGGACGGGTCATAATGCCCAACATATAACCTGGGTTGATAACCAAGGCTGCACCTAAAAATAATCAAATATGAAATATATCATACCTGTGACATTAAATCACATCACTGGTTGGCCAACTTTATTATAGTAAAAGGTGATAACCCCAATCTTGAGTACTGATAACTCCTTCCATATTGCGCCGGTTTATGATAAAACCGTACCGGGTTGTGATAAACACCGAATTAACCATATATAATACTGGCGACTTGTAGTCAAAACCAGACCGGGTTTGATAATCTCTGGATTATGACTGATCATATACTAACAACTTGTAGTTGCCAACCTAACCGGGTTGATAAACACCGGTTTGAAAACATAGCAAAAGGCAAATAAAACCGTTGTAGTCGAGGCCTTTCACGGGCTGCCAGGCCCTAAATTCGACAGCAAAGAATCTCCAAGCAACATTGTGAGCTGTGCTCAGTAGGTGCCTATGTTTGAGCTGTTGTTTTCCAACACTCTCTTTGGCCCCGGATTGATGTGGCTTTGAGCCGATCAAGAGGCGTGACTGTGGTTCGGTTACGACCAAGCCCCCAAGTGATGTTGTGGCATTGCGCCGATCAAGAGGTGTAGCTATGGTTCGGGTACGACCAAGCCCCCAAGTGATGCTGTGGCTTTACGCCGATCAAGAGGTGTAGCTATGGTTCGGATACGACCAAGCCCCCAAGTGATGCTGTGGCATTGCGCCGATCAAGAGGTGTAGCTATGGTTCGGATACGACCAAGCCCCCAAGTGATGCTGTGGCATTGCGCCGATCAAGAGGTGTAGCTATGGTTCGGATACGACCAAGCCCCCAAGTGATGCTGTGGCATTGCGCCGATCAAGAGGTGTAGCTATGGTTCGGATACGACCAAGCCCCCAAGTGATCAATAATATGATAAGTCAATAAGGCAGGATACCCATGTTTGAACCGCGCATCATGGCAGCAGGTCCTCTTCGGCAACTTTTAACTTTTTGCAAGAGATAAATTCTTCTTGAACCGGGATTTTAAACCGAATATTGAGAGCTTCAAAGCTTTGCGGGAGACATCTTTCTCTTGAACCGGAATCTTCATTTTCAGCCGGAAATTTTCTGGAGGCATTTAAACTCGAACTTGTGAGAGATTAGTTCTTTTTGAACCGGAAATTCTTTAACCGGTTTTGAGAGCTTCAGAGCTTTGTGGGAGAACAGATTTCCCTTGAACCGGATTGTAAACCGGATATTTGAGAGCTTCAGCGAGACTGACTTCCCTTTAGCCGGATTTTAAACCAGAATCCTTTCTGATGACACGGAACTTCTTCATTGAGCCGGGTTTTTGTAACTGTCATATGTTTTCTAAGCCGGAAATTTTCTGACGGCCTTTAAATTTTCATCCATATGGTAGTAGCCTCTGGGACCGGGTTATCTTTCCCTCCAACGTCCTCGGGTTCTTGACTTCACTGAAAACCGGCAACATTTGCTGAGTCATATTACTGTAGCCCCCGAGTCTCAAGGTGACTCGAGGAGTTGACTTGAGATTCTCCATATTTGACCGTGATATAAACCGGCATAACTCGTATATCATTGGTGTTGATAGCACGATGTGAATCCACAGAAGGTTGAGGTGACTGCGGCGGGTTATAAATGATCCCGCATGAGCCGTGTCAGCAACTCGGCCAATGGTTCCTTCCAACTGGCAATTTGAAGTTAACCAAACTGTAGTGGCGGCGACTTGTGCGCCTGCCCATTGGACCATCCAGTGCAGATGGCGGCTTATAGTATATGATAATCTGCCTCCATTTTGTTGAAAGAAAAACCGGGCTACCCAAGCTGTGACTTGCTCAAACAGCTCATGCAGACAGGTGCGCCCGGTATGTTGATGTAGACCAGGCCGCGAGAGATGGACAGCAAAGATGACCGCGGCTTTAGAGGCGGCACAGACAAGTGAGTCAGCCGCGGCGTTGTAAACCGGTGCGAGCGGGAGAGTCGGCCGCGGGGGCGGTCGGGTGACTTATCTGTGGTATTGTAAACCGGTGCAGACGGGGTGAGTCGGCACCGGCGTTGTAAACCGGCACGGACGGGTGAGTCGGCCACAGGGACGGTCCCGGTGAGTTGAAGTAGTCTGGGCCGCAAGGGCGGCGTCTTGCGCACATATTCTTTGATCATTATGGCACGGTCATATGCTAGCGTATGACAATAATTTGCGCGATTTATATATCCATGATCCGGGCATCGTTTTTACAGTGACCAATTGTCCTGCATATAAAATACATAGTGACAAAAACAATATATGCTAACAAGGTAAATTTAAATGGAGGTCATTTGATTTGTTCGGACGACGAATGATCCGTTTCAACACGTCAAAGGCGGCTCGGCAGACAGTGACGGCTAAGGCAAACTGCTCGACGTGTGTACATCATCTCCATGAGCTTTCACCTTATTGTGCGACCTCGTGAAAAGGGCGTCTGACCACCGCTCAGGTTTGATCTCCAAAAGCCATTTCAGCAAGCTTATCAGATTCGCGTTTAATTTGCTCCATATACCGAATGAACTCATCAACCGTACATGAAAGTACGACCCTTTTAAAAAGCTCAACCATAGCATCCTTTGTTTCTTCAGTCCATGCATTGCTTTTTAAATGCTTCAATAAGAAAATCCCCATGCATGATGACTGTCAGAGAACACCAATGGTACTTCATCCCCTAATCCATTTTCTCCATCAACTGAAGAAGCAGTCAATAACTTCCATTGCTTTATTCAGTTTTGCAGATACTGTATCAAGGAAAAGGAGTGGCCTGGCTCGGGCGACTCAACACGCAGCCGTGGGGGCGCTCGCGGGCAGGGCCACGGTGGAGGCGGTAGGAGCAGCAGGGCGGCTCAGCATAGGCGCAGCAGCGGTTCGGGCAGCGCAGCCGGCAACTTGGCGCGCCGGCCGGTTCGCGGCAGAAGCAGCTAGGCGGGTCAACAAAAGCGGCCCGGGGTGCGGCCGGCTCGTCGTGTGACGGCGGCGGCGTGAGGTGGCCACCGCGGAGGCACTTTAGAGGAAGCGACGCGGGTCGATGAAGGCGAAGCGGTCTCAACGGCGACTTGCACATGGTTGTACCAATGCTGCTAACAAAGCGGTTTATCAGCAGAGCTCCGGCAGAGGACGATCCAACGTGGCTCAGAGACGACCGCGACAGAGGTGGCGAGGCGAGTGCAGTGACGGCTCGAAGTGAGCAGAGGCAACCCATGGCGGTGCTGCCGGCGGTTTTGCAGGCGAGCGGGCCATGGCAGAGGCGGCTCACGCCGCAACAGCGGGTTGAGGTGTGGCAGTTCAAGATGGACGCGGCGGCGGTCGACGGAGGTGGGAAGGTAACTGCGAAACGCGGCCGCAGCACAACAGCAGCAGAGCCCGCGCCCATCTCCGCTTCTGAGTCGTCGCCGGTTCGATGAATCCACGTCCGTGTTGCCTTCTCGTAGTGGCTCCCTCTTTCTTTACTTCCAACTTTGACTTTTCTTAGATCTTGCGAGCAGATCGAACATGGCTCTGGCCATTGAGAGAATAGTCGTCCAGCCTAATCTTTTTACTTGATATGACAAGTAGTATTTGTTTGATTGATACGTGCTTGCTCATACAGATATACTTGCCAATTGATTTGCAGTCTTCCGGTCGTCAGACTAAGGAATAACAGCGGTTTGTAGGTGCGGTGAAGTCAAACCAGAGGCGGAGCAAGGTGACTCGGTCTCGGCGGATTAGTACAAACTCAAGGCCGTGATGGCAGAGACGAGCAGCGGAGGCCAGGTCGCAACCGCGGGAGCGGGCGGCTAGACCACAATGGCAGATTACGCTACAGCCAGTTTTGGCATTATGCCAATCTCGGTTTCGACGACTTGGACCTCTCCTTGGAATCGGTGTCGCGGCCTCTGACCCAGATACGAGCAGCGGATTTAGATCGAAACCGCATTGAAAATTTCTGTTAACTTGGCGACTTGCGGCAACGCAAAGACACGCAACCTTAATTCTTGCCTCAATTTTGCTCGCACCGCTCGATTGTTCATCAATGATGCAGATTCTTCCAAACCGGCTTCTATTCATCTAAAAAATTGCGAACCTCTCGATCCGGGGGAGAGATCCCTCCAAGAATTCAACACCACCGTGCGCGAGTCCCACGGTGGGCGCCAACTGTCGTGGTTTTGTCACGGCAGATGTCCTAGTGTGAGGACTTAGTCGTGAGGCCAACGCATCTATGTAGTAGCTTGAGAGGGGTTAAGCGGAATCGGGAGACGCAACACAAGACAAGGATTTAGACAGCTTCGGGCCCCGGGAAACATCATCCGGTAATAACCCTACATGCTGTTTGTGGCTAGGTCTCATTATCATCATCAGGGAGTCGCCGGTAAACCGGCTCTTTGTGTCTAGCCCTAGAGATTGTTTTTTCTTGCTTGTCCCTCTTCGGGGAGCCCTGCCCCTCCTTATATAAGTTGAAGGGGCGGGTTACATGTGGAGTCCTATTAGGATTAGGACTAGTCTGCCTTCTAATACAAACCGGATACAAGTCCTGGTCTTAACTCCTTATAAGGTAAATATTCCTCATGCCTTTCCTCTTAAACCGGCCCACCATTACCATAAACCGGCCTTCTAGGCCTTGGGCCTTGTCATCCGTCTGACCCGCCCGCCGGGTCACCAGTGAATCATAATGACCAGGCGGGTTGCTTGTAAACCGCCAGGTCAGGGCGGGTCGCCGGTGAATCGCCAAGTATCAGCCGGGTCTCAAGTAAACCGCCAAGTCCGGCCGGGTTATACTTCCGGCCGGTTTACGCCGCGGGGTATATCCCCGACAAAACCCGAGGTGAGATGTATCGGTATCCTCTTGAGTCATTCTAATGCTCACTATACCGGTCTCCTCTTTATGGGCTTTGTTCTTCTTTCTCATTAAAATGTTATGTCATCCCCGTGACTTAGTATCTCTGTCTGTATAGACGATGATGGATATCTTCACACTAAGAGAGCCCTAAGAATATCTCTCAATCTTTGGAGGAGAAAATCCCACTCTTGAGATAACTAGTCCTTTGACCCTTGTCAAACTTACCGATGAACCTGTAAGTTGTCTTTATGATCACCATGTTACAGATGACCTTTGAGCAACCCCAGAGTCCATCGTACGATAAGAAGTGACTATGATACTCTCATGGATTAAGAAAGTATAGCATAAGTTAACTCTCTGTGTTATAGCAATTGACTTGTGACGATAGCATCTCAAAGTATAACAATCAAGTTTCGGTTAATTCAATAAGATCGTTCTTCTAACATCATATTCTCAATGTGGTTTTGACACTATCATTACACTTAATGATATCCCAAGATCCGGAAAACATGATCATAAACAACACTTGAGTTAGTCTTCGAGGCGAGATTAGGAATCAGATTTTACCAATTACCATTCTACACGTGCATATGGGTTTTCCACCGAATCGCATATTCCAGGATCATAGCTATTATAAAATAGAAAATAAACTCTTAATTACAAACATGGAAATATAATAATACAATATAATTTCCTCTAGGGCATATTTCCAACAGAGTAGAGCATGGGAGGTCGCCGGCGCTCAGGTCCCAGGAAAGCCACAACTACTCCCCTCCCGTTAAAACTAAGCTTGGTAGGCTCATCATCGTTGACCAATTAGCTGCTTGCTGGTTGTGGAGGTGGAGCTTCATTTTCTGGGGTTTGTGGCCGGCCGGACATGGGAACAGGGCACCGGCGGTCATTTAAAATAAGTTTAGATTATGATTTAGTTGAGATGTAATGAATTTGCCCCAGTTTACATGAAAATCATTTGCTTTTATGTAAAAAAAAATACAGTATGAATGAATATCATCTAGTTTGTTTAAATATAGATCAAATATGTTCACTTTCATTAAATTTATTCCGAAATGTAACTGAACATTTGCTACTACGATTGGATGGCCGACTGCTGCATCAGTGTCCTCGGACCCGTTGGTGTTTGAGATGCCCTTACAAATGTATGTACGGCAGTACACCGCGTGGCCGTTAATGTGTGCGATGGAACAGTTTCCAACCAATTGAGAAACCTTCATTGATCCTGTGGCGATTATGAGCTTGCTATTACATGAAAATGATGAACTGGCTGGTGCTGTGCCGGCAGTCAGATCCTACGAATGTGCGTGCCGACGCCAGCACGTGAGAGGGTCATGTGATCCACACGAGATCGAAGAACGACCCAAAAAAAATCGTACCGCAACAGACACACAATAATGATTAAATCAGATGGATCACAATTAGGTAGAGCAGCTCATGTGATCATTGTATTAAATATGGTCTGTCATCCTTGTTAGGGCAAAACTTACTAAATCATGTATATAATAGAAGTTTGTTATGCATGTGTTAACAAGTGGTTCCTGAATGGTAGAAGCACTGAGCTTTGATCATTAACAAGGTGCAGCAACTTTTGATTAAGTGGACGGAGATATATGCATGCATGGTAAAGCCTAGTCTTAGCCTGCATAGTAAATGATCTTTTTCTGGTTGTGTTAACATCAGATCTTTAGGGAAGGCACTTCCTCACAAGGGTTGATTTGATTTGGTGTTGAAAATATCATGCTTTCTTGTCGTGAAAGGGCCATGCATGTTGCTAAAATAAACCAAGTTTGTTACTCCTCTGTGGTGGTGAGGGGATAGCGGTTGCCGACTTGGCTATACATGTCACATACAGGACAATTTGTTATCCTGGTATGGGCTCTCCTTTTACCTTTTCTGTTATGCTAGTAGCATGCTACTGCTTAGCTAGGGTAAGATTGCATGTATCTTTTCCATGAATGTCTTTGGTTACTTGTCACAGTCTAGTTTCCAGATGGTGGCTACCTTGATCTGCACATGTTGCCATGTTCTTCAATCTCTCAAGCCTGGTGCAGTGCAAGCTGTCTGATTGACAGCAAGGAGAAAAGTGATGCATATATTCCCGCATTTGCAACCTTTTTTGCATGTGATTGAATGATGGACAAGGATTAGGAGTGGGCTACGGTGTCCCAGAATCTCATTCCTAAATCCCCCAGGTGTGCTGAGTAAAGCAAATATGATGTGACGTGGCCAGATTGATCGGACATGAGAGGATCAACCAATATTGATCAATTTGAGTGAGTATGCGATCACCTGTTTTTGCCAATCTTCCTATCTATTCTGCTCTTTTGGAAGCCAGATGCTTGTAGAGTTCAAAACATTTGTTTTTCTTTGTCTCTGAAGATTTTATACGTGCTCTTAATTAGCTCAGTTTGAGACATCTAGAGGTTTCCAGAATATTTTTAATAAACAAATATGGGTACATATCACAAAAGTAGTATTCACTATTGACTTTGGACTGTAAAGAGGTTTGTCCTCTACACCATGTGAGATGTATGTTGGTCATCTGCCTATTTTCATTTGTATGGGCAGTATGGAGGAAGCTCCCTAACTAAGAGCATCTACTGCCGGGCACTCAAACCAGCCCTAAACGCAAACCGGCCCTAAACGCTTGGGCAGACTGACCGATCACCGATCGGTCAAAAGAAGTCAGCCTAGCCGAGCTTCTCAAACCGGCCGCAAATGCGCTGGCTGTCAGACACCCCTTATATCTTCTATGGGAAGGCCTGGGCGCGCCCAGTGCGTCCATAACGTCATCCTGGCCCACCATGGCCTGAAAGGACCACACCGCAATCCGAACAAACCCTACATCTGAGTGCTCTCCACTCTCTCTATCCCCTCCTCTTCCAATCCGTTCTATGGCCACCGACGACATCAATGGGGGCTCCGGCGGCGACGACTCCGACATGGATGCGCTCGCTCTCCGCATCGCATTGCACTGGTCGCTGCTGGATCGGGCGGCAGCGCACGTTCCGACGCGTCGTCCCACTTTGCCCGGCGTGATTGTGCGGGCGAGGTTGCTCGGCCCTCCCATCTGGCGCACAGCACCGGCGGTACCTCCGCCCGCTCTGCTCCACTACAAGTACGCCACCTCGTCCCTTATTTGCCCCCTCCCACTAGTAGAAAACAGGGCTTTGGTTGGGGCCTGGCCAGCCCATTAGTACCGGTTCAGTCACGATCCGGGACCCATGTGGGGCATACGTCCCGGTTCATTCAGAACCATTTGTCCCGGTTCTAGGCACGAACCGGGACCAATGGTCCTCGCTCCTGGCCCAAAACCATTGGTCCCGGTTCGTGGCTGGAACCGGGACAGAAGGGGGGCCTTTAGTCCCGGTTCCAGCCATGAACCGGGACCAATGAGTTGCCTATATATACCCCCTCGCCGGCGAGCAGAGCACTCCACACTGCTCTGTTTTTTCTGGCCGGCGAGGGGAGAGCTTTGGGGTGCTCTAGCTCACCTCCTATGCACATGAGGTGTTCAATGAAATATCCGAGCCACACTAGTTAAGCTTTCTCCTCTCGAAGCTCGATCTCAAAGCTCAATTTTTCTCGAGATTTGTCTAGGTTTAGCGGTCCGTCACGTCCCGTCCCAGTCTTCACCGCCGTCGATCGCCCGCGCCGATATTCGCCGGCACCACCGTGGTGAGCCTCTTGTTCTTATCTTCTTTCTGAAAGAAAAAAATCTTACTTTAGATAGATACTTGTCTAATTTTCTTACTTTTGTTATTGCTTGTTATTATATAGTGTGATGGTTTTGGTATCTGCCCCCGTCGGCCCTCGTCCTGTCTATGATTCGGATGTGGTATATATTATCTTTTATAACTATTTGGTTCATTTATTGTTTATGACAATTATGCCGACCAACGTGACATAGATTTTATTTATCTAGGAGGTATGTGAACCGGAAATTCCAACCGACCCTATTGTCGACAGGTTAAATTTAGTTGAAGAAGAAAACAATTACTTGAAGGAAAAAATAAAGAAAAATTGAGGAGGAGAAGATGATATTGGAGTTGAATGTTGCGGATGTCGTCGATGATCACAAGATCAATATGGACGCTATGCGTTTGAAGATTAGGAAGATTAGAAAATATGCCATTCATACCGAGGCTTGGTATCATTATGCCGTTGGATCAATTGTTACCTTGGTTGCGATTATGATCGCATTTGTTGTTGCATTGAAATATTTTACATAGTTTCCATGTATGGTTTAATTAGATGCTTTGGAGAGTTATATGTTGTTCAATGAGAACTATGTATGTACTTTGGTTTTAATGTGATGATGAACTTCTATTAATTTGGTCACTTATCTATTCATGATGTTCTCTAATTGTTTTTGACACACTTAATTATATATAATGCACACAGATGAACCGGCAATGGATGTACAGTGACAGACACACCTCCGAGTACATTAAGGGCGTGCATAATTTTCTCGAAGTGGCTGAGGCAAACAAGCAGAATGGTTTTATGTGTTGTCCATGCCCTAGCTATGGGAATACGAAATCTTACTCTGACTCAAAAACCATTCACACCCACCTGCTTTATAAGGGTTTTATGTCACACTATAATGTTTGGACCAAGCACGGAGAAATAGGGTTATGATGGAAGACAGCAAAGAAGAAGAGGACGATGACAACTATGTGCCCCCTGAATACGGTGATGCTGCAACGAGGGAAGCTGAAGATCAGGAGGAACCAGACGATGTGCCCGATAATGATCTGCGCCGGGTCATTGTTGATACAAGGAGACAGTGCAAAAGTGAAAAGGAGAAGCTGAAGTTCGATCGCATGTTAGAGGATCACAAAAAAGGGTTGTACCCCAATTGCGAAGAGGGCAACACAAAGCTCGGTACCGTACTGGAATTGCTGCAGTGGAAGGCAGAGAATGCTGTGCCTGACAAAGAATTTGAGAAGCTACTGAAAATGAAGAAGAAGCTTCCAAAGGATAATGAATTGCCCGACAGTACGTACACAGCAAAGAAGGTTGTATGCCCTCTAGGATTGGAGGTGCAGAAGATACATGCATGCCCTAATGACTGCATCCTCTACCGCGGTGCGTACGAGGATTTGAACGCATGCCCGGTATGCGGTACATTGCGATATAAGATCAGACGAGATGACCCTGGTGATGTTGAGGGCGAGCCCCCCAGGAAGGGGTTCCTGCGAAAGGTGATGTGGTATGCTCCAATAATTCCACGATTGAAACGACTGTTCAGAAACAAAGAGCATGCCAAGTTGTTGCGATGGCACAGTGAGGACCGTAAGAAAGACGTGAAGTTGAGAGCACCCGCTGACGGGTCGCGGTGGAGAAAAATCGAGAGAAAGTACCAGGGTGAGTTTGCAGGTGACTCAAGGAACGTATGGTTTGGTTTAAGCGCGGATGGCATTAATCCTTTCGGGGAGCAGAGCAGCAATCACAGCACCTGGCCCGTGACTCTATGTATGTATAACCTTCCTCCTTGGATGTGCATAAAGCGGAAGTTCATTATGATGCCAGTTCTCATCCAAGACCCTAAGCAACCCAGCAACGACATTGTTGTGTACCTAAGGCCATTAGTTGAAGAACTTTTATAGCTGTGGAATGAAAACGGTGTATGTGTTTGGGTTGAGCACAAACAGGAGGAATTTAACCTGATGCGTTGCTGTTTGTAACCATCAATGATTGGCCTGCTCTCAGTAACCTTTCAGGACATACAAACAAGGGATACCACGCGTGCACGCACTGTTTAGCTGGCACCGAAAGTATATACCTGGACAAATACAGGAAGAATGTGTACCTGGGGCATCGTCGATTTCTTCCGACCAACCATCAATGTCGAAAGAAAGGCAAGCATTTCAAAGGCGAGGCAGATCACCGGAAGAAGCCCGTCATGCGTACCGGTGATCACGTACTTGCTATGGTCAATAATTTACACGTAATCTTTGGAAAGGGTCCCGGCGGACTATCTGTTCCGAATGACGCTGAGGGACGTGCACCCATGTGGAAGAAGAAATCTATATTTTGGGACCGGACCTACCCTACTGGAAAGACCTAGAGGTCCTCTCTTCAATCGACGTGATGCACGTGACGAAGAACCTTTGCGTGAACCTGCTAGGCTTCTTGGGCGTGTATCGAAAGACAAACGATACACCGGAGGCACGGGAGGACCTGCAACGTTTGCACGAAAAAGACGGCATGCCTCCAAAGCAGTATGAAGGTCCTGCCAGCTACGCTCTTACCAAAGAAGAGAAAAAGTTTCAGAACCTAAAGTCTCATGACTGCCACGTGATTATGACGCAACTGCTTTCGGTTGCATTGAGGGGGCTTCTACCGGAAAACGTTCGATTAGCCATTGTGAAGCTTTGTGCATTCCTCAATGCGATCTCTCAGAAGGTGATCGATCCAGAAATCCTACCAAGGCTAAGGCGTGATGTGGCGCAATGTCTTGTCAGTTTCGAGCTGGTGTTCCCACCATCCTTCTTCAATATCATGACGCATGTCCTAATTCATCTAGTCGACGAGATTGTCATTCTGGGCCCCGTATTTCTACACAATATGTTCCCCTTCGAGAGGTTCATGGGAGTCCTAAAGAAATATGTACATAACCGCGCTAGGCCAGAAGTAAGCATCTCCATGGGCCATCAAACAGGGATGTCATTGGGTTTTGTGTTGACTTCATTCCTGGCCTTAAGAAGATTGGTCTCCCTCAATCGCGGTATGAGGTGAGACTGACTGGAAAATGCACGCTTGGAGGAGACTCAATAATATATAGGGACGGGCATTCTTGGTCTCAAGCACACTACACAGTTCTACAGAACTCTACCTTGGTGACCACGTATGTCGATGAACACAAGAACAGTCTACGCTCCAAACACCCGGAGCAGTGTGATGACTGGATTACATGTGAACACATCAGGACTTTCGGCAGTTGGTTGGAAACACGTCTCAGAGGTGACAACACTGTTTTTGATGAGCTATACTCGTTGTCCAGGGGACCATCTTTGACTTTATTGACTTACAAAGGATACGAGATTAATGGGAATACATTTTACACGATTGCCCAAGATCAAAGAGCACCAACCAAACACAGCGGTGTCTGCTTTGATGCAGCAACCGATAGGGGAAAGGACTCATATTATGGTTACATAGTGGACATATGGGAACATGACTACGGACATGATTTTAAGGTCCCTTTGTTTAAGTGCAAATGGGTCAATCTGTCAGGAGGCGGGGTACAGGTAGACCCACAGTACGGAATGACAACAGTGAATCTGAATAATCTTGGGTACACAGAAGAACCGTTCGTCCTAGCCAATGATGTGGCGCAGGTTTTCTATGTGAAGGACATGTCTACCAAACCGAGAAAAAGAAAAGATAAGGAAGCGAATACATCATACGATGAGCCAAAGCGCCACATAGTTCTTTCAGGAAAAAGAGACGTCTTTGGATTGGAGGGCAAGACGGACATGTCTGAAGATTATTAAAAGTTTCATGAAATTCCTCCCTTCAAAGTCAAGGCTGACCCAAGCACCCTGTTAAGCGATGAAGAATATCCATGGTTACGGCGCGGTTTTGCAAGATCTGCTAGAGTTGCTCTTAAGGAATCTCTAACGCGAATACTCAAACCGCCCACAACGGTCCAGTCCAGATGTGTTTTGCAATCAAACGCGGTCCTGTATCGGTCCGCTCGGCGGTTCGGAGATCCTTTTACCCACAAACCGGAACCAAACAGGGGAGAGGGGCTTGCGGGCATCCGAACTGCTGGCACGCAAGCATCCGACTTCCCTTGCCCACCCAAATTCTCTCCTTCCCGTCGTCCATGCCCTATCCCGCCCGAAGCGTTAGTGCCGCATTTGTGCCGGCCCAAAGCGGACTCGATTTCTCACATTGCATTGAAGCAGGTTGCGGGCTGAGAGCGTCGCCCGCACCGCTTCCCCGTGCACGTGACTGCTCCGCGTTTAAACGATAGCCCGTGCATCCACCTCCCTACATTAAACATGTGCGGTTACGGACGAACCTACTCTGGTGCCACCCGTTAGTCCGTCTGCCCTACCATTAACTACCTTGCCGCTTGCCCTGCCGTCTGCCCGCTATTTAAAATCCAGGCCCAGCAACAGCTACATCCAACCTCCTCCGCTCCTTATCTCCTCTTGGGACCACACCCTCCATGGCCTCCTCAAGCTCCAAAGCCCTCTGGGACAGCCGCTCGTCCGAGCAGAAGAAGGATATCATTGCCATTGTAGCCGACTAGCCTGCTGGGGCAAACGGACAAGCTCACCAGAGGCTAGCGCTCAGACGCCCCAATGGAATAGGTGGCTGACGACAAACCGACGGCACCATCCTCGCCGGGCCATGGCGGCATCACCATGGGCGAGGCCCGTGCTCACTACACCGACATGGTGCTGGAAGAGCGGGAGGCCGTGTTCCAACAGGCACAGACCGACCAAGCCTACAACCTCCGCCTCCTCGACAAGCAGGAGGTGTTTCTCTGACCGCAACATCCATCTCAACCGCTAGCGGTACCGTGTCCGTTAGGCGGAAGTTTACGGCAAGGACGAGGACGACATCACCAGCTCTGCCTCGGCCGCGGCTTGCTACCACAACGACAAAGCCGGCACGTGCACGGGCGCCGCAGGCAGCGAGAAAGAGTAGAGCATGGGAAGTCGCCGGAGCTCGGGTCCCAGGAAGGCCACCACTCCTTCCCCTCCCATTGAAGCTAAGCTTCGTAGGCTCATCATCGTCGGCCGATTATCTGCTTGTAGGCCGTGGAGGCGGAGCTCCATTTTCCGAGGTTCATGGCTGGCCAGACAAGGGGAAAGGGCACCGGCGGTCATGTAGACGAGGTTTAGATACGGTTTAGTATGTCAAAATGTAATGAATTTGCTCCGGTTTACATGAAAAGCACTTCTATGTAAAACGTATCCAAGTATGAATGAATATCGTGCAATTTGTTTAAATATACATCAATTTTGTTCACTTTCATTAAATTTCGTACGAAATGTAGCCGCACATTTTCGGCTATGGTTGGAAGGCCAGCTCCAGCATCAGTGTCCGCGACCACCGCCCCCCCCCCCCCCCCCCGCCGTCCGCGGACGGATGTGGTTTCTGCTTCCCCTTACAAGTGTATGTACGTTAGTACACCGAGTGACCGTACACCGAGTGGCAATTATGAGATTTTTATCGCACGAAAAAGATGAATTGGCTGGTGCTATGCCGGCAATGCGTGTTGGCCTCTGCGGCTTCTCGGAAGATGGATCCTACGAACGTGTGTGCCGATGCGTGCACATGGATGGGGGCATGTGAGCCACACGAGCTCGAAGAACGACCCAATAAATACTCTTCTTTCTCTTCCGCACCGCCTCCTGTGTGCGGCTAAGTGAGCACCTTTCGCCGCCACCAACTGGGGTTGTCGCATGAACAATGGGTGGTGTTGGTGGAGGCGGGGCACATCACCAATTTGTGTGGCGACAGCGGCATGGGCACCAACTGGCTGGTAGGGGCGCTGCACTATGTGCGGGACGTGGCGGTAGAGTCGTGTGTGCCCGATGGCATGCAAGGCACACAACACAATTGGATATTTTCCACTTTCTGTCACTGTTGTATATTAGTTGCAAGAACAAACTCAACCAACATAAACTCCCTCATAGAGATCATTCTTCTAAACATGACCAGTGAAAGACTAATAGATCAAAGAGCATATATGTCTATAAATTATACAGCAAAGAACTCATATGTATCATGAATAAAACATATATATATCTGATCATGAAGTAGCAATTCATCATACGGCAACAGACACATGATAAAGATTATATCAGATGGATCACAATTATGTAGAGCAGCTCATGTGGTCATTGTATTAAAACAGGTCTATCATCCTTGTTAGGGTAAAACTTACTAAATCATAGCTATAATAGAAGTTCGTTATGCATGCGTTAACAGGTGGTTCCTGAATGGTAGAGGCACTGAGCTTTGATCATTAACAATGTGGAGCAACTTCTCATTAAGTGGAGGGAGCTATATGCATGGTAAAGCCTAGTCTTAGCCTGCATATTGAATGATCTCTTTTTGGTTGTCGTCGTATCGATCGAATTATCGTTGCCGGTAAAACTCATCATCATGCATGTACTATGCGCGTGCAACGCCCGCCTATTAGTTTATGAACGAAAATCCTGCAGGTCGACACGCTGGATCGAGTTGGATTGATTGGGTCTCGATTAGATTCGATTCGCGTGTGTAATCCATCCATCAATCTGTCGATAGATCGTCATTGACCACTCGCTTCAATTATTTTTAACTAATCCATCCATCGTAGCTAGCTATATGGTCTTGTAGCAACAACAGCACGTGGTAGATGGGCCGTGCGTGCATCCACGACCGGAAATGGCGTAGTGGCAACACAACAGAACAGATCAGTTACTTGGGATATTTCAAAAAGGAAAAGGAGGGTGCATTAGTAGTAAGTAGGGCCGTTTAGAGGCCAGCGGCAGGACACATCAAGGCCGGAGTGGCCATTAACGGGTCGACACAGCTCGCAATCATCGTTCGTACAGCCAGCCATGACAACTTGTGACTAATCTCATTATTAATTAATTCGCTACGACTAGATTTGCTATAGTACCATTAGTTTGGTGCGTGCATCATGCAGATTAATAAGCTGAGGCTAGTTAAGCCTAGGCTTGATTAGGATGCCTGCCTGCCTACCTGCAAAAGCCTCCCCAGGAAGATTGCTTACCAATAACTCCTGTAGTGTAGTACTGACGGAGAGATTGGTCGAGATCGACTCGGCATGCAAGTAAGCACCAGTCAGATACTACTAAATAAACGCTCTGTGGATACACTAAAAAGGTGAAGAACACACGGGTTAGGGATCAAGACAATGGCTTGACCAGCTCCTAGTGCAACCTGCCCCGTACGTGTTGTTTCAGGGGAACCACGTCCTCTTTTATTAGGGTGGTGGACTTGGGACTTAGACTTGCACGATCGAAAAACGTACGAACGTGTGTGTACGTGCGACGATGGAGCAGCTGTTTCCAACCAATTGCAACGCCGTCGTACATCCTTTGGGCGGCGCGTGTGTGTACCCATCTTGTTTAATCAAGATTTTTCTTCTTCTAACAGTTACTTCTAGTGGTCGTTCTGGGCCTGTCTACTTGTAGGGGTTAGAGAGTGTGGATATGAAGGTCTAATAGGTGGAAGAGGGGAATTCATGTGCTAAATTTCTTATACAAGATAACATCTTTCAGTGGAATCTCTTCGTAATTTTTTCTGAGTGAATATAGTAACCATATGTGTGATGGCTCATTCTTGAGGACAAAAAGAAGCTTCCGTGTGTGGTGGTGCTACCAAATGTGAATGCCAATAAAAATTCACACTTTTTATGGTGTTTTTACCTAATTAGAAGACCCGAGGAGAAGAGTAATCACAACCTTCGATGGAATTGAGGAGAATGCTTTCTTGGGAGAAAAAGGAGAGCCCCCCCCCCCCCCCCCCCCCCCGCCGGATTTTTACTACCCTTTACCGGAATGCGTGTCATTGTTATACTACCATTTTATCCTGACTTATTTGAAAAACTGAACTATATATTGAAAACTGCGATCTCATAGAGTTATGATTGGCTAATACAAACTTTAGCAACTACAATGATCATAACAACCATGTCAATAATAAACAGAGGGTTCTTGTAACTGCTGACTCACTGGCTAAGTTCCCTTCATCTTATTGACATACGTAGGGATATTCGGATCATACACCATTGGTGGAGGATACTAGGATAAGAAATTGTAAAAACTTTAATTGCAAGTTTGAGCTTAGCTGGTTACTTAGAGATGCAAACAAAAATTATCCAACAGTTGTAGGCATAAATTCCATTGAAGAATGGCATTCAGGATTAGCTCTAGCTAGGCTTAAACTTAGGAAGTGAAGCTGAAATGTTGACCGTGCCTTCAAGGAAGAGAAGAAAAGGTTGTCTCAGTAACTTGATGATCTAGATAAATCTTGTTAAAATTTGTCTCAACACAAGCTAAGTTAGGGGTGGCGCTGCTGGGGTGGATATTTTGACTTGAAAAAATGGATCGCAAATTCAGTTGGATGTCCACGCGAAGAAGGCAAAGTTAAATGATTGAAAAGAGCTAAGAGCTTGAATTCTAAAACTATGGGACAATAATGTCATTTTACTTGCTAATATTTTGATATATTCTATATATAGTTTGGATTGTTGGTACACTTAGTTGACCCTAGCATATCTATTTATATATATATAAAGTACTTGACGGGTTAACCAGAAAAAGATAAATATGTTAGAAATTACCACAAAAATCTGAAACATCCGGTCATTGATCTGGTGGACCCTCTATTAATCTACAAAACACGACCCTTAGATCTTCATAAATCAATGTGGACCCACACCATGTTAAAACGTTGTGGACTAGAACTCTTATTTTTTTTAGAATCAGAACTCTTAATTTTAGCATATCAGAAGAGATCTCTTACCAGTTAAAAAAAAGATCTCCTAATTCTGTCACGTCATGTAAAAGATCAGCGCCAGGTAACTTTTTTTTTTTTTGAGAATCCCGGCAGGTACCTTCAAAAGGAAAAAAAAAAACCAGATCAAAAGAGATCTCTAATCACGTAAAAAAAGGGCAGCCGTAGGTACGATCAGAAAAAGATAATAAGAAGGAGCGGTAGGCCAGCCATAGGTACAATCAGAAAAAAATAATAAGGAGGAGCGGTAGCTACAGCGGATCCATGGAGAAGATAAATAGCGTGCATCTTTGGGAGAAGAAAAAAAACAGTTCCATACTGTTTTTTTTTGGATGGAACAGCGCCATACTTAGAATATCCCTACGTTATTCTTAACATGCATGTATAAAGTGGTGGGTCTGAGATGATTTATGGTGACAAATATACACGTACATGTGTTTAAAAAAGCATCTTCCAAAAGAAAATAGCACGGAAAACCTGAAAAAAAAAACTAGATTCTTCAGTCGTCAAAGACAAATTGGACAGGATACGTACAATACTATTTTTTGCATGAGAACAGTGCTTCGGCATGAAAAAATTAGACGTTGGCATGGCAGCTTCTTCCATCGAGTGTGGCTGAGAAACATACAACCCTGTTAGTACTTAGTTGGACAAACTGAGAACATAATGAGACCAAAGTTACACAAATATAGCCGTAGTGTTCAGCAACGTACTATGTAGTCGTTCATGTGAGGTGGTTGTTCATGTGAGGTGGTCGTTCATGTGATTAAGCATATGGATCTACTAGATGAAACAAAGTATAAGAGATAACATACATGGTTTGTGACTAATTAGGCATTAGGAGAATGTGGCATGGCCAATACATTTCTTCAAAATATTGCAAAAATATATTTCCTCATAAAAGATAATCTGCCTTTGATTTGGACTCCCACCTTCCATACGAATTTTAAAACATAAATAATCTGACACAATGTGTCAATTAGAAAACTGAATTGAGTATTGTCGTGCACGACCCTCGATCTATCAAGCATATCATGGAATGAGAGAACCTCGGTCATCAAAGCCTGCGGTCTAAATTTGCATTGTCATCTGCTAATTCCTAGCAACATACCAACACGTCTATGTACCACAACAATGCCAAGATGCTGGGAGTATTATGTGTTGATAATTGATCATGGACTTAAGCCAATGTCCCTTCTACTTTAAAGGTTGGTTAAGACCTAGAATATACCTCTGTGTTTGTGCTTTGTTTCTAAAGTACCTGGAATATGCATCCCGTTATACAACAATACATTTTCATCCTTAGCAAATAAAATCATAATAGTTGGTTAGTAATGATAGGAAACCAAAGGTGATGTGCAAGATTCGAGACATCGCCCTGATGTTCTACCTGGTTTGCTACTAAGGAAGTGTTTTCTGCTTCGGAGCTAATTGAAATGATTTCGAGGGCAAAGAGACGTAGTAAAATCAATGGATAATTTTGAAAATAAATGTTGTAAATATGTTCTCCAAGCAAGCGTGGTCATCCTGTCATATCATACAACAAATACATGTGACAAAGGACATAGGATGTGCAGGTTGAACAACGGTGGAGCGATGAGAGAGTGAAAGGAAATAGATAAAGGCAAATGTGTAAGTGTGTTCCGACATAATCCCTCCATTATTTTATATATATAAGGTGTATTTTTTTTCAAAAGTCAAACGAGTGCATGTTTGACTGAGTTTGTAGAAACATATACCAATATCCACAATAAAAAATTAATACCATTCGATCCATCATGAAAAGTGGTTTCATATTTTATCTATTAGGTATTACAAATGTTGCAGAGTAGATAACACCCATGAACATGTGTCATCAAATGATTTTCTATGCATTAACATTTTATTAAGAACTGTCCAACCAAAGTTATAAGATTACTTTTTAAGAAAAAACAACACACTTAGAAGAAATTTACTTTTTAACAATAGATTCATATACAAAACTAATGATCAGACCTATATATTGGTAATTGAAACAATTTCTAGAATGTGATGCATTTTCAAACGGGTGAGGGAAAGAGAAGAAGAAGACCGAGACAAATAAAACATCATTTTTATTGGGCCAAAAAGTGAACATGGATGGATTCTTTTGTATTTTAATCAATTCCTTTTGTTATTTGATTCAAAATATTACATAAATATTTATATGCTCTATAAGCACCTAGATGAACATTCATATATTTTTCATGGTGATATTATCATCTTACATTATTTCATCATATATATTCTTAACACGTGATATTTATTCTAATTATAAATACACATGACGAGATAGAAAAAGAGAATCAGACTAGGCATCTCACAGTAAAGCAAACACAAAGAAACTAATTTTGTAGACCACATGAATGACAGCTCTTCACAATTGTATGTACCATTATCAAGTTCACCTTATTATAGTGCCAACCCATACATCTTCACAATATATATAAACAACATGGAAGAAGACTTCAACTAGGGTTGGTACGTTGTATGGTCACATCCTTAACCAAGTGAACTACATTCACTACTTTGGTTCACCCTATTTTATTAATATTTTGCACCACATTGATATTAATATTTTCACATCCAATGTCAAGTACAAACTATGGATTCTAATTTGAGTCGTCACTCCAAGTGTCTAATATTTGTACCATATCGAAATATCAGCTAGCTCGATATGTAAAGCTGAATTTTCAAAGGCGTGCAGTATTCTGCATGAATGACACGTAAAAATTATACACTAATATGGTGTTCTTATAAATCATTATTCCGCAATTATAGAATATGATATTTTATTGATATTCACGATGGCTATAGTATAACAAAACCTATAATATGAACCCTACTTTCAACACACTATAGATGGCACCCTCGCAAGTTCTTTGTAACTACAAACAATGAGATTTTATATTCACAATTGATTTCAGTTATTCTCTACACAAACGAATAGTAAACTCTCATTATGAACTTTCTAAATTTCTAGCCCGCGCATCGAGCGGGCCACTCTGCTAGTTATCCTTAAAAATAATTCAACTAGTTTAACCATGTGTTAGAATTAAGCCAAATCTGCAACTATTTTAAAATTTGTATTCACCCCATCCTCTAGGGAACATCTAGAGTTCCTTTCAACATGAATTAAGTCATGGATCATAGTCTTGGGAAGTTGTGTCGGTGTGTAGGATGGTGGCGACCACTCAGATGTAGGGTTCATGGAAGAACGATGGCTGACCCGTAGCTTGCAAATTCAAGGACACAAAGTGATGGTAGTAATCTACGTCGGAGCTCCGTCGACTACGTACAGATGGACGAACTCGAGGAGAATCGGAGCCCGGAGGACAAACTCAAAGAAGAAGCGCCGCCATCAGCCCTATTGCCGCATCTGCGAGGACTAAAAAACACTAACCTAAACTACTAGCCGGAGTGAAGGCACCGAGACTCTCCTCCTGCCATCGGCCACCGTGTGCTGCAGTCAGAGGGGAGCCAAATCCACGGGCTCGCTGGCGATGTCTGGAGGGGAGAGTTTACCCTAGCCGTCAAGGGTTAGGGGAGGAACGAGAGGTTCTAGTCGTGAGATCGTTCAGCGGATCTTAACATTGGATTGACGGTTTTGAGTGATCAGTGAGTGCTTTGAAATTCCTACACAACCAAGAGTAAGAACAAAAAAACCACCAAAAGGCATTAACATCGATATCAATCTATGAACATTTTAGTTGGAAGGAATAATTCTCTCTGTTGATTTACTGTTACAGATTACATGCCATATATACAGGAGATGGAGGCGATCGCCCCTACAATGTAGGCACGCGGGCCTGGGTGTCGTGGATCCTATCTACAAGGACATGCACAGCTAGTGTAACGTTACAACACAATTCAACACCCCCCCTCAGCCGGAACTCCATGCACATGGACGTTGAGGCTGGATCTGAATTCATGAAAAACAGGCGACGACAGCCCTTTGGTGAACACATCAGCAAACTATGAGGTCGACGGAACATGCAACACACAAGCCTCTCCCAAGGCGACACGATCACGCACGAAATGAAGACCAATCTTGATGTGCTCGGTGCGTTGATGCTGGACTTGTTGGGGAACGTAATAATTTCAAAAAAATTCCTACGCACACGCAAGATCATGGTGATGCATAGCAACGAGAGGGGAGAGTGTTGTCCACGTACCCTCGTAGACCGAAAGAGGAAGCGTTAGCACAACGCGGTTGATGTAGTCGTACGTCTTCACGATCCGACCGATCAAGTACCGAACGCACGGCACCTCCGAGTTCAGCACACGTTCAGCCCGATGACGTCCCTCGAACTCCGATCCAGCCGAGTGTTGAGGGAGAGTTTCGTCAGCACGACGGCGTGGTGACGATGATGTTCTACCGACGTAGGGCTTCGCCTAAGCACCGCTACAGTATTATCGAGGTGGACTATGGTGGAGGGGGGCACCGCACACGGCTAAAAGATCAAACGATCAATTGTTGTGTGTCTAGGGTGCCCCCCTGCCCCTGTATATAAAGGAGCAAGGGGGGGAGGTGCGGCCGGCCAGGAGGGGCGCGCCAGGTGGAGTCCTACTCCCACCGGGAGTAGGATTCCTCCCTTTTCCTAGTTGGATTAGGAGTGGAGGGGGAAAGAGGAGGGAGAGAGGAAGGAAAGGGGGGCGCCGCCCCGCTCTCCTTGTCCTATTCGGACTAGGGGGGAGGGGCGCGCAGCCCTGCCCTGGCCGCCTCTCCTCTTCTCCACAAAGGCCCACTATGGCCCATTAAGCCCCCGGGGGGTTCCGGTAACCCCTCGGTACTCCGGTAAAATCCCGATTTCACCCGGAACACTTCCCATATCCAAATATAGGCTTCCAATATATCAATCTTCATGTCTCGACCATTTCGAGACTCCTCGTCATGTTCGTGATCACATCCGGGACTCCGAACAACCTTCGGTACATCAAAACATATAAACTCATAATATAACTGTCATCGAAACGTTAAGCGTGCGGACCCTACGGGTTCGAGAACTATGTAGACATGACCGAGACACGTCTCCGGTCAATAACCAATAGCGGAACCTGGATGCTCATATTGGCTCCCACATATTCAACGAAGATCTTTATCGGTCAGACCGCATAACAACATACGTTGTTCCCTTTGTCATCGGTATGTTACTTGCCCGAGATTCGATCGTCGGTATCTCAATACCTAGTTCAATCTCGTTATCGGCAAGTCTCTTTACTCGTTTCGTAATACATCATCCCGCAACCCAACAAGTACCTTCGGAGACACCTGTAGAGCACCTTTATAATCACCCAGTTACGTTGTGACATTTGGTAGCACACAAAGTGTTCCTCCGGTAAATGGGAGTTGCATAATCTCATAGTCATAGGAACATGTATAAGTCATGAAGAAAGCAATAGCAACATACTAAACGATCGAGTGCTAAGCTAACGGAATGGGTCAAGTCAATCACATCATTCTCCTAATGATGTGATCCCGTTAATAAATGACAACTCATGTCTATTACGAAACATAACCATCTTTGATCAACAAGCTAGTCAAGTAGAGGCATACTAGTGACACTCTGTTTGTCTATGTATTCACACAAGTATTATGTTTCCGGTTAATACAATTCTAGCATTAATAATAAACATTTATCATGATATAAGGAAATAAATAATAACTTTATTATTGCCTCTAGGGCATATTTCCTTCAGGGCTGGGTTGCATGCAAGGTAAGATGCGCTGACGTTGTCACAATAGACCACAGTGGCCCGCTGCAGTGGGCACTGGAGTTCGCGGAGGAGCTATCGCAACCAAGAAGACTCGGCAATGCAGTTGGCCACACCTCTGTACTCTGCCTCTGCACTGAAATGTGAGACAGTCGATTGGCGCTTAGATGACCAAGAGATGAGGTTGGACCCGAGGAAGATACAAAAGCCTGACGTGGACTTCCGTGTGTCCGGGCACCCTGCCCAATCGGCGTCAGTGTAGGCAATGAGATCCATGGAAGAGGACTTGTAGAACTGAAGCCCGTAATGTGAAGTACCTTTGCGAATACTGAAGAATCCGCTGGATGAGCTGCATGTGGGTGTCGGGAGGCGCATGCATGAATAAACACTTGTACCGCATATGATGTGTCCGGACGGGTTAAGGTGAGGTACTGTAGTGCTCCAGCAAGACTGCAATAGTAGGTGGGATTGGAGAGGAGGTTGCCAGCAGCAAGAGGGAGCTTTGAGCTGGTGTCAATGGGTCTAGATACTGGTTTGCAGTTCAAGATGTTTGCGCACCCTAAGATTTCAAGGGTATATTGCTGCTGACAAAGAAAGAGGCCGGAATGGTTGGGTGTAACATTGATGCCGAGAAAATTGTGTAGGGGACCCAAGTTCGACATGGAGAACTCAGATTTGAGGGATGAAATGATATGGTGGAGTGTAAGCGTGGTCGACATAAACGAGCAAATAAGCCAAAGACATACCACATTGAAGGATGAACAGTGAGGTGACACTCTTGGAGGCACAAAATCCAATGGACAGCAAGAAGGACTTGAAGCGAAGAAACCATGTACTTGGTGCTTGCTTGAGGCCATATAGTGACTTGTGGAGGTGGCAAACATGATCGGGATGAGTAGAATCCACAAACCCGGCCGGCTGAGAGCAATACACTATTTCATTGAGATCACCCTGAAGAAACACATTTTTGACATCCATTTGATGAATAGGCCAGGACTTGGATGTAGTAAGACTCAAGACCACCCGAATTGTATAGCCAGCTTAACTACAGGACTGAACGTGTCCTCATAATCCACACCTTCACGTTGAGTGAAACCACGCACGACCCAACGAGCCTTGTAATGTGCTAAGGAGCCATCCATGTTGAACTTATGCCGAAAAATCCATTTCCCCGTGACCACATTCACACCTGCAGGTTTAGGCACCAAAGACCAAGTATAGTTGTTCATTAAAGCATTGTATTCATCTAGCATTGCTTGTCGCCAATTTGGGTCTCTGAGGTCTGATTTATAGGTTGGTGGAATGGGTGAAATAGTGGTAGGAGTGGTGTGGGCGAGAAAAAGTCTTTTAGGAATGCAAAAACCTGATTTGGAGCGAGTGGACATTTTGTGTCTATTCTTGTGGTGGTGCATTGGCTATAGCACGTTGTGGGGGGCGGCGGGGAGGCGTGCATGGCGCCGAGGAGTTCGAGGTGGATGCGGGGGGGGGGGGGGCTAATGGCAGGATGGGCAGAACGGTCAGGCTGGCGAAGGGAGGAGGCTGCGGTCACAGGTGGGCTGGCCGACGCGGCAGGCGCGGAAGGAGGCGATTGGGTGGAGGGTGATGCGGTCTGGGTGGTGGTAGGTCCGGACTCAGTGGAAGGCATGCAACCAGTGCGGGAAGCCCACGTGGGGGAGCCAGGGAGGTGGGGGAGTTGTGACAAGAGTGGACAGGCGTGCAGGACGAGGTGGGGCCAGGCGGGGGATCCGAGGGAAGGGCGTCCGGACGGATTGGGTGAGGTCCATACGAGGTTGCCGGATTGGGCGGATCGGGGTTGTGGGGGGTAGGTGGGATACGGGCGACAGGATTTTCTGTGGACGTAAGGTTTGGAGGTGGCGTGTATAGAAAGCAGGTTTCATCCAAAATGACATGTCTGGAGACAATGACGCGGCGGAAGGCGAGGTCAAAGCACTTGTATCCCTTGTGTTCGAGAGGATAACCTAAGAATATGCAACGAATGGAATGAGGGAATAATTTGTGATCCATAGTGGCGGAAGTGTGTGGGAAGGAGAGGCAACCGAATACACGGAGATGCTCGTACGTGGGATGGGTGCCATGAAGAAGATAGTAGGGTGTGCTGTGGGCAATGGTGCGTGATGGACGGCGGTTGAGAAGATATGTCGCTGTGTGGAGAGCTTCTACCCAAAATGGTGGAGTAAGATTAGCTTGAAAGAGAAGGGTGCGTACAATGTCATTTGTAGTACGAATGAGGCGTTCAACCTTGCGTTTTGGGGAGACGTATGGGGGCAAGAGAAGCGATAGGCAATGCCGTTAGAAGAGAAGAACATGTGGAGGGTGGAGTTGATGAATTCGCCGCCATTGTCACATTGCACGGCTTTGATGAGGACGTTGTTGTTGGAAATATGCCCTAGAGGCAATAATAAAATGATTATTATTGTATTTCCTTGTTCATGATAATTGTCTGTTGTTCATGCTATAATTGTATTAACTGGAAACCGTAATACATGTGTGAATACATAGACCACAACATGTCCCTAGTAAGCCTCTAGTTGACTAGCTCGTTGATCAATAGATGGTTATGGTTTCCTGACCATGGACATTGGATGCCATTGATAACGGGATCACATCATTAGAAGAATGATGTGATGGACAAGACCCAATCCTAAGCATAGCACAAGATGGTGTAGTTCGTTTGCTAGAGCTTTTCTAATGTCAAGTATCATTTCCTTAGACCATGAGATTGTGCAACTCCCGGATACCGTAGCAATGCTTTGGGTGTACCAAACGTCACAACGTAACTGGGTGGCTATAAAGGTGCACTACAGGTATCTCCGAAAGTGCCTGTTGGGTTGGCACGAATCGAGACTGGGATTTGTCACTCTGTATGACGGAGAGGTATCTCTGGGCCCACTCGGTAATGCATCATCATAATGAGCTCAATGTGACTAAGGAGTTAGCCACGGGATCATGCGTTACGGTACGAGTAAAGTGACTTGCCGGTAACGAGATTAAACAAGGTATTGGGATACCGACGATCGAATCTCGGGCAAGTAACGTAATGATTGACAAAGGGAATTGTATACGGGATTGATTGAATCCTCGACATCGTGGTTCATCCGATGAGATCATCGTGGAACATGTGGGAGCCAACATGGGTATCCAGATCCCGCTGTTGGTTATTGACCGGAGAGTCGTCTCGGTCATGTCTGAATGTCTCCCGAACCCGTAGGGTCTACACACTTAAGGTTCGGTGACGCTAGGGTTGTAGAGATATTAGTATGCGGAAATCCGGAAGTCGTTCGGAGTCCCGGATGAGATCCCGGACGTCACGAGGAGTTCCGGAATGGTCCGGAGGTAAAGATTTATATATGGGAAGTCCTATTTTGGCCACCGGAAAATGTTCGGGATTTTTCGGTATTGTACCGGGAAGGTTCTAGAAGGTTCCGAAGTGGGGCCCACCTGCATGGGGGGACCCACATGAACGTGGGTAGTGGGGGCAAGGCCCCACACCCCTGATCAAGGCGCACCAAGATCCCACCTTAGAAGGAATAAGATCATATCCCGAAGGGATAAGATCAAGATCCCTAAAAAAGGGGGATAACAATCGGTGGGGAAGGGAAATGATGGGATTCTTTCCCCCACCTTTGCCAACGCCCCAATGGACTTGGAGGGCAAGAAACCAGCCCCCTCCACCCCTATATATAGTGGGGAGGCACATGGGAGCAGCACCCCAAGCCCTGGCGCCTCCCTCTCCCTCCCGTGACACATCTCCCTCCTCCCGCAGCGCTTGGCGAAGCCCTATTGGAATCCCGCTACTTCCACCACCACGCCCTGTCCTAATTATTGCTACGTTCTCCAACAGTTGTATTGGGTGTGGACAAAGGGAAAAAACGTTGCAGAATGGTAGAGGTGTCGGACTTGTTACGCATGGGGAACGACCACGAGTAGTGATTAAAATCATCTAACACAATAAGATAATATTGGAAACCAGAGAAAGTTACAACAGGTGATATCCACAAGTCACAATGTATAAGATCAAATGGTGCAAAAGCTCGACTAACGGAAGAAGAAAAAGGGAGACGAGGTTGGGGGGGGGGGGGGGGGCAAGTTGGCAAGCACTACAGGGTGTGTGGGCAGCCTTATTACAATCAGGTAGAAACTCCTTAGCTAAAGTGGAAAGAGAGTGGGCGCCGGGGTTTCTGAGGCGACGATGCCATAAGTCCGAAGAGCTGGTGGCGAGGAGGGCGGACGCCAGTGACGAGTTATTGCCAACGAAGGGGTAGAGGTCGCCATTGCTAATGGAGATCATGAGAACCCTCCGTGTTCGAAGATGCTTCACAAGAAAACCACAAGGGTAAAACTCAACGGAAACAACATTATCTTTCGTGAATTTACGAACAGATATAAGGCTAATGACAACATTAGGTGAGACTAGAACATCAGTAAGGTGGAAATCGTGAGGGGCAAGTGTAGCGGAGCCAGTAGCCGTGATGGGGAGATGTTGGCCATTGCCGACAAGTATGCTAGACGGTACATGTTTTAAGGAAGAACTAGACAAGGTGAGGATACCTTGGTTGCCGGTGACGTAAGAAGAGGCACCACTGTCGAGGTACCATTCCGGTGAGGGGTTAGCGGGGAAGCCACCGTTGCTGTACGCGGCGTTTAACATGGCGAGGTGCTCCCAAGAGGGTGGAGGAGCTTGGTGGTACGGTGAAGGCAGGGGCGGCGGCGGCTGGTAGGCATAAGCATGAGCACCGGGACGAGGACCGAGGACCCTGGCAGCGAGGGGAAGGGAGCGCCATGCCATATGTGGCGAAGTAGCCCGTGAACGGAGAGGGCGGAGGCTGGGAGGGTTGGCCTCGGCCGTGGCCCACGCCCACGTCTGCAGTCACCGCCGTCACTGTCGCGGTCACCGCGAGCAAGGGTGTGCTGAGGCGGAGCAAACGAGCGATCGGAGCCGCGGTCAGGAGTGCGATCCCCGCGATCACCCTGCGAGCGGCCGCCAGAAGAGCAAGCAGCCGTGCCACCAGAAGAGTCGCCGCCAGGGAGGGCGAACGCCGAGGCGCTCTCCTCGGCAGTGCGCTGCGCCATCGATTATTTGGCCAGGACGACACATGAGAGCATGGTGTCTAAGGCCATGCCCTGGTCACCAAGGACGACACGGATTGTGTCGAGGCGCTTGTCCAGGCCGTGGAGAGACTGGGTGGTGAGGTCCACCTCGGTGACGGCATGGTCGATGTCGGCGAGGCCGTCGGTGAGGAGCTTCATGCGACGAGTGTACTCAGTGACAGAGAGATCGCCCTGCTTGAGATTGCGGTACTAGCGATTAAGGATCATGAAACGAGCAACCCGATTTGCAAGGAAGAAGTCTTTGATTTTGGTCCGGATGGCGCCGACGATATGGTCGACGAGGGGATCCGCGAGAGTGGCGTAGATCCAGAGCGCGACGTGAGCATCCAGCTCAAGGTGCCGGGCGTCGGCATTAGGGGTTGGTAGGTGTTTGATGAGAAAGGTGACCCCGTACCAGACAAGGACCATGAGAAAGAAAGATTTCCATTTGTGATAGTTGTGATCGGCAGGATTCAGAAGGAACTTGATGTGGTTCGTAATGTGATCATTGAAGATCGGGTGGCGGGGAGCAGGCACCGAGGGCGCCGGGGCAGAAGAGGAAAACAGTGGGGCGAACTAGGAACCAGATGTGCCGGAGGTGCTATGGAGGAGAGGAGGAGTGGTGCTGGAGAGGGAGGGCGGCGCGGTGGCGACGGAGGTGGCCAAGGCGGTGGCCGCAGCGGGCGCCATGGAGGAAGAGAGGGAGCTCGGCGAGGTTGCGGAGCTGGAGACGCCGGAGGAAGGAGAGCCGAGGTTGGTCATGGGCATGGTAACTGATACCAAGTTGGAAGGAATAATTCTCTCTGTTGATTTACTGTTACAGATTACATGCCATATATACAGGAGATGGAGGCGATCGCCCCTACAATGTAGGCACGCAGGCCTGGGCGTCGTGGATCCTATCTACAAGGACATGCACAGCTAGTGTAACGTTACAACACAGTTCAACAATTTTAACAGGTCAGACTGTGTGCAATCGAGTGCAATAAATATCTTTTTGCCAGGATAGAATTGTGTCTATTCTGATTGAAGGTCCTTGCTGTTTCCTTTTTCCTTTGCAGGCAGGTCCCCGTTTGGATGATATGAGGCCAATCATACTGTTGAAATTCAACCAACAATAAATCCCAAGGCCCATCACGGGCCAGGTAAGAGTAGGGCCCTGTAATAGGATGTAACAATGCAGTTGCTGGGTCCATTTTGGTGTTTTCGAGATGTAGAATTGGTTCAGTACTGTACATTCATCATCTCTGGTCAATCAGGTACATATATCCAGGCATATTGTGGTTCCAATCGTTCGAGGAAGACCCTCCTTGGCATCAATGGAACTCGTATACTGTAGGGAGAAAGGGACCATATGCTCTCATTCTTTCAGCAACCATTAAACTGTCTCCGATACTAGAATCGTGAAGGACACACTTAATTAGGTGCCGACAATCAAAGTGATGCCTTTGGGTCCGAAAATTTACTTTTGATTAGTCTGAAATCTCCAACTTAATCGAGTTCTAGTACGATCGGGCGTGAAATCTACCTATTTGATTATTCTCTGCAAGATTACCAATAACACAGAGACTAACAAAAGTTTCATTATTTTTCACTTAACTAGCAAGTCTGTATCATTTGAAATGTAATATTTTCTTTCCCCTTTTACTACTTTATTTATTGCACCCAAAGCCAGGTCAAGTATATACCTACCTCTCTTTTTGAAAAGAAGAATATATTAATATAGCGAAGATACCAATTACACCTAGTCTCTGCACCTATAAGATGTCGCAAAGACATCCCGGATGCTCACAACCAAAGGAAAAAAATAAAAATAAAAGAAAAAACAAAGGTCCCACCACAGTGATCGATTGCTCCCTGCAGCCCTAGACAAACCACCACCAAATACAACACCAAAAAAATATAAAAGGTCTCCAAAAGCAACGCCTTCAAGAAGAAAACAATGCACAAGCGTCGTCGTTGCCCAATCCAAGAAATTAGGTTTTCAGCCTGGAGACGTATACCTACCTCTCTTATGTGTAAAAGTATAGATCAACTCCTCGTAAAAAACAAACAAAGAAAGAAAGAAAGAAAAGGTATAGATCAACTACGGTTTTGCTACTTCTCGAGCAACCGGGAAATTATTATTTCTATGTTCCATCTAACCTAAACAGTGAAATGCAAACTGTAAACCAAATTGAGAATCATGCAAATACCAAAGGATACAAAGAACGAACTATTTCTAAGTCAACTGAGAAATGATCACACCCGTTCAACGTCATATACCTACCAGTCCCAAAGAAAGTACAGGGTCAAGTATATATATAGTACCAAGATAAAGCAAAAGGAGACAATCTAGGTACTATGCATATAAATGCATGGGACATTAATTATTGTTTGTCCACCAAAAGGAAGCTTCTATGACGCTAATAAATTAAAATGAAATATACTAGCATTTGGTAGGTATATGTCACTCTTTTACCTACAATTTTGATGCTCTCTTACATGCAAATCACAGACCCTTTGCAGAGGATATCCGATACTTTCTTTACGATGTTTTCATGCTACCTAAAAAAGTACAATAAAATATGAACTTTTTACAACATCGACACAATATGACTTTAGTACTCCCATGACCCAAATTTATTTCAAAACTTTATACACTTTAATAAGACACAAATTAAAAGGGAAAATGGTACTACTTATAGTCAGATTGATCCTTTCCGTGTCATGATATGTGACGAATTTGGTGTTGAAATTTTACAGCATGGTACGTGCATCCTGTATAACAAGATTGTCAATTTTTTAAATAAAATACTACTACTATTATTATGTTTTTGTTGTTATTAGGTGGTACATTAGAGGCACCACAAAAAGAGCAACCACGGGATATTTTCTCGCACACTTTGGCTGAGTGTCTAAATTCTACGTCAGCTCCGGGTGAATTCATCACTACCTCCACCATGCATGGCACTATCACCAAATCCCCTCGTCCATCTATCCATGCATATAATACCATTATAGAGGCAGAATAATTTGCTCCCGGTGAGCGCATGAAGAGGGCACACATATGCGTGCGTCACCAGCTAATAATTTTCTCACGCCGGTTGCGCGAGTGCGTGCGTGACACACGTGTGATCGAGAGGCTCATGAATATTCCGCCTGGGGAGCGGTAAATACAAATTAACTACAAGGCCAGACAGAGAGAGCTAAAAGTTGTCGACAAGAGACAAAATCAAGATCGCCCGAGATTTCTACACCATCATTTGACCGCGACAAGGCGTTAAAAGTATGATCGTACGTGTGGCACGAGGCTGTACAATATTTCAACATGAGAGGTAACGGGAGCCAGAAAAGTAGTGCCTGATGGTCCGACTTCACATCGAGCTCTCCCCCTTTTTTTCCCTTCTCGAACTTGCATCGAATACCGACACAAGAAACAGCTGGTGAAAGCCAAAAACCATGCGCCTTTTGGTTTCCCAACAGTTTTCCTCTTGTCGCCACACACGATCGGGATCGGGACAACGATCCGTCGATCTCCATCGATCCGTCCATGGCACGCACACGCATGATGTTAATTTGTTGATCCGTCGGCCTCTATCCCGTGCCCAATGGCATGCACGCCCTCAAAATTATTGGAGATCTGTCAATCCATCGCAATACTGCACACAGTTATCACATTTTTTATGGTTGATTCTTTTTCACTGTTAAAACTTACGCTCTTTTCATAGGTTTTTTGTCGACACCTCCATCCGTGTCTAATGGGATGCAAACCCTAAAAATTATTGGAGCGCATAATGTTAATTTGTCAACAATAGCAATCACATTTTCATGATTTTTTTCACAGGTAAATCTTGCGATATATTTATAGTTTGTGACACCTCCATCCATGTCCAATGGCATGCACGCCCTCAAAATTATTGGAGCACATGATGTTAATCTGTCAATCGATCGCACACAGTTATCACATCTTCATGGTTGATTTTTTTTCATGGTTAAAACTTACGCCCTTTTCATAGTTTGTTTGTGGACACCTCCATCTGTATCCAATGGGATGCAAACCCTAAAATTATTGGAGCGCATAATGTTAATTTGTCAACAATAGCAATAGTGCACATAATGATCACATTTTCATTGGGTTTTTTTTCATTGGTAAAACTTGCGATATATTCATAGTTTGTGGACACCTCCATCCGTGTCCAATGGCATGCCCACCCTAAAAATTACTGGAACGCATGATGTTACTTTGTCGATCGATTAATCGATCACAATAATGCACACACACGATGATCACACCTTTATGGTTGATTGAAAGGCTTTCATAGTATATACCATGTATATAAGCTATAGGTACACTGTGATGATTAATTAACAATACATATATCCCACATATATTTACTCTGCTCTCCTACCACACGCGGTCCTTTCTCAACCCTGTAATTTGATCCTTCACGTCAGGATCAGCTCCGGTCCCTTGAGTCTCACTCTCACGTCTCTTTGATTGTCTCCTCCCTAGCTAGGAATTATTCACGTACGTACGTACGTACAATACCGGCCATGCACGCACGCATGCATGTAGTACGTAGAGAGGTCGATCGGTCGAGTTAGTGCTACTAGTGCGCGTACGTGCATGCATGCGGCATGACGTGCGTCCCGCGCACTAGAAACACTTTTGACAATTGATTAATTAACCACCGCCATACGTTTTCAATTCATCGTCGTCAAGTCCGCGTGGAGGGACGACACCGACCGCGCCAGGCTCCACAGGTCGCCGTCCCCGGTGCCGGCGACGGTGGCGCCGCCGTGCCCGTCCACGAAGAAGGACGCCATGCTGCTGTTCTTGTTGGCGGACGCGACGTCGTCGGAGAGGCCGTTCAGCTCGTACGAGGCCGCGAGCCGGTCGAGCGAGTCCCAGTCTGTGCCGATGTTGTTGTTCCCTGAACCACCGCCGCCGCCACCGTACTCGGTTGCCGGCGGCTGGAGGAGCCCGCCGGAGACGACGTGCTCGAGCGGCGGGAGCTTCATGAACCTCTCGTACAGGGACCCGTTCGGGCAGGCGGTGTTGTTGATCAGATGGTCCAGCGCCGAGCCGGCGGCAGGCTTGGTCTCCTGCTTGCACGGCGTCGTGGGGGAGCGGCCATGCATGTAGTGGTTGAGGATGTGGTCGAGCGCGTCGTCGCTGGCGGAGTAGTGCAGCAGCTGGTGCTGCTGGTCCTGCTGCTGCGCCGCCTTGATGTGGTTGCTGATGGTGGTCACCGTGGACGAGCAGTTGCTCTGGCTGCGCTCCATGGGGGCGGCGCCGGCCAGCTTGCTGGACGCCGCTCCGCCGCCGCCGTTCTGGCCTTGGTTCACGAGGATGTTCTTCTTCTTGAACACCCTGCAGATGACCCATCCGTCCTCCTGCGCCGACGACTGGTCCCCGGCCACGGGACGAATCTGCTCAGACGCACAATAATTCGGATGAGATCGATAATATTGGGCCGGCGGTACGTTTGTACTAGAGGAGCACACAAGTCAATCGACTAATCAAGTGCGTGGAGAAATGCTTAAACGTCACATGCATGCAATTATTTGTGGTAATTTAGGTTAGTCTAGACTCTAGTCTGTGTCAAGCTCATGCAATCGTGTTGCAGAATTTTCATTTAAGAAAAAGGGCACCTAGTTAATTAGGCCGGCCACTTAAGAAAGAGTAGTAAGTTTTATCGTCGCAGTTCCATTTGCCGAGATTAATCAAAGAAGTAGAGGTAGCCATGCCCATGCCTACACTAGGATTGATCGGAGATCATATGGAAGAGATTAATTTCCCTCTGCAAGCATGTCACACCACACTACACATCCATGAACCAGCTAAGTAATACAAAAGAAAAGAAGAAGCTAGGGTATGTGTTGACCTATAGAAAGAACACAAGGAAGAAAAGAAGAAGCTAGTGTGTGTTTGTGTTGAATAATCAGCAACGGCACGAACTAGTCACTCAATTATGTGCCTGCCTGCGGCAGATGAGATGAGATCCATGATCCATGGGCACGAAAAGACTAGCTAGCCTTTGCCGATCCATCCAGCTCAAAGGGCACATATCTCCAATGCATGCATGCCCGGTCCATCCATCCATCCATGTCCTGATGTCCATGTGTAGCAGTGCTAGCCTTTGACCTCCGAAAAGAAGCGTACTACGTCTGTTTGTCCGTCTGCTTGTCTCCGCGTGCAAAGCACAGGTCCACTATCCCATTCCAACCTCCCCAACTCGTATAGCATATCAAGTACGGTACCACGTACGTGTGGGCGTGTCAGGGGTTAGGTCCGGAGAAGGAACACGTACGCGTGTGTGGTGTGGGACGGCGATCCTGCTGGTGCAGACCAAGATACTCTCCTCCGGCCGGCAGCCATGGCCCCATGCGAGAGGCGAGACGACCGGCCCGGCCGCGTGCACGCACCTAACCGATGAGTGATCAGATCGCTGTGGCTGGCATTTCGTTTCGCACATGACTGACTGACCCCGGCCCGGGCTGGTCTAGCTACAGTGAAGCTTCGTTCCTTCACGAGCACTGAACCTACTACCACCCACTTCCCCTTTCCGTGACGGCGACCCCTCGAAAGGAAATGCCAGCTCCCACTCGCTAGTCGCAATTATTAATTGTTAAACCATGCATCATGTCATGCGTGTCCCCATTCCCAACCACCACCCGGAGATAATCGTCACCAGACCTTGTCGATCTCGTCTACAGTCGCATATCGGCCACGTGTACATACACGTACGTTCTACGTACGTACATTAAACGCGCATGCAGTGCGCCACCAGCGATCTATCCCCATCCCTGTCGCCCGGCCGGCCGGCCGCCGTGCATGCGGTTCAACGTACTACAGTATGGTACAGTGTGGACTGTACTTGGGAGAGTACGTACCGGGGACGATGAGGTGCCGGAGTAGTAGGTGCCGGCGTCCCCGGCAGCGGCGGGGTTGTTGGTGGCGGGGGTGGGGGTGGGGACGGCGTCGTCGAGGCGGTACTCGTGCATGATCCAGTCGGACTTGTGGCCGTGTGGGGCGCGGCCCTTGTAGAAGACGAGCGTCTTGCGCATGCCGATGCGGCCGGACCCGGCGGCGGAGTAGATGGCCTTGTCCCGGCCGGTGGCCTTCCAGAACCCGGCGGCGGTGGCGCGGTTGGTGCGCGTCCCCGTGGGGTACTTCTTGTCCTTGTGGCTGAACAGGTACCAGTCGTTCTGCGGGCCAGTGCCGATCCGGCAGCGCTCTGCGTTGTTTCCCATGGCCAGTTAGTTCACCATGAGTACGTACGTAGATGCGAGCTAGCATTGTGTAGGGAGAGTGTAAGATCAAACCTTGGATGTCCCATGGCTCGAGCTTGTTGAGGTCGACGTCGGGGATGACGTCGAGGTCGATGCGCTGCGAGGCCACCTTCTTGGCGAGGTAGTAGGTGAGCAGCTCCTCCTCCGTGGGGTGGAACCGGAACCCCGGCGGCACCACCGACTGCCCGTTCACGGAGATGCTCATGATCCCTTCCTTTCCCTTTGTGCGTGCTGTGCTGTAGTGGTGTTCAGTTAAGGCGATGGGTCGGGAACAAGAGGATGAACAAGACACTGCTGTAGCCGGAGTCCAATGCTCCACCTAGCTACAGCCTACAACTAGCCACCATTGATGAAACGAAACGGGAATTGAAGGAGATAGATCGAAGGAGGAGGGAGCAGGAGGGAGACGATGGAGTCTAGTCGAGGGGAATGAAGTTGTTGCCGGTGATGGGGTACAAGGAAACAATGGCAACGGACGGGGGGCGGTTATATATAGCCACTGATCGAGCGCTCACACACTGCAGTGCCCGGCCACAGCCCCTTCCAGCTGCGGCCAAGCTAGCTAGCTAGTACTAGGCTAGTAGTGGGATTAGTTTCGTTGGTCTGATAGGAGGTACGTTAGGGAAGTGGCACCAACCTTGAGAGGGAAACGCCAAGGCGACGGTGGCCCCCGCCGGCCACAGCAATGGAAGGGAAAGCTGGGAGGAGGGAGGAGGAAGATGGGATTGGAAAGGGTGCGCGGAAGAGGGCCGGGAAAGGAGAGGGGCCAACATCGGGAGCCATGACACGCGACCTTAAAAATCTCCACGAAAACCACACCCCAAACCGAACTGATCCCCTCCGCGTCACCGCCCGCTCTCCCAGTCCCGGGTAAAATCATCAGGCACCATATGCCATGGCATGGCCACCGTAACCACCACTGCAACTACCGCAACAGCACTAACAGCATCCTCGATCAGCGACAGCAACGGTGTCGACGATCTCTCCCTGCTTCTTTTCGTCCATGTTCATGCGTGACACTGTCATAAATTACAAGAGGAAATTAAGCCGCAGAAAGTAAAAGATATGGGTGTGCCAGCCGTTTCTCTCTTTTTGTTCATGTTCATGCGTGATGTTGTGATAAATTAAGAGGAAATTAAGCCGGGAAGGTGGTAAAAGTGGCATTGCTCAATTTCGGTTGGAGGACGGGAGCAGTACTAGATGGCTAGCTTTGCCAGCCGACGATCCATCCATGGCTGGCTATTGGAGGGAGGAAAGCCCAAAGCAATGGAGCAGCTTTCTTGACTTCTCTGGTAAACCGATAAAGAAATGTGTGCGAGCGGATGATTCTGCAGCTCAGTTGTAGTGTTCGATCCTGTGCAAATCTGCCTCCCGCTTTTTCCCCCTGCAGGGGCCAAGAGCGGAGATGGAGACTAGAAATTGATAGAAATAATTGCCTTTGAAAATTATCCATCGCCCAAGTCGTCACAGGAGAACAACGGCTGCTGACTTTGATATTTGATGAAGCTATACTATAACTATGCAAGCCGCACCTAATTCATTGACCCTAACAAGCTATACCATAACTATATCTTCTGTTAAATAATGATGATGAATCGACAACTCATTCCGTATACTATGCTAGTAACTAGTAACAACTGCGCAGAGTAGTACGTGTACATCTGTTATGAATCGACAACTCATTCCGTATTCTTACTATATATGCCACATATTTTGCACGCCAGGCAATTATTTAGTCAACACGTTTTTATGACACCACCTGCTGGAAACTCTGCGCCTCTGTTTGGAACCTGCTCCCCAAGCTACAAAGCGCAATTCTTTTGGCATTGTGGTTTGGACGACCTTGTTTGAAATAGTTGAGTGATTGCCTTGTTCGCGGTCCAAAGATACATTTGGGCGCCCAACGGCGGGCTTGACAACACTACCTGGAAAACGCGTCTCATTCCCCGATCGCCACTCAACACTGACAGGTAGACCAAAACCAGTCAGTAGTAACACTTGCTGCTCACAGGCAGGCGGGGTGACTTTAATGAACTGTTTGGTTCTAGCGAAAAGAAGTGTTCACTGGCGAATCGAAAATGGTTTCGACTTTTGTTACCGCGAAACAGTAGGAATTTCTTTCTAAAAAAATTGGGTATAAGTATGCATAGAGTAGAACAAGAAAAGAAGATGAACCCTCGCCATTGAGTTAGTGGAAGGCTCTAACCCAGCGGCTAAACCCCACGCACATGACTCTTTCAGTTGGCCCCATGTAAAGTGTGATTAAGCTTCCTCAATTATTAGCATCTCTAGACTATTCCTTAAAACGCTTTAACTCATTAAAATTTTATGTTGTGAGGATTTAACCGTGCCTAGCCGAACCCCAATTTGGTTAACACCTCCAAATTTTGCGGAGTTATGTTAAAAAAAAAAAACCCTGCTCCACCTCCTTGTTTTTAAGCGCCCGCAAATGATTCTCATGAAAAAAGAATCCTTCCCCTCCTCTCCACATGCGATGGCACCACTCCGGCCTCCGTCGTTGCATGCCACCGCCTCCACATTGGATGCCCCGCTCGCCGTCGGATTGGACCCGCCTGCCCTCTCTGCCACCCTGACAACCCTTACTGGTGGTGGTACCCTATCTGACAGTGGTCTCTTTGGCCTCCTAGAGTTGCTCGAGTGCGGCGGACGACTTGCTATCGGGCAGAGCCATGCGCCGGCCAGCGTGGTTGGGCACGCGTCAGCGCGACAAAGGCAACAATGATGAGGAGGAGCGGTGGGGGACCCTAGGCGGCACCACGGTACAAGTAGCCACGCGGAGACAGAGGAGTGCGGCGACGACTTGCTCCTATGTGGAGCGACGCGTTGGCCAGCGCAGCTGTGTAGCCCTTCAAGATGTGTCTTGCCCGGCTGGCAATTGATGATTGAGACGTCTTTGTTTGTGTGTTGGTTGTCGTTGATGTGCTGGCCTTCAATGGTCGGTCTTGGCTACCAGGATGAAAATCCTTGCCTTGGCCGTAGCATGTTACAACGGCAAGCCATGTACCTAATTAGAATGATGTTCTCTACCTCCTCTTTGAAAGGAAATGAAGGGTTTAGTTCTGTAAACTCTGCTGGAGTGTTGGGTGTCTGATGCATGTCTGAACCTTTTGTTTAGCAATCTTTCTTGGGTGTTTCGAATTACCACGATAGGGTGATAATGTACATTCGGTGTTTGCAATACCGTAATGTTTGTAGTTGCTACGCTGTGCTTCGACAATGCCTTCTGATTCACTGCCGATTCTATGCCTATGTAATCGCTCACTGCGTTAGCCTCTGCAATTTGTTTGGAGGCAACGACGCAAAGGAGATTGCATTTAGTTATTGATAATGAATGGATCAGAATAATCACAGCCGTCGGATCTAGAATGGATGGCATAGAAGATGGTTAAAGATCAAAGACCATTGTTTTAACTCCGGAAGATTTAAGAAATTAAGTTTGAGAAGGCATTTAAGCAGTTAAAGGATAGGGGATCGGCAAAAGATGCTCTAAGCTGACGTGCAACGGCCAGTAGAAGACCCTCTTATTAAAAAAATGAGATCCATGAACGCTAGCACTCAGGACATATTTTTATAGAAGGAGTCCACCCGGGTGAGGGACCACAAATTCGCTCCCGACGGGTGTCAAACCGTGGCCGCAAGGTTCACCACTGCAACCCTCGCCACTAGGCTACAGCCTAGTCCTCTAGAAGACCTTCTTATGTGGCCTAAAAAAAATACTCCTTTCGATTTTTTTATGAGACATTTTGGACAGCTGACATTGAACTATTTTGGGTGCTATCTGAATTGTCTAACTGTCTTATAAAAATAACAGAGGGAATATAATATTTATACAATGTGCCCTTTTAAGTGGGGCCAACAGCGACACAGGACCGAGCCCTGCCGGCTCGCATGCACCATCCGACCGGACAGTATAGCGAGTAACCCTGGCAGGCGCACCCGCTGGCTGGATGGCATGGCACAGTGCGCGCACGCTTCTCTACCGTTTCCCGTACGTGCACGCGCCCATGCTGCCCCGAGAGACAAGTCGTCGTCGTCGCCGCCACAACCGCAATCAGTAGACCGTACGCCGTCGTCCCGCCCGCGGCGCCATCGTGCGTCATAGGGACGCCGTCGGCAGCCGCACGAAGCCGTCGGGCGGCCAGGGCTGCGACTTGCGAGCACGCACGACGCACCACGGCGCCAGGCGAGCGCCCGATCCGTGCGTCCTTCCGCGGGACGTTCGTCGTCCCCCTTTTCCGGACATGCTTTTCTTGGCCAAAGCAAGCAGGCAGGTCAACTCCCGCGGTCGCCACTCCGGCCCTGTGCGTGTCTCCTAGGATGGCCGGCACGGCCGGTGGTCTCCCCTCGGCTTAATTTGCCGACCTGCTCCGTCACACGCACGTACGGGGCCATGGCAATTGGCACGGGCCGGGGGTACGTACGCACCTGGAAAAAGAAGACTTGCTTCCCCTGAATTAAAACAGCACGTCCTGATGTAGTACCGCATCGATCGAGCAACTCTTCTTCATCCCTACGTACGTTGTATTTCTTCACCTTTCTGAGAGCATCTACAGCCGGCGCCTCAAACGCCCGGGCAGGCTGCCAGGTCACTGACCGGTCATGATTTTTCTTACCCCAGACGGACACCTTAAACATGCCTTAAACGCCTTGCTGACCGGCACCCTCCTATCCTTCCAAAAAATGGGGCGGATATGGAGGCGCTTGGGCGCGCCCGGGCACGCCGGCCACGTCGGACTGACGAAGGGGTCCCAGCCGGAAACACCCTGAAACCCGGCGGCCCGAAACTTGTCTCCTTCATCGGACCGGTGGTGTCACATGACGCAGTTCCGGCGGGCCGCGTAGTGCCTAGCCCGTCTATTTAAGTCGACCGGCGTCACCGAAATCCTATCATCCATTTATATTTTCCCCCTCCTGTCCGCTACCGCCGCCACTTTTCACTCCACCGGTCCGCCTAAATAGCCATGCCCCTACGCCGCCAGGTGAGGAGCGAGACATTTCTCACGCCGAAGCGCCGGCTTGTGCTCCTTGAGTAGATCCGAGCTAGGCGCGAAGCTTGGATCGTCGCGGGGCTACCTCCGGATGAAGTGGATCTGGAGGAGGAGTTGGAGGAGGAGGAGGAGGTGGAGGAGAAGGAGGAGGAGGACGAGGAGGAAGAGGTTGAGAAGGAGGAGGATAAGCCGGAAGAGAAGGATGTGGGGGACGCTGGTGACGCGGCTCTGCAGGCGGAGCAGCAGGCCATCCTCGATTCCCTCCGATCGGAGTCGGCTGCGGAGACTAGACGCCGTCACCGGCAGGAGATGGAGGTGCAGCAGGCCGTGGAGGAGGCAGAGATGCTCGCCTACATGGAGGACGTCGAGCAGGAGGAGGATGAGCCGGAGCCCTCCTACCCGCCCGTCCAGCCGCCGCCCGGCACCGTCGTCGTGGACATCTCCGACGATGAAGAGTAGTTAGTGTAGAACGTATGTAGTACGTAGGATTTCTTTTGCATCTTTGTATGGATCTAGTGAATGAAATATGAGAGAGCTGGATGCAAGGTGACTAATTTGAGGTGTGACGGACGCGCCTGGTCGTGTCTACGGGCATTTAAGGGGTCGGATTTGCAAAGTCCGGCTGTAGATGCTCTGAAGATGAAATTTGCAACAAAAAGAAAAGAAAAAAAAGCAATATCTTCAAAATAACTAGCTAGCGTGACCCAATTCGACGTCCCCTATTTCGTACCGGTTGTGCTTATTAGATGTTAATTACTCCGTGCATGTACTCTATATACACATTTTCGCACGACGGCAGGCGCTGCAATTGGTTGGAAACAGCTGCTCCATCGTCGCACGTACACACACGCGCTCTCACGTTCGTACGTTTCTAGTTCGTGCAAGTCTGCTCCAAGTCCACCACCCTAATAAAAAAGGACGTGGTTCCCCTGAAACAACACGTACGGGCCGGTCGCACTAGTAGCTGATCAAGCCATTGTTCTTGACTCCTAACTTGTGTGTTCTTCACCTTTTTAGGGTACCCACAGAGCGTTTATATTTAGTAGTATCTGACTATGTAGTGTTTACTTGCATGCCGAGTCGATCTCGACCGATCTCTCCGTCAGTACTACACTACAGGAGTCATTGGTAAGCAATCTTCCTGGGGAGGCTTTTGAAGGCAGGCAGGCAAGCATCCTAATCAATCCTAGCTTAGCCTCAGCTAATAATCTGGATGATGCATGCACCAAACTAATGCTACTATAGCTAATAGATGACCCAACTTTGTACTAACTTTGGTATAAAATTGGGTCATCTATTTTGGAACGAGGGAGTACGACCGATGGTAATGAGACCTGTGTCGATTCGTTAATGGCCATCCCGGCCTTGATGTGTCCTGTCGCTGGCCGCTAAACGGCCCTACTACTAATGCACCCTGATTTCCCTTTATGAAATATCCTTACTAATACCCCCGCAAAATAAAAATCCTTACTAATACACCTCGATTTTCCTGTTCTGTTGCCACACTACGCCATGTCCGGCCGTGGATGCACGCATGATCCATCTACCACGTACTGCTGCCACAAGACCGTATAGCTACCATGGATGGATTAGTTAAAAATGATTGAAGCTAGTGGTCAACGGCGATGGATCGACAGATTGATGGATGGATTGCATACGAATCGAATCTATGGAAACCCAATCAATCCAACTCGATCCGGCGTGTCGACTCGCAGGATTTTCGTTGGTAAACTAATAGGCGTTGCGCGTGCATAGTACATGCATGATGATGAGTTTTACCGGCAACGATCATTCGATGGATACGACGGCAACTTCATCAATTTTTTACCTAGAAAAGCGAGTGAGGAGTCCATCCTCGTAGTGGATTCTGCTCGCCGGAAAGAGTCGCGGCCGGGGTTTTCGCGGTATTCAAGCCCATCCTCGGATTACGCGGATGTGTAGACCGTGCTGTGATCGGCTGTAGTCGGCATACGCGTGCTTGCCGGCTGGTAGGTTGCCGGCCGGCCGACCTACGTGTACATGTACTGTATGTACGTATACGTATGCATGGCTGTAGAAGAAATGGATAAGGCAATCGATAACCTGACTGTAGTTTATCGCCAAACGTACTGTTTTAGAGAAAAAAATATTTTTTTAGAGAAAACGCACTGTTACTGTTCATGACTAGGAAAGTGTAGTTGGAATTACTCACGATTTTCTCTTTTTCTTTATATAGGTTGGGTCTCGTCCGTGTTGATTACTTGAAACGGAAATAACAACAACGGAGGCGCGTACGGGCAGAACAGGAGCTAGAACAAGGCACCTACGCTCCACTTTCCTGTCAGAATTCCCGAGGAAGGAAGCCTCTATTGATCCTCTTCTCCAGCAATATTTGTCTAAAAAAACAAGGCACCTACCTACATTTTTCCAACCGGGCTCGCACCCCTTTCCATTAATTTTGCAATCAACGGAAATACAATGTTCCAGTAGTTTTCCAAGACAACAACCCAAAATAAGACTGAAAGGGGAGGAGCGAGCTGGAGCATCGACAGGAAACCCACCGCAAGAGGACCCTAAAACGGATCAACCGCCATGGGACGAAAACCTGACGACACTGACTAGCCACTACCCTAACCACAGAAGATATAGTGCGAAACCTGAGAGGCTACATAGCCTACTCAGGGCATAAAGAGATAATCCTCCAAAATCACAGATCACTCCAGGCCCAGTGGACTGGAAAACGAGCAGGTTAGCCGATCTGGATCCCATCTCCATCCTTCAAAAGCATCACACCTCGCGAGTGAGACCTGTCCGCCAGAGCTGCTGCCGCATACGCCAATCTCTTCACGCCCACCTGAAACTTCGACCTATCTTCTTCTTTCAGCAGTCCTGCCCAATACAACATAAAAGAGCATGCACTGAAAACAGCCTCCAGTGGAGAACGAGCATTATATTTGTCAAAAGTGACTTTATTTCGAAGACACCAGATCCCCCAACACACAGCAGCAATAATCATCATGTAGAACTTTTTTCCACCTGGGAAAAATTTATATAACCACGCCCAACTTTGACATAGAGACCGTGGGCAACAGGATGCTCCAACCGTGATACCCAGGGACCCCCAGACCATTCGAGCAAGAGAACATGTAAAGAATAGATGGTTTGTAGTTTCTATGTTAGTGCAGAAAGAGCAAACAGGATTCCCGGGCCAATTCCTCTTCCGCAAATTATCCCGAGTAAGCACAGCATTTTGAAATAGCTGCCACAGAAATATTTTGATTTTCAATGGAATACTAGCTTTCCAGATCCACTTATAGTTAGGACCAGCTAAATCCCTCTCCAACCATTCATACACAGATTTAGTGGTAAATCTTTTGTTCTTGCTGAGACCCCAAAACACAGTGTCAGGGTAGTGTTTAAAGCATATTTCTTTGCCTCAGATACCACCCACTCCCACTGATCATTAACCTCCCCAAACAGCCTGCGCCTGAAGCCCATCTTGTAGTTTTTTGCCAACAAATTAGCAATAGTCCCATCCTGATCCTGACATATGCTGAACAGGATAGGGAATTTTTCACACAAGGGGGCAACATCTAACCATGGGTCATGCCAAACCCTAGCCAGGTTACCACTATTAATCTCGACAACCCTTCCTGCCATATATGTCTCCTTAACTTTCATAATCGCTTTCCAGCAAGGGGAATCCGAAAAACGACTACGAATATTAGCCACAGTTTTGTTTTTGAAATATCTGGCATGAATAATTTGCTGCCACAACCCATCTTTAGTTTCAAGCTTCCACCACCATTTAGTTAACAGACTAATGTTCTGCTTGTGGAGGTCCTTGATCCCCAGCCCACCTATTCTTTTCGACCGGCAAACCCTAGCCCATTTCACCATATGATATGCACGTTTTTTGTTCTTTCTTTTCCAGAAAAATCTTCTCCGGTGTTTATCCAGTTTATCAATAAAAGTCTTGTTGAACAAGAACATAGACATAAGATATGAAGGGATCCCATCCAAGCTCAAACCTAACAAGGTGAGCCTAGCTCCAGATGAAGCTGCATAGGCTATCCAGGCATCTAGTTTTTTTATCATCTTAGCATCCAGGAAATCCAACTCTATATTCTTCAAAGTGGAGTAGGAGATCGGTGTACCTAGGTATTTCATAGGTAAAGAACCCACCTGACACCCAAACATCTCAGCATATACTGCATCAGTCCCATTATCCCCTCCTATAACGATAATTTCGCTCTTGTCGAAATTAATTTTCAATCCGGACATGAGTTCAAACAAATAAAGCAATAGTTTCACATTAATAACTTTATCTATATCATGCTCGAAGCAAATGACAGTATCATCTGCATATTGCAAAATCCCCACTCCATCCTTTATAAGATCAGAAGCCAACCCTTTGACGAGGCCATTTTTCTGGGCCGAGGTCATCATCTTAGTTAAGCATTCTGCCGCAAGATTAAACAGGAACGGAGAGTGTGGATGACCTACCTAGACATGTTGTTCTTAACTTCTGATACGGCATATGCATATATCATCCGGAGCGGAGATCGATCCATGGTTGGTGCAATTAAGAGCAAACAAGGTGTCGCTGTACTAGAAACTGTAGAAGAACACTTTGTGCAACAGTACGTAGTGTCCTTCTGATGATCGATCAATCGATCTGTAGGTGCAGAGGAGGTTTAATTTACTCGTGCGGGAAATACGAGAGGCGTCTTCCCGGCAAAGCTGCCGTTTGGTGGCAGAGAACGGTCCAGCGAGCTAGAAGAAGAATTTCCGGCAGGTTTACCGACGGTAGGAGGCCAGCAGCACGCGCCTAAGCAGTTGGCCGGACATACCATATGCATATGCATCCTATTCCCACCTAGCTGGCTGCTGTAACCCAACGGAGACGCAACGCATCCTCTAGATCGACAACGGCTCGACCCGGCCGGTCGGGCGGTACATATAGAGCGGGTATGCATGTAGCTAGCTGGGTCCTGCCGCAGATTCGACGGGCACGAGCTACTGCAGCGCCAGCGACGCTGCTAGCGACCAAACGTGTGCTTTATCGCCGGCGTGTTTGTCAGCACGTACACGCTCTGCCCATGGACCGTCGAAGCCCGGAGGAGGAGGGGGAGTATTGGCTCCTTTTCCGCTTTGCGTGCTCCGTCGCCGTCCCCGTCGCCGTCATCGTGGCCGGAGTGCGAGCGTGGCCGAATGTCCATGGGCACACGCGTAGTTCATCCTTCTAGATGACAGGAGCAGCGACAAACAACTTTAATTTCTTCTTGTTGTTGTTGCTGCGGTTTCAGAGCATCTCCAACAGCCGCGCTACGCGCCGCGCGCAGTTCGCTTGGTTTTGCGCGGCCGCCAGCGCTGGCTCCAACAGCCGCGCTAAAATGCAGCGCGCGCGCCGCTCCGGCAGCGTACAAAAAATGCAGCGCGCGACTCGCCGGGACATTGCATATATGGCATTCGGACACAAAATGGATTTGAAAACATTCAAAATGCAATGAGCATGACATATAAAGTTTCACACAAACAAGTTGATAAATAAAAGTTCATGCCCACAAGTTCAAAATTATGCCCACAAGTTCATCCAACCAAGTTCAAGAGACAAACGAAAGACACATCAATCCTCCTCCTCGTCTTTGTCCTCATCTTCGGAAGACGATTCTGCCTCCTCCGAAGATGATTCTTCCTCCCTCTCCTCATCGCGCACCGCATCACGTGAAGCTTCGACGGTGTTGGCAAGATCTTCAACGGCACCTTCATGGGAATGTGTGTGAGGAGGCACATCGAAAGACATTCCGCCCATGGCGGCCGAAGGTGCACCCATGCCTCCCATGAGAGAAGCAAAACTCATGCCTCCCATGGTGGCCATAGCGTCGGGGGGTGCTCCAAAGCCACCCATGCCTCCCATGGCACCTAAACCGCCCACGGAACCTCCGAAGCCACCCATGCCACCCATGGCGCCGAGGCCACCGCCACCCATTGCGCCGAGGCCACCGCCACCCATGGCGCCGAGGCCACCGCCACCCATTGCACGAACCATGGCTCTTTTTTGGATCAAGACTTCTTCACGTGAAAGATTGGCAAACTCCTTTTGCGCCTCATTGAGGTTAGATGTGTCCAAGAAGAACAAGTGCTTCTCCCATTCCAACAATCTTGTTCGCTCCTCATTGCTCACCTTCCTCTCCTCGGCCGCCACCCTCCTCTCCTCGGCCGCCAACCTCCCCTCCTCGGCCGCGGCATCTTGGTTCCTTGCCATTTTCCTCACCTCGTTGGCTTCTTTTCTTGCCTTCACAATAGCTTCCATAGCATTTTTTAGCTCATCATCTCCTTTCCTCTTCTTCTTTTCTTTTGCGTATTTCTTGCACCCATCCGGTCGTTTTGGCTTCGAGTATGAAACCGAGTTGGGTGTGGGGCTTCTCTTGCCGTCATCACTTGATGCATCATCCTCCTCCTCCTCCTCATCATCATTCAACTGTTCGCTTGCGTTTGTTGCTCAAATTCAAATCATCCAAATCTTCACGCTTCTTCCATTTCTCATCATCCTTCAACACGTTATAGCAATGAGGCAAGGTAAAGACCCTTCCTTTCTTGATCTCCCCCTTCTTGGTTTTCCTCTCCTCTTCTTTGAACAAGTTTTGTGCAATGTGGTACTACATGAAAACAAAGCAAGTTAGCACTTCGAACACCAACAACAAGTATGATGAACATGTATGAAATGCCACTTACTCTATCGTCCTCATTTGTGCCACTTGGGTTCAACTTGTCAACCACCTTTTGACAAGCCGCCCACCTTTGACAATCCGAGTTGATTGTCGACCACCGGGACCGAAGTGATCTCTCGGAGCAGTCAATTCCACTCACGTTGTGAACATCATAGTATTCTTTCATCCGCCCCCAATAAGCATCTCTACTTTGATCACCTCCAACGGATGGATCCCTCGACACTTGCAACCAAGTATTGCATAGTAAGATGTTATCGGCGTTGGTGTAATTGCACGCTCTTCCTTTCGGCGCGTCGACAATGCCCTCACCCTCCTCGTCCACCTCGAACTCATGGTCTTCGAAATGCATGTCATTGGTTTGAGACCAATGCGAATTGTTGGAGCCAACACCCATAGTTGACATGTATGCATCATCGTTGAGACTACAAAGTTTTTTGAACAATGCGAATAAGCTATCTATATGAATGCATTCAAAAATAACAAGAAAAGAAACGTTGATTTTTTTTACCTTGGGGGCATTTCGTCGAACACATTGTGCGCGTCGGCCGCCAGCTCAACGAGTGAGCTCGCCGGCGCTTTGGTAGCCGCCGCGCCCGTCACACGCCCTGCAAGCTTCTTCCTCCTCGCCTTCGAGGTGTCGGAGCCGTCCGTCGCCTTGTTCTTCTTCGCCGATGCCTTGCCCTTCTTCGGCCGCGCCGCATTGGGGAGCTTCAAGGGGGGCGCGGCGGCTCGCGGCGGCGCCGGCGCGATGCCACCCGCCGCCGAGGTTATCCGCGGCGGCGTGAAGAGGCCGCGCGCGAGGCCGACGGTCGGAGGAGCTCCGGCGGAGGCGAGGCGAACGCCCCCCGCGCTAGGGTTTGTGGCGGCGGCGGCGGCTGTGGACGGGTCGCGGCTATAGGATGGGATGAGCGGGGTGCCGGCGCGTGCGTCCATGGGGTGCAGTTTGCCGGCGCCGGCGCGCGCGGGGCGTAGGAGGCGGAGAGGAGAGAGTGCGGCGCGAGCGCTCGAGTGTGCCGCGCGCGGAAGCGGGCGCCCCAAATACACCGTGCGAGATAGCGAATCGGACAGCGCGCCCAACTCCTTATACCGTGCGCGTGGTTATTGCGCGCCCGCTGGAGACACCCTGCGGGTTGCGCGCGCGCTAAAATTGCCAAATTTGCGGTGCGACGCTTGTTTAGCGCGGCTGTTGGAGATGCTCTCATGCACGTAACACTCACTGCAACACGGCTAGCTAGTACTGTAGAAGCTACGGAGTACTAGCTTCTTGTAAAATCCTCGCTCGCTCACTGGGCTCAGTAGTGCGGGCACCGTTAAAACTGAATTGTCAGGTATGAATGATGATCCCTCGCTTTGATCAACTAGTGGAGGCTGTGCACACTTCTTCCAGAGCGTGATTATAGGCGGCGATCGATCTCGCACTGTAAATCTGTAATGGCGGTGCATGCATGTTAACTTTAATTATCTCGGTAATGCATGTACTTAATTCTCTACGGGTAACCATGTCATCATGAGAGTGGTAACTGATCGATTGATGGACGTAGCAACGACAAGATCACCCAGGTAGTGTACTAATTGGCGGGAAATGCGAATTAAGATAGATACGCGTGGAACATACGTGCATGCGATGGTGTCAACGGTGGTTTTCTTGTTGGCCAGTGCGAGAAGTGGGTGAGTCGGCTGGCTTGCCCATCGTCGAGCTCCATGTCAACCCCCCTGGCTAACTTTCCGACGGCAGCACGGCCGGCCGGCCACGAACTCCGTCACTCCACGTACATTGGCAAGTTGGCAACCAGCTAGCAGATCACCGGCCGTCATGTAGTGGCAGTAGCTGCTAGTGAGATAACGCAAGCGACACAAAACTTCAAAGCAGAGGTGCACATGTACCACAGGTCTACGTTGCGTGTGGCGTCCGTGCTGGCTAGTCCGGTCAATTGTATGCCCTACTTTTCCAGAGTATTTCTTGGTGGAGTTTTGGACTGTGGGCCGGGGATGGATACGCACCTCCATCGCCATCTATCCGATATCTGTGTGCCCTGGTAGCTAGCAACGCGTACACTACAAGCTCGGTCACTTAGCACTGCCGTCGGTGAGCCAGCGGCCACCACCGGCGGCGACGGAGGTACCCTTTGTCAAGCGGCTGTCGCCGTCCCTTAATTCCTTCCTCCTTTCCGCTGCTAGCTGTTGCTGGTCCTGTTGAAAGAAAACAAGAAAATCAGCTTCCTTTTGGGAGATGAATGTCGTCTGTACGTGTTGCCATGTTTATTCTTTCCTTTTTGTTCTCCTTGTGTGTAGTCGATGTATTGATCGGGAGAGTAGTGGGGAGGTGCGGAGGGCTGATTTGGACTCTGCACGAGCTAACGCGAGCTGGCCGGCCTCCTATCCGATGGATAATGTATTATAGTGTGGTGTGGTCTGTGTGTGCCTTGTGTTGCTTCATTTTTAATTAATTAAGCTTGCATGCATGAGATGGAGATGGAGCCATGCATGCGTGGCTGCTGCAAAGCCGTGGGGGCAAAGTTGTGAGTATTAATTTATGATGAAAATGCAATATATTTTCATCATAACTTTAACTAATGAAATATAAGTTATGCAGCAAAAATAATATCATTGAAAACTACATTAAAATACGATTTCAATAACATAAATTTAATGACATCTATTAATATTTTGCTAGTCAAATATGTGGTCAAACTTAGGCCCAAAATACGATAGGAACTAATAAACCCTAACGGAGATATAATTAGTTAAACACATTTACAAAATGTTAGGCTCCAGCTTTTTTTTCTAGGATTTAGTCATCTCTGCTTCGCGCGTGGTCGAAAGCGGATACGACATGAGGAGTGCCGGCCACAGCGGGGACGAGCCGTGCACGAGAAAGAGTCAATGATAACTGGCGGGAGCAAGTCCGAAACTTCACGATGCAGGGTGCCAGGAGGGGTGAGGGGAAGATTGGAGAAATGGGTGGTGCTAGTGGCCTACACGGCAGTGGGGATGTTGAGGGGAGGGCGCGCCCACCGACTAGGGGGGGGGGGGGGGGGGGGGGGTGGGGGGGAGGCGGCAGCAGGGGGTAGGCTGCAGGCTGCGCGAGGAAGAAGAAGAGGTTGAAAATGAACAATGCCCGGTTTGTTTTCCGGATGAAGATCTAGCAGTTCTGAATGCAAGTGAACGTTGCAATATTTTTTCCAGGTGCCTCATGTATAGGCCACCTTAGTTTAGATATTTTAATTGTACAAAGGCCAAGAGGCCCAATGATTTTCTTTTCAAGGAAGCTTGCTCCCCTGCCATAACAAGATTATTAAAGTGTTTCGCCCCGCCAGCCACCAAAGAGATTCATCCTCGACGATTCCTCCGAAGATGGTATTCTGAAGGGTGACAGTATGAGGAAAGACCCGGCATTCGGTTCATTCCACATGTGGCAAGAGTCGACCGTCATGATTCATGAGGGAGGCAAGACCTTTCCTATTATTTTCATTCAAAATGACCAGATCTGTACTTTAAGCATAATACTATTCATCTTGCCTAAACTTGTAAAGAACGTGCTGGCTCCTCAAATATAGTTCCATTCCATGTGATGATTTGATTTCTATCCACAGCATAGTACTACTACAAGCTATTACTTATTTGCTCATCCCACTACTTGTTAGTTTGCATTGGTTCCTACATATTCTTGGTCAAAGAAAAGGTTTGAATCATTCGGCGTACTTTGGCTAACCAAACCACATGGGCAACATACAAGAAGAACCAAAAGAAACAAACGGCTCATAAGTTTAGTCTATCTATTATTAATCCGCTGGTGACAAAGTTTTTGCATCATGCATATGCATGGGTGGCCTACAAGGCATCATCATGCGCGCGCTAACGTCCTAACTCGTGCATGGCAAAGGCACACGCACAACCAAAAGGCCAGGGATTCTCCATTCAGTCAGCAAGCAGCTTTGCAGCGTAATCTCCCTCGAGGGGTCAGAGGTTTAATCATCATGGCGGCCATCCACGTAGCGATCGCCAGTTGCCGTGGGGTGTCGGGCATCTAATCTGCATTAAGCAGCACGTAACGGCCCATCATGCTCACACGTAAAAGACTAGGGAGCAGTGCTAGGATTCCTAGCCATAGCTACCTTCCCGAGTGGGCGAGGCCTCCTCTCATGGTGTGTTCTTCCAAGATTGACCCATATGGTTTTCAGTTGATTTCATTTGATTTTGTCGCATCCTTAGCTCACTGGTCGTCTAAATAAAATAGGCGCCGTTTCACCAAAAGAAATTGTCGATCTTTGCGCTAGAAGGAGCAAAAATAAGTGGTCTGATCCTTCGATTTCCTGGTCCTGCTTGGCCATTTGGAAGATACACTCCACTACTCCAGGCTCTCGTCTAAACCAACGGACGTCCAGTAAGTACCACTACATACTAGTACTTCCTCCGTTCCTAAAACCAGCTGACTTATATTGAGGAACGGAGGGAGTACTAGTAAATAGACATGAGTTGTCATTTGATTAACGGAATCACATCATTACAAAGACTTCCGGCTAAATAAACCAGCCGTTCTTTTTGTGCAGTTCCATCAAAATCAACCAAATTCACGCGTAGCTTGTATGATTTCGCCCTTATATGTTGCAACGCCTTGAACTTATCGGCACCTCCTTTCTTGTGGTGGAAATGAATGATTCGATGTATTCATGAATATTTTGTGCAGTTCCCATTGAAATCAAGCTGAGCACCCCTGTTTGCACAAATACAAAAAAGTGATTAGTATAAAGCAAACTGTACTATGAATTGACAGTTTCAACAGGCACATACATGGTCCATGTAGAGCACACTTTTAGAAAAATGGAACTCACCAGAAAGAATCCTAGAACAACATTGTACTCGCGCATCACAGTAGAAAAAAGGAGATTTGTCAGTCCTTCTGAGCTGAAGTTAGTTTGATCTTGTGGGGAGTAATGTAACCATCCTTCAACTGCTCTTTCTGATGAGAAGATAGACAGGGCTTCTTCATCCTGGCATAATCGGAACTAGTCACTTCACGTACTCCATATTCTTCTTCAGAGGAAGATGATCCTGTTGTGCAAAGACAAGAGGACTACTAAATGCTAGCATCCCTGTTTGCTCGAAAAAAAGGAAAGAAAATATTTAAAACAGCACAGATAAAGCACTTCTCAAGGACAATACCACTTTTTCATGACAGTATCTAAACAGTAGCACAACACCAATAGAGATGACAAAGCTCAATCATATGGATGAAATCAGTGGGCGAGTACCAACCTTTGTCAGGGGGCTTATTGTGTAGAGCATACAGATGAAGCACTTCTCCGGAACCATCTGTTGCTACCTACGGTGGTGGCCATGCTTACTATATACTCCTCGATTAGTTTAATGTTTCCAACATCTTCTTGTGCAGTTCCACTAAAATATATGGTATCTTCAAAGAAGATCCCTGTTTGCACAAGTAGAGATAATTACATATTACATTAAGACTGGCATCAAATCAGTGGCAAAACAATTGCTCGTTCCAGCCATAGCAATAAATTAAGATGCAAAACTATATCATTACTTGTGTCATCACAGTTCCAGTGCTTCATTACAGCACCGGGAGTTGATTTTTGTTTTTCTTCCACTTGTTCTTCCGCTTCATCACTTGGTTCAATAACAGACAAGCTTCGCCTTCAATGTAAGATCTGGCATGCCAATTAGGGAGCACAAGTATAGTACTAAACTTAATTTTCTGATGAAAGTGGCAAAATACAGGCCAGCAGTTGTGAAATATCCTTATCTTACCTCAATGGGATATTACGGTGCACATACAGATTGGAAGTCTTGTCTCCATTTGTGCAGTTCACTAAAATCAAGCAACATTATCGTACAAGTAGCACAACATATGAAAGCACACTGCAGAATCATGTGTAAGAAGGCTAGTACTGACCTCTCATGATGCGGAATTCAAACAACTCACAAGAAGAAGATCCGAACCAAATTCGCCTTAACGGATAGGAAGTAAGATCTCCTCTTGTGTAGTTCCACTAAGATCAAGCAATCAAGCAACGTTGTCGGTGTGACATTTAGGTTGAACTGCACAAAACACTCTTAAAACAAAAGTGTTTTGTGCAGTGCAACAAAAGGTCACAATGGCAACGAGGTGAAGTAGATAACCCTGTTTACACAGAGGTGCAAAGGAAACAATTAGTGGTCAATAACGGTGGATGACACAGAAGCCAACAAAAAGAAGCATCTACCTTATCTAAATGGGAAAGAAAGCAAGACAGTAGAATTTCTCAAACGGTGGCATTGATTAATATTGACATAGAGATTATATTAACAATAAAATTCGTTAAACATGTAATTTGCTTTTAACTGTGGCATTGCATCAATTTTCCAGCGGCAGTTTACAGGGACATTTTGGTGTAGGGACAAAAAAAACTCCGTGTCAGTCCCATCTAAACCAAACAGGAGGGACTTTTAGGGACTAAAAGTGGGCATTTGGGACTAAAGAAAGAAGACCCCGATGGAGTCTTTTTGGGACTTTTTCCAACAGTTGCCCCTGCCACGCATCGCACCTTGTCTCTATTAGTTCATTACTAGGGGTAACATGGTCTTTTAGCATGTCATTTAATAACCTCTAGTCCATGTTTAGTCCCTGGAACCAAGCAGGTAGGGACTAGGGAGTTTTTAACCAAACAGGGCCTTAGATTAACAACAGCTAATGAGTTGCACGGGACAGTGGACGCACCAGCACCATGTGCATCTACCGATGTACTGTGGTCATGCACAGTCTGTTGCAACAAAGAACAAACAACCAAGGAGCATATTTGTGTTGGTCCCAGTTTTGTTACCTTTAGACACCTTTCCCTATGTGAGCGCAGCAAATCTAGTCCTGCTCAGCCTTGTCCCTTTCTTTCCTTTTTGAACTAGTACTTTCGCCCCTTCCTTTCCTCTTTGAACCACGTCCTAGATTTATGCGATACAACTTTCCCCACTACTTCCCCCCATTCCTTTCCTCTTTGAACCACGTCCTAGATTCATGCTATACAACTTTCCCCCTTCATTTCCTCTTTGAACCACGTCCTATATTCATGCTATATACAACTTTTCCCACTACTTTCCCCCACTCCTTTCCTCTTTGAACCACGTCCTAGATTCATGGTATACATGCAGCTAGAGCAATGCATGTGGAGTAAGTAAATTATACCTTAAGGTTCTTGGGGCGTGGTTCGGTGGGCGACGGGACGACGGCGAAGAAGAAGGGGTCGGAGGCCCTCCCGCGCCGCCGCTGGGTGGAAAGTGAACAGCTGCTCCGGTAGTCCCTCGCCGATGGCGACGGCGTTAAGCCTCCTTCCCTTCCCGGCGGACGGATCCTGCCGGCTCTTTGAGCAGCAGTGAGGGGAGAGAGAGGCCAACGAAGTCTTGTTTAGATCTGGAGAGGGCGAGAGAGTGTGAAGAGAGCAACTACAAGCGCTAAGGCTCCAGCGGGAGAGGGCGAGAGAGTGTGAAGAGAGCAACTACAAGCGCTGAGGCTCCAGCGTGTATATATATACTGGAGAGAGAGTGTGAAGCGTGCAAACCCTAGAAAACATTTTGACCAGTCAAAGAATCCTCCTGGCACAAATTATGCTCAAGTGTAGTTATCGAACCCGAGACCTCAAGTTTGATGAGCGAACAGGCTAACCAGCTACACAACCCTCCCGTTATGTTCAACGAGAGGGAAATAACCTTTTATACATTCCTGCATTCGTGTGACAAGCATGCCGTGTTTTTTGTGTGTGTGTGGGAGTCATTGGGATTTCAATCATAATCGTGTCATGTGGCTTTGGTGGTAAGACTATCCATAGTGGTGCAGAAATAATGCAGGCTTAGTCACCTTACCTCTCTCCACATAGTACGTTGGGTCCCACCAGTCAGAGGGTGAAACAAACAAATTAATAAGAAAAATTAAAAGCGCCAGCGGTGTATCTTACCTCACACATCTCGCTACTGCTCGGGAACACTGTCCAATTGATCCCTCTGTTCGCTCACGTACTATTTTAAGTGAATCCTTATTATAACATGCACACAAATTTTGGGCACTTGTATTCGACTTAAGTCAGTGTGCCACCGTATCTCATATACTTACTACTCCCTCCGTCTAGGTGTAATAAGTCATGTTAGAAGGTGCAACGGGACCAAGGTGCGTGCGTGTGTGTGTGCGTGTGTGTGTGTGTGTTTAACAACATGTGTGTGTTCGAGAGAGCGACAGATCGACCTACTCCTACAGAGAGATGTTGTGTAGTGTACGATTTTAGCCGCGAGAGTCGGTGCATCCTCTCGTTTTCGGGCGTGTCCGGTAGGGACATGCGGACAGCTGCCACACCCGCTGCTGACCAGCCTGGCCCACCCAAAGCCCCTCCATCGCCCGCGCGCGCTTCCCGCCCGAAACGGTCAGCGCAGCGCCAAAGAATCGGTGCCGCATTCATGCCCGGGCAGAGCGGACGCGACCTCTCACTGGCACAAGAGTGATGGTTGCTTTGTCCGTCCAACTTACTGCTGGGTCTATGTAATTTGACGGCTCATTGGTCTTTATTACTGAGGTGGTAGGACTGCTGGATGTCCCACGCTTTCGGCGAAAGGAGGTACTACTACTAGATTACAATTTTCTCCATTCTTACAGCGGAGGCGTGCAAGAGTAGTGAAAACACGCAGGCTCAGTGATTACATGGCCCACCTCACACTATCACCGTGCGACACCTAACTCTTTACATAGTACTCCCTCCGTTCCTAAATATTACTAGATGAGTCCCCGCGCGTTGCCGCGGAACAGCGGTATATCTCTCTGCGCAAAATTATCGATGTCATAGAACTAAAAAAACTCTATAACCGCATGACAAATGTGGTAGCCAAACTAAATAAACTCCCACCGTCATTTAGATCATCCCACGTAAGGTAAAAAGATCAGCCAACTCCTACTGCATAATGGGATTATATTTTTCTTTTTGACATGTTAATGGGACTTAAAAGCTCACTTACATGCATGCTTGCATGCAGACATGTTGATGTGATTTAAAACCCACTCACATGCATGTGCCACGGTATTTCTGCATGCTTGCATGTGGCTTAGTGCGGAGCCTCTCAACGTTTAGATCATACGGCTATTATGGACTGATTTACTTCATCTAACGGCTACATCAATTTTGATGATGTGGCTCAAGGAGAGGATAGAGAATTCCTAGTAGTGGGGGCTAGCTATTACTATAGATAAGTCTTTGTAGAGATTCCACTACATACGGAACAAAATGAATGAATCTACACTTAAAATGCATCTATATACATCCGCATGTGGTTCATGGTGAAATCTCTACAATGGTGAAATCTACAACTTTGTACAATGCTATGAAGCTTCCAGCTTCTGTTACATGTATCTTGCGTCCAAGGTTGCCCGTTGCAACATTTCATCAAATACAAAGGAGACTAACATGCATGCTATTGCATCTCAATGATTGACAGATCATAGCAAATATGTACTCCCTCCGTTCCAAAATAAGTGTCTCAACTTTGTGCAAACTTTAGTACAAAGTTGTACTACTACTAAAGTTGACACTTATTTTGGGACAGAGGCAGCTAAAGAAAAAAACGATCCATGCAGTCCCTAGCCCTTGAACCGTGAACCCTGACCAGGCTTCAATTTGCTAGCAACGTTCGAGCTTCCCAATAAATGAAGTTTGCAACCTTTTGACCATCGGATCATTTTGTGCAGTTTCACCAAAATCGAGATGAGCATCCCTGTGGCAAAGAAATTGAAGAAGCGTGATTAGAATAAGATTACTGGGACTAGTTGATGAGACATAAACTCATCACAAATACAGTACGTAGAAGCCAGTAGAGGTATGTGCGGGACAAAGAAGTAGAGAAATATCCACAAGGAGTGATGTGGGCAGCTGGAGCAGTGGTGCAAGCCGGCTGTAAAGGGAGTTGTACCTGAGGGACGTAGCTCAACCTTAAGGAGGGCGGCGGGAGGCGGCAACTGCCCACGTCGCGGCAGTGAGCAATGGACGAAGGCAACCTCACCGGTTTTGTGAGAGAGAACGGCGGGGACCCCTGATCGGGACGTGCCGACAGTGGGTTTTCGCCGTCGGCGACGGCCACCGCATCTACACTAAGCATCCACCCCTTCCCCAAGCGGACGTGATCCGCCGGGATGTTAGAGATGTGGCCACAGTCGTTTTGTGCGAGAGAGTGTGAAGAGAGCAACCCCAGCAAGCTACCGTGTAGGCTGGCCCGTCCTGACTATGTATATAGTGGAGCGGTTTCCTTTTCTCTCCATATGAACCTATCATATTGCGCACGTGCCACTAAGAAAAAAAACTTTATTTATAAATGACGCGGCACCTACTACTCGTTCTCCTATAACCTTGCGCTTGGCATCTCCAAAATATTAACCTTGCGATTGGCTCTTCGCCTCTTCAGGAAGTCGAGCAATAATGGTAGTGCAGTATATATCGTTCTGGCTATATGAGACCGAATGAATTGCTGCACGTCCACAACGTGGGCGAGGGTCGAGGGGCGAGGGAGAGTGCTACATACGGAGCAAAATGAGTGAATGTACACTCTAAAATGCGTCTATATACATCAGTGCTTGGAGTATGTACTAGTAGTTCATATTGAAATCTACTAAAGGACATATATATTCCAAATAATATGATATAATCTCTATAACCAAGGTAGTAGGGACGAGGAGTAAACGGAGGGAGTAGTAAATTTTTCTCCTCGTCCTGCGACCCACCGCGCGCATGGGCGAGGGAGCGGGCGTAAGGTGGAGCAAGCTTCACCTCATCCTGCGAGCCACCGCGCCCGTGGGCGGGGGAGACGGCGTACTAAGCAAGCTTCTCCTCGTTCTGCGAGTTGACGGGACACATCAAAAGTACTCTAGTGTATAGAGCCTTGCCTCTAAGGTAGGCCCCACATGGTTTGCCTCTTTTTTTTTAACATAACACGTCAAGTCGCAATTTGTTTGTTCACCCGTGATACACGATCCTCCCTCCACCAAGTGGACAACCAGTACACGTGCCAAATTACCACGTGGGCTGCCTTTTTCGTACAGAAATGAGCTCCATCGTGTACCCGCGCGGGTGTGGTTGGGAAAGAGACGGGAGTACGTGCGCCGTGCATGCACCTCTTCTCTTCGTGCACGTCCCCCACCTACGTGGGTGTGTGTGAGAGATACAAACTGCGTTCGTGAGTATTTTTTGTTTTGGGGTGGGGGGTGGGGTGGGGGTTGATTTCGTGAATTATTTGTGGGAATATGTGTCGATGACATCTCAAACAAAATTTTGCATGCAATGTGTGTGAAATGGAGGCCTGTCCATATCATACATAGAGGGTCGGGCAATCCACGAGAAGGTAGAACGACTCGTATATGTGTTGAGAAGGAGAGACCCAGCTATGTCTTGAGGGAGATCGGTCGACATCCATACATAACTGAAGGACGGAAAATATGATGGACATAGAGAGAGAGGAGAGAGAGAGGGAGGGAGAGGGAGGGAGAGGGAGGGAGAGGGGTAGAGTGCTGGATGGGTGATGGAGTTGCTTCTCGAAGATGGTGGGAGAGGCCTACTAGATAAACTGAGGGTGGAACTGCAATGTTATCAATAAGAGTGGGGATGTGTTTCTGTGTGTGCCTGTGCGTGATAGATCTGTCGGGACGCATCCATGGATGATGAAGGGGAACCATGTGTTGGTAAGCAAACCTATCTAGATCGGTAGATCAATTGTTGTTTGTCGGAGGAAGGGAGAGACACAACTAATGAGGTAGATCGATTGACGTGTGGGTAAAACCGAGTTATAAGGACCTAGCTAGCTATATGTATAGCGAGAGATCGGTCGGTGTACGTCCATTTGTTAGAGGCAAATAAGGCCCAGCGAGACGGATAGACAGAGAGAATGGAGCTAGCTAGGAGGTGGTGCGAGAGGCCCAACTACTAGCTAGATAGGGGGAGGAGTGTGCGGTTGTGAGATCAATGAAAAGAGGGGCGAGAGTTTACACATGTGTCTGACCGTATGAGAGACACGAGGCAAGGACACATAAAGGAGGAGATTGAAGGTGTGTGTGTGTTGTAGGCAGGCATCGTTGGAGAGGTTTATCGATCGGTGTGTGTTGGAGAGGAGTTGTGGAGACTCTGGGAGAACGACCTAAAGAAAAAAATGAATGTGCCTGGTGGATAGAATGCCGAGGGAGGGGGAGGACGAGGAGGGCGTGTGCATGCACGAGAGAAAGTTAGTGGTAGCTACAAAGGTTAGAAGATTGTGTGGGTGTAAGAGACTAACAAAGATAATAATTTGATATGAAAGCGGATTCATATATTTGAATAGGAGATCATAGTGTTTTAAACATTGCATGCATGAATATAGCGGTGATTCACGTGCTGTGCACATGTTATACCATAATGTGATAATGCATGGCGTTTGCAACTCACAGCTAAATGCCGAACAATCTAAACCATACTATACATCAAACAATCTCACATTTTATTTGAATTTGTGATAATGTGTGGCGTTTGCAGCTTACAACTAAATATCGAACAATCTAAACAATACTATATATCGAACATTCTCACATTTTATTTGAATTTGTGGTAATGTGTGGTGTTTGCAACTCACATCTAAATACTTGTAGGCGTAGGGGGCGGGGCACCATACATAATGTGATAAACACATTATACATATGAGACATGGTTTAGATTACGAAGATCTAGCTAGAGCTAGAAATGTAATGTGATTTGAAATCAAAATAAAGTGGATTCAAAAAATCTAGTTCGAGTTCATATAGTACACATAGTTCATTTGTAACTCGAGACTAATCATGTAGTGTGCTGTGAAGATAATACACAAACGATGGTTTAACTTGACAATAATGATGATTGTAGATCTTATTAAAACAGAGAAACGAATTCAAATGATTTGACTTCACAACAATCATTACTGTAGATCTTATTCAAATAGAGAAACGAATTCAAATTTAGTTCATATTGAAGCGGTAGTATATACGTTTGGAATGCACTAAAACGTTCATTTGAGTAGTAGGTTGCATGCATTATACACGTAGCGAAATATTTTAATTGAACATAACATGAATTCAATGTTTTGAATGACATTTGTAGTGCGCACTGATTTGGTACAGTACACGTTAGGCTTGTCCGGAAATTTCAACCCGCGCCTTGTTAGGCCGAAATATTTAAGATATATCTTTGTCTCGTTGTGCTCCGACAACTCCCTCCATCTCAACCCGCGCCTTGCTATTTCGAAATTACAACGCGCGCGAAAACTCCCACCTCCTGTGAAATCCCGACACGCGAAATGCCCGTGGTTCCCCTGAACCGAAAGAACCGCCTCAAATCGGTGGGGGTACTTTCGTAACTTACCCCACATTTCGGACAAGCGCGTCTCTAAGCCATGGTTCCCCACTGCCATCCCATCCGCCCACCCATTCGTACACCGAGGCCGCGAAAACCCGCGACAAAACCCCACACCCTGCTCCGTCCGCCACCCAGCCGGAGCCTCTTCCCCGACGACGTCATCCACAGCAACACCTCGACGTCCCTCATCCACCGTACCGGATGAGGATCCGTCGTTGATCTCATCGTCCCGCCGATTCAGCCACCCCGTCCTCCACCTCCAAGGAGCTGCCCCGACGTTCTCCTCGTCTTTCGCGCCACCTCCATTCCCACACCGCCGTCTTCACCTGCACCACCGGAAGAGCATCATCATCACCGTTTCCTCGGATGAAGCTGCGGCCTAATCGGCGCCACCAAAGAGGTTGTACACTAATCACCGCATTTTCTTCTTGATTCGATCTCACGGTGCTGCCGGCGCTCGGTCCCGAGCCGACACGGCGCGACTCTATCCACGGCGGCGTCACCGGCCACTTCCTCCACGGCGTCGCTCCCTCGGCGGCGACGTCCACATCAGTAGGAGCTGCTGCTGCTTTAGCTTTCGCTCGCGCTGCTGCTCTGCTCTTGCTCTCGGTCCCCTGCCTGGTCTGCTCTTGCTATTGCTCTAGCTCGCGTTGCTGCTCTCGCTCTTGCTCTTGCTTGCGATGCTGCTCCGATTTAGCTACACTTCAGTCGACTGAATCGACTTTTGGGTCAGTCGATTTTCAGGGGGTGGGGGGGGGCTCGCCGGGGTGAAGGAAGAACCAGCCGCAGCGGGGAGGGTGGCTCGCCGGAGAGGTACCCGACTATCTATCTTAGGGTTCAGGATGGGGGCGGTGGTCGCCGGCGGTGGCGGGGCATTGGCGGGGCGGTGGCGTGGGGATCGCCGGAGAAAAAGCTCGGCACGGGGGGGGGGGGGCCTAGAGGGATGGCCGGGGCGGCGGTGGGGAGTGTTTTCGGGGCGGGTGGGGCGATGCACCGCCGGCCGCGGGCGGCGGGGGGCTGCTGTTTGGCCGGTGGTGACTGGCGGCTCAGGGGGGTGGAGGTTGAAGATGAACCGCAGGCCCTTGATTTCGTATCCAACGGCTGCAAAATCGATTGACCAGAGATGAAAAAGTCAGTCGACCGACGTGTAGCCTCACCTTGCTAGTGCGTTCAGTTTCGACAGCAAAATTCAGTTTCGACCGCAAAATTCAGTTTCGACAGTTAAGTTCAGTTTCGACAGTTCAGTTCAGTTTCGACAGTTAAGTTCAGAGATGAGCGGCTGATGTATTTTACATCTAGCACTTTGTGGTTATGTATTTTACGTCATGTATTGGAGATGCTATTAGAATTCCACTCAGGTTAACGTTGTTCGTTGTCTCTCTTGTCCTGCTTCAGCCTCGGCGTCGTAAACCTCACCGGAGCTGCTCCAACGACGAAACCCTCCATCACAGCGGAGCAGTACCTCGGGCTCCATCTCCAGACGCCTAAAATCTTCTTCCCCTCCTCCGACAGCAAAGTCAGCCGGAGCATCCTCACCGGCCAACCCAATCACGCTGAGATCGACATGGCTTCGCCAAAGAGGTTGTACACTTGTTTCATCTCTTTTTTACTCTACATGTTATATATATTGTCCACTGAGCACACGGATTTGTTCCTTTAGTGTCTCCTTGAAAGAAAAAACGTAGGAATTTTAATTTTCACTTGTCCTTCTTTTCAAATTCCTATTCATGAAGCACAAGACTAAGAGATAGTAGCATAATAGCATTATAACAGTACATTTTCTTGTGGTTTGACATAATCTCACCATGCTTCTTTGCATCCTGTGATCTTTCAATTGTTGTGAATCAAACACCCAGATTGGCAGAAATCCTGTGTTTTTTAAATTCTCTGTTTTGCACGTGCATTCCTATCCTATTCCTGTCTATTTCGTATCCCTGCATTGTTGGAATCCTCCAATTCAAACGAGCCCTTACAGAATTACTTCTCTTACAGATAGTTGTCAAAGAAAACCTTGCGTGGTTTGTCCCGGTCCTGCTGCGCCGTCGTCCACCCCAGCTCAGCTGCTCCAACGACAGAAGGGTCCAGCACAGTAGGGATCCGGCCCCCAGACTGTCTTTCGCCGCCTCAGATCTTCTTCCCCGCCGCTGGCAGCCATGAAAACTGCATTACCATCATCAACCGAGCAGATGACCTCGAGGACTACACGGGTCCGCAAGAGAGGTCGCACTCTTTCGTGTCTGCTTACGTTATGCATCGCTTAATATTACATGCTACTTTATCGTCCTGTTCACCGATTAGACTCCGAGTCAGCTCCAAACTAATGGTCAAACTTGAGTTTTTAAATGGTTGTGGGGTACGTATCGGGGCCGCTATCAATAGTATCTATCTACTATCTGGTTAATCTCCGGTGTCTACTATGAGTTTCATGCTGGGTGGGAAACAAACAGTAAAGAAGCCATTATCTGTATTTTTTAACTGAAGCCATTATCTGCCTGCTATTATTGGTTTTGGGTCTATCCACAGGTTGCTACCATCACTCTGGATTTCTGCATGCACTCCTTACATAATCTCACTATGTTTTATTCCTATGCATGACAGTTATTGTAAACAATGGAACTGAACATGTAGAGAAAAAGAGACGAGCCTTGCGTGGCAATAAAATTTCATGCAGACGTCGCTCCATGGTAGGCGCAAAGGCAGCCCCCCCTCCACGCATTTCGGATTGTAATCGAGAGGAAGATATCTGTTCTGAGGGGAATTCAGAAGAAGAAGACAACTCCTATTTACCCCCTGAGGTCTTCGCTCTAACTTGGCATGCTGATGTTGGTTATATCATGCATATGGTGTCTTGCATTGCTTACTTTATACATCAAATATGTCATCTGCTTAGTTTAGACATCCTTTGTGCGAATGCCATCTATTTAGTTTATTCATCGTTTATGTGAATTATGCAATGCCATCTGTTTAGTTTATTCATCGTTTATGTGAATTTTGCAATGCCATCCTGCTTAGCCAGTCATCTTATATGTAAATTATATCAGGTCATCCTTTTTTTCGTTACATATTACATTTGTCAACAATGTTAGTACATTCAACTGCTCTTCGTGTGCATCAGCCATTTGACACGGTGATGGCAAATTCTGGAGTGAAAACAAGGTCTTTAGAGCAGTCTGTGCTATCTGACGAAGCGCATATCTTGCTGGTTACGGATAGCTCCTCAAAGGAGGATTCAGAGACAGATGACCAGTCCTATCCCCCCCCCCCCGAGGTGTATGCTCTAACTTGGCAGGGTTATGTTGCTCATATCGTGCGTATGGTGTCTCGCATTGCTATGTCATTTGATTAGTTTAGACATGCTTTGTGTGAATGCCACCTGTTCAGTGTCTAATTACCATATATGTGAATTATGCATTGCCATCTTGTTGCAAGACATTATATATGTGAATTATACATTGCTATCTTGTTGCAAAGGCATTATATATGTGAATTATGCAGTGCCATGCTATTTAGCCAATCATCATGTATGTGAATTATATCATGCTATCTTTTTTTGTATTACGTGTTCGATTTGTCGACAACGTTCGTATATTCAACTACTCTTCCTGTGCATCAGCCATTTGAAGCGGTGATGGAAGTATCTGGAGTGAAAACAAGGTATTCAGAGCAGACAATGCTACCTGCTGAAGCAGACATCTTGCTGGTTACAGAGAGCTCCTCAGAGGAGGATTCAGAGACTGATGACCAGTCCCATTTCCCCCCTGAGGTCTATGCTCAAACTTGGCAGGGTTATATTACCCATGTCATGCATGTTGTCTTGCATTGCTTAGTTTTTACATCATATATGGATTGCCATCTGCTTACTTGCTTATTATATAAATCATATATTTGAATTATAGCATGCCATCATGTTTACATAGTACATACACATCATCTATCTGAATTATGGCATGGCAACCCATTTAATAAAGACATCATATAGTTATATCATCTCATCCTGTTTAGTGTTTACAGTCATCATATTTTGAATTATGGCATTCTATCCGTGAATGTATGTGAATTATGGCATGCCAACCTATTTAATAAACACATTATATAGTTATGTCATGTCATCCTATTTACATAGTCTCATATTTTGAACTATGTCTTTCCATCTTTTTTAGTCAGCCATCATAATGTGAAATTGTGTCATGCTATCCTGTTTAGTTAGCCATCATATATGTGAAATTGTGTCATGCTATCCTGTTTGGTTAGACAACATAAATATGAATTATTTCATGCCCTCTTTTATTCCCCACTATCCATTGCACCTGTCTATCATACAATGTCTATACTTTTAATTACTTTTCTTGTTTATCAGCCATTTGAATTGGAGAGCGTGATGGCAGTATCTAAGGGAGTAACAACACGGTCTTCAGAAAAGATAGTGCTACCAGTTGATGCAGATAGAACCACGGTTGTACTTGCCCAAGGACCAGATCCACCACACATAACCCAGACTCTCGCAGATTGTACCCCTACCCAGTTGGACAGAGAACCAGCTACACCCCTTCTAACCCCAACCCCGGCAGATAGTAACCCAGTTCCAGTTGACACAACACCGTCTCCACCACAGAGCACCCAAACACGAGCAGTTAGTAAGGGAACTGCAGTGCCCAAAGCACGAGGACCACCACTCCGAATCCCAACTCAACGCTTAAAGGAGAAGAAGATTTGTACTCAGGTCAGGTTCTGTAGCTATGGTTCATACTCCTTTGCTCTTGCATTACTGTATTTACTCATACCAACTATTTTCAAATTTGAAGGATGGAATTGAAACTCCAATGGCGCAATAGGCATGTTTTAAACCTGTTTCTTTAACTAGTTTGCTGTTGTAACCTGCTCAATGTTGATTTCAGTTTCAATTGAATAAACAGTTATGTTCTCATGTCATGCACATTACAAGTGTTGTTATTGCTCTATAGTTACCCACACTTATATTCTGTCTATTCTGCTTTGTCTTGAACAAATATTATTTGAACTGTGTCTCTATCTTGATTTGGCAACAAAAACTAGAATGATATAGACCATAAAGTGACCATGGTACATAGATATATGTTTGTTTCATGCTGTTATCCTGTCCACTTTACTACTGAACTCATTTACCAAAATGAGTTTCATATACAACATGGTAAACATGTGGTGTGTCTGCTTGTTTCTCTTTTAGAATGCGGACAAAATATTGGAGAACAGTACCACGTTATCCAATGGTAAAGGAAGTAATGCAGATAAGGTTCAAGATAGTGAGACATCCCTGTTGGTCTCCAAGAAAGCTGATGAAAACTAGACGCCAGTGAGGGAACCCAAAAATCCTGTCTTGATGTAGTGTTCGAGTTACTGGCCACTACTGCTGGCACAAGCTCTTCGAACTCGCTGCCTGAATCAGTTCGTCTTTTTGAGTCTCAACTTCAAGTTGAAAGACATCGATCGGATGTGCTGCGACAGGAAGCTGAAGGACTGAGGAAGTCCCTGCAGAATTCAGATGCATATTTTCTGGTGCAACAGCAAGCGCTGGAGAATTTAAGCGCCAAACAAGAGAAAGTTAATAAGCTTGCTAAGCATCTTGCCAACATTATGGGTACCCAGGATATTGTTTCTTGAGATCTTCTGAAGTGGTTTCAGTTCTGGATTTGTTTTGCTGCGACGTTTATTTGCGCTGGTCGCCAACTTTGACAACCAGTGTATATGATATGCTGCTTTGTTCCCTATATTTGCACTGGTGGCGAACTTTGATGCCCAGTGGATGTAATATGTGTAATAGCCGTGATAGCCTAGCGTTAGTTGCTTGCTTATTTATTTCCTTGTTGTCTTGTTTATTTGTTTGCTTGTAGTCATTCCAGTTCTTTTTCCGCGGTTAGCTAGTGGCTGCAATAACCTATTTTTTAAAAGGCCACAATAACCATGGGCTAATATTTACTGTAGTGACACTGGGCCTTCTACGGGCCGTAGAAACAATGGGCCTTCTACGGGCCGTAGAAACAATGGGCTTTCTGCGGGCCGTATCATCAATGGACCTTATACGGGCCGTATGATCGATTGGCCAAACATGGGACAAACAGACCGCATTATGGCCGTAAACGGGCTAGAGTTGGAATCGTCCGTTCATGGGCCGACCATAACGGGCCATCGTTAATAGGCCGTATTTGGTGATGCTATGAAAATGGCCCAACAGACTAACGGGCCAGAAACGGGCCGACTGTAACGACGGGCTGAATTTGTCCCACAAGCAGAAAATGACAGTAACGGGCCGTAAGTAACCGAATGCTGCAAATGAGCCGAAGAATAAATGGGCCCTCAGAAGGCCGAAAGTTAACTTGGGCTGGAAACGGCCCAACGGAATAACGGGCCGTTAATGGGTATAAAGTGAAACACTGTTCATTACGGGCCAGTTTCATCACGGGCCGTTAATGGGTGTAAAGTAATACACTGTTCATTACGGGCCAGTTTCAGCACGGGCCGCTAATGGGCCAAGAGTTACAAAGGGCCTCATATGGGCCGAAAGACGTCATGGGCTATACACGGGCCAGAAGTGAAAACGGGCTGAAATCATATTGGATGGCCCAGATGACGCTACTGGGCCTAATTCGGATAGGGCGTAACGGGCCTTGGGTTAGCGGGCTGTAAATGGGCTATATGCGAACAGGGCGTTAACATGCTTTCCATGGGCCGGCCCGCCAGCTTTTGACCAAGTCAAACGGACCGGCCTTTTCATATGAATGGGCCACTGTTGGGCCGTGCCATGTGTCGACGTATCATAGGCGCCTTCTGTCCAGTGAGTGGATGACATCTGTCCCAACGATGAGCCGACACGTGTTTCCTCTAGCCAATGATGATTTTACACGTGGAAAATCCCCATTGGTCGGGGCTTTTAACGGGTTATCGGATCCAAAACCCGACCCGATAGCTTAACGGCGTTCCGTTACGGTGGATGCCACGTGTCGGTCACCCTTGACGAAAGCACTTCTGTGACGCGCGATTTATCGTCATGGAAGTGGACACTTCCGTGATGATAATTTTGGTAATGTCATGGAACACTTCTACGACAGCACAGGTATGACTATCTTGATTCTGTCATAAATTTGTCATGGATGTACATGCATGACAAAAAACGCGACCTACTGTGACAAACACGTATCATCACGGAAGTGTATTTTTTTTGTAGTGCTCCTTCTTCTACTCGGACAAGAGGCTATCCTAGAGGGCTTTGGAGTTTGAGGAGGCCATGGAGGGCGTGGTCCCAAGAGGAGATAGGGAGCGGAGGAGGTTGGATGTGGCTGTTGCTGGGCCTGGAGTTTAAATAGCGGGCAGATGGCAGGGCAGGCGGCGAGCGGGTTAATGGTGGGGGGCAGACAGACTAATGGGTGGCGTCAGAGCAGGTTCCTCACTAACCGCACATGTTTAATGTAGGGACGTGGCTGGACGGGCTATCGTTTGAACGCGAAGCACTCGCGTGCACGGGGAAGCGGTGCAGGCGGCGCTCTCAGCCGACAAGCTGCTTCTGCTGGAGCAATGTGAGAAATCGCGTTCGCTCTGGGCCGGCACGATTGCGGCACTAACACATCAGGTGGGATAGGGCACGGACGATGGGAGGGAAAGAATTTGGGTGGGCAAGGGAAGTCGGACGCTTGTGTGCCAGCAGTCCGGATACCCGCAAGCCCTCCCCCCTGTTTGCTTCCGGTTTGTGGGTAAAAGGACGTCCGGACCACCGAGCGGACCAATATTGGACCACGTTTGATTGCAAAACATATCTGGACCGGACGATTGTGGGCGGTTTGAGTATCCGCGTTAGAGATGCCCTAAGAGCAACTCTAGCCGATCTTGCAAAAGCTCGCTGACCCTTATAATTTTGGCAGCTTTATAGGATCTTCTATATTTTCGGCACGAGCAGATCTAGCAAAAAATCTCGGCCCATATAAAAAATACGGGCGGCCCGTATAAACCCGACTCTGCCACTATATTTGACGGAAAGAGGTCATTTTAGGGTTCCTATCCGACATTTCCCCCACCCACCTCCGCCACAAATCCAACTACTTCAGCGCCAAATCCTCCCTGCTCCGGCGACTGTTTATCACGCGCACACACCCGTTTAGAGCAAATCCATGGCCGACCCAGGTCGTGGGCGTGGTGGCTCCCGGGCCGCGGCTGGTCACTGAAATAAATATGGTTCGGCCAAAAGATTTCAGGAATTTCAGTAGTGCACATGAATTCATATATTTTTCATTTAAAAAAAAATCAAAATTTTAATTGGATTCAAGTGAATATTTTGATCATTTGGCTGAAATTCGAATTTCGGTGATTTCAGTTGTTGCTGAATTTTTTCTCAAACTGAAATTGAAAACCATTATAACTGACAATACAAAATGTGCCCTTTTAAGAGGGGGCCAAGAGCGAGTAAACCAGCAGGCGCACCCGCTAGCTGGATGGCACACAGTGTGTGCACGCTTCTCTCCTCAATCTCTACCGTTTCCCTTACGTGCACGCACCCATGCTGCCCCGAGAGACAAGTCGTCGCCGCCGCCGACGTCGAGTGGAGACTTAATCTGCATGCTACACCGTCGTCGCGCCCGCGGCTCCATCATGCGCTGCGTCGTGGGGACCGACCGAACCGATCCCCACGGACGTCGTTGGCAGCCGCACGAAGCCGTCGGGCGGCCACGGCTGCGACTTGCAAGCACGCACGCGCGCGCACCACGGCGCCAGGCGAGCGCCCGATCCGTGCAGCCGTCCGCGGCCAGTTCGTCGTCGCTCTTTTCCGGACGTGCATCTTAAAGGCCAAAGCAAGTATGCAGGTCAACCCCCCGCGGCCGCGAATCCGGCTCCGTGTCTCCTCGGATTGAATGGCCGGCACGGTGGTCTCTCCCCGGCTTAATTTGCCGACCTGCTCGGCCGCACGCACGCACGTACGGGGTCATGGCATTGGCACGGGCCGGGGGCACGTACGTACGTGCTGTACGTCGTTTTAGATCAGCAGGCAGTCTTGCTAAGTACGTACGCACCTGAAAAACAAGACTTGCTTCCCCTAAGTAAATTTAAACAGCACGTGCTGATTTAGTACCACATCGAGCAACTGTTCTTCATCCCTATACATTGCGTATTCATCACCTTTCTGAAGATGAAATGTGCAAAGAAGAGGAGAAAAATAGCAATATCTTCAAAATAACTAGCTAGCGTGACCCAATCCGACGTTCCCTATTTCGTCCCGGCTGTGCTTATTAGATGTTTATTACCCCGTGCATGTACTCTATATACACATTTTCCCCGTCGGATCGAGATCGATCGATACTGCATCATGGCCCCAGACATAGACCGTGGTCAGCTGCGCTGGCCTGAGACCCCCGCAAACCGTTCTGCTCGTGCTCGCGCGCGTCGGCACGTACGTCCGTTCGATCCGACTGCCGGGCGGGCGCGGAGGCGGGCACGCACTGCCTGCCGCCGGCCGGCACGGCACCAGCTACGTCATCTTTTTCGTGCGATAGCTGGCCAGCTTATGATCGTCAACGCATGGACGGCGGCGTTGCAATTTGTTGGAAACAGCTGCTCCACCGTCGCACGTACACACACGCGCTCTCAGGTTCGTACGTTTTTAGATGGTGCAAGTCTAAGTCCCAAGTCCACCACCCTAATAAAAGAAGACGTGGTTCCCCTAAAACAACACGTACGGGCCGGTTGCACTAGTAGCTGATCAAGCCATTGTACCCACAGAGCGTTTATTTAGTAGTATCTGACTGGTGTTTAGTTGCATGCCGAGTCGATCTCGACTGATCTCTCCGTCAGTACTACTCCCTCCGTTTAAAATTACTTGTCTCGGAAATGGATGTATCTTTAGGAGTTATTGGTAAGCAATCTTCATCGGGAAGCTTTTGCCGGTAGGCAGGCAGGCATCCTAATCAATCCTAGCTTAGCCTCAGCTAATAATCTGATGATGCATGCACCAAACTAAGGCCACTATAGCTAATCTAGTCGTAGCGAATTAATAATGAGATTAGTCACATGCTGTCATGTACGACCGATGGTAATCGCGAGCTTTGTCGACCTGTTAATGGCCACTCCGGCCTTTATGTGTCCTGCCGCTGGCCTCTAAACGGCCCTACTACTGATGCACCCGCCTTTTCCTTTTTGAAATATCCCTAGTAACTGCTTTTCTTTGATAAAAGAGAGCTCGCCTATCCGATTTCTATTACTCCCTCCTTTCATTTTTATATGTTGTTTCAGACAATTGAAATGGCCCGCTTCGCATGCTGTTTGAAATGTCTTTAGTGCCTTAAAGCATCTTCCACAGCCGCACAACGAGCGGCGCGCTAAAAAAGCGTTTCAGCACCGGAATAGCCAGTTTTTGTGCGCCGCGGAGCGCTGGCTCTAGCGGCCGATGCAAAAAATTGCGTGCGCGCCGCATCAGCAGACGCACTAAACTATAGCACGCACAAGCAGCCAACGCTTGCAATATGTTCATTTTGGAGACAATATGATGATATTTCAAATATCGAAACAAGACATAGCATAGTTTTAAATCACCCAACGAAGTTTCTGATATAAAAGTTCAAAATCATGCCACATCACATTATCATCCAACCAAGTTCATGACATAAAAGTTCACACAAACAAATGGCACATCAACAATCATGCCGCATCTGCATCTTCGTCCTCCTCTTCCTCCGATTCTTCATCCGCATCCGAAGACGATTCTTTCTCCTTCTCTTCATTGTGTCGCGCCGCATCATCATGGGGAGCTCGGAAGGTGTTGGCAAGATCTCCAACTGCATCATGCGAAGGTATGTGAGGCACACCGGAAGACATGCGTCCACCCATGTCACCCGGAGGTGCTCCCATGCCTCCCATGAGAGACGCAAAACGCATGCCTCCCATGGTATAGCTCCGAAGCCACCCATGCCCCCCCATGGTTGCTCCGAAGCCACCCTTGCCTCCCATGCCGCCCATGGTAGCTCCGAAGCCACCCATGCCTCCCATGCCACCCATGCCGCCCATGCCATCCATGCCTCCCATAGTAGCTCCCATGCCTCCCATGGCTCATGGCTCTTTTTTGGACCAGGACTTCTTCACGGGCAAGATTGACGTACTCCTTTTGCTTCTCATCGAGGGTAGATGTGTCCATGAATAACAAGTACTTCTCCCATTCCAACAATCTAGTTGGCTCCTCCATGGCCAATTTCTTCTCCTCCAATGCTACCTTCCTCTCCTCGGCCGCCAACCTCCTCTCCTCGGCCGGCGCATCTTGGTTCCTTGCCATCTTCCTCACCTCGTTCGCTTCCTTTCTTGCGTTCACAATAGCTTCCATAGCATTTTCTAGCTCATCATCTCCTTTCCTCTTCTTCTTTTCTTTTCCGTTTTTCTCGCATCCATTTGGTCTTTTTGGCTTGGAGTACGCAACCGAGTTTGGTGTAGGGCTTCTCTTGCCGTTATCACTTGATGCCTCCTCCTCATCATCATCCAAATCAATAGTTCACTTGCATTTGTTGCTCTCCTCATCGACACCTTCACGGGGCTTCCATTTCTCATCATCCTTCAACGCATCATAGCAATGAGGCAAGGTAAATGGTCTCCCTTTCTTGATCTTCCCTTTCTTGGTCTTCTTCTCCTCTCCTTGAAATAAGTTTTGTGCAATAGTGAGCTACAAACAAAAGAACAAGTTAGCACTTGAAACACCAAGAAGAAGCATGAACATGGAAGAATCATGAAAGAAATGGCACTTACCCTATCTCTATCATTAGTGCCACTTGGGTTTAACGTGTCAACCGCCTTAAGTGTGGCCACCCACCTTTGACAATCTTTGTTGATTGTCGACCACTGGGAGCGAAGAGATCTTTCCGTGCGGTCAATTCCACTTTTGTTGTGTAAATCAACGTGCTTCTTCATCCGGATCCAATATGCATATCTACTTTGGTCCCCTCCAACGGTGGGATCCCTAGGCACTTGCAACCATGTATTGCATAGCAAGATTTCTTCGTCCATGGTGTAGTTGCCCGCTCTTCCTTTCGGTGCATCGACGATACCCTCACCATCCTCGTCCACCTCAAACTCATGATCATTGAAATGCACATCATTGGTTTCAGACCAATGAGAATTGTTGGAGCCAACACCCACAGTTGACATATATGTCTCATCGTTGAAACTACAAAGTATATACAACAAAACAAATAAGCTATCCATATGTATGCAGTCAAAAAACAACAACGAAAAAATGGGCGAAATTTTACCTTGTGGGCATTTCATGGAACACCTTGTGCGCATCGACCGCCGGCGCAACAGCGAGCTCGCCGGCACTTCGGTCGCCGCCGCATCTGTCGCACGCCCTGCAAGCTTCTTCTTCAGCCGCTTAGAGGAGCCGTCCGTCGCGTTGTTCTTCTTCCCAGACACCTTGCCTGCCTTCGCCACGGCCGCATTTGGGAGCTTGGAGAGAGGGGCACGTGGCTTCACGGCGGGCGACGACGCGACGCCACCGCCGCCGAGGTCGTTCGTGGCGCCCTACGCGCGAGACCGGTGCTTGGAGGAGCACCGGCAGAGGCGAAGCCAAAGCTACCCGCGCTAGGGTTTGCGCCGGCGGTGGCGGCTGAGGGGTCGCAGGTGTAGGAAGGGGCGAGGGGGATATCGACACGGCTGTCCATCGGGCGAATTCGCCGGTAACGGCGCGGGCGGGGCGAAAGCGGCGCGGCCGGAGAGGGTGCGTCGCGGGCGCTCGAATGTGAAGCGCGCGGGAGCGGGTGCACGAAATAAGCGGCGGGTGATGCCGTTCCCCCCCCCCCCCCCCCCCCCCCCCCCGCGGTAAACAACTTATGCCGCGTGCGCGTTTTTTGCGCCTTCGCTGGAGCGGCTGCGTGCATGCAAAAAACTGTATTTTTCCAGCGCGACGCTTATATCGCGCGGCTGTTGGAGATGCTCTTATAATACTGTATTGAACAGAGGGAGTATCAGAAACCACCAAGTCTTCTCACAAAGAGACCAAACTAAAAAGAAAACAAAAGAAGGCGGCAACTACCAACGACGCGTCTGATCCAACCAAGGAAGATCTTTTCTGTTCTGTTGCCACTCTGCCATGTCCGGCCGTCGATGCACGCAAGACCCATCTACCACGTACTGTTGCTACAAGACCATATAGCTAGCTACGATTGATGGATTAGTTAAAAATAATTGAAGCTTGCGGTCAACATCGATCGATAGATTGATTACAAACGAATCTAGTCAAACCCAATCAATCCAAGTCGATCCAGCGTGTCGACTCGCAGGATTTTCGTTCATAAACTAATAGGCGGGCGTTGCACGCGCATAGTACATGCATGATGATGAGTTTTACCGGCAACGATCATTCGGTCGATACGACGGCAACTTCCTCGATCTTTTACCTAGAAAAAAACGAGTAAGGAGTCCACTGCCGATCGCCTCACCGGGTGGATTCTGCTCGCCGGAAAGAGACGCGGCCGGGGTTTTCGCGGTATTTTAGCCTATCCTCAGATTAGACGGATGGGTAGACGGTGATGCGATCGGCTGTAGTCGGCATACGCGTACGTGCCGGCAGGTAGGTGGCCGTCCGGCAGGTACATGTACTGTACTGTACGTACATACGTACTACTACTCCTGTTCATGACTCGGAAAGTCTAGTAGGGATTGCTACGATTTTTTCTTTATGGTCTCGTCCGTGTTTGGTTACTTGAAACGGAAATCTTTATCTTTATCTTCATTCCTTAATAATAATAATAAAGGACGGAAGCTTTCATATAGTTCTTCATACGTCATCTTTTTTATATGCGTTGATTTTGCGTTAATCATAAAGATTGATGGATGAGATTTATCTACCTTTTTATTTTATATAAAAAAACAGTTTGAACGGAAAAAGTACTGCTCCTGCCAAAGATTGAAGACACGACCTCCACTTTCCATCCCTTGGGGGACAACCAGCCGGGCTAACCCAAATGTTTGTTACAGTTTAGGGTTCTCTCGCTAATAAACAGTCCCGATCGCGGATTTTTTTTTTCCTTCTTGGCGTCGATCGTCCAATTAACCTTCGTGGTGGTGGGCTGTCCTAAACGGACGCGAGGTGACAAGAGAAAAGAAATATGGAAGGAAATAGATCTAAAACTGGAGAGAAGAGACCAAGGAAAAAAGGAAAGAATTAATGCCCGGATCAAATGAAGGATTTAATGGAGAGAAAAGACCAAGGAAGAAGGAAAGTATTAATACCGGGATTAGGAGATAAACAGGCTCCTCAAAAACAAGGAAGGAATTAATGGATTCGTGAGACATCTTGTGCAAAGAAGGAAAGAATTAATACCCAGGATTAGGAATTGGTACAATGGATTCGTGAGACATGGTCATTATGAATTTATGGAAAGATTTAATACCGGACGGAATGAATAACTGACAAGCTGGATAAAACATTTATAAATATCCTCCAAGACCACAACATCAATTTTTGAGGCATGTGAGCATAGCTGAAGGTGACGTATTCAGTGAAATCAAACGATCGGACGTCACTTTGCCCACGCACCCGGCGTTCTGGCTTGCCAGATCTCGTGCTTTGAGGTGTTCGTCATGCTAATCCAAAGCAGTTCACTTGTTTTGTTGTCCTCTCAGCTTTGGGGTGTTCATCATGTACATTCTTTTCGTTGTAGTATCAACATGGAATGTGATACAACACCATGCATACACATCACAGCTCAAATCGGACACTAACCGAAGTTTCCAAGCTGTTTTACTGCTGATTACACAGTATAAGAGCTGAGAATGTTACTTTAGTTTTAGGATGCTGTGAGATTAGTTGTAACATATTCCAACGGGCACAACTTAAATCCCTCCGGTGACTCCATGGCTGCATTAGCAATAACTTCACAAAAAGATGGCAAATATATTTATTACTCCCTCTGTCCCATAATATAAGAACTTTTTGGCACTACACTCACTAGTAGAAAAAGGGCCTATGTCCCGGTTGGTAAGGACCTTTTGTCCCGGTTTTTGAACCGGGACTAAAGGGTCGTTACTAATGCCCTAACCCTTTAGTCCCGGTTCTTACACGAACCGGGATAGATGGGTCTCCATGTGGCCGGTGCGGCGAGCTCAGGCAGGAGAGCCTTTGGTCCCGGTTGGTGGCACTAACCGGGACCAATAGGCATCCACGCGTCAGCATTTCAGGGGCTGGGGTTTTTGTTTTTTTTGAAGGGGGGGGGGGGGGGGGTTGGGGGTTTTTGGGGGTTAATTTAGGTGTTTCATATATTGTGTTAGCTAGCTAATTAATAGAGAGAAGTGTCCTCTCTTATCTCCATGCTTGGTCGACGCTACGTATTATATACGTATAGAGAGGACTAGACACGCTAGCTAGTAAGAAAATGAAGAAAACAGAAGATCGTCATGAACATATGCATACAGAGAGAAGTGATATCGACCACCTCTCCTTCTCCGAGAGATTGGTCGAACAACAAGTTCTCATATATCTATCCGACACTACTGGCTTCATATATACAATAATGATCTCTTACAATATAATCTCCCAATTATATACGAAGTCAAGGTCCACATGGTATTCTCCGTCTTCAGTGATCACGTGGTCAAGGAAGAATGCCGCCAATTCCTCTTGAATTGCTCGCATACGATCTGGTGCTAGGAGTTCATCCCGCTTCTGAAACATCTAATTTGAAGAAGGGGGTCAATATATATATATATATATATATATATATATATATATATATATATATATATATATATATATATATATATATATATATATATATATATATATATATGAATAAATGAAACTCAACACAAATGATGATAATAAAATAAAATTGTGAATATTATTGCTTACGCACTTCATATTGTTCGTCAGAGTAGCCCCGCTCACAGGTCGTGTAGCGGATGGACTCGCAAACGTAGTATCCACAGTAATTATTCCCGGGTTCCTGCCACAACCACTTTACAAGAAATAGAGGTCAATCAAACTGATAAGCAAGCATGCTAAATGGTATTGATGAAACTAGCGCTTGAATCACTAGGAGATGCGCGGAACATGCTACTATATTACTTACTTTCGGGTGTTTAAATTGCAGCTTCTTCGGCAGTCCCGGAGCTTTTTTGGTGAATTTTCTCCAAACCCTGCCAGACAAAGAAAACAATTACTTGATATCAGGAAATGAACAAAGTTGCTGATATGGTGGATAATGATCGATTTAATTTACTTCTCGAGCATTTGAGTCATGTCCGCATAGTCCTGGGGATCTTTTCGTCTCGAGTCTAAGACGGTTACTACTCCCTGCTCAAGCTTAATCTCTAGGAGAATATAATGGAAGCTGCGCACGCATGCATAAGTCATCAATTACATTACTATAACCTGGACTAATAAGGGAAACCGAATATGCACAAGACAGTAACACTCACTTGAAGTTGTAAGAAAAGAGTATTATATCTTTGTTTTCATTTATTACCAACGATCGTAGCAAGTTGGCCTCGGTATTTTCGGCATGATATTTAACCTCAGTTGCATCTATGAGATTTGTGTTAATGAACCCAATATCACCGATCTGTCTTTCCTTCAATTCGGCGATCTTCAATCTGCATAATATAGTGAGGATAATTATAAATACATGCAATGAAAGAGCTGACCTATATAGAGAGACTTAATGACAGAAGTAGTACTACTTACAGACAATAGCAAGTGACCGTTGATTTATCGAGGGCCTTTTGATTGAAAAACTGGAAGAAGTCCTCAAATGGAACATTCAACAGTTCAATTCCAACGAGGTCATGCTCCGGTTTAACTCTCAGCGTCAAAGTATCCCTCCCCCCAGACTCTCTGCAGGTTTTCATGTAACAATCATGTAATCTTCGCATCATCGTTGTTAGAGATCTTTCATCTTTGACGAGAGGCTTCCCGTAATGGTATTTGTGTTCGTCCACCTCCAAGATATCATAATGTACATCGTCGGGCAGGTAATCTCCAAGATTGCTATAACCGAGCACCATCCTCGGATCATTAGCGACGATGTCGCTAGACACCTTGAGCGGGGGGCACGATTGGTTCACTTGTTCGCCGAGCTGGGCAATTTTTTCCCCAGCTCGTCGTTCTTTTAACCTTTGATCACTGACAGTACTTCCCGACCGCTCCGCTTCGGCAAATGTCTTTGCAATAATGCGCTCATAGTTGCCTTTCGGCGGAGACTTTGGTGGTTTTGTTAGGGCAGCCAGAGTGCGCTTCGCTTTCACCGGGTCTACCTTCTCCTCCGGAGGTGGATGTTTATTTGCTTTCACCCCTTCAAAGAAATTCGTCACTTCGGCTCGCACGATCTTCCTGGTTTCCTCCTCGGTCCTCTCGTATGGTAACTTCTCAGGAGTCTTCAGAGAAGGACCGAATCTGTATTGCCTCCCGCCTCTGGCTGTACTGCTAGACGCCGGCAGAGCAGACGGAGCGGCTACGGTTGTCTTCTTTCCTTGCTTACGAGGCGGAGGAGAAGGACTACGACGCGCCGGACCGGCCGGAGCGGCGGCGGGTCTCTTCCGCCCTTGCTAACGAGGCGGAGAAGGAGGAGGCTGGCTGCTCTGGCGCGTCGGCGCAGGCGAAGAAGGACGGAGTGCCGCCATGTGCCGGAGAAGGAGGCTGAGTGCCCTGATCACTCGCCGGAGGAGGAGGCGGAGTGCCGCCACGCGCCGGAGAAGGAGGCTGAGTGCCCTGATCACTCGCCGGAGGAGGAGGCGAAGGAGGAGGCGGAGTGCCCTTACTCGCCGGAGGCGTCCAGTTCGGAAGGTTGATGAGCTCCTTCCGCCATAGGCATGGAGTCTTCAGAGCAGAACCCAGCCGAGTCTCCCCTTCACCGGTAGGGTGGTCAAGCCAGAGGTCCTCAAATCCCTCCGTTATTTCATCCACCATCACCCTAGCATATCCTTCTGGAATCGGCCGGCAGTGGTAGGTTGCGCCGGGTTCAGGAGGTAAAACAGAGCCAACAGCCGCCTTGACTTTGAAGTTCTGCCATTGCGTCATAAGGTGGCAATGTTGAGACTTCGTGATAGCATCCACGGGGTAGCTAGCAGGAGCCGTCAAGACATGCTCCGGCTGAAGCAGCTCGGTGGAAGCCACGCTGCTTCTCCGCTGAGATGACGGGGTAGCTTCGGGGGTAGTTTCGGCATGTCGGTTGGCGTCTCGTTCCTCTAGCGCTTGAACCCTTTCGTGCAGCTTCTGAATTTGGGTCTGCTCCACTTTTTTCCTCCTCTCCTGGCTTTTGTAACCGCCTGCGTCCGGAAAACCAGCCTTCCACGGAACGGAGCCTGGCATGCCTCGTGTCCGTCCAGGGTGCTCAGGATTCCCGAGGGCCATTGTGAGCTCGTCGTTCTCTCTGTCTGGAACGAACGTCCCTTGCTGCGCTGCATCGATATAGTGCTGAAGCCTCTGGACTGGTATTCTCAAGAGCTCGTCCGTCCAAACGCACCTCCCTGATACAGGGTCCAATTTTCCGCCAGCCCCGAAGAACCAAGTCCGGCAACGGTCTGGCCAGTTCATTGTCTCTGGTTCGATCCCTTTATCAAGCAGATCATTCTCAGTCTTGGCCTAGTTAAGCCGGGCTTTGAGGTAGCCACCTGACCCCGTGCGATGGTGAAGCTTCTTCTTCGCAGCATTCTTCTTGCTTGTCGCTGACATCTTCTTACTCTTTTTCGATGTCTTGTGGGCCACAAATGCGGGCCAGTGATCTCTGATCTTCTCATACCGGCCGATGAACTCTGGTGTCTCTTCTTTGTCGACAAACGTTTTCAGCTCATTCTTCCACCTCCTGAATAGGTCTGCCATCTTCTTAAGAGCATGAGACTTGATTAATTGCTCTTTAACTGGCTTCTCCGGATCCTCCTCTGGCGGTAGGGTGAAATTTGCCTTCAGCTCAGTCCAAAGATCATCTTTCTGCATATCATTGACATAAGACACCTCAGGGTCTTCCTTCTTAGGCTTATACCATTGGTGGATGCTGATCGGGATCTTGTCCCTAACAAGAACCCCGCACTGAGCAGCAAATGCTTCCTTTGTCCGGATGGGTTCAATCGGTTGGCCGTCGCGCGCGATTGCTGTGATCTCAAACCTTTCATCCGAGCGCAACTTTCTCTTCGGGCCTCGTCTCTTTACCGAAGTTGTGCTCGATCCGGAGGGCTAGAAAAAAGAAGAAAGACGAGAGTTAATTAATATGTGTACATACCAAAACAATGAATGCATCAATTAGCTAGTCAGCACAGGCTTAACTAATATATTTACCTGGCCGGACTCTGTTCGGTCACCGGAGCCGTCACCACGGGCTCCTTCTTGCACCAGCATTGGGTCACCGGAGCCATCATAATCATGTCTTTCCTCCTCCACTCTTCGATCACCGTAGCCTGCTTCTTCACCCTGTTCTTTCAGACCATCGTTGTCGTTAAGATACGACAAGACATCACCTCCGGCTAAGATTATGTCCCCCAACTGTAGGGTAACGCAGCAGAAAACAAAAAAATTTCGACCTACGCACCAGCCCAGGACCACTATGGAGACTGCATACATGGTTTGATCTTTTTCGTTACCGACTCGTAGCGCAGCGGGAAGTAGAGTCGATGACGATCGGCGGTGCAGATCCCCGCAGCTAGCATTTACAACCTCCCAACCGCGAGGATGTATACCCTTATCTGCTCCTCAGACAGCCCTCCGGGAGGCGGTCGAACAGCCCCCCGGACGGTGTCGCGGACAGCCCTTCGGGAGGACCTTCGAAACTCGAACGGTCACTCGGACAGCCCTTCGGGAGGACCTTCAAAACTCGGACGGTCACATGGACAGCCCTTCGGGAGGCACTCACGAACTAAGACCGAAACTACGATCTCTCTACAGAGTTGCACACATACGGTGTCATCTATCCGGCAGGGCTTCGCCGTCCAGAACTAGTTCCTGCCGGAACCCAGACAGCCTTACGGCTCTACGAAACTCTTTTCGTGGGAGGGAGAGAAGAAGCCAGATAATGCATGGCATGTGTATGAGAGCAAGGGATGAGTGTGGAGGGCTGCCCCTCCACCTCTATTTATAGGAAATCCCAAGGGGGTAGGGTAGTTTCACAAAAAACCCAAAATGCACATGAATGAAGTCCTTCCACAAGGACCTAGGAGTGAAACCAAGGAACAAGAGGGTCCCCAAGGGGGGATACCCCATGTGGCCGGCCACACCCCCATGAGGGGCCCAAAAAATGGCTCCTATCCATCCATGTCATCCCCAAGATCTTTTGGAGCAAAGCCCCAAAAGGTGGCTTTCCATAAAGTAACCATAAAGCTGATTTTCACTATTCACGACGACATTTTTCAGCGTCTGATCGAACTGAAAATATTTATGTGGGCTAAGAACATTTCCAGTACCCACTAAAATGATTTTCAACGCGTTCCGAAACAATTCCGGTTTTAGTGATTTTCATCTGCGAAACGCATCTGAAGTGGCTCCGGCAGCTCCGGAACATTTCCGGTTTTTATCTCAGAAAATTCCAAAAAGCTTCCAGAATGATTCTGGCATCCTCCAAGAATTATCAGGCATGTTCCGAAACCAATTTGACTTAATGGTGTATCCCGAAACAACTTTTCGGTATCATCCAAACTTATCCGATGACCTCTCTCTGCGGTACGATTCCGCTGTCCGAAACTTTTCGGTGTCCGAAACTTTTTCGGTGATTTTCTCTCAGACTCCCTGTCTAGTATTCAGCAGATAGATGACCCTTAAGTGTGTGACCCTATAGGTTCGGTGAAGTATAGACATGAACCGGAACCCCTTCCGATCAATGATCAACATCGGAGCCGTGGACACCCATATTGACCCCTATACCCACACGAATAAATATTCGAGTGAACCTCCAGTTGCCGTGTGCTATTCCTGTTGCTTCGCGATATGTTACAAATACCCGAGGTGAGACATTTTGGCATTCCCGTGGATCAACAACTTGTCCACTATGCTAGTTACCTCGTTACCGGTATTGTTCTCTTTTCTCGTTATCGTGTTCCGGCATCCCCATGATCAAATCACAAAGTGTCTGGCCAGACGATGATGGATACCGTAACACCGAGAGGGCCCAGAGATATCTCTCCATCGTCGGAGGAGCAAATCCCAATCTTGAGCTATCAAGTTACTTGACACACTTTTCCATGAACCCGTAAGCCGCCGTAATAGCCACCCATTTACGGATGACGTTTAACAAACCCCAAAGTTCATGAAGCAAGCATGAAGAAACTCGATACTCTCATGGTCTAAGGAATCATGCAAACGTTAACCATCTCTGTGTTATGTACCAATAAACTTGTGACGAATGAATCTCATAGCATAACATCATGCCGGGTCGATTCAACACAAATGTTCTCTTAAAATTATGCCCTCAAGGTTGCTGACATAGACATGCCCATGATCAGGAAAACATAACCATCATGCAACACTTGAGCTAGTCTTAGAGGCCAGACTAGGAATACATTTTACCGTTTATTATTCCACACGTGCATATGAGTCTTCCTCCGAGCCTCGTGGTTATTGCAGACTCGAGAACCATAGCAGTTATAGCATGGAACATAAACATAATTATGAACTCAGAGATAAATAATATCATTTATTATTGCCTCTAGGGCATATCTCCTACAGACTCCCACTTGCACTAGAGTCAATAATCTAGTTAATGCTAATGCACTTTACACTTGTGCCACACCGGTGTAAATATGCTTCGCTTGTGGTATAGCCTGATGTCCAACGGATCTGACGACTTCAGTTCCGTGTGTATCTTTGCATGTCCTCGTGTTTTCACGTTTTCACAAAATTCATATTTTGTGTGGACTTGGCTTTGTATGTATGTGAATCACAGGTCGAACCTTGATTCCTCAGACTGAGTTTTGGAGCAACTACCTGCAGTAGTGTCCCATTGTCAAAAGACATCTTGGAACTATACTAAGTTCATGAATGAACTATATGATTCAACATCTTCTTTGTCGCTTCTAAAGCGTCAACATACTTAGCCCTTGTTATAGAATTCGCCACAGTAACTAGTTTGAACAAATTCCAACTAACTGTGCCACCACATTGTGTGTTACACAAAACCCTTAACTTAAATCGAAAATCGCACGGTGAAAAGATGAAGACTATCGATGTAACATTTTACAACGAACTCTTCATGATCTCCGCTTGCAAGAAAACATATCATCAGTACTTACTCTAGTACTCAATGACATCTTTCACTGTTGTCCCACGATCAGTACTTTGATCACTTTAGTATCCATACTCGCAACACCATGGGAGTATCGGACATATCTGGTTGTTTTACATACCATGGAATACATGATTAATCCAAACACAAAAGTGTGTGGAATCTGCATCATGTATTTTACTCATCAGTGTTTTGGGACACCGAGTCTTGCAAAAACTCTTTCCATGTGACTTTGGCAAGAATCACTCCTTGGCGTTTTAAATGCTAAAAGGTTTTAGCATCTTGTCAATATGTATTCATTGCTTAGCCCCATTAGGTAAATCTATCTCAATAGATCATCATGCCTAATATTGAGGCTATTTAGCCTAAGCACTTCATCGAAAAACTATTTTCAAATGAAGTCCTAATTTGTGTCAAGAAATTTATTTCCAATTACCAATGTGCCAAGCACATAAGGTTTTTAGAAATATTAGTACGCTCCCACTTACTTTCTTGAATTACAAGCATCTTCGTTACCCATTGATGAAGTCAAAACCCCTTTGACCATTTCATCAAAACCCGAAGATTCCAACTCCATTTTGCTCTCTTCTGTCCATTGCTGGAACTCTGAAGTTTGCATACCTACTAGCATCCTCTGGATCGACAAATTACTTTGGACTATATCATATACAAGTCCTAGCTTTCATTTCCATCAGATGGAAATCCTTTTATCATCCATGTTTCATATCTCATGATTGAAATATGTATTAATTACTAGTTCAACCCGAACCGACTTTAAGCATCGCTACGATGAAAACAACCTCATCGTAGTCAACTCTTGAACTTGTTATTTCAACAAGTCGAGCTTTATGGATAAAACATTTTATCCGTATCAGTTTTAAGTTCCATAAATATTCGTTAGACTCTAAGTCTTCCAAAAGGTGTATCAAGGTTTTAATCTTGAATCACTTATATGGAAACTAACTCGGGTTGTATTGGCATTTAGCCAATTCCGGAGTCAGGGCCCATCAACGCTTCCTTGTGTATCGTAGGCATAATGTTGTCTAACAACAATATCTCGTTTGCGCACCTGAGAGGTTTGCACGAGCCTTGCCTACGTGGTTCAGCTGCAAGTTCGACCGAAGTTCATACATTTTATTGTAGAGACTTCCGTATCAGTCGCAGTAGGAAACTCTGGAATTACTTCCAAGGTCTCTTTCCTTTGATCTGATGACGTAGATACTGTTTATCTCGTCGAGTTGCACTATTCTCCCACTCACCTTTTTGAAAGAACCATTCTCTTTAAAAGCACACCGTTTCGCGGCAAAACTATTTGCCTCGGTATAGTGAGGGAGGAATACCCAACATTTTGGTATAACCTACAAAGTAGCACTTGTCTGATTTGGAATAGGTTTGTAACCTTTTACACAAGCCCCATATTCCAAATGTTAAGAAAAGATATAACATGGTTGGGCGTACCATACCATGGCTTCATTTCAACAGACCCGATGTAGCTCTTTTCAGTGTAAAAGCCGCAGTCTCTAAAGCATCACTTTAAAAGGGATAATGGCAAATTTATTTATGTCATCTTTCACGTTACCATGTCATAAATGGTTTGATTACATCTCCACAGACTTTCCACTTGCAGTGGTGTTCCGGGAGGTGCAAGTTATGAAACCCCTTTCACAACTCATCAGACATTCGCTAAACATGTAACTCAAATATTCCTTTGTGCAATCAAATTGCAGAAACATAATTTTCTTGTTACAATAACTTCTACTTCATTTTTGAGAACCTTTCGAATGATTTCAAAAGATCCAGACTTACGTCTCATCAAGTAAATATCCATATATCTACTTGAGTCATTTCTGAAGATAAATAAATCCACCACTAACAACACTTATCGGACTACACACATCAAATGTATGATCACTAATAAGTTTGTTGTTCGTTCCTTATGGCCTGTGAACGGTATTTTAGTCACTTCACTTTTCGGAGGAAAGTTGCAAGTGTCAGATGATTCAAAATCAAGAAGACTTCAAAATCCATCATAATGGAATTTTCCATGCGGTTTCTCCAATGTGACCAAATGTAGTGCCAAACTTGTGTGGTATTCTTTTAGTCTTGCGACATTTAGCGTCAGTGTTATGGATGTATCATATTACCATCAATATTCATAACATACATGCCATCTTGGATGGAAGCATGGCCCTTCATGTTATTCATAATACTTAACAACAATTGTTGTTTTTATGAACAACTCTTTTGCAACAAACATTGTGCAATGGGCTAGAGTGTATGAAACTCTAAAATGAATTATGAAAGTAAACCCAGAGGTATTGTATTATTATCAATATTCATAACATACATCTCATTCATAATGAAAGTATGGCCCTTGTGTTATTCATAACATCGAACATAAAAAGTTCTCTTATGAACAACCTTCTTGCAAGATACCTTATGCAATGGGATAGAGTTTGTAAAACTCTAAATGAATTATGAAAATAAATACAGACGGCAATACACCGATGGAAGGTATAGTAACATTTACTATGTTCCCTATGTATACCTTAACCTCATTTCTAGCTAGTCTTTCAGGCCATAGTAGTTCTTACATCGAGTTGCAACAGAATGCAATCGAGCGGGCAATTTTGTGATGAACTCACAATACCCAAGAATTAGTGATTAACATGTTTAACCATAATTCACAAGAACTATATCTTTGACCAGCCTTCTATACATCAAAAACTTGTATGACATTCATACATGAGCTGGATATTCCAGTCTTCTTTCCTTTTGCCTTTATACTTCTAACAGTTTAACTTTTAGTATTTCTCCTACTCTCAGAAGAAGCACCCAACTTAAGAGTGGCATTAGCCCCGGACTTCCTAGGCGTGTAAGTCATACTAACACCCTTTGGACACTTCCTTTCTCTTTAAGTTGTTGTTTTATTCACCTTTCATTATATGACAGGCGTTCTTCTGGATCCCTTTCCCAACAGTCAAATGCATAGTAAACACTTTTACTAATACTTGCAAACAAACATTGCTTTGTTTGTATCTGAAAATAATTTTCAGTTCCATGAATATCATATAACTATCCCAACTTTCGAAGTTTGGGTTTCATGGAAGCAACCATATTCCACTTGACCGTAACAGAATTCTAGCTTTTGGATCGAAGGACGAGAGTTACATGATCCATAACATTAGCGGGAGGATACGGAAAGCATGCGATAGGACAAAGTCCTTCTCGGCACTTTTGAGGACAATCCTCATATTACGTTACCAATTGTAAAGTTTTAACCAGATATTTAACAGCTATTCAATTTTAATAGGGAAGGTGGAAATGCGAACCATTATTCTACAACTATTATGCAAAAAACACTTAGACAGTGTTCATAATTAATTGCACTGAGAATTAAACATGTTAATTCAATAGTGCACTCCCACTCAAATCAATATCTCTCATAATTAATTTTGAGTGATACAAGATCCAGACTTCAATTCATCGCCATAGAATCATCATCTCATAACGGGAATTTTAATCGGTAGGCCAACTTGCCGATCACATCTCTATGTGACTCTTGCTCATCTTTCGATGCGTGTGTTCCGAGCTCAGGACGATCCTGCCATGAACGTCAAGACAACCAAGTGATCTTGCTGCGAGGTCTGACCTCACCCGCCTCACACTTCTCTAATCGTTCGTACCCATGCATCCATGGCGCACCCCGAAAAGATAGGTGCCGTGACGGTGCTACACTTGGGAGAACACTAACTACTTGATATTTTAAGTGAGAGATCACCCTAATAAAAGCGACTACCGCGCAATCAAGAAGGGTGCATCATAAGGGATAAACATCTCAGGCAATTCATAATAGCATGATATGGTATAGCCCTTTCTGACGGAGAAGTATTTCATTTCTTCGTCTTCGGCATTCTCGTCGGTGTTCACCTTCGCGAAGATTGCCACCACCTTGTCGATGCACCAGATAATATTGCTATCTCTATAGCTAACAAAATAATGCATTACAACAAGGTTGACACGCAGGTCATTAAAGTGCAATCATATGGCTCCAGCCATCATGCCGAATCATGACACACAGGTCATGTTAATCAAATTACATCATATAGTCATCTCATACATAATCAAATTAGTATGAGCACTGCTGTACCACATCACATGCACATCCTGCAAAACCAAGTTAGACGCCTCTAATCGGTTTATGCAAAATTTATTTTACGTGGCTTCTAAGGTTTTGACTTAAACCGCAGCGACCAACGTTCATCATCAAGTATGATTATTCAGGTTGCTAGATTAACATCTCGGGGTGTATGAAACACGGGATAATTAAATCTCGAGCCCCATACTAAACTTCGTCATACGCATGACCCCCGTGCAGATCATATCTGCAATGCCCTTTCATCTGCGAATTTCATCTTTCTTTTGACTACGGCAGAACCCAAAGAACTGATAGCACTTCCATGATCAATCAGGATCACGGATTGCCAGAACTTTGTCAAATTCCACCATGCTGTCTCGAGATTGAGCAAACGCAAATTCTAGGGAAGCAACAAGAACCTCGGGTAACAGATTTCATCTGTCACCCGCATAAATAATTTTCAGCAATAGATCTCATCTACTACCTAATTATATTTTGCAATACCCATACATCTCCATGTATTCTAGATCGAAACCTGCATCTACGCATAGCACGGCTCTTGATGCCACTGTAGGGTAACGCAGCAGAAAACAAAAAATTTCCGACCTACGCACCAGCCCAGGACCACTATGGAGACTGCATACATGGTTTGATCTTTTTCGTTACCGACTCGTAGCGCAGCGGGAAGTAGAGTCGATGACGATCGGCGGTGCAGATCCCCGCAGCTAGCATTTACAACCTCCCAACCGCGAGGATGTATACCCTTATCTGCTCCTCAGACAGCCCTCCGGGAGGCGGTCGAACAGCCCCCCGGACGGTGTCGCGGACAGCCCTTCGGGAGGACCTTCGAAACTCGAACGGTCACTCGGACAGCCCTTCGGGAGGACCTTCAAAACTCGGACGGTCACATGGACAGCCCTTCGAGAGGCACTCACGAACTAAGACCGAAACTACGATCTCTCTACAGAGTTGCACACATACGGTGTCATCTATCCGGCAGGGCTTCGCCGTCCAGAACTAGTTCCTGCCGGAACCCAGACAGCCTTACGGCTCTACGAAACTCTTTTCGTGGGAGGGAGAGAAGAAGCCAGATAATGCATGGCATGTGTATGAGAGCAAGGGATGAGTGTGGAGGGCTGCCCCTCCACCTCTATTTATAGGAAATCCCAAGGGGGTAGGGTAGTTTCACAAAAAACCCAAAATGCACATGAATGAAGTCCTTCCACAAGGACCTAGGAGTGAAACCAAGGAACAAGAGGGTCCCCAAGGGGGGATACCCCATGTGGCCGGCCACACCCCCATGAGGGGCCCAAAAAATGGCTCCTATCCATCCATGTCATCCCCAAGATCTTTTGGAGCAAAGCCCCAAAAGGTGGCTTTCCATAAAGTAACCATAAAGCTGATTTTCACTATTCACGACGACATTTTTCAGCGTCTGATCGAACTGAAAATATTTATGTGGGCTAAGAACATTTCCAGTACCCACTAAAATGATTTTCAACGCGTTCCGAAACAATTCCGGTTTTAGTGATTTTCATCTGCGAAACGCATCTGAAGTGGCTCCGGCAGCTCCGGAACATTTCCGGTTTTTATCTCAGAAAATTCCAAAAAGCTTCCAGAATGATTCTGGCATCCTCCAAGAATTATCAGGCATGTGCCGAAACCAATTTGACTTAATGGTGTATCCCGAAACAACTTTTCGGTATCATCCAAACTTATCCGATGACCTCTCTCTGCGGTACGATTCCGCTGTCCGAAACTTTTCGGTGTCCGAAACTTTTTCGGTGATTTTCTCTCAGACTCCCTGTCTAGTATTCAGCAGATAGATGACCCTTAAGTGTGTGACCCTATAGGTTCGGTGAAGTATAGACATGAACCGGAACCCCTTCCGATCAATGATCAACATCGGAGCCGTGGACACCCATATTGACCCCTATACCCACACGAATAAATATTCGAGTGAACCTCCAGTTGCCGTGTGCTATTCCTGTTGCTTCGCGATATGTTACAAATACCCGAGGTGAGACATTTTGGCATTCCCGTGGATCAACAACTTGTCCACTATGCTAGTTACCTCGTTACCGGTATTGTTCTCTTTTCTCGTTATCGTGTTCCGGCATCCCCGTGATCAAATCACAAAGTGTCTGGCCAGACGATGATGGATACCGTAACACCGAGAGGGCCCAGAGATATCTCTCCATCGTCGGAGGAGCAAATCCCAATCTTGAGCTATCAAGTTACTTGACACACTTTTCCATGAACCCGTAAGCCGCCGTAATAGCCACCCATTTACGGATGACGTTTAACAAACCCCAAAGTTCATGAAGCAAGCATGAAGAAACTCGATACTCTCATGGTCTAAGGAATCATGCAAACGTTAACCATCTCTGTGTTATGTACCAATAAACTTGTGACGAATGAATCTCATAGCATAACATCATGCCGGGTCGATTCAACACAAATGTTCTCTTAACATTATGCCCTCAAGGTTGCTGACATAGACATGCCCATGATCAGGAAAACATAACCATCATGCAACACTTGAGCTAGTCTTAGAGGCCAGACTAGGAATACATTTTACCGTTTATTATTCCACACGTGCATATGAGTCTTCCTCCGAGCCTCGTGGTTATTGCAGACTCGAGAACCATAGCAGTTATAGCATGGAACATAAACATAATTATGAACTCGGAGATAAATAATATCATTTATTATTGCCTCTAGGGCATATCTCCTACACCAACACCTCTTATGCTTCCTCGTCTCGTCCGTGCTCCATTGTTTCTGCAAATATTACAACATGGCAATTATTACACAAACATGACAGCAGGTGGATATATTAGTGCAAACGTAGACCTAGCTTATTCCGGGTTTGGGGTGGCCTCGGCAACGCTTCAAGGGTACGGGCGCGGCGGGAGGGGGTAGGAGATCGACATCGTTTTCTTCCTAGGGTTTGGGAGTCCTCGAGAGTTTTGGTCGAGCGAGAGGGCCGGGGGGTGCCCCCGTGGTATAAGTTATCACGGTCGAGAGGGGGTATATATATTGACCGCCCATCATGTCGAAGTTATTTTGGAATGGAGTTCCCGATAAAAATTAAGAAGAGGAAGTAGAAGATAAAAAAAGTGGAGAAGAAGAAAAAAAAAGGAGAAGAAGAAGGAATAGAGGAGAAGAAGAAAAAATAGACTCTATTTTTTCTTCTTCTCCTCTATTCCTTCTTCTTCTCCTCTTATTTTTCTTCTTAATCCTCTTCTTAGTTCATTCCCTCTTCCTTTCTTCCTAGCTAGATATATAAAACTTTTCTAAAAAATGTTATCGGGGAGGGGGTATCGACCTAACCTCATGTTGAAATTATCGGGGAGGGGGTATATCGACCCCCACCCCCCTCATCATGCATATATAGCTACCACATATATATATACATTGAATTTTTTTTACATATATACAACAAAAACATTAATACACATATGAACAAAAAAAATACATATATGAACAAAAACATGTTGTGAACAAAAAAACTAATGTAATAAATCTAATAAGAAATTAATATAATAAAAAACATGCTCTGAACTTACATATAGCCACATACAAATATACATTTTATATATATGAACAAAAAAAATAATCTAATACAAAATAAAAACAGAGCCGGACTGGCGCGACGGCTCACAGCGGGGGCGTCTGGCGACGGCGACGGCGGGGGGTGCTCGATCGGTGCGACGTGGACTCGGTGGAAACACTTTATGAAAATTTGGTGGTGGCCGGGCCGGGCGGTTTTCTTTTCCTTCTTCATTTTTTCCTTTGTTTTTTCTTATATGTTTGTTTTCGTTTTCACTCTACATTTTCGTACATATGAAAGAAAATAAAGTTTCTATACAAAAGTGCACAATTTTTATGAACAAATTACAACATCTAAATTAACTACACATCTAAATAAATATTACTACACATCTGAAATTTTCCTAATCTTAAAACTAAACTAAACATAAACTAAAATAATCTAAAAAACATGTAAAAACATCTAAGTGCACCGCGCAGGGGCGGAGGGGCATGGCGGAGGGGCCGGCGCCGGCGCCGGCGGGGCGGGGCGCAGGGGCGCGAGACAGGGGAGGGGCGCGGGAGCAGGCTGGTGCTCACAGGGGGCGGCGGGGCACGGTGGAGCAGGGGCGACAGCAACGGCAGAGCGCGTCGACGGCGACTCGGAGGAGCAGGGGCGTCGGGGCAGAGGGCGAAAGCGGCGGCGACGGCGACGTTGAGCAGCCTGACGGCGTCGGTAGCGGCGGCGACGGCGACGTCGAGTAGCCTGACGGCGTCGGTGGCAGCGGCGACGGCAACGTGAACAGGGGCGTCGGGCGGCGACGGCGAGGAGGAGCAGCGGCGTCGGGGGGTGAAGAAGTGATGGATTTGGTCGAAACTGCTAAGTGTTTGCTTATATACAAAGAGCATTGGTACTGGTTGGTGGCACCAACCGGGACCAATGCTACCTTTAGTCCCGGTTGGTTCCACCAACCGGGACCAAAGGCCTCTTTTCAGCAGCCCAAAGGGCGGGAAGCGGCGGCCTTTGGTCCCGGTTGGTGGCACCAACCGGGACTAAAGGGGGGCATTGGTCCCGGTTAGTGCCACCAACCTGAACCAAAGGAACCCTTTAGTCCCTGTTGGTGCCACCAACCGGGACGGAAAGCCTTGCACAGCGGCGTGGTGGTGGGAGTTTAGTCCCACCTCGCTAGCTGAGAGAGAGCCGCACCTGTTTATAAGGTGTTGTGCGCCTGAGCTGTCGAGCTCCTCTCTAAAGCAGGCTTACGGGCCTAACCTCTCTGTACATGCCTGTGGGCCTGCTGGGCCTTCTGCGGGCCTGAATCCTGGCCCATGGATGGGTTTCTAGTCAGGCCGTGGTGGCCCAGTAGGTGGCATTTTTTTTAATTTTTTCCTAGTTTTTTTGTTTTCTTTTTTGCTTTATTTATTTTATTTTGTTTCTACTTACAACAAAATACTTATTTATTTTATTTTATTTTGTTTCTAATTACTTATTTATTTTACTTTATGATAATTCTTTTTGCTATTAAAGTTTCTATCAAAAAATGTTCTTTATGAAAATTCTTTTTGCTTTTAATAATTTTGAACAGAAAATACTTCGATAATTTTAGTCGCATCAATTTTATATGATTTTAGTTTCAATAATACTAGAGGTTTCTTATAATGTTTTGAACAGAAAATACTTTGTTAATTTTAGTTTCATAAATTTTATTAAAGTTTATTTTATTTTGTTTCTACTTATATATTTTAATAAAGTTTATATTATTTTGTTTCTAATTACTTATTTATTTTATTTGTTATTTTTCATGCACCATTTTTCATGCATTTACTAATTATTTTGAGCTATAAGACCCTAAAATTGAAAAGCATTTTAAATGAACTCTGAAAAGGTTGAAAGTTGGCATGGTATCATCATTTCATCCACATAGCATGTGCAAGAAAGTTGAGAGGGTTACGGCAAAAACTAGATGCACTTCGTGTACAAAACGGACAATGGTATCATACTCGTGTGTTACAAAGTTGGCATGGTATCATCATAATAGTTGCGGGAGAAAGTCTTCACTTTTTCTTCGCTTGTGTCATTTGCTTATTGCGCCGTAACCATGGATAATCTTCACGTTTATCAGAATGCTTGGGTCAGCCTTGACTTTGAAGGGAGGAATTTCATGAAACTTTTCATAATCTTCAGACATGTCTGTCTTGCCCTCCACTCCCACAATGTCCCTTTTTCCTGAAAGACTATGTGGCGCTTTGGCTCATCGTATGATGTATTCGCTTCCTTATCTTTTCTTTTTCTCGGTTTGGTAGACATGTCCTTCACATAGATAATCTGTGCCACATCATTGGCTAGGACGAACGGTTCGTCAGTGTACCCAAGATTGTTCAGATCCACTATTGTCATTCCGTACTGTGGGTCTACCTGTACCCCGCCTCGTGACAGATTGACCCATTTGCACTTAAACAAAGGGACCTTAAAATCATGTCCGTAGTCAAGTTCCCATATGTCCATTATGTAACCATAATATGTGTCATTTCCCCTCTCGGTTGCTGCATCAAAGCGGACACCGCTGTTTTGGTTGGTGCTCTTTTGATCTTGGGCGATCGTGTAAAATGTATTCCCATTTATCTCGTATCCTTTGTAAGTCAATACAGTCGAAGATGGTCCCCTGGACAACGAGTACAACTCATCACGAACAGTGGTGTCACCTCTGAGACGTGTTTCCAACCAACTGCTGAATGTCCTGATGTGTTCACATGTAATCCAGTCGTCACACTGCTCCGGGTGTTTGGAGCGCAGACTGTTCTTGTGTTCATCGACATACGGGGTCACCAAGGTAGAGTTCTGTAGAACTGTGTAGTGTGCTTGAGACCAAGAATACCCGTCCCTGCATATTATTGAGTCCGCTCCTAGCGTGCCTTTTCCAGTCAGTCTCCCCTCATTCCGCGATTTAGGGAGACCTATCTTCTTAAGGCCAGGAATGAAGTCAAGACAAAACCCAATGACATCCTCTGTTTAATGGCCCATGGAGATGCTTCCTTCTGGCCTAGCGCGGTTACGGACATATTTCCTTAGGACTCCCATGAACCTCTCAAAGGGGAACATATTGTGTAGAAATACGGGCCCCAGAATGACAATCTCGTCGACTAGATGAACTAGGACGTGCGTCATGATATTGAAGAAGGATGCTGGGAACACCAGCTCGAAACTGACAAGACATTGCGCCACATCACTCCTTAGCCTTGGTATGATTTCTAGATCGAACTTCAGCTTCTCCTTTTGACTTTCGCATTGCGTCCTTGCATCGACAATGACCCGGCGGAGATCATCATCATCGGGCACTGGTTCCTCTTGATCTTCAGTAGCTTCCCCCGTTGCAACATCATTGGGCACATCGTCTAGTTCCTTTTGATCTTCAGCAGCTTCCCCCGTTGCAGCATCATCGTATTCAGGGGGCACATAGTTGTCATCGTCCTCTTTTTCTTCGCCGTCTTTCATCATAACCCCTATTTCTCCGTGCCTCGTCCAAACATTATAGTGTGGCATGAAACCCTTGTAAAGCAGGTGGGTGTGAAGGATTTTCTGGTCAGAGTAAGACTTCGTATTCCCACATGTAGGGCATGGACAACACATAAAACCATTCTGCTTGTTTGCCTCAGCCACTTCGAGAAAATCATGCACGCCCTTAATGTACTCGGAGGTGTGTCTGTCACCGTACATCCGTTGCCGGTTCATCTGCGTGCAATATATATAATTAAGTGTGTCAAAAACCATTACAGAACATCATGAATAGATAATTAAGTGACCAAATTGATAGAAGTTCATCATCACATTAAAACCAAAGTACATACATAGTTCTCATCTAACAACATATAGCTCTCCAGAGCATCTAATTAATTAAACCATACATTGAAACTATGTAAAACATTTCAATGCGAAAACAAACGCGATCATAATCGCAACCAAGGTAACAAATGATCCAACGGCATAATGATACCAAACCTCGGTATGAATGACATATTTTCTAATCTTTCTAATCTTCAAGCGCATTGCATCCATCTTGATCTTGTGATCATCGACGACATCCGCAACATGCAACTCCAATATCATCTTCTCCTCCTCAATTTTTTTATTTTTTCCTTCAATAAATTGTTTTCTTCTTCAACTAAATTTAACCTCTCGACAATAGGGTCGGTTGAAATTTTCGGTTCACATACCTCCTAGATAAATAAAATCTATGTCACGTTGGTCGGCATAATTTTCATAAACAATAAATGAACCAATAGTTATAAAAATAATATATACCACATCCGAATCATAGACAGGACGAGGGCCGACGGGGGCGGATACCAAAACCATCGCACTATATAATAAGAAGGAATAATAAAAGTAACAAAATTAGACAAGTATCTATCTGAAGTAAGGATTTTTTTTTTCTTTTAGAAAGAAGATAAGAACAAGAGGCTCACCACGGTGGTGCTGGCGACGAGATCGGCGCGGGCGATCGACGGTGGTGAAGACGGGGACGGGACATGACGGACCGCTAAACCTAGACAAATCTCGGGGAAAATGAAGCTCGGAGGTCGTGTTTCGAGAGGAGAAAGATTAACTAGTGTGGCTCAGACATTTCATCGAACACCTCATGTGCATAGGAGGTGAGCTAGAGCACCCAAATGCCCTCCCCTCGACGGCCAGAAAAAATAGAGCACTGTGGAGTGCTCTGCTGCGGCGATGGGGTATATATAGGCAGCTCATTTGGCCCGGTTCGTGGCTAGAACCGGTACTAAATCCGGGCCTTCTGTCCCGGTTCATGCCACAAACTGGGACCAATGGTTGTGGGCCAGGAGCGAGGCCCAGTAGTCCCGGTTCGTGCCTCGAACCGGGACAAATGGTTCCATACGAACCGGGACCAATGCCCACGAGGCCCCGGTCGCCCCCCCGGGCTCACGAACCGGGACGAACGCCTCATGGGTCCCGGTTCGTGACTGAACCGGGACTAATGGGCTTGCCATGCCCGAACGAAAGCCCTGTTTTCTACTAGTGACTAGTGTCAGAAACGTTCTTATATTAGGGGACGGAGGGAGTAACTCCTATCACTCTCTGAATCCTTGAAGCCAGGTCACTCCAGCAACAGTAGGTGAAATAACATTTCGTTTAGAGAAAAGAGCATGAAACTTCTTATGACTGGAAGCTTGAAACAGCGAAATACGAGTTACAGAAGCTTTGCCACAAGCATGATAAGACTGAAACTTCAGAAGCCGCAAACAAAGGGCTGAACCATTCAAGTATGAAGTGCAGATATGACTGAATATTCGATGTCAGGTCAACCTGGACGAACATATGACTTGGCAGTATTTATACATCCTATTAGCTCCCGATGGCCCCTTGGCAGCTGCCGGTGAAGGACTAACATGATGGATTACTTATGAATGACAGGCAACACACTATCGAAAGTAAAAGCAAGCCCACAAAAGAAAGAAAAGTAAAACCAAAGGTTTGACGAATTAGCATGGATTGTCTACATTTTGTGGTGTGAACTCCTCGATGGATGCGCAAGTTTGTACTATCCATTTCACTTGAAGGACCGCTACATAGCAGAATGTATCATACATGCTTTATTTTGTACCTTTTGCATCTATTTCCATTTTTTCTTGTATAATTTTTTTTTGTATAATATGTAATTCTTAAGTAGCACCATCAGAAGATTTATGCATTAAGCCATGCCCAAAGGAGATGTGCTTAAATATAGGCCAAGTTATTCTGGAAAATGAAAATAGAGGCACATCTCTTTCTTTTGTGGCAATTAACCAAATGAAGCAGTTCACGGTTAAACCATAGTTGTGGAAACGATGACATCGACTGGAACTGATAATAAGGTAAAATAATTTAGAAATGGAGATCCTGAAATTGGCCTCTGCGTTTTTGTTGAGATTGCGTGCACCCATGCCGGTGTTGGTGCTAGCAGGAGGAGGATGCATGGGTTAGTGGAAGTCTTGAGCCATGCTTGTTGTACTAGAGGTTTGATTTTTTTTCTTCCGTTGCAACGTACGGGCATGTTTGCTAGTAACAACAACGGAGGATCGATTTTGTACTGTTTACTTGCCCCCCTCGTTTGTGGCACGTACGGGAACATACTGTATATAGACAATGCACCTACGCTCCACATTTCTGTCAGAATTCCCGAGGAAGCCTCTATTGTTCCTCTTCTCCAGCAATATTTGTCTAAAAAACAAGGCACCTACACATGTTATTCTTAACTTCTGATACGGCCGGCCGCATATTCATATATCCGGTTGGTGCAATTAAGAGCGAGCATGATGTCGTTGTACTAGACACTGTAGAAGAACACTTTGCAACAGCAATGTCCTTCTGATGATCGATCTAACCAGTGGCGAATCCAGGAAGAAAATGAAGGGTGGGCTCAAAGTTAACAGCGAGAAACTAACGTCATTTTGAAGAGAAAAAGGCATTTCAGTCAAAAAAGAAAAGAAAAAGGCATTAGCTCCTAATCCTATTGTCCAAATAAGCTAATATTTTGCCAGAGTACTACTAAAACATATGTATTAGTATTGTCATTCTCTGGTTATTTTTAATGAAATGTTTTGAACGAAAGTTCAAATCTATCTACCTAAATAGTTGTTATGTCCTAGTCCTTTGCTCCAAACAAGGTAAAACTTTCCTACATTACTACTGGAAACATGAAGTATTTGCTAGATTTTTCAACAGAAGTATATCAAAATTTTAACCAAAAATTTGAATTTATTTAGCAAAATATAGTCAATATCTCTTAATCCTTTTTCTTCAAATAAGCTCTAAATTTGCCACATTGCTACTATATATTTGGTGTTGTGTTGTCGGCTACTTACCTGTGGGCTGTTGGTATTGTATGGCTGAGAATGAGAGATTGGGTTGCTGCGCTAGGAGCCTAGGACATGTAGTAGTAAAAAAAATGTATATTTGGAGGGTAGGCTAGAGCCTGTTGAAGCCCCCCTACTGGACTCGCCACTGGATCTAACTGTAGGTGCAGTGCAGGTTTAATTAACTCATGCGGGAAACTTCAGGGGCGTCATCCCGGTTGGTGGCAGAGATCGGTCCAGCGAGCTAGAAGAAGAATTTCAGGCCGGTTTACCGACGGTAGAAGGCCAGCAGCACGCGCCTACGCTGTTGGCCGGACGTACCATATGCATATATGCATCCTATTCCCACCTAGCTGGCTGCTGTAACCCAGACGCAACACATCCTCTATCCACAGGGGCTCGACCCGGCCGGTCGGTCGGTACATATAGAGAGAGGGATCGAGGTAGACCAGGTATGCATGTAGCTAGCTGGGTCCTGCCGCAGATTCGACGGGCACTGGCTACTGCAGCGCCAGCGACGCTGCTAGCGACCAAACGTGCGCTTTATCGCCGGGTGTGCTTGACAGAACGTACACGACCCTGCCCACGGACCGCCGGAGTGCATCCTTTTTTGGCTTTGCATCCTCCGTCGCCGTCCCTGTCGCCGTCGCCGTGGCCGGAGTGCGTACGTGGCCGAGTGTCCATTTGCACACGCGTACTTCATCCTTCTAGACGCCAGCAGCAACCACAAACAACTTTAATTTCTTGTTGTTGTTTCTGCGGTTTCATGCCTGTAACACTCACTGCAGTACGGCTATCTATAAGACTACAAGCTACGGAGTACTACTAGCTTCCTGTAAATCCTCGCTCGCTCACTGGGCTTGCTAGTGCGGGCACCGTTAAAACTGAATTGTCAGGTATGAATGATGATCCCTCGCTTTGATTAGTGGAGGCTGTGCACACTTCTTCCAGAGAGTAATTATAACCCGCGATCGACCTCGCACTGTAATGGCGGTGCATGTTAAATTGTTAACTATAATTATCTCGTTAATGCATGTACTTAAGTCTCATGTTATCATGGGAGTGGTAACTGATCGATTGATGGACGTAGCAACGACAAGATCACCCAGGTAGTGGGTACGTACGTACTCATGCATTTAGTGTACTATAATTGGCGGGAAATCAAAATTAAAATAGATACGCGTGAACGTACGTGCATGCGTGGTGTCAGCGCGTGTGCGGATTGGGGCCATGCAGAACGCACGCGACCGGATCAACGGTGGTTTTGTTGTTGGCCAGTGCGAGAGAGTGGGTGAGTGGGCTAACTTTCCGACGGCGGCACGGCCGGCCGGACGCGAACTCCGTCACTCCACGTACATTGGCAAGTTGGCAACCAGCCTAGCAGTTCACCGGCCGTCAGGTAGTGGCAGTAGCTAGCGAGAAAAACGCAAGCGACACAAAACTTGTGGTGCACAAGTTGCAGAGGTATACGTGTGGCGTCCATGCTGGCTGGCCGGGTCAATTGCATGTCCTTCTTTTCCAGAGTATTTCCTGGTGGAGTTTGGAATGTGGGCCACGGATGGATACGCACCTCGATCGCCATCTATCCGATATCTGTGTGCCCTGGTAGCTAGCAACGCGTACACTACAAGCTCGGTCAGGTTGGCGCTGCCGTCGGCGAGCCAGCGGCGACCACCGACGGCGACGGAGGAACGTTTGTCAAGAGCTGTCGCCGTCCCTAAATTCCTTCCTCCTTTATGCGGCTAGCTGTTGCTGGTCCTGTTGTAAGAAAACAAGAAAAGCAGCTTCCTTCTGGGAGATGAATGTCGTCTGTGTGCGTGTTGCCATGTTTATTCTTTCCTTTTAGTTGTCCTTGTGTATAGTCCATGTATTGATCGGGAGTGTAGTGGGGATCCGGCTTGCCTGCTCCCTCTCCATGCTCCCATCCGTGCTCCCACTTCATTCTACGGTTGTTCTTTTCCCTTTTTCTTTTCTAATCTAATCATCTCCCCTCCTGATTTTCAGGGGTGGGGCCGGGCCTTATTTTCATCCAATCAAATCAAGCCACGTATGCGGGAGCACGGATGGGAGCATGGAAAGGGAGCAGGCAAGTCTCGTCCGTGTAGTGGGGAGGTGCGGAGGGCTGATTTGGACTCTGCACGAGCAAACGCTAGCTGGCCGGCCTCCTATCCTATGGATAATAATATATAGTGTGGTGTGGTGTGGTCTGTTTGTGCCTTGTGTTGCTTCGTTTTTAATTAATTAACCTTGCATGCATGAGATGGAGATGGAGATTGAGACGGAGATGGAGCCATGCATGCGTGGCTGCTCCAAAGCCTGGGGATTTGCTTTTAATTTACGTCGTATTAACTTGGAAGAGCGAAAGAACCAACTCCAATTCGTACCATATCATGCAACATACTCCATTCGCACTTTCCGGTGTTAGCTTTTTCTTCTCTGATTCAGAGTCAATTAGCTCACTCGAATGTGGTGAACACAGCAATTAGTTCACCTCCTAAGCCGTCTTTTTTCTTTTTTGCAGGAAACCTCCTAAGCCGTCGGCACTCCATTTCAGTAGCTTGAGCTAAGATGATCTGTAGCTTCTTTTCTTTTAGGACATGACAAAAGCATTACCTTTTTACTACCTCTGTCTCGATTTACTAGGTCTTCTCGTATCTTTGTTCATATTTTGACCATAACTTTAACTACTAACATATAAGTTCTACGTAGCAAGAAATAATGGCAATGAAAACTGCATTCAAATACGAATACGACAACATAAATTTTAATGACATGCATTAACATTTTGCTAGTCAAATTTTGGTCAAATTTGACCCATAATATGATGGGGGCTAATAAAACCTGACTAAGTCAGTTAAGCACATTTACTAAATGTTAGGCTCCTGATTTATCTGTCAGGATTCAGTCATTTTCACTTTGTGCGCGGCCAAAGGCGTGTACAGCATGAGGAGCGCTGGCCATGGTGGGTCCTAGCCATGCACTAGTAGTAGCAAGCAATAGCTGGCGGGAGCGAGTACGAAACTTCACAATGCGGGGTGCCGGGGTGGGGTTGTGCAGTGTGGGGGGGGGGGCTAGAGAGGTGGGCAGTGGCAGTCGGCAGCACGACAGTGGGGATGTTGAGGGAAGTGCGCGCCCACTGGCCGTGGGGGGCAATGACAGGCATGTATGCTAGGGCCTGCATGAAGAAGAAATAGGAAGGTTGAAATGAACAATGTGCGATCTGTTTTCGGGCATTTGATGAAGATCTAGCAATTCTGAATGAAAATGACTGATGCAATATTTTTTTTTCAGGTGCCTGATATATAGACTCCTGTAGTTGAGAGTGTACGAGGAATATAGAAGGATTGATGGAATTGATGTTTATTGCTTGAGCCTCGTGGGTGTATATATACGAGTACATGATCATAATCTAGAACAAATCCTAATCTACCCTATGTTCCCTAAACAATCACGATACTCAACAAAGAGATTTTAATTGTACAGAGGCCAAGAGGCACAATAAGTTTCTTTTAAAGGAAGCTTACTCCCCTGCATATGATTACTCAAATGTTTTGCCGCGCGAGGCACCAAAGAGCTTCTTCCTTGACGATTCTTCCAGAGATGGTGCTCAGAAGGGTGCTATGATGACGAGAGACCCCACATTTGGTTCATTCCATATGTGGCAAGAGACGAGCATCATGATTCATGAGGGAGGCAAGAAGACCTTTTGTATGATTTTCAATCAAAATGACGAGATCTGTACTTTAAACATAGCACTATTGAACTTTCCTAAACTTCTAAAGAGCATGCCGACCTCTCAAATATTATTCAATTCCATGTGATGATTTCTATCCACATCATAGTACTACAAGCTATTACTTATTTGATCGTCCTACTTTTTGCCAGTTTGCATTGGTTCCTACATATTCTTGGTCAAAATGAAAAGGCTTGAATCATTCGGTGGTGCTTTGGCTAACCAAACCACATGGCAACATACAACAAGAATCAGAAGAAACAAACGGCTCATAAGTTCAGTTTAATCGGCTGGTGACAAAGTTTTGGCATCAGGATGGCATCATGCAGATGCATGGGTGGCCTACGACGCATCATCATGCGCGCGCTAACTGCCTAACTCGTGCATGGCAAAGCCACACGCACAATCGAAAGGAAAAGGCTTTGCAGCGTAATCTCCCCCGAGGGGATCAGAGGCTTAATCATGTGGGCGGCCATCGACGTAGCCATCGCCGGTTGCCGTCGCAGATCGGGCATCTAATCTGCATTAAGCAGCATCTAACAGCCCATCATGCTCACTCGTAAAAGACTAGGGAGCAGTACTAGGATTCCGGAGTGGGCGAGGCCTCCTCTCATGGTGTGTTCTTCCAATGATTGATCCATGTGGTTTTCAGCTGATTTGATTTGATTTTTTCGCATCCTTAGCTCACTGGTCAGTCTACTTACACTGTCAAATAAAATAGGCACCGTTTCACCGAAAGAAATTGTCGATTTTTGCAATAGAAGAAGCAAAAAATCAGTGGTCTGATACCTCGATTTTTTGGTCCTGCTTTGCCATTTCGAAGATACACTCGACTACTCCAGGCTCGTCTCACCAACGGACGTCCAGTACGTACCACTATATACTTAAAAAATGTAGGGAAACGTTTGGGGCCGGGGCACCGGCTGAAGCTTCGGCCGGTCCAGTCCACGCGCGCGCGATGCGACCCACTCGCGAGCAACCACGTGGCGCGATGGACCCGAGACGACTAGTGCTCCTCCCTTTTCTCTTCTTCCTCTTGCGCATCTCTCTCTTTCTCTCTCCCCGCTGCCATGGTCAACGCTTCGCCCCGCGCCGCAGGCCTCCCAGGCGCGCCGCCGTTCAGCAGATCTGGCCGCCTTCGACCAGATCCGCGTGCATCGGAGCTCTCCCTACCTCGCCGGACCCGGCCACGCTGGAGCTGCAACCAGCCATGGCAGGACTGCACCCCGCGGCGCAAATTTGCTGGAACCTCGACGTCACGGCGAGACGACGGATGACCATTTTTTGCTACAACTGTGTTTTGGTTTTGCTACTACCATAGAGATTTTTTGCTGGAACCGATGGTATTTTTTGCTTCAATCAGAGATGCGCGATAGGTGGGGAGGCTGGCGAGTGCTGCAACCGTTCACAAGAAAGCTTCAACCCAAGATTAAAAATGCTTCAACCGTATATACAGAAAGCTGTAAGCGTTCAGTGCTATCGAGGAAAGCTACAACCGTCTATATAAAATGCTACAACCTTTGATGAAAAAAGTTTCAACCGAACGATAGAGAAAAGCTTTCACCCAGACGCTGCTCAAAAAGAAAAAAGTTTCAATCGTTTACAGAAAAGCTTCTACCATAGAGGAAAAAGCTTCAACCTTTGAGAGAGAAAGCTACAACCAGACTCTGCAGAATTAGAGAAGTTGCAACCGTCGGGGTGCTGTGTCCGGCGAACCATCGCCACCGGAGCGCGGCCGTCGTGCACTGGAATTGCGAGCGGTGGCACCGGAGCTACAAGGGCTGCAACATGGCCGCAAGCTGCTGCATCCACGGAGGTTAGGAAACACACGAAGGCGACATCGGTGAGGGCGGCGACCAGCGGCGAGGGCGGCCGACGGTGAGGAGGCGCATGCTGGGGCGTCGACGTGCACGAGGTGGGCCTGTCCCTTTTCCCGTGCGGGAGGTTGAAGAAGAAGGTGGGGGACGAAGGGATCTGACGGCAGGGCACCAGATCTGACGGTTGGGGCTCGACCGGCCCAACCGTTGGGCCGGTGCGCCGGCGCAGATCACTGCCCAAAAATGTATTATTACTCATGGCAACAGTCTCCGTCTTGCCATCCATAGGTCGTCGCCCCAGGCATGAGAAGACCAAGAGGCACAATAAGTTTCTTTTAAAGGAAGCTTACTCCCCTACATATGATTACTCAAATGTTTCGCCACGCGAGGCACCAAAGAGCTTCTTCCTTGACGATTCGTCCAGAGACGGTGCTCCGAAGGGTGCTAGGATGACGAGAGACCCCACATTTTGGTCATTCCACATGTGGCAAGAGACAAGCATCATGATTCATGAGGGAGGCAAGTAGACCTTTTTTTGAAAAGAAGGATTTCCCCCGGCCTCTGTATCTGAAAGATGCATGCGGCCATATTATTGAAGCAGGTGCAGCAAATAACAAGGTCTAGTATCGGAATACAGCTCGTAAAGGGAGCAAAGATAAATAAAAGCTAACAAAGCAAATCATAGTCACAACCAGCTGGACAGTAGGACATAGTGACTAAACATCTATCCTATTAAGCGACCCCTATCCAAACCGGTTGAAAATTACCCGTGCTACCATCTCTCATCTGTTGCACCCAATAACCAAATGCTCCCTGGAGTCCATAGGAGTGAGTAACAACCACGTATGGATCCATGCCGTAGCTCTAAAAATAACCTGCAAGAAGTTTAAAATATATTTTTTTGTTAAAAATCATATCGTTCCTGAAGTTCCCTATTGCCCAAAGTAGTGCGCATATTCCAATCCGAACACTTGACGCAATAGCAGGTTGCACTCCATTTAGCCACGTCCCAAACAACGCATCTATGCTAGCTAGAGGAGTAATGTTAAAGGCTATATGAATGGTTCGCCAAAGTAACTTCACGAGAGGGCAATCTATGAATAAGTGTTGTATTGTTTCGTATTGATCACAAAAACAACATCGTGCACTACCTTTGGTAAGGATCACCCGCTTGTGGACAAACCACCTGAAAATTTTGATTCGCAAGGGAACCTTTACTTTCCAACTATGTATCGATCTTGGGATTGGGCCAGAATTAATGAGATCCAAGTACATAGATTTAAATGAAAATACTCTATTGCCCGTTAACTTCCAGTGAAAGGAGTCTAGTTGGTCTGAGAGTTGAACGTCCATCAACCTCTGCACCAAGTGTAGCCAGTAGTTCCATCGTTCCCCTACTAAAGACCTCCTGAACTGAATATTCAAAGGCACCGTCTATAATACTGTTGCCACGTAATCCTCCTTACGTTGCGCAATATTATACAAAGATGGATACCGGAGGGCTAGAGGCGTCTCTCCTAACCACGTAATCCTCCTTACGTTGCGCCCTATGAAAGGATGTCTCTTTTGTTCTCATGAGCCCCTTCCAAAATGGCGAATCATTAGGTCTTACGGTAACCTGAGCTAGAGTTTTAGAGTGTAAGTATTTGTTCCTTAGAATTTGTGCCCACATGCCATCCAATTCCATGGATGACCTATAAAGCCATTTTCTTAGTAGGCATTTATTTTTAATCTCGAGGTTCTCAATCCCAAGACCCCCCCGGTCTTTGGGTCGACAAATAATATCCCATCTTGCCAAGCGATATTTTGCCTTAACCTCATCTGGCTGCCAGAAAAAAGAGAATGATAGAAGTCTAGTCTCTTTCATTCCCCTTTAGGTACCTCAAAGAAATATAGAAGGAACATTGGCATACTAGTTAGTACTGAATTGATCAGCACCAGCCGACCTCCATAAGACATAAGCTTACCCTTCCAGCTGCCTAGTTTTTTTTCAAATCAATCTTTGATACATTTCCATTCTTTATTAGTTAATTTCCGATGATGGATTGGAATACCGAGATAGATGAACGGTAGGGATCCCAGTTCACAGCCGAACAAATGTCGATAAGTGTCTTGTTCCTCTTTGGCCCTACGAAAGCAAAACAATTCACTATTGTGAAAGTTAGTCTTCAGTCCTGACAATTGTTCAAAGAGGCACAACACTAGTTTCATATTCCTCGCTTTTGCAAGGTCATGCTCCATGAATATAATAGTGTCATCAGCATATTGTAGGATAGAAACACCCCCATCCACCAAATGTGGGACAAGACCACCTACTTGGCCTATCTCCTTGGCCCGACCTATAAGCACGGTCAACATGTCTGCCACAATGTTGAATAGGATAGAAGACATCGGGTCTCCTTGTCTTAGGCCCTTATGCGTCTGAAAATAATGACCGATGTCATCATTCACCTTAACCCTCACACTACCTTTTTGGACAAATGAATCCACCTGATTCCTCCATGCCCCATCAAAACCCTTCATGCGCATGGCTTGTTGTAGGAATGGCCATTTGACTTGATCATATGTCTTCTCAAAATCCACCTTGAAGATCACCCCATCTAGTTTATTCGAATAGATTTCATGTAAGTTTCATGTAAGACAACAATCCCTTCTAGGATATGTCTTCCAGCCATGAAAGCAGTCTGACTCGGTTGCACCACCGAATGGGCAATCCGTGTCACTCTATTAGTGGCTACTTTCGTGAATATTTTGAAACTCACATTCAAAACACATATTGGCCTGAATTGTTCTATTTGAATTGCTTCCTCTTTATTTGGTAACAACATTATTATACCAAATTTGAGATGGAAAAGTTGCATATGGCCATTAAAAAAATCATGAAACATAGACATAAGGTCATCCTTCACAATATGCCAACATTTCTTATAGAATTCCGCCGGAAACCCATCTGGTCCCGGTGCTTTATTCGGCTTCATCTGAGAAATCGCATCAAAAACCTCTTTCTCAGTAAGAGATGCAGACAAAATCTCATTTTCATCTGACTGAAACTGAAGTATGTCCCCAACTACAAGCTCATCCAGGGACACCGCATTGTCTACCGGAGGCCCAATGAGTTTCTTGTAATAATTGGAAAATATAACTTGAGATTCTCATGTCCCACCACCATTCCTTCATCTTGCTCGAGCTGTATGATTTTCTGTTTTCTATGTTTGCCATTTGCAATCATATAAAAAAATTGAGTGTTATCATCCCCTTGGAAAACTAAAAGAAACTTAGCGCGCAAGGCCCACTCCATTTCTTCTTCTCTAAAAAGGGTGCACAGTTTCAGCTCGGCTTCGGACTTTGCGGCCTGCTCTATCTCATCCAGCTGGTTTGTTTCTGCTCTCAAGTCTAGAGCATCAATCAAATGGATAAGCCTTTCTTTTTCTTGTTTATATACTTTCGTTTCTGGCCGAACCCCTTAGAAATTGGCGCAGATGTCTAATTTTGCTTTGCCAGAGTTCAATGCTGGATCTACCAGCAACAGACTTAGCCCATTGTCTTGCGACAATCTCTAAGAAATTTTGTTTTTTGAACCAACTTAGTTCGAAAGAGACAATATTTTTATTGCCTATATGTGTTGCTTCGCCCGAGTCCACCAACAAGGGTGTATGGTCAAAGATTTCCCTCTGCATCACGTGCACCGATACCAGTGGTATTTCTGTTCCCATTCCACACTTGCAAGCACTTTGTCCAACTTCTCATATGTTGGATTAGGTAGCGTGAGTAAACTGTCTACCCGTTGGATCATTCTCTCTGAGATTAAGACTCTAGATGATCATATTGAACATAAAGGACCACCGCCCATCAAAATGATTATTATTCTTTTCTTCTTTCTTCCTAATGATGTTGAAATCCCCTCCCACTAACATCGGCAACCTTTCGTCCCCGCATATCCTAACCAGATCAGCCAAGAACTCAGGTTTAAATTCGGGTTGGGCTGCACCATACACCGCCACTAGAGCCCATCGGAATCCAACCAATTTTGACCTTACCCAAAACTTAACTGCATAATCCTCTCTAACTACATTTAGCACCTCTAGTGTTTTTCACTTCACCCCCAAAAGAATCCCATCGGATCGTCCTCTAGGAGGCAAACAGTGCCAGTCAAAATCAATTCCACCAGACAAAGTTCCGAGGAACTGCAAGGTGAAGTTATCTCTACCTGTTTCAAGGAGTGCAATAAAATCGAGTTTATCCTCAATCAATGCTTCAACCAGGAACCTTTTTTTAGCCAAGTCTGCTAGACCTCTTCTATTCCAAAAAAGCCCTTTCATTAGTCATCATGGAATTTTTTCTTGAGCTTAACTCTCGCACTTCTACGAACAGCCGACGTTGGATAGACCCTCCTCTTCCAGGAACGCTTGGGTTTATCCACTACCATCCCCTCGTCCACATGACTAGTGGTCGCTTGTGCATAACACACTAGCGTAGGAGGATTGACATGTCCCTCGGACTCCGTCCCCTCTGCCTCACCTTCAGCATCCGAAGTAGGCAATAGTTCTTCACAAAAACTCTCTAGCGTAGATATGCCCAAATTGTTAATATCAGCGTCAGTCATAGGTCCAACAGCCGCAATATTACGGATCAACTCAGACGCTCTCTCAGCCTCTAAGTCTAGAATATCATTGATCGATTTAGCAATCTCCTTCCCATTAGACCCTAGAGAAACTCCTAAATCGTTTGCCTTACTAATAATCTCATGCTCAGAAAAATGCATAATGGAACACTGCTTATTAACCGTCATATCTGTAGTAGTCTCGACATCCCGAAGCTTGGTTGCTCTCATAGCACGCCCTAGCTGCAAGTCGTCCGCGTCTGGTTGGTCTGGATCCAGTTACTGACATGCCTGCCAGCCGACACCGGGTCCTGGAACCCACCTAAAGCGATCACCTCGTCAGTAGTCCAATCCCGCGAGGACTGGTCCTTCGCCAAGCACCCGTCCGTCCTGACAAGTACTGGTGTAGGAGGCAAGGCCAACAGGACGCCGCCTGCAGCCCCACCCAACGTCCCCTCCTCCTCCTGTGCTGCAACCCACGTGGTCTCCGGTGTCCGAAAAGACAGCGCCAGCCGAGGCTCCGGACTGCGCACAGGGGAAGGTGAATCACGGGCCTCCTGCCCACAACTCTCCCTCGCCACTACCGCAGCAGGACGCCGGGAAGAACCACCCGGTAGCAGTGAAATAAGCTCTGACGCGGAGTCCCGAGGTGGAGAAAGACGGCCCTGGGCCTCCTTCCCAGCGCGGCCCTCCCCCACCCACACCGCCAAAAGTTCCGACCGCGAAGAGGGCGAGGTGAGATTTGTCCGGAGACATCCTATGTCGGACTGGAGCCCGGCCCACCCAACACCGCCGCCGGGTGAACAACTCCAGAAGATTGTGCCATCACAAGAGGTGGCAACATGTGCTCTGAAAGATCATCCCTCTTGACTCGGTCAACCCAAAGGCGAGGAGGCGCAGATGAAGCTGGTGGTGTCACCCCTTCTCTGGCGCAACAGACGGTACGGGTTTTCCACCTGACCTGTGAGAATCGTCCCGTGAACTACGATCATCTCCCTTCTCTTTGTTTTCCGTGCCATCATCCTTATCAGTCATACCCACGTCGCCCCCTTCGTTCAGCTCCTGGAACATGACAGATTCCTCCAACTCGATTTCCAGATTATATATCATACCCGCATGCGTCCATCTAAGGACATCCGGGATGAACTCAGTGTCCACAACGCTAACGAGTAACCTCGCAACCCCGTGTGCACGAGTAAAAGGCATATCCACACGTTCAATCTTGCCGATGAGCGACCCAAGACTCCACTTTACCCGAACGTCATTAAGAGGCTTAGGCGGAGCCCAGGAAAAGTGAACCCAAATCTGAGGTAGTGGCGTACCCTTTGGTTCTATTTGCGTCCAAGCATCAAACTCTAGGATACAGTCAGTACCAGGCACCCGGCACATGCCAAACATAAGGAGCCTCTTCAGATCTTCCGTCGATGGAAAATCAACCTTATAAATGTTATCTTCTAGCCTGATAAGCCCCCAATGAAAATTCCCCGGAGCAAGCTCATTTAGCCTTTGTACAATCTGCCTCTCAGACAACAAGCCCTTTGTCACTTTGACCATGCCAGTAGTCGAACTTTGCGGCGTGGCCGGGACTGTAATAGCACCAAGTGACTCACAAAACACCAGTTCGAAGCAACACACCCCATATATGGTGACTCCCGGTTTCGGCTCGAGCAACAGCGGGCATTCTCCCGATGGGTGCACTGGTTTAAGACAAGTATCACATAACTCCGTTGTGCATTCAGCAATCAAATGTCCATGCTCGCCACAACGATAACAGAGCATTTTCTCTTTCTTGCGAGCCCACTTCGAGGCTCTATCGCCATCCGACTTGTCAGAAGACTTATCATTAGCAGGCTCACGACCCTTCGTCGCACTTGGCTCGGCAGCCGGTACCTTCGCTGCTGCAAGAGCAGTCACCGCTGCCATGGCCTCACCCGTCAAAGCTGGTGGATGAGCCCCAGCCGCTGTCCCCGAAGACGCCACAGGCTCCACGGGGTTCTTAGTCGCCACTGTAGCCAGTGGCGGAGGCGGGCATTGGCGGTGCTGGGGTGGCCGCCTGCCACCTCCCCTGCCCCCGGTGGCCCCGATAGCTACCACGGTGTTGGGGAACGTACTAATTTTAAAAATTTCCTACACACACGCAAGATCATGGTGATGCATAGCAACGAGAGGGGAGAGTGTTGTCTACGTACCGTCGTAGACCGTAAGCGGAAGCGTTTATCAACGCCGTTGATGTAGTCGTACGTCTTCACGATCCGACCGATCCAAGTACCGAACGCACGACACCTCCGAGTTCTGCACACGTTCAGCTCGATGACGTCCTCGCCTTCTTGATCCAGCAAGACGGGCGGAGTAGTAGATGAGTTCCGGCAGCACGACGGCGTGGTGACGGTGCTGGTGAAGAACAATCTCCGCAGGGCTTCGCCTAAGCACTACGAAAACTCTGACGGAGGATAAACTAGAGGGGACGGGATTGCCGGCACACGGCTTGGTGTTTCTTGATGTGTCTTGGGTGCTAGCCCTACCCCTCTCTTTATATGTTGAGCCTTGGGGTCGAAACTTGGAGTAAAAGCCTCCACAAAGTCGGTTTCACCCGAAAGGCAAGAGTCCTTCTCGGACTCCAGGACTAGACGCCAGGGTTCCCGGCATCTGGACCCTGGCGTCTGGCCCCTGGACTCCGCAAAACTTCCTTTTGCGCTTTCCAAAAACCTCGTGGGCTTTCCCCTTTGGCCCAGATAAAGTGTTCTTGTGCCCAAACATTTCGGGAAACATCCGGAACCCCTTCCGATGGATTCCGGAACCCTTCCGGAGATCAAACACTACTATCCACATATCAATCTTTACTTCCGGAGTTCCTCGTCATATCCGTGATCTCATCCGAAACTCCGAACAACATTCGGTCACCAACATACATAACTCATAGTACTATATCGTCAACGAACGTTAAGCGTGCGGACCCTACGGGTTCAAGAACTATGTAGACATGACCGAGACACTTCTCTAGTCAACAACCAATAGCGGAACCTGGATGCCCATATTGGCTCCAACATATTCTACGAAGATCTTTATCGGTCAAACCGCATTGCAACATACGTTTGTTCCCTTTGTCATCAGTATGTTACTTGCCCGAGATTCAATCGTCGGTATCTCAATACCTAGTTCAATCTCGTTACCGGCAAGTCTCTTTACTCATTCCGTACATCATCCCGCAACTAACTTATTAGTTATAATGCTTGCAAGGCTTATAGTGATGTGCATTACCGAGTTGGCCCAGAGATACCTTCTCCGACAATCGGAGTGACAAATCATAATCTCGAAATACGCCAACCCAACAAGTACCTTTGGAGACACTTGTAGAGCACATTTATAATCACCCAGTTACGTTGTGACGTTCGGTAGCACACAAAGTGTTCCTCCGGTAAACGGGAGTTGCATAATCTCATAGTCATAGGGACATGTATATGTCATGAAGAAAGCAATAGCAGAATACTAAACGATCAAGTGCTAAGCTAACGGAATGGGTCAAGTCAATCACATCATTCTCCTACTGATGTGATCCCGTTAATCAAATGACAACTCATGTCTATGGCTAGGAAACATAACCATCTTTGATCAACGAGCTAGTCAAGTAGACGCATACTAGTGACACTTAGTTTGTCTATATATTCACACATGTACTAAGTTTCCGGTTAATACAATTCTTGCATGAATAATAAACATTGATCATGATATAAGGAAACATAAATAACAACTTTATTATTGCCTCTAGGGCATATTTCCTTCAGTCTCCCACTTGCACTAGAGTCAATAATCTAGTTCACATAGCCATGTGATTTAACACCAATAGTTCACATCACCATGTGATTAACACCCATAGTTCACATCGCCATGTGACCAACACTCAAAAGGGTTTACTAGAGTCAGAAATCTAGTTCACATTGCCATGTGATTAACAACCAAAGAATACTAAGATGTGATCATGTTTTGCTTGTGAGAGAAGTTTAGTCAACAGGTCTGCCAAATTCAGATCCGTATGTATTTTTCAAATTTCTATGTCTACATTGCTCTGCACGGAGCTACTTTAGCTAATTGCTCCCACCATCAATATGTATCCAGATTGAGACTTAGAGTCATCCAGATCGGTGTCAAAGCTTGCATCGACGTAACCGTTTACGACGAACCTTTTGTCACCTCCATAATCGAGAAACATATCCTTATTCCACTAAGGATAATTTTGACCGCTGTTCAGCGATCTACTCCTAGATCACTATTGTACTTCCTTGCCAAACTTAGTGTAGGGTATACAATAGATCTCGTACACAACATGGCATACTTTATAGAACCTATGGCTGAGGCATAGGGAAAGACTTTCATTCTCTTTCTATCTTCTGTTGTGGTCGGGCTTTGAGTCTTACTCAATTTCACACCTTGTAACACAGGCAAGAACTCTTTCTTTGACTGTTCCATTTTGAACTACTTAAAAATCTTGTCAAGGTATGTACTCATTGAAAAAAACTTATCAAGCGTCTTGATCTATCTCTATAGATCTTGATGCTCAATATGTAAGTAGCTTCACCGAAGTCTTTCTTTGAAAAACTCTTTCAAACATTCCTTTATGCTTTGCAGAATAATTCTACATTATTTCCGATCAACAATATGTCATTCACATATACTTATCAGAAATGTTGTAGTGCTCCCACTCACTTTCTTGTAAATACAGGCTTCACCGCAAGTCTGTATAAACTATATGCTTTGATCAACTCATCAAAGCGTATATTCCAACTCTGAGATGCTTGCACCAGTCCATAGATGGATCGCTGGAGCTTGCACACTTTGTTAGCATCCTTTGGATCGATAAAACCTTCAGGTTTCATCAGATACAAGTCTTCTTCCAAAAATCCATTCAGGAATGCAGTCTTTACATCCATTTGCCAAATTTCATAAAATGTGGCAATTTGCTAACATGATTCGGACAGATTTAAGCATCGCTACGAGTGAGAGAATCTCATCGTAGTCAACACCTTGAACTTTGTCAAAAACCTTTTTCAACAAGTCTAGCTTTGTAGATAGTAACACTACTATCAGCGTCGGTCTTCCTCTTGAAGATCCATTTATTTTCTATGGCTTGCCGATCATCAGGCAAGTCAACCAAAGTCCACACTTTGTTCTCATACATGGATCCCATCTCAGATTTCATGGCCTCAAGCCATTTCGCGGAATCTGGGCTCATCATCGCTTCCTCATAGTTCGCAGGTCCGTCATGGTCTAGTAACATGACTTCCAGAACAGGATTACCGTACCACTCTGGTGCGGATCTTACTCTGGTTGACCTACGAGGTTCGGTAGTAACTTGATATAAAGTTTCATGATCATCATCTTTAGCTTCCTCACTAATTGGTGTAGGAGTCACAGGAACAGATTTATGTGATGGACTACTTTCCAATAATGGAGCAGGTATAGTTACATTATCAAGTTCTACTTTCCTCCCACTCACTTCTTTCGAGAGAAACTCCTTCTCTAGAAAGGATCCATTCTTAGCAACAAATGTCTTCCCTTCGGATCTGTGATAGAAGCTGTACCCAACTGTCTCCTTTGGGTATCCTATGAAGACATAATTTTCTGATTTGGGTTCGAGCTTATCAGGTTGAAGCTTTTTCACATAAGCATCGCAGCACCAAACTTTAAGAAACGACAACTTTGGTTTCTTGCCAAACCATAGTTCATAAGGCGTCGTCTCAACGGATTTAGATGGTGCCCTATTTAACGTGAATGCAGCTGTCTCTAATGCATAACCGCAAAACAATAGTGGTAAATCGGTAAGAGACATCATAGATTGCACTATATCCAATAAAGTACGGTTATGACGTTCGGGCACACCATTATGCTGTGGTGTTCCAGGTGGCATGATTTTGTGAAACTATTCCACATTGTTTTAATTGAAGGCCAAACTCGTAACTCAAATATTCGTCTCCGCAATCAAATCGCAGAAAAACTTTATTTTCTTGTTACAATGATTCTCCACTTCACTCTGAAATTCTTTGAAATTTTCAACTGTTTCAGTTTCATTAAGTAGATATACCCATATTTGCTCAAATCATCTGTGAAGGTTAGGAAATAACGATACCCGCCGCGAGCCTCAACACTCATCGGATCGCATACATCAGTATGTATTATTTCCAATAAGTGAGTTGCTTGCTCCATTGTTCCGGAGAACGGAGTCTTAGTCATCTTGCCCATGAGGCATGGTTCGCAAGCATCAAGTGATTCACAATCAAGTGATTCCAAAAGCCCATCAGTATGGAGTTTCTTCATGCGCTTTACACCAATATGACCTAAACGGCAGTGCCACAAATAAGTTGCACTATCATTATTAACTTTGCATCTTTTGGCTTCAATATTATGAATATGTGTATCACTATGATCGAGATCCAACAAACAATTTTCATTGGGTGTATGACCATCGAAGGTTTTTATCATGTAAACAGAATAACAATCATTCTCTGATTTTAAATGAATAAACGTATTGCAATAAACATGATCAAATCATATGCATGCTTAACGCAAACACCAAATAACATTTATTTAGGTTCAACACTAATCCCGAAAGTATAGGTAGTGTTGAAGGAAATATGCTCTAGAGGCAATAATAAAGTAATTATTTATTTCCTTATATCATGATAAATGTTTATTATTCATGCTAGAATTGTATTAACCGGAAACATAATACTTGTGTGAATACATAGACAAACAGAGTGTCACTAGTATGCCTCTACTTGACTAGCTCGTTGATCAAAGATGGTTATGTTTCCTAGCCATAGACATGAGTTGTCATTTGATTAACGGGATCACATCATTAGGAGAATGATGTGATTGACTTGACCCATTCCGTTAGCTTAACACTCGATCGTTTAGTATGTTGCTATTCCTTTCTTCATGACTTATACATGTTCCTGTGACTATGAGATTATGCAACTCCTGTTTACCGGAGGAACACTTTGTGTGCTACCAAACTTCACAACGTAACTGGGTGATTATAAAGGTGCTCTACAGGTGTCTCCGAAGGTACTTGTTGGGTTGGCGTATTTCGAGATTAGGATTTGTCACTCCGATTGTCGGAGAGGTATCTCTGGGCCCTCTCGGTAATGCACATCACGTAAGCCTTGCAAGCATTGCAACTAATGAGTTAGTTGTGGGATGATGTATTACGGAACGAGTAAAGAGACTTGCCGGTAACGAGATTGAACTAGGTATTGAGATACCGACGATCGAATCTCGGGCAAGTAACATACCGATGACAAAGGGAACAACGTATGTTTTTATGCGGTCTGACCGATAAAGATCTTCGTAGAGTATGTCGGAGCCAATATGAGCATCCAGGTTCCGCTATTGGTTATTGACCGGAGACGTATCTCGGTCATGTCTGCATAGTTCTCGAACCCATAGGGTCTGCACGCTTAACGTTTCGATGACAGTTATATTATGAGTTTATACCGAAGGTTGTTCGGAGTCCCGGATGTGATCACGGACATGACGAGGTGTCTCGAAATGGTCGAGACATGAAGATTGATATATTGGAAGCCTATATTTGAATATCGGAAGTGTTCCGGGTGAAATCGGGATTTTACCGGAGTACCGAGGGGTTACCGGAACCCCCCGGGGGCTTAATGGGCCATAGTGGGCCTTTGTGGAGAAGAGGAGAGGCGGCCAGGGCAGGGCCACGCGCCCCTCCCCCCTAGTCCGAATAGGACAAGGAGAAGGGGGTGGCGCCCCCATTTCCTTCCTATCTCCCTCCTCTTTCCCCCTCCACTCCTAATCCAACTAGGAAAAGGGAGGGCGTCCTACTCCCGGTGGGAGTAGGACTCCACCTGGCGCGCCCCTCCTGGCCGGCCGCACCTCCCCCCTTGCTCCTTTATATACGGGGGCAGGGGGCACCCTAGAGACACAACAATTGATCGTTTGATCTTTTAGCCGTGTGCGGTGCCCCCGTACACCATAGTCCACCTCGATAATACTGTAGCAGTGCTTAGGAGAAGCCCTGCGTCGGTAGAACATCATCATCGTCACCACGCCGTCGTGCTGACGAAACTCTCCCTCAACACTCGGCTGGATCGGAGTTCGAGGGACGTCATCGGGCTGAACGTCTGCTGAACTCGGAGGTGTCGTGCGTTCGGTACTTGATCGGTCGGATCGTGAAGACGTACGACTACATCAACCGTGTTGTGCTAACGCTTCCGCTTTCGGTCTACGAGGGTACGTGGACAACACTCTCCCCTCTCGTTGCTATGCATCACCATGATCTTGCGTGTGCGTAGGAATTTTTTTGAAATTACTACGTTCCCCAACAGTGGCATCCGAGCCTGGTTTTATGCGTTGATGTTATATGCACGAGTAGAACACAAGTGAGTTGTGGGCGATATAATTCATACTGCTTACCAGCATGTCATACTTTGGTTCGGCGGTATTGTTGGATGAAGCGGCCCGGGCCGACATTACGCGTACGCTTACGCGAGACTGGTTCTACCGACGTGCTTTGCACACAGGTGGCTGGCGGGTGTCACTTTCTCCAACTTTAGTTGAACCGAGTGTGGCTACGCCCGGTCCTTGCGAAGGTTAAAACAGCACCAACTTGAAAAACTATCGTTGTGGTTTTGATGCGTAGGTAAGAACGGTTCTTGCTAAGCCCGTAGGAGCCACGTAAAATTTGCAACAACAAAGTAGAGGACGTCTAACTTGTTTTTGCAGGGCTTGTTGTGATGTGATATGGTCAAGACATGATGCTAAATTTTATTGTATGAGATGATCATGTTTTGTAACCGAGTTATCGGCAACTGGCAGGAGCCATATGGTTGTCGCTTTATTGTATGCAATGCAATCGCCCTGTAATGCTTTACTTTATCACTAAGCGGTAGTGATAGTCGTAGAAGCATAAGATTGGCGAGACGACAACGATGCTACGATGAAGATCAAGGTGTCGCGCCGGTGACGATGGTGATCATGACGGTGCTTCGGAGATGGAGATCACAAGCACAAGATGATGATGGCCATATCATATCACTTATATTGATTGCATGTGATGTTTATCTTTTATGCATCTTATTTTGCTTTGATTGACGGTAGCATTATAAGATGATCCCTCACTAAATTATCAAAGTATAAGTGTTCTCCCTGAGTATGCACCATTGCGAAAGTTCTTCGTGCTGAGACACCACGTGATGATCGGGTGTGATAGGCTCTACGTTCAAATACAACGGGTGCAAAATAGTTGCACACGCGGAATACTCAGGTTAAGCTTGACGAGCCTACCATATAACAGATATGGCCTCGGAACACGGAGACCGAAAGGTCGAGCGTGAATCATATAGTACATATGATCAACATAGTGATGTTCACCGTTGAAACTACTCCACCTCACGTGATGATCGGACACGGTTTAGTTGATATGGATCACGTGATCACTTAGAGGATTAGAGGGATGTCTATCTAAGTGGGAGTTCTTAAGTAATATGATTAATTGAACTTAAATTTATCATGAACTTAGTACCTGATAGTATCTTTCTTGTCTATGTTGATTGTAGATAGATGGCCTGTGCTGTTGTTCTGTTGAATTTTAATGCGTTCCTTGAGAAAGCAACGTTGAAAGATGATGGTAGCAATTACACGGACTGGGTCCGTAACTTGAGGATTATCCTCATTGCTGCACAGAAGAATTACGTCCTGGAAGCACCGCTAGGTGCCAGGCCTGCTGCTGATGCAACTGACGACGTTAAGAACGTCTGGCAGAGCAAAGCTGATGACTACTCTATAGTTCAATGTGCCATGCTTTACGGCTTAGAACCGAGACTTCAACGACGTTTTGAACGTCATGGAGCATATGAGATGTTCCAGGAGTTGAAGTTAATATTTCAAGCAAATGCCCGGATTGAGAGATATGAAGTCTCCAATAAGTTCTACAGCTGCAAGATGGAGGAGAATAGTTCTGTCAGTGAGCATATACTCAAAATGTCTTGGTATAATAATCACTTGATTCAACTGGGAGTTAATCTTTCGGATGATAGCGTCATTGACAGAATTCTCCAATCACTGCCACCAAGCTACAAGAGCTTCGTGATGAACTATAACATGCAAGGGATGGATAAGACGATTCCCGAGCTCTTCGCAATGCTAAAGGCTGCAGAGGTAGAAATCAAAAAGGAGCATCAAGTGTTGATGGTCAATAAGACCACCAGTTTCAAGAAAAAGGGCAAAGGGAAGAAGAAGGGGAACTTCAAGAAGAACAGCAAGCAAGTTGTTGTTCAGGAGAAGAAACCCAAGACTGGACCTAAGCCTGAGACTGAGTGCTTCTACTGCAAGCAGACTGGTCACTGGAAGCGGAACTGCCCCAAGTATTTGGCGGATAAGAAGGATGGCAAGGTGAATAAAGGTATATGTGATATACATGTTATTGATGTGTACCTTACTAATGCTCGCAGTAGCACCTGGGTATTTGATACTGGTTCTGTTGCTAATATTTGCAACTCGAAACAGGGGCTACGGATTAAGCGAAGATTGGCTAAGGACGAGGTGACGATGCGCGTGGGAAATGGTTCCAAAGTCGATTTGATCGCGGTCGGCACGCTACCTCTACATCTACCTTCGGGATTAGTTTTAGACCTAAATAATTGTTATTTGGTGCCAGCGTTAAGCATGAACATTATATCTGATCTTGTTTGATGCGAGACGGTTATTCATTTAAATCAGAGAATAATGGTTGTTCTATTTATATGAGTAATATCTTTTATGGTCATGCACCCTTGAAGAGTGGTCTATTTTTGTTGAATCTCGATAGTAGTGATACACATATTCATAATATTGAAGCTAAAAGATGCAGAGTTGATAATGATAGTGCAACTTATTTGTGGCACTGCCGTTTAGGTCATATCGGTATAAAGCGCATGAAGAAACTCCATACTGATGGACTTTTGGAACCACTTGATTATGAATCACTTGGTACTTGCGAACTGTGCCTCATGGGCAAGATGACTAAAACGCCGTTCTCCGGAAATACGGAGAGAGCAACAGATTTGTTGGAAATCATACATACAAATGTATGTGGTCCGATGAATGTTGAGGCTCGTGGCGGATATCGTTATTTTCTCACCTTCACAGATGATTTAAGCAGATATGGGTATATCTACTTAATGAAACATAAGTCTGAAACATTTGAAAAGTTCAAAGAATTTCTGAGTGAAGTTGAAAATCATCGTAACAAGAAAATAAAGTTTCTACGATCTGATCGTGGAGGAGAATATTTGAGTTATGAGTTTGGTCTTCATTTGAAACAATGCGGAATAGTTCGCAACTCACGCCACCCGGAACACCACAGCGTAATGGTGTGTCCGAACATCGTAATCGTACTCTACTAGATATGGTGCGATCTATGATGTCTCTTACTGATTTACCGCTATCGTTTTGGGGTTATGCTTTAGAGACGGCCGCATTCACGTTAAATAGGGCACCATCAAAATCCGTTGAAACGACGCCTTATGAACTGTGGTTTGGCAAGAAACCAAAGTTGTCATTTCTTAAAGTCTGGGGTTGCGATGCTTATGTGAAAAAGCTTCAACCTGATAAGCTCGAACCCAAATCGGAAAAATGTGTCTTCATAGGATACCCAAAGAAGACTGTTCGGTACACCTTCTATCACAGATCCGAAGGCAAGACTTTTATTGCTAAATTCGGAATCTTTCTGGAGAAGGAGTTTCTCTCGAAAGAAGTGAGTGGGAGGGAAGTAGAACTTGATGAGGTAATTGTACCTGCTCCCTTATTGGAAAGTAGTTCATCGCAGAAACCGGTTTCAGCGACGCCTACACCAATTAGTGAGGAAGTTAATGATGATGATCATGGAACTTCAAATCAAGTTGTTACTGAACCTCGTAGGTCAACCAGAGTAAAATCCGCACCAGAGTGGTACGGTAATCCTGTTCTGGAGGTTATGCTACTAGACCATGACGAACCTACGAACTATGAAGAAGCGGTGGTGAGCCCAGATTCCGCGAAATGGCTGGAGGCCAAGAAATCTGAGATGGGATCCATGTATGAGAACAAAGTGTGGACTTTGGTTGACTTGCCCGATGATCGGCAAGCAATTGGGAATAAATGGATCTTCAAGAAGAAGACTGAAACTGACGGTAATGTTACTGTCTATAAAGCTCGACTTGTTGCAAAAGGTTTTCGACAAGTTCAAGGGATTGACTACGATGAGACCTTCTCACCCGTAGCGATGCTTAAGTCTGTATGAATCATGTTAGCAATTGCCGCATTTTATGACTATGAAATTTGGCAAATGGATGTCAAAACTGCATTCCTGAATGGATTTCTGGAAGAAGAGTTGTATGATGCAACCGGAAGGTTTTGTCAATCCAAAGGGAGCTAACAAAGTGTGCAAGCTCCAGCGATGTATTTATGGACTGGTGCAAGCCTCTCGGAGTTGGAATAAACGCTTTGATAGTGTGATCAAAGCATTTGGTTTTGTACAAACTTTTGGAGAAGCCTGTATTTACAAGAAAGTGAGTGGGAGCTCTGTAGCATTTCTAATATTATATGTGGATGACATATTGCTGATTGGAAATGATATAGAATTTCTGAATAGCATAAAGGGATACTTGAAATAGAGTTTTTCAATGAAAGACCTCGGTGAAGCTGCGTATATATTGGGCATCAAGATCTATAGAGATAGATCAAGACGCTTAATTGGACTTTCACAAAGCACATACCTTGATAAAGTTTTGAAGAAGTTCAAAATGGATCAAGCAAAGAAAGGGTTCTTGCCTGTGTTACAAGGTGTGAAGTTGAGTATGACTCAGTGCCCGACCACTGCAGAAGATAGAGAGAAGATGATAGATGTTCCCTATGCTTCAGCCATAGGCTCTATCATGTATGCAATGCTGTGTACCAGACCTGATGTGTGCCTTGCTATAAGTTTAGCAGGGAGGTACCTAAGTAATCCAGGAGTGGATCACTGGACAGCGGTCAAGAACATCCTGAAATACCTGAAAAGGACTAAGGATATGTTTCTCGTTTATGGAGGTGACAAAGAGCTCATCGTAAATGGTTACGTTGATGCAAGCTTTGACACTGATCCGGACGATTCTAAATCGCAAACCGGATACGTGTTTACAAAGCGTCGTGGCGGTATCTACGTGTGAAGCAGAGTACATAGCTGCTTCGGGAGCAGCAAATGAAGGAGTTCATATCCGATCTAGGTGTCATACCTAGTGCATCGGGTCCAATAAAAATCTTTTGTGACAATACTGGTGCAATTGCCTTGGCGAAGGAATCCAGATTTCACAAGAGAACCAAGCACATCAAGAGACGCTTCAATTCCATCCGGGATTTAGTCCAGGTGGGAGACATAGAAATTTGCAAGATACATACGGATCTGAATGTTGTAGACCCGTTGACTAAGCCTCTTCCACGAGCAAAACATGATCAACACCAAGGCTCCATGGGTGTTAGAATCATTACTGTGTAATCTAGATTATTGACTCTAGTGCAAGTGGGAGACTGAAGGAAATATGCCCTAGAGGCAAAATAAAGTTATTATTTATTTCCTTATATCATGATAAATGTTTATTATTCATGCTAGAATTGTATTAACCGGAAACATAATACTTGTGTGAATACATAGACAAACAGAGTGTCACTAGTATGCCTCTACACTACAAAAAAAAGACACATCCGTGACATTTTGGGCCGAACGAATTTTTTTCTGTCATACATATGACACTTCTATGACGATAATTGTGACAAAACCCGGTATCATCATAGATGTGGTGGGCTCCTACTTCTATGACAAAAAATCATGATAGAAAATGGGCTTTTCGTCCTGGGCGGGCCGGAGACGCAGCTGCATGACATTCTTTGGGCCGTCCATGATGGAAAAAACCGTGGTAGAAGCGAGGGCGAGGAAAATTTCAGGGAGTTCCCGGTTACGGTGGGAGGTCGGGGGCCGAGCGATGCGCGTTTCTCTCGTACACGTCCGCGCGTGTGTACAAGGCATTGGCTCTAACTGAACCCGAGCGAGGCCTTGGGCTCCAACTGAACCCGAGCGATTGCACTGCAGGCTACGCGTTACTGAACCCGAGCGATCGATCGATGGCTGTTAACTGAACCCGATCGAGCGATTCCTTCGCTACTGCTGCTAACTGAAGCCGATCGATGCTGCCTCTGGGATGAACAGTGAGCGTTGCGGGGGGGGGGGGGTGGATGAACAGTGAGCGGTGGCTTTGCCTCTGGACGAACAGGACCCCGTGGTGTGGTGGAGGGCTGGATGAACAGTAGACGGTGGAGGGGTGCCCGTGGAGGGGTGGTTGAACAGGACCCCGTGATGTGGAGGGCTGGATGAACAGTAGACGGTGGAGGGGTGCCCGTGGAGGGGTGGTTGAACAGTAGCCGGTGGAGTAGCGCGCGGTGGAGGCTGGATGAACAGGAGCCCGTGGAGGGAGAAGGAGGTCGACGGTAGCCCGTGGAGGCTGGAGGAGGTCGATGGTGGAGATGAACAGTATCCCGTGGAGTCCCGTTTTGCGGTACGCCACACCCCTCCCGATGAACAGGACCCCGTTTCGACCGTAGGAGGTCTGTTTCGTCCATTTTGCGGTACGCCACACCCCTCCCGATCAACAGGACCCCCGTTTCGACCGTAGCAGGTCCGTTTCGTCAGTTTTGCGGTACGCCACACCCCTCCCGATCAACAGGACCCCCGTTTCGACCGTAGGAGGTCCGTTTCCTCCGTTTTGTGGTACGCCACACCCCTCCCAATCAACAGGACCCCCGTTTCGACCGTAGGAGGTCCATTTCCTCCGTTTTGCGGTACGCCACACTCCTCCCGATCAACAGGACCACGTTTCGACCGTAGGAGGTCTGTTTCCTCCGTTTTGTGGTACGCCACACCCCTCCCCATGAACACGACGCATTCCGTTGCCTCCCCATGAACACGACGATGATGTTGTTTCTCCGTTCCGACCCAGCCATGTACACGAGCCCTGGCCGTACGTATGCGCGAGTAGGCGTTCGAGACCCGCCCGTATATACAGATACGTGGCCATATTTTCTTTCTTGAACCCTGGCCGCTGTACGTACGTGTACATGCTACGTGCGCGCCTCTACTACGACACGTACGCGCCTCTACTACGACACGTGCGCGCCTCTACATCCACCAGAATATATGTACGTACACGTTCGCGACCAGAATGACAACGCTATGTACGCTTCGACCAGGTGGGTCCCGACTGTCAGGCACTTCCTTGCCTGCGAAGATGTAGCTGGTGGGTCCCAGCAGTCAGGGGAGCGAATCATTTTTTTTGCCCGGACGCACTTCCTTGCATGCGAAGATGTAGCTGGTGGGTCCCAGCAGTCAGGAGCAAACGTTTTTTCGCGAACTACGGTGGCCCGTCCGGTGGGTCCCCGCTGTCAGGTGGAGGAATAATTATTTTGCACGTAATAAGGAGGCACTTCCTTGCTGCGGCCATGGACCCAGCTGTCAGTCTCTCCACGTACAGTCCACGTCCAATGGAAGCCGTTCCTTGACCACGTTGACCACGTCGCGCCGAGAGCACCAGGGCGGTGGACGACGGCGAGGCCTAGGAAGGGGACGATGCGGAGCCGGGGAAGATGCGGCAGTGGATGCCCACGCGTAGAGTAGTACGAGGGTTCACTGGTTCGCTGCGGTGTGAGGCTGCCGTCGCCGCAGAATAACAGGGGGTGTGGGTGAGTAGAGGGATGGCCTGGCCAGCGGTGGGAGTAGTAGGGGGCGGTGAGGCCTCCGCCGCATCGCAGCCGGCCACGGGAGGCAGGAGCACGAGGCACGACTGGCGCTGGTTTGGGCGGCTGGAGCAAGAAGACCAGAGGTTGAAGAAGCACTACGGCCGTTGGATGGACAACGTACGGTCACTGGAGCTAGAATCGTGCATATTGACTAAGTTGACAAAGCCCTCCGTCCCCGTCAACTTAGTAGGCCCACAAGTCAGCCTGCCACTATACTGGGTCACAGCTAACAGGGGGAGTATTCATTTTTTTGGGCGTAATAAGGAGGCACTTCCTTGCGTGCGAAGATATAGCTGGTGGGTCCGAGCTGTCAGCGGCGGTAACGTTTTTTCGCGAAATACAGAGGCCCTTTCGGTGGGTCCCTGATGTCAGGTGGAGGAATCATTATTTTGCGCGTAATAAGGAGGCATTTCCTTGCGTGCGGCCGTGGACCCAGCTGTCGGCCTCTCCACGTACAGTCCACTTCAGATGCATGTCGGTCGTTGACCACGTTGACCAGGCCGCGTCGAGAGCACGAGGGCGGTGGACGACGGCGAGGCCTAGGAAGGGAACGACACGGAGGCAGGGAAGACTCGGCAGTTGTTTCCCACGCGGAGGGGAGTACAACTGTACGAGGGTTTACTGGTTCGTCTGCCGTCGCCGGAGAATAACAGCAGGTGTGGGTGAGTAGAGGGATGGCTAGGCCAGCGATGGGAGTACGGTGGGGCGGTGAGGCCTGCGCAGCAGCAGAGCCGGCCGCGGGGAGGAGGGAGCAAGCAGTCCCGCCGGCGCTTGTTTGAGCGGCTGGAGCAGGAAGAGCAGAGATTGAAGAAGCACGACGGCCGTTGGATGGCCATCCAACAGTCACTGATTGTGCGTCAACCTTTTTTTAGGAAAGCCTCAAATCTGTGGAAAACAGCATACAGCCCATCTGCCATTATTACTAATAATTTACAGCCCATTTGCTAATTATTAAGGTTTTTTTGGAGCCCATATTCTTTTTGTTAGCATTACAACCCATATTGTGGCCACGGTTAAAAAATTATACTAAATTTGCATATTTCGGTGCGGTCCGAACTGTTTTTAATCCCGAAATTTCGACTCACATTCAAACTGATTTTAAAAATAAATGTATATCAATATAAAATCCAACAAATTCTCTACGCATAAAAATTAATGTAATTTAAAATCTCAAAATGAAAAAAAGATATTTGAAACTAATTGCCGGTTTGATGTGTTTTAAAAATGTACAGCCCATTTCTCATTACTGATGGGCCATTTTCTCGGCCAGCCGAATGAAAGCTCTGCTTGTCTTGAAAGATTTGCAGCCCAACATGCCTGACAAAGCGACTTACTTGGCAAATCACAAAAAAACTGGGCTGTGGCGGTGGACCCAGCTGTCAGCCTCTCCACGTATAGTACTCTTTCGATGGAAGTCGTTCCTTAACCACGTTGACCACGCCGCGCGGAGAGCACCACGGCGGTGGACGACGGCGAGGCCTAGGAAGGGGACGACGCGGAGCCGGGGAAGACGCGGCAGTGGAAGCCCGCGCGGAGAGGAGTACGAGGGTTCATTGGTTCGGCTGCGGTGTGAGGCTGCCGTCGCCGCAGGGCCTGGCCAGTGGTGGGAATAGTAGGGGGCGGTGAGGCCTCCGCGGCAGCACAGCCGGCCTCGGGAGGCAGGAGCATGCGGCACGACCGGCGCTGCTTTGGGCGGCTGGAGCAAGAAGACCAGAGGTTGAAGAAGCACTACGGCCGTTGGATGGACATCGTACGGTCAGTGGAGCGAGAATCGTTCATATTGACTAAGTTGACAAAGCCCTTCGTCCCCGTCAACTTAGTAGGTCCACAAGTCAGCCTCCCACCAAGGTGGGTCCCAGCTAGCCGGGGGAGTATTCATTTTTTTGTGCGTAATAAGGAGGCAATTCCGGTGGGTACAAGCTGACAGCGGGGGGAATGTTTTTTTCGCGAAATACGATGGCCTGTCAGGTGGGTCCCAGCAGTCAGGGGGCAAACGTTTTTTCACAAAATACGGTGGCCCGTCAAGTGGGTCCCTGCTGTTAGTTGGAGGAATCATTATTTTCCGCGTAATAAGGAGGCACTTACTTGCTCCGGCCGTGGACCCAGATGAGACTCTCCACGTACAGTATACTTCCGATGGAAGTCGTTCCTTGACCACGTTGACCTCGCCGCATTCTGTTGCATGCCTGCGTCCATGGGCGTGGTGCGTCCCCACTGTCAGCCTCTCACATACAGTCATCTTCCGATGACTCTCGGTTGTTGACCACGTTGACCACACCGTGCCGAGCGCACCCAGACTGGAATGACCCGGAGATGGGGAAGACGGGGTAGTGGAGTCGCAGATGGAGAGGAGTGAGAAACTTCACTAGTTCGGGTGCGCGGCAGCACAGCCGTGGTGCCACCCACGGGAGACAGGAGCAAGAACAGAGGTTGAAGAAGGAGCACGGCTGTTGGATTAACATCCAACGGTCCAGCTCCTAGAATCATTTGTTGATTAAGTTGACAAAGCCGTGCGTACACGTCCGCTTAGTAGGCCCACAAGTCAGTCACCAAATCTGACGGGTCCCAGCTGTCAACGGGATGAATAATTTTTTTCGCAAAACAAGGAGGCACTTCCTTCCGTGCGAAGATACAGCCGGTGGGTCCCAGCTGTCAGGTGGAGAAATAATTTTTTTCGCAAAACAAGGAGGTCCCTCCTGTAGCTGGTTCGAATCCAAACCTAGACTATGACTATATATGGTGTTATGCTACTCTGCAAGTAATGAAACTGACATATCCAACGTTCGCTTCTCCTCTTCTCTACTTACTCTGCCTAGCATCAGAAGCTCTGGCCGCAGCAACCATGACCGCTGGCTGCTCGTCCACCTGCTCTTCAGCAGGCAACAACCAGATATGCGCCAAGTCGCCACCCGTACCATCGCCTGTGGGTCTCATCACACCCCCGCCGGCACGCGCACCGCAGCAGATTGCTCATCGCAACCCGCTGCCGTTGGTGTGGTGCCACTGCTGCAAATCACGCAGAGTCATCCGTCGCGTCTCAACCACAATCCGCAACCCTAGCCGAGTCTTCTACAAATGCCCGAATCATGGGGTAATAATATGTTTAAGTGTTGTTCTGCTGCTTTTATTGCTGATTTTTTTAATAGTTTGGTTGATGATCTTCCAATTTGATTCGTGCAGAAAAGGGAAGATTCGTGTGATTTGTATTTCTAGGAAGTTGCTGATGTGGGGGAATGCAACTACGCTGATTATTTGGTTAGCCGAGGAATCCCAATACCAGCAGGTTGGGGTGTTGGACAAGTAACTGAAGGAATGGCAGAAGAGGAAGATGCAGAGCAGAAGGTTAAAGATGCAGTTCCTCTGATCATGGCCAAGCAACAGCTGTCGAACGGCCTTGACAGCAATGAGGAGATGAAAGACCATGTGAAGATAATGGGCAAAATCGATGTGCTCTGTAGGATGATTGTCTCTTTATTTGCAGTGTATGTAGCACTCGTGATGTATTCAGTGGCTACGACATGAGCACTTTGCTGAAACTAGTAATGAATGAAACCTGTGTAGCAGGCTGGGCGTAGTGTTGTGAACATCTAATGATTTCTATCAACGGAAATCAGGGGGTATCCCCTTTGGCTCATATAAATAAATAAATAGCAGAGGCCCTGTCGGGTCAGCTTTGTTCTCATTCGAAGACGTCGAGCAAATTGCAGTCCAACAGCAAACTATGTCATCAAATTCGAGTTTCACAGCCAAATATGAGTACAACTAAACAACAATGTCATCATGTTTTAGTTGTCATACAATCACCAAACACAAATCAGCATACATAACAAGTGATGTTCTCACAGCAAAATACTAAACAACATGTTCATCAGGTTTCAGTTGTCATACCAAAGACAATTTCACATAGTAGATAAAAAAAGTCTTCTGACAAGAAAATACGACAAAAGCAATGTAATCATCATCCGCAGCAGCGTCAACCTCTTCGCCATGTGTATCAGTCTGAATCGTAATTCCCCACGATGTCATCTTCTTCTTCGTCCTCAACGTCCTTGAAAGTTGGCTTCTTCTTGATCAACTCTTGTATGTCCACAGCACGACAGGCAATCTTTTCGCCGGCGTCATTGACGTGATGGTTCTCAAAGATATTAGGAACATCTGTGTTATCTTGTACATCAGGAGCAGTGTAAGCATCATCTTCTTGTGCAACTTCATTAAACGAATTCCTCTGCTCAAACCTTTGCAATACTCTCCAGTCATCGCTATGTGCAAATGTGTCTTCCAAGAAAAATATATGTGTTGCTTGATTTGCCAAAATAAAAGGCTCGTTGGTCCGGTACGCCGCCTTGACAATGATGGATTTGAAATAATCATCAGCTCTGGGTTTTGTGATCCTGGAAAACAGGTTATACCAACGACAGCACAACAGAACCACACACCGATGATCCTCGAAACTGGAGATATACTGCAACTGAACAATGTCTGTTATGTTAGCATACATTTCAGTTGTCTCTTTGTCATACGTATCCGTGCTCATGTTGGCACTGTTTTGTGTCTTCCTGCCTTCATCTCGTGCAAGGGTGTTGTGCACATCTCCAACAACGCAAGATTCATAATGTCTTACCCGAGTATCACGACCCATTGCTAGTGAGTAAAGGGCATCATCAACTGCCTGCCCATCCTCCCGCATCTTCTTAACCTATGGTTAGAAAATAGACAAGCTGATCATCTTATGTACTCAATATATTAAAAAAACTGACAGTGCACTTCAAAGGCTTACATGGTTCTTGAACCATTTCGCAAATCCTGCCATAACCAGTTTGTCAATGTTTCTTGGATTTTGCGGCAGTAACTCCTCTTTGTAGATGCTGCACAACATAGTGATCGCGTCAAACATCTAAATATATAAGAATGTGCTACAAGTTTATTAGATTATGATGTATAAGCTGCAGTACTGCACTTACTTGATATATGGTAGTATCTCAGGACAGTTATTCAACACATAGCAAACCATTTTGTCCAAATCTTTAGGTTTGTCCTCTTGTCAAATCTTTCCTATAACTCGAACAGAATAATCGAAAACATTGAGCCCGAGATTGTCTTCACCCACCTCTTTGCTATGCTGATCAGCCGTTTCAATGTATTTTGAGAAGAATGTCAACGCTTCTGTAGCAATGTAGGCCTCTGCAATGGAACCCTCGGGTCTAGCTCTGTTCCTAACATAGCCCTTGAAAGTGCCTAGCCGCCTTTCAATAGGGTACATCCAGCCATACTGTACTGGACCTCTAAGTAGTGCCTCATCAGGTAGATGAACAGCCAAATGCACCATCACATCAAAGAAGGCTGGAGGATATATCTTCTCAAGGTCGCATAGGATAGTTGGTATCTTGTCTCTAAGACGCTCCAAAGCATCTATCCTGATATTCCTACTGCAGAGTTCCCTGAAGAATTGTCCCAACTCTGCAACTGCTCTGTATAAGTCAGGGCGGCCCAATCCTCTAAGGTCAACAGGTAAAACCCTTTGAAGTAGGACGTGACAGTCATGAGTTTTCAACCATTGTACCTTGTTTCCATCTGCACTGACTCTCCTTTTAGGGTTGGAAGCAATTTCATGTGGGAATCTCACACGTGACAGGACCTCGCAGAATTCTTTTCTTTTTACCTTGTCCAAGACGTACACAGCTGGTGCCATATCCCGTGGTTTACCTTCATCTTGCACCTGCAAATGCTTTCTGATACCCAGGTGTGTCAAATCAATCCTAGATTTTAAGGTATCTTTCGTCTTGCCTTCAATATTAAGAAGTGTGCCGATAATGCTGTCACATATATTTTTCTCGATGTGCATCACATCAAGATTATGCCGCAGATCCAAATCTTTCCAATACTCCAAGTCCCACAAAGTGGACCTGCGGGTAAACAATAATCTCTCTTCTACCCTGCCACGCTTCCTTTTCCCGCTACCATTACCAGGATGGTTTCCTGGTGTAATATGCCTGACCTTCTCTAATTCCACTTGCAACTCATCGGCGGTGAGCCTCTTTGGCGCATCATGGTGTTCATGCTTTGCATTGAACACATGTCTTCGGTATTTTCTAGGATGCGGCTTATCCTTGGCAAGGAAACGGCGGTGTCCAATGTAACAGATCTTGCTAAGTATTGCGTATGACAGCGGATTCCTGTCACAGCGAACACATGCATTGTAACCATGTGTGGTTCGCCCTGACATAGTGCCCAAAGCCGGATAATCATGGATGCACCAAATTATAACAGCATGCAGAAAGATCAACTGGTGGGCTGCTATATAGGTCTCGAGTGAGAACACCCTTCCATAGCTGTTGAAGTTCCTCCACAAGAGGCTCCATGAACAAATCAAAATCCTTTCCAGGACTTTTTGGACCTGGGATGAGCAAGGCCATCATGTAGTTTGATTCTTTGGTGCAGACATTTGGAGGCATGTTGTAAGGGATAACAAGCACTGACCACATGCTATATGTGGTGCTCTGGTGGCCAAATGGGTTAAATCCATCTGAAGCTAAGCCAAGTCTAATGTGTCTCGGGTCAGCAGCAAACTCTTTGTGTTTATCATTGAAGCTTTTCCACTCACTACCATGAGATGGATGGCTCATTACATTCTGATCTCTGTACTCCTGGTTCCTAGAATGCCACAGTACATCCTCTCTTGTTTCAGCATCATGAAACAACCTCTGCAATCTTGGTATAATTGGAAAATGTCTCAGAACATTATGAGGAATCCTCTTCACAGCATCGCCATCTTTCCATCTTGATGATTTTCATTTCGGGCATTCACTTAAGTTGGCATAATCCTTCCGGAACAGAACACAATTATTCTTACAAACATGGATCATATCATATCCAATTCCAACTGCACGAAGAAAATTCTTCATTTTACTGTAGGTGTGTGGCAACTCAGACGCATCTGGGAAAGATTCGCGGAAAGCAGCCAACATCGCATCGAATGATTTGTTGATCATCCGCTCAGATGTCTTCACCTAAAGAAAGGTGACCATAGCTGAGAATACTGACAGCTTATTTCCTGGGGTGACAGCAACGTTGCATTGTTCCAACATGCGGGCCCACCGTTTTTCTTCTGCAGGTGAAAGTTCACGGAATGCACGAGCATTTCGTAGCATTGTTTCAATGTTGGTCAAACTCACTGGCTCCGCCACCACCACCACCACCACCTCCTCCTCTTCCACCTGAGCATCAGGCAGATCAAGATGGTGATCTGGTGCTTCCACGTAGTCAATAACATTGACGTTCACAGCTTCACCATGATGAACCCACCTAGTATATGTGACCGACATCCCATACAAGTGTAGATGATTTTGCACAGTTGACTGGGGTCTTGTAACTGAATTCATACAACTGCTACACGGGCAGAGCACATCTGATTTCGGACCACCGTACTCAGCTCTGATAAAGTTCATGAAGTTTTCAACCCCCTCGACATATGTAGCGGAGAATCTTCGAGGAGAAGTTATCCAAGTCATGTCCATCTGTTAGACATACAAATTAGTTCTTCTACTAGATATTACAGGAAAAACATATATGCTTTTTTATGAAGTCTAGAAAAAAATACCTAGGTCGATGTCTAAAGTCATGGCAAGATATTTGGACGTGCAGATCTAAGTAACGAAATATATGTAAAGCTAATTCAGCAAACATATTTGTGTCAAATTATGGCAGGCTATTTCAGCAGTCAATGAGGCCGAGCACACAACCATCGAACTATCGAAGGCCATCGCAGCAACAAAGATCGAGTATAAAACGGTGTAGAGCTATTTCACCTAACAGATTGGCTACTAGACCATGGCAATCTACGTCACAATAAATATATGGCAGGATATTTTAGCAACTAATCGGCCTTGGCATGCCATCTCAGCTAAGCAGATTGAGTGCAGAACAGGGCAAGGAAGCTTCTTAAGCAGAGCATATTGACAGTAAACTACTTCGGCAAACAGTGTCTATCAGCTAACATTCAGCGCTACACCGACATGAACGGGGCCTCAGTCTAGAATGCGCGTACCGTGGGAGAAGCTGACCGCCGTGCGTCTCCACATGAACATCGCCAGCGGTGGCGGCGCTGACCGCCGTGCGCCTCCACAAGAACGTAGCCAGAGGTGTCGGCGTGGCTAGAGGACGGCAGTCTACGAGAGCATACTGTGGGAGCGGGAGGATCGCCGAACCGCGGCGCCGACGTATCGGCGCGGCGGGGAGGGCGGCTTTGGCGGAGCGAATGGAGTGGAGGGGGACAGGGGGGATGGGGGTTTGGGGAATATTATTGGCTAGTTGGCCGAAGGGCGGTTGAATCAGATTTGGGGGGAATTTTTGGGTGTGGGTGGGGGGATTTTCGCGCGGTGGGCGGGGGGAGTTTGGCGCATGGTCGGTTTCTCCAAGTGCAGTCCCACGTGTCAGTGAAGAGGCAAGCCGAAGCGCGTTCCGTTTGCGTGAGCCGTGTGCAGGACCGAACGTGTGTGGGGTGCAATGCGACCGCGACAGGAGTGCTGTGAGTGTACCGCCTTTTTTCCTTTTAAACTAGGTGCTTCGCCCCCTCAAAAAAAATTGTTGCTTCGCGCGATCCATCGATACTACTACTAGTAATCCAGTAATCCCGACTAAAACGACGCGGCCGGGTCTTTTCCCGCGCGATATGCTGGGAGGTTGGCTTAGTTGGGTTTTTTAGGACGAGTAATGCTACACCTACGTAATCCCAGTTACGTAATTAACGTAATGTGAAACGTGTGAGCTGTTGATTGTAGATTGGGGGGAGGGAGGGGCCCACCACCATGAAAATCAGGGGAGGAGAGAGAGAGGCAATTTACGTTAACCCTTTCGTAGGTTCCCATAGATGTAGAAAGATGTGAAATGCGTGAATGTGTAGTGGACGTACTATTGGAGTGCCTAAGATAATTTGTGTATGTATAGACCCTATGTGTTTATTTTACTTCGCATGTTAGATTTGTCTCGGTTCAATAAAAAGCAGAGTTGGTGATGATGGTGTGCCTGTCATCCTGCAATATAGGCCGTCCGGTTTATATCTAACGGATAGGAAGGAAACTATGACAATTTACCCGCACTCCTCTCCACATTTGCAGATAAGGCTTTCCCTCGTTCATCCTTTTCTCCCACAAGATCTTGATCTTCCGTGCAACGCACGAGCATCTTGCTAGTACTCCTACAATATGTATATTATTGTGAAAGTTCATATACACCGGCCGAGATTAATGCAAACACGGCAGATTTTCATTACATTTTGAACTTTTATAGGACAGAAAAATAAAAGAAACCCGACCCTAAACCTATTCTACGGCGGCGACCGACGTCCTCCATCTGCGATCTCTATGTACGGGAGCGGGGTTCAAGACCCGTGAAGTGAAGGTGCGGTCTCCGGCGAGGAAGAGTAGAACACGGGTTACGGACCGACCAGTTTGCACACCATGCCCTGCCGCCTCCCATGCCCTACTCATCCTTGGAGGAGTCCCCGACCTCGGCCGTGTCGGACGTTGGACGGCGGCAAGTAGGATGCGTGGCTGACGGTGCTCCCGTCGTCGGCCGCCAGCGTGGCCACCGCTTGTGCGGTCGCGTCCGCGTCCGGCTACGCCACTATTGCGTCGCGAGAGGCGACTTGAGCGAGGGCGGCGACCTCGAGCTTCATCCCCGAAGACAAGCTCTCCCGCAGAGCATTCACACTTGCGGTCATGGCGGATGTGGTGCCAGGTAGGAGGATGATGCACTATGGTGTGGAGGTTAGAGGGGCGTTGCCGCTTTAAGTAGCGCATTCCGGTGAGGCCAAGCGTCCGAGTACGTCATTAAGTCGCCGGAGTTGGTTCCTCGGGCACCGAGCCTCTTAACGACGACATACGAACGGACGGCATGAATGCGGGCAGCTGGCGCCGGCTGGGAACGCACCGCGCGACGGCGCGAGGGACGAAGGTTTTGGTGTTCCAGGGTAGTCAGTTGCGGTCGTGGCAACGTTGGAGATGCCCTTTGCTCACATGTGATCCCCGCATGTCATTAAAAAATCAAGACGACCCAGCATGGTCTCAGGTCTAGAAGATGCAGTTGGCCGCGCTACACCACTCCGCGGACGCATCGCGGCGCCCCGTGCATCCTCGACGAGCCGGGTGTTTGGGTGTGTTTGGATTGTGGCCAAAGTGCACCTTACCAAAATTTTGGTCATGACCCAAAGATTGGTCTTTGTTTGGATGGTTGCCATTTTTTTGGCATGCCAATGAACTCTAGCCAACTCTAGTTCATTTTTCTTGCCAATGTCGGCCAAATCATGGGCAACCAATACCTCAACCAAAATTTTGGTCATGACCCAAAGATTGGTCTTTGTTTGGATGGTTGCCATTTCTTTCGCATGCCAATGAACTCTAGCCAACTCTAGTTCATTTTTCTTGCCAATGTCGGCCAAATCATGGGCAACCAATACCTCAACCAAAATTTTGGCTACCCATTGCTTTGATGGGGCAACCTTGGGCACAAACTAAACATACCGTTGGTCGTGCCACAGCACTAACGCCACCCTCGGCACACAGAAACCGACCGTGTCTAACGACGATATGAGCGTGTCGCTCACCGCGGTCGCCATGTCCAGAGGCGGTGCTGGAGCTGCGCCCCGTTGTTGGCCCCAACGACCCACATGAACGGTTGTCGGTGGCGAGGAGGTCGTGGGCCAGCTCCTCCATTGGACTAGTCTGCGCTACGTCATCCCGACAGGTGTGCCCCACATGTCGGTTTCCCTATTTTCCCGGCCATATTCGAGCGTCAGAGCTCCGCGTTGCGCATTAGGCCTTTCACTATGTAGGCCAAGCGAGACAACTTATTGTTTATTTGAGCCATTCAAGTATAATCCTGTGGCGTTTGCTTATTTCTCATTCCTCTCCAACCCTCTTCTCCATCGATCATGTTGCCCTCCAGTCGAGTCCATCCTCCCGCATGCCTCATTTGAATATTCCGCCGAGTATCATTCGCATGTACCCACCCTAGTCCTCTTTCAATAGATCTCCGGACCCCGAGATGAAATCGAGAGGGAACGAGTGGGGGCACATGATACCTAAGGCAGATTCAAAATTTTGAACCGGTGATCATAGCATCCGCAAATCATATATAAAGGGTATTCAATGTTCGTTTCGTTTTTGAATGTACAATATACTCCCCCTATCCTTTCTAGTTTACATATAAGTTTTATGTGTAGTCAAAGTATCTCTACTTTGATAAAAAAAGGTATCAACATTCAACAACGCCCAATCAATATTGTTAGATTCGTACGTACTCCTAGATTTGTACTCGAGATGGTTTCCAATTTGACTATTGACAAGATTAATAGTACATGAGATGTATAATGTGAAAATTATATCATTGGAAACTCCTTTCACATACGAATTTGACTGTATGCTTTGTGTAAGTTGCATGTCATATATTATTACTCTAACATTTGGTCAAAGTTAGCCTCGAAACACGCATTAGACCCTGTATGCTTTGTGTAAGTTGCATGTCATATATTATTACTCTAACATTTGTGTAAGTCGCATGTCATATATTATTACTCTAACATTTGGTCAAAGTAGTATAGTGGAAGTGGATCCTGTGACATAGGTATCCCTGCCTTACCCTCCCTTTCGGTCACATACTGGCGGACCCCATGCTTGCTAGGCCCCGCATGTCAGTTACTCAATGGGTTCGGCCACGTCAGGGGATCCTCATCCGTAGTATACTCCCTCTGTTTTTATTTACTCCGCATAAAATGGAGGGAGTGGTGGTATAATAAATGACGCGGGCAGGGGAGGGGGAGGGACATCGGTTTGCTCTCAACTGCGGTCCCACAAGCGAGCAAAAATGCAAGACGAAGCGTGTTCCATTCGGTGAGCGACGTGGAGGGTCCAGCGTGCTGGGCTGCAACGCGAACGCGACAAGAGCGATGTACAGTCAAAACCGATTGACCGGTCGTCACCGGAACCACTATTCACACCAGAACCTTCGCTACTCGGCCTACGCCAGCCACTGCCCTAAAACCACACCAAATCTCCAGCCCATTCCCCCACCTTTCGATCCCCTAGCCCGCATCAAGCGTCCCCTAGTTCGCCGGAAAGCCATGGTGCGCCGCAAGATCACTTACTACAAGATGCTGACGCCGGAGCACCGCGCAGAAATCGCGGCGACGGTCGGCGCCACAGACCTCCGTTCCCAAGCTCGCTTTGCGGCGGGCCAATCCCCGAGTTCTCTGGAGCCAAGCTACGAGGAGGAGGAAGCCGATCCAATGTTCATGGCGGAGGTCGCGGCGCAGAAGGCCCCCGATGGGTATGAGACGATGGACGTCGACTTCGTGCCGGCGTCCGAGTCCCCCATGGTGCAGGCGGACCAGCGGTTCAACATGGCGATACTAAAGGAGGACCGGGAGGCAGAGGCTCAACTCGACGCGGAGCGCACGCATGCCGCTGCCATCGAGGCTCTCCTGCAGGCGGAACCGCATGTCGTGGATGTGAACCGGGCGGCGGAGGCTCAACTTGAGGCGGAGCGCGCTGATGCCGCTGCCATCGAGGCCCTCCTGCAGGCGGAACCGGACGTCCTCGACTTGAACCGGGCGGCAGAGGCTCGACTCGACGCAGAGCGCGCGGATGCCGCTCTCATCGACGCCCTCCTGCAGGCGGAACCGGATGTCCTGGACTTGAACCGGGCGGCGGAGGCTCGACTCGACGCGGAGCGCGCGGATGCCGCTGCCATCGAGGCCCTCCTGCAGGCAGAACCAGACGTCCTCGACTTGAACCGGGTTCTGCTCTCGTCCGTGCAGAGCGCCCGCACGCTCCGCTTGAACGAGTAGCTGGAGGTCGAGGACAACCACGGTGCGGAGACACACGTCGGTAGCGACGGCTGGTTCACGCCGGCAGCCAAAGACGACGAGGTCGTCTCTTTCCACGAGCAGTGATAGTTTTTCTTTATGTTGTTCTTTTTATGGATCTTTTGCTGTGTAAAAACATATATTTGTTATGCAAGTCGCCTGACTTGGGTCAGTCTACCATTTCAGGCGGTTGGATGAATATCCTACGTCTCCTAACCCTTATTTCCTTCTTCCTCACCTCTTCTTCTTCCCCAACAGACCACCGCACGGGTTGTACGGATACTCCCCAACATGCGGTTGGGTAAACATACTCTATGAACGAAAATTATGTGTCAGCGATAGGATGGCTGAGTTTGGTTTGTTCACATGCGACAGCACGTGTCAGTGAGGATGCGTTCCCTTGGTTGGGTTTGCGGCGTGCAGGAGCGACTGTGTGAGGGTGCGGTGCGACCGCGGCGTGCAGGAGCGACCGTGTGAGGGTGCGGTGCGACCGCGACAGCCGTGCGCAAGTGTACCTCCTTCTCATTTTGAAAACTTTAGGCAAGCTTGGCAAAAATGTGTGGCGAAGTTTGGCAATGCAAGGCCTAGACCCAAACAGGATAAGTACGTACGTACTAGGAGTACTAGTGTTAAAAAAAGAAAGGCGGGGTTTTCCTTCGCGGGATTTAATCGATACAAATCCTCATTTCACGTGTCAAGTAATGCGTATTTTTTCTCCAAAGACCAAAGAGCTAACCATCTCACTCCTCATCGCTTGATTAATGCAGCGCCATGCAAACCAACCTTCTCACTTCCTCATGCATGCAGGGGATATTAATGTCCTTGGTTGCTAACCCCATCAATTTTGCCTCGATTAGTGTTAGTGGCCCTTTGCAAATTGTAATTTTGATATACTGGCCTTGTGTACAAAAAAATGGAGGTAGTAACTATATTTGACTTCCTTCCCCATTGCGGTGACGTCGACGATATCTTTTTTTGGGTGGTTTGTCGAAGTGCGTTCGACGGAGAACACCATTGAGGGAGACCACGGTAAGTCGTTCGCAAGTGCCGCCTGCAAGCCGAGACAACCGCGTTATTTGCATCCAGGAAGTCCTTTACTAGTAGTACTAGGAGTACTAGTGCGGTGAGATGGTTTCTCGAAGAAGACGATGGAGAAGCGTAGTCAGCGAAGAGTGAAATGATGGTTGCTTCGTCCGTGCTTTTGTGATTTGACGCCTCACTGCTTTGTGATTTGTGATAGAAGGGACAGAGGAGTAGACTCTGTGCTCTATACTATACTACATGCGTCCAAGCATGGGAGAAAGAGGAGAGACGTTGCATTTTTCTATTCCTTCAATCAATCAATCAGGGAGCTTCGGTTCCATCTTTTTGGCTTTAGCAACACCGTCCACAATGGTTCCCACGATGCCAAAAGCTATTTTCACATTTGGCTACACATTGTGGATGCCCTTAACCGTACCACTTGGTTTTGCTCCTGTGTGCTATCTATACAAATCTCAATTATATTGATCTAAAAATTATAGAATCAAGATTAGTAAAAAGGAAGTGATTTTGCCGCGCGGATGGCGGGGGAGGTTTCTTATTTGAGCAATTCTACATCCACGTAATGGTTTACGTAAAGTTACAAACTGATGTGATGTGGGACTATTTGATTGGATTAAAGGAGAGGATTAGGCCCACCCCACCTGAAAATCAGGGGGGCATATATAGATTAGATGGAAAGTATACGTAGCAGCTACGTAGCCCTTTGTAAGTCTAGGATTAGGCTTCTTATTTTCGGAGGACATTGTCCTGGCGGTTTGCTAACATGCGGTCCCACGTGTCAGTGCTTTACCAAGCCGATCCGCGTCCCACATGAGGCAGAACAACGGCAGAAGCAACACGTGGTTAAGTTGAATAAGATGAGGGAGAAGCGGATTCAGCAACGAGTGAAATGATGGTTGCTTCGTCCCTCCAACTTAACTGCGGGAAAGGTGCAGCTTGTGATTTGACGCCTCATTGCTCATTACTACACCGGCGCCATGACTGGGTGCTTCACCCCGGCTGCTCTGCACTGCATTCCGGTATGGCACGTGGACCCGGTAGCTTGATGTCCCACATGTCGGCGAAAGGGACTATAAGATTTATGAAAGCGAGCGCTCCACTCTTACGACGGAGGAGTAGACGACACGACGGCCCAGTGAACTGTCACTTGTAGTACTGTATAGTACTATAGTTTTGCTGTTACGCATGATCCATCGATACAAACCCGATTAAACAGGAAAGGGCGGGATTTTTCCCGCGCGGTATATGATACTGGCCATACATTTCAAAGGCAATTTTAATGTATGCAAACTGAATAATTATAAGTAACAATATGATATCTAGTAAAACTAAAAACACATATGATTTATTGTGTTAGAGTGTAGTAGTAGTGCTGTATTGCATAGTTGTTAGATGTAACATGCGAGAACGTGTAGAGATGTAGTTTTGGAGGGCCTACAGAGAGAAAAGCGTAATACGGTCACCGAACTTCAGAATAAGCTGATTACGGTCACTATATACGTTTTGCGGTGATTATACGGTCACTTGCTCACAGTTCAACATCGGATTGCACTCTATTGACCGGCCAAATAGTCTGCGTGGCGCCATGTTGACTAGTTAAATTGACCACGTTCCTTGTGGGTCCCACTTGTCAGTTCGCATAGGCAAAAGGTCAGATAAACACAAATTTATGCAGGCGCGACAAGTCTCCAACCTGTGCGCGGGAATCACTTGGTTGTGTATGTGTCTGTCAGGGCCTGATGTGTGCGCATGCACGTGTAGGTTGAGCACTTGAGCATGAGAGTGTGTGTTGGTCGTGTGGTGTACTGGTGTGTGCATGAATGCGTGCGTGTGTGCGTGTGAGTGTTGCGTGCGTGCGTGTGAGTGTTGCGTGCGTGCGTGGCTGCGTGTGTACGTGTGAGTATTGCATGCGTGCGTGGGTGCATGTGTTTGTGTGAGTGTTGCGTGGATGCAGTTCGTGTGCATGCGTGCGTGTGTGTATAATCACCACACCAGCTCCTGTGTGTTAAAACAGACGGCTCAGCATACCAATACAAGGCCACCTTGTCCGTTGTGCCCGCGGTCATGACTTCGAACCACCGTCCAAATATTTTTTTGTCGTTTGTTTTCATTCTTACTAGCAAGATGCCCGTGCGTTGAACGTAACATCAAGATGCATTTGTATGACTTGTTTATCTTGTGAGAGAAAAGGATGAACGAGGGAAGGCCTTATTTGCAAATGTGAAGAGGTGTGTGGGTACCTTTTTGCAAAATTGCCATAGTTTCTTTCCTATCCGTCAGATATAAATCGGACGGCCTATATTGCGGGATGGCAGGCACACCATCATCACCAACTATGTTTTTTATAAGAGTGTATTTTATGTATTTTATAAGAGTGTAGATGTAGAGTAGATACAAGTCGACAGGTGGGCACGATGGTAGTGAGATAATGTGATGCAACACTAGAGGTGCCACGTGCAGCGTTTAACTGGTCAACTAGTCATGTCATGAGCAAATACAGAGTTGTACGGTGAGCCCGTGACTGTATAATAACCACTAAACATAAATGGTGACCGTAATGAGTGGATTCTAAAGTCCAATGTATGTATCGTGCTTTCGCTTCAAATACAATGATCGTCATTGCATATATCGCGAGAGAAAGATGAAACATGCGTGAATTTTCTGGGGGCTTACTTTTAGAGGACCTGGAGATAGTTTTGTGTGCATACGTGAAAGGGGTGTACAGGGGGGGTATGCGATGGAGAGAGAGATGCTCTTCGTTTCTCTTTATTATGACTAACTTTGTATATAGTATAAAAATATACAAATTCACAGTGCGGAATAAATATCATTGTGGGCACCATGCAATGCAAATTAGCGTTCGTACTCCTCCATATAACTTTGTAATGTTGTACATATGTAGAAACTCTAAAATAATTTTTTGGCCACACTTTATTCAAAAGGAATGTTGTATGCGAAATAAACGTGAAGAGAGGGCTTTTTAGATCAATGGGGTACGTGATGTAACATGTGTGAATGTGTAGTTGATGCATTTGGCGGGGCCTAGAGAGGTATGTGTGTGTATTACATATTCGAGAGAGGCATGGATAGAGGGGCCAACGGGGGGGGCGTGGGAGAGAAAGCACGAGAAATGAGAGTGGTCTAGAGAGAGAGACGAATATGAAGTCACGACAAGAGATTCCATTCCCTTGAGTGTGTATATGCAAGGGGGGAGGGAATAGAGGCACCAGGAGAAATTTTCTATGTGTGTGGTGTTTGTGTTGGTATGTGTGGGTGTGAGAAGATAATGAGACGTGCGGGCAGAGGGTGTGTCACCGCGTGAGGTCCGGTGGGTCGAGGTGAGGCCCTTCGTTCGGTTCCGACCTGAACCACATTGGTCGGCCCGTGACGCATTTAGGAAGACCCATGGATGACTAGTCGTACAAGACAAAGAAAGCAGAATTGTGAAGGACTCTATGTCCACTGACAAAGCCGGCTAGGATTTGTAACCCTAGGTTCTCGGACTAAGGTAACCCCTTTATCTCTGATATTACTATTCATCCAACCTAACTTTAAGGGGCATCCTACAGAATGCTCTGCTAGAATCATACTCGTCGATTAGGAAGAGAGGTGTGAGACAATGCGTGAGAGACAGGCGTAAAGATAATGTGCGTACATGAGACACGTAGGTAGGTCCATGTATATAGAAAGGGCCGATGAGGATTGTGCGTGTGTATGTTTGCGAGAGGAAGAGTGCTTGTGATAAAGGTTAGTGAAAACAGTTGTAAATGGTTACGAGAGGGAGGGAGGGTTATATCTAGAGCATGTGTGAGAGAAAGACACCTCGGGAGAGAGTGTGTGAGCATGTGTGAGAGACCACCGATGGAGAGTGAAACTACATGTAAAAGACTGCTCTACACATTGATTAAAGATATAAATTGTATCCAAATATTAGGATGGGATCATGATATTTGCAATTCGCGTAAGGAGCGGTCGTTGATCCATCAGACATCTATGTTCTATCGAATTTGAGCATGTCTATGTTATTATTCGACACAATTGATCCACATAGTTAGTATTTTGAACTCCAGACAATGCATCGCTTTAGCAATCGAATATAAACGTGAGTATAGTTCATGTTGTGTGTGTAAAGCACATTATACATATGAAAGTTACACAATGGACATTATAAATAGCTACCTATGAACTATCATACATTTGAATTCAACTTAAGGTGGTTTAAAAAAATCGAATTCAACTTGAAGTCCATTCAATTATTTGAATTTGATATCATGGCATTTGTAAACCATACCTAAATTATGGGGGCACCAATCTTTGCTCTGATTTTGTACATAATAGCATATGTAGTCGTGTACAAAATAGATTCAAATTTAGCTCCTCCATTCCAAAATAATCGTAGTTATAGGATTTTCAAGTTTCAAAATTTCAAAAAGAAGCGGATAATTTAATGAGGTTTTCAAACATACAAGGTCAAATATAACGTTGTCTATTTAGGTCAATCCTCATAGTTCAAGAGTACTCTAAACGTGAATGCTTGTGTTTCAAAATTTCGAACGAAGCGCCAAAAGAGCCTCTACTAGCCCGAAACCGCGTGAGACCAATGTTTGGTAGTACAAGGAAATTACTTTTCTAATAACTCCGACCCGTGAAACCTACCGGCCCGACGTCCAAAGGTCTAAACCGGGGTAGGTTTGTAGCTTCATCTAGACGCCACGCAACCGCATCCGAAAAACATTCATACACAATGGCCGCCTAAGCACACATGCGCGTGGCCGAAATCGCTCCCGCCCACTATTTGGGACACCTGGGATTACCATCCTACCCCCGACCCGCAGTAGGTCCGAAATTTAAGAGGGGGGCAAAGTTTGTACTTTCCCCAAATTTGAAACAAGCGTGTCCCATCTTCTGTTCAAAGAAGCCAAAAACAAGCGCGTCCCAGACCGAAACATGGTTCCCCCCCACCACCCATCCGATTCCCCATTCGTACTCCGTGGGCGCCAAAACTACCTCTCCCCCAGCCGCGAAACCCCGGCGTCCTCCGTCCGACACCCCATCCCACCCATCAACCGCCGCCCTCCTCCATCACGCCGGAGCCGATACCCCGACATCGTCGTCCACCGCAACCTCAACCGCAATGCCCTCCACGGCTAGTAGTTGAAGCCGAGGCCGAGCCGTCCGTACCCGAGCCAGTTCAACCACGCCGTCCTGCGCCTCACCGCTGCCGCTCCAACTTCGCCACCCTCCACCGCACCGGAGCTGTTCCTGCTACGCCGTCCTTCGCCGCCTCGGATCTGCTTCCCCTCCGCCGACATACGGCCATGGCAACGCAGTCAACAATTTGGCCATGGGTTTGTCCAAGCCTGCACCCTCCAGAACATCGGTTTCCCCGGTAAAAAGAAGAAGATCGGCGCGACATGTGGAGGTGACCACACCGGCAACCGAAAAAGGTACTCCTCTTCCCTTATTCATGCAAATCTTACGTCTCTGCTTGCACAGTATTCATCCCACAGAAGACACTAGTTGACCGCATCTTCTTGATACTAGATGTTCCTAGTAACTCGCGATGCACAAGGTTTCTCCTCATATACTATTTCACCTTAGCTAGAGGTCCGTCGCCCCCCCCCCCCCCCCGAATTTCAATTTCTGGCCAGTTGATTCCCAATTAACGGAAGCATTCCTCGGCATAACAAGCGCTAGTATGCCTATTACGCCGGGGAAGCAGCGCCTTGGTGTTTATCTTAGGGGCATGTGCGGCCTAGAGCTACTGGCGCCCGAACTGGAGGTCGGCCGGGATTAAAGGGATGGCCTGGGGGCGCTGCCAAGCACGGCGGTGGTGTGAGGTCGATGGGAGGGCGGGGCGGCGGAGGCAGGGGTCTTGGCCGGTGGTCGCTGGCGGTTCGAGAAAGATCGTCAACAGTGACTGGCGGGAGGTAGACGAAAGCCATCTGCCCGTTCCTTATAGATCGGACGGTTCATTAAAAAAATCAATTGACCTATTTATTTTCAGTCGACTGTTATCTTAGATATGACCACATGTGGTGGTGTGCTGGAGGAGTACCTGCATTTCCTGTGCTCATATATTACAAAATCATACGGAGTAGAATCTAATTTTGTTTGCCATGCAATGTTGTAGAGCTATCATATGTCTCCTATCATTTATTTTTCAGCCACCTGCTATCTGCTACTTTTACAGTGCACTAGTTCTGCACACACTTCACCCTTACTCTCACTATTGTGTTTTTATGCAAGGGTATTTCAGACTCTGCTGCCATGAGAGAAGCCAAAAAGAATAGAGAGAAGTTGCTCCAGCTTCGTGTGCGGTTAGGCAAGACACGTTACAGCGCTATAAAGGGTGCAGTGTCAGCAGATGGAGACGGTAAACGTAGCTCTGGAGTTGATGACCTCGCTCGCAATGAACCACCATCCCAGGTGCTTGCTTTAACTTCGCGGTGTCATATGTGGTTGCATGTTCCATATGGTGTCTAGCTTGTATTCGAAAGGCCGAAGTCGGTAAGATAAGGAAATATATTTTTTTACATGAACCACCATCCCGTGAGCACCAGAAGACAAATAGCTAGTCAGGGCACTGGCCGAGCCAGTGACAAGCCCGGCAAAGATAGGCATCACCTGGAAGCCAACTAAAAAGCTGTGATGGTGGCGAAGCAGCCCGCCTCCCACCAGGCTGTCAGGTCCTAGATGATCATGCTCACCACTCTAGCCGGATGTCTAGCTTGTATTGCTTCCAATTTGGTTAAATTGCATCTGCTTAGCTTACACATTATACCTTTGAATATGACATGCCTTTTTGTTTTTGATACATACTAGTACATCTGTGTATTAACCATGTTCTTACATCAAACTAATGTTCTTGTGTATCCCTCATCAATCACTTATGACGAGGCAGGCAGGCAAGGGGACTACTCCTCATTTAAAGAATGCAGCATCAACCTCCCGACATGATTCTCAAGAAACAGAAATGCTAGATGAAGATAGTGAACGTAGCTCTGTAGTTGATTACAGCATTTCCCCTACACTAGCATCGCAGGTGCTTGCTCTAACCTGGCAGCGTGATATGTGGTTGCATGTTGCATATGATGTCTAGATTGTAATTCTTCCAATCTGGTTAAACTGCATGTGCTAGTCTGCTTAGCTTATATATTATACCTGTTAATGTGACATGCCTTCTTGTATTTAGTACATAGTACATCTGTCTATTAAGCATGTCTTACATAAAACTATTGTTTTTTTTGTATCCCGCATCAATCAACATGACGAGACACTTTTAGTATATGTAGTGCGATATTAGTTGCATCTTTCATATGATTTATAGCATGCGCTGCTTCTAATTTGTTGAAATTCCATTTATGATGGGACGCTTTTAACTTGGCAGAGTCATATTGGTTGCATCTTTCATGTGGTGTCTAGCTTGCATTGCTTCTTATTTGCTGGAATGGTTTCTGCTTAGTTTACACAAACAATTGTGAACATGCCATGCCGTCCTGTTTTTCATACATATTCCATCCTAGTATCATGTGTTTGCCTTACATCAAAGTAGTGATTGTCAGTATCATGCATGAATGAGTTCTCGAGAGAGAATTTTATTGCTTTTTCTTGTCGGTTTTACTTGACAATTCAAAATCAATAAAGCGGAAGGAAGTTAGCAGGGCAGCGGATAAAGGTGCTCCTTCCGAACGGAGGGCCTCTACAGTTTCTACTCCTCCATACCCCCAAGATGATTTCCAAGACAACACATGCATAGACACTCAACAAAGCTGTGTTTATGATGAGCACGTCTCCCCTAGTGCAGCATCACCAGTGCTCCCTCTAACTTGGCACTGTTATATGTGGTTGCATGTTATGTGTGATGTCTAGCTTGTATTGCTTCTAATTTTGTTGAATTCCATCTGCTTACTTTACACATTATACTTGAATAAGACACGTGTTCCTGTTTCTAGAACATACAATATCTGTCTATCACACCATGTTCTTACATCAAATTACTACTATTGTGTAACCTGCAACAATCACTTATCATAAGACACGTTTGACTTCGGAGTGTGATATAGGTTACATCTCACATTCTTTTCTAGCTTGTACTACTAATTTGTTGAAATGGCACTTATGACGAGACAGTTTTAACTTGGTAGAGTGATATTCGTTGCATCTTTCATATGGTGTCTAGCTTTCATTGCTTCTAATTTGTTGAAATGCATTCTCCTTAGTTTACACATCATAAGATGTGAATATGCAATGATGTGAGTATGCAATGGCACTAACGACGAGAGACCTCTAACATGGTAGTGTGATGTCGTTTGCATCTTGCATATGATTTATTTCTTGTACTGTTTCACATTTGTTTAAACGCCATTTATGATGAGACACTGTTAACTTGGCAGAGCGATATTTGTAGCATCTTTCATATGGTGTCTACCTTCCATTGCATTGCTTCTAATTTGGTGAAATGTCTTCTTCTTAGTTTACACATCATAGTTCTGGTTATCTCTTCCTTCCTGTTTTTCATAGATATTACATCCTCATATCATGTGGTTGTCTAACATCAAATTTCAGTTCGTCTGCATCACGCATCAATTTGTTCTGAAGAACTAAATTGTTATTCGTTTTTCTTGTCGGCTTGACTTAACATGGCATAGAGAAAGAGGAAGAAACACAGAATGGCAGGGAATGAGAAGCGGATGAATCATGCAGATTCTGCTGGTACTGATGGTGCAATAGAAGGTCAAAGTCCAGCGGAAAATTCTACAAACACGGCATCCCATGCTACATGAGTTGCAAAAAAAGCCAAACAGAAACAAATAGCTGCCACCAAACAAGCAGAGATAGCCCTAGTTCTTGCAACCCCTACGACAGTACTACCAGCTGCACGACTTACTCGTGCGTCAACTGAGCTAGCAGCACGACACTACTTCCCAAGCACTCTTGACACAAGACGAGTTGGCAATATCATATGAACCTTGTGAGCTTCAACAGCAAGAAGGTAGTTGCTGGAGTCAAGTTACAGTTGCATGCTTCTTTATATGTAGTCTCGCAGTTTGATGTACACTAACACTTCCTATGTTCGTTGTTGGACTAGCACCTAGGTGCAAGAGGAAACAAATATCAGGGATAATGCTCGATAGGTTAACTAAATCTAGAGGAGGAAGAATGGAGATCCGTTTTGAGGCAGGTTTAAAAAGGCCACGTGATGCTAGAGAGTCAGCCAAGTTAGTATCAGAGGCAGCGGTTGCCGTTAGGTGTCATGTACGTATCCTCCCAACATGGATTCGGTACAGGAATGACAAAGACGAAACCCAGTTCAACACCTTCCTCGACCATTTATCTGTAAGTATGGTTATGTATGGAAACTAGTAATATCGTCTTGCTCTGTCCCATACTTTCTAGGTTGGTGATAATGAGACTCCCATAATTTTCAACAGATGAGGTTCAAGTTGGATATCCAAGATGATGCAACCAGACAAGCTTGCACCCATGTTTTCAAGTCTGCTCTGCGACAGTATCGGTATAACTTGAGGAAAACTCACTTTGAAGGCAAGGCTAACAGTGAACTTTCCCAAACATCTCCAGTGGAAAATATATCGGATGAAGACTGGAGGGGCCTTGTTATACACTGGTCTGATCCGAAGTATCAGGTACATTATATTTATGTGATCAGATCACATGTTGAAGTCCTATTTACGCATGTGCCACACAAATCTATCTTCTTGTAGGTGAACTGTTCAAAGAACAAGGCCAACCATACGAAAGTGAAATTCCAACAGACGACAGGATCTCGTAGCTATATTGCACACTGCAAGGCTCTTGTAATTAGCTGATGTTTCACTCTTTTCGTTGTACCATATTAGCAGATCTATATTGACTTGTTCGAAATGCAGAGGAAAGCCCGCAAGGACCAAAAAGTACCTGAACCAAATGCTGTGGAAATCTTCAAGGACTGTCACACCAGCAAGAAGAAGGGCATGACTACACCAGTCAAAGCCGCTGTTGTAAGTCCTTAATCCTCATGCCTTTTAACTACTACTTACACTGACTTGTGCCTTGAACTGCATGGTTTGCAGCCAATGTCTATTACTCTTTTCAATTTTATACACAATTGTCTTAGCGTATCATTGCACCTTACAAGGTTTAAAAGAAAAGAGTGATGTTCCTTTGATCTTGACCCGTAATCTAGTTCCGTGCTGGACTTGTCCACACAACGTCACAATTGCCTGTTTGTCTGTTCTCAGTTGTTTTGTGATATGAATGATGTCATACTATGCTTACCGTATTATAAACTTCGTCTCTTTATCCTTAGCCCTCAATACAATGTGAAGAAATAGACAATACATTAGCGATGGTACATGGTCATATGTTTGGAACCTGGTTTTATTATGTACTTTGCAATAAAATACAACTAATACTTTACATGGGTTCACCAGAATAAGTTCTGCATATAGACCAAAGCTATTTTGTTTAGTTTTGCTGCCTCCTTAATATCTTCTGTTCTGGTACTACTAATGTAAAACCTCAACTTTTCAGCAAACTATGGAAAAAATGGTGGAACCGCCACCTTCTGAAGGTGGCGAGGCAACTATAACCGCAATGTCAGCTCTTGCTGCAGTGGGTTAGTACCTGTCCACTAACAGTGCCAAAAGCACGTTCCTGCGTAATACTGGGTTGGTTGTTAAGGCAATATCGTCCAAACTGCCTCATGATCAAGATATGCAAGCTCAAAGCAATGTTGTATCTGCGCTCCAGACACAAGTCCATTCCCTAACAGAGACCCTTTGTGAAACAAGGAGAAACATTGCTCAATGTCGTCAGATATGCATGGTTTTGAAACCAGACTATCAGACATTTGCTATGTTGTTCAAGAGCCTAGGGGAAATGAAGGCGAGGGTTATGGTGCTCCATCGGACAATACAGCATGAAAACGTAACAATCAGGTCAAATGAACTGAGCTTCTAAACTTCTGATGGTGCATTTATCTGCTAGACTGTTAAGTTTTATGCCAACCTTCGTTTTGTTATATAGTTGTAATTTGTTTTGGTGCGATACAAAATTTATTCTTAACGTGCAGCCACCGGCTGAAGAAAACAGCAAGCCATTTTTGTATAGTGTAGGGTGTTCCCTATATTTGCACTGGTGGCGATCTTTGATGCCGAGTGGATGTAATCTGTGCAATCGCCTTAATAGCCTAGCATTAGTTTCCGAGTGGATGTAATCTGTGCAACTACCATGGGCCATATATGGGCCGTAGGATCCATGGGTCTCCTATGGGCCGTCGATAAATGGGCCTGTAATCGGTGGGCCTCGGGCCGTCGGATAAATGGGTCTACATGGGTCATAATCGGGCGTAATTGGTATCGGCCCAGCACGGTAGCAGGCCGTAGAACAGCAAAGGCTTAATTCTGTCACAGGCATAACGGGTCGTTAATGGGCCAGAATATAGGACGGGCTGGAAACGGCGCAACGGGTTAACAGGCCAGAAATGGGCCGACTCTTGCCATGGGCCGAATTTGGCCCAGTAGGGTAACAGGCCAGTAACGGGCCGACTCTTGCCATGGGCCGAATTTGGCCCATTAGGGGAACAGGCCAGTAACGGGCCAACTCTTGCCATGGGCCGAATTTGGCCCTTAGGGTAACAGGCCAGTAACGGGCCGACTCTTGCCATGGGCCGAATTTGGCCCATTAGGGGAACAGGCCAGTAACGGGCCGGAAGTAATTGAGGGCCGAAAAGGAGCCCAAGAACATATGGGCCGTCAATAGGCCGAAAGCTAACACGGGCTGGAAATGGCCCATGTAAATCACGGGTCGTTAACGGGTATAAAGAAAATTATTGTTCATTATGGGCTAGAGTCACCGTGGGCCTGTAAAGGGCCAAAAGATACGAAGGCCTCATATGGGCCGAAAGACGTCGTGGGCCATACATGGGCCGAAAGTGAAATGGGCTGGTGTTATATTCGACAGCCCACATGACGTTGTTGGGCCGATTTCCTTTAGGGCCTAACGGGCCGTGAGTTAACGGGCCGCAAAATGGGCTATTTGCAAAGAGACCGTTAACAGGCTTTTCATGGGCCAGCCCGTTAACTTTTGACCAAGTCATACGGGCCGGCTTTGTAAGCTAAATGGGCCAGTGGTGGGCCGTGGCATGTGTCGACATATCATAGGCGCCTATCTGACCCACTGACGAGCTGACACGTGTTTCGTCCGGCCAATAAGAATTTTACACGTGGAACTTTCCCATTGGTCGGGGCTGCTAACGGGTTATCGGATACAAAACCCGACCCGATAGCTTAACGGCGTTCCGTTACGGTGTATGCCATGTGTCGGTCACCCTTGACGAAAGCACTTCTGTGACGCGCGATTTATCGTCATGGAAGTGGACACTTCCGTGATGTTAATTTTGGTAATGTCATGGAACACTTCTACGACAGCACAGGTATGACTATCTTGATTCTGTCATAAAATCGTCATGGATGTACATGCATGACAAAAAACGCGACCTACTGTGACAAACATGTATCATCACGGAAGTGTATTTTTTTCTAGTGCTACTTGACTAGCTCGTTGATCAAAGATGGTTATGTTTCCTAGCCATAGACATGAGTTGTCATTTGATTAACGGGATCACATCATTAGGAGAATGATGTGATTGACTTGACCCATTCCGTTAGCTTAGCACTCGATCGTTTAGTATGTTGCTATTGCTTTCTTCATGACTTATACATGTTCCTATGACTATGAGATTATGCAACTCCCGTTTACTGCAGGAACACTGTGTGTGCTACCAAACGTCACAACGTAACTGGGTGATTATAAAGGTGCTCTACAGGTGTCTCCGAAGGTACTTGTTGGGTTGGCGTATTTCGAGATTAGGATTTGTCACTCCGATTGTCGGAGAGGTATCTCTGGGCCCTCTCGGTAATGCACATCACTTAAGCCTTGCAAGCATTGCAACTAATGAGTTAGTTGTGGGATGATGTATTACGGAAAGAGTAAAGAGACTTGCCAGTAACGAGATTGAACTAGGTATTGAGATACCGACGATCGACTCTCGGGCAAGTAACATACCGATGACAAAGGGAACAACATATGTTGTTATGCGGTCTAACCGATAAAGATCTTCGTAGAATATGTGGGAGCCAATATGAACATCCAGGTTCCGCTATTGGTTATTGACCGGAGACGTATCTCGGTCATGTCTACAGAGTTCTCGAACCCGTAGGGTCCGCACGCTTAACGTTTCGATGACAGTTATATTATGAGTTTATATGTTTTGATGTACCGAAGGTTGTTCGGTGTCCCGGATGTGATCACGGACATGACGAGGAGTCTCGAAATTGTCGAGACATGAAGATTGATATATTGGAAGCCTATATTTGGATATCAGAAGTGTTCCGGGTGGAATTGGGATTTTACCGGAGTACCGAGGGGTTACCGGAACCCCCCGGGGGCTTAATGGGCCATAGTGGGCCTTTGTGGAGAAGAGGACAGGCGGCCAGGGCAGGGCCGCGCGCCCCTCCCCCCTAGTCCGAATAGGACAAGGAGAAGGGGGCGGCGCCCCCCCTTTCCTTCCTCTCTCCCTCCTCTTTCCCCCTCCACTCCTAATCCAACTAGGAAAAGGGAGGGAGTCCTACTCCCGGTGGGAGTAGGACCCCACTTGACGCGCCCCTCCTGGCCGGCCGCACCTCCCCCCCCTGCTCCTTTATATACGGGGGTAGGGGGCACCCTAGAGACACAACAATTGATCGCTTAATCTTTTAGCCGTGTGCGGTGCCCCCCTCCACCATAGTCCACCTTGATAATACTGTAGCGGTGCTTAGGCGAAGCCCTGCGTCGGTAGAACATCATCATCGTCACCACGCTGTCGTTCTGACGAAACTCTCCCTCAACACTCGGCTGGATCGGAGTTCGAGGGACGTCATCGGGCTGAACGTGTGCTGAACTCGGAGGTGCCGTGCGTTCGGTACTTGATCGGTCGGATCGTGAAGACGTACGCCTACATCAACCGCGTTGTGCTAACGCTTCCGCTTTCGGTCTACGAGGGTACGTGGACAACACTCTCCCCTCTCGTTGCTATGCATCACCATGATCTTGCGTGTGCGTAGGAAATTTTTTGAAATTACTACGTTCCCCAACAAGTGTGCGATGATGATCATATCAATGTTGGAACCACTTCCAACACACATTGTCACTTCACCCTTAACTAGTCTTTGTTCATTCTGCAACTCCCGTTTCAAGTTACTTCTCTTAGCAACTGAACTAGTATCAAATACCGAGGGGTTGCTATAAACACTAGTAAAGTACACATCAATAACATGTATATCAAATATAGCTTGTTCACTTTGCCATCCTTCTTATCCGCCAAATACTTGGGGTAGTTCCGCTTCCAGTGACCAGTCCCTTTGCAGTAGAAGCACTTAGTCTCAGGCTTAGGTCCAGACTCTTGGGCTTCTTCACTTGAGCAGCAACTTGCTTGCCGTTCTTCTTGAAGTTCCCCTTCTTCCCTTTACCCTTTTCTTGAAACTAGTGGTCTTGTCAACCATCAACACTTGATGCTTTTCGTTATTTCTACCTTCGTTGATTTCAGCATCACGAAGTGCTTGGGAATCATTTACGTTATCCTTTGCACATTATAGTTCATCACGAAGTTCTAGTAACTTGGTGATGGTGACTAGAGAACTCTGTCAATCACTATCTTATCTGGAAGATTAACTCCCACTTGATTCAAGTGATTGTAGTACTCAGACATTCTGAGCACATGCTCACTAGCTGAGCAATTCTCCTCCATCTTGTAGGCAAAGTACTTGTCAAAGGCCTCATACCTTTCGACATGGGCATGAGTTTGAAATACTAATTTCAACTCTTGGAACATCTCATATGTTCCGTGGCGTTTCACAAACGTCTTTGAAGCCACGATTCTAAGCCATAAAGCACGGTGCACTAAAATATCAAGTAGTCATCATATCGATCTTGCCAAACGTTCATCACGTCTTCATTTGCTCCTGCAATTGGTCTGTCACCTAGCGGTGCATCAAGGACATAATTCTTCTGTGCAACAATGAGGATAATCCTCAGATCACGGATCCAATCCGCATCATTCCTACTAACATCTTTCAACTCAGTTTTCTCTAGGAACATATCAAAACAAAACAGGGGAGCAAAATGCGAGCTATTGATCTACAACATAGATATGCTCATACTACCTGGACTAAGTTCATGATAAATTAAAGTTCAATTAATCAAATTACTTAAGAACTCCCACTTAGATAGACATCCCTCTAATAATATAAGTGATCACGTGATCCATATCAACTGAACCATGTCCGATCATCACGTGAGATGGAGTAGTTTTCAATGGTGAACATCACTATGTTGATCATATCTACTATATGATTCACGCTCGACCTTTCGGTCTCCATTGTTCCGAGGCCATATCTGCATATGCTAGGCTCGTCAAGTTTAACCTGAGTATTCCGCGTGTGCAACTGTTTTGCACCCGTTGTATTTGAACGTAGAGCCTATCACACCCGATCATCACGTGGTGTCTCAGCACGAAGAACTTTCGCAACGGTGCATACTCAGGTAGAACACTTTTATCTTGAAATTTAGTGAGAGATCATCTTATAATGCTACCGTCAAACAAAGCAAGATAAGATGCATAAAAGATAAACATCACATGCAATCAATATAAGTGATATGATATGGCCATCATCATCTTGTGCTTGTGATCTCCATCTCCGAAGCACCGTCATGATCACCATCGTCACCGGCGCGACACCTTGATCTTCATCGTAGCATCATTGTCGTCTCGCCAACTTATGCTTCTACGACTATCGCTACCACTTAGTGATAATGTAAAGCATTACAGGGCGATTGCATTGCATACAATAAAGCGACAACCATATGGCTCCTGCCAGTTGCCGATAACTCGGTTACAAAACATGATCATCTCATACAATAAAATATAGCATCATGTCTTGACCATATCACATCACAACATGCCCTGCAAAAACAAGTTAGACATCCTCTACTTTGTTGTTGCAAGTTTTACGTGGCTGCTACGGGCTGAGCAAGAACCGTTCTTACCTACGCATCAGAACCACAACGATAGTTCGTCAAGTTAGTGATGTTTTAACCTTCTCAAGGATCGGGCGTAGCCACACTCGGTTCAACTAAAGTTGGAGAAACTGACACCCGCCAACCACCTATGTGCAAAGCACGTCAGTAGAACCAGTCTCGCGTAAGCGTACGCGTAATGTCGGTCCAGGCCGCTTCATTCAACAATACCGCCGAACCAAAGTGTGACATGCTGGTAAGCAGTATGACTTGTATCGCCCACAACTCACTTGTGTTCTACTCGTGCATATAACATCTACGCATAAACCAGGCTCGGATGCCACTGTTGGGGAACGTAGTAATTTCAAAAATTTCCTACGCACACGCAAGATCATGGTGATGCATAGCAACGAGAGAGGAGAGTGTTGTCTACGTACCCTCGTAGACCATAAGCGGAAGTGTTTATCAACGCGGTTGATGTAGTCGTACGTCTTCACGATCCGACCGATCCAAGTACCGAACGCACGGCACCTCCAAGTTCTGCACACGTTCAGGTCGATGACGTCCTCGCCTTCTTGATCCAGCAAGACAGGCGAAGTAGTAGATGAGTTCCGGCAGCACGACGGCGTGGTGACGGTGTTGGTGAAGAACAATCTCCGCAGGGCTTCACCTAAGCACTACGAAAACTATGATGGAGGATAAACTAGAGGGGACGGGGTTGCCGGCACACGGCTTGGTGTTTCTTGATGTGTCTTGGGTGCTAGCCCTACCCCTCTATTTATATGTTGAGCCTTGGGGTCGAAACTTGGAGTAAAAGCCTCCACAAAGTCGGTTACAACCGAAAGGCAAGAGTCCTTCTCGAACTCCAGGACCAGACGCTAGGGTTCCCGGCGTATGGACCCAGACGCCTGGGACCCTGGCGTCTGGCCCCTGGACTCCGCAAAACTTCCTTTTGCGCTTTCAAAAACCTCGTGGGCTTTCCCCTTTGGCCCAGATAAAGTGTTCTCGTGCCCAAACATTTCGGGAAACATTCGGAACCCCTTCCGATGGATTCCGGAACCCTTCCGGAGATCAAACACTACTATCCACATATCAATCTTTACTTCCGGACCATTTCGGAGTTCCTCGTCATATCCGTGGTCTCATCTGAAACTCCGAACAACATTCGGTCACCAACATACATAACTCATAGTACTATATCGTCAACGAACGTTAAGCGTGGGGACCCTACCGGTTCGAGAACTATGTAGACATGACCGAGACACTTCTCTAGTCAATAACCAATAGCGGAACCTGGATGCCCAGGTTGGCTCCTACATATTTTACGAAGATCTTTATCGGTCAAACCGCATAACAACATACGTTTGTTCCCTTTGTCATCGGTATGTTACTTGCCCGAGATTCGATCGTCGGTGTCTCAATACCTAGTTCAATCTCGTTACCGGCAAGTCTCTTTTCTTGTTCCGTAATACATCATCCCGCAACTAACTTATTAGTTATAATGCTTGCAAGGCTTATAGTGATGTGCATTACCGAGTGGGCCCAGAGATACCTTCTCCGACAATTGGAGTGACAAATCCTAATCTCGAAATACGCCAACCCAGCAAGTACCTTTGGAGACACCTATAGAGCTCCTTTATAATCACCCAATTATGTTGTGACGTTTGGTAGCACACAAAGTGTTCCTCCGGTAAACGGGAGTTGCATAATCTCACAGTCATAGGAACATGTATAAGTCATGAAGAAAGCAATAGCAGAATACTAAACGATCAAGTGCTAAGCTAACGGAATGAGTCAAGTCAATCACATCATTCTCCTAATGATGTGATCCCGTTAATCAAATGACAACTCATGTCTATGGCTAGGAAACATAACCATCTTTGATCAACGAGCTAGTCAAGTAGAGGCATAGTAGTGACACTTAGTTTGTCTATATATTCACACATGTACTAAGTTTCCGGTTAATACAATTCTAGCATGAATAATGAACATTTATCATGATATAAGAAAACATAAATAACAACTTTATTATTGACTCTACGGCATATTTCCTTCACACGGTACCAGTAATCTGGGCCAGTCGCCCCCTCCACAAAGTCGCCCTGAGGTCCGTAGAAAGGACGATCGGACGAGCCGTTGCTTTGCGAAGCATAGCCACGGCCGTCGGCCGCTGACGACGAGCCCCGATGCTGACCTTCCTCGTATACATTGAAACCATCGTCTTCCCACTGGCCTCGGGGAGCAACCCGGCCACCGTGCGCAGGACCGGCGAACTCCCTGCCTTAGGCAAAATCGCGCCCACAAGCCACAGCTGGATCAACGGCTCCCGAGGCGGCTGATCGACCATCCCAGATGGGCGGAGGAGGCCGTGCCGAACCGAATGACAGCCACCTCTTGGCGGCACCTGCACAGCCCAGTGCGGCGGCGGCGCGGCTTGGTGCGGCCGAGGTTGACCACTCGTGCGGCCGGCCATGGATGCCGATGCGATCGATGTGAGACTAGGGAACCCAGGACGAGCTACCCGGCGAACCCTAGGCGCCGAACGTGCATGGGACAGCTCGCGATCCGACGCGTCCGCATGCAAAGAGACTTGGGCCTCACCCACCAGATCGGTCCCTTGGGTCACTCACTGGGCCTCATACCTAGTGCCAACTGAGCATAGTGCCACTGCAGTTGCTTCCGGCCCACATAAGCCCAGCAACTGATTCAAACGCTCCTGTCTTGCCGCTCGGATCTCCCCTGGTTCGACGGCCGCCGCCGACGGCTGAATCACCACCGGGAGGACCTTCTTCTTCTTCTTTCTAGTAACCTTATTCCACACATTCGGTGTAAAATAATCTGACAAAGTAATTTGCGACATGCTTACCTTGGGAAGGGGACCCATCCATGGCTTGATGTTCAGCGCGGGCGACTTGCAGAGAGCCGATGGCCGTGGTCCGAAGACCACCCTGTCCTTGCGCCTCTCGCCAAGCGCGCCCTGCACCGATGACGTCCCAGATCCCGGCGAGCTGCTCAGCGGTGTCCGGTCCCCTGCCGAGTAGCACCAGGATCCACCTGCTCGTCGTTGTCCCCATCCGCAAGCACCCAGAAGCGGCTGCCAAACCGCTTGGGATTGGGAGACGGATCTGGATCCGCCGCCATTTGCCGAGACCCCAGCGGCCCCTCTGTCGTGTGGGCATCGGTGAGATCCACGATCTCGGTTGGATCTGGCGTCAGTCGTCGCGGGCGCACGAACGAAGCCCCAACCAAGATCTCGAACACGTTGATCTCGAGTGTTTCACCCTCAATCACTTGTTTATCAATCCGCAAATATTTCCCCGCAAGAATATCATCCTATAAATCTCTTTCCGTGATCAACCGCGAAGGAGGATGGAGATTAAGGATGCCGCTGCAGCGCCCTCCCGTTTCGCCGATCAACGAGAAGACGACGCTCCATCTCAGCGGCTCAGCGAGATTTGACGCGACGCGCTGGCATTGGAAACTCCGGCGGCAGGGACAAAACCGCCGGCGCCGCGGCCTTGCCGTCGGCCCCACCCTCACTCTCACCCTCGCCCTCACGTTCCATTCACGACCCCGCTTCTGTCGTAGATGTATTCGATATTTGATATACTAAAATATGCTTATGAGGAACAGTTCAAATGTACTTACCCGATGAAAGTGTGAAATATCCACAGAGTTTCAACCCAGGGCGCATGATGTCACATAAAATATCCCAAAAGTTAAAAATCTGATGTGTCCTGAGAAGGATTTTCTTCGCGACTAGCGCTTCCTATCTCCTCGCAACCTAGCTAGCACGTGGTATGATTTTCATTCAAAATGACCAGATCTGTACTTTAAACATAGTACTGTTGAACTTTCTTAAACTTCTAAAGAGCATGCTGGCCCCTCAAATATTGTTCCATTCCATGTGATGATTTCTAGCTATCCACAGCATAGTACTACAAGCTATTACTTATTTGATCGTCCTACTTTTTGCCAGTTTGCATTGGTTCCTACATATTCTTGGTCAAAATGAAAAGGCTTGAATCATTCGGTGGTGCTTTGGCTAACCAAACCACATGGCAACATACAACAAGAACCAGAAGAAACAAACGGCTCATATGTTTAGTTTAATCCGCTGGTGACAAAGTTTTGGCATCGGGATGGCATCATGCAGATGCATGGGCCGGGCGTGGCCTACGAGGCATCATCATGCGCGCGCTAACTGCCTAACTCGTGCAGGGCAAAGCCACATGCACAACCAAAAAGCCAAGGATTCACCATTCACTCAGCAAGCAGTTTTGCAGCGTGATCTCCCCCCAGGGGTCAGAGGCTTAATCATGGCGGCGGCCACCGATGTAGCCATCGCCGGCTGCCGTCGGGGGTCGGGCGTCTAATCTGCATTAGGCAGCACCTAACAGCCCATCATGCTCACTCGTAAAAGACTAGGGAGCAGTACTAGGATTCCTAGCCATAGCTACCTTCCGGAGTGGGCGAGGCCTCCTCTCATGGTGTTTTCTTCCAATGATTGATCCATGTGGTTTTCAGTTGATTTGATTTGATTTCGTCGCATCCTTAGCTCACTGGTCATCTACTTACACTGTCAAATAAAATAGGCACCGTTTCACCGAAAGAAATTGTCGATTTTTGCAGTAGAAGAAGCAAAAATCAGTGGTCTGATACCTCGATTTTTTGGTCCTGCTTTGCCATTTCGAAGATACACTCGACTACTCCAGGCTCGTCTCACCAACGGACGTCCAGTACGTACCACTATATACTTAAAAATGTATTATTACTCATGGCAACAGTCTCCGTCTTGCCATCCATAGGTCGTCGCCCCAGGCATGAGAAGCATCAGCCGGAAGCTCAACTACAGAGCTCTCGGTCCAAGCGCTATGTAGAATGTCCGGCTTAATTAGAAAGCTTCCTGCATAGTACTGCCAATACAGATGAAAATAGACAGATGACCTACATACACCTCACATGGGGTAGAGGCCCAGCCTCTCTACTTGTCCAAAGTCAATAGTGAATAAAAGTTCAGCTCGACAAGCATACACTACTTCCATGATAAGTACTCCCTCCATCTCATAATATAAGAGCGTTTTTTACACTAGTTCAGTGTCAAAAAATTATGGGACAGAGGGAGTATGTTTTACAAATTATTTTGGAAGCTTCTAGGTGTCTCAAACGGAGATAAGAGCACGTACAAATAAACTCTCAGCTGGTAACCCAAAAAAAAATAGTTTGAACTCTACAAGCACTTGGATTCCAAAGGAAGCAGAGCTACAACGCATGAGGAAGATTGGCAAAAACAGGTCATCACATATTCACTTTCTCAAACTGACCAATGTTGGGTTGATCCTCTCATGTCCGATAGAGCTGGCCGCATCAGGTCATATTCGCTTTATTCAGCACACTTGGGGCATTCAGGAATGAGATTCAGGAACATGGTAGCCCACCCTTAATCCTTCTCCATCATTCAATCACATGCAAAAAAGGTTGTAAATGCGGGAATATGCATCGCTTTTTTCCTTGCTGTCAAGCAGACAGCTTGCACTGCATCAGGCTTGACAGGAGCAAGCAATGGGGCAACAGCTTCCATCAATACTCACAAGATTGTCCAAGTTGCAGCTCGGGGGTAGTCAGTCCGAGTCCAACTCTAGTGCAGATGCAGGTGAAGAGGACTGGGGAACATGCCCACAAGTGCAGATCAAGGCAGACACGATCTGGAAACTAGACTATGACAAATAACCAAAGGCATTCATGGAGAAGATGCATGCGACCGTGCCCTAGCTAAGTAGTAGCATGCTACTAGAATAACAGATTGTCCCTTTATGTGACATGTATGACCAAGTGGGCAACCGCTAGTGACAATAGATTGCCCGCACCGCCACGGAGGAGTAACAAACTTGGTTTATTTTAGCAACATGTATGGCCCTTGCACGACAAGGAAGCATGGAGTTTTCAACGCCAAATCAAATCACCCCTAGGCACTAATGGGAAGGACTGCCTTCCCTGAAGATCTGATGTTAACACAACCAACAAGAGATCATTTACTATGCAAGCTAAGACCAGGCTTTACCATGCATATAGCTCCCTCCACTTAATCAAATGTTGCTCCACCTTGTTAATGATCAAAGCTCAGTGCTTCTACCATAGTACCATTCAGGAACCACCTGTTAACACATGCGTAACGAACTTCTATTATAGCCATGACCCATGATTCAATAAGTTTTACCCTAACAAGGATGATAGAGACCTGCGTTGTTCTTTCCGTTTCAAGTAACTAAGACGGCCGGTGAGATCCATGCCATAAAAGAAGAAAATCGTAATAACACGGAAAGAAAAACTGTCCAGTTGCTCTAGTAGCTGATCAAGCACTTGTTCTTCATCCCTAACTTGTGTGATCTTCACCTTTTTAGTGTACTGACAGAGAATTTATATGTTACTTAACCTGGTCTCGATCGATCTCTCGGTTAGTACTGCAGAAATAGTTGGTAATCAAAAATCTTCTTGGGGAGGCTTTTGCCGGCAGGCAGGCATCCTAATCAATCCTAGCTTGGCCTCACCTAATTAACATGATGCATGTACCAAACTGATGGTACTATAGCTAAGCTGATGGTAGCGAATTAATTCTAGTGCGATTAGTCACAAGCTGTCATGGCTGGCTGTACGACCGATGGTAATCGCGATCTGTGTCGACCCGTTAATGCCTACTCCGGCCTTGATGTGTCCTGCCGCTGGCCCCCAAACGGACCTACTACTGCATGCACCCTCTTTTCTTTTCCTTGATTTTTTCTTTTTCTTTGCGAACTCGATTCGTGCTGTTGCCAATAGGCCATGTAGTACTGTTGCTACAAGACCATAAAGCTAGCTACCATGCATGGATGGGTTAGTTAAAAATAACTGAAGTGAGTGGTCAACGACGATCGATCGACATATTGATGGATGGATTACAGACGAATCTTATCGAAATCCAATCGATCCAGCGTGTCGACTCGCAGGATTTTCGTTGGTAGACTAACGGGCGTTGCGCAGGATTTTCGTTGGTAAACTAATGGGCGTTGCGCATTGATGAGTTTTACCAGCAATGGTCATTTCGTTTTTTTCTTTACCGGCGGGCGGCAAAGAGTTGGGGATTTGGCAGTATTTTACTCCATCTGATCGGTCCAGGGAGTAAAGGGTATTAGACGCGATCGGCTGTAGTCGGCATACGCTTACTTGCCCGCAGATAGGTATTTTTTGTCATGATAATACGCATCTCATTTATATTATAAAGAACTAATTGCAAGTCACGTAAAGACCGACATGACAAAAATGAAAAGATAGCAGATAGGTTGACGGCCGTCCTAACTACGTGTACATGTACTGTACGTACATATATCTGGTATTAGAAAAAAGGACGTGGCTAGGTAGCGCCGCTGCGCTTGTTCGTTGTTGGGAGTACACTCCCATATATAGTAAGTGCATGTACTTGTGTTCAGCTGTGTATACTAGAAAAGGAATCTGTTTAGCCACATCCCGTAGCGCACATGCCTACCGGTGGAATCAACCTAAATCTTCTCTGCACGTGCATTTATTTGGGGTTGAAATGTCTTAAAAGCCATAACTTTTGGTTCAGACATCGGAATACAGTTCCGTTTTCACTGTTAGGTTTGTCACGACGAGTTCTTGAAAACTAGATCTCATATGAGTAGGTTTCCATAAAGTTTTTTTAGAGCAACTTTGGATGCTACCGAGACAACTTTAGTGCTATAAGAAAGCAACTCTTTTTTATTTTCTAGTATGACAACCTATCAGCGAGGAGTCTTTCAAAGTTTCTTATTTCTAATCATGACTACCATTTGACTAGATTCACCTCTAAGTATACTATAGGGAAGCAAACTCATTTTTTGTCCTAGTATGACTGCCTATTAGGTTGGTTTGTTTCAAGACGAGAAACACACACACGAAAACATGAGGCAACTTTAGTGCTACATGCAAACAACTTCACTTCACAATGTGTACATGTGAATTTTGGTAACATTATCTCAATGGCCTATCATGGCTGCTGAATTGCCTATGGCTGATGCATAGTTGCCTATAAATACTATGATTGCCTACCATTGATGCTCAGTTGCCTCCTCCTGTTGGTAATTAGTTGCCTATCATCGCTGCTCAGTTGCCTATAAATACTATAAATTGCCTACTATTGATGCACAGTTGCCTATCATCGCTGCTCAGTTGCCTATCATCGCTGCTCAGTTGCCTATAAATACTATAAATTGCCTACTATTGATGCACAGTTGCCTACCATTGCTGATCAGTTGCCTAACTTTTCAAATTAGTTGCCTACAAATATTGCGACGTTGTTTATCATTGTTTTTCCGAGTTGCCTACAAACACTCTGAAGTTGCCCAGCGGTGATGCGTAGTTGCCTGCCATTACTATTTCGGTTGCCTATAATACATTGAAAAGTTGTTCATAAGTGTTGCTAAGTTGCATATTGATGAAACTAAGTTGCTAACCATACCAAAAAGTATTTTATGCAACTAAGGATGATGTTAAGCTACTCACTAGTCATGGCAGGCAACTTAGGATAAATGCTAGCCTACCTCAAAACTAAGTAGCCTACAATACTATCAACTTGGAGGCGAAACTAAACTAGTTATAGTAGGAAACTTAGAGGTGAAGCTAATTAAGTTGGTAGTCATGGTAGCTAATTTCAAAGGAATTTTCGTTGATACACAGTCATCCTACGCAGACTAACTGTAAGTTGCATTCCTATAGCACTAAAGTTGCTTCTGTTTGCTTATAAAAAAAGTTAGTCAAAACGTACTCATATGGGGCTAGTTTTGAAGAGCTCATTGCGGGAACCTAGCTGTGAAAACAAATCGTAATTTCGATGATTAGTTTAAAAGTTATAGCTTTTTGAAATTTTGAAAACATAAATTAAATGCATGCAACATGGGCTCTTGCTGGGAAATCACATGATGGGTGGGCGCAATAGGATACAGTGGACCAGCTGCTTTTCCTGTGCGTTAATTCTTTTCTATGGGCTGTGTATTAGGGACCATGTCCGAAGAGAGAGAGGCGGGAGACATGCGCATGTATTCTTGTCGTATAGCGCGTGCGCCAGCCACAACGAAATCGTGCAGCAGCACGATCTAGCATTTAGGTAAAAAAAATGTATAAAGCAACCGATAAGCTCTAGCATATCCCTAAACGTACTAACTGTTCATGACTAGGAAATATACATGGGAATTACGATTTTCTTTTCGTTTTATGGCATGGATCTCATCCGTGTTGATTTCTTGAAAGAAAAAACAACAACGCACGATCGACCTTGTACTGTTTATCTGCCCCCTTCTTTTGTAGCACGTACGGGCAGGCCAAGGGCTAGAACATGGACAACGCCTTACATATACTGTTCGATCTGAACTTGTATACGGCTGTGGGCATGCATGCATATACCCGGAGATGGATCGACCGATGCTGATTGCAAATCAGTAAGACCGTACGTAATAAAGAGAGGACAACACGTCGTTGTGCTAGACACTACACAAGAGAACACTTTGCAACAGTGCTACAGTAGTGTTCTGCTGATCGATCTGTAGGTTTAATTCACGTGGAAATATCGGAGGCGTCTTCCCGGTAAAGCTGCTGTTTGGTGGCAGAGGTCGGTCCAGCGAGGGGAAGAACTTCCGGCCGGTTTACCGACGGTAGGTCGTAGGAGGCTAGCGTGCAGCACGCCCCTACGCTGTTGGCCGGACGTACCATATGCATCCTACCTAGCTACGGATCTACGGATCGAGAGACAGTGATGTAGAGCTGGGTCCTGCAGATTCAATCGGCACTGCAGCGCCAGCGACGCTGCTAGCGACCAAACGCGGCGCTTTATCTACCGATCGCCGTCCGGCACGTACAAGCCCTACCCACGGACCTCCAGAGCCCGGAGGAGTGGGCATATTTGTTCCTTTTCCGCTTTGTCCACGTCGTCGCCGTGGCCGTCGTGGAGCGTGCTGGAGTGTCCATGGGCACACGCGTACTTCAACCTTCTAGACGCCACTAGTAGCAGCTACAAACAACTATAATTTCTTGTTGGTGTTGTACTAGTTTCTGCGGTTTCATGGTGCCTGCAACACTCACTGATGGGCTAGCTAGCTTCCTGTGAAATATACCCTCACTCTCACTCGGTGAGAGGGAGCTTGCATTAATTGGCTTGGCTCTGCTAGTGCGGACACCGTTCAAACTGAATTGTCATGCTTTGATTAATTATTAGTGGAGGCTGTGCACGCTTCTTCCAGAGCGTAATTATACAAGTTAACTTTAATTATCATGGGATCTATTAGCTAGTAACTTATAGATGGACAGACGTAGCAACGACAAGATCACCCAGTTAAGTAGTGGGTACGTACGTACGTACGCATGCATGTAGTGTAGTAATTGGCGGGAAATTAGTCACCCAATCAAAATAGATACGCGCATGCGTGGTGTCAGCGTGTGTGCGGATTAATTGGGGCCATGCAGAACGCATATGACCGGATCAACGGTGCGAATGATTGGGTAAGCGGGCTGGCTTGCCCATCGTCGAGCTGCATGTCAACCCCCCGGCTAACTTTCCGACGCCAGCAGGCCGGCCGGCCGGACGACGAACTCCGTTATTCCGCGTACGACACATCCAGCCGGCGGCCACATTAGCAAGCAATAGATCACCCGCCGTCAGGGTAATGGCAGATGTATGGTTGGCCGGGTCAATCGCATGTCATCCCTTTTCTAAAGTTCTTCTTGGTGGAGTATGGAATGTGGGGAGTGGATATGATATGCTCTTCGCGATCGCCATCTATCCGATATCTGTGTGCCCGTACGTGCTGCAACGCGTACACTGCAAGCTTGGTTAGCAAACACTGCCGTCGGTGAGAGAGCGGCAATCACCGACGGCGACGCACGTACCTTTGTCAAGACCGATCGCCGTCCCTTAATTCCTTCCTCCTTTCTGCTGCTGCTAGCTGTTGTTGGTCCTGTTGAAAGAGAAAAAGAAGAAAATCTGCATCCTTTGGGAGATGATCCATACATCGACTACACATAAGAAAACAAAAAGGAAAAGATAAACATGGCAACACGCACGAACGACGTTTCGAGATGTATATAAAGCAAGACGCAAGACTGTGCCGAGATGTATGGATCATACGATGGGGAATAGTGGGGAGGTGCACGAGCTAACACTAGCTAGCTGGCCTCCTATGGATAATATAGTGTGGCGTGTGTTTTGTTGATTCGTTTTTAATCAACTTTTGCATGCATGAGATGGAGACGGAGCCATGCGTGCGTGGCTGCTCCAAAGCCGAGGGGATTTGCTTTTAGTTTACGTATTAAGTTGGAAGAACATGAAGATCCAACTCCACTTCGTACCATATCATGCAACGACTTCATTTGTTTAGACTTTTGAGTGGCAGATTTTTCCTTCCCCCACAGAGTCTATTAGCTCAATGGTATTTGGTGAACACAGCTTGAGCTAATTAGTTGACCTCTTAAGCATTTGCACCTTCCTTGGCTCTTCATTTGAGTAGCTTGAACTGAGACACTCTTATGCCATGAGAGCAAGCTTCCTCCATGATTTTCCGGAGATGGTGTTCGGAAGGGTGCTAGTATGATGAAAGACCCTTGCATTCCATTTATTCCATATGTGCTAAGAGACGACGGTCATTATTCAAAATGACCTGATATGCACTTTCAAGCATAGTAGTACTATTCAACTTGAATGAACTTGTAAAGACGAAGGTATCCGGCCGGCCCCTCAAATTGTTCTATTGCATGTGATGATTTCCATCGACATTACTAGCTATTACAGTACTTATCTGCTCGCCGTACATGCCAGTTTGGATGTGGGTTATTGTTAACTAGGCCAAATGAAAGTTCTCTAAAAATACTAGTCCTAATGAAAAGGCTTGAATCATTCAGTCTTAATGAAATGGCACATGGTCATGGGCAGGATTGAGTTTACTCACAAATCTAGTTTAATGTACTTGTGCCAAATTAAAGTTTTGGCATCAGGATGGCATCATGCATGGGCCGGCCGGTCGTGGCCTACGAGGCATCATCATGTAACGGCCTAACTCGTGCATGGCAAAGGCAGCACACGCAAAGGCGAGGGATTCTCCTTCATTCAGCAAGCAGCTTTGCAGCATAATCTCCCCCAGCCGTGGGTCAGCGGCTTAATCATGGCGGCGTCCATGTACGTTGCAGTCGGGGATCGGGCACCTAACAGCCCATCACGCTGACTCGTAAAAGACTAGGGAACAGCAGTACTAGGATTCCTAGCCATAGCTACCTGCCAGAGTGGGCGAGGCCTCGTCGCATTGTTCATTCTCCAATGATTGATCCATGTAGTTTCAGTTGATTTGATCTGATCCATGTAGCTACTTGCAAACTGACCATTGTTGGTTGATCCTCTCATGTCCGATCGAGCTGGCCACGTCACGTCATATTCGCTTTACTCAGCGCACCTGGGGGATTTAGGAACGAGATTCTGGAACACCGTAGCCACTCCTAATCCATGTCCATCATTCAATCACATGCAAAAAAGGTTGCAAATGCGTCGCTTTTTTCCTTGCTGTCAATCAGACAGCTTGCACCGCATCAGGCTTGACAGGAGCAAGCAAAGTGGCAGTAGCCTACATCACAACTCAGAAGATTACAAGATTGTCCAAGTTGCAGCTCGGGGCTCGTCGGACCGAGTCCAACTCCACTGCAAATGCAGCTGAAGAGGATTGGGGAACATGGCAACAGTGCAGATCAAGGCAGCCATCATATGGAAACTAGACTGCGACAAGTAACCAAAGTCATTCATGGAGAAGATGCATGCAATCTTGCCCTAGCTAAGCAATAGCATGATACTAGCATAACAGAAAAGGTACAAGGAGAGCCCATACCAATATATCAAAATGTCCCTGTATGTGACATATATGGCTAAGTCGGCAACCGCTAGTGACAATAGAGTGCCCACAGCAACCATGGAGGAGTAACAAATTTGGTTTATTTTAGCAACACGCATGGCCCTTTCACGTCAAGGAAGTATATATGCAGTTTTCAGCACCAAATTAAATCAACCCTATGGAGGAAGTGCCTTCCCTAAAGATCTCATGTTAACACAACCAAAAAGATATCATATGCTAAGAGTAGGCTTTATCATGCATATAGCTCGCTCCACTTGATGAAAAGTTGCTCCACCTTGTTAATGATCAAAGCTGAGTGCTTCTACCATTCAGGAACCACCTGTTAGCACATGCATAACGAACTTTTATTATAGCCATGATTTAGTAAGTTTACCCTAACAAGGGTGATAGACCTTATTTAATACAATGATCACATAAGCTGCTCTACATAATTATGATCCATCTGATGTAATCTTTATGGTGTGTTTGTTGCGGTGTGATGAATTACCACTTTATGATCAGATCTATATGTGTTGCATTCATGGATTCATATGAGTTCTTTGCTACATAATTTATAGACATATATGCTCTTCGATTTGTTAGTCCTGCACCGGTCATGTTTAGATGAATTATCTCCAAGTGAGAGTTTATGTTGGTAGAGTTCGTTCTTGCAAATGAAGGAAAACGGGAGATTTGTATTGTGTTGTGTACCATGCATGCCATCGGTCACGCACAACTCCACCTCCATGCATCGCACACAGTGCAACGCCCTTTGCCCCCTTTCAACCAGGTGCGCTCACGCCGCCGCCTCCACAAACACTGCCCGGGGTGCCCACTTGACAGTGATGCAGAGGGGGGCAGGAGGAAGTGCGATGTTGGATGAAGGAGCTTGCTCGGTCGCCTATGGCGGGCGGCGCTGACAATAGAGGAGGGGATTTTTACAAGCTGTTGCCGTGGAGGCGAACGTGCACTACCGGCACAACACCAGCCAATTCATCTTTTCCGTGCGATAGCTAGCTTGTAATCGCCAGAAGATCGACACCGGCGTCACAATTGGTTGGAAACTGCTCCATTGCACACACTGACGTACACATGCACCCACGGTGATACGGTGTACGGGATCGTCGCAAGTGGGGGATGTGACGTACATCGATTGTAAATCGGGCAATTCCGCCCTAGTCCTAAGTCCACCACCCTAATTAAACAAGACGTGGTTCCCCTAAAACAACATGTACGGCCCAGTTGCTCTAGTAGCTGATAAAGAACTTGTTCCTTATCCCTAACTTGTGTGTTCAAACTTCAAAAAAAAAAAAAACTTGTGTGTTCATCACCTTTTTAGGGTACCGGCAAAGCGTTTACATGTTAATTAACCTGGTCTCGGTCGATCTCTTGGTTAGTACTGGAGGAATTAATTGATAATCAATCTTCTTGGAGAGGCTTTTGCCAGCAGGCATCCTAATCAAACCTAGCTTAGCCTCAGCTAATTTGCATGATGCATGTACCAAACTGATGTTACTATAGCTAAGCTAGTCGTAGGGAATTAATTAATAATGAGATTAGTCACAAGCTGTCATGGCTGGCTGTATGAACGATGATAATCGCGAGCTGTGTCGAGCCGTTAATATATGGCCACTCCGGCCTTGATTGATGTGTCCTGCCGCTGGCCTCTGAACGGCCCTACTACACTGCACCCTCCCTTTTGCTTGTCTTGCTTTTTGAAACATCCCTACTAGCCTACTACTACTGGAGCTTGATCCGTTCTGTTGCCACTACGCCATGTCTTTTGCCTCCCTAGGGCTTGTATTACGTGAGTAATTGTCATGCCGTTTTTTCTGCGAGGGCTTTGTAACACTCAAAAAACTCTCTTCTTCCTTATTTAATGAATGAGGTAAATCTTTTGCCTCCGTTTCGAAAATAAAAACTACGTCATGTCCGGCCGTGGATGCGTGCATGAACCATCTATCTACTACGTATTGTTGCTACAAGAGTAACAAGACTATGCAGCTACTACCAATGATCGATCAGATAAAATAATTGGAATCGAGTAAACGACGATGGAAAGATTGATGGATGGATTCGACCGACGACGCGCAGTGAAATCTAATAATGTAAACAAAATCAATACGAACTCGCGTGTCGACTCACAGTGCGCGCTTTCGTTCATAAACTAATGGGCGTTGCGCGCGCATAGTACATGAATGCATGATGATGAGTTTTACAGCCAACGATCATTTGATACGACGGCAACTCCTCTTATTTTACCTATATAGAAACTGGTGATTGCTGAATCTCAGTTAGACTGATGGCCCTCGACGTACCTGAATGCTGGGCTGGGCGGCCGGTTGATTTTGCTCGCCGGAAAGAGACGTCGACGGCCGGGGTTTTCACGGTATTTTATCCCATCCGATCCTCGGATTACGCGGATGGGGTAGACGGCGATGCCATCGGCTGTAGGTTGCCGGCCGGCCTCTACGTGTACATATACTGTACGTACGTATAAGTGGCAGTAGAAGAAATGGATAAAGCAAACGATAAGCTGTAGCTTATATATATCTCAACGTTCTCTTAGCCTACTACTCCTGTTCATGACTGGGTCTTGTCGGTGTTGGTTACTTGAAACGGCGATAGCAACAACGAAAGATAAGACTTTGAACTGTTTACTTGTCCCCTCGTTTGTGGCACGGGCAGACTAAGAGCTACCGTAGAACATACATAGACAAGGCACCTATAATATAATATTCGGTACACTGTTCTGACCTTCTGAAACGTCCGGGGACATGCATACAATACACCCAGAGATCGATCCAGCAAGGCCTTAAGCGGGAGCAACATGTCGCTGTGCCAGACACTAGGCAGTGCTGTATACAGAACGCTTTGCAACAGTAGTGTTCTGGTGATCGATCCATCTCTAGGTGGAGGTTTAATTCGTGTGGGAAATATCAGGGGCGTCTTCCTGGTGAAGCTGCTGTTTGATGGCAGAGATCGGTCCAGCGCGGATTACCGACGGCAGGAGGCTAGCAGCACGCGCCTACGCAGTTGGCCGGACGTACCACATGCATATGTATATCTAGCTGGAACCCAACCCTCACAAACGCAACGCATCATCCAGAATTCTAGATGGACACAGCGGCTCGACCCGGTCGGTACGTAGAGAGCGAGAGGGGTAGACCAGGTATGCATGTAGCTAGCTGGGTCCTGCCGTAGATTCGATGGGCACGAGCTACTGCAGCGCTAGCGACGCTGCTAGCGACCAAACGTGCGCTTTATCGCCGGGTGTGTGTGTCAGCACGTACACGCCCTGCCCACGGACCGCCGGAGCCCGGAGGAGGGTGAATATTTGCTCCTTTTCCGCTCTGTTACCTCCGATCTCCGATCTCCGTCTCCGTCGTCGTTGTCGTCACCGCCGCCGGAGGTAAACGTGTGACGTTTCAAATTGCTTGTCCTCCTTTTCCAGAGTATTTCATTTTTTTTCAAAAAGGGGGCTCCCGGCCTCTACATCAGAGTGATGCATACGGCCATCTTATTAACCAAATAAACAGGTTCCAACAAGGTTTCAAAGTCTTCAACTGACAAAACAAAAAGAAAAGCTCACACAGAGCTAAAAGGGCTAGAAACACCAACTAGCCAAGAAAAGATGCCACAACCGGCTAGCTAAAGATAGATAGGTAAACTAATTGCCTATCCTATTACATGACCGCCATCCAAACCGGTTGAAGATATCCCGAGCTACCATCTCCCAGCGGAGAGATCCAGTAACCAAATGCTCCCTGGCCTCCGTCTGAGTGAGTAACGACCACGAACGGATCAGTGTCGTCGCTCGGAAAATAACCTGCAAAAAGTGAATACGTGATATTCTGTTAAAAACCAAATCATTTCTGCAATTTCAGATAGTCCACAACAAGGCGCAAACTCCAACACGAATATGTCTCGCTAAGTCAGGCTCAATCCCATTAAGCCATGTCCCAAATAGCGCATTGACAGAATTTGGTGGAGTAATCTTAAAAGCAATGTGGACCGTCCGCCATAGAACTTTGACTAACGGGCAATCAAAAAAGAGGTGTTTAATCATCTCATCCCAATCACAGAAACTACACCTAGTAGGTCCTGTCCAATTACGCTTTATCAAGTTGTCCTTGGTTAAAATAACTTGTTTATGGACAAACCACATAAACACTTTTATTTTCAAAGGCACTTTAACATCGCAAACATGCTTAGAGGTAGGAATGGAGGACGAATTAATAACATCAATATACATTGATTTAACTGTGAATACTCCAGACCTAGCCAGCTTCCAGCGTAATGCATCGGGTTGTTGAGAAAGCTGAACCTCCATCAGTCTCCTAACTAGACGAAGCCAAGCTTCCCAACGATTGCCCGCTAGCGACCGTCTGAACTGAATATTAAGGGGGATAGATTGAAATACCGTTGCAACGAACACCTCACGTCGTTGAACAATACGATATAAAGACGGATATTGAGTGGCCAAGGGTGTCTCTCCTAGCCAAGTATCCTCCCAGAAACATGTAGTAGCACCGTTGCCAACAATGAACTTTGTCCTATTAAAAAAGGACTGTTTGACTTTCATCAGTCCTCTCCAGAAAGGCGAGTCGGTCAGCCTGACTGTAACCCGGGACAAAGTTTTTGTGTGGAGGTACTTGCTACGAAGGATTTGCGCCCACGTGGCATCAGTCTCAGAAGACAGTTTCCACAGCCACTTACTAAGAAGACATCTGTTCTTAACTTCAAGATTCTCGATCCCGAGACCCCCTTGGTCTTTCGGTCTACAGATATCCCATTTAGCTAGCCGGTACTTTCTTTTTAAGTCATCACCCTGCCAAAAGAAACGCGATCGATAGAAGTCCAGTCTTTTCCTGACACCAACTGGGACATCAAAGAACGATAAGAGAAACATAGGCATACTCGTGAGAACCGAATTTATCAGAATTAATCGGCCACCGTATGACATGAGCTTGCCCTTCCAGCAACTCAGCTTTTTCTCAAATCGGTCTTCGACGCACTTCCATTCTTTGTTCGTCAGCCTTCGATGGTGGATCGGGATACCTAAGTAAGAGAAAGGTAACTCCCCCAACTCGCACCCGAACAATTGCCTATAAGCGTCCTATTCATCCTTGGCTCTACCAAAGCAGAACAACTCGCTCTTATGAAAGTTAATCTTTAACCCGGTCAATTGTTCGAAAAGGCATAACACCAGCTTCATATTTCTCGCCTTGGCCAAGTCATGCTCCATAAAGATGATTGTATCATCAGCGTACTGCAGGATGGATACACCTCCATCAACAAGATGGGGTACCAAGCCACCTACTTGACCATTCTCCTTAGCCCTTCCTATCAAAATTGCTAACATATGAACCACAATGTTAAACAGTATAGGGGACATCGGATCTCCTTGTCTTAGGCCTTTATGTGTCTGGAAGTAACGACCAATATCGTCATTCACTTTAATTCCCACACTACCTTTTTGCGTAAATGATTCAACCTGGCGGCGCCAGGCTTCATCAAAACCTTTCATACGCAATGCCTGTTGAAGGAAAGACCATTTGACCTTATCGTACGCTTTCTCGAAATCCACCTTAAAAATTACTCCATCTAATTTTTTTGAATGGATTTCATGGAGCGTTTCATGAAGGACGACCACCCCTTCAAGGATGTTTCTGTCCGGCATGAAAGCAGTTTGGGATTGTTGCACCACAGAATGCGCAATCTGTGTGAGCCTATTAGTCCCGACCTTGGTGAAAATTTTGAAACTAACATTGAGAAGGCAGATCGACCTGAACTGCTCAATTCTCACAGCATCCGTTTTCTTAGGGAGCAGTGTGATATTTCCAAAGTTCAAGTGAAATAAGTGAAGCTGTCCAGAGAAAAGATCATGAAACATAGGTAGCAAATCCCCCTTAATAATGTGCCAGCACTTTTTGTAGAACTCAACCGGGAAACCATCCGGTCCAGGAGCCTTATTATTTTTCATCTGTGCAATAGCATCAAACACCACCTTCTCAGAGAACGGGGCAACCAGAATATCATTATCAACAGCCGACAGTTGAGGCACATCCTCAGTCCTGGACTCGTCGAGGGACACACAGCTGTCCTCCGGCGGTCCAAACAACTGCCTATAATACTCAGTTATATAGGTTTTGACGTTGTCCTGTCCTAAAATAGTTCCCTCATCTTGCTCAAGTTGAAAAATCCTCTTCTTTCTGTGCTTACCATTAGCAATCAAGTGGAAGAATTGAGTATTCGCATCCCCTTGGACCACTCTGCGGACCTTAGCCCGCAACGCCCACTTCAGTTCTTCTTCACGGAGAAGTTCTTTCAACTTCTTCTCTGCCTCAGATTTACCTTAAGCTCAGCTGGCAGCAAAATCGTGGATTCGGCCTTTATGTCTAGGGCCTGTACAAGAGAAAGGAGCCTTTCCTTTTCAATCTTATACACCCCACTAAGGTGCTTAGCCCAACCCCGTAAGAAACTTCTCAAATTCCTAATCTTATTCTGCCAGCGCTCGACCGAAGTCGTCCCTCCTGCACCCTTAGCCCATTCCCTGGCAATCAGGTCCAAGAATCCTTCGCGTTCGAACCAGGCCATCTCGAATGAAAAGGTGTTTTTGTTCCCCACGTGGCTCGGCTCACCAGAATCCACGAACAGGGGAGTGTGATCGGATATGCCCCGCGAGAGAGCTTGAACCGTTACAAGAGGGAACTTCTGTTCCCACTCCACGCTCGCGAGAACTCGATCAAGCTTTTCATAAGTCGGGTTTGGCAAAGCATTAGCCCAGGTAAACTTTCTACCAGAAAGCTCAATCTCCCTCAGATCCAAGATTTCAATAATGGTATTGAACATAAACGACCACCTGCCGTCGAAGTTATCATTGTTTTTCTCCTCTCTCCTCCTAATGATATTGAAATCACCCCCAACTAAAATTGGGAGCTGCTCTGACCCACAGATTAGAACAAGGTCCGCCAGAAACTCCAGTTTAAGCTCGGGCTGTGCGGCACCATAAACTGCCACCAAAGCCCAGTTGAAACCATCTACTTTAGACCTGACTCGAAACTTAACCGCGAAGTCGCCCATCACTACACTTCAGACTTCGCATCTCACACCCAGCAAGATACCACCCGATCTTCCTCGTGGGGGGAGACAATGCCAATCGAAATCAACACCACCCACAAGAGAGGAAAGAAACTGGGGCGCAAAGTTAGCTCGACCAGTTCCGAAAGAGCAATAAAATCTAAACGATGCTCCAAAGATGCCTCAGTCAGAAACCTTCTTTTAGCCAAGTCCTTCAGACCTCTGCTATTCCAGAAGATTCCTTTCATAGATCATCATAAAAATTTTTGGTGGTTCGAATCCTAGCACTCCTATGAACTGCAGAATCGGGATAAATCTTCCGCTTCCACTTGCGCTTTGGTTTACTAGGTTCAGTTACTCGGTCCTCATAACCGGGTTCAACGGTACTAACAACTGCATCATCGAGGGGCACATCATCGTCCTCAGACTCATGGTTGGATGGTACTAGATCCACACACAGATTATCCAGCACTCGGACCCCTAACGCATCAATCTCATCATCATTCATAGGTTTTACCGCTGCGAGATTACGAATTGTCTCTAAGGCACGCTCCGCCTCCAAATCTAAAAGATCATTCACCGAATTGGAAATCTCACTATCCGTAGCCCCTAGCGAAACTCCTAATTGGTTTGCATTATTTATAATCTCCTCATTAGAAAAATGCAATAAAGAATTAGATATGTTGACGGACATACCAGTAGAGATCGCAGCATCATGAAGCTTGGCCGCCCTCATAGCGCACCGCTGCTGCATGTCATCAACCTCCGGAAGGTCCTGAATGCGAGCACTCATCCGTCTCCCCGCCGAGACCGGGTCAGGGATCCCGCCGAAAGCAACGACCTCCTCCCTAGTAAAGCCTCGCGCTGAATCCCTCAAAGGGTCAACTGAGGTCACTGGAGTAGGCGGCTGGGGGCTCCCATGCCCCACGGAGAAGTGGCTCACACCGAGGCCCTGAGTCGCGGGCGAGTCGGGAGATAGAGGGGCGTGGGCCGCCTGCCCGAGCCCTCCTCCCACCCCACCCCTCGGCGCCGAGTAGCGCGCCGGCGTCGTCGGAGAGGCGGTCCTCCTGACCGCTGCAGAAGAAGGAGGAGCCAGGGCCACCTGCCCCGAACCCTCCCCCCCAGCGCCACTGGAGGCGCGGACACCGTCGCCGTCACCGGGGACGAGATAGCCGAGGCCACCTGCCTCGGACCACCTCGCGCAGCACCTGCCGACGCCTCCAAGACGGGCATCACTGGCGACGAAAAAGGGATGGGAGTTGTCGAGGCCACCTGCCCCGACTTCCCTCCCCCAAGCCCCAACTCGGGCAAAGACATCATCTCCGGAACCTCGACCACAGGTGAAGCAAGGGGAGTAGAAGCAACCACAGGCTCAACGTCCCCAACTCCAACCAAAGTCATCGGCGACGATGCCGTCACCAAAAGTCCAGCCAAGGACCCGCCAGCTCCCTCGAACTCCAACAAAGGGAGCGTATGCTCAAACACATGATCAGAAACCACCCTGTCGCTCCAAAGTCTGGGAGGGGCAGAGGCTGGCTCGAAGGACCCAAACCTCAGCGAAGTCCTAGGCACCGATGGTGAAGGTGCCGGCTCGATCCCGGACCCAACCCCGGGCAACTGAGCATTAGGGCCAGAACCGTTAGACCCCTCCCTCGTCGACTCATCAGTCGGTGCCCCCTGGCTCCCGCACCGTCGTCCCCCTCGTGCATATCCACATCATTCCCATTAATGGCCTCAGCAAACAGATCAGTGTCCTCAAACTCAATCTCGAGCGGGAAAACCTCTCCCCTATAAGTCAAGTTGACCTTATCAGGTACAAACTCATTGTCCAGAACGCTTACTAGAAGCCGGGCCACTCCATTAGCTCGGGTAAAGGCCATATCTACTTTTTCCGTTTTCCCAACCATAATACCCATGCTGGCCACAACACGAACATCCTACAACGGTTTGGAGGGGGCCCCCAAAAACCTCAACCAGACCTGCGTAAGTGGTTTGCCCTTAGGCTCCACCTTCTTCCACTCGTGAAACTCCAGGATGCACTTAGTGCCAGGAACTCTACACAGACGGAAGCTCAGCAGTCTCTGCAAATCATCCACAATGGGGAAATCCACCCTGAAGACATTGTCCTCGAGACTAACCAACTCCCATTGGAAATCACCCGGTGCCAGCTCCTGAAGCCTCCGCACAATCTGAGCCTCAGTTACCTCACCCTGGGTCACTTTCACAATCCCGGTGGTCAAGCTCTGTGTCTCCTCCGGAATCTCTCTCGCGGCCGGGGACTCAAAGAACATCAGCTCCGCACAATATACTCCATACATTGTTAGAGCCGGAGCCTGGTCACGCAAAAACGGGCAATCCCCCGATGCATGTGCTGGCTTGCCACACGACTCACACAGCTCCGCCACGCACTCAGCAATGAAGTGGCCCTTCTCACCACAACGGTAACAAAGCATCCTTTCTTTCTTATGCGCCCATTTGGCCGCCCTCTCAGTATCAGACCTGTCAGCAACCTCAGCCACCGTCCCAGACGCAGGGACCTCAACATTGGCCAGGGCCGTCACCACATCCATCGCCTGGGTAGTGAGATCCGTAGACTGAGCATGATCGGTCTCCACTACTGCCGCCGCATGGTCAACAACAGCCGGGGGCGGAGGCTGTCGGCGATACCTCCCACGGCCACCACCCCGACCACCACGATGTCCGCGGTAGCCACCTCTCTAGCGGTTGTCCGGACCTGAGGCTCCTTCTACAAATCCACCTGGAGGACCGAGGAACGGTCTCTCAGTAGACCCGTCACTCTGCCAGGCGTAACCACGACCTCCTCCCGTGGAAGAGGAACCACGATGTTGTCCATCTCCATACGCATCATAACCATCGTCTCCCCACTGGCCTCGGGGTGGAGCATGCGACTCATTAGCGATAGAATTCTGCCTATTCTGCGTCTGTCCCGACCGGTTCTGAACTGGCCTCGCGGCGTGAGGTGAAGGCGCTGCCCGAGGCTGACCGCCCGTAGGCGTCGGCGCACCCCCAGGAGCAGCACCGCTCCGGCCAGCAGCATCCACACCGGCCGGCGCAAGGGGCCGAGGTCCACCACGACTCGCAGCCGGCTGCGCGGCGGGCACCGCACCCGGCGCCGGAGGCCTCAGCCCGCCCCTACCAGCCGGCGTTTGCACGGGCAGTTGCCCCGGCGGCCGCACGGCCAAGTGGCTGCTGCCACGACCCGGGTTACCCAGCGGCACACCCCCGCCCGCCGGCGGCCTCTGGCCAAGCGGCGCAAGGCCTCCACGCCCAGCGCCCGCCGCCGGCGGCGGAGCCGCCCCGCCCCGTCCAGCAGGAGCAGAGGATGCCATCTTCTTGGGAGGCGGCTGCGCCGCAGAACCGCGTCCGGCCATGCCCAGGAGAGGCCGGATCCTCCTTGCCCGACGATCACCACACGCCGGGAATCCACGGGTGCCGCGCCTATGAACCCTAAAACGAGCAGGAGATGGCGCTAAAGGAAAAGCAGTTCGATCGTCTGCGTACGTGCATGCGAAATCAATACGGGCAGGAGTCTGGTCCGGTACAGCATGGGCCTCATACCCATCTGACCCTGGCCCATCTCCTCGCGGCCCCGGCTCCTTCCGAGCCGGCCCAGCGCAGCCCAGTAAGCGTTTCAAACGCACCGATCTCATCTCCGAGATCCCGGTCGCCGGCACGGCCAACACAGGGGCTGCCGGTGCCTGTCGATGGTCGATCCGCCTCGCGTGCTTCCTCTTCTTTACAGTAATCCACGACTCCGGTCTAATTAAATCGAAAAGCGTAAGATTCGGAAGACTCACCTTAGGTAAGGGACCCTTCCAAGGTCTGAGCGCCGACGCCGCCGTCCTCCGATGAACAACCCGTCGGATCATCTCGTTCTTCTCGCCCGCGTGAAGACCGATGCGCGCCGGATCGTCCGATGGGAGTACTCGATCAATCGTCGTTGCTACTTCATCCTCGTTATAACCTGAGTGAAAAAATTCACAAATAAGATCCGAAGGTGTCGGTGAGGGCGGCGACTCCGCCGGAGACGCATCCCCATCGTCGTCCGCGTCGTCGTCGTCGGAATCGGCTAGCGCCCAAAACCGCCCGCCAACGCGCCGTTGATCACCGGCAGCGGCCGGCGCCGTCGCGGCCTCGCGCACGGGCGTCCGCTCTTTCGCCCGCCCCGTCGCCCTTCGCCATGCCATAGTATGGAAGTTTCCTATGAACTTCCTTGGTGGTCTCCAGAATATTTCATGGTGGAGTTTGGAATGTGGGCCGGGGATGGATACACCTCCATCGCCATCCATCACATATCTGTGTGCCCTGGTAGCTACTACGTGTTGCAACACGGCGTACGCTACAAGCTGCCAACACTGCCGTCGGCGAGCCCCGACGGCGACGCACGTACGTCTGTCAAGCGCTGTCGCCGTCCCCTTAATTCCTTCCTCTCCTTTCTGCTGCTAGCTGTACGTTGCTGGTCCTGTTGACAGAAATTATGGAAGAAAATCAGCCTCCTTTTGGGACATGCATGATCCATCGACTGAAAGCAGCGATAATGTCGTCTGTGCGTGTTGCCATGTTTATTCTCTCCTTTTTGTTCCCCTTGTGTGTAGTCGACCTAACACTAGTATTAGACTTCGTATTGTAGCCCTACTGTGTAAACCATACCTTATTGGTATTGGACTTGTATGTCATCATTATTTCGTCTGCTTCGGTACAACCCCCCTTAAACATATCAATGGACGAGATCTGTCCATACCTCTTCATAATAAAGGGTAGGATGGTCTTTCTAGAAAATACTCGCGGAGAGCTGACACGTTTCTGAGTCCGCCTTGGGCTTGGGCCGGCCCATTAGTGAGTATGTACTGTAGCACAGTTTGAAAATCCAAAAACAATCATGTGCTTGTTAGGCATCGAACCCAGGAGCACCAGCGTGGGCGAACTTGATAACAACACCAGAACCAACCCCATATGGTGATTCATAAGCAGCGCAGTATTTTATAACCAAGAATGGACGTCCTGTAGGAGCTTTCCTTTAGAAATACTGTAACAGAACAAAATTGGTACTGTACAACCTGACCGGATACTGTAGCGACAAACAATTTTCAAAATGCAAACACTTTTTCAAATTTGCGGGCATTATTCAAAAATGCAAACATTTTTTAAATTTATGAATATTTTTTCAAATATACTAACATTTTCTGAAAACATTTTTTATTTTCTAGGGCGTAAGCATTTTTTCTTTTCAATTTTTTTGTTTTTCTTCTCTTTTTGTTAATTCATTTTTCTACTTTTGAACTTCCGTATTTTTTGGGAACTTGTTCAAAAATTTCAAAAAATGTTTGGCATAACATAAAATGTTCTTGTTTTCAAATATTGTTTACAATTCTACAAAATGTTCTTGAATTTCATAAAACGTTCCAGTTTTTGAAATTTTTTGTTCACAAATTTAATAAATGTATGTGTTTCAAAAAATATGTTTTTTTAAAGGTGCGTGGTTTGTAATTTTTGTTCAAAATTTTCATCATTTTTTCAAAAGAAATTAGCAATTTTGAAAAAGTGTTCAATTTTGTAAAATTTTCATACACTTTGTAATTCAAAAATTGTTGACAAATTTCAAGAAATTGTTAGCAAAAAATAAAATGTTCGTGTTGATTGATAGTGACGGAAATTACAAATACGCTCATCTAAACTGGTAAGGCTATGAATAAATGGTCCCAACTTCTTGTAACAGCTAGGCACAGACATATGAGGCATCTATGCCAGGTTTGAACGACTTCTCACATTGTTTACAAGTTGCGACGTGTCCGGCCATTTATCGGCCTATTTTCACCGATAAAAACTCCAGAAAATGTAAAACTTTTCAAAAATCTAAACATCATGGTGCCTTGAATTGGTCATAGAAGCTGGTGCAAAACATTTGGTGTCATTTGACGGATGTTGAAAAACAACGAGCTACCAAACAGACCCTTCTAGCCTGTCCGAACACCCTCCGTTGAACATAGTCTATTTTTGAACATCTTTGAAATGAACTCCACTTTTGCAAGAAGGTAGGCATGCCCATGGTAGGCACATGCCTGGTTCAGACGATTTTCGACACTGTATGGAAGTGGTGACACATCCGGCCATTTATCGGCTTTTTTAACCAAAAAACTTCAGAAAATGAAAAACTGGGCGAAAACCCAAACAAAATGGACTCTTCTGGCCAACCTCAACACCCTCCATTGAACATGGTGTTTTTGTGGACATCCTTGAAATTAACCCAACTTTTGCCACTAGGTGGACATGCCAATGGTGGGCATCCATGGTAGGTTTCAATGACTTCCGACACTGTATGCAATTTGCTACACGTCTAGCCATTTATCGACTTTTCTGTCCGAGGAAACTTTAAAAAATGTAAAACTTGTCAAAAACCCAAGCAACTTGGCTTGGTGCCTTGAATTGGTTATACAAGGCCATAGAAAAAAATATTGGGGCCATGGATGCCTACCATGGGCATGCCACCTGCTGGCAAAAGTTGAGGTCATTTCAAGAATGTCCAAGAAACACCTTGTTCTATGTTACGTTTTTGTAGGCATCCATGCCGGGTTTGAAGGAAAAAGGTATTTAAAATCATAACTTATATAGGTACTTAAAACTGTCATTTCAAGTTTTTCACATAACTAATAAATACAAAATGATAGAGTTGAAAACAGCAAATGCTTTTTAAAAGGATTTAGTAAATATTTAAAATAAAAAACAATTTCAAATCATAATTGAATATAGTTACTTCAAATTTTTATTTTGGTATTTCAATTTTTTGAACAGGTTTCAGAAGAATAATAAAGTTTAAAAAGGAGGAAAAATATAAATGTACTAAAAAAGTAAAAACAAAAATGGAATTAAAATAAAGTCTTAGGCCTTGCCCAACGAAGCGACTCCATCGCTCCTGTAGGGCGCCTATTGGAATTTGTTCGGAATTTAAAAATGATCCTATTTTTTAAAAATATTACTCATGAATTGAAAAATGTTCGGGAAAAATTTAGAACAATTTTTTGATACATTTTTTGTTCGCATTTACGAAAAATCTTTGGAATTTAAATTTTTATTCGTGTTCTCCGAAAATGTTTATTTTCACAATTTTGTTCTTGCTTTTGAAAAAACTATTCGCGTTTTGACATTCTGAACAATTTTAAAAGACACAAACATCTTTTGAAGTTACCTTGCATTTTTCCAAAATGCTAATATTTTTTAATTTATGAACAAAACTTGGTAACAATTTTTTTTGAAATTTTGAACAGAATTTTGAAAGCGCGACCATTTTTAGAAAAAGAAATAAGAAACGTAACAGGAAAAGGAAAAGTAAATAAACGAAAAGAAACTATGGAAAAAAGGACCGGTTCACAAATTGTTGCTAAAATCTTTTTTAAATTCCCAGACCATCCATTACTTGACGATCCTAGCTTTACATTGGTCACTAAAGGGTTGCTGCCGCAGTGGTTGTGGGCAATTTTATGTTTTAGGTGGTCGCGGGTTGGATTCCCAGCTTGTGCTATCTTTTTCGATATTTGTCATCACATGCCACGGCAAATGGGCCGGCCCAAGCGAGCTTGCCGGCGTATGCGTACATATATAAAGGTAGATACAAATACCCCTAAAGAAAAAGGTAGATACAAATTGTAAAAAGTTCATATTACCCTTTATACGTTTTGTGAGGGGTTGTACCGAAGCGGAACTCCATCATTATATATATGTGATAGGCCACCCATTTAAGGGTTGAGCCAGTTCTCTCAAAACCTACGTTTTACATGATATCGAGTCTAACCTAGGTCCTCCACCTCCACCACACCCGCCGCCGCCGCCGCACCAAAACCCTAAACCCTAGGGCCGCCGGCGTCGGTGCCATGACCGCTTCCGCTTCGGGCGCCGCCAGCTCCGGGTCTATCCCCGCGTCGCTTGCCGCCCTCCTCAACCTCCCACCTCGCCCTCTGGCTCCGTCAGTGCCTCAGTTCTTCGGCACCACTGCTGTCGGCTCCCTGTTTTCAGCGCCGATCCCACCGTCACCGCCCGCGACGGCCTCAGCACCAGTCGCGCCACCGCCGCCTGCGATGGCCTCCTCTGGATCCTCCTCGACACTCGCCGTCATCCCGGCGACCTCGGGGGAGACGCTGCCCGCGGAGCCACCCGCGGCCTCGCTCACGGCACCACCCGCGGCCGTGATCCCGATCGTCCCCGCGCCGCCACCCGCGGCATCGATCGCGGTCGTGGATCCTGTCGCGGCTCCGCCGCCAATCGTCCCTGCTGCTGGCGCAATCACGCCCAACGGGCCGTTCCACTTCGACAACTTGATCGCCATCCGACTCACGCCGGACAACTACTTGTTCTGGCGCGCCAAGGTCCTACCGCTGCTACGTAACCGGTCTCTCCTCGGGTTTGTTGATGGTTCACTACCGTGTCCTCCGCAGGTCATCCCTACCGTCCACGGCCCGGCCATCAACCCGGAACATCGTATGTGGGTGCAGCAGGACCAGGCGATCCTCTCTGCCATCCAGGGTTCCCTCGGCGACGGGGTCGCTAGCCTTTGTCTCTTCGCCGCCACCTCCATGCACGCCTGGACGACCCTGGAGCACGCCTTTGCCCAGGTCTCTACCTCCCGCTCGATGGCTCTTCGTAGCGAACTCGCCGACATCAAGAAGCTGGACTACTCCGCTACGACCTACTTCAACAAGATGAAGGTGCTGGCGGACACGCTCACCTCTATTGGTCGGCTGCTTAGCGACGACGAGTTCGCCGGCTTCGTCATCAAAGGCCTCGACGCCGACTACGACAATCTCGCCGAGGCCGTCCACAACGCCAAGCCAGCGATGCCTCCTCACGGGCTCTACTCACGCCTCCTCTTCATCGAGCAACGCGTCGAGGCTCGTCGCTCCTCCGCCATCACTGCCCAGCCGGCGGCCTTCTAGGCCTCTCGTGGCCAGCGCCCACCTGCCCCGTCACCTGGCAAGGCAGCCCCGCCCCCTGCATCGACCCTGGGTGGGGGCCCTAACACTAGGGTGGTGTGCCAGCTATGTGGTCGTGAACGCCATGTCGCCCCCAAGTGTCACCGCCGCTTTCAGAGGAGCTTCCTTGGCATCGGCAACGACGGCAAGGGCAACGAGCGCCAGTTTGCCATGGCAGACTTTGGTCCTCCCGCCGCCGCCCCGGCTGCCCACATCGCTGCCGCCCCGTCTGCCCACATCGCCGCCAAGGGCAAGGACCCGCGCGTCGAGCAAGGATACACACCATCCTACCCGGTTGATCCAGCCTGGTACATGGACACCGGCGCCACGGATCACATGACGAAGGAGCTCAACAAACTCTCCACCTACCAGCCCTACTACGGGCACGATCAGGTTCACACCGCCAATGGTGTAGGTATGCCTATCTCTTATATTGACCAAGCATCTCTTTTAACTAGGCATCCCTCTAGGCAGCTCCATCTTCCTAATGTTTTACGGGCACCCTCGGTAACTCGTAATCTTTTATCTGTCCCTAAGCTCACCCTTGATAATCATGTCCTGTGTGAATTTCACCCTTTTAATCTTTTTGTTAAGGATCGAGCAACCCGAGACGTTCTGCTTAGTGGCCGGTTGAGCCAAGGCTTGTACCGTTTGGAGGATCCATCCGCCCCGTGCGTCTTCAGCGGTGTTCGTGTGTCGCCTTCCCAGTGGCACTCTCGCTTTGGTCACCCCGCCACACCCATCGTTCGCCACATAATCCACCGTCATGAGCTGCCATTAGTGTCTAGCAATAAAGAGATGTCCGTGTGTGATGCCTGTCAGCAAGGCAAGAGTCATCAGCTACCTTTTGTTTCATCTACTAAACAAGTAAAGAACCCTCTTGAAATTGTGTTTTCTGATGTGTGGGGTCCGGCACAAACATCTGTTAGTGGTCACAACTATTATGTCAGTTTTGTTGATGCCTATAGTCGCTTCACTTGGCTTTATCTTCTTAAGCGCAAATCTGATGTGTTTGATATATTCATACAGTTTCAATTGCATGTTGAACGTCTACTCAAGCATAAAATTATCCATGTTCAATCAGATTGGGGGGGGGGGGGCGAATATCGCAACCTCAACACATTCTTTAATAAGCTTGGGATCTCTCATCGTTTATCATGTCCGCATACACATCAGTAGAATGGTGCTGTTGAGCGCAAACATCGCCATATAGTTGAGACCGGCCTCACACTTTTTGCTCATGCTTCTGTACCCTTTCGATTTTGGAGTGATGCTTTTGCTACTGCGTGTTTTCTCATTAACAGATTACCTACGCGTGTTCTTAATATGAAAACTCCGATTGAGCTTCTCTTAGGTGAAACTCCTGACTATACCTTTTTTAAGGTGTTCGGGTGTGCCTGCTGGCCTCATCTTCGTCCTTATAATGATCGCAAACTTGAGTTTCGCTCCAAAAAGTGTGTGTTCTTAGGGTATAGTTCTCTCCATAAAGGCTACAAGTGTCTCCATGTCCCAACCAATCGAGTCTACATATCTCGGGATGTTGTTTTTGATGAGACCGTCTTCCCCTTTTCTGCCATGCCTCAGTCATCCACCACAACACCTTCTATGCATTCATCTCCTCTTATGCCTGGCCAATTTGAAGATGTTGCATATTCGCCTGTGTTGTTACCTAATCATGGTGCAGGAATTGGACGTGGAGCTCGCCTGGAACTCCTCCCTGACGGACCCGCTACGTCGCCTGTGGTGCACGTCGATCGGCCGGTGCATGCACCGCCTCCCGCCCTCGACCCCGCACCAGGCGCCCCGTCTCCAACCGCGCCTGGGCCGGAGCCCATGCTGGCTACTGCGACCGGGCCAGAGCAGTCTCCGTCGCCACCTCCTCGCCCGGACTCCCCTCCATCGTCGCCCTCGCCATCCGCGCGGGCGTCCTTGGTGCCTACTTCGCCCGAGTCTGCAGCGGCTCATACGCCGCCGGGGCCTACGTCGCCTGGTCCGCCGTCGCCCGGCCCGACGTCACCCGGTCCTTCTTCGCCGGAGTCCCCTGGACCAGCCTCACCTGCTCCGGACATCCCGTCGGACCCGGTGTTTGCTCCCCCGCGGCGTCCACACACTCGCAACCGCAGTGGCATTGTTCGTCCCAAGGAGCGCACCGATGACACGGTCACCTATCTTGCTGCTTGCCTGCTCATGCTGTGGATGATCCAACCGCCAAACCACGCAGTTATCAAGCCGCTATGAGTATTCCACACTGGAGGCTGCTATGGAACAAGAATATCATGCTCTTATGAAGAATAAGACCTGGACACTTGTTCCCCCTCCGTCTCGCGTCAACATCATTGATTCGAAGTGGGTGTTCAATTTGAAGAAACATGCAGATGGTTCCATTGAGCGCTACAAAGCACGCCTCATGGCTAAGGGCTTTAAACAGCGTCAGGGCCTGGACTATGAGGATACATTCAGCCCAGTTGTCAAGCCTACCACTATTCGACTTCTTCTGTCTCTGGCAGTTTCTCGTGGATGGTCTCTCCGCCAGCTTGATGTGCAGAACGCTTTTCTTCATGGATTGCTTGAAGAAGAGGTTTACATGCGGCAGCCACCTAGATTTGTTGATCACACTCAGCCTCATCATCTCTGTCATCTGACGAAGGCCATATATGGACTGAAGCAGGCTCCCCGTGCCTGGCATGCTCGCCTGGCTTCAGCTCTACGCACTCATGGGTTCATTCCTTCGACGGCTGATACTTCACTGTTCTTATTTCATCGAGCGAGTGTGACCATGTACCTCCTTGTGTATGTGGATGATATTGTCCTGGTGAGCTCATCTCCGACGGCTGCTGATGCTCTTGTGACTGCACTTGGTCGTGATTTTGCAGTTAAGGATTTGGGACAGCTTCATTTCTTCCTGGGTATTGAGGTCGCTCATCAGTCTCGTGGCAGTTTGGCTCTCACCCAGAAGAAGTACTCTCTTGATCTCTTGCGCCGTGCTGGTATGCTCAAGTGCAAGCCATCGCCTACGCCCATGTCCTCCACTGACACCCTTTCTGCTGCTGATGGTGCTCTTCTCTCTCCTGAGGATGCTACTGAGTACAAGAGTATTGTTGGTGGCCTGCAGTATCTGACGATCACACGTCCTGATCTCTCCTTTGCGGTTAACAGGGTGTGCCAGTATCTTCATGCTCCCACTAATGTACACTGGTCTGCTGTGAAGCGCATACTGCGTTATGTGCGTCTCACTGTCTCCTTTGGTCTTCACATGCGCCCCAGTTCCTCCGGAGTCCAATCTGCATTCTCTGATGCTGATTGGGCTGGGTGTCCAGATGACAGGCGATCCACGGGGGGACATCCTGTGTTCTTGGGTCCTAATCTGATCGCCTGGAGTGCACGCAAGCAAGCCACTGTTTCCTGCAGCAGCACAGAAGCTGAGTACAAGTCGGTTACCAATGCAACTGCTGAACTTATATGGATAGAGTCCCTACTTCGAGAGCTAGGAGTTGCTCAGCCACATCCTTCGGTCCTTTGGTGTGAAAACATCGGTGCTACGTTTTTGTCGTCAAACCCGGTGTTCCATGCACGGAGTAAACACATTGAGATTGACTATCATTTTGTGAGGGAACGTGTTGCACAGAAGCTACTACAAGTCAGGTTTATCTCTTCAAAAGATCAACTTGCGGACATCTTCACCTAGCCTCTACCTTCTCCCATGTTTGAGGTCTGTAGGCGCAATCTCAACCTCCTAGATACTTCAGGAGTGAGTTGAGATTGAGGGAGGGTGTTAGACTTCGTATTGTAGCCCTACTGTGTAAACCATACCTTATTGGTATTGGACTTGTATGTCATCATTATATATATGTTATAGGCCACCCCTTTGAGGGTTGAGCCAGTTCTTCCAAAACCTACGTTTTACAACTAGGTAGCTGGCCTCGTATGGATAATACAATATAATATAGTGTGGTGTCTGTTTTGTTGCTTCCTTTTTAATTAACTTTTGCATGCATGAGAATGAGATGGAGCCATGAGTGCGTGGCCGCTCCAAAGCCGTGGGGAATTGCTTTTTTAATTAACATATTAACTTAGAAGAGCAAAAAGGTCCAACTCCACTTCGTACCATATCATGCAACACGTCCATATGATTTGACTTTGTGGTGGCAGATTTTTCTTCTACTTTGATTCAGATTCAATTAGCTCACTATAGGAGTTTGTGAACACGGCTAGAGCTAATTAGTTGACCATCATTCGAGTAGCTTGAGCTGAGATGATCTGTAGTTTCTCTTCTTTGAAACCGTGACAAAAGATTTGGCCTTTCACTAACGAAGAAGATACCGTTACCAGCTATGACTTATCTGCTCGTCGTACTGCTTGCCAGTTTGCATTGGCTGTTATATATTCTTAGTCCAAACGAAAAAAGTTTGAATCATTCGGTGTACTTTGGCTAACCAAATACCACATGGCCACATGGGCAACACACAACAACAAAAACAGCAGCAGCAAGATCTGAAAGAAACAAACGAGCGGGCATGATTGAATTTACTGATTCACAAGTTTTTTTAGAAGAAAAGGGCTTCAGCCCAGGACTGATTCACAAGTCTAGTCTAATGAGCTGGTGACAAAGTTTTGGCATCAGTATGGCATCATGCATATGCATAGGATGCATGGGCTGGCCGGACCGGGCGTGGCCTAAGAGTCCGAGGCATCATCATCATACGCGCGCTAACGGCCGAACTCGTGCATGGCAAAGCCACACGCACAATAAAAAGGCCAACAAGGATTCTCCCTCCACCATGACCACCTTAGCCTGCAGCAGCTTTGCAAAGTGATTGATCTCCAAGACCAGCACCACCACCACCACTGCGTTAATCATCACGCTAACTGCCTAACTCGTGCATGGCAAAGCCACATGCATAACCAAAAGGCCAAGGCCAAGGATTCTCCATTCACTCAGCAAGCGGCTTTGCAGCGTAATCTCCCCTTGAGGGTCAGCGGCATAATCATGGCGGCGGCCATGGACGTAGCCATCGCCGGTACGTTGCCGTCGGGGATCGGGCATCTAATCTGCTGCATTAAGCAGCACCTAACACCCCATCACGCTCGTAAAAAGACTAGGGAGCAGTACTAGGATACCTAGCTAGCCACAGTGAGTGGGCGAGGCTTCCTCGCTTAGCTCGCTGATCATCTACTCACCCTGTCAAAAAATTAGCAAAGTTTCAGAGAGAGAAATTGTAGGTTTCAGTAGAAGAATTTGCCTAGTCCCTCGGCCTTAATAGGAAGGATACGAAGGTGCCAAGTTGAATTTTCTGAAGCGTCAATTCTCTAGCCGTGCTTGGCCATTTCGAAGCTACATTCCAGACCCAACGAACGGCCAGTATGTACAAGTATATTAGTCACGGCAACGGTCTCCATCTTGGCATCCATAGGTGGTCCGCCCAGGCAAACATGCGCCCGAAGCTCTCCTCCGGAGCTCTCAGTCCAAGCGCTATCTCGAATGTCCTGCTTAATCAGGGAGCTTCCTGCATACTGCCAAACAGAAATACAGGTGAGAATAGACCTCACATGCATGGTGTAGAGGACCAACCTCCTTTACGTGTCCAAACTCAACAGTGAAACAGAGCTCAACTTTACAGGCACACACACTACCTTTATGACATGTATATTTGTATTTTTGGAAACTTCTTGGTTTCTCGAACCAAGATAATTAAGAGCACGTATAAACTCTCCAGGGACAAAGAAAAAAAAAACGTTTTGAACTCTACAAGAACCTGGCTTCCAAAGGAAGCGGAATAATACAACACATGAGGAAGATTGGCAAAGCAGGTCATCATATACTCACTTACTCAATCTGATCAATACTGGTTGATCCTCTCATGTTCGATCGAGCTGGCCACGTCACGTCATGGTCGCTTTACTCAGCACACCTGGGGGATTCAAGAATCAGATTCTCGAACACCGTAGCCCACTCTTAATCCCTCTCCATCATTCAATCACATGCAAAGAAAAGTTGCAAAGGCGGGAATATGTGCATCGTTGTTTTTCCTTGCCGTCAATCAGACAGCTTGCACTTGCATGGAGCCTCCTCCTTTGCCTTGGCTTGTGTAGTTGGCATCAGTTTGAGAGGAGCAAGCAAAGTGATAGCAGGTTCCATCACAACTCACAAACCTGCCCAAGTTGCCGCTCGGGGGCTCGGGGCTCATCGGACCGAGTCTAACCCGCAGTCCAGATGCAGCTGAAGAGCAATGGGTAACATGCCAACAAGTGCAGATCAAGCCAGCACCATATGAGAATCCGATTGTGACTGGTCACCAAAGTCATGCATGGAGAAGATGCATGCGATCTTACTCGAGCTAAGCAGTAGCATGTATGCTGGCATAACAGAACAGGTAAGGTTAACCAATTGTCCAAGTATGACCAAGCCGGCAACCGGTAGTGACAATAGAGTGCCCGCACCAGGAGGAGTAACAAACCTGGTTTATTTCAGCAACATGGAGGAATCTTTCACGATAAGGAAAGCATGCAGTTTTCAACACCAAATCAAATCAACCCTAGCGAGGAAGTGCCTTCCCTAAAGATCTGATGTTAACACAACCAAAAAGAGATCATTTACTAGGAAAGCTAAGACCAGGCTTTACCATGCATATAGCTCCATCCACTTAGTGAAAAGTTTGCTCCACCTTGTTAATGCTCAAAACTTAGTGCTTCCATGTCAACACGGCATAACAAACTTTTATTATAATCAAGTTTCAGTAAGGTTTACCCTAACAAGCATGATAGAGATGTAACATCTCGTCACAGGGGAAATCCATATAAATTCCAGTTTCATACTAGTTGCCTGCCAAGTTTCACAACACACATATCACAGATTACTTGTGAACTGAGTTTCGGCACAAGAATTTTGCATTTCAAAATAATTGTCTGGGATCAAATCAACACCTTTTCAGACAATAACTCCTTCTCTTGCAAAATTTGAGGTGTTAACCTATGAATTCAAAAACTAGTTAAATAGACTCAATCCATCTAGTTCATTAGTTTATTTATGTCTTCTGTTCTAAATCGAAAGCAATGTTGCTACTGCCTCCTTTCTGATTTAAAAAGCTTACACATATCTGTGGATCGACAATTTGACCAATATAATACAAATGATATGTCACAAAAGCTGTACAATTACTGAATTACACAGTACAGATCGACAATTTGACCAATATAATAACGCGACAAGATATATTGTTGGTCTAGGAATACATGTAGGCCTTTTAAACCGAAAACAAGGAAGCACCTTTTAGACACCCACTAAGCATATATCACTAGCATTCAAAACTGTATTAGGTCATACAGATACATGCATCTATTAGTCACAAGTGTTTGACTGTATTGTACTACATTTCGTTGCCATGAATAATGGACCTAGAATTCACTAGTGAAATCTACGGCCCCTCGGATCTCTTCTTTATTATATTTGCCTTTGCGATCCATTTTCTATTTGCTTTTATTTTCAGATCTATTAAACCAAAAATATCTTGCTGCACTTTATTTTATTTGAGATCTATTTATCCAATCTATTACAACTTTACCCCGTCCTTTTGCCAATTTCCAGTTACCCGAAAGGGATTGACAGCCCCTTTAACACGTCGGGTTGGGAGTATTTGTTATTTGTGTGCAGGTCTTGTTTACGTAGTGTTGCTTGGTTCTCCTACTGGTTCTATAACCTTGGTCTCATCACTGAGGGAAATACCTATTGTTGATGTGTTGCATCATCCCTTCCTCTTTGGGGAAATACCGATGTAGTTCTAGCAGACATCAGGGGGGCGCGCCCAGGGGGTAAGGCGCGCTCCCCACCCTTGTGGACAGGTGGTGGGTCCCCTCCGGTCGATTCTTTCGCCAATATTTTTTATTTATTCCACAAATAATCTCCGTGAAGTTTCAGGTCATTCCGAGAACTTTTATTTCTGCACAAAAGTAACACCAAGACAATTCTGCTAAAAACAGCGTCAATCCGGGTTAGTTCCATTCAAATCATGCAAATTAGAGTCCAAAACAAGAGCAAAAGAGTTTGGAAAAGTAGATACAATGGAGACGTATCAGTGATGTTGGGGAACGTAGTATTTCAAAAAAATTCCTACGATCACGCAAGATCTATCTAGGAGAAGCATAGCAACGAGCGAGCAGAGTGTGTCCACGTACCCTCGTAGACCGAAAGCGAAAGCGTTTAGTAACGCGGTTGATGTAGTCGAACGTCTTCGCGACCCAACCGATCCAAGCACCGAACGTACGGCACCTCCGCGTTCAGCACACGTTCAGCTTGATGACGTCCCTCGAGCTCTTGATCCAGTTGAGGCCGAGGGAGAGTTCCGTCAGCACGACGGCGTGGTAAAGGTGATGATGAAGTTACCGGCGCAGGGCTTCGCCTAAGCACTACGACGATATGACCGAGGTGTGTAACTATGGAGGGGGGCACCGCACACGGCTAAGAGAAACTTGTTTGTGTCTTTGGGGTGCCCCCCTCCCACGTATATAAAGGGGGGGGGGAGAGGTGGCCGGCCCAGGGGGGCGCGCCATGGGGGGAGTCCTACTTGGACTCCCGGTCCAAGTAGGATTCGTGCCCCCCCTTCTTATTCCCACTAGGAGAAGGAGGGAAGGAGGAGGAGGAGAGAAGGAAGGAGGGGCGCGCCACCTCCTGGCCGGCCCTCTCTCTTCTCCACTAAGGCCCATGGTGGCCGATTAACCTCGGGGGAGGGGGTTCCAGTAACACCCGGTACTCCGAAACTTATCCGAAACGACCCAAACCATTCCGGTGTCCGAATGTAACCTTCCAATATATAAATCTTTATGTCTCAACCATTTCGATACTCCTCGTCATGTCCGTGATCTCATCCGGGACTCCGAACAAACATTGGTCATCAAATCACATAACTCATAATACAAATCGTCATCGAACGTTAAGCGTGCGGACCCTACGGGTTCGAGAACTATGTAGACATGACCGAGACACATCTCCGGTCAATAACCAATAGCGGAACCTGGATGCTCATATTGGCTCCTACATATTCTACAAAGATCTTTATCGGTCAAACCGCATAACAACATACGTCGTTCCCTTTGTCATCGGTATGTTACTTGCCCGGGATTCGATCGTCGGTATCATCATACCTAGTTCAATCTCGTTACCGGCAAGTCTCTTTACTCGTTCCGTAATGCATCATCCCGCAACTAACTCATTAGTCGCATTGCTTGCAAGGCTTATAGTGATGAGCATTACCGAGAGGGCCCAGAGATCCCTCTCTAATACACGGAGTGACAAATCCTAATCTCGATCTATGCCAACTCAATAAACACCATCGGAGACACCTGTAGACAATACTGCAGGATGCTGCTAACGCGACACTACGATCAGAGACCCTTCGAGAAACTGTGTGCGATGCAATAATCGCAGACGGTGCTGTATGAAAACCGTCAGAAATGTATAAACCGTTTGCGATGATGGATGCATCAAACACGGTTCAGATTTTAGTTGCGTGTGCCATGAAGGGCATACGGTTTAGTTCAATTAACTGTTTGCGATGAGGAGGAACAGCAGAAACGGGCAGCCAGATGAAGGCGTGTGCGATACACAACATACGGTTCACTCGGATGAACTGTTTGTGATTAGGCAACACAAAAGAAACGGAAGCCAGATGAAGGTGTGTGCGATATACAGCATACGGTTTACTCGGATGAACTGTTTGTGATTAGGCAACACAAAAGAAGCGGTCAGCCAGATCAAGGTGTGTGCGATATACGCATGCGGTTCACTTGGCCCTTGTCGTCAGTGTGTGACCTCTGTGGCAACCGTTCGCTCCCCAGGCGCCTCTTCGTGTACCGTGGCAACCGTCCACCGCCTCTTCGCCTTTCCCGCTTGATCTGGAACTGCTGTCGCACGCTCTTCCTCCCTCCATTTGCCTTCACCCTTCCTTCTGCCATTGTTCGATCATCTTCTCCATGGAGGGAACACGACGGAAACGACCCCGTTATTCTTGCCCCGATCTGAAAGATGACGTGGTGGAGGAACTCATTGATCGGTGCGACGCCATCACCTCGGCTAGCATGGCAGGTTCGTTCAAGACCATTCTCGACTAAACTAATAACATCATTACAAGGAACCCAAGGGTCCAGGAGCAGTTTGATCTCCCCTATCTTCTTCGCCGTGACCCTACTGACTGGCATGGGGACGAGGGAAGCCTCGCCTTGTCCAAGTTGATGCCGCTTGATAATGATACGTATGATGTTAAGATGCCATCGCTTGAGGGCAAGGCTTAGGCAGGCACAAATGGAGATTGGGTTGTTTATATTGGGTACAACTGCGAGTGGGAACTTGTGAATGTGTACACTCGTCACCGGGTTCCACTTCCAAAAATCTCAGACGACTTCCCAGAGGTTGAGTACACTGGTATTCTACGTGAGTTCAAATACGATCATGGTGACTGTCGTCTACGGAAGATAGCAATTTGTCGAGTTCCCAACAGCTATTGGGATTACTCGAACTATGAAGTTGTTGCTATCTTCGACAAGCTTGTTGCCTTCCTTACTTCCACGCCTCGATGGATATTGCTCAAAAATTAATTTATGTACACGGATGAGTACTGTGATGCAATTCAATACGAGGGTCTTGTGTTTGCTGCCACCACTCGTGGCTCTGTTTTTGCATGGAATCATCATGCTTTTGGTACGTTTGTCTTCCACCATAATTATAATTGTTTCATCCACATGCATGCGGGTTAGCTAGTTTCCCTTTACTAATTAATTAACCTTCTTGTGTTTCCAAGGTCCTGTGAACATTCCACCACCTATAATTGAAATTTTTTATAACCAAGGGGGAGATGACGATGCTGATGATCACGAGCATGAGGACGAGCTGGACCCATATACTCAGTGGCGCCGGCAACTTAGTCCGATGGATCACCTCTTCTTGTCTGTATACAGGGCACTGCTGATGTTACTAAGGAAGCAGGTGTTGTCTCGCATGGTCGCACTCTCCGGACCTATTCCAACATCCGTTGCAGGGTATTCGGGATGGATACTAGTGTACTAGCGCCAGCACCTTCTCCCTGGTTCAGTATTGAAAGTCTTGGAGGAAACTCACTCTTCCTTGGACAAAACTATCCGATGATGGTGGAAGGCGATCCAGCTGCTGTTGACACAACGTTACTACCATTTATGAGAAGCAACTGTATCTATACCTCGGACATTGCTATGCTTCCCTACCGTCCCAATATGGGTCCTGACATAGGCCGCTTCAGCCTGATGATCAGTCCTGCGTTAGTCTCGAGATTGACAGTAGCTGGCCCTTCCCAGAGAATCACTTCTGGTTCAAAGCAAGCGTTTCCAACGCCGACGAGTGGTTGAGCTAAAGTTCATTTCATCGCTTTGTTATTTGTTGTGTGAGAAAAACTTTACTAGAATGTTTTGTTGGAAATGATCTATAATCCAACGTGTATCCTCATTGTCGTTGTGGGTTGATGACTTGTTGTATGTAATCAATGGTACATTTGCATATGCGTCCATCAACTCACGCCTGCTAGTGGTGTCCATATGAATAGTGCTAGTGATTTTAGTTGCAAAAATTAGATAATGCTAGTGATTTTTAGCTGCATATTTTGACAAATCGCAGTGTTACAAGGTTGACAAATGGCAATGTTACTAGATAAACAAATGTCAATCTTTCTAGTTTGACAAATGGCAACATAACCAAAATGATAGATATGAAAATCTTACCCAATTGTTTGTACGTGGTTGCACATGGGTCATGGAAAACAACCGTTTGCGTTGAAGGGATGCAGAAATCCTGCTCGGCACATTTTCCCTTGGCTTCCTGGGGAAGCTGTCGGTTTGCATCCGGGTGTTCTAACAAAAACGTTTGCGATGAGTGTTTTATATTTAAAAACCATTGACGTTTTTTCATAAGAAAATCGTTTGATAGGTCTGTACATTAAGAGAGAAAAATGCAAGTTCGTTCAAACCATATCTTTTATTCATTCACACTGCGAATTTATATTCATATGATCGAGAATTCGAGATACAGTATTAAACCTCAAAAAAACTATTTCCGGCGGCGGCGGAGGCGGCGTGCCGCGCCGTCGTTGTCGTTGTCGTCCTCCAGGACGCCGTTGTTGAAGTCTTCAAGGCAGCACAAAATGTTCTTCACTTGTAAATCAAACATCATGTCGTCGCGCTATCGACGGGCGGGGCGCGGGAGGACATCAACTGGCGCCGCTGAGAGGTAGCGGTCGACGGCAGCATCCCATGCTGCTGAGGGGGGGGCGCGTGCACGGGCACGAGCATGGGCACGGCGGGTGCAGCCAAATGCACGGGGTTGGCGCCACGGTGGGTGGAGGGGCGCACACGGGCACGGGCACGGGCGCTGGTGCTGGCATGTACACGAGCTCGCGGGGGTCTGCGGAGACCTCGCTGACGCCCGCGGCTTCCAACTCTGCGATAGTGCTCGGCGACCAGCCCGTCAATGCTACGGGGATGGTCGCTGGCGCGGGGATGGGAGCTGGGACGGGAGCGGGGGCAGCAAACGCCCCGGCCTGCTCGTTCTGGGCCATGTCCATGAGGCCCCATTCTTCCTTATTTTTTATCTCCTCCGGCTCAGAGTCAACTTCACCAAACTTGAAGACTAGTGGCAGATGATCGTTCTATGCCATGGCGTTGGTGGAGGTCTGCGGGAGGGAGGGGAATGGGAGGCGAACAGTAAGGCCGCCCGTATTAAACAGCTACTCGGGCGCCATTAATGGAGAGGAAGGCGGGCGGTCATGGAAGTCAAAGGGCTCGCTTCCCAGTGAGCCTGCGCAGCTTACAGCTCGCACGCTTCCCGGTGAGCCTGCGCATTGGAGGACAGCTTCCACGCCTCCTGGTCAGCCTGCGCACCGGACTGCGCTCGCACGCCTCCCGTTCAGTCAAGGTCAAGCAGCTGTCCGCACGGCACCTCCTACGGCCATTAAAACCAAGACACGTGGCGTCACGTGAATGGTTAAAAGAACGCACACGGTTCGAATTCTAGAAACGTTTGAGATATTAAAGTGGCAGCTATTTTTATATGCACTGGAGCATGTGCATGTAGTTCAAATTTGAATTATGCACATAAAATGCCTAGAAAACTCAGTTAATGCATAAAAATTGTCCAAACGAACCCCGAAAAATCCCAAAAATTGACACAACACTCCTGTTGTTCTATGTTGACACGAGAAATTTTTTGAAAGCAATAAGAGGCAATGGATATCGTTTTGTCCCCAAAGGTGGGACGTACGTTCCCTACCGAAACCATCAGGCTTGTTGTGAGAAGCTCTGGTTTGTGAGAAGCATATACCCAAACCTGCCCCAAATGGGACAGTTTTTTTACCACGGCATATTTATGCCGCTCCATAATAGCATGCCAAGTTTCATGAATTTCAGACGAGTTTTGGATTTACTAGAATTTAAAAACCAGGCATCTCAATGTTTTGCTGGCAATCAACGGTGCCCTGGTGTTTGAAATTCATTCCCATTTCTTGCATGGGACCTAAGCATGCACCCAAGGACAGAGATTTGATTTTTCAACCAATTTATATGCACTAGAGCATGTGCATGTAGTTCAAATTTGAATTATGCACATAAATGCATTGAAAACTCAGTTAATGCATAAAAATGTCCAAAGGAACCCCGAAAAATCTCAAAAATTGACACAACACTCCTGTTGTTCTATGTTGACACGAGAAAAAATTTGAAAGCAATAAGAGGTAATGGATATCGTTTCGTCCCCAAAGGTGGGACGTTCCCTATCGAAACCATCATGCTTGTTGTGAGAAGCTCTGGTTTGTGAGAAGCTTATACCCGAACCTGCCCCAAATGGGATAAATTTTTTACCACGGCATGTTGATGCCGCTCCATGATAGCATGCCAAGTTTCATGAATTCCAGATGACTGTTGGATTTACTAGAATTTAAAAACCAGGCATCTCAACGTTTTGCCGGCAATCAACAGTGCCCTGGTGATTGAATTTCATTCCAATCTCTTGCATGGGACCTAGAAATTCACCCCTAGGACACACATGTGATTTTTCAACCAACTTTGGTGCATTGGAGCATGTGCTTGTAGTTCAAATTTGAAATATGCACATAAAATGCTTGCAAAACCCAGTTAAAGTATAAAAAAGGAAAACCGAACCTCGAAAAATTCCAAGATTAAACACAACACTCCTGTGGTTCTATGTTGACAGTAGAAATTTTTTGAAAGCAATAAGAGGCAACGGATATCGTCCCGTCCCCAAAGGTGGTACGTTCCCTATCGAAATCATCATGCTTGTTGTCAGAAGCTCTGGTTTGTGAGAAGCTTATACCCAAACCTGTCCCAAATGGAACAAAATTTTCATCATGGCATGTTGATGCCGCTCCATGATAGCATGCCTAGTTTCATGAATTTCAGACGAGTTTTGGATTTACGAGAATTTAAAAACCAGGTATCTCAATGTTTTGCCGGCAATCAACAGTGCCCTGGTGTTTGAAATTCATTCCCGTCTCTTGCATGGGACCTAAGCATGCACCCAAGGACACATATGTGATTTTTCAACCAATTTATATGCACTGGAGGTAGTGCATGTAGTTCAAATTTGAATTATGCACATAAAATGCCTAGAAAACTCAGTTAATGCATAAAAATGTCCAAACGAACCCTGAAAAATCCCAAAAATTGAAACAACACTCCTGTTATTCTATGTTGACACGAGAGTTTTTTTGAAAACAATAAGAGGCAATGGATACCGTTTTGTCCCCAAAGTGGGACGTACGTTCCCTACCGAAACCATCAGGCTTGTTGTGAGAAGCTCTGGTTTGTGAGAAGCATATACCCAAACCTGCCCCAAATGGGACTTTTTTTTACCACATCATGTTTATGCCGCTCCATGATAGCATGCCAAGTTTCATGAATTTCAGACGAGTTTTGGATTTACTAGAATTTAAAAACCAGGCATCTCAATGTTTTGCGGGCAATCAACGGTGCCCTGGTGCTTGAAATTCATCCCCATTTATTGCATGGGACCTAAGCATGCACCCAAGGACACATATTTGAGTTTTCAGCCAATTTATATGCACTGGAGCATGTGCATATAGTTCAAATTTTAATTATGCACATAAATGCATTAAAAACTCAGTTAATATATAAAAATGTCCAAACAAAGCCCAAAAAATCCTAAAAATTGACACAACACTCCTATTGTTCTATGTTGACACGAGAAAAAAATTGAAAGCAATAAGAGGCAATGGATATCGTTTCGTCCCCAAAGGTGGGACGTTCCCTATCAAAACCATCATGCTTGTTGTGAGAAGCTCTGGTTTGTGAGAAGCTTATACCTGAACCTACAGCAAATGGGGCAATCTTTTTACCACGGCATGTTGATGCCGCTCCATGATAGCATGCCAAGTTTCATGAATTTCAGGCGAGTTTTGGATTTACTAGAATTTAAAAACCAGGCATCTCAACGTTTTGCCGGCAATCAACAGTGCCCTTGTGTTTTAATTTCGTTCCAATCTCTTGCATGGGACCTAGAAATTCACCCAAGGATACGCGTGTGATTTTTCAACCAACTTTAGTGCATTGGAGCATGTGCTTGTAGTTCAAATTTGAATTATGCACATAAAATGCCTACAAAACCCAGTTAAAGTATAAAAAGGCCAACCGAACCCCGAAAAATTCCAAGATTAAACACAACTCCTGTGGTTCTATGTTGACACTAGAAATTTTTTGAAAGCAATAAGAGGCAACGGATATCGTCCTGTCCCCAAAGGTGGTACGTTCCCTAGAAATCATCATGCTTGTTGTCAGAAGCTCTGGTTTGTGAGAAGCTTACACCCAAACCTGTCCCAAATGGAACAAAATTTTCACCATGGCATGTTGATGCCGCTCCATGATAGCATGCCAAGTTTCATGAATTTCAGACGAGTTTTGGATTTACCAGAATTTAAAAACCAGGTATCTCAACGTTTTGCCGGCAATCAACAGTGCCCTGGTGTTTGAAATTCATTCCCGTCTCTTGCATGGGACCTAAGCATGCACCCAAGGACACATATGTGATTTTTCAACCAATTTATATGCACTGGAGCTAGTGCATGTAGTTCAAATTTGAATTATGCACATCAAATGCCTAGAAAACTCAGTTAATGCATAAAAACGTCGAAACGAACCCTGAAAAATCCCAAAAATTGACACAACACTCCTGTTATTCTATGTTGACACGAGAATTTTTTTGAAAACAATAAGAGGCAATGGATACCGTTTTGTCCCCAAAGGTGGGACGTACGTTCCCTACCGAAACCATCAGGCTTGTTGTGAGAAGCTCTGGTTTGTGAGAAGCATATACCCAAACCTGCCCCAAATGGGACATTTTTTTACCACATCATGTTTATGCCGCTCCATGATAGCATGCCAAGTTTCATGAATTTCAGACGAGTTTTGGATTTACTAGAATTTAAAAACCAGGCATCTCAATGTTTTGCGGGCAATCAACGGTGCCCTGGTGCTTGAAATTCATCCCCATTTATTGCATGGGACCTAAGCATGCACCCAAGGACACATATTTGAGTTTTCAGCCAATTTATATGCACTGGAGCATGTGCATATAGTTCAAATTTTAGTTATGCACATAAATGCATTGAAAACTCAGTTAATGCATAAAAATGTCCAAACAAAGCCCGAAAAATCCTAAAAATTGACACAACACTCCTGTTGTTCTATGTTGACACGAGAAAAAATTTGAAAGCAATAAGAGGCAATGGATATCGTTTCGTCCCCAAAGGTGGGACGTTCCCTATAGAAACCATCATGCTTGTTGTGAGAAGCTCTGGTTTGTGAGAAGCTTATACCCGAACCTACAGCAAATGGGGCAATTTTTTTACCACGGCATGTTGATGCCGCTCCATGATAGCATGCCAAGTTTCATGAATTTCAGACGAGTTTTGGATTTACTAGAATTTAAAAACCAGGCATCTCAACGTTTTGCCGGCAATCAACAGTGCCCTTGTGTTTTAATTTCATTCCAATCTCTTGCATGGGACCTAGAAATTCACCCAAGGATACGCGTGTGATTTTTCAACCAACTTTAGTGCATTGGAGCATGTGCTTGTAGTTCAAATTTGAATTATGCACATAAAATGCCTACAAAACCCAGTTCATGTATAAAAAAGGCCAAACGAACCCCGAAAATTTCCAAGATTAAACACAACACTCATGTTGTTCTATGTTGACACTAGAAATTTTTTGAAAGCAATAAGAGGCAACGGATATCGCCCCGTCCCCAAAGGTGGTACGTTGCCTATCAAAACCATCATGCTTGTTGTGAGAAGCTCTGGTTTGTGAGAAGCTTATACCCAAACCTGTCCAAATGGGACAAAATTTTCACCACGGCATGTTGATGCCCCTCCATGATAGCATGCCAAGTTTCATGAATTTCAGACGAGTTTTGGATTTACTAGAACTTAAAAACTAGGTATCTCAACGTTTTGCCGGCAATCAACAGTGCCCTGGTGTTTGAAATTCATTCCCATCTCTTGCATGGGACCTAGAAATTCACCCAAGGACACACATGTAATTTTTCAACCAACTTTGGTGCATTGGAGCATGTGCTTGTAGTTCAATTTGAATTATGCATATAAAATGCCTAGAAAACCCAGTTAATGTATAAAAAAGGCCAAACGAACCCCGAAAAATTCATTCCCATTTCTTGCATGGGACCTAAGCATGCAGTGAAGGACACGAATTTGATTTTGCAACCAATTTGTATGCACCGGAGCATGTGCATGTAGTTCAATTTTGAATTGTGCACGTGAAATGGCTAGAAAACCAGTTTATTGTATAAAATGTCCAAACGTACCCTGAATAATTCCAATTCTTTTACGACACACATATAGTTGCATGTTCACTACAGATAAAAGGTCTAGCAATTCAAACAGCATCCATTGACCCTGTGACCCCATTTTGTAATTCAAATCAAGTAGATCCCATAGAGTTTATTATCACCAACCGTGTGAGATGTAGTACAAAATATCTTGGAGCACCGTCGGTGTATAGTACGCCTATGGCTTACGCGAGAAGGTGCGTCGGCTACAGTCCACGGCCGGCGTGTCAAGTACACTAGCTCACTCCCGAAAAACTCCCGCCTCTGCAGCCCTCGCAATCTCGAAAATATCTATCGCATGGAAGTTATTAATGTTTGATAGCACACGATTAGTATGTGCGGACCATGTGCGATGTCTGTTACTCCCGCTCTGCTTCAGTCCCTTGATTCAAATTTTCAGTAGCCCCAGCATTTTACTCCCGCCTCTGCATCCCTCGCAATCTCAAAAATATCTACTCGCCCTTGATCCAAATTTTCAGTAGCCCCGCCTTGTTACTCCCTCCTAGTAAAATTTTCAGTTGCCGCAGTATTTCCTCAAACACAACCTTGCCCCCCCTCTACACACACCCCAAAACCTCCGCGCACACAGACACACACAACCCTCAAAACCATTGGTAGGTCGCTGCCATCGCTGGCGCCTCCATCCTCAACCTCTGCCCGTGTGCCAGGGAGCTCGAGGAGCCAATGGCCAAAAAGAGGTTTATCGCGGCCTTTTCACCCGATGCCGGCGAGGTGGCCGCCGAGGTGTCCCTGTCGTCGTCCGCGGGCCTGATCCGCCGTCGCCGGTCTCCCGATCCGCCCACCGCCGCGCCCCTACGTCGGTTTGAGGACTTCCCCGTCCTCCCTCGGACCCGGCATCCGACAAAGTCCTACCTCGGGGTCTGGCAGCGGCAGTGGGGGACGTGGTTCGCCGAGATGACAGGTCGAGAGACCCACACCCGCCGGTGGCTCGGTAGCTTCAACACGGCCGAGCTCGCGGCCATGGAGTACGACCGCTGGCAGGTCCGCTACCACGGCACGGCGGCTAGGCTCAATTGCCCCTTCGGCACACGTCCGGTCCACCTTGTTCCGCCGGAGACAGGGGTGGTGAGCTCAGCTATGGCGCGGGAGGACCGCGAGGTGTGGGAGCGCCTCGAGGCCGAGGCCGCCGATGAGGCCTACATGCAAGAGCTCCGCCGGCAGAACCCAGAGCTCGTGGAGGCGGAGCGGGCGATCTTTGTCGGCGCGGAGGGCGACGAGGTTATAGCGCTCTCCTCCGATGACGAGGTCGAAGGCGGCGAGGACGGCGGCGCGGAGGGCGGTGAGGTTATCGCGCTCTCCTCTGATGACGAGGTCGAAGGCGGCGGCAACGGCGGCGCGGAGGGCGTCGAGGTGGGCCCCGAGGACGAGGAGATCAATGTCGACGAGTGGAGGAGTGCCTTCCCCAACGACCCCGACGACGGTACTGGCCCGGACCCGGCTCGCGGCACACCGTACAAGACGAGGAAGGATTGGCTCGACCTCGACTTCGACCGAAAGTAGTTTAGCTTAGTTTAGATTTATGTTTTATGTTCGATTATGCAAAACTATCTATGTTTATGTTTGAATGCATGCTACTTTCGGTTGAACCTGCTTTGAACTTGATCAAATTGAAGTTTACAACCTTAAGTTTAGGGGGTCGACTAGAAAAGGCCAAAAATTGCTGGAGTATATATATATCCACTAAGGGTTTTAGTCCTTTAACTTTTTAAGGATCGCCTAGAGATGTCCTTATGACTTGTTTATTTCAGTTCTTCACAATGTGATGCTCTATATGTGCAACTATTTGCCGTGCAGTTCAATTTCATCAATAACAGTTTCAACAATACCACTATGAATTACGATATTTGGTTGTTGTTAAGGATACTGCAGTTAACATGCCTTTTCGTTTTTCAATTTTTGTTTAGCAACATGCATTGTACTGAATGACTAAATATGCAATCCCAGGCTACATAGCAATAAGGAAGAGTGTTACCTTAATGTTCTGATGATGTCTAGATATACATGTAATAAAATCTTATATAATGGGATGGATGGAGTGTTGTACTACATCATTTTTCAATTGTTGTTTAGCTTCTAATATTAACTTGGTGCTTCTAATATCATTGCCAAAGATCCACACTTCGGCCCTTTCTGCCTATGGGGCAATGAGATATTCATGAACCAGCATCAAGTGAGGAAGTTGATAAAGATTGTTATTAAAATGGGTCAAAAGATGTCAATCGAACTATTTGTTTACACTTTATGCAAGACAACAGTGAACTGCAGGATGGTAAGTAAGAACCCTGTAGCATTCTTTTTACTGCCCGTAATGAGTTGTGTTAGATGAAAATATCTGAATCTTTTTTCTTTTGCAGTGGATCCTGAAGCAGTTTACCCAAGATTACCTCTCAAACTACATGATTGGCGGCCGGCCATCACAAGGGGTTGGACTAGAGTCCTGCATGCCTTCTGCATCCAGGAGAGCACAATAGGGCCATTCCGCTTCACCTTGTTCAACAACTGGAATGTCTCTTTCTTTACCATATGTAATAGTACAAGTATAGAACCCTGGTACATCATTCTTTATTTGGTGCTGATGTAATTCTTAAACATATGTACATGTGAATCGAATAATGCATTGGTTGTTTGAACCTGATGGATATGAATAAAGCTATAGCCTACTTTCAAGTTTAAATTAGGTACAATTTTAAATCACAACAATTAAATTAGGGCGAAATTACGTTGTGCAGGTCATTACGGCACACACGGTTGGTAAAACACAAACGTTTGTGATATACACCATAATTCGAGACGGTTCACAGAGAGGAAACGTGTGCAAGCATGTACACAGTTGCCGTTCGCAAAGCGTGTGTGATGTCACACACTATCACATACGGTGCAGGGAAATTAAATGTGTGTGATTGTCTACCTTCGTACACGGTTTATAATCATGAACTGTTTGTGATGTGCCAGGCATCGTAAATCTCCCGTGCCTGGAATCTGCCTAGAATCTTCCTGGAAAGCTCCCGTGCCTAGAATCTGCCTGGTTTTAGGTAAAACCACAAAACTCCGACTGCGACGGCAATGTGAGCACAAACGAGTAGCAATGATGAAGCGTTTGGGATATTTGAGATATCGGAAACGGATATATAGGGACAACTGTATGCATCAAGGCTCCCTATCCCCGACGGTTTCTGGGTCGTGTGGGAAGGACCCCCCTATCGCCCACACTCAGTTGGCGATGGTTCCAAATGCTGTCGCGGAAAGGGGTTAAAAACCGTTTGTTTAGGACCAACGCACACCAGTGAGAGCATCTTTATAATCACCCAGTTACGTTGTGACGTTTGATAGCACACAAGGTGTTCCTCCTGTATTCGGGAGTTGCATAATCTCATAGTCAGAGGAACATGTATAAGTCATGATGAAAGCAATAGCAATAAAACTAAATGATCATTTATGCTAAGCTAACGGATGGGTCTTGTCCATCACATCATTCTCTAATGATGTGATCCCGTTCATCAAACGACAACACATGTCTATGGTTAGGAAACTTAACCATGTTTGATTAACGAGCTAGTCAAGTCGAGGCATTGTCTATGTATTCACACAAGTACTAAGTTTCCGGTTAATACAATTCTAGCATGAATAACAAACATTTATCATGATATAAGGAAATATAATTAACAACTTTATTATTGCTTCTAGTGCATATTTCCTTCAGTCTCCCACTTGAAGTAGAGTCAATAATCTAGATTACACAGTAATGATTCTAACACCCATGGAGTCTTGGTGCTGATCATGTTTTGCTCGTGGAAGAGGCTTAGTCAACGGGTCTGCAACATTCAGATCCGTGTGTATTTTTCAAACTTCTATGTCTCCGTCCTTGACTAGATCGCGGACGGAATTGAAGCGTGATGTGCTTGGTTCTCTTGTGAAATCTGGATTCCTTCGCCAAGGCTATTGCTCCAGTATTGTCACAAAATATTTTCATTTGACCCGATGCACTAGGTATTACACCTAGATCGGATATGAATGTTGGAAATATGCCCTAGAGGCAATAATAAATGGTTATTATTATATTTCTTTGTTCATGATAATTGTCTATTGTTCATGCTATAATTGTGTTATCCGGAAATCGTAATACATGTGTGAATACATAGACTACAACGTGTCCCTAGTAAGCCTCTAGTTGACTAGCTCGTTGATCAACAGATAGTCACGGTTTCCTGACTATGGACATTGGATGTCATTGATAACGGGATCACATCATTAGGAGAATGATGTGATGGACAAGACCCAATCCTAAGCATAGCATAAAAGATCGTGTAGTTTCGTTTGCTAGAGCTTTTCCAATGTCAAGTATCTATTCCTTAGACCATGAGATCGTGCAACTCCCGGATACCGTAGGAGTGCTTTGGGTGTGCCAAACGTCACAACGTAACTGGGTGACTATAAAGGTACACTACGGGTATCTCCGAAAGTGTCTGTTGGGTTGGCACGGATCGAGACTGGGATTTGTCACTCCGTATGACGGAGAGGTATCTCTGGGCCCACTCGGTAATGCATCATCATAATGAGCTCAATGTGACTAAGGAGTTAGTCACGGGATCATGCATTACGGTACGAGTAAAGAGACTTTCCGGTAACGAGATTGAACAAGGTATTGGGATACCGACGATCGAATATCGGGCAAGTAACATACCGATTGACAAAGGGAATTGCATACGGGATTGATTGAATCCTCGACATCGTGGTTCATCCAATGAGATCATCGTGGAACATGTGGGAGCCAACATGGGTATCCAGATCCCGCTGTTGGTTATTGACCGGAGAGGCGTCTCGGTCATGTCTGCATGTCTCCCGAACCCGTAGGGTCTACACACTTAAGGTTCGGTGACGCTAGGGTTGTAGAGATATGAGTATGTGGAAACCCGAAAGTTGTTCGCAGTCCCGGATGAGATCCCGGACGTCACGAGGAGTTCCGGAATGGTCCGGAGGTGAAGAATTATATATAGGAAATCAAGTTTCGGCCACCGGGAAAGTTTCGGGGGTCACCGGTATTGTACCGGGACCACCGGAAGGGTCCCGGGGGTCCACCGGGTGGGGCCACCTATCCCGGAGGGCCCCATGGGCTGAAGTGGGAAGGGAACCAGCCCTTAGTGGGCTGGGGCGCCCCCCATGGGCCTTCCCCCTGCGCCTAGGGTTGGAAACCCTAGTGTGGGGGGGCGCCCCACTTGCCTTGGGGGGCAAGTCTCCCCCCTGGCCGCCGCCCCCCATGTAGATGGGTTCCTGGCTGGCGCCCCCCTCCCAGGGGGCCTATATAAAGGGGGGGAGGGAGGGCAGCAGTATTACAGCCTTGGGCGCCTCCCTCCTCCCCTGCTACACCTCTCCCTCTCGCAGAAGCTCGGCAAAGCCCTGCCGAGATCCCGCTACATCCACCACCACGCCGTCGTGCTGCTGGATCTCCATCAACCTCTCCTTCCCCCTTGCTGGATCAAGAAGGAGGAGACATCGCTGCACCGTACGTGTGTTGAACGCGGAGGTGCCGTCCGTTCGGCACTCGGTCATCAGTGATTTGGATCACGGCGAGTACGACTCCATCAACCACGTTCATTGGAACGCTTCCGTTCGCGATCTACAAGGGTATGTAGACGCACTCCTTTCCCCTCGTTGCTAGTATACTCCATAGATGGATCTTGGTGAGCGTAGGAAAATTTTAAAATTCTGCTACGATCCCCAACAGTGGCATCATGAGCCAGGCCTATGCGTAGTTACTATGTACGAGTAGAACACAAAGTGGTTGTGGGCGTTGATGTTGCCAATTCTTCTTGGCGCTACTAGTCTTATCTTGTTTCGGTGGTATTGTGGGATGAAGCGGCCCGGACCGACCTTACACGTACGCTTACGTGAGACAGGTTCCACCGACTGACATGCACGAGTTGCATAAGGTGGCTAGCGGGTGTCTGTCTCTCCTACTTTAGTCGGAACGGATTCGATGAAAAGGGTCATTATGAAGGGTAAATAGAAATTGGCAAATCACGTTGTGGTTTTATGTAGGTAAGAAACGTTCTTGCTAGAAACCTATACAAGCCACGTAAAAAAAACTTGCAACAACAATTAGAGGACGTCTAACTTGTTTTTGCAGCATGTGGTATGTGATGTGATATGGCCAGAAGATGTGATGAATGATATATGTGATGTATGAGATTGATCATATTCTTGTAATAGGAATCACGACTTGCATGTCGATGAGTAAGACAACCGGCAGGAGCCATAGGAGTTGTCTTTATTATTTTGTATGACCTGCGTGTCATTGAATAACGCCATGTAAATTACTTTACTTTGTTGCTAAACGCGTTAGCCATAGAAGTAGAAGTAATCGTTGGCGTGACAACTTCATGAAGACACAATGATGGAGATCATGATGATGGAGATCATGGGGTTATGCCGGTGACGAAGATGATCATGGTGCCCCGAAGATGGAGATCAAAGGAGCAAATGATATTGGCCATATCATGTCACTATTTGATTGCATGTGATGTTTATCATGTTTTGCATCTTATTTGCTTAGAACGACGGTAGTAAGTAAGATGATCCCTTATAATAATTTCAAGAAAGTGTTCCCCCTAACTGTGCACCGTTGCGAAGGTTCGTTGTTTCGAAGCACCACGTGATGATCGGGTGTGATAGATTCTAACGTTCGCATACAACGGGTGTTGACGAGCCTAGCATGTACAGACATGGCCTCGGAACACACGCAATACACTTAGGTTGACTTGACGAGCCTAGCATGTACAGACATGGCCTCGGAACACGGAGGACCGAAAGGTTGAGCATGAGTCGTATAGAAGATACGATCAACATGGAGATGTTCACCGATCTTGACTAGTCCGTCTCACGTGATGATCGGACACGGCCTAGTTAACTCGGATCATGTTTCACTTAGATGACTAGAGGGATGTCTATCTGAGTGGGAGTTCATTGAGTAATTTGATTAGATGAACTTAATTATCATGAACTTAGTCTAAAATCTTTACACTATGTCTTGTAGATCAAATGGCCCACGTTGTCCTCAACTTCAACGCGTTCCTAGAGGAAACCAAGCTGAAAGATGATGGCAGTAACTATACGGACTGGGTCCGGAACCTGAGGATCATCCTCATAGCTGCCAAGAAAGATTATGTCTTAGAAGCGCCGCTAGGTGAAGCACCAATCCCAGAGAACCAAGACGTTTTGAACGCTTGGCAGCAGCGTGCTGATGATTACTCCCTCGTTCAGTGCGGCATGCTTTACAGCTTAGAACCGGGTCTCCAAAAGCGTTTTGAGAAACATGGAGCATATGAGATGTTCGAGGAGCTGAAAATGGTTTTCCAAGCTCATGCCCGGGTCGAGAGATATGAAGTCTCCGACAAGTTCTTCAGCTGTAAAATGGAGGAAAATAGTTCTGTTAGTGAGCACATACTCAGAATGTCTGGGTTACACAACCGCTTGTCTCAGCTGGGAGTTAATCTCCCGGATGACGTGGTCATTGACAGAATCCTTCAGTTGCTTCCACCAAGCTACAAGAGCTTTGTGATGAACTTCAATATGCAGGGGATGGAAAAGACCATTCCTGAGGTATATTCAATGCTAAAATCAGCGGAGGTGGAAATCAGAAAAGAACATCAAGTGTTGATGGTAAATAAAACCACTAAGTTCAAGAAGGGCAAGGGTAAGAAGAACTTCAAGAAGGACGGCAAGGGAGTTGCTGCGCCCGATAAGCCAGTTGCCGGGAAGAAGTCAAGGAATGGACCCAAGCCTGAGACTGAGTGCTTTTATTGCAAGGGAAGTGGTCACTGGAAGCGGAACTGCCCCAAATACTTAGCGGACAAGAAGGCCGGCAACACCGAAGGTATATGTGATATACATGTAATTGATGTGTACCTTACCAGTACTCGTAGTAGCTCCTGGGTATTTGATACCGGTGCGGTTGCTCATATTTGTAACTCAAAACAGGAACTGCGAAATAAACGGAGACTGGCAAAGGACGTGGTGACGATGCGCGTCGGGAATGGTTCCAAGGTCGATGTGATCGCCGTCGGCACGCTACCTCTGTATCTACCTACGGGATTAGTTTTAAACCTCAATAATTGTTATTTAGTGCCAGCTCTGAGCATGAACATTGTATCTGGATCTCGTTTAATTCGAGATGGCTACTCATTTAAATCCGAGAATAATGGTTGTTCTATTTATTTGAGAGATATGTTTTATGGTCATGCCCCGCTGGTCAATGGTTTATTCTTGATGAATCTCGAACGTGATGTTACACATATTCATAGTGTGAATACCAAAGGATGTAAAGTTGATAACGATAGTCCCACCTACTTGTGGCACTGCCGCCTTGGTCACATTGGTGTCAAACGCATGAAGAAGCTCCATGCAGATGGACTTTTGGAGTCTCTTGATTACGAATCATTTGACACGTGCGAACCATGCCTCATGGGTAAGATGACCAAGACTCCGTTCTCCGGAACAATGGAGCGAGCAACCAACTTATTGGAAATCATACATACCGATGTGTGCGGTCCAATGAGTGTTGAGGCTCACGGAGGATATCGTTATGTTCTTACTCTCACTGATGATTTAAGTAGATATGGGTATGTCTACCTAATGAAACACAAGTCTGAAACCTTCGAAAAGTTCAAGGAATTACAGAGTGAGGTTGAGAATCAACGTGACAGAAAAATAAAATTCTTACGATCAGATCGTGGTGGAGAATATTTAAGTCACGAATTTGGTGCGCACTTAAGGAAATGTGGAATCGTTTCACAACTCACGCCGCCTGGAACACCTCAGCGAAACGGTGTGTCCGAACGTCGTAATCGCACTCTATTGGATATGTGCGATCTATGATGTCTCTTACCGATTTACCGCTCTCATTTCGGGGCTATGCTTTAGAGACTGCCGCATTCACTTTAAATAGGGCTCCGTCGAAATCTGTTGAGACGACACCGTATGAATTATGGTTTGGGAAGAAACCTAAGCTGTCGTTTCTAAAAGTTTGGGGATGCGATGCTTATGTCAAGAAACTTCAACCTGAAAAGCTCGAACCCAAGTCGGAGAAATGCGTCTTCATAGGATACCCTAAGGAAACTATTGGGTATACCTTCTGCCTCAGATCCGAAGGCAAGATCTTCGTTGCCAAGAACGGGTCCTTTCTGGAGAAGGAGTTTCTCTCGAAAGAATTGAGTGGGAGGAAAGTGGAACTTGATGAGGTGATAGTCACCCCTTCCGAACCGGAAAGTAGCACAGCGCGGGAAAATGTTCCTGTGGTGCCTACACCGACTATGGAGGAAGTTAATGATGATGATCATGAAGCTTCGGATCAAGTTACTACTGAACTTCGTAGGTCCACAAGGACACGTTCCGCACCAGAGTGGTACGGCAACCCTGTCCTGGAAATCATGTTGTTAGACAACGGTGAACCTTCGAACTATGAAGAAGCGATGGTGGGCCCGGATTCCGACAAATGGCTAGAAGCCATGAAATCCGAGATAGGATCCATGTATGAAAACGAAGTATGGACTTTGACTGACTTGCCCGATGATCGGCGAGCCATAGAAAACAAATGGATCTTTAAGAAGAAGATAGACGCGGATGGTAATGTGACCATCTATAAGGCTCGACTTGTCGCTAAGGGTTATTGACAAGTTCAAGGGGTTGACTACGATGAGACTTTCTCACCCGTAGCGAAGCTGAAGTCCGTCCGAATCATGTTAGCAATTGCCGCATACTATGATTATGAGATATGGTAGATGGATGTCAAAACGGCATTCCTTAACGGCTTCCTTAAGGAAGAGTTGTATATGATGCAGCCGGAAGGTTTTGTCGATTCTAAGAATGCTAACAAAGTATGCAAGCTCCAGCGCTCAATCTATGGGCTGGTGCAAGCATCTCGGAGTTGGAACATTCGCTTTGATGAGATGATCAAAGCGTTTGGGTTTACACAGACTTATGGAGAAGCCTGTGTTTACAAGAAAGTGAGTGGGAGCTCTGTAGCATTTCTCTTATTATATGTGGATGACATATTATTGATGGGAAATGATATAGAATTCTTGGAAAGTATAAAGGCCTATTTGAATAAGTGTTTTTCAATGAAGGACCTTGGAGAAGCTGCTTATATATTAGGCATCAAGATCTATAGAGATAGATCGAGACGCCTCATTGGTCTTTCACAGAGTACATACCTTGACAAGATATTGAAGAAGTTCAATATGGATCAGTCCAAGAAGGGGTTCTTGCCTGTATTGCAAGGTGTGCAGTTGAGCACGGCTCAATGCCCGACCACGGCAGAAGATAGAGAAAAGATGAGTGTCATCCCCTATGCCTCGGCCATAGGGTCTATTATGTATGCCATGCTGTGTACCAGACCTGATGTAAACCTTGCCGTAAGTTTGGTAGGAAGGTACCAAAGTAATCCCGGCATGGAACACTGGACAGCGGTCAAGAATATCCTGAAGTACCTGAAGAGGACTAAGGATATGTTTATCGTTTATGGAGGTGACGAAGAGCTCGTCGTAAAGGGTTACGTCGACGCTAGCTTCGACACAGATCTGGATGACTCGAAGTCACAAACCGATACGTGTATATTTTGAATGGAGGAGCAGTAAGCTGGTGCAGTTGCAAGCAAAGCGTCGTGGCGGGATCTACATGTGAAGCGGAGTACATGGCAGCCTCGGAGGCAGCACAGGAAGCAGTCTGGATGAAGGAGTTCATTACCGACCTAGGGGTGATTCCCAATGCGTCGGGCCCGATGACTCTCTTCTGTGACAACACTGGAGCTATTGCCCTTGCGAAGGAGCCCAGGTTTCACAGGAAGACCAGGCATATCAAGCGTCGCTTCAACTCCATTCGTGAAAGTGTTCAAAATGAAGACATAGATATTTGTAAAGTACATACGGACCTGAATGTAGCAGATCCGTTGACTAAACCTCTCCCTAGAGCAAAACATGATCAACACCAGGATGCAATGGGTGTTCGATTCATCACAATGTAACTAGATTATTGACTCTAGTGCAAGTGGGAGACTGTTGGAAATATGCCCTAGAGGCAATAATAAATGGTTATTATTATATTTCTTTGTTCATGATAATTGTCTATTGTTCATGCTATAATTGTGTTATCCGGAAATCGTAATACATGTGTGAATACATAGACCACAACGTGTCCCTAGTAAGCCTCTAGTTGACTAGCTCGTTGATCAACAGATAGTCACGGTTTCCTGACTATGGACATTGGATGTCATTGATAACGGGATCACATCATTAGGAGAATGATGTGATGGACAAGACCCAATCCTAAGCATAGCATAAAAGATCATGTAGTTTCGTTTGCTAGAGCTTTTCCAATGTCAAGTATCTATTCCTTAGACCATGAGATCGTGCAACTCCCAGATACCGTAGGAGTGCTTTGGGTGTGCCAAACATCACAACGTAACTGGATGACTATAAAGGTACACTACGGGTATCTCCGAAAGTGTCTGTTGGGTTGGCACGGATCGAGACTGGGATTTGTCACTCCGTATGACGGAGAGGTATCTCTGGGCCCACTCGGTAATGCATCATCATAATGAGCTCAATGTGACTAAGGAGTTAGTCACGGGATCATGCATTACGGTACGAGTAAAGAGACTTGCCGGTAACGAGATTGAACAAGGTATTGGGATACCGACGATCGAATCTCGGGCAAGTAACATACCGATTGACAAAGGGAATTGCATACGGGATTGATTGAATCCTCGACATCGTGGTTCATCCGATGAGATCATCGTGGAACATGTGGGAGCCAACATGGGTATCCAGATCCCGCTGTTGGTTATTGACCGGAGAGGCGTCTCGGTCATGTCTGCATGTCTCCCGAACCCATAGGGTCTACACACTTAAGGTTCGGTGACGCTAGGGTTGTAGAGATATGAGTATGCGGAAACCCGAAAGTTGTTCGGAGTGCCGGATGAGATCCCGGACGTCACGAGGAGTTCCGGAATGGTCCGGAGGTGAAGAATTATATATAGGAAGTCAAGTTTCGGCCACAGGGAAAGTTTCGGGGGTCACCGGTATTGTACCGGGACCACCGGAAGGGTCCCAGGGGTCCACCGGGTGGGGCCACCTATCCCGGAGGGCCCCATGGGCTGAAGTGGGAAGGGAACCAGCCCTTAGTGGGCTGGGGTGCCCCCCATGGGCCTTCCCCCTGCGCCTAGGGTTGGAAACCCTAGGGTGGGGGGGCGCCCCACTTGCCTTGGGGGGCAAGTCTCCCCCCTGGCCGCCGCCCCCCATGTAGATGGGTTCCTGGCCGGCGCCCCCCTCCCAGGGGGCCTATATAAAGGGGGGGAGGGAGGGCAGCAGTATTACAGCCTTGGGCGCCTCCCTCCTCCCCTGCTACACCTCTCCCTCTCGCAGAAGCTCGGCGAAGCCCTGCCGAGATCCCGCTACATCCACCACCACGCCGTTGTGCTGCTGGATCTCCATCAACCTCTCCTTCCCCCTTGCTGGATCAAGAAGGAGGAGATTTCGCTGCACCGTACGTGTGTTGAACGCGGAGGTGCCGTCCGTTCGGCACTCGGTCATCGGTGATTTGGATCACGGCGAGTACGACTCCATCAACCACGTTCATTGGAACGCTTCCGCTCGCGATCTACAAGGGTATGTAGATGCACTCCTTTCCCCTCGTTGCTAGTATACTCCATAGATGGATCTTGGTGAGCATAGGAAAATTTTAAAATTCTGCTACGATCCCCAATAATGAACTCCTCCATCTAGAATCCTTCATTTGCTGCTTCCGAAGCAGCTATGTACTCCGCTTTACACATAGATCCCGCCACGACGCTCTATTTGGAACTGCACCAACTGATAGCTCCACCATTCAATATAAATACGTGTCCGGTTTGTGACTTAGAGTCATCCGGATCAGTGTCAAAGCTTGCATCGACGTAACCATTTATGACGAGCTCTTTGTCACCTCCATAAATGAGAAACATATCCTTAGTCCTCTTCAGGTATTTCAGGATGTTCTTGACCGCTACCAGTGATCCACTCCTGGATTACTTTGGTACCTTGCTAAACTAATAGCAAGGCACACATCAGGTCTAGTACGCAGCATTGCATACATGATAGAACCTATGGTTGAAGCATAGGGAATGACTTTCATTTTCTCTCTATCTTCTGCAGTGGTCAGGCATTGAGTCTGACTCAACTTCACACCTTGTAACACAGGCAAGAACCCTTTCTTTGCTTGATCCATTTTGAACTTCTTCAAAACTTTATCAAGGTATGTGCTTTGTGAAAGTCCAATTAAGCGTCTTGATCTATCTCTATAGATCTTGATGCCCAATATATAAGCAGCTTCACCGAGGTCTTTGATTGAAAAATTCTTATTCAAGTATCCTTTTATGCTATCCAGAAATTATGTATCATTTCCGATCAACAATATGTCATCCACATATAATATCAGAAATGCTATAGAGCTCCCACTCACTTTCTTGTAAATACAAGCTTCTCCAAAAGTCTGTATAAAACCATATGCTTTTATCACACTATCAAAGCGTATATTCCAACTCCGAGAGGCTTGCACCAGTCCATAAATGGATCGCTGGAGCTTCACTGGTGCGCGTCGGTGCTATACAGACGGTTTTTAACCCCTTTCCGCGATGGCATTTGGAACCGTCGCCAAGTGAGTGTGGGCGATAGGGGGTCCTTCCAACACGACCCAGAAATCGTCGGGGATAGGCCCTCCTGGGACACAGGCTAGGGTCGTGTGCGATCGGGCGAGGCATTGAAACCCAATCATTTCCGTAGGTATGTACATCCCACACGGTAATCCGAGAAAATCATTTCCTTAGGTATGTACATCCCACATGGTGAATCCTAGAAAAACATTTCCGTTTGTATGTATATCACACACAGTCAATCCAAAGAATACGTTTCCATTCTTATGTACATCCCACACAGTCAATCCAGGGAAAACGTTTTCGTTCGTACGTACATCCCACACAGTTTTATGTGTAGGATCGTGTGTGAAAGGTGTAACTATCACACACGGTGTGCCTTGGTTAACTGTTTACTTTTATCAACTATATCACACACGATTTGATGAAGAAAATTGTGTGGCATTGGGCTATCCATCACAAGCGCTTCTACTGTTAGAACCGTTTGCAAAGGTCCAGGACACATTTAGCAGGTTTATTAGTTTACAATTAATAATTCCAGTATTCACATTTCATATCGAACAGCTGTTTGCCAATTTCATATCAGGCACATAAATATATTATAACATCACAGTACGGTATACATGAAAACAGCACAGTACAACATATAGCTAGTTCAACTTCATAAGAACAATATATTCATTTCTCTAATCGAGATCATCCAGGCTCGTCTTATCCACCTCTGCTTTCAGTTCAGTAAGAACCTGTTTTGCACGGGCCAACTGGGAAAGTGCCTCCTCCTTCGCCAACACCATCTTAGCAAAGTCTGATTTAAAAAATCTATGCTCATTCTCCACCTTCAACTTTTTATCCCGCATCTTCAAATATTCTTCAGCGTTGACAACAGTTTCTCTAAGCCTACGTCTGTTCTCTTCCTCATACATGCTCCAGAGCTTCGCTAGACACATCTTCAAAGACTGTGGACACTCTTGATCAACCCACTCCAAGTAAGAACACTTCCGTTCATCCTATAATATTTAAAACTAGATCAGTAACAATTGTAGGCGAATTGGGTTTATAGCAACATAGAAAATCACCAATGCTTATTTTGAAAAACTGAAGAAACATGTTAATTATGACATATCTTCTCAAAAAGATCAATGTGCAAAAGAATTAATTGCTACTAAGACAACAACCAAATTCTGGAATATCAAAAGCTATAATTAACTACAACGACGCTACAAGTTCTTACTCATGTACAATAAATAACAAATTGAACATTTTATGAGGAAGGTAAATATAACTGCAACAGCATAGCGACAGTGTTTGGATGACAGCAAATTGATACTAACAGGTGTGTACATGCACAAGTTTAGTAACACGGAACTAATAGTACTAAGGCCGTCCACTATGTATGCCAAAACTGGGGTAAAGACAACTGTTGCTACATCTCGCACGGGTGCCCTGCACTGGCGAGCCGATGCAGCAGAAAAAAAATCAAGGACCCGAACTCCGGAGCATGTAGTTACTCCGATGCCAGTTCCTTCGTGCCATAAAGATTTAGTATTTTACTGCTTGGCTGCTCGGGTGTGTGGACCAAAGTTGGCTGCACAAACTGTTGAAGCGGTGCCAAATAATTTTCTAATGGCACCGCTGATGAGAGGGCAACAATTTAAGATAATAGGTACAAACTGTGACACTATTTTAGGATGCGTTTGGTTGAAGGTGTGGTATGAATGGGTTGGGACCGTGACAGTGTCTGAATCACATCTAACAAATGATTTGTAACAATGAAAGAGGGTCTAACCTTCTCTGCACATGCCAGAAACTTCCTCCCACTGTCCACAGATTCAAACGCAACTAGCTTCACGCATGGAGATTGATGGTGACAACGAGCAGATAGATCTTCAGCCACCCCGCTCCATTCGTTGCCACTGATGGTCCTAGGGAGCTACAAGAGGAAGAAATGACTCAAATTGACCGTCGGGTAAAAATCCTTCATTCCAAGTCATAGCCCGAGAGAGAGAAGAGAGGCATACCCGGGTTGTGAAGGAATCGTCGCCGGAGGAGGAACCGCTGGAGAGGTCTTTGAAGAAGACCATGGTGACCCCGGCGGTAGATGCGAGACGGCGAGAGCGAGGAAGCGGCTATAGCTTAGCAAGGAAGGAAGGAAGGAGGAAATAGGGGAAATGTGACTTGTGGTCGGGGAGAAAAGGGGGTGGGGAAGGGGGGAAGGGGGCGGGGGTTGATATTTTGGCGGTAGGCCAAAATTTTGTAAATGTGGAGGGAAACTTTGCGCACGGTGCCGCCAGACCATTTACTTTGAACGATTGTGTGCATCGCAAACGATTCTTCTGCTTTGCGTGCATGGGATGAGTTTGATAATTCAAATTTTGGTGGAAATTTCCCCAGGTACGTCATTGCATAATTTAACATCGCTTGCTAATTTGGGCACACCAAAGAGCGTACAGCAGACAGACTACACTTACTGAATCGATCAATTTTAGTAATTAAACAGAGCCAGTTGACCTAAACATTGCTCTAACAAAAGACCAGCATTAAAAACAAAGCCTAAGTACGCATAATTTTAACAAATCCGCCGCCGCGCCGGCCTATGCATCGCCGGTGTGAGATGAGACATCGATGACTTGTCCTGGCAACATGCCACCATTGGTGGACTCCGCGTCCCCCCTGCTGAAGTCGACCGCGTCCTCGTCCTCGTCCTCGGCGCCGCTCTCAAGGCTGTAGTACTCGTAGTAGTGGCTGGGCCAGAGCTCGCGTTGGTACTCCACCGCAGATTCCTCGACGGACAGACTCTTCTCTACCTCGACCTCGGCCATGCGCAACTCCTCCTCCCGGCGCTCCTCGATCTCCGCCGCCTCCTGCATCTCCAGCTCCCGCTCGGCGACCTCATAAGGAAGCAGGTGCTCCATGGCCACCGCCGCCTTTTCAGACGTGGGTTGCATGCTGGAGTCTGAGGTGGCCTGGAATATCTTGGCGTGTGCATCCTCAATCTTGGCGTGGATGGCCTCAACCCGGGCCAGGGCGACATCGGCGGCACAGACGGCAGCACGAGCGCCCTCGGCGTTTGCAGCCGCCGTCGGAGCAGCAGCTGCAGCCGTCTCGGCTGCCGCAGACGCCCTCTCAGCGGAAGTAGCCACGCTCAATGCGGATGCGGCGGCACTCTCGGCGTAGGCGGCCGTGCTCGGGGGCGACGCGGCCGACCTTCACGAAGCGTTTCCACGGCGTCATCTTTGCAAGAAGGGGGTGCGGGAATGGGGATCGGGATTCGTTGATTCGTTGATTCGGGGGTTGCCGACACTGGAGCAGACGAGCCAGCGAAGCTTAAGAAGGGAGACTTAAATAGACCCAGATATTTTCATCGCAAATGGTTCCTAGAAAACAACTGTGTGTGATGTTGTAGATATTTTTTATTAGCTGTGAAAGGCGAATTTGGAGTAAAGTGCCAACGGATGGTGTTTTAAACGAACGATAAATTTTGTAGTACTAATACAACTGTCATGTCAAATTTTGGAAAATTTCAGGGGTCATTTGACCTTTTAAGACATTTAAGTGATTTTCTATCCATTTAATGACCGTAATTGAAATTTGAACTACATGTACATGCAACAGTTAACAATAACGGTTTGAAAACTCATATTTTGTGTACTTGTGTGCGATTTAATTTCATGTGCAGTAAATTGGAAGGATAAATTTTCAAACATATTGGTCTAACGGCTATGACACAATTAAGCATGGAGTGACATGGCATTTTAATTCCAAAAAATAAAAAAAATAAGAAACACATGAAACCTTCACTACTAGGGAAAACCTTATACACAGAACTTTAGCAGTAGTGCTTGTTAAAAAAGCACGCTAGTGCTAACTAGCAGTAACGCATTGGTGAAAACCGCGCTACACATACATATATAGCACTAGCGCGTCTAGCCATAAAAGCGCTACTACTAAAATTCCCACTGCTAAGCCGATAGGCTACACATAGTAGTAGCGAGCTTACAGAAACAGCGTTACCTCTACTTGTTTTGTAGCAGCGCGTTTACGAAGAAAGGCGCTAGTGCTAACGAAAATAAAATTAAATGGAAAGCAAATAAAAAAGAGAAAGGAATAGCAGTAGCGCTTGTTAAGAAACGCGCTATAGCTATCGTAGCAGTAGCGCACTTCCTGGAACGCGCTACTACTACTTTTGACTTAACCGCGCGGTTCGTTCTTCCCCCACGGCCACTTCCCCCAAATCCCTACTCCTTCCCTGTCGCCGCCCTGCATCGTCGTCGGCCGCCGCGCGCGACCCGTCGCTCTCCGCACACCCTCGACGCCGCCCCAGACCCCGACCCCGTCCCCGACCTCGATGCCGCGTGCCCCTCTCCCTAACTCCGCCGGCGCCCGAGGTGAGCACGCCCTCCTCCTCCTCCCCTACCTCTGCATAGCTAGGGTTCTTAGGGTTAAATTTCAGAGTTCATCTAATTAGTTAGGGTTCATCAAATTAGATGCTAATTATGGCAGTAGTTGTTAAATATAATTAGTTTTAGAGTTCATCGAATTAGTTAGGGTTAAATTTTAGAGTTCATCAAATTAGTTAGGGTTAAATTTTAGAGTTCATCAAATTAGTTAGGGTTCATTAAATTTTAGAGTTCATCAAATTAGTTAGGGTTAAATTTTAGAGTTCATCAAATTAGTTAGGGTTCATTAAATTTTAGAGTTCATCAAATTAGTTAGGGTTAAATTTTAGAGTTCATCTAACTAGTTTTTTTTACTGTTTTTTAGTAAGTGTTTAATAGAATTAGTAAGAAAATTAATATAACTAGTTGTACTAGTTTATTTTTAGTAAAAACTAGTTTATTTTTATTTATAGTAAGTGCTTAATGGAACTAGTTGAGTTAATACAACTATTTTATTTTTAGTAAGAAAATTAATACAACTAGTTTACTTTTTTAGTTAAAGCAATTATTCCCGCATCGACGTCGACGATGCCTATCCCGCATCCTCTTCGTCGAGTCGGCGGAGGACACCTGCGTCACCAGATGGGCCATATCCGGGACTGGGCTCTGCCGGGGTGGTACTGGGAGGCGCTACCTACCGGGGGGCGTAGGTTGGTGAGGAGTCAGCCCGTCGTTGACCCAAACCTTCTTTGGTGGCGGCCACGTGGGCCAGTGACGGTCCAGAGGCTCGAGGACCCCGCGGAGGTGGTGCGTCACCGTGTCAGTGAGGAGGACGCGCACGTCCGTCGCTACTTGTTTGCGTTGGAGCACAGGTTCTCCAATACCTGGCAGGTTCTCTAGGGATCTCGCTGGAGCTATGATCCTGTGATGGTTCCTTCTCTGTGGGTGTCCACCGCCCGCGCCGATACCCGTCGTGCGCTAGGGTTTTAGTTGTATTAGTGATGTTATATGTATGATACTATTCGGGATGTATTAGTGATAATATTCAACGATGTACGGACGCATGAGATGATTTACTTTTGCTTACTGAATGCATGCTAATTTGAATACTTATTTATTTTACGATTTGGTTTTGCTTATTGAATGCTCATGTAAATATGAGTCCTATAAGATATTTTGAAATGTATATCTTGTGTTGCTCAAATAGGATATGTGCTTGCCCAAGTGGCCGGTCATGTTTGCAGGTTACACCTCCGAGTGGCCTATGTTTTGCCGGAGTGTTGATTCATTTCTGTTCCGGCAAATTTCAGGCGCTCTATATGTCCTATTTTAGCAAAGGTCATGCCGGATTTTTCTGTGAATTTTGGCATGACTTGTGCCAGAATATGTAGGAAATATCGAGTGCCCCGGATTTGTGTGTTGAGTATCCTGGTGGTTGCCTTCGATCGATTTTCAATTAATGTTTCAACTATGAACATAGGAAATGTCTGACGACGAAAAGGATTTCGATATTTGCGAATACTGCAAAGACGAGCGCGGTCCGTGTGACAGAATCTTCCTAGATGATGATAGGCGCTTCAGCATCAAGCTGGACGAGAACTTTGAAGTGGATACAGTAAGTCACAACGACAAGTCTTTTTTCGTAATTAAGCATGACATCTGCTTCATTTGCTTCAAATTATAATTTACTTTTTTAACTATTCTACTAGCGTATCCCCTTCCATGCAAGAGTTTTTGTCTTGGATAAGATAGGTTTCAGTCCTATGCAAACTACTACAGAGGTAAAGAGAGTTAACTTGAAGACCGAGCATGGTTATAGTTTCCACGTAAAATTATACAACGCAGACACCTACACCTATTCTGAATGCAAAACTTGGCAAGCACTATGCAAGGCTTATGCATTTGAGCCTGATATGTTTATCACCTTTGATATTCGTCCCGAAGATAATATTGAAGGTAATAGAGACATCTGGTTCGATGGGTAGACGCCTCCAGTTATACCATTATGTGAGTTTCTCAACCATATTTATGTCTTCGATATTGTTTATTCAAAAATAGTTGACAACTAATTTCTATTGACAGCTTATTTCCATTCAAGCAAACATGTCCGGCGCTTGGTAGACATGACCGTCCACTATTCCGGGGCTGAACTAAGCTGCGAGGAGATAGGTCATTATGTTTCATGGCTTGAGGATCTTCATACTGTCAAAACAAATTATTTTTCTGGACTTAAAAATCTTAGTACTCAAAACGTGCGACCAATAGTGTTCGTACTAAACTATGGTAACATCTATTTAGGGAAGATGGTAAGATTTTTACTATTTGTCCTCAGTGCATCTTTTGCATACATTATTTTTTAGCTAAACTTCATTGCTAAGTATGTTACTATATGATGTTCGTTAACAGGGACTCCCGATGAATGTTGTGCCTCATTGGATCGAGACTAAAGGTCCCATGAGAATTGTTAGCTTACGACCAAGATATCCTACAATGCACTTTAGTGCATACAGGATTTCTAATAGCGAGGAATGCTTAATAGTGAAAGGCTGGAGCAAAATTGTGAACGATCGCAGAGAAGTACTAGGGGGCACCAATCAGAAGCGCAGCCCACGATTAGGAGACAGGTTCATGTGCATGCTCCAACTTGATGAAGCAGGAGTGCTACACATGTTTTATGTTATTTTACCTGAGAGAGAGCAGCAGGAGTGATTAGCTAGCTAGAAATGAGTTATGATGATTAAATAGCTAGTGTTGGTGGTAATGGCTATGATGATTATTATTAGCTAGTGTTGGTGGTGATTAGATAGCTACCGCAGCTAGTGTTTGGTGGTGATTAGCTAGCTAGAATGAGTTTGAAGATGATGATGTGTACTGTTGGTGGTAATGACTATGATGATGATTAAATAGCTACTGTTGGTGGTAATGACTATGATGATGATTAAATAGCTTGTGTTTGTGGATTACATTGAAGTGGAGGCAGCATGTGGTGCACATCGAAAGTACTACTAGTCCAAACTAGATCAAGTTTGGATTAGTAGTATACTTTTGACATGCACCACATGTTCCCTCCACTTAAACCTAATCCACCTTCATTTGACACACTGTTATGGACATATTGATATAACAGCCTCATAATTGGTATTGTACCAAAATTTGTATAACGGCGTATAAATACACTAAAAATTAAAAAAATGAGAAAAAGAATACCAGTAGCGATGGAGAGTAAACATGCTACTACTAGCTATATTAGCAGTAGCGCTGGGGTGAATAAACGCTGCTGCTATATGTCTTAGCAGCACCGCGTGTAGCATGCGCTACTGCTAAGGAATAGCTGTAGCGCCTTATCAGTAGCACGTCCTCCCGCGCTACTGATAAACAAAAGACCCGCGCTACTGGTAGGGTTTTCCCTAGTAGTGCTTGGTTGATGTAATGTCATGTCACCAAGATGATGTGGTAAAAAAATGGCATGTTTGATGAAAGTTTGGACACACACCCCTCACAAACCGGAGCAACTCACTAGAAGGCTCGTGGTTCTAAGAGGGAACAATGCATGTTTGATGACGAATGGGAGATAGCTTCCTCTTACGGCCTTCAAATTTTTTCTACGTCTAACGTGCATTACTACAACTGTAATATGACATTTTGGAAAATTCTAGGGGTTATTTGACCTTTTAAAGACATTTAAGTGATTTTCTAGCCATTTAATGACCGTAATCCAAATTTGAACTATATCTACATGCAACGCCTAACCAAAACGGTTTGAAAAATCATATTTGTGTGCTTGTGTGTGAGTTAATTCCATGTGCAGTAAATTAGAAGGAATTTTCAAACATATTTGTCTCACGACATGCACACATGCATACGTATGCATAGAGTGACATGGCATTTTAAATCCAAAAATAAAAAAAATCAGAAACACATGAAACCTTGGTTGATGTTTTGTCATGCCACCAAGATGATGTGGTAAAGAAATTGGCATGTTTGGCGAAAGTTTGGACACACACCCCTCACAAACCGGAGCAACTCATTAGAAGGTTCGTGGTTCCGAGAGGGAACAATGCAAGTTTGATGACAAACGGGAGATAGCTTCCTCTTAGGGCCTTCAATTTTTTTCTACGTCTACCGTGCACTACTACAACTGTAATGTGAAATTTTGAAAAATTCTAGGGGTCATTTGACGTTTGAAAGACATTTAAGTAATTTTCTAGCCATTTAATGACCGTAATTCGAATTTATACTACATCTACATGCAATGCCTAACCAAAATGGTTTGAAAAATCATATTTGTGTACTTGTGTGCGAGTTAATTCAATGTGCAGTAAATTAGAAGGAATTTTCAAACATATTTGTCTCACGACATGGACACATGCATACGTATGCATGAAGTGACATGGCATTTTAATTCGAAAAAATAAAAAAATATCAGAAACACGTAAAACCTTGGTTGATGTAATTTCATGCCACCAAGATGATGTGGTAAAGAAAATGGCCTGTTTGACAAAAGTTTGGATACACACCCCTCACAAACCGGAGCAACTCACTAGAAGGCTTGTGGTTCCGAGAGGGAACAATGCATGTTTGATGACGAACGGGAGATAGCTTCCTCTTACGGTCTTCAATTTTTTCTACGTCTAACATGCACTACTAAAACTGTAATGTGAAATTTTGGAAAATTCTAGGGGTCATTTGACCTTTTAAAGACATTTAAGTGATTTTTTAGCCATTTAATGACCGTAATTCAAATTTGAACTACATCTACATGCAACGCCTAACCAAAATGGTTTGAAAAATCATATTTCTGTACTTGTGTGCGAGTTAATTCCATGTGCAGAAATTAGAAAAAAATTCAAACATATTTGTCTCACGACATGGACACATGCAGACATATGCATGGAGTGACATGGCATTTCAATTTCAAAAAATAAAAAAAATCAGAAACACATGAAACCTTGGTTATTTAATGTCATGCCACCAAGATGATGTGGTAAAGAAATTGACATGTTTGACGAAAGTTTGGACACACACCCCTCACAAACCGGAGCAACTCACTAGAAGGTTCGTGGTTCCGAGAGGGAACAATGCATGTTTGATGACGAACGGGAGATAGGTTCTCTTACGGCCTTCAAATTTTTTTCTACGTTTAACGTGCACTAATACAACTATCATGTGAAAATTTGGAAAATTTCAGGGGTCATTTGACCTTTTAAAGACATTTAAGTGATTTTCTAACCATTTAATAACCGTAATTCAAATTTGAACTACATCTACATGCAACGCCTAACCAAAACGGTTTGAAAAATCATATTTTTGTGTACTTGTGTGCGAGTTAATTCCATGTGCAGTAAATTAGAAGGAATTTTCAAACATATTGGTTTCAGGGCATGGGCACATGCATGGAGTGCCATGGCATTTTGATTCCAAAAAATTAAAAATTGATCAGACACACATGAAACCTTGCTTGATTTAATGTCATGCCACCAAGATGATGTGGTAAAAAATTGGCCCGTTTGACGAAAGTTTGGACACACACCCCTCACAAACCGGAGCAACTCACTAGAAGGTTCGTGGTTCTGAGAGGGAACAATGCATGTTTGATGACGAATGGAAGATAGCTTCCTCTTACGGCCTTCAAATATTTTTCTACGTTTAACGTGCACTAATACAACTATCATGTGAAAATTTGGAAAATTTCAGGGGTGATTTGACCTTTTAAAGACATTTAAGTGATTTTCTAACCATTTAATGACCGTAATTGAAATTTGAACTACATCTACATGCAACGCCTAACCATAGCGGTTTGAAAAATCATATTTTTGTGTACTTGTGTGCGAGTTAATTCCATGTGCAGTAAATTAGAAGGAATTTTCAAACATATTGGTTTCAAGGCATGGGCACATGCATGGCGTGCCATGGCATTTTAATTCCAAAAAATTAAAAAAATCATAAACACATGAAACCTTGGTTGATGTAATGTCATGCCACCGAGATGATGTGGTAAAGAAATTGGCATGTTTGACAAAAGTTTGGACACACACCCTCACAAACCGGAGCAACTCACTAGAAGGTTCGTGGTTCCGAGAGGGAACAATGCATGTTTGATGACGAACGGGAGATAGCTTCCTCTTACGGCCTTCAATTTTTTTTCTATGTTTAACGTGCACTAATACAACTGTCATGTGAAAATTTGGAAAATTTCAGGGGTCATTTGACCATTTAAAGACATTTAAGTGATTTTCTAACCATTTAATGACCGTAATTCAAATTTGAACTACATCTACATGCAACGCCTAACCATAGCGGTTTGAAAAATCATATTTTTGTGTACTTGTGTGCGAGTTAATTCCATGTGCTGTAAATTAGAAGGAATTTTCAAACATATTGTTTCAAGGTATGGGCACATGCATGGAGTGCCATGGCATTTTAATTCCAAAAAATTAAAAAATGATCAGAAAACATGAAACCTTGCTTGATTTAATGTCATGCCACCAAGGTGATGTGGTAAAAAATTGGCCTGTTTGACAAAAGTTTGGACACACACCCGTCACAAACCGGAGCAACTCACTAGAAGCTTCGTGTTTCCGAGTGGGAACAATGCATGTTTGATGACGAACGGGAAATAGCTTCCTCTTATGGCCTTCAATTTTTTTTCTACTTTTAACGTCCACTAATACAACTGTCATGTGAAAATTTGGAAAATTTCAGAGGTCGTTTGACCTTTTAAAGACATTTAAGTGATTTTCTAACCATTTAATGACCGTAATTCAAATTTGAACTACATCTACATGCAACGCCTAACCAAAATGGTTCGAAAAATCATATTTTTGTGTACTTGTGTGCGAGTTAATTCAATGTGCAGTAAATTAGAAGGAATTTTCAAAGATATTGGTTTCAAGGCATGGGCACATGCATGGCGTGCCATGGCATTTTAATTCCAAAAAAAATCATAAACACATGAAACCTTGGTTGATGTAATGTCATGCCACTGAGATGATGTGGTAAAGAAATTGGCATGTTTGACAAAAGTTTTGACACACACCCTCACAAACCGGAGCAACTGACTAGAAGGTTCGTGGTTCCGAAAGGGAACAATGCATTTTTTATGACGAACGGGAGATAGCTTCCTCTTACGGCCTTCAAAAAAATTTCTACGTTTAACGTGCACTAATACAACTGTCATGTGAAAATTTGGAAAATTTCAGGGGTCATTTGACCTTTTAAAAAATTTAAGTGATTTTCTAACCCATTAATGACCGTACGTAATTCAAATTTGAACTACATCTACATGCAACGCCTAACCATAACGGTTTAAAAAATCATAGTTTTGTGTACTTGTGTGTGAGTTAATTCCATGTGCAGTAAATTAGAAGGAATTTTTCAAACATATTGGCTTCAAGGCATAGGCGCATGCATGGAGTGCCATGGCATTTTAATTTCAAAAAATTAAAAAATGATCAGAAAAACATGAAACCATGCTTGACTTAATGTCATGCCACCTAGATAATGTGGTAAAAAAATTGGCCTGTTTGACGAAAGTTTGGAAATGCACCCCTCACAAAACGGAGCAACTCACTAGAAGGTTCGTGGTTCCGAGAGGGAACAATGCATGTTTGATGACGAACGGGAGATATCTTCCTCTTACTTCCTTCAAAAAAAATCTACGTTTAACGTGCACTAATACAACTGTCATATGAAAATTTGGAAAATTTCAGAGATCATTTGACCCTTTGAAGACATTTAAGTGATTTTCTAACCATTTAATGACCGTAATTCAAATTTGAACTACATCTACATGCAACGCCTAACCATAACGTTTGAAAAAACATATTTTTGTGTACTTGTGTGCGAGTTAATTCCATGTGCAGTAAATTAGAAGGAATTTTCAAACATATTCGTTTCAAGGCATGGGCACATGCATGGAGTGCCATGGCATTTTAATTCCAAAAAAATTAAAAAAATGATCAGAAAAACATGAAACCTTGCTTGATTTAATGTCATGACATCAAGATGATGTGGTAAAAAAATTGGCCTATTTGACGAAAGTTTGGGCGCACACCCCTCACAAACCGGAGCAACTCATTAGAAGGTTCGTGGTTCCGAGAGGGAACAATACATGTTTGATGTCGAACGGGAGATAGCTTCCTATTACGGCCTACAATTTTTTTTCTACGTTTAACGTGTACTAATGTAACTGTCATGTGAAAATTTGGAAAATTTCACGGGTCATTTGACCTTTTAAAGACATTTAAGTGATTTTCTAACCATTTAATGATCGTAATTCAAATTTGAAGTACATCTACATGCAACGCCTAACCATAACGGTTTGAAAAATCATATTTTTGTGTACTTGTGTGCGAGTTAAAAAATCATCAGACGATGTAAATATCTCGTGTTCAAAAAAGAAAATGTAAAGATCTGGCAAGACAACCGGCCCCACACGATTGGCACTCTATCTTGCGACTCAAGGTTTTGAGTGCGGGGGATCATTAATCAAACACGGTTCTGTATTGAAAACCGTCAGCTATTATGTTCACACACGGATTTTGCTGCAGGAATCGTGTGTAATTCAAACTACAGTACTCGTAAATTCCGGCGACCGGCGTATGTACTTTCCCCGTCGATCTAGATTCCGGCCGCCAATAAATACTACCTTGCTCACGTCGTCCCGCCTGCATTCTCATCTACATCCTCCCCTCGCTCGCCCTCTCTCTCTCTCTCAAATCTCTGCCATGGCGCCACCGGTCTGCCCACGCGCCGACGAGGAGTCGCCGCCCCCCGAGGACGCTCACTCGATTAGCAGCGACGAGGACCCCGACGCGCCGCCTGACGAGGTTGCGCCGGACCCCCCAACTTTGGATTGGTTTTGGAGCCAGTACAATCTTTGTCTGTGGAAGTCGCTGCCGCCGGCTGAGAAAGCCAGGCAAGTGACGTTCAAGAAGGAGGTGGCGGAGGAGGAAGCCAGGTACCAGGTGGCATGTGAAGCCCGTGATGCCTCCTGGAAAAAGAAGGCGGCGGAGCTTTGGGGGCAGGCGCGTCGTCGTGCCGAGGAGGTGTACGAAGACGGGTACTTCGCGAGGAAGGTCGTAGGCGCTGGGCGGCTCGTCGCTGCGTGGAGGTGGGCCGATAAGCTCCAGCGTGTCACCGATGAGGAGCTCTGGTGGACGCCCAACAAAATGGCAAGATCATTCGCTCGCATCCGCCAGCAAGAGGCAGAATGGAAAGCGTATGTTTGATGATATATTATGAATTCTATTTTCTATATGTTTTTGTATACTAATTTGAATCTAGCTGTTATCACCCACATATATAGAATGGAAAGCGTATATACACACACTAAAACAGAACCTATAAAAATGGAAAACAGAGTATACACATTGAAACAGAGCAATAAACAGAGAAATACTATGATTGTTGTGAATACATAGCTATCCACGTCGAAATGACTCAACAAAATAAAACGCGTCCATGAGACCATGACCAGCAGCCCTTGCCTACGGTAGCTCTTGGCTCTGCCTGAACTCGTGCAGGCATTCGTCCAAGTGGTCGACACGCTCGCGGTACATCTGGAGCGCGATCTCGAGCTCCAAGTTGGCTATTTCATCGAAGATCACCAGCTCGAGGATGCGACGGTCATGTTCCTCTACTGCGCCCAGGTGGACACCTGGGCCAAGGAGGCGGTCGAGCCTACGGACCAGCGCGTTGGCATCCAACGGGCCGCGGACAAGGCAAACAGCGGCACCCATGCGAACGGCGCGGCGGGCGTCCGGTGCAAGTACGGCGCGGCCGGCCTCTGGTGCAAATACGGCGCTGAGGGCTTCTGCCCACTCCTGGCGAGGAATGGGGGTACTGACAGGACGTGTACCCAGCCGCGACGCCGTGTCGACAGCAGGCAAGCGCCGATGGATCCGCTCTTGCTGTGCAGCGCGCCGCGCCTCTCGCTCTGCGGCGCTCCAACGGTCTCGCGGTGCGGCGAGCCGCAGCCTATCGGCGCGGACGCGCCTAGCTTGCTCTGGGGCGCGCCATCGATCTTGTTGTGCGGCGAGCTGCAGCCTGTCGGCGCTAACATGCCTATCTTGATCCGCGGCGCTCAAGCGCCATGCGCCAAAGGTCTGCTCAACCCTGGCGATGACGCGCATCACGGCGTCGTCCATCGCGTTGCCAGGGAGCGCCTCGGCCTCGACGGGCCGTGGCGCCTGCTCGTTTTCCTCGTCGACAAGGTTGATGGCAGAGGCGGCGCTTTGGTGGGTTGGCATGCTTGGAAAAGGTGGATGTGCTACAGGCTGCGCTTGTCACCTCTATGTGTCGCGTGCCGCCTATGCCCAATATCGCTGGGTGGCAGGAAACAGGTGAGGAAATGGGTGGGAACGGTGGCGTGTTCATAAAACGCCATCAATTAATGGAAACTTAGCATAGAAGGAACATCGAGCTAGCACAAGAAGTAGATGATGATCAGATGAACACGGACCACACTAGGGAACCCATCGGTGATGAATTCATCAATCGCAAACGGTTGAATACTAGCAAGCATTTGCCCACAACACACACGGCCTATTCCATCACAAACAGGTCAGATGGATCAACTATATGCCGCGTATCGCACATTGTCAAAAAGTAATGCGGTAGACCTTCTTTAACATGTGTTAAAAATAAAAAAATAAAAACAAGGACCTCGAGGTTAAATTAACTCATGGGATGGGTCGTATCAGTCATTTAATTTGACAGATATGACCCATCCTATCAGTTAATTTAACATCAACACAACTTCCCATCCAGTCACCCATCTGACGGCTGCTCCAGCCTGAGCACACTTAACTTGAGAGTTCTCTTACATGAGCTACTGGTGGAATAGCTAGTCCTTGCTGATTGGATGCCTCTTCGCATCCTTATGGCGTATCCGGATGACCGCCCATCCCCCGATGGCCAATAGATGTTGTGTAGACAGAGCATATCACATACGTTTTATTAGAAGCAATCATCTGTGTTATTATCGGTCTTCGCACACATTTCTGATTACAGACCTGTTTGCCGTGTATCACACACATCTTGTTATATTGAACCATTTCTGTTCTCTTGTCTCAACGCAAACAGTTCATCCGAGTGAACCGCATGCCGTATATCGCACACACCTTCATATGGCTGCCCGTTTCTTTTGTGTTGCCTAATCACAAATAGTTCATCCGAGTGAATCGTATGTTGTATATCGCACACACCTTCATCTGGCTGCCCATTTCTTTTGTTCCTCCTCTCGCAAACAGTTAATTGAGCTGAACTGTGTGCCCTGCATCGCACACGCAACTAAAATTTGAACCGTGTTTGATGCATCCTCCATCGCAAACGTTTTGCACCTTTTTTACGGTTATTTTACACCGCCGTTTGCGATTATGGCATCGCACACAGTTTTGTCGAAGGGTCTCTGATCGTAGTGTCGCGTTAGCAGCATCCTGCAGTAGTGCTTGCATACTTTGTTAGCACCTTTTGGATCGACAAAAACTTCTGGTTGCATCATATACAACTCTTCTTTAAGATATCCATTAAGGAATGCAGTTTTGACATCCATTTGCCAAATTTCATAATCATAAAATGCGGCAATTGCTAACATGATTCGGACAGACTTAAGCATCGCTATGGGTGAGAAGGTCTCATCGTAGTCAACTCCTTGAACTTGTCAAAAACCTTTCGCAACAAGTCGAGCTTTGTAGACAGTAACATTACCGTCAGCGTCAGTCTTCTTCTTGAAGATCCATTTATTCTCTATGGCTTGCCGATCATCGGGCAAGTCAACCAAAATCCACACTTTGTTCTCATACATGGATCCCATCTCAAATTTCATGGCCTCAAGTAACATGACCTCCAGAACAGGATTACCGTACCACTCTGGTGCGGATCTTACTCTGGTTGACCTACGAGGTTCGGTAGTAACTTTATCATAAGCTTCATGATCATCATCATCAGTTTCCTCACTAATTGGTCACTACTGGAATCAGCTAATTTGCCATCTGCCAGCTCTTTGCCGTCTGCTAGCTGACGGCAAAGAAGCTCTTTGCCATCAGCTACCCAAAAGCGGACGACACAGAAATGGCAGACGACAAAACAGGTCTTTGCCATCTGCCGGCTCTTTGCCGTCAGCCAGCAGACGGCAAAGAATCTTTGTCGTCCGCTGGCTGACGGCAAAGAGAGAGGTTGCCCCCACCCCCCACCCCCCCCCCCCCCCCCCCCCGCGCCCGTTTAGAAAAACTAACGGCCCCACCTCTTTGCCGTCTGCTAGCAGACGGCAAAGAGACATAAAGGCGGACGGCAAAGACTGGCGGACGGCAAAGAGGAGACTAACTAACGGCCCCTACCCCCCCGCCCGTTACTCTCTCTTGTCTCCCTCTCTCCTCCCCGACGCGCCCCGCCACCACATCCCACCCCGCCGCCGCCGACGCCGCCCGCCGCCGCCCCGCCACCCACCGTCGGGCGCCGCCCCGTCGCCCCCCCACCCCTCCGCCCCCGCCCCCCGCCGCCCCCGGCACCGCCCCCGACGCCCCGTCGCCCCGCCACCCGCCGCCCGGCGCCGCCCCCACCGCCCGGCGCCTCCCCCGCCGCCCGGCACCGCCCCCGCCGCCCGGCGCCCCCCCCCCCCCCCCCCCCGCCACCGCCCCCCGCCGACCGTCCCATTGCTCCGGTGAGGGACTAGTGCTTTTTCTGTTTTTTCTTTTTTTTCTGTTTAATTGTTAGTGCTAGATTGTGTTAGTGTTAGTGTTAGAAAAGAATGAGAAGAAGTAGAAGTAGTAGAAGAAGTAGAAGAAGAAGAAAAGAGAAGAAGTAGAAAAAAGATGAAAAAAGAAAAAGAAGAAAAGAAGTAGAAGAAGAAGAAAGGAAGAAAAGAAAAGAAGTACAAAAAAGATGTAAAAAGAAGAAGAAGAAGAAGAAGAAGAAGAAGAAGAAGAAGAAAAGAAGTAGAAGAAGTAGAAGAAGAAGAAAGGAAGAAACGAAAAGAAGTAAAAAAGTAGAAAAAGGATGAAAGAAGAAGAAGAAGAAGAAAGGAAAGAAGAAGAAGAAGAAGAAGAAGAAGAATTGAAAAAAGAAGAAGACCCCTCCGCCCCCACCCCACCCGCCGACACCCCGACCCCGACACAACACCCCGACCCCGACACGACACCCCGACCCCCTGACCCCGACACCCCGACTCCGACACCACACCCCGACACCCCGACCCCGACACGACACCCCGACACCCCGACACCCGACCCCCTGACCCCCTGACACGACACCCCGACACCCGACCCCCTGACCCCCTGACCCCCCAACCCCGACACCACACCCCGACACCCGACCCCGACTCCACCCCGACACCCGACCCCTAACCCCCTGACCCCAACACGACACCCCGACCCCCCGACCCCGAAACAGCACCCCGACCCCGACACGGCACCCCGACACCGACACGACACCCCGACCCCCGACACCTCCCAAAAAGGTGTTCTTTGGCCTTGCAGAGGCCGATGGGGTCATATATTTGTGAATTATTAGTTAGGTCATATATTTTTCGATTTTGTTATGAAAACATCATATATAATTGTGTTGATCGGGTAGATTTAAATGTGCAGTTGATTCATCGCTGCGAGGTTTGGTGGTCGACGACCTCGCCGTGCGTTTGACGGGCTCTGCCCCTTCGTTCGTGGGTGAGCACAAATGACATGTCCTCCTCCCCCGTTAATTATTTGCTCTGTTCCGGTGTTCGTGCCGATGAAACTTGATAGCTAGCTATATATGTGTCTTGAATCATCAGTATGCGTAACCAATATGTGTCTCCCGTTCGAAAGCGTCATAGTTATAAATATGCATGCATTTGCATATTTATAACCTTGATTCTTTTGAATTGTCCAACGCTATCCATGGACAGCCCGAGTATGTTTAGATTGGGTTCGTTTTCCCATATGCTATGCTCCGGATCTGACGCATAATTTTCGTCAATGCCTCCCCTGTTGTTCTCCGGGTACACATCCTCTCTGTTTATTGCAGAGACGTGTATCAGGAGAACAGCGGGGAGGTGCTGCCGAAATTTTGCGTAGGATCCGGAGCATAGCATGGGAAAATGAACCCAATCTAAACATACTCGGGTGGGATTAGGACCTATCATTACCTATTAGAGTGTAGGTTGCATGGACGTAATAAAATTGACAAAGTAGATCAACTGATGAATATATACATGGTGAATTATATATATATATTTGTTGTGTGTCTAGTAGCTCTGAAAGTCAAGATGAGTGATCGTGCGTGGATGTACACCGGTCACACTGGTCAGAACAAATGGAGCACTGAATGGTTCACAAAAACCAAGGGGTTTGTGTGAGCCGCATTTGCAAATGGCCAGAGGAAAACCTGGTGCTCCTGTTTACGGTGCGGCAATTGGGAAAAGAGGACAGAGGCTGAAATGGGCAAACACCTGCAGAAGAGTGGTTTTACGCCCGATTATACGGTGTGGACATTTCATGGTGAGTCTGCCCAACGTGATCGAGCTGAGGTGGATCGTCGTCGCACCGACGAGCATGGTACCGGGATGGAAAACATGGTGCAAGACTTCGATGATGCTCGGGATTCGGACGAGGAGATGGAGGAATCTGCAAAGGCCTTCAATGAAATGTTGGAGTCTTCAAAACGTCCGCTCCATGAGCACACTGAGCTTTGTCAGTTGGATGCCATCTCACAAGTAATGGCTCTGAAGGCTCAGTTCAACTTGGGCAGAGAATGCTACGATGCAATGATGACAGTATTTGGACGCTTTCTACCCAAAGTCCATGTAATGCCTGCAAACCTGTACTAGTCGGACAAAATCCTCTGTGCACTGAAGATGCCCTATGATAAGATACATGCCTGTGAGAAAGGATGTGTCTTGTTTAGGCTTGACTATGCGGACTTGAACTATTGTCCCATTTGCAAGTCTTCTAGGTATGTTGTGGTAGACAACGGTATGGGTCAGAAGACACAGACCAAAATCCCCGTTAGTGTTCTTCGGTATATGCCAATCGTACCAAGACTTCAACGTCTTTTCATGGTCAAAGAGACGGCCACACAGATGACATGGCACAAAACGGGCAAAAGAACCAAACTAGATGCAGATGGGAATCTGATGATTGTACACACATCGGATGGTGTTGCGTGGAAAAAGTTTGATGAATTACATGCTGACAAAGCGGCAGATCCGAGGCATCCTCGAGTCGGCATCAGCACGGATGGGTTCAGTGTGTTTGGTATGACGGCAGCCCAATACAGTTGTTGGCCCGTATTTGTCTTTCCACTCAATCTCCCCCCCCCCCCCGGACATATTATGCAAAGAAAGAACATTTTCCTGACATTGATAATTCCAGGGCCCAACTATCCGGGGGAAAATATGAATGTGTACATGCAGCCGCTTAAGGACGAATTGCAAGAAGCCTGGGATAATGGGTTCAAGACATACGGCGCCTATAGCAAACGGAACTTCATAATGCGTGTCTGGTACATGTACTCGACGCATGACTTGCCGGCGTATGCGCTATTCGTTGGCTGGTGTGTGCATGGAAGGTTCCCGTGCCCCACATGCAAGGGAGCTCTTGAGTTTCGTTGGCTTCAGGCCGGTCGCAAGTTTTCTTGCTTCGACATGCATAGACAGTTCCTGAATCCTCGCCATAAGTTCAGGAAAGACAAGAAGAACTTCATCAGAGGTAGAGTTGTCAAAAACTCTGCACCACCTGCATTGACAGGCCAACAGACCCTGCATCAGTTAAACGCTCTCGAGCCAGATCCAGAGCGTCCAGGGTACTTCAAGGGGTATAATTCTAAGCACGCCTGGACTCACAAAACATGCTTATGGGATCTGCCTTACTTCAAAGACCTCCTTTGCCCACACAACATCGACGTGATGCACACTGAGAAGAATATCGCCGAGGCACTTTTTGGTACATTGTTCGGCATAGATGGGAAGTCAAAGGATAATACTAAGGCTAGAGTCGATCTGGAGGCGCTATGTGATAGGCCGTTACAAAACATGAAAGAACCGAAAGGAAAGCAGAACTGGACGAAGCCAAAGGCATGGTTCAATCTTGGAAGGCCAGCTATGAGGGAAATTATCTTGTGGGTGAAAATGCAGTTGATGTTCCCCGATGGGTATGCAGCGAATCTAAAGAGGGGAGCCAGTCTTGATAAATTGAAGATATTTGGTCTCAAGAGTCATGATTGGCACATATGGATTGAGCGGGTAATGCCGGTGATGTTGCGTGGCTTCATCCCTGAGGATGAATGGCTAGTACTGGCAGAACTCAGCTATTTCTTCCGTGTTCTTTGTGCGAAAGAACTATCGCCTGGCGTGCTAGAAGAAATGGAAGAGTTGGCGCCGGAGTTGATCTGCAAGTTAGAGAAGATCTTTCCACCGGGCTTCTTTAATCCAATGCAACATTTGATTTTGCATCTCCCGACCGAGGCAAGATTGGGGGTGCCCGTGCAAAATCGTTGGTGCTACCCAACTGAGAGGATGCAGAAGACGCTTCGACAAAAATGTAAAAATAAACGTAGAATTGAAGCATCGATGGTTGAGGCATTCATCACTGAGGAGGCGGCAAACTTCGTGACAGCACACTACGAAGCCAAAAATCGTCATTTGCATAATCCGAAGCCTCGGTACAATGCTGACGACCCTAAAAAGGGTGGATCCAACCTCAGCCTATTCAAAGGGAATCTCGCACCAGCCAGTGTTTCAAATCTAGTATCTTTGGATAACGAACAATGGCGGACCATTTCGTTGTATATCTTCAACAACCTGATAGAAGTGCGGCCGTACATCGAGTAAGTTCTCGGTACATTGTTTCGCAACTTCTATTTCCTTTGAACTGCTCTTATTCCTGGATATTTCATACAGTCGATACGTCGCCTTATTCTCGTATGGAGCGGTGATCCAAAAGGATTCTATCGAAGAGTATGAGCTTCTCGCAAAGCAAGGAGGCGGCTATCCCGGTTTCATCTCTTGGTTCAAACAAACGATAATTTCTATTAGACAATTTCATTTCATTCGCTAATTTGTGCGTAATGCAACAATCCTTTCATATTAAACTTGTAGGCTAATTCAGAGTCTATGGACGCCGAATTGAGACAAGTCGCTAATGGTTTTGACTATAAGGTCCGTTCATTTGACAAATACGACATCAACGGGTATCGCTTTCGTACCTATGGCAAAGAGCTATCTATGGCCGACCGAAAGTCTACAAATTGTTGTGTATCTGCTATCGGCGAAGGAGGTACCGAGTATTATGGGAGAGTTGAAGCAAATTATGAACTTCTATTCTATGGTGAAAACACACCGAATGTCGTAGTCTTCAAATGTTATTGGTTTCAGCCGAAGGAGACTAGAAGGACTCATGAACATATAAGGCTAGTTGAAATCAACCAAAGCACCCATTTAGATGTTCCTGATGTCTATATTACGGCTCGACAGGCGACCCAAGTATTCTATCTACCGTGGGCCTGCCAAACTAATCCAAATCTGAAAGGTTGGGATGTCGTTTATGAAGTGCCGCCACGTGCTAGACTATCTCCCCCAAAGGAAGAGGATTATGAACCTCACATTAACCCAGACACATATGAAGGAGAATTCTTCCAAGAGACATGTCTTTCCAAAAAGCGTTTCAAGAACCGCTATACTTCACCCCAAAACATTGAAGTAGACAGCGACAGTGAATCCGACATCACCCCAGAGGAGGAACAAGAAGAGCCGGAACAAGAAGAGGTTACTGCTGCGGATGACCTGTCATTGCTTGACCGATTACGTCAAGGTGGCCTTCCACATGTTGATGCCACTGAACCCTATGAGCCCGTCATTGATTATAGTGATGATGATGATTATGCATTTATTGATGATACTGATCGAGATTATTAGTAGTGTCAGGTATTAAAAAAATTTATGTTGTACTTGATGATGATACACTTAAGTGATACACATATTATTATTCATGTCGGTCTTTTTTATGTTGTACTAATTTCGTTTACTGTTTGTCATGGCAGGTGTTGAAAGATGGTGGGCGCTGGTCGGGAGCGCGCCAAGGCCCCTTCTTTGTCAGCGCGTGGTGTGAGGTCTTCCATTCCAGACGCACCTCTCCGCCGAGCGTTGCTGGACAGTATGGCGACACCGCCGGGCCCTTCTTCATCGACCGCGGTGCCCAGCAGGGGACGAGGTAGGAAGAGAGGAGGTGGGGCACGTGGTCGCGGGAGAGGAGGTAGGGTGACTGCTACGGCGCCTTCCTCGCCGCCACCCCCAGCTGTTTCACCCGAGCACGTGACTGCTAGGGTGTACTCGTCCGAGGAGGAGGCTACACGGACTCCGGTCCACGAGCCTCCGGTCCACGGGTCTTGGGCCCACGAGCCTCGGGTCGACTGGCCTTCGGCCCACGAGAGTTCGGCCCACGAGACCCCGGAGGAGCACACGTCTGGATGGGGTACCTGGACGGATCAGCCCGAGGAGCCGAGTGGCCATGCTGATGATGGCGGGGAGCCGACTGATATTGAGGAGGAGGGGGGCACCGTCTACCAGCGTGGTGCTACACGGCTCCCGTCCGTGCCGGCGACCCGCGAGCAGAGGTGGTTGATTTTCCCTGATGGGGAGAGGTAAGTGCATTTAATATTTTTGTACCTTCTGCATTCACGTTTCTTTAAATAACTAATGTGTTGGCCTTGTCATGCTGCAGGGGTTGGGACCACCATCATAGTGTCCGCCGGCCCAACTCCGTCCTTGGAGTTCTTTGCCGGCAAAACTTCCCCGGGTTTGTCACGTTGCCTGGTGAGGGTCGGCTTCCAGAGCTTGGATTGAGCTGGGAGCACTACTTGGCTGCCCCGGCCCTGCCGGATGAGATTATCGACGGTGTCTTGTGCGACACGAGGGCAGACGTGGTGATCAGAAAGTTCTGGGTAATTTCTCCTTTACACATTTAAAAATCTTCAACTAGCTAGTTATTAAGTGTACTAATCAATATTGTCTCATTTGATTGCAGACATTCTACAGGTGTGAGGAGGGATACGAGGAGCACGCGGCACATGTTATCGAGAACGTCTGCAAGCGCCTACTACAGAACTTACGGCACGAGGCTCGGGTGCAGGCTGTTCGAGACTACTACGCCTTGCGTGGTATCAAGAAGACCAAGCCGGCGTGCCGCGATAAGTTCCTGAGTAAGGAGCAGTACATGAAGGTAATTCTTAAGGCCTTCTACTTAAGTTCCTTCATTTAGTAATTCTTAGCCGTAGCGCTCAAGTTTCTATTTGCTAACTTAGGCGCCTCCGAGATGGTGTGCGGATAGGATGGATTGTTGGGAGGTGTTGGTCAATGAGTGGTGCTCAAAAGAATGGCTAGCCCTCCACAACGAGGCCAAGGACAAACGTGCCCAAATGGAAGGTGTGCCACACCATCAAGGCAGCTCCAACTTATATCAGTTCGGGCGGAACTGGGTATGTGGTTTGCTTCATGATTCATGCAATTCATTCATCATGCTAGCTTGAGCCCTTTAATTACTAATTTACATTGTTTCTCTCTTTCAGGCACGCCACAATAAGGTGGATAAGGTGCCAGAGGTGTACGACCTGTATGCCATGGCCCACACTGCCTCTTTCAAGAAAGTCAAGGCATTCTCTCAGTCTGACCTCGATGATGCAAACAACTTCACCAACATCTCCTCCTACAACAAGCTCGTGAGATATAGAGATGAGGGGAAGGCGAGGAAAGGGGAGGACTTTAACCCGAGCCGGGGTCCCATTGATCCAGAGCTGGTGATGATATCTGGTGGCGGGAGGTCCCATGGCTCCATAGCCATTGGAGATGGACTTATCCGTTGTCCTAGCACTCTCCCGGAGATCAAGGCACGCCAGTCGAGCTCCGCTCCTGAGATAAGGCCTCGTGAACGGCCAGTGCAACTCGCCATCAAGGTTAGTGATACGTACTCAGCTATCTTTCTCCATTACATTGTGTGCGCTTCCATCATTGATTACAAATGGTCATGTGAGTGGTGTTGCAGGCTGCTATACAGAGTGAGAGAGATAGAACGGAGAAACTTCTGGTGGAGGCGGCGGAGAGGCAGCGGGAGTTGGAGGAGAGGACGACAAAGATGTTGGAGGAGGAGAGGGCACGGAATGACATGCAGGCAAGGGCCATGTACGAGCTCCTTGTGGTAAGTTTCTTCTGCAGATTAGCTAAAACATTCAGGTAGTGTTTGTCTCATTACTAACTAGTATGACTGAGTCGTCAAAACCAAATGTGCAGTCTGTGTGCGAGAAGACCGGTCAGACCGCTCCACCGATGCCAGTGATTGCTCCTGGGACCACGGTGAGTTTAATTTGAATGGACATTACTTGCTAGTCTTAACATTTGAGTGTCATCATGCTAACAAGACATTGGAAATGATCTTTGGTGCAGCGTAACTCCAGACAAGCATCGCACGATCCTTCTCCAGCTACCGACACGAGCCAGCCCGCTCCTACACCTCCTGGATCATGGTAAGTTTATCTAGTGTTTTGCTTAACACATGCATAAAGACCTAGACTTAGCTTTATTTCCTCCAATGCTTACCATAATGACCTAGACTTAGCTTCTTCTCCTCCAAAATGACTTAATAAGCTTACTGACCTCCAAAACCATCCATTTTACCTAAGTTAGCTCTAAAACGATCTGTACTTAGCTTACTTATGTCAAAAATTGCATAATTAGCTTAGTTAGCTCATAAACGATCCATTTTACCTAAGTTAGCTCTAAAACGATCTGTACTTAGCTTACTTATGTCAAAAATTGCATAATTAGCTTAGTTAGCTCATAAACGATCCATTTTACCTAAGTTAGCTCTAAAATGACCCATTTTACCTTGGTTAGCTTATAAATGATCCAGTTCATCCAAGTTAGCTCAAAAATGACCCATTTACCTAGATTAGCTCCTAAATGATCCATTTTACCTATGTTAGCTTTAAAATGACCCATTTCACCTAGGTTAGCTCCAAAATGACCCATCTTACCTAGGTTATCTCATAAACGATCCATTTCAACTAATTTAGCTCATAAACGATCCATTTCACCAAGTTAGCTCAAAACGATCCATTTCACCTAAATTAGCTCTTAAATGATCCATTTCACCTAAGTTAGCTCAAAAAGATCCATTTCAACTAAATTAGCTCATAAATGATCCATTTCAGCTAAGTTAGCTCAAAAACGATCCATTTCAACTAAGTTAGCTCATAAATGATCCATTTCACCTAAGTTAGCTAAAAACGATCCATTTCACCTTAGTTACCTCAAAAACGATCCATTTGACCTTAGTTAGCTCATAAACGACCCATTTCAACTAAGTTAGCTCATAAATGATCCATTTCACCTTAGCTAGCTCATAAACGACCCATTTCAACTTAGTTAGCTCATATATGATCCATTTCACGTAAGTTCGCTCATAAATGACATACTCTTCTTGTTCTAGTCTTCTTCTTGTTCTACTCTTCTTGTTCTAGTCTTCTTCTTGTTCTACTCTTCTTGTTCTAGTCTTCTTATTCTAGTCACCTATTTCTAACTTTCTTATTTTGCCATTTTGCAGATTTCATTCACTTCATGGAAGCTAGCTTGCTATGGAGTGCTTGTTTATGTATGGATGGAACTTGCTTATGTATGAATGGATGGATGGAACTTGCTTATGTAATATGTATGGATGGAACTTGCTTATGTATGAATGGATGGAACTTGCTTATGTATGAATGTATGGAACTTATGTGCTGGATATATGTGATATGTTTGCTGTTAAATAGGCCTGTGAAATATATCTATATATGTCATATATATTTGCTGTGAAAATTGTTGGATTTAATAAAAAACAGAAAAAGAGCCAATATGCAGGCTCTTTGCCGTCCGCCACCGACGGCAACGGGCTCTTTGCCGTCAGCCGCAGACGGCAAAGAAGCCACGTGGCAGCCAACTGTGCTTCCTGGGAGCTGACCATTTGGTCAGTTTGCCTACAGTGGCAGACGGCAAAGACACTAGAAAGTTTGCCTACAGTGGCAGACGGCAAAGGCCCTAGAAAGTTTGCCGTCAGCGGCGGACGGCAAAGGCCTGCCGTTAGCCATTTAACGGACTGACAACGCAATTATTGCCGTCTGCTCTCTTTGCCGTCCGCTGCAGACGGCAAAGGCCCTTTGCCGTCAGCCGTCCGGAAGCAGACGGCAAAGTAGCTCTTTACCGTAGCCTACTTTGCCGGAGCCTTTTGCCGTCCGCCGTTCATGCCTTTGCCGTCCGCCGTGGCAGACGGCAAAATAGCTGATTCCTGTAGTGGGTGTAGGAATCACTGGAACTGATTTCTGTGATGAACTACTTTCCAATAAGGGAGCAGGTACAATTACCTCATCAAGTTCTACTTTCCTCCCACTCATTTCTTTCGAGAGAAACTACTTCTCTAGAAAGGATCCATTCTTAGCAATGAATATCTTGCCTTCGGATCTGTGATAGAAGGTGTACCCAAAAGTCTCCTTTGGGTATCCTATGAAGACACATTTATCCGATTTGGGTTCGAGCTTATCACGTTGAAACTTTTTCACATAAGCATCGCAGCCCCAAACTTTAAGAAACGACAACTTCGGTTTCTTGCCAAACCACAGTTCATATGGTGTCGTCTCAACGGATTTAGATGGTGCCCTATTTAACGTGAATGCAGCCGTCTCTAAAGCATAACCCCAAAACGATAGCGGTAAATCAGTAAGAGACATCATAGATCGCACCATATCCAATAAAGTACGGTTACGACGTTTGGACACACCATTACGCTGTGGTGTTCCAGGTGGCGTGAGTTGCGAAACTATTCCGCACTGTTTCGAATGAAGACCAAACTCATAACTCAAATATTCACCTCAACAATCAGATCGTAGAAACTTTATTTTGTTGTTACGATGATTTTCCACTTCACTCTGAAATTCTTTGAACTTTTCAAATGTTTCAGACTTATGTTTCATCAAGTAGATATACCCATATCTGCTCAAATCATCTGTGAAGGTCAGAAAATAATGACACCCGCCGCGAGCCTCAACACTAATCGGACGACATACATCAGTATGTATTATTTCCAACAAGTATGTTGCTCGCTCCATTGTTCCGGAGAACGGAGTCATAGTCATCTTGCCCATGAGGCATGCTTCACAAGCATCAAGTGATTCCAAAAGCCAATCAGCATGGAGTTTCTTCATGTGCTTTACACCAATATGGCGTAAACGGCGGTGCCACAAATAAGTTGCGCTATCATTATTATCTTTTGGCTTCAATACTATGAATATGTGTATCACTACTATCGAGATTCAACAAAAATAGACCACTCATCAAGGGTGCATGACCATAAAAGATATTACTCATATAAATAGAACAACCATTATTCTCTGATTTAAATGAATAACCGTCTCACATCAAACAAGATCCAGATATAATGTTCATGCTTAACGCTGGCACCAAATAACAATTATTCAGGTCTAAAACTAATCCCAAAGGTAGATGTAGAGGTAGGGTGTCGACGGTGATCACATCGACTTTGGAACCATTTCCCACGCGCATCATCACCTCGTCCTTAGCCAATCTTCGCTTAATCCATAGCCCCTGTTTCGAATTGAAAATATGAGCAATAGAACCAGTATCAAATACCCAGGCGCTACTTCGAGCATTAGGAAGGTACACATCAATAACATGTATATCAAATATACCTTTCACTTTGCCATCCTTCTTATCCGCCAAATACTTGGGGCAGTTCCGCTTCCAGTGACCAGTCCCTTTGCAGTAGAAGCACTCAGTCTCGGGCTTAGGTCCAGACTTGGGCTTCTTCACTTGAGCAGCAACTTGCTTGCCATTCTTCTTGAAGTTCCCCTTCTTCCCTTTACCCTTTTTCTTAAAACTAGTGGCCTTTTTAACCATCAACACTTGATGCTCCTTCTTGATTTCTACCTCCGTAGCCTTTTGCATCGCGAAGAGCTCGAGAATTGTCTTATCCATCCCTTACATATTATAGTTCATCACGAAGCTTTTGTAGTTTGGTGGCGGTGATTGAAGAACTCTGTCAATGACACTATCAACAGGAAGATTAACTCCCAGTTGAGTCAAGTGATTGTGGTACCCAGACATTCTGAGTATATGTTCACTGATAGAACTATTCTCCTCCATTTTGCAGCTGTAGACCTTATTGGAGACTTCATATCTCTTAATCCGGGCATTTGCTTGAAATATTAACTTCAACTCCTGGAACATCTCATATGCTCCATGACGTTCAAAACATCGTCGAAGTCCCGGTTCTAAGCCGTAAAGCATGGCACACTGCACTATCGAGTAGTCATCAGCTTTGCTCTGCCAGACGCTCATAACGTCCGGAGTTACTCCTGGAGCGGGTTTGGCACCTAGCGGTGCTTTCAGGACATAATTCTTCTGTGCAGCAATGAGGATAATCCTCAAGTTACGGACCCAGTCTGTCGTGGTGGGCGCACGGTAGATGCCATGGGATGGCTAAAGATAGGAGGAGGCTCGAGGGCACTGGTGGGCTCCAGAGGCGAGGTCGACATGAGCGAGCGCGGGACGCAAGACATACCCAGGTTCGGGGCTCTCCGGAGAGATAACACCCCTAGTCCTGCCGAGTGTGGTTTATACGTAGCAATACAGAGTTGCTCCTAGAGCTGTATGGAGGAAGAAGGAGGTCGGGCCAAGGCTTAGGCTGCTCCCTCTCCTCGGGTGTTGCTTGCTAGGTGTGTGTGGCGTTGCCTGTGTGAATGAGTGAGCTAAGGAGTTCGCCCGTATACATGAGGGCTCCTGGGGGGTTTTATAGGTCAACCCCCAGGGATACAATGGTAATGTTACAAAGCCGTAGGGCCGGGTCGTTAGTGTCCAGGGAACCCGGTGCTGGGACCCGCCGGGTACCAGGCCTCGCCGAGTTCTCCGGGCGCGGGCCCCATGCGCCTGGGGGTACTGTGCGCCGTCTTGTCGACCGTCAGGGCATGGCCGGGTCGAGTCGATCCACAGTGGTGCTCCGTCAGGTCACCGCTTGCTGGTGTCATGGGTGACGTCCGGTGCACTGTTGCCACGCCAGCCCTGGTCAGCGGGTAGGGGGCACTATTGCCTCGTCCGGCTGACCAGAGGCATGGGCGGGGCACTGTGGCTTCGGTCATCAGTTGGTGGAGACTCATCCCTTCGTACGGCCAGGATGGGACGGGCGCTGACCCTTGGCCGGGTTTGGAGAGCACGCCAGGGGCGGTCCTGGCTTGCTGGAGAAGTCTTGAGCTTGGTTGTTGGGGCTGAGTCAAGGAGTCCGGCCGGGTTGCTGATCCTGCCGGGTCGCGGGGCCTGGCCGGGTCGAGCGACCCGGCCAAGGGCGAGCCGGATCGAGGGGCGATGCTGGCCCCGTTGTTTTTTAAAGGATCCGGGTTCCGTTGCCTGCCTGGGGTTCATCCCCCCGACAGTAGTCCCCGAAGCTATGAAGGTCTGCCATCTTCAGATGGGAGGGCCTTCACAGTTTCCCCCCTTGTAGAGGCAGATTTTGGTGAGCGCCGGGTCCGGCAACACCCACTGTGTGCCGGCTTGCGGAAGCCGGATCGCGGCATCCCGCCCGCGGCGGGAACCGAGGAGTTCGACGAATCTTGGGCAATCTTTCGGGCTTCTCGCAGTCGCCACGTGGCGCCTGGGAGCCGGAGGGGCCTGACAGGCCACGCGCGTGACGGGACTGGGCGATGGCCCGGGGGGCCCGCCGCTGTGCGCCCTTGGCCCATGCGCGTGGATTTATTGCTGCGTCCGAGGGTCGGTTGCTATTCCCCAAGCAGTTACTGCACGCGTACGTGCGCACTTATTGCGGGGAAGTGGGAGGGGTGAGCGCAAACGATCTCACTTCCCCATGTTTCAAACCGTGGCTTATAAATTGGGGGTGAAAGGGGCGGCGGAGATCATTCATGCTCGCGCCCCCTGCCTCTTCATCCTCTCTCTGCTTCCGACGACTGCCGCTAGCCGCGACGCCCGTAGTCTTGAGCAGAGCTTTCTCGCCATCTTCTTCCTCTGCTCCTCCCTCTTTCCCCGCGCTCGGGTCGATGGCGTTGCCGTCAGGATCGTGGATGGGTTCCACCGTCACCCTCGACGACATCGCCTACCTCCGCAACACCAGGCGCTTGCCGAGGGCGGAGGAGGTCGAGGTGCGCCTCCCGCAGGGCAAGCGGGAGCCGCGGCCCGAGGGCTCGGAGCGGGTGGTCTTCCTGCCGCACTTCAAGCGCGGGTTTGGGCTTCCCGCGAGCGGCTTCTTCCGCGACTTTCTGGAGTTCTTCGGGCTCCAGCCCCACCATCTTGGTGCTGGCGCCATCGTGCAGTTGTCCGGCTTCGTTACCCTCTGCGAGGGGTACCTGGGGGTCGAGCCTTCGATCGACCTCTGGGTGCGCTTCTTCTCCTTGAAGTAGCAGGGGCCGAAGGCCGGGGAGATGTCCGAGTGCGGGGCGGCCGTCATCTCCAAGCGGTCGGGCGCCGACTGCCCGAAGGTGCCGCTGGAGGATTCGGCAAAGAAATGGCAGAATTCCTTCTTCTACGTCCGCAACCTCGGTGAGGACCGCATCAACCTCCCGCCGTTCATCAACTCGCCGCCGTGGGGGAAGCAGAACTGGGGGTATTACCCCAAGCGCCTGTCGCAGGAGGTGCTCAACCTGTGTGAGCGGGTGTGGGTGATGAAGGAGCGGGAGAGGCTCACCGGCACCGACCTCATCGCCGCCTTTATCTCCCGGCGGGTGCTGCCGCTACAGCAGCGCAGTCACCTCATCAGTCAGATGACCGGCCTCCAAGATCCCAACCGCATGGCGAACACGCGGTTGGCGGCGGACCAAGTTGCGTGTCGGGTTAATGACATCTCCAAGGCCAACGTGGGGGTGAACTGGGAGTTCGGGAAGGCCCCGTACAGCCGTTCGGACCCGGCACCGCTGGTGAGTCCCTGGTCCCCGTACTTCGCTGCTGCTTATCTTCTCGTTCGTCCCGACGTGACGCGCGAGGTGCTTCTGAACGCCATCTGGCATCCTAACGACCGGGCGCGGGCGCAGGTGGTGCGGGTCGCCTCGGAGGAGCCCCAGGCCCATGGCGGAGGGAAGGCGGCGGCCGCCGACACGGGCGCAGGGCGCCGAGTAGGTGAGTCTTGTTTGTGTTGCTTGAGTCGCCGGTTGCGGGACGGCTTTGGGGATGCTGAAGTGAGTCGTTGATGCAGCGGCGCCGGGTGGAGGAGGCGGCGGCGTGGCCGGAGCCGGGTCATCTCGGGGGGTGGCGACAGCGCGGCGCCCACACGGGAAGGACAGCATCCCGCCACGGGCCCCAACCGCGAAGCGCGCGGCGGACCCGGCTGGGGGTGCGAAGTCGCCCGCCAAGAGGAGGCGCGGCGCTCCACAGGAGAGGGTGGAAAGGCCCGCCGTTCCGGTGGTGCCGGGGTAAGTAACTTTCTTTGCCTGAGCCGAGTTGCTGAGTGACTCCGCTCGACTCGGCGTGATTGTTTCTTGTCTTGTGCTTCAGGTCACCGATCTCGCTGGCGCAGGCGGCGGCGGATGCCACGTCCGCCGAGGGCACCGCGTTCCGGAGGAGCCAATCCGGCACCATCGACCGGGACGAGGAGGAGGCGCCGGTGGACCCGGACCTTGGTCGGGACCCGGCTGACGCCGAGGGCCTGGCTTGGCGGGACCGGAACCGGGCCCAGGCGGAGCTGGAGTCGGCGTAGATCCAGGCCTGGGTCAGCGCCGCGACGGCGTGGGCGCAAGCCGACGAGGAGGCGGCGTGGCCGGAGATGCGGGGACGGTGGTGGCGACGATGGTCTTCGTGCCGGCGTCGGACAGGGAGCACGGCCAAGGCGGCCGTGCGGATGTGATGGACCTCGACCAGGAGGTCGTGGTCGTCGGGGATGACACCCCACCGCGGACCGACGTGGTCAAGCGGGAGGGGGCTAATGGGGGTGGTGGCTACGCCATCTTGGAGGACGCGGCGCGGGCGGCGCCGGAGGAGGCGTCCCGGGCGCCGGCGAGCGAGGCGCTGGCGGTGGCGGGGCCTCAAGCCGCTCTGTCCATTGAGCCGGCGTTGGCGCCGAAGAGGGCGTCGGAGAGGGCGCCGAAGAAGGCGCCGGCTTCGGGGAGGCGGCCGGCAGAGAGCACGCCCTGGTGCTCAGGTCCGGCGGGCGCCGGGTCGCCGAGCCGCGGCCCTCGCGGAGCGGGACTGGCGAGGTCTTCTTCAGTCCTCCGACCCAAGAGGAGGCGGCGATGGCCGCCGTGACCCTTCGCCTGCGGGGGCGGACGGACTGGATCCAGGCCTTCGCCTAGGCCGAGGTTGAGGCGACGCAGGAGCTGGAGCGCGCTGTCTTCGTAAGTCTTCTTTTGCGTTCTGCTTTTCTTTTCATTGCTTTTTCCATTTTGGGGGCGCGCCAGCGCACCCACTGGGTGTAGCCCCCGAGATTCGAGCCAACTGTGTAGCAGTTGGGTCGAATCTTATCCTGCTGTCTTGCGCTGATTGTTTCCTTCTGTAGCAACTTGACTCCTACCGGCTTAATGTCTTCAACCGGCTCCCCGAGACGCATCGGCGTCTCAAGGAGAGGCTCGCCGCCAAGGAGGAGGAGCTCCGCGCCGCGGCAGGTACTTTTTCTTCATGCTCTTTTCTAGTTGGGGGGCGCTACCGCACCCACTGGGTGTAGCCCCCGAGATTCGGGCCAACTGCGTAGCAGTTGGGTCGAATCTAAAAAAAATACTTTATTGCTGAGTTTTTCTTCTGCAGCCGAGGTGCTGTCTTGGAGGACCCGGCTGATCCGGGCCGGTTTTCATTATGACGGGCTTGTCGTAGACGTCGGCCGGCTCGAGGCCGAGGTGGAGAAGGCGAAGGCGGAGGCGACGGGAGCCCGGCAGGCCCTCGACGAAGCCAGCCGGCTATAGGAGCAGCTGGCGGGCGACAAGAGCCGCCTCGAGGCCGAGGTGGAGCGTCTTAAGGCGGAGGCTGCCAAGGTCGTGGAGGCGCAGCGGGCCCTTGCCGAGGCGGACCAACAGCACGGCAAGCTGGCCGACGACAAGGGGCAACTCCAGACCGAGGTGGAGCGCCTGAAGGCGCTGGCGGCCACGATGGAGGAGACCCGGCTCCGTGAAGAGGCCGTGAAGGCGGCCGAGGACAAGGACGCCGAGCTGAAGGCGGCCCTTGCTAAGGTCGCCGACCTGGAGAAGGCGCTGGAGGAGCGTGACCGCACTATTGCCCGGGAGCGGCGCGGTACGTTGCTTGAAGCGCAGCACCTGGAAGAGTCCTTCTCCAGTAAGTGCTTTTCTTGAATTTTGTCGTTGCCGGGTTGGGACTCCGGCTCTTCTTCCTTAGTAACTTCCTTCTGACTTGCTTTTCTTCTTGGCAGGGGCCTTCCCGAAGACGCGCCAGCTAGCGGAGGAGGCGGTCCGCTTCCAGCGCGACCCACAAGGGATCGTCGGCTCTGGTACGGACCCGCGGGTGGCCTGGACCTTCCCGGAGATCGTCGCAGCTAGCCGAGGCCCGCCTGCGAGTTCTGAGCGAACAGATGGGGCGGCTTTTTGAGGCCGGCGCGGCGATGACGGCGGCCCTTTAGCCGGGTTCCGTTGCGCCGAGTAGCTTCACGCGGCTGGCGTGCTGGCTGGAGGCGGGTCCGGAGCGGCTCCATGATTGGCGAGTCTCCGCCGCCCGTGCTGGCGCCGAGATGGCGCTTCGGTTCGCGATGTCTTGGCATCCGGGCCAGCTATATTGCTGGGTTCGCCTTCCACGACGAGTTCCGGCCGGAGCGGGAGGAAGACGGTGGAGTCGTGCCTGCGGACGACTACGGCCTGCTTCTGGACGACCCGGAGGGCAGTTCTGAGGAGACGGGCTTCTACTGCGACGCGGACGCCAGGGAGGAAGATACCGGCACCTTAGCGGACCCGGGAGCTGCGCGATCCGGCGATTGGGACACCTGAATTTTTAACTTATCATAGATTTATGTTAGGTAGCAGGTCCACCCACCCACTGGGGGTTGACTGGGTGTAATGAACTCTGGCCCTGGGCCTGTTTTAAATTTATGATGCATGAGCTGCGTGAATGTCTTCGTCTTTGCTTTTCGTTTTTTGAGCCGTTTTCCTGCAACCTTCCCCCCTTTCGGGTCCCCCCCTCCCCCGCGAGTCTGACGGCCAAGGCTCTGGTCCGTGACAAGGGGTTCGAGCTTTGAGAGGAGCGTTCAGTACTTAGGCTTTCGAAACGTTGAGCGTGAGCGAAACACCCACTGGGCCGGCTGGCGGCAATCCGGCAGGGCCGGGTTGGCGAGCAGCCGGTCGTGCGGCAACTTGAAAAGGTGAGTCCAGGTCGAGCGATCCGGCGGTATGTAGAAACTTCGTGGGTGCCGGCGCCTTTGCTTTTCGTTTTTAGAGCCATTTTCTTGTAACTCTCCCCCCTTTGGGCTCCCCCCCCCCCCCCCCCCCGCGAGTCTAACGGCCAGGGCTTTGGTCCGTGACAAGGGGCTCGGCCTTTGGGAGGAGCGTTCAATACTTAGTCTTTCAAGACGTAGAGCGCGAGCGAAACACCCACTGGGCCGGCTGGCGGCAATCCGGCAGGGCCGGGTTGGCGAGCAGCCGGTCGTGCAGCAATTTATAGTGGCGGGACCGGGTTGGGCGACCCGGTGGTTTTTGACTTAGCGCTCGTGGCGCGCTAGTGCGTTGGACTCATGTGCTTGCCAGCCGACAGCCGGAGCCGGATCTGCGGCTTAGGGCGAAGCGAGAGGTTTATGGCGACCCAGCGCATTTTAGAACTACTTAAGGAAAAACGACGGGTGGCCAAGCCGGCCAGCCCCCGAGCCCCCGGGTTTGAGCGAGTCGACCCGGTGGCCGGGTTTGGCTTAATAGTAAAGCAGTGCACAAATGTAGGAGACACAATAGCTTGGTCGCAGAAAGGGCAGCCCCCGAGCGTCGTTCAGGGACCCATAGTTTCAGACAGTTACAAAAGGCAGCGATACATACGTGCACTCGGCTAACTGTAAAACGGACGGAGGAGCTCCGCGTTCCATGGCCGGGTTGTTTCTTCGCCGACGGTATCCCTCTTGCGCTTGTTTGACTTGCGGGCGTCGATGAGGTAGTAAGCGTTGCGGTCGCATAAGGCCTTGCTGATGATGAAGGGGCCCTCCCATGGGGAGGACGGCTTGTGTTGGCCAGTCTGCTCTTGGACGAGTCGGAGGACGAGGTCTCCCTCTCGGAAAGCGAGGGGCTTGATCTTCTTGCTGTGGTAATGCCTCGGGCCTTGCTGGTAGATGGCTGAGCGACTGGGCACTAGGAGACGTGTCTTTTCGAGCAGGTCGACGTCGTCTTCGCGGGCTTCTTTTGCTTCGACTTCTGTGTACATCGTGACGCGTGGCGAGTCGAACTCGACGTCGGTTAGGATGACGGCCTCTGCTCCGTAGACGAGGAAGAACGGGGTGAACCCGGTCGACCTGTTTGGCGTGGCGCGGAGACTCCAGAAGACGGCTGGCAACTCGTTGAGCCAGCTGCCGGGTGACCGGACAAGTAGCTCGATGAGTCGCGGCTTGATGCAGGATAGGATGAGACCGTTGGCTCGCTCGACCTGGCCGTTGGACTGCGGGTGTGCCACGGAAGCCAGGTCGAGGCGGATGCCGGAGACGGAGCAGTACTGCGCGAGCGCGCCCTTGGCGAAGTTGGTGTCGTTGTCCGTGATGATGTTGTTTGGCATGCCGTAGCGCACCACGATGTCCTTGATAAATCGGACAGCCGTCGGGCCGTCTAGCTTCTTGATTGGCCTTGCCTCGATCCACTTGGTGAACTTGTCCACTGCCACCAGCAGATGCGTCATGCCTCCTCGAGCGGTTTTGAAAGGCCCCACCATGTCGAGTCCCCAGACCGCGAAGGGCCAGGCGATCGGGATGGTCCGGAGTGCCGACGCCGGCTGCTGACTGCGCTTGCAGAAGCGTTGGCATCCTTCACACTTAAGGACGAGCGACTCTGCGTCTTCGAGGGCCGTGGGCCAGTAGAAACCATGGCGGAAAGCCTTGGCCAACAGGGACCGCGAGGCGGCGTGGTGCCCGCACTCACCCTGGTGTATGTCGAGGAGGATCGCAATGCCCTTGTCCCGCTCGACGCAGCGTTGGAATACGCCGGTAGAGCTGCGTTTGACGAGCTCGTTGTTGATGATGCTGTAGGCGGACGCCCGGCGCTGCACTTGCCGAGCTTCGGTCTCGTCCATGGGAAGGACCCCGTTTTCCAGGAACTCCGAGATGGGCAGGGCCAAGGATGGTGCCGCGACCCCGGTGAGGACGGCCATCACGACGGGTTCCGGAGTGGCAGCCCCCGAGCGGGGTTCAGCGGCCCTAGGCCCGGGTTGAGGCGTGGGCGGGCTGGCTGGAGCAGTCCCCGGGCCGGGTTGAGGCGCGGCCGGGTTGGTTGGAGCAGTCCCCGGGCCGGGTTGAGGCGCGGCCAGGTCGGTCGGAGTAGTCCTCGGGCCGGGTTGAGGCGTGGCCGGGTCGGTCGGAGCAGTCCCCGTGCCGGGTTGAGGCGCGGTCGGGTCGTTCGGGGCGTGGATGGACTCAGAGTCCGGAGACGGCTTGATGGACGGTTTGTGCAGATGCTCGAGGGAGACGCCGGACGGAATGGACTGCCGGGACGAGGCAATCTTGGCGAGCGTGCCGGCCGCTTCGTTTTCTGAGCGCGGGATGTGGAGGAACTCGCAGCCCGCGAAGAATCCGGACAACTTCTGGACGAGGAAGCGGTAGCTCGCCATGTTGAAGTCGTGGGCGTCCCACTCGCCGGAGCTCTGCTGCACCACCAGGTCCGAGTCGTTGTAGCATAGGATGCGCCTGATGCCAAGTTCCTTGGCAAGCCGGAGGCCGTGCACAAGGGCTTCGTACTCGGCAACGTTGTTGGAGGCGGCGAAGTGGATCTACAGCGCGTATCTGAGCCGGTCGCCCTTGGGGGAGGACAGCACGATGCCGGCCCCTAGGCCGAGTCGCATCTTCGAGCCGTCGAAGTGCATGCGCCAGTGCGTCGAGTCTGGCGGCGGCGGCAGGTACTGGGTCTCGGTCCAGTAGATGAGGAAGTCGGCCAAAGCCTGGGACTTGATCATGGTGCGGGGCTCGTAGAGGATGGTGTGGCCGGCTAGCTCGAGTGCCCACTTGGCGATCCGGCCAGAGGCATCCCGGCACCCGATGATCTCACCGAGAGGAGCCGTGCTGACCACGGTGATGACATGCTATTGGAAGTACTGCTTGAGTTTCTTGGCGGTGAAGTACACGCCGTAACACATTTTCTGGTAGTGCGGGTAGTTCTGCTTCGAGGCGGAGAGCACCTCGCTCAGGTAGTAGACGGGACGCTGGACGGCTTGGACCTTGTCCTTCTCTGGTCGCTCCACCACCATCACCGTGCTGACCATCCGCGAGGTCGTGGCGATATAGAGCAATAGCGGCTCCTTCTCGGCCGGTGCGGCCAGGACTGGTGCGGTGGAGAGCATGCGCTTGAGATCCCGGAAAGCTTTATCCGCCCGGTCGTTCCACTCGAACGGCGTCGTCTTCTTCATCAGCTGATACAGGGGCAAGGCCCTCTCGCCCAGCCGGCTGAGAAACCGGCTGACCAAGGCCAAGCAGCCGGTGAACTTATGGACAATGCGCAGCCGAGCTGGCTTGCGCATGCGCTCGATGGCCTTGATCTTCTCCGGGTTTGCCTCAATGCCGCGCTCCGAGACGAGGAAGCCGAGTAGCTTTCCGGCCGGGACGCCAAAAACGCATTTCTCCGGGTTGAGCTTGACCTTGTACTCGCGCTGGTTGGCGAAGGTTTCCTTCAAATCGTCGAGGAGCGTGAGGTGCTTCTTGGTCTTCACCACGATGTCGTCCACGTAGACGTGGATGTTGCGGCCGAGTTACGGCAGCAAGCATTTCTGCATGCAGCGCTGGAAAGTGGCGCCGGCGTTCTTTAAGCCGAGCGACATGGTGATGTAGCAATACGCCCCGAAGGATGTGATGAAGGACGTCTTTAGGGCGTCGGCCGGGTCCAGCTTGATCTAATGATAGCCGGAGTAAGCATCCAGGAAGGACAGGAGCTCGCACCCGGCGGTGGAGTCGATGACTTGGTCGATCCGCGGGAGGGCGAACGGGTCTTTGGGGCAGGCCTTGTTCAGGCTGGTGTAGTCGATGCACATGCGCCAGGTCTTGTTCTTCTTTAGGATGAGGACTGGGTTGGCCAGCCACTCGGGATGAAACACTTCCATGATGAAGCCGTCCACCAAGAGCTTCGCGACCTCTTCTCCGATGGTCCTTCTCTTTTCTTCGAAAAAACGTCGCAGGGGTTGGCAGATAGGCTTGACGTCCTTGCGGATGTGGAGTTTGTGCTCGGCGTACTTCCTCGGGATACCCGGCATGTCCTTGGGGGTCCATGCAAAGATATCCCGATTCTCACGGAGGAAGTCGACGAGCTCGCCTTCCTATTTGTTATCGAGCCGGGTGCCCACAACAACGTACTTGCTGCAGCTGGGGTCCTCCGGGTTCAGCTTCACCTTCTTGGTCTCCTTGGAGGGCTTGAACGCGGCTTCGTCGGCCGGCTCCTCGGCCGGGATCTTAGCGGCCGATGCTTCTTGGGCCAGGGCGACGATCCGGTCGAGCTGGCGCCGCTCCTCGGCTACGATCAGCGACTCGGCTAGCTTGGCGTCGTCTCGGGCGCAGTGCAGGGACTTGCGGTAGTCGCTGGTGACGGTGATGAGGCCCTTCGGACCCGACAGCTTCATCTTCACGTAGGCGTAGTGGGGGACTGCCATGAACTTGGCGAGCGCGGGCCGGCCCAGCAGTGTGTGGTACGCGCTGGACAGGTCCACCACCTCGAACCAGATCGGCTCGCGTCGGAAGTGGCTACTGTCGCCGAACAGGACGTCGAGGCGGATCCGGCCGATCGGAGAGCAGGAGAGGCCGGGAACGATGCCATGGAAGATCGTCCGGGTCGGCTCCAGGTCCTTGGCCTCGAGGCCGAGCTTGGTCATGGTGTCGCGGTAGAGGATGTTGATGCTGCTGCCGCCGTCGACGAGAACCTGGGAGAATTTGCACGTGCGCCGGGGTGCGACGATGGTGGGATCGAGGACGAGGGCGTAACCACCCGGGTTCGGCATGATGGCCGGGTGGTCCTCCCGTGTCCAGGTGACCGGGCGCTCTGACCAATGCATGTACTCCGTCTTGGCCGAGACGACGGTGTTCACCTCCTGCCGGAGGAGGCGTTCACTGCTCTTGTCGTCGCCGAGGCTGGTGAAGACGACGTAAGTTGCGTTCTGGGCCGGGTAGGGGTCGTCGCGCATCGTGCCGCCGGCTGGAGGTGGCGGCGGGGGTGGAGGCGGCTGCCCTGCTCCCGGAGCTGGAGCCGGAGGCGGCAGGATGTCGCCCCTCGCGATGCGCTTGGTGATGGCGCACTGTCGTAGCGTGTGCGTGGACGGCCTCGCGCCGCTGTGGTGCTTGCAGGGAGCGTCGAGCATCTCCTCGAAGCTCATGGTGGGCTGCCATGCCATTTTGCCGGTGTTCCGGCGTTTGGCGGCCGGCTCGGTCGCGGGTGCCTGCTCGGCGGCCGCGACGAGCCGGTTGTCGTAGCGCTGAGCCGGTTGATCGGCCTTGCGCTTGTTGTTCTGCTAGTTGTGCTGCTGCCGGCTTCCCTCGCCGGCCGGCTTTGGAGGCGGCACCGGCTTGGCCTTGCCGGCTTCGTCCAGTGCCACCTGGATATTCATGGCGGAGTCGGCGTTGGCGTACTTGTCCGCCGTCACCATGAGCGCGACCATGGTGGCCGGCTCGGAGCGCAAGAGCTTATGCTTGAGGAGGGTGCCGTCTTGGCACCCGTTGACGAAGTACTGGATGGCTTGGACTTCGTGGACGCCCTCGCATCTGTTCCGGAGCTCGGTCCAGCGTGCGAGGTACTCGCGGCCAGTTTCGGCCGGCCCCTGCACGCACATGGCGAGCTGACTGGGGCGGCCGGGTTGCTTGTAGGTGCCGGTGAAGTTGCGCACAAAGGCCTGCTCGAAGTCGACCCATGCGTTGATGCTGCCGGCCGGCAGGCTGTTCATTCATGTGCGGGCCGACCCCTGGAGCATGAGAGGCGCATAACATATGGCGAGGCGGTGGTTACCGCCGGCGATGCCGATGGCGGTGGTGTAGTCGGTGAGCCAGTCCTTCGGCTTCACGGTTCCGTTGTACTTGGGGGTGTCGCGGGGGAGCGTGAACCCTTTGGTGAAGGGCTCACCCCGGATGCGTGGCCCGAAGCACACCGGTCCGACGGGGCCGGTCTCCTCCAGCTCCTGGGAGAGGGCGAGCCGGTCGAGACGGTGGCGAGCGTCAGTGTCGTCGATGGCGCGCGGGCCCAGTCGGTCCGTGACTGCACCGCGGGAGGCCGGGTCTCCCGCAGCCGGACGTCGGCCGGGTTGGAGCAGGGGATCGAGGCGGCGCCGGACCTCCGAGGCCGGCTCATCCGCCAAGCCGCCAGCGGCCGTCGGGGCGATATAGCGTGGGGTTTGGGTGCGGCCGGAGTGCGCCTCGCCGGGTGGTGAAGACGCCGTATGCTGGTTGTCGCCGGGCCCGGCGACTCGGACAGAGCCGGATCCGGCCGGCTTGGCGAGCTGGTTGAGGCGGTCCTGCTGCGCGTTGGCCATGACGAGGAGGTCGTTCACCCTCTTGAGGCGATCCTATAGCTCCTCACCCGCGAGCTGATCCAGGCCGACCGCGGCCGCCTGGGCAGCGTGCATGTTCTTCACGGGAGTCTCGTAGATGGGAGGGAGGGCCCCGAAGGCGTGCCCGATCGCGCCACCCCGGGCTTGCACGTCAGCGACCCGGCTGGGCTCAGGCGCGGCAGGCGTGAAACCGTAGGCGGCGTCGCGCTCCAGCTGGGCGGAGTCGAGGCGGCGCTGCGTGGCGGCGAGCGTCTTAGTGAGGTCCAGCAGGCGCTGGCGGTCCTCGTCGAGGCGAGTCCGGGCCTCGGCGATGTTGGAGGCGTCGACGTCGGTGCCAATGGGGACGCGGAGGCTCTGCATCATGGTGCGCAGCAGGTTGGACGGGCTGGCCCGTTCTGCCGCGGCCTTGGCCTCGGCGGCCTTCCTCGCCGCGCTCGACGAAGAAGAGGCGTCGGTGTCGGTGACGAAAACCTCCACGCAGAGGTCCATCTCTCCGGCAGGAGCGCCGTTGTTGATGGAGAGCGGGGAGTCGGAAAAGCTAAGTACCTCACGGGGGTACTCGTCGTCCGTAGGCACGTCGGAGATGCGCAGCGTGGCGAAGGAGGCGGCGAGCGCGTCGATGATGTCGTCCGCCAGTGCGACGGGCTCGTCAGAGTCGGAGAAAATCCCCGTCTGAAGCATGCTCCCAACCAGGACCTCGAACCGCCCCACGGTGGGCGCCAATTGTCGTGGTGGGCGCACGGCAGATGACATGGGATGGTTATAGACAGGAGGAGGATCGAGGGCACTGGTGGGCTCCAGAGGCGAGGTCGGCATGAGCGAGCGCGGGACGCAAGAAATACCCAGGTCCGGGGCTCTCCGGAGAGATAACACCCCTAGTCCTGCCGAGTGTGGTTTATACGTAGCAGTACAGAGTTGCTCCTAGAGCTGTATGGAGGAAGAAGGAGGTCGGGCCAAGGCTTAGGCTGCTCCCTCTCCTCGGGTGTTGCTTGCTAGGTGTGTGTGGCGTTGCCTGTGTGAATGAGTGAGCTAAGGAGTTCGCCCGTATGCATGAGGGCTCCTGGGGGGTTTTATAGGTCAACCCCCCAGGGATACAATGGTAATGTTACAAAGCTGTAGGCCCGGGTCATCAGTGTCCAGGGAACCCGGCGCTGGGACCCGCCGGGTACCAGGCCTTGCCGGGTTCTCCGGGCGCGGGCCCCATGCGCTTGGGGGTACTGTGCGCCGTTTTGTCGACCGTCAGGGCGTGGCCGGGTCGAGTCGATCCACAGTGGTGCTTCGTCAGGTCACCGCTTGCTGGTGTCATGGGTGACGTCTGGTGCACTGTTGCCACGCCAGCCCTGGTCAGCGGGTAGGTAGGGGGGCACTGTTGCCTCGTCCGGCTGACCAGAGGCATGGGCGGGGCACTATGGCTTCAGTCATCAGTTGGTGGAGACTCGTCCCATCGTACGGCCGGGATGGGACGGGCGCTGACCCTTGGCCGGGTTTGGAGAGCACGTCAGGGGCGGTGCTGGCTTGCTGGAGAAGTCTTGAGCTTGGTTGTTGGGGCCGAGTCAAGGAGTCCGGCCGGGTTGCTGATCCTGCCGGGTCGCGGGGCCTGGCCGGGTCGAGCGACCCGGCCAAGGGCGAGCCGGATCGAGGGGCGATGCTGGCCCCGTTGTTTTTGAAAGGATGCGGGTTCCGTTGCCTGCCTGGGGTTCATCCCCCCGACACAGTCCGTGTAGTTGCTACCATCATCTTTCAACTTAGCTTTCTCTAGGAAAGCATTAAAATTCAAAGGAAAAGTAGCATGAGCCATTGATCTACAACAACATAGACATGCAAAATACTATCAGGTACTAAGTTCATGATAAATTAAAGTTCAATTAATCATATTACTTAAGAACTCCACTTAGATAGACATCCCTCTAGTCATCTAAATGATCACGTGATCCAAATCAACTAAACCATGTCTGATCATCACGGGAGATGGAGTAGTTTTCAATGGTGAACATCACTATGTTGATCATATCTACTATATGATTCACGCTCGACCTTTCGGTCTCAGTGTTTCGAGGCCATATCTGCATATGCTAGGCTCGTCAAGTTTAACCCGAGTATTCTGCGTGTGCAAAACTGGCTTGCACCCGTTTTATGTGAACGAAGAGCTTATCACACCCGATCATCACGTGGTGTCTCGGCACGAGGAACTGTAGCAACGGTGCATACTCAGGGAGAACACTTATACCTTGAAATTTAGTGAGAGATCATCTTACAATGCTACCGCCGTACTAAGCAAAATAAGGTGCATAAATGATAAACATCACATGCAATCAAAATAAGTGATATGATATGGCCATCATCATCTTGTGCCTTTGATCTCCATCTCCAAAGCACCGTCATGATCAGCATCGTCACCGGCTTGACACCTTGATCTCCATCGAAGCATCGTTGTCGTCTCGCCAACTATTGCTTCTACGACTATCGCTACCGCTTAGTGATAAAGTAAAGCAATTACATGGCGATGGCATTTCATACAATAAAGCAACAACCATATGGCTCCTGCCAGTTGTCGATAAGTGTTACAAAACATGATCATCTCATACAACAATTTATATATCATCACGTCTTGACCATATCACATCACAGCAAGCCCTACAAAAACAAGTTAGACGTCCTCTACTTTGTTGTTGCAAATTTTACGTGGCTGCTACGGGCTTCTAGCAAGAACCATTCTTACCTACACATCAAAACCATCACGATTTTTTCGTCAAGTGTGCTGTTTTAACCTTCAACAAGGACCGGGCGTAGTCAAACTCGATTCAACTAAAGTTGGAGAAACAGACACCCACTAGCCACCTGTGTGCAAAGCACGTCGGTAAAACCAGTCTCATGAACGTGGTCATGTAATGTCGGTCTGGACCGCTTCATCCAACAATACTACTGAATCAAAGTAAGACGTTGCTGGTAAGCAGTATGACTATTATCGCCCACAACTCTTTGTGTTCTACTCGTGCATATAACATCTACGCATAGACCTGGCTCGGATGCCACTGTTGGGGAACGTAGTATTTCAAAAAAATTCCTATGATCACGCAAGATCTATCTAGGAGAAGCATATCAACGAGCGGGGAGAGTGTGTCCATGTACCCTGGTAGACCAAAAGCGGAAGCGTTTAGTAACGCGGTTGATGTAGTCGAACGTCTTCACGATCCAACCGATCCAAGCACCGAACGTACGGCACCTCCGCGTTCAGCACACGTTCAGCTCGATGACGTCCCTCGAGCTCTTGATCCAGTTGAGGCCGAGGGAGAGTTCCGTCAGCACGACAGCATGGTGACGGTGATGATAAAGTTACCGGCGTAGGGCTTCCGGTTCAAGTAGGCCGGCCCAAGGGGGGCACCATGGGGGGAGTCCTACTTGGACTCCCGGTCCAAGTAGGATTCGCCCCCCCCCCCTTCCTATTCCCACTAGGAGAAGGAGGGGAGGAGGAGGAGAGAAGGAAGGAGGGGGCCGCCGCCCCCACCCCTTGTCCAATTCGGACTAGCAAGGGGGGCATGCGCCACCTCCTGTCCGGCCCTCTCTCTTCTCCACTAAGGCCCATGGTGGCCCATTAACCTCCCGGGGGGGTTCCGGTAACCCCCGGTACTCCGAAACTTATCTGAAACGACCCGAACCATTCCGATGTCCGAATGTAACCTTCCAATATATGAATCTTTATGTCTCGACCATTTCGAGACTCCTCGTCATGTCCGTGATCTCATCCGGGACTCCGAACAAACTTCGGTCATCAAATCACATAACTCATAATACAAATCGTCATCGAACGCTAAGCGTGCGGACCCTACGGGTTCGAGAACTATGTAGACATGACCGAGACATATCTCCGGTCAATAACCAATAGCGGAACCTGGATGCTCATATTGGCTCCTACATATTCTACAAAGATCTTTATCGGTCAAACCGCACAACAACATACGTTGTTCCCTTCGTCATCGGTATGTTACTTGCCCGAGATTCCATCGCCGGTATCATCATACCTAGTTCAATCTCGTTACCGGAAAGTCTCTTTACTCGTTCCATAATGCATCATCCAGCAACTAACTCATTAGTCACATTGCTTGCAAGGCTTATAGTGATGAGCATTACCGAGCGGGCCCAGAGATACCTCTCCGATACACGGAGTGACAAATCGTAATCTCGATCTATGCCAACTCAACAAACACCATCGGAGACACCTGTAGAGCATCTTTATAATCACCCAGTTACGTTGTGACATTTGATAGCACACAAGGTGTTCCTCCGGGATTCGGGAGTTGCATAATCTCATAGTCAGAGGAACATGTATAAGTCATGATGAAAGCAATAGCAATAAAACTAAATGATCATTTATGCTATGCTAACGGATGGGTCTTGTCCATCACATCATTCTCTAATGATGTGATCCCGTTCATCAAATGACAACACATGTCTATGGTTAGGAAACTTAACTATCTTTGATTAACGAGCTAGTCAAGTAGAGACATACTCGGGACACTCTGTTTGTCTATGTATTCACACAAGTACTAAGTTTTCGGTTAATACAATTCTAGCATGAATAATAAACATTTATCATGATATAAGGAAATATAAATAACAACTTTATTATTGCCTCTAGGGCATATTTCCTTCAAGTGAACACCTCTACAAGAAATGTGTTAATCCATGACGGATTCAAACTGTCACATATGTGCGCAAAACCGTCAAGGTAGGTCAATCATGACGGATGTGAAATCCGTCATGTATATCGCGTCATAATTTGACCATCATGCACTCCTTGACGGATCGCCAGAACCATCATGGATCCATGACGGTTCTTGACCGTCACAGTTTACCGTGAGATAACGGCGTTAGTCATACATTCCATGTCATCATCTGATATGGCAGCCAACATGGATCTGGCATGGCAGCCCATTTAGAAATTTTGGCCCACTTAATTTCAACTCTGTTGACCTATTATAAAGAATTTTAGCCCATTAAATTTCAGGTTAGCCAAGGATCACTAATTTCAACTGAGACATTAGCCCATCCCTTTGTTTCTCTTTGTCCACGAAAACTTTAGTAAGTCAATAAGAATATTTCTGATTATATATGCTCATCACCTTATAAATAAAAAAGGAAATTGCATAAACATACCAAACAGATAACATATTTTTATCAAAAGGAAGAAATACACAGCAAACAACTTGAAATCATATTTTTCCCGATCTGGCCTACTACTCTGTCCGGAGCTGTACTAATCTGCATCCACCACATGAAGCGCCGCCCAGCGCTCACGGGAAGTCAATCGGAGTTCATCGCCATGGCTTTTCTGGCCATAGATCTGCAAACTTCTTTAAAATGATTTCAAGAAAATAAAGACGCCGCCGGAGACGACCTTGCCGACGCGTTCGCTGCTGCTGCTAGTGTGGGGAGGCAACGGTGTGGGGTTGTCTCCTCCAGGCGCAGAGGAGCCCACGCAGCGGTGGCCCTAGATTACGCGAGTGAGATGACGGCGCCGCGATGGCTGACGACCCAGGCAAGGTGGGGAGGTCCGGAACGGGGCGCTGGCCTCCAGATTCGGCCGGATCCACACAAATTGGAAGGGGAACGGCGGCTAGGAGGTGAGCTCGGGCGACGCCATGGGTGCTCGGCCTCCACTGCTGCAAGGAGAGGCAGATGGAGAGATGAGAGATGAGAGCAGGGGAGAGATGAGAGATGAGAGCAGGGGAGAGAGAGGCGACGCGAGGCGCGGCTCACCGGTGTGCTGCCCCGCCGCTGCGGTGGGAGGTGGGGGCGAGGGCGTCCGACGATTGGGCGCGGCAGCTGCTGGCATGGTGCTGGCGTTCGTGACAGTGAGAGGATAAGAAGCAGGGAAAGCAGAGACAGAGGATAGAATGAGCAGGAACCGTTGGATCGGGTAAGAATGGACGGTGGAGACGGGTGAACCGTGGGAGGGCTGGTTCGTCAAATCAGAACGCAGCAGGGTTTTTTTATTGAGAGAAGAACGCAGCAGGATAGTAAAATCTTCTGTAGCTATAAAAAGTCCCGTGTGTGTTTTAGACTAAAATCGCGGATTAGTAAGTAGTTTTGTGACATTAGGGCATGTACAATGGTTTTATCTTTAGAATGCCACGTAGGATAAATGATGAGGTGGAGAAGAGAGAAGTCATAAGAAAAGACTTGTCTTATCTATACCTACTAATAAAAGAAATAGATATTCTTAGTCCGTTTTGCTATTTTATTAAAAAAAACCTAATATTTCTTGCATTAAACCCGCAGTACATATTAAATGTATTTTAAAATACTCATATCTTCTAAGCCATAACTCCAAATTTAACATGTTATATATGAAATTTGATTAGAAAAATATGTAACATCTGAATATGATATTATTGTACCTAGGCACTGTTAATCAATAATGCATTTTCCGTCTTTTTTTCATAACGGTACTGATTCAGATTGAGGATGAACACCTTGGCAAAATCAGGATTGATATACCGGCACTAATTCAGATTGTGGATGAACACCTTGGCAAAATCACGATTGGACATGAAATTGAAGATAAATTTGCTAGAGAAACCCAATAAATAAGGACATGCATGACAAGAAATAAAAGAACGACCCAATAAAGATGGTATGTCTGCTATAAATGAAATAATAGAGAAAATGCAGAGGAGATCCAATAATGATGACATGTTGTGCTATTCTCCTGTATATAAGAAGAAAAATGAGGGGACATGCATGAAAAATAGTAAAAAGGAGGCATGCATGACAAAAAATAAAATAAAAGACAAGTTTTTTAAGATATAAATAGTGATGAAATAGGGACCAATAACGATGACATGTATGTCAAGAAATAGTGATGAAATAGGGGTGCAAGTACCTGCGTCCACATGAGACCATACAAAAATGTTCTTTTCCAGACAAAAAAAATCTCTTTTATGATTAAAAAATCATGTATCTTTTGAACACCCGTTTTAACAACTCTTCATGTATTTAAGAAATATGCATGTGAAAAAACTGTTCAAGACTTACCATAAGTTGGTGATTTTTAAACCGAAAACTGTCATTGATGCACACATGTCTCCGTAGTGTGCTAATGTGCCATCGTTTGTTTTTGTCGTTTTCCTTTACTCGCCCGTAACAACACCCCATTCTGAACATGACATGAATAATGCATGATCACATGCCCGTTTCTTTCTACGGATGAAATCTACATGTAAGCCGTGTTGAAATAGAACACCTATAGAATCTTAAACTGCGCTTTTATAGGTTAAGACCATCTTTGTTTGGGCCGTAGCTACAAATTATAGACCACTTTTCGCAAATAAAGAGCGTGTGGTATTTTTTTTTCTTCCGTTGCAACGCACGGGCCTTTTTGCTAGTCTTATTTAAGAGAAGACAAGAGATGATCTCTTAACATAATACTCCCTCCGTCCCGAAATACTTGTCGGAGAAATGGATAAAAATGGATGTATCTAGAACTAAATTACATGTAGGTACATCCATTTCTTAGACAAGTATTTCCGGACGGAGGGAGTATGTCTCACCATGTTTTTAGGAATAATTAGTTATTGAAGATAAAGCTAAGAGATGACCCATTGTAGACATGTTTTTTGTCATCTCTAAATTACATGCAAGATTTAAGATAAGACTATTTTATCAACCATTTTACATGCCCTTAGCATTGCAAAGAAGTCCTTGTTTCAAAACGAACATGCTTCTATTTTTATGTTTTTTGTTTTTTTATTTCTTTTACTTATTTTTCTTCTACAAATTTTACTTAGTTCTTGGAAGAATAAATAGAAGGGAATCTATTTTTTCTACTTTATTTGGAGGCAAATATATGAACATAGTTTGCCAGCCTTTTCAATCACGTGCAGTTCAAATTTGATATATATTCGTTAAAGGTCTATAAATGCACTTAATAGCTTAAATATAGCAAAAAGTCTCGGAAAGATGCCAAATTTTGACATGGATCATGTTAATGTGTATCTTGAGTGTAGAAAACATTTCAATGCCAACTGATGAAGCATCGATCGCTTCGCCTTCAAACTACACCTGTTCACTCTCGAAACCATGTTTCTTCTTCGGAAATGGTTCGATTTCTAAGCAATGTATGTCATAAATTTTGCGAAACTTTCTTAAATTTTTACGATGCCATACATGGATCATATGATGTCACCATGCCAATTTTCATGCTTTTGGAGTTCATTTTCATTTTTTGGAATTAAAAAAAACTTCATGTTCGGGGTCGTGTCTTGGCACCCTCATATTTGGAATTCCTTTCCTTTTCTTGTATAAGACCTAAGCATAGACACACGAACATAAATATGTTTTTTCAACCCAATTTTGCTAACCTTTTGAACCACATGTAGTTCCGATTTTAATTATATACGCTAAATGTCTAGAAATGCACTTAATGACTTAAATACAACAAACGAATTCCAGAAAATGCCAATTTTTGAAATGAATCATGTAATGGTGTATCTTGAGTGCAGGAAAAATCCAATGCAAATGGATGAAACATCTGTCGCTTCATCTTCATACTAGACCCGTTCTCTCTTAAAACCACGTGTCTTCCTCGGAGATGGTTATATAGATCTCTAAGCAATGTACATCGTAGTTTTTGCATAACTTTCTCAATTTTTTACCAGACCCTACAGGTATGATATGACGAGACCATGCCAATTTTCACGCTTCTCGGAGTTCGTTTCGATTTTTCAGAATTAAGAAAATCAAAAAACTCCTTGTTATGGGTCAAGTCTTGGTGCCCTCGTGTTTGGAATTCCTTTCCTTCTCTTGTATAAGGCCTAAACATAGACTCAAGAACACAAATATGATTTTCATCCAAAATTTGCCACCTTTTCAACCACTTGCAGTTCAAATTTGAATTATATTCATAAAATGTCTTGAAATGCACTTAATGGCTTAAATATATAAATCAAACTTGGAAAGATGCCAAATTTTTGGATTGGGTAATGGTGCATCTTGAGTGTAGAAAAAAATAAATAATCCAATGAATCATTTAATGAGACGGATCATTTAATGGTGTACTTTTGGTGATGTAGAAAAATATTCAGTGCCAAAGGATGAAGCATCAGGCAGATTCACCTACGGCCTATGAAATGAAACAGAGAAGGAGGAAATAAATAAATAATCGATAATCAATCATGAAATAAGAGTGGATAATTTTTTTGTGTTTCTATAATTGGTTTTATGTGTTTTACAACTTTCATCATTTTTTTGGTTTTTCGTATTTTTCTTACTCATTTTTAACTCTTTCCTTTTTATCCATTTTACTTTTCTTTAAAAAAATACATGTCTACTTTATCCAATAGATGTTCTACATTTTTTGTATGTAGATGTCACATTTTTTTATACACGTTGAACATTTATCAAATATATGATGAATGTTTTTGAAAAGAATACATGTTTAATTTTTTTCTTTAAAAGAAGAACATTTAAAAAAACTTTAAACATGTTTAAAATACAAGTTGGACATTTTTGTCAATCGTACGGAAGATCTTTTCACACAAGTATGATTGTTCAAAGCTACATGTACCTGGTTCAGTCCGTGGGCTTAAAAGTTTTGGAACCTTCCCCTCAACCGTTTTTTTCTTTTTGTGGGTTTTTTGTTTTTTTTGTTTTTCTGTTTTTCTTTTTGCTTTTGTTTTTTCTTCTTTTTCTGTTTATTTTTATTTTTATCTTTTATTTTATGATTTTTTTATTTTGTTTTCAAAAAGTTTGATATTCCTATTTATGTACATGGTTTCCATACTTTTTTCACCTTTTCAGAAAATTGTTCACAATTCAAACTCCGCCTATGTTGTCTCAACATAGCCGGTCCCAAGCCCGGGTAAAGGAGGAGGGTTGTGATAGGCTTGGCGAGCCAACGTAAAAACTCAACCACTCTTATGGAGATGAAACCCAAAAGTTTTTCGTTGGGGCGTAACCCTCTCTGCGACGCGCCACATCGGAACCCGGGTGTGGTGGAAAATGGGCAAGGGTCGGGCCGTCACCCCCGAAGTGGCGCGCCGTATCTTGATCCGGATACGGTGGCAAGTGAGCGAGGATCGGGTCTCGCATCCTTAGTGGCGCGCTACATCGGCGCCCGGATGTAGTGGAAAATGAGCAAGGATCTTCGCATTTGACTCGACGAGTGCGAAGGGTAAGGAAGCAAGCCGAGCCTAGGAGGATTCGCTTAGGTAGCTGGAACATAGGGTCTCTGACAGGGAAGCTTCGGGAGCTAGTTGATGCAGCAGTGAGGAGAGGTGTTGATATCCTTTGCATCCAAGAAACCAAATGGAGAGGACAGAAGGCGAAGGAGGTGGAGGATACCGGCTTCAAGCTGTGGTACACGGGGACGGCTGCAAACAGAAATGGTGTAGGCATCTTGATCAACAAGAGCCTCAAGTATGGAGTGGTAGACGTCAAGAGACGTGGGGACCGGATTATCCTGGTCAAGCTGGTAGTTGAGGACTTGGTTCTCAATGTTATCAGCACGTATGCCCCGCAAGTAGGCCACAATGAGAACACCAAGAGGGAGTTCTGGGAAGGCCTGGAAGACATGGTTAGAAGTGTTCCGATTGGTGAGGAGCTCTCCATAGGAGGAGACCTCAATGGCCACGTGGGTACATCTAACACAGGTTTTGAAGGGGCGCATGGGGGCTTTGGCTATGGCATCAGGAATCAAGAAGGAGAAGATGTCCTAAGCTTTGCTCTAGCCTACAACATGATTGTAGCTAACAACCTCTTTAGAAAGAGAGAATCACATCTGGTGACTTTTAGTAGTGGCCAACACTCTAGTCAGATTGATTTCATCCTCTCGAGAAGAGAAGATAGGCGTGCATGCCTAGACTGTAAGGTGATACCTGGAGAGAGTGTTGTACCCCAGCATAAGCTGGTGGTTGCTGACTTCCGCTTTTGGATTCGTGTCCAGCGGGATAAGCGTGCCAAAGTCGCTAGAACGAAGTGGTGGAAGCTCAAGTGGGAGGTAGCTCAGGTGTTCAAGGAGAGGGTCATTAAGGAGGGCCCTTGGGAGGAAGGAGGGGATGCAGACAATGTGTGGATGAAGATGGCGACTTGCATTCGTAAGGTGGCCTCAGAGGAGTTTGGAGTGTCCAGGGAAGGAGAAGCGAATATAAGGATACCTTGTGGTGGAATGATGATGTCCAGAAGGCGATTAAAGAGAATAAAGATTGCTTCAGATGCCTATACCTGGATAGGAGTGCAGACAACAAAGAGAAGTACAAGATGGCGAAGAAGGCCGCAAAGCGAGCTGTTGGTGAAGCAAGGGGTCGGGCATATGAGGACCTCTACCAACGGTTAGGCATGAAGGAAGGTGAAAGGGACATCTATAAGATGGCCAAGATCCGAGAGAGGAAGACGAGGGATATTAGCCAAGTCAAATGCATTAAGGACGGAGCAGGCCAACTCTTGGTGAAGGACGAGGAGATTAAGCATAGATGGCGGGAGTACTTTGACAAGCTGTTCAATGGGGAGAATGAGAGTTCTACCATTGAACTGGACGACTCCTTTGATGAGACCAGCATGCGTTTTGTGCGGCGAATCCAGGAGTCTGAGGTGAAGGAGGCTTTAAAAAGGATGAAAGGAGGCAAGGCGATGGGCCCTGATTGTATCCCCATTGAGGTGTGGAAAGGTCTCGGGGACATAGCGATAGTATGGCTAACCAAGCTTTCCAACCTCATTTTTCGGGCAAACAAGATGCCAGAAGAATGGAGAAGGAGTATATTAGTACCAATCTTCAAGAACAAGGGGGATGTTCAGAGTTGTACTAATTACCGTGGAATTAAGCCGATGAGCCATACAATGAAGCTATGGGAGAGAGTCATTGAGCACCACTTAAGAAGAATGACAAGCGTGACCAAAAATCTGTTTGGTTTCATGCCTGGAAGGTCGACCATGGAAGCCATTTTCTTGGTACGACAACTTATGGAGAGATAGGGAGCAAAAGAAGGACTTGCATATGGTGTTCATTGACTTGAAGAAGGCCTATGATAAGATACCGCAGAATGTCATGTGGTGGGCCTTGGAGAAACACAAAGTCTGAAAGGATCGAGAAGAGGTGTCTAGAGGGGGGGTGAATAGACTCTAATCAAGAAAAGTTGCCGTTTTTAATTCTTTAGGTTTATGTGGAGTTTTAGCACAAGTTTAAACATTCACAATACATATCAAGCAAGCATGCAAGCATACCAAGAGTATATGAGCAGCGGAAAGTAAAGCATGCAAGTTGCAAGAATGTAAAGAGAAGGGATTGGAGTGTGCAAACGCAATTTGGAGACACGGGGATTTTTTATCCGTGGTTCCGATAGGTGGTGCTATCGTACATCCACGTTGATGGAGACTTCAACCCAAGAAGGGTAACGGTTGCGCCAGTCCACGGAGGGCTCCACCCACGAAGGGTCCACGAAGAAGCAACCTTGTCTATCCCACCATGGTCGTCGCCCACGAAGGACTTGTCTCACTCGGGTAGACCTTCACGAAGTAGGCGATCTCCTTGCCCTTACAAACTCCTTGGTTCAACTCCACAATCTTGTCGGAGGCTCCCAAGTGACACCTAGCCAATCTAGGAGACACCACTCTCCAAGAAGTAACAAATGGTGTGTTGATGATGAACTCCTTGCTCTTGTGCTTCAAATGATAGTCTCCCCAACACTCAACTCTCTCTCATAGGATTGGATTTGGTAGAAAGAAGATTTGAGTGGAAAGCAACTTGGGGAAGGCTAGAGATCAAGATTTATGTGGTTGGAATGGGATATCTTGACCTCAACACAAGTGTAGGTGGTTCTCTCTCAGAAAATAAGTGTTGGAAGTGTAGGCATGTTCTGATGGCTCTCTCCACGAATGAAGAGTGGGTGGAGGGGTATTTATAGCCCCCACACAAAATCTAACCATTACACACAAATCACCAAACTCGGTGGGACCGATTCAAAGAACTCGGTCAGACCGATTTGGTTCATAATGTGACCGTTAGGTGTTTCGGTGGGACCGACTGGATCAACTCGGTGGGACCGATGTGCTAGGGTTAGGGTAAATCCAAAACTCGGTTTGACCGATTACTCAAACTCGGTGGGACCGATTTTGGTAATAAGCGAAACAAAGAGTTGGCCAAGCAAACTCGGTGGGACCGATTGCATATCTCGGTGGGACCGAACTTATTGCAATAGGCAACAGAGAGTTTGCAAGCCCGTCTCGGTGAGACCGAGATCCCATCGGTGAGACCGAACTGATTAGGGTTTCTGGCAGTGGCTATGTCAACTGAACTCGGTGGCTCCGGATAGAAAGAATCGGTGGGGCCGAGTTGGACTTTTGGTTTGGGACAGATGTGGAAATGAGAAAGTGGTTGAGGGCTTTGGAGCATATCACTAAGCACTTTGAGCAAGCAAGCCATTAAGCAACACCTCATCCCCTCTTAATAGTATTGGCTTTCCTATGGACTCAATGTGATCTTGGATCACTAAAATAGAAAGTGTAGAGTCCTGAGCTTTGAGCTTGAGCCAATCCTTTGTCTTCAGCATTTTGAAGGGGTTCCACATCCTCTAGTCCATGCCACTCCATTGTTGAACTTATCTAAAACATACTAGGTAGAAACATTAGTCCAACAAGCGATATGTTGGCATTAATTACCAAAATCACCCAGGGAGCACTTGTGCTTTCAATCTCCCCCTTTTTGGTAATTGATGACAACATACATCAAAGCTTTAGATAAAGATATAGAGAACAACAAGTAAAGCTTTGGAAAGACGTGTAACATGCAAAGGCTCCCCCTATATGTATGCAATCATATAAATATGAAACATAGGAGCATGTGAATGCATAAGCATGACAGAGTAAGCCATGTGTTACATGTATCTTGGCTATATGCATCAGAGTGAATGATGTAAATATAGGAAATGTACCTTCATGCTCATGAGTCCTTCTTGCAAACAGTATGTACAACAGCAAGAGATCCTCATACACATGACTGAGATGCATATACTTACCTTGTGGTCTTTGAGTTGGCTTTGGAAAGAATGAACCTGAGTAAACAAGGTTAGATAACACAAATACATCTAATAGCCAGAGCAAACAGAAGAAACCACAAGAGTACCAAGACTGGGATGACATGTAGAGAGTGAGTAATGAGTACTCTATTGGATATAGACATGTCCCCCAAAGGTAAAGATGTGCAAAGAATTCGAAAATTTCCTTCCCTTAGATGTCTTGCTCCCCCTGAATCTTGCATGGGATATTGGGAGAAGATAGGGAACAGAAAATTAGAGCAAAGAAAGGAAATAGAGCTAATGCAAACAATCAAATATGAACATGTCTTTCCCCTCTTAAAGACATGTGACTTCTCTCCTCTTGAACACCAAGCATCTGGGGTTTCTTACTCTATGCCCCTAAGTGTTCTCTCCCCTTATAGGAATGATTAAGCTTAAGCTTTGATGTACTCTCTCTCTCCCCCTTTGACATCAATTTCCAAGAAGGGCTCTTCTGGATTTTTCAAAAAGGGTTTGGTCCTTGAGTCTCAAAGCAAAGTAGCAAGTCGAATATGATGCTGGTAGAGGATAAGAGTCATTGAGTGGAGCTGGAGCAAAAATGAATGCAGGAATAAATGGCAAGCTGTCTTTCCTGTAGTGAAATCGGTAGCACCGAGTTGTGTGCTTCGGTGGCGCCGAAAGATCTCGGTTGGGCCGAAGAAAACAAACCGGTGTGACCGAGTTCATCATAGTAAAAACACTTGTTACCTCAGCTCACTAGGCAATTAAGATCTCACAAGGATTTGCAAGGAACTAGCTAAAAGATTTGCAATGAATTGGATGCAAAAAATGCAGAACAAAAAGAAAAAAGAAAAGAAATAAAAAGATCTAGATGAAGTTTTTTTTTGAAAGGGGAAACACATATGCATGAGACAAATGCAAGAGGAAACACAAGAGAACTTCATCTAGAATTGGGCAGTGACAAAGTCACCTATGTTAGAGTATATTGACTTAGGAGTCAGGTGAGGTCACTTGATCTTTGGTCATACTCATCGTTTAAGCTCAAAATGGGGTTACCATTTTTCGTTTAAGCATCTTGATGTATTCACATCTTGTTGAGTTGCTTTACCCCATGACTTGGAGTAAAGCTTCTCTAAGATGGAATAACATACCTTGGGTGGTGGTGTTGATGTAGCTGAACTTGTGTGGGTTGCTCAAGGTTGATGTAGCTCATCAAGAGTTGGGAGCACCACTTGGAATTTGAGTTCATCTACCTACATGGGTTAGTTTTGCAAGGAAGAGCACTTGTGTATCCAAAATGACAATCATAAAATTTAACATAGAATGTGTCAAAGGATATATTTGAGGGGTTTTGTGCTTCCTTGTCTTCAACCACCATTGTGTAGAGACTTGGTGATGTAGAAATTGCTCAAGATATGAGTGAGTTGCAATTTCGTGGATTTTGATTCATCCAAGTACCTACAAGGGTTAGATAGCATGCAAGGGTGCAAGAATATCCAAGACATATAGATAGCATCATGAAAGAAATATCAAGGATTAGTCAAAGGCTCATGCCTTGCATATATCCAAATGCAGTTCCTACTCCAAGTTTGAAGCATCAATGATGTTCAATTCACCTCTCAAACGGCAAAAGACTTTCTCATCAAGCGGTTTGGTGAATATATCCGCTAATTGCTTATCGGTACGAACATGCTTAAGATCAATGTCCCCTTTGGCAACGTGATCTCGAATGAAATGATGATGAACTTCAATATGCTTAGTTCGAGAATGTTGCACGGGATTGTGAGCAATCTTGATAGCACTTTCATTGTCACAAAGCAATGGAACATGTTTCACATATATCCCATAATCTTTAAGAGTTTGGGTCATCCAAAGTAATTGAGCACAACATGAAGTAGCGGCAATGTATTCCGCTTCGGCGGTGGATAAGGATACCGAGTTTTGTTTCTTGGAGGACCAAGACACAAGAGATCTACCAAGAAATTGACAAGTACCCGAAGTGGACTTTCTATCAACCTTGTCTCCGGCATAGCCTGAATCGGAGTAACCAACAAGATCGAAAGAAGACCTCTTAGGATACCAAATGCCAAAATTTGGTGTGTGTATTAAGTATCTCACTATCCTTTTCACAGCCTTAAGATGACACTCTTTAGGGGCCGCTTGATATCGTGCACACATGCACACACTTAGCATAATATCAGGATGAGAGGCACATAGATATAACAATGAACCAATCAAAGAGCGGTAAACTTTTTGATCAACCAGTTCACCATCTTTGGTCAAATCAAGATGTCCACTAGTAGGCATGGGTGTAGACATACCTTTGCATTCTTGCATATTGAACTTCTTGAATAAGTCCTTGGTGTACTCTGTTTGAGAAACAAAGGTACCTTCCTTAGTTTTCTTGATTTGCAAACCAAGAAAGAATTTGAGTTCACTCATCATAGACATCTCAAAATTCTCCGACATTAGCTTTCCAAACTTCTCACTAAAATGAGGGTTAGTCGAACCAAATATAATATCATCAACATAAATTTGGCACACAAATAGTTCTCCATTAACCCTTTTAGTAAAAAGAGTAGAATCAATTTTTCCAATTTCAAAGCCTTTTTCAATAAGGAACTTTGTCAAGCATTTATACCAAGCTCTAGGAGCTTGTTTAAGACCATAAAGGGCTTTGTGAAGTTTGTAAACATGATTAGGTTTCTTAGGATAGACAAAGCCGGGAGGTTGCTTAACATAAACTTCCTCCTCAATTTCACCATTTAGAAAAGCACTTTTAATGTCCATTTGGTACAAGGTGATATCATGGTGATTAGCATAAGCAAGTAAGATGCGAATGGACTCAAGTCTAGCAACGGGGGCATATGTCTCACCATAGTCCATACCTTCGACTTGAGTGTAGCCTTGGGAGACTAGGCGTGCTTTGTTGCGGACGACTTGATGCTACCTCTTGAGCACTGCGTTGGAGCACTGCGTTGGTTTTCCCTTGAAGAGGAAAGGGTGATGCAGTAAAGCAGCGTAAGTATTTCCCTCAGTTTTTGAGAACCAAGGTATCAATCTAGTAGGAGGCCACGCACGAGTCCCTCGCACCTACACAAACAAATAAATCCTCGCAACCAACGCGATAAGGGGTTGTCAATCCCTACACGGTCACTTACGAGAGTGAGATCTGATAGATATGACAGGATAATATTTTTGGTATTTTTGTGATAAAGATGCAAAGTAAAATAAAAGGCAATGGAAATAGCTTGTTGTTGGAAGATTAATATGATGGAGAATAGACCCGGGGGCCATAGGTTTCACTAGTGGCTTCTCTCATGAGCATAAGTATTACGGTGGGTGAACAAATTACTGTTGAGCAATTGACAAAATTGAGCATAGTTATGAGAATATCTAGGTATGATCATGTATATAGGCATCATGTCCAAGACAAGTAGACCGACTCCTGCCTGCATCTACTACTATTACTCCACACATCGACCGCTATCCAGCATGCATCTAGAGTATTAAGTTCATAAGAACAGAGTAACGCTTTAAGCAAGATGACATGATGTAGAGGGATAAACTCATGCAATATGATATAAACCCCATCTTGTTATCCTCGATGGCAACAATACTATACGTGCCTTGCTGCCCCTACTGTCACTGGGAAAGGACACCGCAAGATTGAACCCAAAGCAAAGCACTTCTCCCATTGCAAGAAAGATCAATCTAGTAGGCCAAACCAAACTGATAATTCGAAGAGACTTGCAAAGATAACCAATCATACATAAAAGAATTCAGAGAAGATTCAAATATTGTTCATACATAAACTTGATCATAAATCCACAATTCATCGGTCTCAACAAACACACCGCAAAAGAAGATTACATCGAATAGATCTCCACAAGAGAGGGGGAGAACATTGTATTGAGATCCAAAAAGAGAGAAGAAGCCATCTAGCTAGTAACTATGGACTCGAAGGTCTGAGGTAAACTACTCACACTTCATCGGAGAGGCTATGGTGTTGATGTAGAAGCCCTCCGTGATCGATGCCCCTTCCGGCGGAGCTCTGGAACAGGCCCCAAGATGGGATCTCACGGGTACAGAAGGTTGCGGCGGTGGAATTAGGTTTTTGGCTCCGTATCTGGTAGTTTGGGGGTACGTAGGTATATATAGGAGGAAGAAGTACGTCGGTGGAGCAACGTGGGGCCCACAAGGGTGGAGGGCGCGCCTGGGGGGGTAGGCGCACCCCCCTACCTCGTGCCCTCCTGGTTGATGTCTTGACGTAGGGTCCAAGTCCTCTGGATCACGTTCGTTCCGAAAATCACGTTCCCGAAGGTTTCATTCCGTTTGGACTCCGTTTGATATTCTTTTTCTGCGAAACTCTGAAATAGGCAAAAAACAGCAATTCTGGGTTGGGCCTCCGGTTAATAGGTTAGTCCCAAAAATAATATAAAAGTGTATAATAAAGCCCAATAATGTCCAAAACAGAATATAATATAGCATGGAACAATCAAAAATTATAGATACGTTGGAGACGTATCACTTGACCATCTTCATCTTCCTTGTTGCGAAACACCCATTTGGTACCAATGATGTTGTGGTTGTTGTCGGGCTTCTCGACCAATGTCCATACTTGGTTTCTCTCAAAGTTGTGTAGCTCTTCATGCATAGCGTTAATCCAATCCGAATCTTCCAATGCTTCTTCAACCTTCATAGGTTCAATGCTAGAGATGAATGAGTAATGTTCACAAAAGTTAGCCAAATGAGTTTTAGAGCGAGTGATTCTCCCGGTTTGGATATCATTGTAGATTTGCTCGACGGGATGGTCTTTGGCGATTCTTGCTCGAACTCGTGGAAGCTTTGGCTTGGCTCGGGGTGGAACATCCTCTTCATCTTGCTCTTCTTCTTGGTCTTCTTCATTGTTGACGTTGTCATTCTCTTGTCGTAGTGGAGAAGGAGGTTGTTGATGTTCATCTTGGTGTACTTCCTCGTTTTCTTCATCTTGGTGTGCCCCACTTGTGGATGCTTCGTATCAATTCTTGGTTCACCTTGTCGTGAGGTGGAAGCTTCCACTTGGACGGACGAGGTACTCTCCTTCACCTCCGTTGGACGAATCTTGCCAATAGACAAGTCTTGGATTGCTTCCGAAGGGTCTTTGTCTCCTACATCAATTAGCAGTTGCTCTACTTGCGAGCCGTTAGATTCATCAAACTTCACATCTACCGTCTCTTCAACCTTTCGGGTGAAATTGTTGTAGACACGGTAAGTGTGAGAGTTTGAGCCATAACCAAGTAGAAAACCTTCATGAGATTTAGGAGCAAATTTAGAACGACGATGCTTATCAAGAATGTAGCACTTTGAGCCGAATACTCGAAAGTATCCAACTTGGGGTTTGTTACTGGTGAGGAGCTCGTATGCCGTCTTGCCGAGTAGCTTGTGAAGATACAAGCAATTTGTTGCATGACAAGCTGTCTCAACCGCTTCCGCCCAAAAGTGTTTTGGAGTCTTGTACTCATCAAGCATCGTTCTTGCCATCTCAATAAGAGTCCGGTTCTTTCTCTCAACAACTCCATTTTGTTGAGGCGTGTACGTAGCCGAGAACTCGTGTGAAATCCCCTCTTCGTCAAGAAAGGTATCCACATTTGCGTTCTTGAACTCCGTTCCGTTGTCGCTCCGAACCTTGTTGATCTTTACGTCAAATTGATTTTGGGCCTTCCTAGCGAAGTTTTTGAAGATCTTTTGGACCTGCGATTTGTCATCAAGAAAGAACACCCACGTAAATCTTGAAAAATCATCAACTATGACTAGACCAAATGAGTTACCACCGAGACTCTTGTAGGCATTGGGACCAAAGAGATCCATGTGAAGTAGCTCGAGCGGTCTTCTCGTGGTCATGATGTTCTTCACGCGATGACTTCCTCCAACCTGTTTTCCTGCCTGACAAGCACTACAAAGTCTATCCTTGTCAAATATGACATCTTTTATTCCAAGGATATGATCACCTTTAATAAGCTTATCAAGATTTCGCATACCCACATGACCTAGCCTTCTATGCCACAACCAACCCTTAGAAGATTTAGCAATTAAGCAAGTTCTAGGTTGAGCCTTTTTAGTGAAATCAACTATGTAAAGATCACCTCTACGTATACCGGTAAAGACCATTTTACAATTGTCTCTTCGAAACACTTGGCAATCTACCTCAGTAAATAGGACATTGAAACTGAAATCAGCAAGTCTAGATACTGAAAGTAAATTGTACCCAACAGATTCAACGAGCATGACATTTTGTATGGAGCTATCATGTGAGATGGCCACCTTACCTAGGCCAACCACCTTAACCTTTGAGTTATCACCAAAAGTGACATACTTTCGAGGGTCGTCGTTTTCAGCAAGCTCACGGAATATATCTTTATCTCCGGTCATATGATCAGTACATCCACTATCAAGGACCCATTCCTTTCCTCCAGCCATGTAGCCGCGAAGATTTGCCATAATACCAAAGTGTCTCATTGCATCATCAAGATCATAGTCACTATCATCATCCTCATCATAGTATCCATGTTCAACGTCATCTTGTGATTGATCAACTCCTAGAGAGGGTAATTCATTAGATAAATGATCATTGCTATGGTTATCTTTATGAATTCTAATAGCTTCGGAGATGATATTGCTAATGATTCCAACATCTCCTTTGGCACGCATGAGATTGGTAAGCTCAAATAGACAATCACCAAAGCTAGGATCACTAGGATTCATCTTACTCAAGGCAATAGACTTATGGAGAATTTCGTCTAAATTTTTCAAGGAATAATTTGGAAATCGTTCCTCAAGAAATCTCCACATAGTATAGGCACAATCAAGAGTAGGCAAACTAGCAATCAAATTTTTGGGCAATCCTCTAATGATAAGATTGATAGTTCTAAGATTGCGAATCACGTCAAGATCCTCTTCGGGTGTAGGATGCAAAGGATCAATATGAGGTGCACAAGGACTAGCAATGTACTTGTTCAAATGATATTCATTGAAAATCTCAAGCATTTCATTTTTCCACTCATAGAAGAACTCTCCATCAAGAATAGGCACTCTACGTCTAAGACTCCCCAAAGTAGACACGTCCATCTTCCTCCAAAGGTGTTTAAACCAAGGCAATGGAGACCAAACCTCTGATACCAATTGAAAGGATCGAGAAGAGGTGTCTAGAGGGGGGTGAATAGACTCTAATCAAGAAAAGTTACAGTTTTTAATTCTTTAGGTTTATGTGGAGTTTTAGCACAAGTTTAAACATTCACAATACATATCAAGCAAGCATGCAAGCATACCAAGAGTATATGAGCAGCGGAAAGTAAAGCATGCAAGTTGCAAGAATGTAAAGAGAAGGGATTGGAGTGTGCAAACGCAATTTGGAGACACGGGGATTTTTTATCCGTGGTTCCGATAGGTGGTGCTATCGTACATCCACGTTGATGGAGACTTCAACCCACGAAGGGTAATGGTTGCGCCAGTCCACGGAGGGCTCCACCCACGAAGTGTCCACGAAGAAGCAACCTTGTCTATCCCACCATGGTCGTCGCCCACGAAGTGCTTGCCTCACTCGGGTAGACCTTCACGAAGTAGGCGATCTCCTTGCCCTTACAAACTCCTTGGTTCAACTCCACAATCTTGTCGGAGGCTCCCAAGTGACACCTAGCCAATCTAGGAGACACCACTCTCCAAGAAGTAACAAATGGTGTGTTGATGATGAACTCCTTGCTCTTGTGCTTCAAATGATAGTCTCCCCAACACTCAACTCTCTCTCATAGGATTGGATTTGGTAGAAAGAAGATTTGAGTGGAAAGCAACTTGGGGAAGGCTAGAGATCAAGATTTATGTGGTTGGAATGGGATATCTTGACCTCAACACAAGTGTAGGTGGTTCTCTCTCAGAAAATAAGTGTTGGAAGTGTAGGCATGTTCTGATGGCTCTCTCCACGAATGAAGAGTGGGTGGAGGGGTATTTATATCCTCCACACATAATCTAACCATTACACACAAATCACCAAACTCGGTGGGACCGATTCAAAGAACTCGGTCAGACCGATTTGGTTCATAATGTGACTGTTTGGTGTTTCGGTGGGACCGACTGGATCAACTCGGTGGGACTAATGTGCTAGGGTTAGGGTAAATCCAAAACTCGGTTTGACCGATTACTCAAACTCGGTGGGACCGATTATGGTAATAAGCGAAACAGAGAGTTGGCCAAGCAAACTCGGTGGGACCGATTGCATATCTCGGTGGGACCGAACTTATTGCAATAGGCAACAGAGAGTTTGCAAGCCCGTCTCGGTGAGACCGAGATCCCATCGGTGAGACCGAACTGATTAGGGTTTCTGGCAGTGGCTATGTCAACTGAACTCGGTGGCTCCGGATAGAAAGAATCGGTGGGGCCGAGTTGGACTTTTGGTTTGGGACAGATGTGGAAATGAGAAAGTGGTTGAGGGCTTTGGAGCATATCACTAAGCACTTTGAGCAAGCAAGCCATTAAGCAACACCTCATCCCCTCTTAATAGTATTGGCTTTCCTATGGACTCAATGTGATCTTGGATCACTAAAATAGAAAGTGTAGAGTCCTGAGCTTCGAGCTTGAGCCAATCCTTTGTCTTCAGCATTTTGAGGGGGTTCCACATCCTCTAGTCCATGCCACTCCATTGTTGAACTTATCTGAAACATACTAGGTAGAAACATTAGTCCAACAAGAGATATGTTGACATTAATTACCAAAATCACCCAGGGAGCACTTGTGCTTTCAAAGTCCCGGCAAAGTACATTACCCTCATCAAGGACATGTACGATAATGTTGTGACAAGTGTTCGAACAAGTGATGTCGACACCGATGACTTCCCGATTAAGATAGGACTGCATCAGGGGTTATCTTTGAGCCCTTATCTTTTTTCATTGGTGATGGATGAGGTCACAAGGGATATACAAGGAGATATCCCATGGTGTATGCTCTTTGCGGATGATGTGGTGCTAGTTGACGATAGTCGGACGGGGGTAAATAGGAAGTTAGAGTTATGGAGACAAACCTTGGAATCGAAAGGGTTTAGGCTTAGTAGAACTAAAACCGAGTACATGATGTGCGGTTTCAGTACTACTAGGTGTGAGGAGGAGGAGGTTAGCCTTGATGGCCAGGTGGTACCTCCGAAGGACACCTTTCGGTATTTGGGGTCAATGTTGCAGGAGGATGGGGGTATTGATGAAGATGTGAACCATCAAATCAAAGTCGGATGGATGAAGTGGCGCCAAGCTTCTGGCATTTCTCTGTGACAAGAGAGTGCCACAAAAGCTAAAAGGCAAGTTCTACAGGACGGCGGTTCGACTCGCAATGTTGTATGGCGCAGAGTGTTGGCCGACTAAAAGGCGACATGTTCAACAGTTAGGTGTGGCGGAGATGCGTATGTTGAGATGGATGTGTGGCCACACGAGGAAGGATCGAGTCCGGAATGATGATATACGAGATAAAGTTGGGGTAGCACCAATTGAGGAGAAGCTTGTCCAACATCGTCTGAGATGGTTTGGGCATATTCAGCGCAGGCCTCCAAAAGCTCCAGTGCATAGCGGACGGCTAAAGCATGCGGAGAATGTCAAGAGAGGGCGGGGTCGACCGAATTTGACATGGGAGGAGTCCGTTAAGAGAGACCTGAAGGATTGGAGTATCACCAAAGAGCTAGCTATGGACAGGGATACGTGGAAGCTTGCTATCCATGTGCCAGAGCCATGAGTTGGTTGCGAGATCTTATGGGTTTCACCTCTAGCCTATCCCAACTTGTTTGGGACTAAAGGCTTTGTTGTTGTTGTTGTTGTTGTTGTTGTTGTTGTTGTTGTTGTTGTTGTTGTTGTTGTTGTATATCACATAGATGTTCAATGATATTTAAATATTGTTCAGTGTATATCACAAAAATATTCAATGTATATTTGGAAAATATACACCATATATTACAAAAATGTTCAGTGTGTTTTAAATATTGTTCAGCGTATATCACAAAAATGTTCAGTGTGTAGTTAAAAATTGTTCAGCGTATATCTCAAAAATGTTTCAATGTATATTTAAAAATCGTTCATCGTATATTAAAATTCATTTTTTTTGTTTCGTGTTTTGAATATTGGTTAACAGACTGTTCAAGTTTCAAAATTTCTTCAAGAAAACATTGTTCAACTTTTTAAGAAAGACTAAATAACGAGTTGGCCGCTGTACAAAATACTTCAAGTTTAGCGCTGTACTATATACCACATCCAGCCGTTGGCAGCAGTGGCAAGCAAAGCCATGTTCGAGCCCTAGGTCTGGGCTTCGAATCCATCCAGCACGAACCCTATATAGTTTTTTTGGAAAAACAAAAGACTTACAGCGGCCCAACATCTGGACGCAGCAGCAGCCCCTTTTTTCCCTTAAAAAAAAAGCAACGTCGGGACAACAACGCAGCAGTTTTATTTTTCTTCTTAAAAAAAAGCAGCACAAGGCCGTCGTTGACTGTTCGAACAACTTAAAAAAAACTAAGCCTGACACGTGTAGTGTAAAAAAACTAAGTCAGACGTGTGGTGTTGGTCACGCACGCTTCACACGTCAACATGAGCCATCCATGACGGTATATTTGGTATACAGCTGGTCGATTCATGACAGTATTCATGACGGTCGATTGTAAGGACACCATTGTCATTGGGCTTGTTCTCATCTTACTAATCCTTGACGGATTCCATGACGAAGAGGAGAAATCTGTCATCGATCATGACGGTTCTGGGCTTCGAATGTTGGCCACCCCCCATTGCTCTTCCACCTCTCCACCCGTGACAAAGGCTTCACTTCTCTCGAAGTTTATCTTAAGATTCTCCATCGCCTGAAAACACACAAGAACGAACTTTAGATTTCTGATCTCCCGGGGCTTGTTCCTAATAAGAATCAACATATCATCAGCATAGTGCAAATTTGTGGTCCCACCACCACATATGCGAGCCGCCGGTACTCTAATATGGTCAAGCTCCTTGCCCCCCCCCCTCCAAAATGCCCGCCAGGGCATCCGCAATCATATTAAATAGTAAGGAGAAAGCGGGTCCACCTATCTTACCCCTATAACATTACGAAAATAAGGGCCAATCTCTCGATTGATGTTGATGTCCATTTGCTCCCTTATAATAAGTTGCAGGATCCATCTAGTCCAATCAGGATTGAAGCCTCTCTTATGCATAATCTCCTCTAGCAACACCCAGTTAACTCCATCATACGCCTTCTCGTAGTCAATCTTAAGGATCAAGGACTCTTCTTTCCAGAGTTTGATCTTGTGGAGCACCTCATGCAAAGTCGCAATCCCATCATGGATACTACGCCCTCTAATGAATGTCGTTTGATATGGATGAATAATGCGGGTTCCTCTCAGAGAGGGCCGAATAGCAAAGCTTTTGGCGATAGGTTGGAATTGCCTAAGAAGATCAGCTCCAGCCACTTTCAGAAGCAGGATTTGGACGCCATAGTTGAGTCTCTTTACGTCGATGAGGCCTCTCATACAATAATTGAACAATTTGAGAATCATGGGGCCCACCAGTCGCCCAAAACGCTTCCAGAAGATGACCGGGAACCCATCCGGTCCCGGCACAGTGTCAATCTTAGTGGCATGAAGTCCTTCTTTAATCTCCTCGAGCGAGAAGCACGATGTCAGCGTCACATTCTCCTCACCTGTACTGACCTCGCCTTCGGCCATGCCCGTGCGTCGACGGCAACAGAAGGGGTAATCCCTTCGCCAAGCAAGTCTAAACAGAAACCATATATATGCACTTGAAGACCAAAGAACTGTAGCATCTTATTATATACCAAAGAACTATATCCTTCTACCGTGCCATCATATATTTTTCGTTGTTGCTTAATCCAATGCCTCAGATCTGACAAAGGCAGGCTATTGTAGCTTCTATGCCTTGGCCCAATGAAGTCAGGGAATCCCCAGCGATATATCGGAGATACATTACGAAGGTGGTTGGTAAACCTACTAGAAATATATTTTGAGGAGATGATTGTGCAAATGGGGGGCCTTTGGCCCTTCAATTCTCTCGACTCTATGGCGCTACCTTCTCACAGGAAAAAATAGTAAAGAAAGTCATGGATGATGGTTTGGATATGATGAGTTTTTAAGAACTCTATTGGGAGAAGTAGAGGGATAATGACAACAACTTTAGGAAAAGGTTTGTTTTGTGTTGCTAAGTGAAGAAGGTGAGAGTGTGATTTAGAATCTAGACAATGGGAAATTCTCTGTCAAATCACTTTATATTTAACTCAGGCAGGGGTGGTGACGACTTGCAAACACTTATGGAAGCTCAAGAACCCTCAAAATATTAGGATTTTTCCTTCAGTTGATGATGTGAAACAACATCATAGTGAAAGACAATCTTATGGGAAGTGAATGGATAGGAGATGTCACTATCATTTCTATTGTGAGAATGATATGACGAATCACCTATTGTTTGAGTGTTCGTTGCAAAGTTCATGTGGCAAGTGGTGATATGTTCTCTTGGATTTGAAAGGGGTCTAAATTATGTGCATGGTATGTTTGGGGTTGGATTTCTTCCTTCCGAAGAACTGGCGTAATCTGCTTCTTAGTGGGGTTGCTACTACTTGAAAGACCTTTTGGAAGAGTCGCAACAATGCATGTTTTTGGCACAAATTTCTCAAAAATCTTGCTCCTACCATTTCTCTCACTTTGCAACTATATTAGAGCATCTCCAATAGATGCCCTATAATAGGCCGTTACCGCTTTTTAGGGCATGTGGGGTCAAAAAACACTACTCCAATAGCTACCCTTGATGTAAATTTTGCTCCAAATTTTTTAGGGCTGACCAAGAAAACAACAGCAAGTGTTGTAAATATATGGTAGATCGGTTGTTGCCGCAAAACGAAAATAAAACAACATGTCACCCAACTGCTATTCGAAAGGTTCCCGCTACCTCGCTCCTGCCGGATCCCCACTCTATCGATGTCATCCCCGCCCGATTCTGGCAAGCTCCAGCGCCTCCCCACGCAGCTGCTCATTAGTCCTGCTCCTCCTCGGCCTCCCTTATCGATTCCCATCCGCTTGTCACTCGCTGCAACTTGCAAATTTTGTTGTTGCTTAATGTTGCCGTCAACGTACTAAGCAGCGAATGAAATTATTTTCATGTATATCTTTAATATACCACATCCGATTTTAGTTTTTTTAGGAATTGAAAATATTCATGAATCTGAAAAAATGTTTGCGAATTCAGAAAATATTTGGGAGATTGAAAATGATTGCCGATTCATAAAAAAATTCCTGAATTTGATAAATATTCACGATTTTAAAAGAATTAACAAATTTCAAGTTAAAAATTTCAAAAAAAAAATCACAGCTAGAAAATACATTTATGAATATGAAAAATGTTGGGGGATTTGGATTTTTTTATAAATTTGAACAAAGTTCATGAATCTGAAATATGTTTCGAACTTCAAAGTTCTTTGCACATTTAAAAATTGTTTGATAATGATCATGGATACAAAAATTGCATGAATTTGACAAATTGTTCTTGGAAATTGAAAAATGTTCAAAAATTGCATAAATATTTGTGAATTTAAGAAAAAATTACAAGAAGAATGTCCGCAGATTCAGGAAAAGTAAATCTATTTTAAAAATAGTTCCCGAATTTGACAAATGTTCAAGAATTGAATAAAGATCACAAAAATTAAAATTCCTCGCAATTTTGAAAAAAATATCAAATTTTTAAAAATAGTTCATGAAATTGAAAAAAAAAGAAGGAATACAAAACAAAACCCATAAAAACATATAGAAAAGGAAAAATCGGTTGGAAGCTTCACAAAACCGGTTTAAAAAATTACATGGGGAAAAACCAAAAGTAAGCCGCAGTTTATCCAGTGCACATTACGTAAAGCAAAGAGAGAAAACCATTCGTGCCTTTACTAGGACGCAGCTTGCGTCACGCTACCTATAGGGGGGGTGGGGGGTTGGGGGGGGGGGGGGTGTTGTGCGTTGCTTCTAGCGAGGTGGAAGACACCCTCGCCCTCAAGCAACTCCTATAGGGAGCCAATGGTGGGCCGGCCGAGTAGTATGGTGAATTTTCTCGGGTTTTATTTTTTTAAATGTTTCATACCATTACAAAGTGTAGATGACATTTTAAATCAATGTTCTCAGGTTTCAAAAAAATGTTTGTGACATTTAAAAACTGTTTGTGTAGCTTAAAAAATATATTTATTGCCAATTAAAAAATGTATGTACATTTAAAAAATATATTCATGTGTTTCCAAGAAAAATGACTGTGAAAATTTTAAAATTATTTATGCAATTATAGAAAAAAATTATTGTAGCTTTAAAAAATATTTTGTTTCCGTTATGAAATATTCAATGTATAATTGAAAAAAATCTACATTTATTTGAAAGCCTGTTCTTAGCATGTTTTTAAGGGAAAATGTACAGAAATGTACAACGTGTATCAAAAAAATATTTCATGTCTACATGCAAAATGTAAATATGCATTGAAAAAAGTAGACATTGTTCTAAAATTCAAAAACTGAAGAAAACTGACAAAGAAACATAAAATGAGAGAAAAATAAATTAAACCGAATTATAATGATGAAAAAGAAAACCCAGGGAAGAAACAAAATAAAATCAAATGCACAACATTTTATAAAAAAAAATACCATATTTAAAAAAATTGAAAACTTAGTTTTCGTAAGTCTAGATTTCGCCCACTTTGCTTATGCTACTCTACAATTTGACATTGCCATTATGTGGCAAAAGCATTTCATATCATTTCACTTTCGCCACTCTTAGTTTTTGACAATGTGTTAGAACTGTCACTCTAAATATGTTTTTGCTTTTGCCACAGAATGGAAATTGTGATGTATTGTCAGAAGATAAGAGTGGCAAAAGCGAGATGTCAAATTCTAGAGTGTCAAAAGCAAAGTGGGCAAAAAGCTACAGTAGCAAAAACAAAGTTTCCCCTTAAAAATTCAAAAAAAAAATTGTAATCACGATTTTTCTCAAACTATAAATTAAATTGACCGAAAAACGAAATGAGAAACCAGTAGAAAACTGATGTGTGCCATCTGGCTGGGCCAGGCCCATCTCGTGCGAGAGAAGCTTAAGCTATATGTCCCATGACGGGCCCGGGCCAAGAAGGGGAGCGCGTGAGCGATGCGCTGCTTGTCGCTCGCAACGATTCTCAAAAAAAAAAAAAAAAGGAAAAAGGCAGTGCCACTCCGGCTTCCTCACGCTCTCGTCTTCCCGTTTTCCCGCTTAATTACACCCCGAGTCGGAGACGAACAGAAACTTCACCGCCGCGGCCGTGTTTGCAGGCCTATAAACACCTGCGAGCACCCTCCGTCCAAGCAACACCATAAGCATTGGCTTTGATCTCGAATTCAATCTCGTTGCGTCGCGTCAAGCTAAGCTAGAGCTAGCGCAACAGGAGCCCGACCACCGAGCGTCCGAGCAGACCAGACGGCAGCCGCCGGGATGGACAGGTTCGTGGCCACGATGGTCTTCTGCGAGGCGCCCTTCGACGGCACCCTCGCCCCCGCGGTGCCCTCCGGCGACGATGACAAGGCAGAGGGAGCCGCGTCGGTGGCGGAGATGGCATCGGCGTTGATGGAGGCAGCGAAGGAGTACTTCTCCGGCCCCGTGTCGGAGCAGCAGCAGCCGGGCGGGGACAGTGTGCCGGCCTTCTTCGACGCCGTCGCCCTAGAGTACTACTACTAGTAGCAGCAGTTCGGATAGAGCTTGATTGCACAAATGTACTAGGAGGTTCTCTGTTCTGAGTGCTGAATTAGCCTCTAGCTACCCGAGGCATTATAAACTTGTAACTATTTTTTACCCGAGGCATTATAAACTTGTAGTAATTTGCATAGAGAATCGCTGGATTTTATGCTGTGATATTCTACCTGAGTTAATCCTTGGATATGTCTCGGTATCAAGGTCTCACAAGCTTTTATTTACTCGCCAGGACAAAGAGAAAAAGAAAGTAAATATATACCAGCCAACATAATTTCTATTCACTTCTTTAGATGGTTATCCACTTTCAACGAACAGCACACCTCATTCAAACCCGAAATTATCTTGCCAGGCCATGATCATCGTGTAACAGTTTAGTTCTACAAAACTTGGATTTCGTACAAAAAATATGAGCTATTCCGAGACTGGGATATAAGTTACTGTACATCAAGCAGCACTATGTTACAGTAACTAGGTTACACTTTACAGACGACAGATGAACGTTCCTTTTTTTCCCCACAAAATTTCACATGCAATTGTTTACTGTCCTCTACATCCATGTATGGAAATTTCTTTATCAATCTACTGAAGCCAAAAGATATGATGTTTGACCAAGTTACAAACATCATGATCATACGACACCATGATCAGATTCTATTTCTCAACCTCCTCTGTTGCTATGTCAACTTTGCTGGGCGTTTTGGGAGGATACAGCTCCCATAACGCGACCGTGGTATCCGCCGAGCATGAGGCCAGTAATTTGCAGTCATGTGAGAAAGTCACCGCAGCACACTGCCAGCAAAAAGAAGAAGCATGCAGGTTAAACTACATGTCGAGCGGAAATTTACCAAGTTTTGTGCAAGGAGAAAACTGAGCCAATTAACAATCTCATGACCCATATTCCAAATGAAGTAAACAAGAGAACTGAAAAGGATATTGTTGGATTGTGGGAATCGAGGGAGGACAGTGCAAAAAGATAATGTGGAGAGCAACTAGATGAAAGAAGCTGCATACCGTAGCGCTGTGATACTTTAGAATCGCTAGAGCATTTCCTTTATTGTAGTTATACACTCGAATCCTGCAAATGATGCAAAACACCTGAAAGATTACACAAATGCAACAATTGCAAACTCAGGACATCACCTACTCCTTGTCCAACTTTGCTTAACTCCTCTTCTGCGCACATAATGCTACCTATTTTCTGTTCTCCACCTATATATCCTACTGTCATCTTTTCTCTGTCTTGCACTTCTGCTCTATTTTTCTTAGTTGTTTTGCCCTCTCAGAGGGCACACAACTATCTGTCCTCTGAAAACCTCATCAGCCAGCACTAAATCAGTTTGGTAATCAGAGATGACTAATCAAACGCAGCAGAGCTAGCAAGCGTTGACAGGAAAGGGGGGGTGGGGGGGGGGGGGGTGTTGGAGCCAGAGGCTAAGCATATTTTTTACATCCTAGTGACACTTCTGATACTACGATATCAGGGTGATACTAGCTTTGTGGGTGATACTACGATATCAGAGTAAAACTAGCTTCGTGGGTGATGCTACGATATCTGGGTGAAACTAGCTTTGTCGGTGATACTACGATATCAGGGTGAAACTAGCTTCGTGGGTGATACTGCGATTTCCAGGTAGAATTGGGAGGGAGCACTCCAAATCCATGGTGTCAACAGATCTGCCATGGAATATAGGCAGGTAAAAGAAAAGATACGCTGGTCCATGTCATAGCCATGGAGGTAGGCCTAGGCGTAGTATGCAGATACGGGTGCTGCATTCCCACACCCGCATCCACTCTACCCGATGGGTACAGACTCTTCCCGTTTGAAAGTTGACCTTGCCTCCAAAAATCTGCATGAATCGGTCAAGATCAAGAACACGCAGTAGTAGAAGAAGAGAGCGCAAGAACACAGCTGGTTCCTCCCAACCTCAACTTGGCCGCTTCGCAGCCACCAGCACCAACGTGCCTGTGGATCCAGAGTCCCTCAACAACATAACGTGCTATAACCCAGGATATTCGGTATGTAACCCCCTAATATAAACCTATGTAACCCTGTTAGTACACAATGTAACCCAGTGTCGGCACTATGCAACCCAGTATTGGCACTACGAGGCTGGTTTGTATGATGCTAATACTCCCTCCGTCCGAAAATACTTGTCGGAGAAATGGATGTATCTAGCGTATTTTAGTTCTAGATACATCCATTTCTCCGACAAGTATTTCCGGACGGAAGGAGTATTTGGCATGCCAATTGTTGGTAAGTCTACAAAATTGGATACCAATTGGTTGGCTACCAATTGGTTTTTGTCCGTCTCAAATGGTTGCCAACTTTTGGTACCTTTTGGTTTTGTCAAATGTTGACTTGCCAAATATTGGAAGTGCCAAATGTTGGCATCAAACCAACATATCAAACCAACATTTGGCCTGTCAAATGCCTCTACGGAAATCATTGTGGAAACTACATAACCCATGGCCTGTCATCACCGGAGAGTGGCAGGAGAGAAATTTACAACTAAGACCCATCTCGGCCGATGTAAGATTCATCGACGAATCTTATAAACATATATATGAATCTTATGGCGGCTTTCATTTATCTTCAAGGATCTCATGATATATGACTTGACCATGGTAGCACATATTTCATCAAGTCATTCTCTGACATCGTAACCAAATTTCATGTATTTTTTTGTAAGTTCAATAATTTATTTTATCTCATACATGTCTTTCTACTTTGCGACATGGCTTGCATGGGTAATGTGGTATCACCCAGGCTTTTAGTATCACACGCAAAACGTAGTATCATCCGGAAATCATAGTATCACCCTGATATCGTGTAGTATCACCCACGAAGCTAGTATCACCAGGATGTAAAAATTACGGTTAGCCTCTGGCTCCATCCCGTTCCTCTCAAAGCTTGCCCGCTCCCCGTGGCGGTGGCCAGATAGGAGTTGTGATCGCCTAGTCCACCATGGAAATCATGAGACATCCATTTGATTAATTTACTTTAGATTGCATTCAAGTATATTTAGTCTACCAATAAAAGTACTATATTCAAATCAGATGCAGTTATTGACTCAGGCAATCTGATCTACCAAGCCACTAAAAAGGTTATATTAGCATCCCTGTTCAGCGGTAAAAGCTAAGAATGGGGAAACAAACCTGTGATCCCAACCAGCAGTTGCTGCAATCTTGTTGTCTGGCCGAATCGCTGTACCTGCTACACCGGGTCTCTCAATTTCTATTTCATTCCTGAGAGAAAACGTGCCCTGTAATCAAGACAACTACATTTCAGTTATGAATTTCAAAAGTATTGATTCCTAAATTGAAATTGTAAGCACTCAAGTGCAGGTGATGCTTGTCATAAAACGGATGCAAAAATCACACAAGTAGTTGATATGTCAACCTATTAAGTCTGAATTAATATGAAGCAGATCATAAAGAGACGCTCAATATCCCTAGTGTGTAAACTAGTTAGCACTACATGTATGAATTATCACATGGACATATTGCTTCAAATCTGGGCTAATATCCAAGTATGAAAAGCTGATAAACTGACATCTCAACACAGCTGTCAATTTGGATACGCAAGCACTCATCAACCTTCTGAAAAGAGGATACAATACATAATACCGCACCATCAATTTTTACATAGAATTGATGAACGCAAAGTCCCTAACTGATAGTGCCTTGCCCACTACTACTTCCCAAAGTAAGCACATCTCAGTTCTTACATGTCTCAAGTGTTATTACTAATTGTTAGAAGCACTTTATGGATGTATGATTGTGTCAGGATATACTTGAGAATATTACTAAAACTGTACTGAGTGACGTAACGTAGAACTCAAGGTGAAAACTCAGGTTTGTAGGGTACTACTCACAGCATGCATTTTCGTGAAAAGGAGCTTATATAGCAGGAAACAGAACATAGAATGATCGATGTCACACCTTCTGATGATTAAGGGCAAACATGGCTATTTTATTATCAGCACCTCCTGAGATCCCACCGGTGCATAAACCGTCAATAGCAATGGATAAAGCTGCACACCTGCATCTTATTAGATCATACGTTGTTTCATTCCATCAAAGGAAGATAAAGATAACTACTCTTGAAAATGGCAGGTTACATAATTGAGTTAAAACTGGGTGTAGCATGGGACCTGATTCCGAATGATACTTCACGGAAGATAAGGGTGACCCAGGCTTTCGTACATCCCACCAAAGAGTGCTTCCATCTTCATAACTGGTGGCCGTAAAAGCGATGTTTATTAATAAAATGAGCACGCGCATTTTAACCTAGAATTGGTATTTTAACCTTGAACTGTTGAATCAGTTTAATTCACCCCCTTTGGCCCTATCCTGTTGAAAACTTATGAAGTTTTTAAAAGGTCGGAAATAGTCAAAACTCAATATGAAAAAGAGGATTTAATACTCCACAGATGACATGTGGCTAAATTTTTTAATAGTCAGTATGAAATCCTCAATTTCCTATAAAGTTTTTTCCTGATAGTGGCAAACTGAAAATGAATCAATAGTCAATCTGGCAAAAAAGCTATTCGCCAAATTTCCTAAAGAGTTCTGGAGTCCACCCAAAAAAGTGATTTTATTATTTAAAAAATCCTCATCTCTGTCAGCACAAAACAGTTTGGGATAGGGCCAAGGGGTAAAATAAACTGATTCGAGAGTTCAAAGTTAGAAACAACTGGTTTCAGAGTTCAAGGTTGAATGTCAGCGCTGAACGCAAACAAGGAAATAGGGTCAAACAAAAAGGCCTAAGAAAATCTTTTTCATTCTGAAAAATGTTACCGACATCACTTTAACCTGTGCCAGAAACATACTATGGGATTGTTTATCATATCAAGTACTAGAGATCAATTTACCATATTTAGGTACCAATTAATGAAGATGAGATTATATTGAGATATCACTACAGTTCATAATGTGACTAGCCAAAAACTCATGCCATAATACCAAATTCTTGAACCCTTGAAACATACTCACTTCAATTAATGGATTTTATTTTGTAAGATAAAGTTGCTTTGTTGTTTCACACAGCACAATCAATTCAATTGTGTAAGTTTCATACACTCATACTTGTAATCTTTACATGTGAGCTAATCAAATGAATATGCATCAACAATATCATTTGACTATGTGCTGCACATACCCATGGAATACACACAACAATGGTTATGGCACATTGTGAAGCAGGAACAAATCTGTATGCTGCATATAGTCATTTGTCCACTTCACAGAACATTATCATTACACTTGCAACAAGAATTTGATCAAGTGTAACTTCTGCCATGGGGGGGGGGGGGGGGGGGGGGGGGGGACATCATTCTCTCAAATTTGTGAGTGGAAAGATGATTCATGTGCAATATAACCAGGCTAAAGCATTCAAATACCGTTTCCATGCTACGTGATAATTACTATCCAGATAAAACATTAGATATATTCAGCTCATGCCATTTTTTAATTATGTGTAATCATTGCATGACACTTAGAGCCAAGTCTCCCAAAGACCCAAACAAAAGACAGAGGCCAGAGGATAAAAAGAGAGCATGGGTCCTGGACACCGATAGAAGGACCAGATTCACATTTAAACCATCTGCCAGAATTGACCTAAGACCAAGTTCAGTTGTTTTTGAACTGAAAATAGCTTAATAGTTTTTGTTCGGATACTACACTAGGCCATGGCACATGATAAATATGTTGAAATATTAGATACAAACATATTGGGCTTGTAAAACGTTGATCTGGGTACCTTGATAAAATATTAACATAGCCTCCAGACGCACACGGGATGAAAGCTTGCACGGCCATGCATAGACCTATGGACAACAGAATTACAGTTTTCAAGGATTACTAACAAGCATAAATAGTGAAGACAAACAAATGGCACCAAACAATAAAAACGGAGTTTTATGACTGTCCTGCAGATGCAGATTATTATTCTAATTCAATATAGTTGTAAACAAAGTCACGCATTATACCTTGTAATAACAAGAAAACTACAACAGCACAGGAAACAGAAATAAACAAGATGCCAGAGAGTTTCATGCCATGGAAGAAGGATTGATCCTACATCATGTATATACATCCTTTCTGCTGGATGGTGAGAGAGGCCAGTCAAATTGCAAGGCGTACATATCTTGGATATGTGTTTATAACTTCCTTCAACGAAAACCGAACAATGAATCAACGGACCATGTAGCTGGATGGTCATACCGGCTTATATTAAGACAATAAAGCCCAGACGGACAATTTTCAAACCGAACAATTCTGGATTTTTGGTAGACAAAAAAGTAAAACAACAAAAATGGTGGAGGCTACTCTGATATCAAGTCTAAATACTTCACGGTTCTACTACGCGAGAAGTTACCACCGGATACACATACTACATACAACCCACCTTGGTATTTTTACAAACAACTATAGCTGGAGTACTGAAGAGTGAGGACAAACCTTTTTGCTTGGTAGGGTGACCTGTCATATTAGCACTGCATCTTTTGGGCAAACACATTATCTTCGTTGAATTTTTAATGTCCCAAAGTTCAACCTGTAGATTTTGTTATGAAGTTACAACAAGAAAGCAGTGAGAACAATAGAAGTAACAACATAAACACAAAGCTCAGGCAGGCTTGCTTAATTGCATTACATTAAGTCAATAATTTATATATAGATCATTAAGTTAGAGTAAAGATAGCATAGTTTGAAACTAACCTCAAACGATTCTTGACCAGCAATTGTCAATATATTTTGTCCATCCAAGGAACTTCCTAGCAAATACATAAGAAAGTCAACAATGCATAAATAGGTTTCCTTTTCTAAATAAAAAGTTGTCAGAGACCATGTTACAGTATGATCTTCTTCTAAATGATGTCAGATTTGGAAATCAACAAAGTGTTATATTATGCCATTTGCTTTGCAGTCTTTCCTCTACATAAATAAACGAAAATGCTATGTATTTGTCCATTATCGAAAAGTTTACACTTCCATAATAAGTCAATAGTTAGTAAATTCATGTAGGATTCAGAGGTTATCACTGCTTTTAAAATGTGAAGGGATTCAGAAATGGTCGCACATTACCTTGTTCATATTCTTGTGTTCCTTCTGCAGGATTTAAACTATCTGATCCTGCATTATCTTCAATAGGTACTCTTTGTGGCTCAGTGCCACTATTTGAGCCACTCAAGTTGGTTTGTGTGCCATGTGCAGAACATGGAACCTTAACCAGTGACATCTTACAGAAATGGTATGTACTTGTTTTAATTGTAAATATGGGCCTCCTGCAAGAGCACAAGTAATGGATTTATAAATTCCACAGAAACGCATAGAACAAGGATGGGCCACAAAAACTGCTAAAAAGTATGTATCCTTCCAGATTTCCACATGAACACTGTACATATTATCTTATCTCCTAAAATGCTTCACAAGTGTCCACACGTCTAGGCCAATCATAGTTGAGTCAAGATATATTTATAGGAAAAAGAGATCTCTTGGTTCTAAAGGTCACCTGGTTAGAAGTTCTTCAAAAGGTTGCCACTACAGTCTAAGGATGAGGGCCATTGGACTTAAAAGTATCACATTACAACAACATAACATCCGTCAAAAGAGAGTAAAGCACCATAAGGGTTGTGCCTTCCCTACAAGCTATAGTCAGGACGAAATACTATCAGATAACATGAATAACTTAATTCTTATGACATGGTACTCAGAACAATATCCAGATTTTGCTCATTGCTAACTGCTATCGTGGGTGCTTGAACTGAGTTTGACCATAAAAATGATAGCATCACTGATAATCTGACCTTGGCAGAATAACACGATATTGTAATCGTAAATACTTCTTTTCAATTCTCCATGGGATGTGTGATTTGAAATATTATGTGCATGTGTATTTCCTTGCATTTAAGTAAAGCATGAGCCTATTCCTGGGTCCTGACTAATCATGCACCAGCTTATGTTTTATGTTAAGTTGTAGCATGTGAAGAGAATCATACCTTGAGAGCCCAGCTTCTTCAATCGCCCAGCCTTTGCACAAACCATCCCTGCCCTGGCTGTGTCAAAATCGAAAGCACATATATTTATTAAAATTCAACAAAAAATCATTTCGGTGGAAAGAAACATGCTCGAAATAAGCCTCAAAGGAAATCTCTACCATACACATTCCACAACACAATAATGTTGCAGAAGTTAAAAGGCACTTAGAATTTCCCCAATGTCCTGTTCAGCAACTGTAATTCAGTACTGAAATGCTACACCAATTCAGCAACAGTGTTCCAAATACAGCTGCTGACATGGTTATACTTATACTACTAGTTGTGGATACGAGAAATTCTTGTCTAGCAACAAGGTGGACACTGCATCCTAGGCTAAGCTAAGTTTCAGAGATACAGCAACCGGTATTCCTGACAGATTTCACCACAATTCACTCACCTAATGACCGTGTTCCCAAGTCCGGAGCCAGCGGCGATGGAATACACCCCAGCCGCGCCACCGTGAGCCCTGCAGAAGGAAGGACACACCATCACTCAACCTCCCGAGACCGAACCAAACCCGCCGCTGCAGTCTGCAGAAGCGCGCGCGGGCTTACCAGATGGAGGAGACGGTGCGGTGGCTCGCCGTGTCCCAGACCCTGAGCTCCCCGTCGGCCGCGCTGGTGGAGCGAAACCAGAGACCAAGCATCAGCGCACAGCAGAGTCGCGTTCAGCAGGTTCATGGTAAGCGGCTGATGCCGTGGGGAGAACAGAACAGAGAGGGGTTTAGGAGGGAGTACCCGGAGAAGAGGAGCGGGAGTGCGGGGTGGAAGCAGGCGTCGCTGACGGCGGCGCGGTGGCCCCGCAGCACCGCCACGGGGTCCGGCGACGGGCGGCGGCGCGGCCTCTCCGAGTTGCTGCTGGCCATGTCGCCCGGCGAAGTGCGAGACAGGCAGAAAGAGGCGAGGTCGTTTGTGCCCAGCGCTCGACGCCTCAGCCCAAATGCCACTTAGCCCACCCGAGAGGGCCGGCCCACCCGAACCAGCACAGCCCAGCCCAAACCAGACCCGCCTCCACGAAGAAAAACCCAGAGCGCCACGTCACCGATCAGCGGCTCTCGCTCGCTCGGCCAACCAGCGGCGAGCACGCGGATCGTGTGCTTTCTCGGGGCGGATCGGGGCCGTCGACCGGATCGGCATCCCGAAGCCTTTTCCCAAACGGTAACTGGGTACCAGCCTCGGCCCCACGCGTCCCCGCACCCACCCCCTCCGCCTACAAATACCCCCCGCCAACTGTCCGCAATCCTACTATTCGCCTTTCCGCACCCTCTTCGGCCGCCTTCGATTCGAACCTCCCCCAAATCCGCAGCAGTCGACCGGAGGCGCCGCCATGGCCCGTACCAAGCAGACCGCCCGCAAGTCCACCGGCGGCAAGGCGCCCCGCAAGCAGCTCGCCACCAAGGTACGTCTCGTCCCCTCTTCCCTCGCCTCGTTTGAATTCGATCTGTTTGTCCTTGTTGATTCGAGATTTGCTGACTGACGATCTGATTTGAATTGCTGTGTGATTTCAGGCGGCGAGGAAGTCGGCGCCGACCACCGGCGGAGTGAAGAAGCCCCACCGCTACAGGCCCGGGACCGTCGCGCTCCGCGAGATCAGGAAGTACCAGAAGAGCACCGAGCTCCTCATCCGCAAGCTGCCGTTCCAGCGCCTGGTCCGCGAGATCGCGCAGGACTTCAAGACGGACCTCCGCTTCCAGTCCCACGCCGTGCTGGCCCTCCAGGAGGCGGCCGAGGCGTACCTCGTCGGGCTGTTCGAGGACACCAACCTGTGCGCCATCCACGCCAAGCGCGTCACCATCATGCCTAAGGACATCCAGCTCGCCCGCCGCATCCGTGGCGAGAGGGCCTAAGCTGTCCTCTCCGTGAACGACGGTAGTGGATCGGGATGAGTTGATTCCGGTTGTAGTTTGTTCCTAATTGCTGTTCTAGGTCTAAGCTTTTGTGTAGAAGAAATATGGTTGTTAGATATGAGTAAGACGAACCAACTTGATATGTGATGTTCCTTTTGGTTTGCGATGAAGCAAACGTATGTCTATGTCGAAGACCTCAGAACCATTGTTGTTAGCTGCAACTCTGTTGTTGTCGTGCCCTCCCATCGTGGTATTGTATCTTGATTTGTGGTAATTGCTGTTTTTCTACGTTGTTTTGGTTTGGGTCGTGCTGTTGATGGTTGCCGTGTGTGCTACGTGTTCTGTCGTCGGCGGCGATGCGGACGCAACCGTCTGTTCGCGGCGAGGTCGACACGTTGGTGATGCTTGTGGACGGGGTTTTTTTTTCTGGTCGACCTACCGAGTCACGGGCGGCAGCATCGTGGTCGCTACCACGGAGTTTGAATTTTCCTTGCTACTGATAAAATTTGTAGCAAATATTTTCAAGGTGTTGTATATAACATGGATGCATGTTGTAAAGAAAATCGTTTTCTTAATATTTTGTATTTTAGCAGAAGATTTGGAGATACTACTAAACTTTTACCAGTGTGATAAAGAAATGAAAGAACCAAAAACGACCACTCTTCATTTGATCATAGTGGGTTTCCCTCACAAAAATAATTTGGTCGTAGTTGGCGAATGCTCGCCTCTTAATTTTTTTAACACAAATGCAGAAGCTCATACATAAGCACGTACACTCACCCCGCATGCACACTCTACCCCATGAGCGTGCACACTCTACCCCATGAGCCAGCACTTTATCTTAAGATTGAAGTCGCCACATGCGCATGCGTAGTCGACGGGAATGTCTCCTCCCACTGTACGCACATTGCTGGAAGGTCTGAATAAATCCAGAAAAATGTGAGCACTAGTGTAAAGCATAGAACTTGAACTCTGGTAGGCTAGGGATATCACTGTTCTTCTAAGCATCTAAATCATTGACCAGTCAAAATCGTGAACCGGATTTAAAATTGAACACCTTAATTGAATGTGAGAGCTCCTTAAGAAATTATTGACCCACCAGTGTTGCATGATGGCATTAATTTTTTGTCGGGTGATGAAAGCATGCACGAGACTGATATATTTTTATAAGACAGTTGTTGCCAATTAATTTGAGAAATCATTGAGCAGTAAAAAATCATGAATCGAAGTTAAAATTGAACCCTAAGTTGAATGAGAGAGTTTCTTCAAAAAACAGTTGACCAAGTAAAAATAATCAGGTGATGACAAGGGTGAGAGACCGATGTATTTCTGTAAGAATGCAAATTAACCCACACATGTGCATGGAAGTTTCTTGCGGTGGAGACCACAAGTATTATATTGGTGCTACAGTGTTGTATGTTAGCATTTTTTTGTCAGGTGATGAGAGGCTGTGAAACTGATGTATTTTTGTATGCTAGTTGTTACGGATTGATTTGAGAAATCATTGATCCGTCGGAACAGTGAACCAAATTTAGAATTGAACACCTCTCCCTCACTTGAATGAGAGAGCTCCTTGAAAAATTGTTAACCGACTCAAAAATTAGAACTCAGTCCTGAATCATATTGGTGTTACAGTGTTGCATGTGGCCATTATTTTTTTCAGATGATGAAGAGACTGATATATTTTTATAAACTAGTTGCTACCGATTGAGTTGAGAAATCATTGATCAGTTGAAATCATGAATCGGATTTAAAATTGAACACCACACTTCAACAAGAGAGCTCATTGAAAAAATGTTGACTAAATAAAAATTGGGAATCCAAATCTGTTGAATTAGAGGCCTTTACCCATAGGGAGCTTACTTATAGTAGATGGGAGAATGGTGCATCAACGTTTAATTTCAATACTTCTTTTGATTCAAATTTAGGGCCTGTTTGGTAGCCCTCTGGCTTCTTAACTCCCCAACTCCATGTGTGGAGTGCACCCGAACGGTCTAACTCCCGGCGATGCGAGCGAGAAGCTGGCTAACCACGCAATATAAATTTGGAGGATTCGTGGAGTTGAGAAAATCAAGCTCCACAAAAACTGAGAAGCGAGAGTTCACATATATTACACTTCGCTGCCACCGCCAAGTGACTTGCTGCGAACCGGTACGCAGAAACAGCCACGACCGAACAGCCATATGAGGTGTGCCACCGACCAGGACTAGGCATTTAGACGGCCCACGATTCCTTTTTCCAGGCCACAGCACAATAAAGCTAGTCACCAACCAAGGCCAACCATTTATACAGCTCGCAGGCAGAAGGTAACACACCGAACGGATCGATCACTCCAGGAGTTTACACGAGAAGCCGACTGCTGGCTAGCGGCGACGGAGTTGGGGAGTTTGCAGCTGTGGAGGGCTACCGAACACGCCCTTAGTACTTCAACCCAATTTTTGCCAACGTTTTCATGCACTTGCACTTCAAATTGAACTATATCCATTAATTGTCTAGAAACGGAGAAGAAAAGAAAAAAAATATAAGATGAAAAATAGAAAATAAAAGAAAATAATGAAGAAAATAAAACAAAAGAAAATGCCGAGTGCTTTGTAAGAAACACCCGGAAAGGTTGGCCTTTGCCGAGTGTTTTTTATTTGTCAAGTGTAACAAAGTAATCAAGGCGATTCTAATAGTGACATCCATAGAAGCATGTGAGCTTCAGTTGAGATGGATTTAACAACCACCCGTGGAAATGCTAATATTTTTTCATTGCTCCCACATAACCCACTGCATGCCACCGCGTGCGCAGCTTGTGAGGATAATTGGAGTTGTCTTGCCTAGAATGCTTGTCTCTAGCATGGTCTTGACATCAACCCCAATAGTATGCAGTATGAATGATCTTTCCAATCTACCATAGTACTAGTAATAATGTATAATCTCAGAATTTAAACTCATGGTACCCTGAGTCAAACATTTATATCGGCCAACTGACAAGAACATGCAATGCCCCTTATGGTTGGTGGCATGCTACTCAAATCCCACTTTCACTGAACTGCCTTTTAAATGCGCCCCATTGCCCCGCCCTCGCCCCCTCTCCACTCACAAGACACATACTCACCCTTAAGGCTATTATAGTGGCTATGATTGCTCAAAATCATTTCAGCCATTGACCGGCCTCTTGTAGATTGAGATCAATTCTGACACCTCACTGTTTTCTTCAGTGATTCTATTGTTTGCTACAGTGTGAGGTAGTTTCACTTAGTTTTGTCCTGTTGCTACGAAGGCTTACAGTTAGTACACAAGAAATGTGTTGTGACAGTGTAAACTTGTTGGATTAGCTAAAATTAGAGTTCAGATCAAATTGGGAGTTGGAGGCATCTAGAAAGTTTTATCAAGATTACCTCAATGAGTTAGTGACAAAAATATTTTAAAAAGCTTCACTTTACTGCTTTTATTAATTGATAAACATTTTTAAACCCATTCACATATTAATTAATAAACTTTAATACAATCGTTCGTTATAGAATCCGTTTCGCAGGATGGTACACTCTGCTAAAATTAATCCACCCAGTCTAGAATCAAGACGAAATTTAGCAATCTAATGGGCCACTTTGTTCTTGTCCCTAGTAATCCATGCCAGGTTACACTGTGGAATAAGTTGAGGGACACCTAAGGCTTCCCTCTTTAAATCCACGAGGGCTGAGTTATACAAAACATTATTAGACAAATATATTTTTGTAAACAAACAGTTAGTCTCCAAAATGACGGGCTTATGCGGTGAAACTGCAATATACAATCCCACTAAACAAGCTTGCCGTTCTATTTCCTCGACATTTGTGCAGACCATGAAGAAATGAGCACCGATCCCTCATGATCTCTCACCACCATGCCAACCCTTGCAAATCCTCTGCCACCATGAAGCTAGTAGCCGCATATTGACTTTTTTTTAGAGTATCCGCACATTGACTGAGAAACATGATTTTTTTTCTTAGAAAATCACATGATTTTTTTTGGAAAAACATGATTTTACTGTAAATGACATGGCTATTATATGAGGAATAAAGTTAGTTATGTTGAAAAAAAATAAACATGATCGTAAAAATATATATTCAATTTCGGCCTGACTATCACGTAAAATAATAGTACTAGTAGAAAGCCCATTAGCCCCCTGCCCGGGTTCAAAAGTAGAAAGCCCAGTAGCCGCTCTTGCAAAGAGTCAGCAGCGAAGTCGCGTCCGCGAGGAAGTAGCACCTGCACCGCACCTGGCGGCGGCTGTTCATCGAGGGAGATCGCCTCGGCGCCCGCCGGAAAATCGCCTCTCGATCCGTCCGTGTCGGCGGAGGAAGGAGATCACGGAGGGTGGAGGAGAAGGTCAGTTCCTCCCTTTTGTCCCCTGTAAATCTGTCTCGCGGATCGATCTCGCGGCGCCGCGGCGGCCATGGAGCCGGATCTGGACATGGCGGCCCTGAGAAAGAAGCTAGAGGATGAGGTGCTCAGCACCTGGCTCTGGGACAGGGAGCTGGACTCCATCCTGCAGGAACAGCAAGAGCGAGACGACGAAGGCGATTACGAGTACTACGAATCAGACCAAGAAGAAGAGGAGCTCCACTATGGTGGTTCTTGGGGATACGGGTATACTTTCTACTACGAGGATGGGAACCCTTATTACGTCGCCGACATGGAGGAGAGGTGGGAGAATCAGATGCGGTTTCCGCCGACCATGCCCTGCGCCAAGAGATCAAGGGGGATCTGGGAGGGGTCTCTTCAGGTCGAGGGCCCGTGTCAGCTCGATCCAACACTGTTATCTGCTCAAAGCTTGCGTAAGTGGCCACGCTTAATTGCAATTGTGTACTAGTTTTTATGTTTTGATGAATCCACTTAGTTTTAAGCACTGAAAAAAATAGCGCGCTATAGCGTCGCTAATAGCACGCTATAGCGTATGGAGAATTGTCTCGCTAAATATATCAGTGTACAACGTCTCGCTAATAGCACGCTGTAGCGCGATATAGCACGCTAATAGCATATTTTGAGGTCGCCGCTATTTTGCTGTAGCGCGCTATTTTTTTCATTGGTTTTAAGCATATGATGACTAGTACATTTTATAAATTTTGAACCCACAGATTCTAGAACATCACAATCTCAAATATGTTTGTACCGGTGGCAATTTTTTAGAAAGTTTGACGGTATGCATTTATAAATAAAGTTAAAAAAAGATTTGCATGCGCATGGCCATTTGTATCTCGAGCAAGTCATATTCTCTATTTCTACGCCATGTCCAATGATTTGCTTGTGGACCAAAGGAAGGGAGTTCCATAAGTCATAAAAAAATACCTAAGCATGTGTAAAGAGAAAAATTGAGAGAAGTCTTCCTCGGGTTCTATATATTGTAAGATTCCCAAGTTCTAATCTATATGACGTTATCCATGTATTTACTGTGCAACTTTTGATATCTAATGATTTGTTTTCATATTGCCTGCAGTGCCTCCATTGCCAAGATGGGAAAACCGTTGGGTCGACAAAAGGGAGAATGAACCTTGTCGACGGGCAATCCAAGTGTTTAGTTTGAATTTATCGTCTCCTCACGATGCCGCCTTAGAGGTCTACGGCATGTTTGCATTCCGAGATGTACGAAACAACCAACTACGCTATGTCTTTGAATACTCTAGAGACAAACCATGTAAGCTTAAGCCGGTGAGTTATGTTGTACCTTCTCTTATTTTCTCTTTACTGAAGAAATCTGCAGGATATGTGTCTAACTATACAATATACAGGGTTCTTGTAAGCTTCAACCTCTACTTAATCCACTTCAAGGCATCTACGCGGTTGGGCTTGTGCTAATTGAATATCGTTTGCTAATTAAAGACGAAGAAGGTGAAGATGATAAGGTGTTAATAGACGGATATTCGGTCTATGCTCCATCTTTCTATGCAGAATATGGAAGGCACCATTGGCACATTAACACTGGCCACCACGGCAGCGTCGATCTAAGAATGGCTTCTATCCCAAAGGCCGTGTTGGCTATGTTGGAGTTTGAGGTGCATCATCTTGGGGACAATTTGTTTGATTCACTTACAATAACTGCGGTCTACCGTACCATGCAAGGGGGTGCTTTTTCAGTCTTCAATGGCAAGTTGAGTGTTTGCAGGCTGCCACCGGTCACGGTTTGTGTGGATTACACCGAGAATTTGACTATAGACTTATACACGCACAACTGTTACTCAGGTGATGATAATTGCTATCCTGATGGCGTTGTTGGTGATTCGAAAATTCCCGGATATTTTCACTACGACATTGAGGATATTATATTTGACACTGTGTGGTTTGAACCACAGAAGAGTGGAAGCTCTACGAAAATTTCAAGTAATATGTACGGTCTTGTAATGTCAGTGAAGGCCACATGGTCTAGCTTGTGTGAACCATGTCAGTAAGATTTATATGTCCCAAGGTTTGTACAATATACTTTTATATATAGAAGCGTTTTCTTACTTGACATTGATTAGTTTAGAGTTAATTCCACTCTTTACCCGCAAGTTTCACGTTTGTGACAGATATTACTTCATTTATACCCCATTTAAGCAAACATGTGCCACGTTTTACGCCATTTAGTATTTTCCCCAGTTTTAGTGCTGATTGGATGTGCTAGTTCGAGGTTTTTCATTTTCTCTAGTTTTTGCCGCCTAGTTTTTTTTTCACCATCTGGCACGCTGGCCCACTGCCACTGGCATGACCTCTACTACCCCTCGTTAAGCCCTTTGGAGAGATCGTCATCACCGCCCCTCCACACTCGACCGTTTCCCCTTCCATCCACCATCACCAGTCTTTACCCCCCCCCCCCCCCCCCCCGGAGGAAGCGTCTCTCACCCTTGCCACCACCACAGGCATGGATACGCGTAGCTTTGCGGTCGTCGGCACGTGCGTCAGGGTAGGGTGTGCTTCGGGGATGGATGTGGAGCTCTGTTTCGACGACACCCTTACTCGCAGCTGCAACGAGGCCACATCAAAGCCATGCTCGCAGGCCAAGGCAGAGCCGAGCTGGCACTGCCAAGAAAAAACGCAGCAGCCATGGTGCGAGCCATGGCGGCCGGTGGCGTGAGGCCAGCATGAAATGCAAAATAGGGTCCTAAATTTTGATATACCTATATAACTAAAGTTCTAAGCTTATCATTTATCAAGATAAGAAAAGAAAAAAGTAGTACCTTGAAGTTTGAATTAGCAATTATCTCCAAAAATAACTGCATTAATCCATGTGAAGTCTAAACCTCTGGCTGCAAAGTGAAAAGCAATGTACCGTTTATCGACATATAGGAAGTACAGTGGCTAATGCTCAAGTTTATTAACTATCCATGTGATCAATTTGAGCAACAGAAATTCAGAAACAAAGAGAATACATAAAATAGTGTTAGCGGGAGTGTGTCTCCTGATTTTTCGGGAGATGTTCACCGGTAGGGTGCCTCCATAGCTTGGTAACCTGTCCAAGATGCAGTATCTGGCCATTGGTCAGGATATTCATCTTTCTCCGATGTACTCTGATGACATCACCTAGTTAACAAACCTTCGTTTGCTACAGCACGTTAGCATCGGAGGGATAAATCTCTCGGGGATACATCACTGGCCTCATATGCTGAATATGATTCCGTCTCTAAGGGTTATCGGTCTTCCTGGCTGTTCACTTGAGAGTGCAAACCAATCGCTTCCATACCTCAATCTCACAAGACTTGAGAAGCTTGATCTTTCCTTGAACAATTTTGACCACTCAATTGCAACTAGTTGGTTTTGGAAAGCCACAAGCCTCAAGTACCTCAATCTTAAGGCCAACCGATTATCCGGCCGATTTCCTGAAGCACTAGGAAACATGACATCCCTTCAGGTCATTGATATGTCAATGAATTTGAACAAGTACTTGATGGTGACAGGAAACCTGAAGAATCTTTGCAGTTTGAAAATTCTAGACTTCAGCAATAATGAAATAAATGGAGATGTAACAGGCATGATGGGGGGTTTGCCGGAATGCGCATGGGAATCTTTGCAAGAGCTAGATTTCAGCTACAACAGTTTCACTGGAACACTGCCAAATTTGATAGGTACATTCAGCAGCTTGAGCGGACTTAAACTCAACAACAACAACCTCACCGGAAGTATACCACTGGGCATTGGGTATTTAACATGCTTAGCTGCCCTTGACCTTTCGAACAACCGCTTCAGTGGAAGCGTACCCTTTGAAATTGGTCCCCTAACTAGTCTATCTTCTTTGGATCTAAGCAACAACAACTTCAGTGGTATTGTGCCTTCTGAAATTGGTGCCCTTAGTGATCTGACTTCTTTGGTCCTAAGCAAGAACAACTTTAGTGGTGTGATCACGGAAACACTTGCAGGTCTAAAAGGTTTAAAGAACATAGACCTGTCTTCCAATAGTTTGAAGATTGAAGTAGATTCCAATTGGCTTCCTCCCTTCAGGCTGGAGTCTGCACTGTTTTCATCTTGCCAGATGGGTCCTCTGTTTCCTGCCTGGCTTCAGTGGCAACAAGAAATAACTAAACCAGATGAGTGGCAACTTGCCAGCACATCTATGACATGGCGTTTGAAGAACTCTACCTCAATTCAAACCGGCTTACATGATCAATACCACCGTTCCAAAGAAATATCACCGTGTTGGACATCTCCAACAATTCCTTTTCAGGGACACTGCCATCAAATCTTGAAGCTGTGCAACTGCAAACATTAATCATGTATTCAAATCAAATTGGTGGTAGCATTCCTGAATCTATGTGTAAACTACAAATGCTGGGAGATCTAGATTTATCAAGCAAACTTTCGGAGGGTGGAATTCCTCAGTGCTTTGAGAACATATCCATATCGCACCTACTATTAAGCAACAATAGTTTATCAGGTACATTCCCAACATGTCTGCAGAATCGAAACAGTCTCGAGTTTCTTGATCTTGCATGGAATAAGTTCTATGGAAGGATACCAACATGGATAGGAGAGCTCACAGGATTACGGTTTGTGCGACTAAGTCACCACAGGTTTTCTGGGACTATTCCAGCTGAAATAACGGCTCTCAGTTATGTTCAATACTTGGATCTATCAGGAAATAACATATTTGGTGTTATACCTTGGCATTTGTCAAACCTAACAGGTATGATCAGGAAGGGCTTCATACCTATATCCAGTACAAGTATTGCTCCAGCTGGCTTGGGTTCAGTAACTGTAACAGGTCAGTTTGGAGCGATCTTGTCAATAATCACAAAAGGGCAAGAGCTTAAATATGGCGGCACCCTTGCATATTTTGTGAGCATTGATTTATCCGGCAACTCCTTAACTGGTGAAATTCCCACGGATATCTCTTCCCTTGATGCACTGATAAATCTGAATTTGTCATCAAACCACCTGAGAGGAAACATTCCTACCAAGATTGGCGACCTACGGTCATTAGAGTCTCTTGACCTCTCTCGGAACAAGCTTTCCGGTGAAATCCCGTCGAGCTTGTCAAGTTTGACATCTCTGAGCTATTTGAACATGTCTTATAATAGTTTGTCTGGAAGGATACCATCATGCCACCAACTTGACACCCTAAGTGCCGACAACCCAGCACTTATGTACATTGGCAACAACGGACTTTGTGGGCCTCCTCTTCATAAGAATTGTTCAGGAGATACCATTGTCCATGATCATCTTGGAAGCAGCAACCAGGAATTTGAGCCGCTGACCTTCTATTTTGGTCTTGTGCTGGGACTTGTAGCGGGTCTCTGGAGTGTGTTTTGTGTATTCCTGTTCAAGAAGACATGGAGGATTGCTTATTTTCGACTCTTTGACGACCTATGTGACAGAATCTATGTATATGTGGTTGTTAAGTGGACAAGCTTCACATGGAAGGCAGGCGAAGAATAAGCAATTTTCTCGATCGAGCCAACGTCTGTGTTAAGTCGTTTGTCCTGTTTAGTTGTTTGTCAAAATAAAGATGGCAAAGGCTTCAGATATTGTTGGCCAGGACTCTGATCACAGGAATCTTTTGCTGAATAATTTCCACATTACTGTAATCAATGAATTAGTTTTCCTTTGTTGTGTCAGTGTCATAGATTTTTCATGCAGATTTAAAAGCAACCTTCTTCTGATTAAAGTAGATTGTAACAATCGTAAACTTTTAGGCCGTTTAAAATGTTAGAGTTATATTTATGTTGGCCTTTGGTCTTTTGCATTCTGACCTTTGGCCTCTCTCTGTACATGTATATATATGATGGCTTTTGCCTCTTGATAATATAAGGTTGCATATTTCCTAACATGGTATCATGAGCTAAGGTTTTCTTTTCCGCTCCACAGCTTGTGTTTTCCGCTGCGCCGCCGCCGCCGCCGCGGCCAATCTTCTGGCTGGCCGCCGCTGTTCCTGGCACCCGGCGTGCTGCTCCTTTCCTGCATGTGCTATTGTTCCTGTTCATAGCCACGCTGCTTTTTCCCGGACCACCGCCGAACCAAATCGTCCCAACAGCCCGTCACCGTCTGTCTTCCGCCTTGCTTCCTAGTCGTCTGCAAGCCAGTGCGATTCGCCAGGATCTCAAGGCCACCAGCGTCTGCCCACCGGATCCCGTCCCAGGTGCCGGTGCGCCGCCGCCAACCGCCGATTCGGTCGTCGTCCGCCCGTTTCGCTGGTGCGGGCGTGAGCCGCTCCGGCCTTGTCGCCCGCGGGCCTCGTCTCCAGCTGGGCGCTTGTCGCCTCCGCCCGCTCTCCTCCCGTCCGCGGCCTAAGTCGCTACGGCCGGTCGCCGGCGATCACACTCGTCCGCTGGTCGTTTGTCACTTCCGTCCGTCGGTCTCCTCTGATCTGCCGGTGATCGGGTGGTTTCCTGGCGTTCCACCTGCGTACTTGGCGTTTTCACTGATTCCACTCGGGAAGGAGTGGATCGTGTTGACCCGGTGGTTTCCCTTTGGGTCTCGTGTGAATTCAGATCGGCATGTGAGCTAAAAAAAAGAGAGAGAAAAAAAGAGAGGAAGAAAAAAAAAAGACATTAAAAAAGAGAGAGATATTATGTTGGCGGTCTCTGCTCATCGCGGTCCGGTGATTTTCGACGGTGTTCCCTATATTGATCCCGTCTCACACATGCATCGTCGCTCAGTGCTTGGTGCTCGTCCTTCTGTGACGTTGTCTCCTGCGGCGTCTTCAGGAGGCTGTGTTGGTCGCTTTTCGTCGACTCTTCTCGCGGCATCTGCCCGCGGTGGTGGTGTCTGCTCTACGCCGACTCCTCACGTGGCTTCCGCACGCGGCGGTGACCGCTCCACGTCGACTCCCCCAGCAGCTTCCACATGCGGCTCTATGTCGACTCTACACGCTGCTTCCACGAATGGAGGCGACTGCTCATTATCGGCAGGTGTTTCTACCTCGACCTCGTCCGTCGAGTCCTTGTCTGCGCATGAGATTGCGCAGCTGCGATGTCTACTTGCTGCTTGGGAGTGTTCGTCGACAGGTTCTGCGGGTTCCGTGACTGACTCTTCTGGCATTGAGAAACCACCTTCTACTCATTCAGGTACATCCCCATGGATTCTTGATACTGGAGCGTCTTTTCATATGACTTATGATTCTTCCACTTTGACCTCTGTTCGACCTGTCGGGTACCCTGTTCGTGTCCTTACAGCTGATGGCACTCCCCTCCCCGTAGCTAGTCGAGGCACTCTTAGCACTTCTTCATTTCATGTTCCCTCTGTCGCTCATGTTCCTCGACTTACCATGCAGCTCATATCTGGTGGTCAGATTATTGACTCTAGTTGTAGGGTCATTCTCGATTTTGATTCGTGTTCTGTTCAGGATCGTCGCACGGGCGCTCTGCTTGGTGCTGGACCTCGACGCTCTGATGGTCTCTGGGAGCTTGACTGGCTTCGTCTTCCCTCCGCTGCCACTGACGTCGGTCTTGCAGCCCTTGTTGCTGCATCTACCAGCTCTTTTCAACAGTGGCATCATCGTCTTGGGCATTTATGTGGTTCTCGTCTCTCATCTTTGGTTCATCGCGGTGTTCTAGGGTCTGTCTCTGGTAGCGCTTCATTGGATTGCCTGGGCTGTAGGCTTGGTAAGCAGATTCAGCTACCCTATCCTCACAGCGAGTCAGTGTCGGAACGCCCCTTTGATCTCGTTCACTCTGATGTTTGGGGTCCGGCTCCCTTTGCTTCGAAAGGGGGTCATCGCTACTATATAATCTTTATAGATGATTTTTCTCGGTACACTTGGATCTATTTCATGTCTTCTCGTAGTGAGGTCTTATCTATATAGAAAAAATTTGCTGCCATGGTTCATACCCAGTTTTCCACTCCTATTCGTGTTTTTCGCGCAGATTCAGCTGGTGAGTATATCTCCCATGCGCTGCGAGGATGACTTGCCGAGCAGGGTACTCTTACTCAGTTCTCTTGTCCTGGTGCTCATGCCACTAGTAGAAAAAGGGGCTTTTACCCCGGTTGGTAAGGGCCTTTTGTCCCGGTTTTCGAACCGGGACTAAAGTGTCGTTACTAAAGCCCTAACCCTTTAGTCCCGGTTCTTACACGAACCGGGACAGAAGGTCCTCCACGTGGCCGCTGCTGCCAGCCCAGGCAGGGGGGCCTTTGGTTCCGGTTGGTGCCACCAACCGGGACCAATAGGCAGGGCCTTTTGTCCCGGTTGGTGCCACCAACCGGGACCAATAGGCAGGGCCTTTTGTCCCGGTTGGTGCCACCAACCGGGACCAATAGGCATCCACGCGTCAGCATTTCAGGGGCTGGGGTTTTTGTTTTTTTTAAAGGGGGGGGGTTGGGGGGTTAATTTAGGTGTTTCATATATTGTGTTAGCTAGCTAATTAATAGAGAGAAGTGTCCTCTCTTATCTCCGTGCTTGGTCGACGCTACGTACTATATACGTATGGAGAGGACTAGACACGCTAGCTAGTAAGCAAATGAAGGAAACAGAAGATCGTCATGAACATATGCATACAGAGAGAAGTGATATCGACCACCTCTCCTTCTCCGAGAGATTGGTTGAACAAGAAGTTCTCGTATATCTATCTGACACTACCGGCTACATGTATACAATAATTATCTCTTACAATATAATCTCCTAATCAAATTGTAAGAACAAGGGTCCACATAGTATTCTCCGTTTTCAGCGATCACGTGGTCAAGGAAGAATGCCGCCAATTCCTCTTGAATTGCTCGCATACGATCTTCTGCTAGGAGTTCATCCCACATCCGAAACATCTAATTTGAAGAAGGGGGTCAATACATATATATATGAATAAACGAAACTCGACACAAATGATGGTAATAAAATAAAATTGTGAATATTATTGCTTACGCACTTCATATTGTTCGTCAGAGTAGCCCCGCTCACAGGTCATGTGGCGGATAGACTCGCAAACTTAGTATCCACAGAAATCATTCCCTTGTTCCTGCCACAACCACTTACAAGAAATAGAGGTCAATCTAACTGATAAGCAAGCATGCTAAATGGTATTGATGAAACTAGCGCTTGAATCACTAGGAGATGTGCGGAACATGCTACTATAGTACTTACTTTCGGGTGTCTAAATTGCAGCTTCTTCGGTAGTTCCGGAGCTTTTGTGGTGAATTTTCTCCAAACCCTGCCAGACAAAGAAAACAATTACTTGATATCAGGAAATGAACAAAGTTGCTGATATAGTGGATAATGATCGATTTAACTTACTTCTCGAGCATTTGAGTCATGTCCGCATAGTCCTGGGGATCTTTTCGTCTCGAGTCTAAGACGGTTACTACTCCCTGCTCAAGCTTAATCTCTAGGAGAATATAGTGGAAGCTGCGCATGCATGCATAAGTCATCAATTACATTACCATAACCTAGACTAATAAGGGAAACCGAATATGCACAAGACAGTAACACTCACTTGAAGTTGTAAGGAAAGAGTATTATATCTTTGTTTTGATTTAATACCAACGATCGTAGCAAGTTGGCCTCGGCTTCTTTGGCATGTTTTTCAACCGTATATGCATCTATGAGATTTTGTGTTAATGAACCCAATATCACCGATTTGTCTTTTCTTCAATTCGGCGATCTTCAATCTGCATAATATAGTGAGGATAATTATAAATACATGCAATGAAAGAGCTGACCTATATAGAGAGACTTAATGACAGAAGTAGTACTACTTACAGACAGTAGCAAGTGATCGTTGATTTATCGAGGGCCTTTTGATTGAAAAACTGGAAGAACTCCTCAAATGGAACATTCAGCAGTTCAATTCCAACGAGGTCATGCTCCGGTTTAACTCTCAGCGTCAAAGTATTCATCCCATCAGACTCTCTGCAGGTTTTCATGTACCAATCATGTAATCTTCGCATCATCGTTGTTAGAGATCTTTCATCTTTGACGAGAGGCTTCCCGTAATGGTATTTGTGTTCGTCCACCTCCATGATTTCATAATGTACATCGTCGGGCAGGTAATCTCCAAGATTGCTATAACCGGCCACCATCCTCGGATCATTAGCGACGATGTCTTTAGACACCTTGAGCGGGGGGCACGATTGGTTCGCTTGTTCGCCGAGCTGGGCAATTTTTTCCCAGCTCGTCGTTCTTTTAACCTTTGATCACTGACAGTACTTCCCGACCGCTCCGCTTCGACAAATGTCTTTGCAATAATGCGCTCATAGTTGCCTTTCGGCGGAGACTTTGGTGGTTTTGTCAGGGCATCCAGAGTGCGCTTCGCTTTCACCGGATCTACCTTCTCCTCCGGAGGTGGATGTTTCTTTGCTTTCACCCCTTCAAAGAAGTTCTTCACTTCGGCTCGTACGATCTTCGCGTTCTCCTCCTCGGTCCTCTCGTATGGTAACTTCTCTGGAGTCTTCAGAGAAGGACCGAATCTGTATTGCCTCCCGCCTCTGGCAGCTGTACTGCTAGACGCCGGCAGAGCAGACGGAGCGGCTGCGGCTGTCTTCTTTCCTTGCTTACGAGGCGGAGGAGAAGGACTACGACGCGCCGGAGCAGCCGGAGCGGCGGCGGGTCTCTTCCGCCCTTGCTGACGAGGCGGAGAAGGAGGAGGCTGGCTGCTCTGGCACGCCGGTGCAGGCAAAGAAGGAGGCGGAGTGCCGCCACGCGCCGGAGAAGGAGGCTGAGTGCCCTGACCACTCGCCGGAGGAAGAGGCGAAGGAGGAGGCGGAGTGCCGCCACGCGCCGGAGAAGGAGGCTGAGTGCCCTGATCACTCGCCGGAGGAGGTGGTGGCGGCGGAGTGCCCTTACTCGCCCGAGGCGTCCAGTTCGGAAGGTTAATGAGCTCCTTCCGCCATAGGCACGGAGTCTTCAGAGCTAAACCCAGCCGAGTCTCCCCTTCACTAGTAGGGTGGTCAAGCTAGAGGTCCTCAAATCCCTCCGTTATTTCATCCACCATCACCCTAGCATATCCTTCTGGAATCGGCCGGCGGTGGTAGGTTGCGCCGGGTTCAGGAGGTAAAACAGAGCCAACAGCCGCCTTGACTTTGAAGTTCTGCCATTCCGGCATAAGGTGGCAATGTTGAGACTACGTGATAGCATCCACGGGGTAGCTAGCAGGAGCCGTCAAGACATGCTCCTGCTAAAGCAGCTCGGTGGAAGCCACACTACTTCTCCGCTGAGATGACGGGGTAGCTTCGGGGGTAGTTTCGGCATGTCGATTGCCGTCTCGTTCCTCTAGCGCTTGAACCCTTTCATGCAGCTTCTGAATTTGGGTCTGCTCCATTTTTTTCCTCCTCTCCTGGCTTTTGTAACCGCCTGCGTCCGGAAAACCAGCCTTCCACAGAACGGAGCCTGGCGTGCCTCGTGTCCGTCCAGGGTGCTCAGGATTCCCGAGGGCCATTATGAGCTCGTCGTTCTCTCTGTCTGGAACGAACGTCCCTTCCTGCGCTGCATCGATATATTGCTGAATCTTCTTGACTGGTATTCTCAAAAGCTTGTTCGTCCAAACGCACCTCCCTAATACAGGGTCCAAGGTTCCGCCAGCCCCGAAGAACCAAGTCCGGCAACGGTCTGTCCAGTTCATTGTCTGTGGTTCGATCCCTTTTTCAAGCAGATCATTCTCAGCCTTGGCCCACTTAGGCCGGGCTTTGAGGTAGCCACCTGACCCCGTGCGATGGTGAAGCTTCTTCTTGGAAGCATTCATCTTGTTTGTCGCTGACATCTTCTTACTCTTTTCTGATGTCTTGTGGGCCACAAATGCGGGCCAGTGATCTCTGATCTTCTCATACCGGCCGATGAATTCTGGTGTCTCTTCTTTGTCGACAAACGTTTTCAGCTCATTCTTCCACCTCCTGAATAGGTCTGCCATCTTCATAAGAGCATGAGACTTGATTAATTGCTCTTTAACTGGCTTCTTCGGATCCTCCTCTGGCAGTAGGGTGAAATTTGCCTTCAGCTCAGTCCAAAGATCATCTTTCTGCATATCATTGACATAAGACACCTCAGGGTCTTCCTTCTTAGGCTTATACCATTGGTGGATGCTGATCGGGATCTTGTCCCTAACTAGAACCCCGCACTGAGCAGCAAATGCATCCTTTGTCCGGATGGGTTCAATCGGTTGGCCGTCGCGCACGATTGCTGTGATCTCAAACCTTTCATCCGAGCGCAACTTTCTCTTCGGGCCTCGTCTCTTTACCGAAGTTGTGCTCGATCCGGAGGGCTAGAAAAAAGAAGAAAGACGAGTGTTAATTAATATGTGTACATACCAAAACAATGAATGCATCAATTAGCTAGTCAGCACAGGCTTAACTAATATATTTACCTGGCCGGACTCTGTTCGGTCACCGGAGCCGTCACCACGGGCTCCTTCTTGCACCAGCATTGGGTCACCGGAGCCATCATAATCATGTCTTTCCTCCTCCACTCTTCGATCACCGTAGCCTGCTTCTTCACCCTGTTCTTCCAGACCATCATTGTCGTTAAGATACGACAAGATATCACCTCCGGCTAAGATTATGTCCCCCAACACCTCTTCTGCTTGCTCGTCTCGTCCGTGCTCCATTGTTTCTGCAAATATTACAACATGGCAATTATTACACAAACATGACAGCAGGTGGATATATTAGTGCAAACGTAGACCTAGCTTATTCCGGGTTTGGGGTGGCCTCGGCAACGCTTCAAGGGTAGGGGCGCGGCGGGAGGGGGTAGGAGACCGACATCGTTTTTTTCTAGGGTTTGGGTGTCCTCGAGAGTTTTGGTCGAGCGAGAGGGCCGGGGGGTGCTCCCGTGGTATAAGTTATCACGGTCGAGAGGGGGTATAAATATCGACCGTCCATCATGTCGAAGTTATCTGGGAGGGAGTTATATATATCGACAACGACGACATACATACATGGGAAAATAATGTTATCGGGGAGGGGGTATATCGATCACCCCCCCCACGTGTTGAAGTTATCGGGAGGGGGTTATATCGACAACGACGACATACGTACATGGGAAAATAATATTATCGGGGAGGGGGTATATCGACCCCCCCCCTCATGTTGAAGCTACCGGGAGAGGGGTATATCGACGACGACAGACCTGATAAAACATAAGAAAACGAAGAAGAAATAAAAAGAGGAGAAGAAGAAAGGAATAGAGGAGAAGATCGAAGAAAAAAAAGAAGAAAAAAAAAGAGGAGAAGAAGAAAGGAATAGAGGAGAGAAGAAAAAAAATAGAATTTTTTCTATTTCTTGTTCTTCTCTTCTATTCCTTTCTTCTTCTCCTCTTTCTTTTTCTTCTTTTTTTCTCTTCTTATTTATTTCTCCTCTTGTTCCTCTCCTCTTCTTCTCCTTTCTTCCTCTTCTTATTTTCCTTTTTCCTCTCATTCATAAAAAAATGTTCAAATAGAAAATTTCAAAAAAAGTAAAGGTTTTGCCTAATGCATTGTTCATATGAATATACAAACATTTGCATATTCTACAATAATTAATATCACCAAAAAAATCTATGAACAAAAAAATCCTAACTTTTCTAAAAATCTATCTTTTGCATATATACATGAACATATATATACACAGAGAACATATATACATTTTTATAAAAATGCAAAAAAAAGATCTAAAAAAGGACATATAAACAGATATACACACATACATATACTCATACATATATATATAATCAGGAAAAAAACATCATATATATGTGCAGAAAAAAATCGGGAGGAAGGGGGCAGTGCCGGCCCTGACCAAGGCGATGGCGGCGCTTCGGGGCAGGGGCAGAGGCGACGGCGGCGTGGTCGGGGCAGGGGCAGAGGCGACGGCGGCGTGGTCGGGGCAGCTGGGGCGATGACGACGTGGTCGGGGCAGGGGCGCGCGGCGTGGTCGGGGCGGGCCGCCGGCGGCGTGCTCGGGGAAGGGGCGGCTGCGCGTCGACGAGACAGCAAAGGGCGGCGACGGCGTCGACGGGGCGAGCTCGGGCAGCCTGGCGGCGTCGTCGGGGCGGGGCAACTGCAGAGATGAATCTGAAAAACGCTAAGTGTTTTCTTATATACTCAGAGCATTGGTCCCGGTTCATGGCACCAACCGGGACCAATGCCCCCCTTTAGTCCGGTTGGTGCCACCAACCGGGACCAAATGCCTCTTTTCAGCAGCCCAAAGGGCGGGAAGCGGCGGCCTTTGGTCCCGGTTGGTGGCACCAACCGGGACTAAAGGGGGGGCATTGGTCCCGGTTGGTGCCACGAACCGGGACCAAAGGGTGGCATTGGTCCCGGTTCGTGCCACCAACCGGGACCAATGGCCTTGCACAGCGGCGTGGTGGTGGGAGTTTAGTCCCACCTCGCTAGCTGAGAGAGAGCCGCACCTGTTTATAAGGTGCGGTGCGCCTGAGCTGTCGAGCTCCTCTCTAAAGCAGGCTTACGGGCCTAACCTCTCTGTACATGTCTGTGGGCCTACTGGGCCTTCTGCGGGCCTGAATCCTGGCCCATGGATGGGTTTCTAGTCGTATTCAGGCCGTGGTGGCCCAGTAGGTGGCATAATTTTTATTCTTTGCCTGTTTTTTTGTTTTCTTTTTTGCTTTATTTATTTTGTTTTGTTTCTACTTACAACAAAAAACTTATTTATTTTATTTTATTTTGTTTCTAATTACTTATTTATTTTACTTTATGATAATTCTTTTTTCTATTAAAGTTTCTAACAAAAAAAGTTCCTTATGAAAATTATTTTTGCTTTCAATGATTTTGAACAGAAAATACTTCGATAATTTTAGTTGGATCAATTTTATATAATTTTAGTTTCAATAATACTAGAGGTTGCTTATAATGTTTTGAACAGAAAATACTTTGATAATTTTAGTTTCATAAATTTTATTTATGTTATTAAAGTTTATTTTATTTTGTTTCTACTTATATATTTTATTAAAGTTTATATTATTTTGTTTCTAATTACTTATTTATTTTATTTGTTATTTTTCATGCACCATTTTTCATGCATTTACTGATTATTTTGAGCTATAAGACCCTAAAATTGAAAAGCATTTCAAATGAACTCTGAAAAGGTTGAAAGTTGGCATGGTATCATCATTTCATCCACATAGCATGTGCAAGAAAGTTGAGAGGGTTACGGCAAAAACTGGATGCACTTCGTGTACAAAACGGACAATCTCTTTCGAAGTATCAGGATTTCATACGGAAACTCGTCCGTTACAAAGGGATTTCATTTTTTAAAACTTATTTGAACTCCTGACTTTTTGTGTGTTCAAAATGCAGCATTCAAAGCCACATCATCAATTTTCAACCCTTTCTGACTTCATTTGTCATTTTTCATGCATTTACTAATTATTTTGAGCTATAAGACCCTAAAATTGAAAAGCATTTCAAATGAACTCTGAAAAGGTTGAAAGTTGGCATGGTATCATCATTTCATCCACATAGCATGTGCAAGAAAGTTGAGAGGGTTACAGCAAAAACTAGATGCACTTCGTGTACAAAACGGACAATGGTATCATACTCGTCTGTTACAAAGTTGGCATGGTATCATCATAATAGTTATGGGAGAAAGTCTTCACTTTTTCTTCGCTTGTGTCATTTGCTTATTGCGCCGTAACCATGGATAATCTTCATCGTTTATCAGGATGCTTGGGTCAGTCTTGACTTTGAAGGGAGGAATTTCATGAAACTTTTCATAATCTTCAGACATGTCTGTCTTGCCCTCCACTCCCACAATGTCCCTTTTTCCTGAAAGAACTATGTGGCGCTTTGGCTCATCGTATGATGTATTCGCTTCCTTATCTTTTCTTTTTCTTGGTCTGGTAGACATGTCCTTCACATAGATAACCTGTGCCACATCATTGGCTAGGACGAACGGTTCGTCAGTGTACCAAAGATTGTTCAGATCCACTGTTGTCATTCCGTACTGTGGGTCTACCTGTACCCCGCCTCCTGACAGATTGACCCATTTGCACTTAAACAAAGGGACCTTAAAATCATGTCCGTAGTCAAGTTCCCATATGTCCATTATGTAACCATAATATGTGTCCTTTCCCCTCTCGGTTGCTGCATCAAAGCGGACACCGCTGTTTTGGTTGGTGCTCTTTTGATCTTGGGCGATCGTGTAAAATGTATTCCCATTTATCTCGTATCCTTTTTAAGTCAATACAGTCGAAGATGGTCCCCTGGACAACGAGTACAACTCATCACAAACAGTGGTGTCACCTCTGAGACGTGTTTCCAACCAACTGCTGAAAGTCCTGATGTGTTCACATGTAATCCAGTCGTCACACTGCTCCGGGTGTTTGGAGCGCAGACTGTTCTTGTGTTCATCGACATACGGGGTCACCAAGGTAGAGTTCTGTAGAACTGCGTAGTGTGCTTGAGACCAAGAATATCCGTCCCTGCATATTATTGAGTCCCCTCCAAGCGTGCCTTTTCCAGTCAGTCTCCCCTCATACCGCGATTTAGGGAGACCTATCTTCTTAAGGCCAGGAATGAAGTCAACACAAAACCCAATGACATCCTCTGTTTGATGGCCCATGGAGATGCTTCCTTCTGGCCTAGCGCGGTTATGGACATATTTCTTTAGGACTCCCATGAACCTCTCAAAGGGGAACATATTGTGTAGAAATACGGGCCCCAGAATGACAATCTCATCGACTAGATGAACTAGGACGTGCGTCATGATATTGAAGAAGGATGGTGGGAACACCAGCTCGAAACTGACAAGACATTGTGCCACATCACTCCTTAGCCTTGGTATGATTTCTGGATCGATCACCTTCTGAGAGATTGCATTGAGGAATGCACATAGCTTCACAATGGCTAATCGGACCTTTTTTGGTAGAAGCCCCCTCAATGCAACCGGAAGCAGTTGTGTCATAATCACATGGCAGTCATGACACTTTAGGTTCTGGAACTTTTTCTCTGGCATATTTATTATTCCCTTTATATTCGACGAGAAGCCAGTCGGGACCTTCATACTGAGCAGGCATTCAAAGAAGATTTCTTTCTCTTCTTTCGTAAGAGCGTAGCTGGCAGGACCTTCATACTGATTCGGAGGCATGCCGTCTTTTTCGTGCAAACGTTGCAGGTCCTCCCGTGCCTCAGGTGTATCTTTTGTCTTCCCATACACGCCCAAGAAGCCTAGTAGGTTCATGCAAAGGTTCTTCGTCACGTGCATCACGTCGATTGAAGAGCGGACCTCTAGCTCTTTCCAGTAGGGTAGGTCCCAAAATATAGATTTCTTCTTCCACATGGGTGCGTGTCCCTCAGCGTCATTCGGAACAGCTAGTCCGCCGGGACCCTTTCCAAAGATTACGTGTAAATCATTGACCATAGCAAGTACGTGATCACCGGTACGCACGGCGGGCTTCTTCCGGTGATCTGCCTCGCCTTTGAAATGCTTGCCTTTCTTTCGACATTGATGGTTGGTCGGAAGAAATCGACGATGGCCCAGGTACACATTCTTCCTGCATTTGTCCAGGTATATAATTTCAGTGTCATCTAAACAGTGCGTGCATGCGTGGTATCCCTTGTTTGTCTGTCCTGAAAGGTTACTGAGAGCGGGCCAATCGTTGATGGTTACAAACAGCAACGCGTGCAGGTTAAATTCCTCCTGTTTGTGCTCATCCCACGTACGTACACCGTTTCCATTCCACAGCTGTAAAAGTTCTTCAACTAATGGCCTTAGGTACACATCAATGTCGTTGCCGGGTTGCTTAGGGCCTTGGATGAGAACTGGCATCATAATGAACTTCCGCTTCATGCACATCCAAGGAGGAAGGTTATACATACATAGAGTCACGGGCCAGGTGCTGTGATTGCTGCTCTGCTCCCCGAAAGGATTAATGCCATCCGCGCTTAAACCAAACCATACGTTCCTTGGGTCAGCTGCAAACTCAGCCCAGTACTTTCTCTCGATTTTTCTCCACTGCGACCCGTCAGTGGGTGCTCTCAACTTCCCGTCTTTCTTACGGTCCTCACTGTGCCATCGCATCAACTTGGCATGCTCTTCGTTTCTGAACAGACGTTTCAACCGTGGTATTATAGGAGCATACCACATCACCTTCGCAGGAACCCTCTTCCTGTGGGGCTCGCCGTCAACATCACCAGGGTCATCTCGTCTGATCTTATACCGCAATGCACCGCATACCGGGCATGCGTTCAGATCCTTGTACGCACCGCGGTAGAGGATGTAGTCATTAGGGCATGCATGTATCTTCTGCACCTCCAATCCTAGAGGGCATACGACCTTCTTCGTTGCGTATGTACTGTCAGGCAATTCGTTATCCTTTGGAAGCTTCTTCTTCAATATTTTCAATAGCTTCTCAAATCCTTTGTCAGGCACAGCATTCTCTGCCTTCCACTGCAGCAATTCCAGTACGGTACCGAGCTTTGTGTTGCCATCTTCGCAATTGGGGTACAACCCTTTTTTGTGATCCTCTAACATGCGATCGAACTTCAGCTTCTCCTTTTGATTTTCGCATTGCGTCCTTGCATCGACAATGACCCGGCGGAGATCATCATCATCGGGCACTGGTTCCTCTTGATCTTCAGCAGCTTCCCCCCTTGCAGCATCATTGGGCACATCGTCTGGTTCCTCTTGATCTTCAGCAGCTTCCCCCGTTGCAGCATCACCGTATTCAGGGGGCACATAGTTGTCATCGTCCTCTTCTTCTTCGCCGTCTTCCATCAGAACCCCTATTTCTCCGTGCCTCGTCCAAACATTATAGTGTGGCATGAAACCCTTGTAAAGCAGGTGGGTGTGAAGGATTTTCCGGTCAGAGTAAGACTTCGTATTCCCACATGTAGGGCATGGACAACACATAAAACCATTCTGCTTGTTTGCCTCAGCCACTTCGAGAAAATCATGCACGCCCTTAATGTACTCGGAGGTGTGTCTGTCACCGTACATCCATTGCCGGTTCATCTGCGTGCATTATATATAATTAAGTGTGTGAAAAACCATTACAGAACATCATGAATAGATAATTAAGTGACCAAATTAATAGAAGTTCATCATCACATTAAAACCAAAGTACATACATAGTTCTCATCTAACAACATATATATAGCTCTCCAGAGCATCTAATTAATTAAACCATACATTGAAACTATGTAAAACATTTCAATGCGAAAACAAATGCGATCATAATCGCAACCAAGGTAACAATTGATCCAACGGCATAATGATACCAAGCCTCGGTATGAATGGCATATTTTCTAATCTTTCTAATCTTCAAGCACATTGCATCCATCTTGATCTTGTGATCATCGACGACATCCGCAACATGCAACTCCAATATCATCTTCTCCTCCTCAATTTTTTTTATTTTTTCCTTCAAGTAATTGTTTTCTTCTTCAACTAAATTTAACCTCTCGACAATAGGGTCGGTTGGAATTTCCGGTTCAACCACCTCCTAGATAAATAAAATCTATGTCATGTTGGTCGGCATATTTTTCATAAACAATAAATGAACCAAATAGTTATAAAAAGATAATATATAGCACATCCGAATCATAGACAGGACGAGGGCCGACGGGGGCGGATACCAAAACCATCGCACTATGTAATAAGAAGGAATAATAAAAGTAACAAAATTAGACAAGTATCTATCTAAAGTAAGAATTTTTTTTCTTTCAGAAAGAAGATAAGAACAAGAGGATCACCACGGTGGTGTTGGCGACGAGATCGGCGCGGGCGATCGACGGCGGTGAAGACGGGGACGGGACGTGACGGACCGCTAAACCTAGAAAAATCTCGGAGAAAATGGAGCTCGGAGGTCGAGTTTCGAGAGGAGAAAGATTAACTAGTGTGGCTCAGACATTTCATCGAACACCTCATGTGCATAGGAGGTGAGCTAGAGCACCCAAATGCCCTCCCCTTGCCGGCCAGAAAAAACAGAGCACTGTGGAGTGCTCTGCTGTGGCGATGGGGTATATATAGGCAACCCATTGGTCCCGGTTCGTGGCACCAACCGGGACCAAAGGCCTTGTGCTGCCCCGCGTCAAAAGTTTAGTCCCACCTCGCTAGTTGAGAGAGCTCGAGAGTGGTTTATAAGCGCTGCTGCGCCCACCCTCTCGAGCTCCTCTCAACTGCAGGCTTTCGGGCCTAACCGTTCTCTTTGCCTGTGGGGCCTACTGGGCCTTCTGCGGGCCTGAATCCTGGCCCATGGATGGGTTTCAAGTCGTATTCAGGCCGTGGTGGCCTAGTAGGTGGCATTATTTTTTTTCCCTATTTTTTGTTTTCTCTTTTGCTTTATTTATTTTGTTTTGTTTCTACTTACAACAAAAAACTTATTTATTTTATTCCATTTTGTTTCTAATTACTTATGTATTTTACTTTATTTATTTTATTTTTATTTATTTCACTGCTGCTATTTTTATTTATTTTATTAAGGTTTCTTTATTTTATTTACTATAGTTTATTTTATTTTATTTTATTAAGGTTTATTTATTTATTTTATTTACTATAAAAAAATGAACATAGATGCGCCTATAGAGAAAATTCAACCTAAATTCATAATAAATTTCTATGAATTCAAAGAAATTTACTCCGAATTTAGGTCAAATTCCCTGTATAAGGGCATTTATTTTCACTTTGAGAGGAGCTCAACAAGGCAGAGAGGGACGGGCTTATAAACCGGTGTGAGCGCCCTTCAGTTGGCGAGGTGGGACTAAACTCTGACCGCTACTAGGACCAACCCTATAGTCCCGGTTTGTGGTATGAACCGGGACTAAAGGGTGAGCCTCTGGTCCCGGTTCAAGCCACCAACCGGGACCAATGGTGGTGGGCCAGGAGCGAGGCCCATTGGTCCCGGTTTGTCCCACCAACCGGGACCAAAGGGGCCGGACGAACCGGGACCAATGCCCCCACGAGGCCCGGCAGGCCCCTGGCCGCACGAACCGGGACCAATGCTCACATTAGTCCCGGTTCATGACTGAACCGGGACTAATGTGAATATTGCCCTGTGACCAAAGCCCAGTTTTCTACTAGTGTGCTCAGAATGGTGTGGCTGAGCGCAAGCATCGTCACCTTCTTGAGACGGCGCGATGATGATCGCCGCCTCTCTTCCACCTCACTTTTGGGTTGAGGCTGTTACTACTTCTGCCTATCTCATCAACATACAGCCATCTGCTGCTCTACAAGGTGGTATTCCTCTCGAGCGTCTTTCTGGTCGTTCTCCTGATTATTCAGCGCTTCGTTTGTTTGGTTGCGTTTGCTATGTTTTGCTTGCCCCTCGTGAACGCACCAAACTGACCGCTCAGTCTGTTGAGTGTGTCTTTCTCGGATACAGTGATGAGCATAAGGGCTATCGGTGTTGGGATCCTGTCGGTCTCCGGATGCGTATTTCCCGGGATGTGACCTTTGATGAGTCTCGTTCCTTCTACCCGCGTCCATCCTCCTCGACCTTTTCCACGGAGGACATCTCTTTTCTTACGTTTCCGAATACACCTCCCTCCGTGCCTAGTATTCCTTCTCCTCGTCCCGCTGTTGCAGATCCGACACCGTCCTCTCCTACGGTTTATTCTCCTCCCTCATCGCATGGCTCTCCACCTTCCTCACCGATACCTTCCCCTTCTCAACCTTCATCACCGACATCTTCCCCTTCTCAACCTTCATCACCAATACATTCCCCGTCTCCACCTCCAGTGATTCCACCTCTTCCGTCCTTTCCTTTCCATTATACTCGTCGTCCACGTGTTGTGGATGAGTCTACTGATGTGCCCTCTACTTCTGGTGTGTCGTCTTCCTCCTCTCAGCCGACTTATGGTCTTCGTTCGCGGCCTTGTCCGCCCCCTGACCGATACTCTCCTTCTCGCTATGGTCTTTCGACCGTTCTTGAGCCTACTTCTTATCGAGATGCTGTTCATCCTGAATGGTAGTTTGCGATGGCAGAGGAGATTGCTGCCCTTGAGCGCACTGGCACATGGGATCTGGTTTCTCTTCCTCCCCGTGTTCGTCCCATCACTTGTAAGTGGGTCTATAAGATTAAGACACGCTCTGATGGTTCTCTTGAGCGTTATAAAGCTCGTCTTGTGGCTCGTGGCTTTCAGCAGGAGCATGGTCGTGATTACGATGAGACTTTTGCTCCTGTGGCCTATATGACCACTGTCCGCACACTTCTCGCCGTGGCCTCTGTTCGCCACTGGTCCGTGTCTCAGCTTAATGTTAAGAATGCCTTTCTTAATGGTGAGTTGCGTGAGGAAGTTTATATGCAGCCACCACCTGGGTATTCAGTTCTTGATGGCATGGTTTGCCGTCTTCGTCGCTCTCTCTATGGCCTTAAGCAAGCCCCCCGCGCTTGGTTTGAGCGTTTTGCCTCCGTGATCACTGCGGCTAGTTTTTCGCCCAGTGCTCATGATCCAGCACTGTTCGTCCACCTTTCTGCTCGTGGTCGCACTCTTCTTCTTCTATATGTTGATGACATGATCATCACTGGCGATGATCTTGAGTACATTGCCTTTGTCAAGGCTCGTCTGAGTGAGCAGTTTTCTATGTCTGACCTTGGCCCTCTTCGTTACTTTCTTGGGATTGAGATTTCCTCCACCTCTGATGGCTTTTTTATTTCCCAAGAAAAGTATATCCAGGATCTTCTTGCTCGTGCGGCTCTTAGCGATGAGCGCACTGTTGAGACTCCTATGGAGCTTAATGTTCACATTCGTGCTTCTGATGGTGAGCCCTTGTCTGATCCGACTCGTTATCGTCATCTTGTTGGGAGTCTTGTCTATCTCACTGTCACTCGTCCAGATATCTCCTATCCTGTCCATATCCTGAGTCAGTTTGTTTCTTCTCCCACTTCTGTTCACTACAGTCACCTTCTTCGTGTTCTACGATATCTTCGTGGCACGATCTCTCACCGTCTCTTCTTTCCTCGTTCCAGCTCTTTACAACTCCAAGCCTATTCGGATGCTACCTGGGCTAGTGATCCTTCGGATCGCCGTTCACTTTCTGCTTACTGTGTCTTTCTTGGTGGTTCTCTCATTGCCTGGAAGACGAAGAAACAGACCGCAGTTTCACGTTCGAGTGCAGAGGCTGAGTTGCGAGCTATGGCTCTTCTCACGGCAGAGGTGACCTGGTTACGCTGGTTACTCGAGGATTTTGGTGTCTCTGTTACTACACCTACTACACTCTTGTCAGACAGTACAGGTGCCATTAGTATTGCGCGGGACCCCGTGAAGCATGAGCTTACCAAGCATATTGGTGTTGATGCTTTCTTTGTGCGCGCTGCTGTGCAGGACCATGCTATTGCTCTTCAATATGTGCCTTCCGAGTTACAGCTGGCAGACTTCTTCACGAAGGCCCAGACTAGAGCGCGACATGGATTTTACCTCTCCAAACTCAGTGTTGTAGATCCACCATGAGTTTGGGGTGTGGGGGGGGGGGGGGGGGGGGTGTGTGTGTGTGTGTGTGTTCGAGTTATATTTATGTTGGCCTTTGGCCTTTTGCATTCTGGCCTTTGGCCTCCCTCTGTACATGTATATATATGATGGCTTTTGCATCTTGATAATATAAGGTTGCATATTTCCTAACATAAAAAACTGGTAACAATCGTAACAGAAGTAGATTGCCTGATAGAGGAGACCCTATATTTGACATAGCAAACCACTCCTAGGCATATGGATGCACCCTACAGCAATAATTGACGAGTCGATGCACAAGTGTGCTAATTATACATGTGAGAGATAATCGCGTGAATCTTTCCAACGATTTTGATCGAAACATCACCTGGTTACCTCACAAAAATGTTCATGGTCGTCATCAGGAGCTCCCCCCGTTGTATTAGCCGAACATCACACGACGGACCAGTGAACAGCGGGCTGGGCATTCCGTCGAATAGTTGGCGCACGAAGCCGGGTCGTTCCCTGCTCTCGGGACCTGCACAACCTAAAGTAGTAACCAGCAAGGAAAAAGGGTGGTCAACTGGTGACGGTGCAACGCAAGTGCCGGCCGGAGGTATTGATCGGCGGCGAGGGGACGACAGTGGTCGCCCGTCCGGCGGCTGGGCAGCCGCGTACGAGAGTATGGAGGAGTCACGACGGTGGGCAAGGGCGTAAAGGAAAATTCCTCTGTTTTTCACTCCTTCCCTGTCTTTCTTGGTCGGCTAGCCCTCGGCTAAATAAGATGTAGCAACCTCACATCTAAGGGCAATTCTAATCGATCATCAAAAAATAGAGGAGTAAATGGCGGCGTAAACTTTAATGAAGTAAATTTACTCCACTAAGTTTTGGCCATTTCTAGCTGATCCCCTAAATTTAGCGGAATAATATTTTTTTCATCTGCATCACATATTCGGCCACCGAAACATATTTTCTTACTTTTTTATTTCATTCAACGACATTGGAGTACATAATTCACCAAATTTTCGCCATGAGAGCAAGATCAAAGAAAACAGAAACCACAATTAGACATTTTAGAAGATATCCAACTTCGCTAACTGCTCCCACTAGTTAAATTAATATCTTCTCTATGTCTTCATTGTTAATCTGCATATTCTTGAGTTCCGACACTTCTTTCTTCTTCGATTCTAAAGAAGTAGACGCTTGCTTCACATCTAATCTCATCTTTAGCCTCAATTCTAGCAACGAATGCACAAACATCTATCAATCTTCGTGCTATCAATAGATCAATGTATTCTTCTTCCCAATACCAAAACTTGCATCCATCCTACACACATAGATGAGCAAACAATGAGCTACCGAAATTGCGTCGAATCCGGTGAACAATCGAATCAAAACAAGCACATACCCCATCATTTTGTGCACTTGAGGAACACCCATCCAGGGTGTTGCGGCGTGGTAGAAACTCAGCGCACCACCTTTCGTGTGCAGTCGTCACACTGTATGACCGGCATAAAAAAGGTAGCTTGATTTCACTGAAATGATTTTGTGCAACAGATAGATAACTAAGCAAGCAATCCTCCTAGAACTATCTCTCAAAATACAATTGAGCAAGGACAGAGACCCCTAGTCTATAAGAGTAGGTGAGAAAAGTGCATTTGGGGTTATGCCAACCGCGATTATATCTACTACGAATCATCTTCCCAATCTACCATAGTACACTAGTATTAATGTACAATCTCACGTTTTAAACTCAGGGTACCCCGATTGGACATTTATATTGACCAAAGTATAAGAACATGCATGCACCTTATCGATGGTGACATGCCCCTTCAACTCCCACCGTCTTCGAGACGCCTTTAAAATGTGTCCCTCACATCACCCACCCCTCAGTCATTCACTACTCGAGACACACATACTCACGCTCAATGCTATTTTAGTGGTGTGGATTACTTCAAATTGTTTTGATCCATTGACTGATATCTCATAAGTTCATATCTTTTCGATCCCTCTTTAGTTATGTCGAGTGCTTCTATTATTTGCCACAGTTTGAAGCGAGTTGGCTTGGGTTTTTCTTGTTGCTATGAAAGTTCCCATTGAGCATGCGAGAAATTGTTGTGGCATCCTAAACATAGCAGTTTTCGCTAGAATTCGAGTTGAGACCAAACTAGGACTTGGAGGCATCCCGAGAGTTTTGTGAAGAATGTAGGAAGAGGACTGTTAAAAATGAAGAAAAACTTCACCTTGCTATTATTATTAGTTGAGTATCAGCGATTACAATGTAGTGTCAATTTTGTACCATGAACGTGATATTCGATTAATCTTAATTGATTATCATGTAAAATAATTGTCTTTTGTCCAAAGTCTACAAGGGCACAACATCTTTCAAAAAAAATGACCACAAGAAAGTATTTATATATACAAATACATTGTGTATTTAACCTTTTTAATGTTAGTTTATTACTTGCACTACAAAAAAATACACTTCCGTGATGATACGTGTTTGTCACAGTAGGTCGCGTTTTCTGTCATGCATGTACATCCATGACAAATTTATGACAGAATCAAGATAGTCATACCTGTGTTGTCGTAGAAGTGTTCCATGACATTGCCAAAATTATCATCACGGAAGTGTCCACTTCCATGACGATAAATCGCGCGTTACAGAAGTGCTTTCGTCAAGGGTGACCGACACGTGGCATCCACCGTAACGGAACGTCGTTAAGCTATCGGGTCGGATTTTGGATCCGATAACCCGTTAACAGCCACGACCAATGCCGATTTTCCACGTGTAAAATTCTCATTGGCTGACGGATCCACGCGTCAGCTTCGCGTTGGCACAGGTGTCACTCATCCAACGGTCAAGATGAGCCTATGATATGTTGACACGTGGACCGGCCCAAAAGTGGCCCACAAAGTTTAAATGGGTCGGCCCAACCGAAGGCCCATAAGATTTAGCGGACCATAATGGGCCGACCCAGCTAAAGGCCCACAAAATTTAGCGGACCATAATGGGTCGGCCCAGCTAAAGGCCCACACGATTTTGCAGACCATAATGGGCCAGCCCAGCTAAAGGCCCACAAGATTTTGCGGACCACAATGGGCCGGCCCAGCTAAAGGCCCACAAGATTCTGCAGACCATAATGGGCCGGCCCAGCTAAAGGCCCAACATTCTCTGTCAAATCGGCCCGTCAACGGCATGTCCTAAACTTGTCATCAACGCGGCCCATGGTCACTTCTGGCCCGTTAACAGTCCGCTAAGTAATTGGGCTGAATTACGGCCTGGTGTATTTCCGGCCTGTTAAAGGTCCGGCTTCATTTGGGCCTATTTACAGGCCATCAAAACTTTCGGCTCATAAACGACCGTGAAGGATTTGGGTCATATTCAGCCATGTCTGACATTCGGCCTGTTAGAGGCCCACTATAGCTTTGGGCCACTTTCGGCCTGTTGTCATTTTCGGCCTGTTAACGCCGGACGTAAACCATGGGCCATATGTGGCCCAACGTCATATCGGGCCCATTAACGGCCCATATAAAAATGACGATAATCTAGCCCGATCGAAGTTCCAGCCTATTAAAGGCCCGTGCATTAGATCGGCGCATTTACGGCCCGTCCGAATTTCGGCCTGTCAAAGATCGGCATCGTAAATGGGCCACCATTTCGGCCTGCTAAGTCTAGTGGGTTATTTGGCACAATCAGGGCCCAATCTCACTTTCGGTCTATTAAAGGCCCATGTTTTTTATGGGCTCGAGATATTTACACCTGTAAACGGACTATTTTTACTGAGGGCCCAAATTATGTTTAGGCATGTTAAAGGCCCACTATGGGCACAGGCCTACCAGAAAAATATGAAAGCTTATGCTGATTTAGGCCCAGATATTTTTAGTGGGCTACATGCCAATTTCGGCCCGTAATCGTTTTTAGCCCAATTGGAATGGGCCCGACGAATGTTGGCATGTTGGGCTCCTACGAAGCTTTCGGCCGAATACATTACTAAGATAAACCTACACTATACAAAAATAGCGTCGTAATTACTGCAGCCTGAGGCAGCATCATAAATGTTGTATCACAACAAAATAAATTCCAACCATACAACAAAAGGCCTGTTGGCATAAAGTTTACAGTCCTTCCAGATAAAAGCACCATCAGATGTATAGAAGCACAAATCATTTGACCTGAAAGTGCTAATGTTTCAGGCTGTAGAATCTGATGGAGTAGCATGATCTCCATCTTTTTTCCGCCATTGCTCTTGAACAACGAAGCGAATGTCTGATAGTCTGGTTTCAAAACCATTCATATCTTGACGACATTTCTCAACCACTATTCTTGTTTCCGAAACAACGTCCATTAGGGATTGGACTTGTGTCTGGAGCACAGATATATCACTCTGTCTAGCAGGAAGATTTTGTTCAGTAGGCGATTTGGACGAGGTTACCTTGACAACCAACCCAGAATTACGCAGGAAGGTGCTTTTTGCACTGTTAGTGGAGAGATACTGACGCACTGCAGCAAGAGGTGACATTGTGCCTGTAGTAGCCTCGTCACCTTCAGGTGGTTGTGGCTGTTCAATCATTTGTTCCATAGCTTCCTGAAAGTTTGAACTTGTAGATTAGTGTACCAGATAAGTTACTAATGAGACAAAAACAAACAAAGTAGGTTAAACGTTTATACATAACTTATTTTGGTGAACTACTGTAATACATTAGCATGTATTGTAGTGCCAACTACATAATAAAATCACTTTCGGAACATATGTCCATGTAGCATGCCTACTGTATTGTCTATTTCCTCACATTCATTGACATCTAAGGATAAAGAGACATGGTTTAAAGTAGGATGAACATAGTATGACATCATTCATATCATGGGCAAACAGATATAAAACAAACAGGCTATTTTATCATTGTGTGCGCACGTGAACATAACAACTAGATTACAGATCAAGACCAAAAGAATATCCTTCATCTCTTTTAAACCATGTAAGGTGAAATGATACGTTAAGACAACTGTGAATAAAAGTGAACAGAGTAACTGACATTGGCTGCAAACCAAGTAGTTAAATGAACACATCACAGTACCAATCAGTTCAAGGCAGGAGGAGCAAGGACTTACAACAGTGGCTTGAACTGGTGTGCTCATGCCCTTCATCTTGCTGGTGTGGCAATCCTTGAAGATTTGCACTGCATTCGGTTCAGGTTCTTTTTGGTCCGCACGGGCTTTCCTCTGTATTTGGAACAAGTCAATATAGATACGATAATATGGCACAAAGAAAAGAAGGAAGTAGCAGCTATTTACAAGAGCCTCACAATGTGCAATATAGCTACGAGATCCTATTGTCTGTTGGAATTTCACTTTAGAACGGTTGGTTTTGTTCTTCAAACAGTTAGCCAAGAAGAAGATACACTTGTAAGGCACATACATAAATACAAGTTCAATATGTGGTGTGATCAAATACATATAGCCTACCTGATACTTTGGATCAGACCAGTGTTTAACGAGGGTTGTCCAGTCTTCATCTGTAATATATTCCACTGGAGATGTTTGGGCGATTTCATTGTTAGCCTTGCCTTCAAAGTGAGATTTTCTAAGGTGGTACCGATACTGTCGCAGAGCAGACTGAAAAACATGAGTGCATGCTTGTTTAGTTGCATCATCTTTCAGATCCAACTCGAACCTCATTTGTTGAAAAAGGAATGTGAGTCTTATTAGGAGGAAGCTAGAAAGTATGGGACAGAGCAAGACAATATTACTAATTGCGATGAATAACATTACTTACGGATAAATGGTCAAGTAAGGTGTTAAACTGGGTATTGTCTTTCTCATTCCTGTACTGGATCCACGTTGGGAGGATACGTGCATGACACCTAACGGCAACGGCTGCCTCTGATACTAACTTGGCTGACTCTGTAGCATCACGTGGCCTTTTTAAACCTGCCTCAAAATGGATCTCCATTCTTCCTCCTTTAGATTTTGTTAATCTGTCAAGCATTATCCCTGATGTCTATTTCTGCTTGCGCCGTGGTGCTAGTTCAACAACGAATATGGAAAGTGTTAGTGTACATCAAACTGTGAGAGTACATATAAAGGAGCATGCAACTGCAACTTGACTCGGTCAGGTACCATCTTGGTGTTGATGCTCATGAGGTTCATCTGATCTTGCCAAGTCCTGTTGTGTCAGCAGTGCTTCGGAAGTAGTGTTAGGTGTGAAGGCAGCTTGGGAACTGGCCAGTTCCGGAGCAAACGAACGAGTAACTGGTTGAGATGCTGGTACAGTTGAAGCGGATGCTGCAGCTGGTGGAGCAGGTGATACCGTGTTTGTAGATTTAGCCGGTGGACTTGGACCTTCTACTGCACTATAAGTACCAGCAGAATCTCGACGGCAGAACCTTTTCCGTTTCACCCGACGAGTAACAGCACTCCCTACTATATCATTTTCCTTGCTCTTTTTTTGACTTTGCCATGTCAAGCTGTACCCACAACACAAAAGAATAAAATCACTCTTCAGAACTCATTGATGCATGATACAGACAAGCAATACTTTGATGTAAGACAACCGTATGAGGATGGAATATGTAATAAAAACAGGACGACATGACATATTCACAGCTACGATGTGCAAACTAAGCAGAAGGATTTTCAAGAAAATAGAAGTAATGCAAGCTACACACCATATGAAAGATGCAACCAATATTACTCTGCCAAGTTAAAAGTGTCTTGTCATAAGTGGCAATTCGAAAAATTAGAAGCAGTACAACGTAGAAATCAATGCAAGATGCAACCACTATCAAACTGCCATGTTAAAAGCGTCCAATCATGAGTGACTGATGCGGGATACACAACAGTAGTACTTTGATGTAAGAACATGGTATGATAGATAGATGCAGTGTATTCTAGACACAGAAAGCCATGTCATATGCACATCTATAACGTATGAACTCAGCACGTGCAACTTAATCAAAATAGAAGAAATACAGGCTAGACAACATATGCAACATGAAACCAATTATCACACTGTCAACTTAGAGCAAGCACCTGCGATGGTGGAGTATGGGAGATGAACTCATCATGTAGACTTGGAACTTCAACTTCATTAGCAGTAGCAGTGGAAAATCTAGAGAGTCTCTGTTTGCGTCGGTCCGGAGGACCACCAACATCCCCTAACTTACTCTTTTCCTTCCTATTTTCTGATATTGCCTTATGAAGTCAAAACCACAAGAAGATGAATAAAATTAGCTATGCATAACTGGTTGATGCATGATACAGACGAACACTACTTTGATGTAAGGCAAGCGCAGGATAGGAGGATGGAATATATACAAAAAAGACAGCGTTTCATATTCACATGTATGATAGGAGGATGGAATATGTATGAAAAAACAGTAAGCGGAAGGCATTTCAACAAAATTAGAAGAAATGAAAGCTAGGCACCATATGAACATGCAACCAATATCACTCTATCAGGTAAAAAGTGTCTCGTCGTAAGTGTCATTTCAAGAAATTAGAAGCAGTACAAGCTAGAAGACAACGCAAGATGCAACCTACATCACAGTCCCAAGTTAAATGTGTCTTATGGGTAAGTGATCGTTGCAGGTATAAGTTGTAAGCTACGCAGATGCAATTCAACATAATCAGAAGCAATACAAACTAGACATCATACGGAAAACGCAACCACGTATAACAGTACCAAGTAAGAGCAAGCACCTGTGATGGTGAACTAGGGGAGATGTGCTCATCGTGTACACGTATGTTCTAGAAACAGGAACACGTGTCATATCCACAGGCATTATGTGTAAAGTAAGCAGATGCAATTCAAGTTAGAAGCAATACAAGCTAGACATCATACGCAACATGCAACCACATATAATAGTGTCAAGTTAGAGCAAGCACCTGTGATGGTGGAGTAGGGGAGATGTGCTCATCATCTACACAGCTACGTTGACTGTCCAGCCTTGTGTTGTCTTGCGAATCTTGTTGGGAGGATGGCGGAGTAGAATCTGTAGAGACCCCCTGTTTGAGTTGCTCCGAAGGACCACCATCATCCACTGTCGGACTAATTTCCTTCAGCTGTAATGATTTTGCATTGTGAAGTCAAACTGATCAGAAAAAGGAATAAAATTCGCTCTTCAGAACTCATTCATGCATGATACTGACGAACACTACTCGGATGAAAGGCAAACACATGATGCGAGGATGGAATATGTATGAAAAACAGGATGGTGTGACATATTCACACCTATGATGTGGTAACTAAGCAGAAGGCATTTCAACAAATTAGAAGCACTGCAAGCTAGACACCATATGAAAGATGCAACCAATATCACTCTGCCAAGTTCAAACTGTATGGCGTTTCAACAAATTAGAAGTAGTACATGCTAGAAATCATATGCAATACACAACCAATATCACAGTGGCGACTTAAAGGTGACTTATCGTGAGTGACTGATGCGGGATATGCAAGAATAGTAGTCTGATGTAGAAACAGGAACACATGTCATATTCACATGCATTATGTGTAAAGTAAGCAGATGCAATTCAACAAAGTTAGAAGCAATACAAGCTAGACATCATACGCAACATGCAACCACATATAATAGTGCCAAGTTAGAGCAAGCACCTGTGATGGTGGAGTAGGGGAGATGTGCTCATCATCTACACAGCTACGTTGACTGTCTAGCCTTGCGTTGTCTTGCGAATCTTGTTGGGAGGATGGCGGAGTAGAATCTGTAGAGAACCTCCGTTTCAGTTGCTCGGAAGGACCACCATCATCCAATGCCTTGTCAATTTCCTTCAGCTTTATTGATTTTGCATTGTGAGGTCATACCGACAAGAAAAAGGAATATCATTCGCTCTTCAGAACTCATTCATGCATGATACTGACGAACACTACTCTGATGAAAGGCAAAGTCATGATACGAGGATGGAATATGTACGAAAAAATGGACGGCTTGACATATTCACACCTATGATGTGGTAACTAAGCAGAAGGCACTTCAACAAATTAGAAACACTGCAAGACACCATATGGAAGGTGCAATCAATATCACTCTGCCAAGTTAAAACTGTCTCGTCATAGGTGGCGTTCATCAAACTAGAAGCAATACATGCTAGAAATCATATTCAAGATGCAAACCAATATCACACTGCCAACTTAAAGGTGTCCCATCATAAGTGACTGATGCAGGATACACAAGAAGAGTAGTTTCATGTAAGAACATGGTGTGATAGACAGATATAGTATGTACCAAAAACAGGAAAGCGTGTCATATTCACATGTATCATGTGTAAGCTAAGCAGATGCAGTTTACACTAATTAGGAGCAATACGAGCTAGATACCATATGCAACATGCAACCAGATATCACACTGCCAAGTTAGAGCAAGCACCTTGGATGGTGGAGTAGGGGAGCGGAGACTTGGACCTTGTAATGCACTATCAGTACAAGGAGAATCTGTAGAGATGCTCCATTTACGTTGCTGCAGAGGACCACCATCATCGCCTTCCTTACTCTTTTCCTTCCTCTTTCTTGATTTTGCCTTGTCAAGTCAAACCCACAAGAAAAAGGAATAAAATTTGCTCTTCAGAACTCATTGATGCATGATACTGACGAACACTACTTTCATGTAAGGCAGCCGCATGATAGGAGGATGAAATATGTATGAAAAACAGGACGGCGTGACATATTGACATGTATGATGTATAAAGTGTAAACTAAGCACAAGGTGCTTGAACTTGTTAGAATCGATGCAAGCTAGAAACCATATGAAAGATGAAACCAATATCACTCTGCCAAATTAAAAGGCTGCCCTAACAAATGTATTTGACCAAATTAGAAGCAATACATGGAAACAGGCTAGAAATAATATGCAATATGCAACGAATAAAGGTGACTCATCGTAAGTGATTGATGCAGGATACAGAAGAGAGGTAGTTTCATGTAAGAACAAGGTTAACACATAGATGTAGTGTGTACCAAAAATAGGAAGGCATGTCATATTCACAGGTATAGTGTGTAAACTAAGCAGATGCAATTTACCCTAATTAGAAGCATTACAAGCTAGACACCGTATGCAACATGCAACCACATATCACACTGCAAAGTTAGAGCAAGCACCTGTGATGGTGGTGTAGGGGAAGTGCGGTCTTCAGGTACAGAGCTACGTTCAATATCTTCATTTAGGCTTGGTGTTTCTTGAGAATCATGTGGAGAGGATGAAATTGCATTCTTTATAAGAGTATTGCGTCTCATATTAACCCACGCACGTGACTGTCTCATCATAAGCGATAGACGCAGGATACACAAGAACAGTAATTTGATGTAAGAACATGGTGTGATAGGCAGATGTAGTATGTACCAAAAACAGGAAGGCGTGTCGTATTCACATGTATAATGTGTAAGCTAAGGAGATGCAATTTAACAAATTAGGAGCATTGATGAGGGATACACAAGAAAAATAGTTTGATGTAAGAACATGGTTAATAGAAAGACGTAGTATGTACCAAAAACAGGAAGGCATGTCATATTCACAGGTATAATGTGTTAACTAAGCAGATGCAATTTACCCTAATTAGAAGCATTACAAGGTAGACACCATATGCAACATGCAACCACATATCACACTGCCAAGTAAGAGCAAGCACCTGCGATGGTGGTGTGGGGGAATTGCGGTGATCAACTAGAGAGCTACGTTGACTATCTTCATTTAGCCTTGCTGTTTCTTGAGAATCATGTGGGGAGGATGACACTGCACTCTTTAAACGAGTAGGGCGTCTCACAGTAACCCACTCGGGTGACTGTCTCATCATAAGTGATTGACGAATGATACAAAAGAGCATTAGTTTGATGTATGAACATGGTTAATAGACATATGTAGTATGTATCAAAAACAGGAAGGCATGTCATTATCAAAGGTATAATGTGTAAAGTAAGCAGATGCAATTTAACCAAATTGGAAGCAATACAAGCTAGACACCATATGCAACATGCAACCACATTTGACAACGCGAAGTTAAAGCAAGCACCTGGGATGGTTGTGTGTGGCAATTGAGATCATCAACTGCAGAGCTATGTTTACTGTCTCCAACTGCTGACACTGCACCCATTAGAGCGCTGAAACGCTTAGTGCTTATCTTCAAATTACACTGGAGCGACTTCTGTCTTTTCTTTTCTGCATTCATCAACACTGCGTCAGAGTCTAAAATACCCATGCATAAAAAAACAATAGTGTGAGTATGGGTGAAGTGTGTGCACAATTAGTACAGTGTAAAGGTAGCAGATAGCAGGTCGGTGAGAAATAAATGACGGGAGACATATGATAGCTCTACAACATGCATGGCACACTAAATTACTACAGGATTCTATGAAAATAACAGTCGACTGAAAGCAAATAGGTCAGTCCATTTTTTCTGCACCGTCCGATGTACAAAGAACGGGCAGATCGCCTTCATCTACCTCCAGCCAGTCAGTGTTAACGATCTTCCTTGAAACGCCAGCGACCACCGGCCCAGTATTCCTCCCCTGCCTGCGCCCTCCCCTCGACCTCACCGCACCGTCGTGCTTGGCTCCGCCCCCCGGCCATCCATTCAAGCCCCGCCGACCTCCAGATCGGGCGCAAGCAGCTCCTGCGCCCCACACCCCTATGATAGACACCGATGCGCTGCTTCCCCGGGGAACAGGCGGACTAGGTGCTCCGCGTGCCTAAGCGGGTGCTGCTTCTTTTAATTGCGGTTCGACTGACCCTGAATTGAAATCCAGGCGGGCTACTGACCTCTAGCAAAGGTGAAATAGTAAAAGGGAGGAAACCTTGTGCATTTAGTATCATGAAGAAGATGCAGTAAGAAGCGCTCAAGTAGTTTCTTTCGTGGGATGAATACGGTGTGAGCGGAGACGTAAGATTTGCACGAATAAGGGAAGAGGAGTACCTCTTTCTGCTGGCAGTGTTGTGTCCTCCTTCTGTTTTTCCGACGATCTTCTTGTTGTTCGCCGGAAACCAGAAGTTGTGGAGGACGGTGCAGCCTTGGACGAACCCATGCCAAGTTGTTGAGTGTGGTGCGGTGGCCGTCTGTCGGCGGCGGGGAAGCAGATCCGAGGCGGCGAACGATGGCGTAGCGGGAACAGCTCCGGTGCGGTGGACGGTTGCGACAGTGGAGCCACAGCAGTGAGGCGCAGGATGGCGTGGTCGGAGTGGTTCTGGTACGGCGCACGTCGGCGTCGGCATCGTGGAGGCAGCTCTGCCTCGGCTTCAGCTGCTAAGTCCTTGAGGGTGTTGCGGTTGCGGTTGCGTTGGACGACGACGTCGGGGTACCGGCTCCGGCGTGATGGAGGAGGGCGGCGGTGGATTGGCCGCTATGGGGTGGAGGACGGAGGAGGCTGGGGTTTCGCGGCTGGTGGAGAGGGCGTTTTCGCGCCCACGGAGTATGAATAGGGAAACGGAGGGAGGCGGGGAACTAAGGGGGAACAATGTTTCGGTTTGGGACGTGCTTGTTTGAAATTTGGGGAAAGTTACAAACTTTGCCCCCATCTAAAATTTCAGACATATTGCGGGTTGGGGGTAGGACAGTCATGTCAGGTGTCCCAAATGTGGGCGGGATAGATTTCGGCCGAGCGCATGGGTAGGCGCCCACGGCGTATGAATGGTTCTCGGAGGCGGTTGAGACTGGCGTCTTGGTGAAGTTACAAACCTACCCCGGTTTAGACCTTTGGACATCGGGCCGATAGGCTACACGGGCCAGAGTCAGGACAGTAATTTCCTACCACAAAAACATTAGTCTCGCGCGGTTTCGGGTGACCAGAGGCCTATTTGGCACTTCGTTCAATATTTGGGAGCAGAAGCATTAACGTTTTCGGTTCTCTTGAATTGAACTTTCAGGATTTGTCAAACTTCACAAATCTTTGCTCTTGAAAATCCTAAAGCTACGATTATTTTGGAATGGAGGGGTACATTTGAATATACATTGTACACGAGTATATATTAAAAATATGCAACTTACCTCAGTTCATGCATGGTTCCAGATATAATCTCCTTGGTTGCAAAAAAAAAGTTAGATATGCGTATGAATATATATAGCATGTTCAAACTCACAACAAAGATTGATGCCCCCTTTTACATCTGATTTACAAATGCCATTATCTCGGGTTCAAATAGATGAATGCACTTTCTATGAATTCGAATCTTCGAAACCCCCTTTATGTTGAATTCGACATGTATTCTATTTCGTAGCTAGCAATTTGGAATGTATCCATACAAGTGACAAATGTATAAAGTGCTTCACACTAACAACATGGAGGGCACTAATTAATGTTTATATATGACTTGCAAAAGCATCCATTGCCTGTATTTCAAACCGCTCTCACTCTATGGATCGATAATATGAAATAAACACATGCACATGCTAGAATTCAATAGAGTATGGGTGTCTGATAGACCGATTTTCGTCCATACGCAATTTGCAAAATTCATGATCTCATCCAAAAATAATAATGCCATTTATATTTTAATTTAATGCGTAGAACCGCCTTTTACACGTAGATGCACTATGCCTCGCCCCGTTCTCACAAATGCGTTATATATCTCTCTATCTAACGCATAAGTGCACACACTTTATATGCATCGGCATTTCTCTTTCACACATGCTCACAATCTCTCTCAGGGTGTCGGGGTGTCTCACGCACATGCTCTCTCTGTTTCTCTCTCTCTCTTTCTGACTACTATGTACCACTCTTTTCACTAATCTCAGTTGGAAAACACTATTTCTCTCACATGCATATATACACATGCACGGTCTCTACTAGCCCTCTATACGCACATATATGTGCCTACGTGTCTCCCGCACGCACATTATCTTTAGGCCTCTCTCGCACACATCCCCCCCCCCCCCCCGACACACTTCTCTCTTAGTAGTTGGCAGATATGATTTCATCATATCATTCGGTAGGATACCCCTGGCTGTTAGGCTGGATGGTAATACGAGGCAAAGTTTTACCCTAGTTCGGATCAGACCCTTGCAGTTGAAGAAAGAGCCTACTCCTGGTACTGTATATTAGTGATAGGGGTGTGTACAAAGTACACGTGAATACCAGGCATTGTGCGTGTGTGTATACTATCGATGAACTAGCCCCCAAGCTTGTATAACATACTAAGGGCCTAGGGTTACAAATCATATATAGTCGGCTTATCACCAGTGGGGATAGAGTCCTCCGCGACTCTGGTAGCTTCGTGTTGTACGTCGAGTCCTCCACATGGGTCTTCGTATAACACGTCTCGGTCCAATCTATATGTGGCGCAGGATGGAACCGACCCATGAGTCTTCATGTTGACCCACCACAACTAGAAATGATGTGCCCACCACACCACACACGCAATCGGCCACTAAGAAAATAAGCATATACAATAGTACAATGGTATCTAGCTCACGATACGTCTCCATATTTTGTTGATGACACTGACGGACTTTGCATTTGATGCGTGCTCCGTATTTTGTTGACGACACTTACGGTCATTGTATTTGACGCGAAAGCACGATATGGTCACTGGACTTCAGAATAAGCTCATCACGGTCACCACATACATTTTGTCGTGCTAACCAACATGTGGTTGGATGGTTAGAGGACAGTGGTTTCTCGAGCCCACCAAGGTTAAAGTCCCAGTGCTCGCATTTATCTTGTGTTAATTTCAGTATTTTCCGGCGATGTACGTTCAGCGGGAGGAGACGTTCCACTCGACTACGAGGCACCTATGGTGACTTCGTAAAATCTCAAGATCATATATGCTGGCCCACTCTCTCAAAGGTGCTCATAGGGGTAGGGTTCGCGTGTGTGCGCTTATAGCGGTGAGTGCTTGCGCGTATATATGAGCCCTTGCGTCTGTACCGTGTTAAACAAATACATATCATGATTATACGGTCACTGGCTCACCCGTACAACTCCGTATTTTGTTGATGACACAATCAATTGACCAGTCAAACGTTCCACGCGGTGCAACTAGTGTTGCACCATCGGGGCGCGTAACCGTGGGCCCACCTGTCAGCCCGTATATGAAAGAAAGAAATGGTAGTTTGAGTCTGTACTGTGTTAATAAAATAGGAGTACATTTTAGGGTGATCATACGGTCACTGGCTCACCATACAACTCCGTAATTTGTTGATAACACGATCAATTGACCAGTCAAACGGTCCACATTCAGTAGCGCACATTACCATAGGGCCCACCCGTCAGCGCGTATATGAAGGACAGAAATGGTAATAAATTAGTGGTCGGTGGGTATTCGAAGTCGTGAGACCTCTGGTTGGCAGTCACTGGCGGTTTGGGGGCGTTCATTGGGCGGTGGGGTGGGGATCCCCGGAGAAAAAGCTCGGCGGGGGGGGGGGGGCTAGAGGGATGGCCGGAGCGGCGGCAGACCGGCGGTGGGGAGTGTTTTCGGGGAGGGCGGGCCGGCCGCGGGCGGCGGGGGCTGGCGGTTCGGCCGGTGGTGGCTGGCGGCTCAGGGGGGTGGAGTTTGATGATAAAGTGGAGGCCCTTGATTTCGTATCCAACGACTGGAAAATCTAATGACCAGAGATGAAAAAGTCAGTCGACTGACGTGTAGCCTCACCCCACACGTACACATGCACGCACGCAAGACACGCACGCATGTAGGCGTGCAACACTGACACGTACACATGCACGCATGCTGGCGTGCAACACTGACACGTACACATGCACGCACGAACACACGCACGTACGCACCCATGCATGCAACACTGAAACGTACCCTTGCACGCACGCAACACTCGCACGCCTGCATGCACACAGCACACGATGCAAGACATACGCTCAACCTATACGTGCATGCACCCTTTGTTAAGGACATGGATTGTTACGGGTATTAATCAATCTTATCTGTGATAAGCAGAACATTGATGTTTGCAGCAGTCTTTATGAATCACAATGTATCGAACAGGCTATCAACATAGTAGGCTTATCTACATGAAAAAGATGACGTCACACTCAATGAACAATCATCGGTTTATGAAATGCCCGCTTCTGACCGCCCTGGCCCACCAAAGGTTCCTCTGCTGTGCGCTGCCTGCGTTGGGTCACTGACATGCAGGCCATGCACCCAAAGAGCCCGCATGTCAGTGGAAGAACGGCGCGGTGTCCTAGGTCAGAGTCGAGGGCGCCACTCGCGGCACGCCCGGCTGAACACACCTCAGTGCCGCATTCAAACGCCTCCATGAAACCCGCCCGTGTGGAAGCCGAGAAACCCACTCTGGACACACGTCCGTTCATGACCGGGCCGGCGTTAAACGCAACGCCGGTTGAGCTCCTCCCGTCCGCCGTCTATTTAATCTCCTATTTAAACGAGGCCAAACGCCGGCCAAGAATCGCACACCTCCGCCGCTCCCCTATCTCCTCCACCATTTTGTCCACTCTTACAATGGCTTACGAAGAGTAGTTATTCCGCATCCAAGCCGGCTGGGTAGCCCGCCGGATATGAGCTATGCAGCTCGCTGATCCACCTCCCTCCCCTCGCTCGACGGAGCCAGTTGCCGCCCCAAGCTGGAGCGGGTTCAGCAACTCGCCGCTCCAGGCCAGCTCGACGAGGAGCGGCGCACGGGCGTCGTTGCTGCCGTCCATGCCGCCGCCTCGTACCGCGTCTCCCGTTTCTGTGGCCGAGACTCCCATGCCGGCGGCCGCGCCATGCAAGCAGCGACAGAAGCCGGGTGCGCGGAGAGCGACGAGTCGGTGGCTAGCGCCTCCGCGTCCGCCGCCATCATCGAGGAGAAGTAGAACACGGGAGGCCGCCGCCGCTTGGGTCCCATGAAGGCCACCGCGGAGGCGACGTCGGCGTACACAACAGGTGTCTTGCCGGATCCTTTTGTTGCGAGGACCTTCGTCGACCCCACATGGGCTCCACGGAAGAGGGGAATGTTAGGATGAACTCGAGCCGGTGCCGGCCATGGCGAAGTAGTGGCCGGTGATGAACTCGAACCGGTGCCGGCTAACATCATCTTCGGCACCAGCCAATGATATCAGTTGGGCAGTGGGGAAGCGAGCCGTCCTTTGCGCTGAAGCATATACCTCCGGGGCTCCGGGCAGTCCGGTGATCGTGCTGCCGGACATGAGGAACACAAATCGATCGGCGGGCGACCATTTAGGCCAGGTATTATATACCTGTGCTGTCCAGAACTAGCACCGCGTAGTTCATTTGAATGTAATGAAATCCGTCATGTTTGTATGAAAATCTGGTATTTTATATGATTTCCGTCGTTGTTTATATGAAATATCAGTTTGTCTACGTGTTTGCGTGAATTTCGTCCGGTTGGTTGAGTTGCTGTCATAATGTGTGCGGCTACGGTTGGATGGCGTAATTTGCGGGTCGCCGGTCGGTCTGCGGGCGGCTCGGGCGGCGTTGTGGGACAAAAAAACACAACTCGTGCGAGCTCGTCTCCAACGTGCACGCTGGAGGATGCATGACAACATGAGCACCCGAGCCATTCCTCGTTCATCGGTGGCAAAGGCACCGGTGGACAAAAGGGTTGCCAATATTTTGGCTACCCCGAGCAAGATCCAAACAGCCCCTCCCAACAGATTCAAATCCCTCGTTCGCCGTGGAATTTTGCCATGTGTTGTTTTCATGGACTAGCAAGATGCCCGTGCATTGCACGGAACATCAAGATGCATTTTTTTACAAACTCCCGCATGCATGCAAGAGATAATTAATGTCCTCCTTTGCTAGTACCACGAGGCAAACACCATTAATATTGCATCGATTAGTGTTAGTGGCCTTGTATATCTGCAAATTGTAATTTTGATAGTGGCCCCTTGTATATAAAAATGGAGGGAGAAAGATGAGAGATAAGGTGAGGAGAAGTGGGGCGTGGTGGTGACTGGTGGTCGGACTGCGCGAAGGCATGGGGATGGACGGCGCATTATGTCTAGGCCTGTATCTCTCTCTCACACACCCACGTAGGTGTGGGACGTGCACGAAGAGAAGAGGTGCACGCATGGCGCACGTACTCCCGTCTCTTTCCCAACCACACCCGCGCGGGTACACGGTGGAGCTCATTTCTGTACGAAAAAGGTAGCCCACGTGGTAATTTGGCACGTGTACTGGTTGTCCACTTGGTGGAGGGAGGACCGTCTACCACAGGTGAACAAACAAATTGCGACTTGACGCGTTATGTTAAATTAAAAAAAAAGAGGCAAACCATGTGGGGCCTACCTTAGAGGCAAGGCTCTATACACTGGAGTACTTTTGATGTGTCCCGTCAACTCGCAGAACGAGGAGAAGCTTGCTTAGTACGCCGTCTCCCCCGCCCACGGGCGCGGTGGCTCGCAGGATGAGGTGAAGCTTGCTTACGAGTAGTAGTAGTAGTAGTACTACTACTACTGTACGCCTTTACGCCCGCTCCCTCGCCCACGCGCGCGGTGGCTCGCAGCACGAGGAGAAAATTTTACTACTCCCTCCGTTTACTCCTCGTCCCTACTACGTACTTCGGTTAGTACTCCCTCCATTTACTTATACAAGGCCACTATAAAAAAATACATTTTGCATCTATATAAGGCCACAAATAGTAATCGAGACAAAAGTTACTACTCCCTCCTTTCCAGTTTATGGCTCAATTTCAAAATCTCTCCAACCAAGGTAGACGGTGAGTGGTCGAATTAATTTTGTAGTTTGCACAAGTAATTAGTACGCTCGTTTTTCTCAAGAAGTTATGTTTACCGAGGCATTAATTAGAACGAATGCATGAATGAACACTAAATTTCCATGAACTTGTACATGCATTGGTTAGTTTCCTCTTGACACTGCTTGCGTCGGGTGATCTAACGCACCTCGAAATCCAACATGTAATGGTACTACTACTAGTATAGTAGAATTGAGACTTATCAAACGGAAAAACGAATGTTTTTTAGATGAGCCCTATAAACCCTAGTGGGTACGTACTCCGTAAAAACAGATTTTTCCAAAACTAAGTCGCTCCCTTTCATGAATTCTGTAGTATACTCCTCCGTCGACGCTCCCTTCCATGAATTTTGTACTTCCTGTCGCCGACATGTGGGACATATAGCAACCAGGTCGACGTGTCAAGCACCAAATAACAGTGCAGAACAGCAGGGGGGACGCACCCCACTCGTACCGGCCCAGTAGTAGTAATGAGCAATGAGACGTCAAATCACAATGCCGCACCTTCCCAGACGGACGAAGCAACCATTATTTCACACTTCGGTTCGCCATCATCTCAAACCACGTAGTATTGCTTCTGCCTCAAGAGGGACACGCGCATCGCCTTGGTACATCATGACACGTGGGACCGCATGACAGGCCATGCTCCCCCGCCGATCGCTCGGTAAAATCACCTCATTTTTACTATACTTCCTCCGTATCGGTTTACTACATGGCATGCACGTCGTTCTAGGTTGAGAATTTAACTGGCTATATATGTGATGAACAGTACTCTAGCCTTTTAAAAAATGTATACTTTTGTACAGTAGTACTATCGATGGATTGCGCCATGGAGCAAAAATTGAAATTAAAAAAAGGTGGTACATATAGAGAGCGCTCGTCGCCAAATTATGCATATAGTACTATTAAAAAAGCTAGTACGTGCTTAATTGGGGTGCTAAATTCTATTAAAGAAATACTAGTAGTATGTACATACTGAAGAGTTAAAGTAACGAGAAGAAACATAACATAGTTCTGCTGGGGGCTCAGCACAACACACCCCTCAAATTAAACTAAGCACACCTGAAATTAAACTATGCAAGTAATCCGGTAGACACTGCATTAGAAGTTAAGAACCACCATGAGCAACGACACTGCCACCTTACTCGGAGTCCTCGTCCACGTCCTCGACTTCGTCCTTGTCCCTCTTCCTCTTGGCTGATACTTCTTTGCTTGAACCGCACACTTGGTTGTTGCTCTTCATCCAACCCTTGTAGATATTGAAACAAAGGTAGCCATCCATTGCAGCGTAGTGGATGTGGTCTATATCTAGTACATTCCGCTGCCATGCATGATGATGAAATGTGTAATGAGGTTTCTCCAGTTTACGGTACGAAGGATGAACCATGGCTCCTGCCAGGGTCAGCATTGAAGGCTGACGAGAGGGCACCATCCGATTCTTCTGGAGGTCGAAGGGGTTGCCTACAACGAGGCCTATCCGACCCAGGACTTCTTTGTCGTTCTTAAAGTCTACAGTAATGAATTTCACTGTTTTGTCCTTGAGGAAGTTCTTAAAATCCTGGCACTCAACGTCGGCATGGCATATCTGGTAGAACAAGCAAACGTTATGTACGCAAACCTGGATCACGGCGGGCTTCTTCCTCTCTTTTTCCCTTTAGATACTTCTCTCGTCCCAGGACTGTGGTGTACTCAACATCTAGCCCGGCGACCCACTCATCATCTGAGTTTTCGAACATGCGTCTGAAGCGAGAAAGGCATCCTTTCACCGTCGCGGAAGAACGGGTGTAGATGACGTCGAACTCATCGCCGGTGATGGTTCTAACCTTGTACTCACCGCCGATCGTGGAGATTTGGGACGCCATGGATTTGGGAGGAGGGTTAGGATTAGTGGAACTGCCGTAATGTGAATGGACGGGACGACTAGGAGCGAACCGCCGTAGTATTGAAGGACGTGCGGGGACGAGTAGGAGCGAACTGCCAGCGTGCGAATGGCAGGGTAGTGGCTTTCCACTCTCCCATGATACGGGCTTCCGAGAGCCCTTGGATCTGAGATCGAACGGTTGCATGGCGTGATTCTAGACCTATGGGTGAATATCCTATCCTGGAGGGTTATTCTGCAAATTTTCAGCAACTTAGCATGCGACCGTTTGATCTCAGATCCAAGGGCTGCCAGCAGCCCGTATCATGGTCGCGCCTACCACGACCGTCGCGTCGCTCGCGCGGTCGCGCCCTTGGAGATTTAACACGGTGCGTTAGGCTATCTGATGTTGGCATGTCATACATAGTCATCACTTAGTCACTCATACTACAACAAGGTTGGCTATAAGTGTAATTTATTTTTACTCCTCTCTATCTCTTTCTTCGTACTCCCTCCGTCCCATAATATAAGAACGTTTTTTACACTAGTGTAGTGCCAAAAACGTTCTTATATTATGGGACACAGGGAGTACTAGTATTTATTGCATTTGCCAAGGAGTGACCTCTTCCAATGAAACGGTGTTGCTAAGTTTGCTTCATTTAATTAGCTATAGACTCAAAATTGTCTTTTCACCTAGGTACATGCGCTTAGCACCGTTTCTTCCTTGGGTCACCAAACTAGTCTCTCTCTTCTTGATTAACTTGCCACATCAGACTTTATGCCTATGTGGCAAGCTTAAGCACCTGTAGGAGCAAGTAAAAGTAAGTACAATAGTGCGCTTTACATGGCATTTGCATATGTGGAGGAAAGAGAGGCAAGGAAAAAGTGGAGAAGTGGGCTCTCATGCAAGAGCCAGCCTCTACTACATGGTGGAGCATTGGGAGAGGCACCTGTATGGAGGTGGTCAGGAATCGAGAGATTCACGCCGGTCGTAGCGCCGCAGTTAAAATGATAATGGCAAGTCAAATCACGGGGCCCCACCTGTCCAGCAGTAACTCGCTGTCAAATCACACAGCCCTACGTTTGCAGCAGCCTACTCCCTCGTCTTCTCGCGTCTCTGTCGAACCGACTAGGCGGAACTGCCCCGCCTACCGTGCAGGAAAAGCCCCGCCCTCGACTTTTAAATACAACTACATCCGCTTAAGAATCCAATGATATACTTTTTGTGACATAGTAACTCATATTTAGTTAGTCAAATGGATGACCTAGAACTACGTGCAGGCCCTATAAACCGAGACGCCTAAAAATAAAAAACCGAGACGGAGAGGGTAGTTCAGCACGTATCTTTTTAGATCAATATAGTCGGGATTCACCAAGGAGCAAAACCAAGTGGTAGGCTGCTCCTATCGTGTTGGCGTAGCAACTCAAGCAGGGTCAGTCCGCACACGAAATGGCGACACACTTAACAGGACCCCTTTGGCCGACATGTGGCTCATCCACCGTCTTGTTCCACGTGCGATGCGCCAAATTACAGTTCGGAGCAGCGGTTGGATTGGAGGCACCCCGGTCGTAGTGCCGCAGTAGTAGAAAATGAGCGATGAGGGGTCAAATCACAAAGCCCCACCTTTCCCGCATTAAGCTGGACGGACGAAGCAACCATCATTTCACTCTAGGGCGCAAGAGCATAAAGAAAAGAGAAAACAATGATGCGTGCGGCAGCTACCTAGGGCACCCTAGGGTAGGGGTCTCCACTACAGATCCTTTTTTTAAAGCGCCTCCACTACAAATCGGCTTCTCCCTCGTCCTCTTGAAGAAAACCGATGATGAGTGCGGCGGTAGGGTTTGTAGGAGTACTACGGCGTGCGGGGCCACGTCGTAGTAAACGGGTTTGAGTCGACGCCTTAAATATGTGTGGGCCGCTTGGTTTTACGGGAACAAGGCAGCATTTTGGGTTCGGGGACCAGTGGAGATATAGTACGTACAAAAAATTGTGGACGTAGGTTTGACCGAAAGGCAATGATGCATGGGCCTTGCATTTTGATATACCCGGGGCCGCGTGAAATTTGCTACTCTACTCAAAACTAGTAAGGTACACATGTATTGAACGCATGAGATTTCGAAACCAAATTACGAATAAATACACACTATAGCATGTAAAGCTTTGAGTCATATATGCATGATGTAGATGTTCGTTTAGTTCTTATAGTTCATCTCATTCAAAATCAATTAGTTTTATAAAAATGTTAAGATTCATGGGGTTGTGCATTGTAAATCATAAAGTAAAAAACAAATAATGGCAATTCATTTAGAAAAAAATAATGAATTATGATACAGAAGATTCTAGAACAAAGGAGAAGTGCTTGTGTTTTGAGGTTTGTGCATTATGCTTAAGTTCAACCATGGAGTCTTCTAAATTGTACATGTGGCAGATCTGGTGGAATGTTGATGATATCCAACGGCCAGTAGTGCTCGGATTTGCCTATGTCTGCACTGTCGGGTTAGCTTCATCCAGCGACCATCTTTCAATGTTATTGGCACACTATATAGTTCTTGTGCCATAGTTGCATGTTTTGTAAAAAAGCTACTAGTGGGTTGTACTATCTATTTTGGAATAGAAGATGTATACATGGAAGTTGTAGGGAAAGAGATGACATGGAGCATCTCAATTCCTATGAGTAGGGATTGGAAAAGAAATGTCATTTGGTTCACATCATAGGAACTTTTCTATTGAATCTAGAGATGACATGTATCTCAATTCCTATGAGGAGGGATTAGAAAAGAGATGTAATTTGGTTCATATCATAGGAACTTTTCTATTGAATATACGCTAATGTTTATTTTCCTTTGAAATTAAGGGAGTATAGGAATCCATTCATATGAACCAAGTGGCTCTAAAGCTATAGAAATGATATCATGTTTATTTCCTTTGAAATGTGGAGTATATGAATCTATTTCTATGAACCAATTGGCTCTAAAGGAAAAAATCCTATAAAAATCATATCATATAGAGTTCCTATGATATTCCTCGACACTAAAGGATGCTTGAAATTGCTGCGGGTGATACAATGGTCTTTCTTTGTAGACTCCTCACCCATCTTTATAGTTACCTCTCGAAGATGAATGAAATGATATATACATGGTATTCTACATGTGCAATTTGGTACACGAAAACTCGGTAAAAGTTTGCGAGGTTCGAATTTTCAATAAATCTATATGCACTATATTTCGGAATGGAGGGAGCATACGGCAGTTGCTAACACTCACGTGGAAGATTTGCGTGTAGGAGGAGTGGCTGTTCTGTTAAATGACATGGCAAAACTGACACTGTCGGATGCCGATCTAACGGTTCTTACGGAGTTCGTCAGGAAAAGGCTTGTGGCGAACGTTTGTCGGATAATGATTTACGGACACATGCATTGCATTGATACGTGCCCCCCTCTCTCTCACGCACATTCACCCTCACGAGTCACGACTCTCCCGAGTCCTCTCGCAGACTCGCACGTCGCACCCACCGTCTATCTGCAGGTAGACGTCACGCACATATGTGCTCTTCACACCCTACCCTCAGAACTTCTAAAAAACAAAAGACGACGCGCACATTTTATTTTAGCTCGCACGTCACACACTTATACTATTACTCTTGCGGCGAACGTTCTTTGGGCATAGTATATTATACTCTCACGAAGAGAAGCGGTGCACGCACGCACTAGTTCTCTCACACCCACTCGCGGGTACACGTAGGAGCGCATTTTTTTTAAGCTGGTACAACAAAATCACTCCACTATATATAAAAGCAGGAGCCTTAGCGCTTGCTTTACTAGGGTTCCTCTCGTTCACTCTCTCATGCTCTCCAGATCTAAGCAACACATAGGCGGCCACACTCTCTCTCAGCTCACGGCTGGTCACAAATCCAGCCGGACAACCTCGACCGGGGCAGGGGTGTAGGTGCATCGTTCACGCTGTCGTCGGCGGCGAGGGAGGAGACCAACGGCTGCCGGCGCGTCCCGATTGGCGGCCGTGCCATTCTCTCCGAGAGAGCGCCGGCTCGGGAGGGCCTCCGGCCCCTTCTTCCTCCCTGCGGTATTGTGGCCAAGATGCAGCCTCCCGCCGCCGTCTTTGCCACATGCCGACGACCCTCAGGTATATATTCCTTCGAAACCTGCCTTGCTCTACTGCCCCAGCTCCCTTCGTGTGGATCCTTTTCTACTTCCGTCCGCTGTTCCAAAGCCACCTAGACTTCTACTATTATTAGAAGTAAAGCTAGTTCATACAGTCGACTCAAAGCGTTGGTTCAAATAGGGAAGAAAGTGGGAAAGCTGTAGCATGAATCTAGGACTTGGTTCTAAGAGGAAACGGGGGAAAGTAGTAATATCTGTCACTGTTTAAATAACCGTATTTTGTATTTGCGCAAACAGGGATGTCTGTCTCCGTATCGTTTCTATCCACGCAATCAAAAGCACACACCTCAGTTTTAGTACAACTACGCAAAATGAGATGGCTATCCCTCGTTGCCGTCGTCTAACCTCCCGTCCTCAAGGTATCCCTACATTGGTACTAGTAACTAAGGTAGAATGACCAATGCAATCTAAAAGAAGCTGATTCGTACGTTTTACTTCCTGATTGCAGTGCAGGGACGAGCGGAAACAACTGCATCCTAGTCCGGAATGCACTTTCTACCAGTTCATCCATGGACTGAGGACTAGCTGGCACGGCTGCATGGAGGTTTTTTGGACAGGTGCGCGGACAAGAGGCATTATGGTCTGCTTATTTCTGCAAATAGCGGTGCTTAAATTTAGTGGAATGCACAAGCATTTCAGCTGGTCAGTACACTGCATGGTTCAGTTCAGCATTCCAGCTGAGACCACAGTTATAATTGGTTATTCTGGAATGAGAGAACCTAACCCTGAATGGTGGCAACAAGAAAAAACCAGAGTGAACTCCAGGAAATTTAAGCCTGCCGGGAGGCCCTTTGCTCAGAGAAGCCTTGCTTGTTTTTTTCCTGATTTGTAAACCTTCTCACAACTTTGTCTTTTGCTGTGAACTAGTATATGTTTGTTATGTTCTATGAATCATTGAGATGTATAAAATTGCTTAACTTATGCTTTTCAAGTTTTTTATGAAGACGAGTTTAATGCGAGTGTTCCACATGAGCGCTGGACTAGCGTGTGAATGTTTGGAATTTATTACATTGTGGCCTCAATTAACTGCATGAACCACTGTAACAAGATACATAGTTGATTATATGTCAGACAGCAGATTGTTGATTGTTAGCTGGTCGATAGCCTAGTGTTGAAGCGAGCTGAGCCAATGTGCCGTGTTTTGCACAATTGCTTACAAGTGGGGTAGCACCAACAGTGTTTACAAGTACTTATGTATACGTCGGCGCACGGTTCTCGAACGAGTGCTCTATTTCATCAAAACACACACTGCTCGTATGATAAATCGTGACAACTTATGTCTTACCATGCCATATTCATGAAAAAACTAGTGAGGACGCATCTGTTTCGGCAACAATTACGATGGTTCTCACATGATTCACGAGCACACAAAAGTAGCAGCAGTTCCCATAGACGGATTCAAACAGAGTACTAGCCCTAGAGGGGTCGATAATAGGCAAGGTTCGGATAATTAGACACAATCCAAACTACTATTAAACACTAGCTGGGGCAACTATTTCATGCCTCGATCTAATTTGGGCTGGACACAAGACGGACCTTGCCATGAACATCATCGAGGACGTCCCGCAGCAGCTCAATCCTGTGAACCTTCATGAAGACAACCTTGTGGCCTTGCCACTGATAAACTTGTTTGTGGAGGCATGCCACGTCATCTTCCTGCGTAAGCTTGACAAGAACAGTATGCCTCACAAATGAAGGAGTAGCTTTGAACTTCTTGTGCTTCAGTACACCCTGGACAACACGCCTGACAACAGTGAGGCTGGAATACAACTCTTCATTGGTATAACCGCAAATGGCTTCCAGGATCCAACAGCCTAAGAACTCTGTTTTCCCAGTGCGTATATTCAGGTCGTCCGCCTCATAGCGAGTGACATGTACAACCACACAATCCTTGTCTGCATCAGGGCTCTAATTGAAACAGAAACAAATTCTGAATTACTTTTCAGTATAAGAAACACAAGTTATTTAAACCACTATGTATAGCATGGCATCGAAGCTAATAAAATTTTGCATTATTAATCACCACATACTTCCTTTTCTAAAAAAATCACCACATACTTAGATGAAAAACCACAATCAAGATCGGCAAAGAAGGAAATCACCTTGGGCGGCTCAGCGGGGGGAGACACATCCTCGAAGGGGGAAAACTGCTCCTGCAGTGCCACGGGGGCTGTAACCTCAAACGGGGCGTTGACCATCTCAGTAGTGGCCGTGAGCGTATCTGGGGTCAGCTCGGTGGTTGCCTCCATCTTCTTGGAGCTCTTTGTCTCGTGGGGATCAGCCTCCCGCGTCTGCTCCAATATCGGCAGATCTTTGCCTGGTTCTCCTTGGTCCATCATGAAGCTGACGAATACTAGGAGACCACTAAAAGGGAAACACAATCGCAATGACAATGAAACAAAAAAGAGAGTGAGGATCGGTTACTGCTTTGCAAAAGTTCTTTTTTTTCTCTGAACGAAAATATACCAACATCACGGATCCGCTTACCTTCCCTTCGTTCGGAGAGAAGAACAGTGGCAGATGCGAGTGTTGCCTTTCTTGAAGACGGTGAGGGAGAAGGATAGTCCGAGGGAGAAGGGGATTCAGCGAAGAGTGAAATGATGGTTGCTTCGTCCGTCAAACTTAGACTGTGGGGAGGTGGGGTTTTGTGATACGACGGCTCGTTACTGCCGCGCTACGACCGCGGTGACTCTCCTCCTGCATACTGCCTTCTAATTTGGTCGATGGCATTTGGGCCCGCGCGCTGCATGGCCCGTGTCGTGGTATTCTCACGGGGGAGGGTGTGAGGCGACAGATGCCACAAGGGCTTAGTGTGAGGGTAAGACTGCTGCTGATAGGACCGGGAGCGGGTATGCGAGTAGCACGCGCTAGTTTACCCAGGTTCGGGGCTCTCCGGAGAGATAATACCCCTACTCCTGCATGTCTGAGTATATGTGGTATATCTGTAGTACAGAGTGCTCCTGGAGCTGTATCTGAGCCCAGTGCCATAGGCATCTGGCTTTGTATATGTCTCATATATGGCCGGAGTGAGCATGCATGCTCTTGTGGCTAGGCATGGCCGTGGTGGAGTGTGTGGCCTTGGGTGGATGGATGAATGGATGGCTAGCTAGCTCTCTTGCTAGCTAGCTTGCTTGTGGGTGTGTGCGTGAGAGTCCATCCTGGATGGATGGATGTGTGCCCATATATATAGGCATGGCTAGCTTAGAGAGTAAGCTATGTGGTGGCATGGGCAAGGCATGGTGGGGTGTCATGCTTGTCCCCTGGGTCACTTCATAAATAGTGCCAGGGGACAAGTGACACTATACATGATGGCGTCGAGGTACATCCGTCTCGTCCGCGGTATGGCCGCCACGTCGGGGTCTCGTCGGTGTCGGGTCGGGCTGCAATCGGCAGCCGGCTGGTTGGCGTAGTCGGCAGCCGGCTGGTCGGCGCAGTCAGCAGCCGGCAGCCGGCCGGGCAGAGCAGTCAGATGGGGAGCCGGCAGGAGCAGCCGGGCAGTCGGACTGAGGGGCTTTGCTAGCCCCGATGTCTTGAATTATTGTCTCGCCGTCTTCGGGATATCCGTGGCCAATTACTCCGACAGTAGCCCCAAGCCTCCGGGCAACTTGGCAAAGTTGGGCGGAGGTTTTTTGGCGGGTGTTTCATGGAATGATCATGCAAAAGACAAAGTTAGTCCACGCAGATATATCAAATGATTTCTTTTAGCACTGCAAATTTTATGCGGAGGGTGCCGACTCGGTTTCGTCCGAGCCCCCTTCAATCTTTTTCGTGTTCCCTCCGCTCTTTGGCTTGTGCTCTCGCTTGCCGGACAGCCGCTCTGCGGTCTGTGGCTGAGAGTGGGCCGCGGAGTGGAGTGTACAATACTCAGACTCTTGGAGCGAATTCAACCGAGTAGATACTTGTAAAGGAAATGGCCGGGTCGCCCGAACCGTTTCTCTTCCCGGATGTTTTTCGCGTGGGTGGCCTCCAGCGTTCACTCTTGCTAGCCGGACAGCCGCTCTGCGGTCTGTGACTAAGAGTGGGCCTTTGGTACCGCGCACGCTACTAAGCCGTCTGCGGGAACTAACGTCTCAGGCCAAGTGGCCAGCCCCCGGGCCAACTCTGGCTGGCGCCGGGGCGAACAGTGATGCAACTGTAATGAAATGCGGAGATAGTCCCCCGAGCATCGCTCGGGGTTATCTGTGCTTGCATGGTGCAAAAATATGCGGGTGAGGAGCTCACATTGGTTTTCGTGTAGCTGAGGCGGAGTTTGCCGAAGACAGCCGGCGCGGCTCAGCGCTTGCTGAGTGCGCCGGCGCACCCGCTGGGTGTAGCCCTCGAGCCTCTAGGCGCTCGAGGAGGGTCCAGTCGGTTGGGCATGACTGGCCAGGCGGCAAGCAGAACGCGGCCGAGCCGGCTTGGCACAGCCGGCCAGGCAGTGAGGCGTCTGGTAGCGCCCTTTTCTTCTTTCTTCTGTTCTGCCGGCTGCTGGCAGCCGGACAAAACTCTTCTTTTATCTCTTGTTTTTGTTTCTTGCAATCTTTCATGGGGCTGTGCCAGCGCACCGGCTAGGTGTAGCCCCCGAGATTCGGGCCGACTGCTGAGCAGTCGGGCCGGATCTCCCGGCGACTACTTTGTCTTCTTCTTCGCGGGGGCGCGTCACCGCACCCGCTGGGTGTAGCCCCCGAGATTTGGGCCGACTGCTGCGCAGTCGGGCCGGATCTCCCGGCGACTACTTTGTCTTCTTCTTCGCGGGGGCGCGTCAGCGCACCCGCTGGGTGTAGCCCCCGAGATTCGGGCCGACTGCTGAGCAGTCGGGCCGGATCTCCCGGCGACTACTTTGTCTTCTTCTTCGCGGGGGCGCGTTAGCGCACCCGCTTCCCGGCGACTACTTTGTCTTCTTCTTTTTCTTCTTCAGCTGGCTGGGCAGGCGGACTCCGACACAGCAGTCGGGCCCTTTGCAGCCGGCCTGGTAGCCAGCGGTCGGACGCATATTTTTCTTTTTTCTTTTGGCAGCGGGCAATCGGCCCTTTTTTTTTGTCCGACTGCATGCGAGCAGCCGGACGCCACCAGTCAGCTACTGACCCTTTCAGCCGGCCCCAAACGAGCAGCCGGCCTCTTCTTGCACCCGGCCCCATTTCTCTCTTCTTTTTTCTGTCTGTCCGACTCCACGCGAGCAGTCGGATGCACGATTTTTTTTTCTTCAGCCGGCCCTTGACTTTTCTTCTTCTTCACGCGTGGGGCAGCCGGCCTCCCTTTTCTTTTCTTCAGGCGCCGGCCACAGCAGGCGGCTGGAGCCGGGCGCAGCCGGCGCATGCTGGCGGGGCCGTCTGGCGGAGAGCCGGCCGCGGGGCGAGCAGGGCCGGCCAGCGCGGGAGCCGGCAGGCGCGGTGGTGAGGGAGCCGCGGGAGGGCGGAAGCCGGCCGCGGGGCGAGCAGGGCCGGCCAGCGCGGGAGCCGGTAGGCGTGGTGGTGAGGGAGCCGCGGGAGGGCGGAAGCCGGCGCGGGAAGCGGCAGCGAGTCCGGATCAGGACGGGGCCGCAGCCAGCGCGGACGGCAGGCCGAAGCCGGCAGGCGGCCGGGCCGGGACGCGGCCGCAGTCGGCGCGGGCGGAGCCGCCCATGCGGGGGCGCGCGGGAGGGCGAGCCGCGCGCGGGGGTCCCGGGGAGGCGGCCCGGCGGAGCGAGCGGATCCCGTCCGGGGAGGCGACCGGACGCGCGGGGGCGCGGAGGAGAGCCAGAGGGGCGGAGCCTCGTCCGCGAGCATGCGCGCGCGTGCGTGAATGGCGGACGACGGAGCAGGAGGCGGACGCCGGCTGGGAGGCGCGAGGCGGAGGAACCGGCCAGCTCCCAGCGGGCAATGTAGACCTCCAGGCTTGGGCAGGGGAGCAGCGGCCCAGCGCGCAGGGGGCTGCAGCGATGCCGCGGGAAGGGAGCAACGAGGCTGAAGCAGCGCCCGAAGGCGGGCGGACGCTGGAGGGCCGTTGTGGAGCGGAGCGAGGCAGAGTATGGCTAGTGTACGGGGCAATGCCCGACTTGCATCTGACAAGTTTTTTGGATAGAGCATGGCCATTATCTGGGCTATGAGTTTGGGAAGTGTATGAGGCATGTGTGGCTATGGTTTGACCATACTTTGACTCGCATCTAGCTAGCTCGCAAAGATGGCATGTGGAGGAGCGAATGCGCGCTCCGGCCATAGCAAGGCGCAGCGCGAAGGGGAGCGGACGCGAGCGATGCGCGGACGGACGCGGCCGACGTAAGCGAGGCCCCGCGCGCGGCGTGCGCACGGACGGACAGCCGGCGTCGCAATGGTGGTGATGACGAAGGCGGCGAGGCCGACGACGAGGACGCGCCGTCCCGCGCTGCCGCTTCGGGGGCAGGTCGAAGTCGAGTCCCCGAGCGCTACCGGAGAGACGGCGCGACGCCGCGGCGGTGATGGCGAAGATGGTCCCGCCCAAACTGCGAAACCAGCAGCAGCGTGGTAGCATAGTAGTAGTACCACACCATGGTGGACACCAACTGTCGTGGTATTCTCACTAGGGAGGGTGTGAGGCGACAGATGCCACAAGGGCTTAGTGTGAGGGTAAGACTGCTGCTGATAGGACCGGAAGCGGGTATGCGAGTAGCACGCGCTAGTTTACCCAGGTTCGGGGCTCTCCGGAGAGATAATACCCCTACTCCTGCATGTCTGAGTATATGTAGTATATCTGTAGTACAGAGTGCTCCTGGAGCTGTATCTGAGCCCAGTGCCATAGGCATCTGGCTTTGTATATGTCTCATATATGGCCGGAGTGAGCATGCATGCTCTTGTGGCTAGGCATGGCCGTGGTGGAGTGTGTGGCCTTGGGTGGATGGATGAATGGATGGCTAGCTAGCTCTCTTGCTAGCTAGCTTGCTTGTGGGTGTGTGCGTGAGAGTCCATCCTGGATGGATGGATGTGTGCCCATATATATAGGCATGGCTAGCTTAGAGAGTAAGCTATGTGGTGGCATGGGCAAGGCATGGTGGGGTGTCATGCTTGTCCCCTGGGTCACTTCATAAATAGTGCCAGGGGACAAGTGACACTATACATGATGGCGTCGAGGTACATCCGTCTCGTCCGCGGTATGGCCGCCACGTCGGGGTCTCGTCGGTGTCGGGTCGGGCTGCAGTCGGCAGCCGGCTGGTTGGCGCAGTCAGCAGCCGGCAGCCGGCCGGGCAGAGCAGTCGGACGGGGAGCCGGCAGGAGCAGCCGGGCAGTCGGACTGAGAGGCTTTGCTAGCCCCGATGTCTTGAATTATTGTCTCGCCGTCTTCGGGGTATCCGTGGTCAATTACTCCGACAGCCCGCATGTCGGTGAACAAAAGTATAACGGCATTCAGTAGAGGGAGACGTTTCAATGACCTAGGAGGAGCCAGAAGCGGTAGAGTGTCTCCACTGTACTAGTAGTAATTGTTTTTCTGGGTAGCTGTAGAGTGTCTCCACAGTACTAGTAGTAATTGTTTCTCTGGGCCCAAGACAAAACAGCCCATCCACACTAGTAAATAGTAAAATCAATTCAAAAGCCCATCCACACTGGGTGCTCTTCTTCCTCCTCGCTCCCACCCACCTCACGTCAGCTCGCTCCACTCGTACCCCCAAATTCCTCACCTCACTCCTACAGAAAACCCCAGCTCCCCTTCTTCCTCACTCCTACAGAAAACCCCCAGCTCCCCTTCTTCTTCGCTCGCACTACAACTAGGCTCGTCAGTCGTTACTCTGCTCAAATCCGTGAGCGCGACACGACGCCCTCGAGGAAAATGGAGTCGGCTGACCCCAGCGCCAAGAAGATGAGGCTCCCGCCAGCGGCGACGCCTGTTGTAGATCCCGCACCCGGCAGCACGGGGAGAAGCGGCGACCCCGCCCCCACCGGATCCCAGGAACCCGTAGAATCTCGGGTGGACCGCATCAGCGATCTCCCGGACGCCGTCTTTTGGGAGATCATCTCGCTTCTCCCCACCAAGGATTGCTGCCGCACCCAAGTCCTCTCAATTCCGTGGCGCCCTCTATGGCGCGCCGTGCCCCTTAATCTCGACTGTTGTCAGCTATCTCTCTTCAATGATTTTGAAATCCGCAGAGCCATCATCTCCTCCCACCAGGGCTTCGTTCAAAGCCTCTGCATCCCGTCATGCTACCTGAGCAAGCATACCATGCCCTGCATGGTGGACGCCTGGCTGAAATCCCCTGAATTCACAGAACTACAGCTGCTTGAGTTCTACTATTCCCCTGGAAATCACATACCACATACCGAACGCCATGAACTTGTGCCCTCAGCACCGATGTCCATCTCGCGGTTTTCGTCCTCTCTCCACACCGCCACCTTTGCGCTGTGCTACCTACCAGACAATCTGGTACTAAACCTTCGACTCCCATTTCTCAAGAAACTTTCACTTGTGCGGGTTCGTATATCAGAGGCCTCATTGCATAGCATCATCCACTCCAGTTGCCCTGCGCTGGAGTGCTTGGTGCTTGTTTTCACAGTTAGAATCGGTTGTCTCCAAATAAAGTCGCCTAACCTTGTAAGAATTGGAATTTCTTTTGACGGAAGGCAGCTCATCATCTAAGATGCCCCTTCACTTCAAAGGTTGATCCTTGATTCCAGTTATTCACCGTTGCAAATAACCGTCCTCTCTGCGCCTAAACTGGAGATCTTGGGTGTAATACATGATCTCTGTGCTCATTTCAATATGGTGTTTGGCTCCACAGTTCTTCAGGTACTTTATATTATCATCTACACTTGTAACCATAAGCTGCATTTTAAATTTCTACGCATAATTTATATATCATCTTGGAGTACACATTTTGTACTAATATTATGTTCTATGCTCAATGAAGAGTTTCTCCATAGATGGCCTATCAATGGTGCTGGATTCTGTCAAGATCTTATATATCCAAATGAATAGTTTTGATCTGAACAAGATTATTGGCTTGCTGCAATGCTTTCCATGTCTGGAGAAGTTGTATATAAAGGTGATAATTTCACGCACACTGGAAGCCCGCATATAGTGTACTAGAATTAACCTTTCAGTTGTTGCTCTTTCGACACTCTTCTTTTAGACCTTAACTGTTTTCAATCTGCATGTCTATTTAGGCAACAGGACGGGGTAAGAAAGTTATAACCAATCGGTGGATTCGTAAGCATCGGGATTTTCTCACTTCTCATGAGATTCGATTGAAGACAATAACGCTAGAACGATATGTAGCCAACCGTGCAAACACAAGATTTGTCACAGTCTTCCTGCTGAATGCGAGGTTACTATTGTCCATCAGGCTTAAGTTTATCAGCAGCATGGTTTTGACGGATGGGTATGTCGAAGAGCAAAAAAAGGAGTTTCAGGTGGGCAAAAGAGCTTCTGAACATGCCGGGCTTCTATTTACAACATATTGTGGTCACAATCCAGTAAATTTTACGACCCAGGATGTTCATTCTATGGACCTGACCGATCCATTTGACTGTGACTGCCGAAAACAGTGCTGGAGTTAGATGTTGTTGCCCTTTTCAATCTGGTTTTTTTTGTAAACCTGATGAACAATTAACCCTCGTGCTTTTGTATAGTTTGTAAGCTGGAGTTAGATGTTCCTGCCCTTTTCAACTCGGCTATGACTGTCATATTTTCTTTGAAGCAAGGCAAATGGCTTGCCATTCGTTTAATTTAGAGTGAAATATTGTAACAAATCCCAACCAAGGGAAATAACATCACCCTCGCCGGCTGCTTGAGCTCACTGTGCATTACAGAAGCCAAGTGATTAGCCCCCACCAGCACCCACAAACTTATTTCGAACTAGCACATCAAATGGGCTGTAAATTTTCATAGGAAAGGCTGCATGACCGTGACAGATTTGGATTCTGACATTTGGGACCCGCGAGGAAATAGCCTATCCAAGGTGGTGTCGACTTACTAGCCAGTCAACAAACGATTCTGCCTACCAGCCGTTGGATTGACATCCAACATCTGTCGTGTATCTTCTATCTCTTGTCTTCTTCTTCCTCCAGCCGCCCAAACCAAACCACCCCGTCAGCTCTGCCTGCTCCTGTTGGGGAACGTAGCAGAAATTCAAAATTTTCCTACGTGTCACCAAGATCAATCTAGGAGATGCTAGAAATGAGAGGGGAGGAGTGCATCTACATACCCTTGTAGATCGCGAGCGGAAGCGTTCAAGAGAACGGGGTTGATGGAGTCGTACTCGTCGTGATCCAAATCACCGATGAACCTAGCGCCGAATGGACGGCACCTCCGCGTTCAACACACGTACGGAGCGGGGACGTCTCCTCCTTCTTGATCCAGCAAGGGGGGAGGAGAAGTTGATGGAGATCCAGCAGCACGACGGCGTGGTGGTGGAAGTAGCGGGATCCCGGCAGGGCTTCGCCAAGCGCAAGCGGGGAGGAAGAGGTGTCACGGGACGGAGGGAGGCGCCAGGGCTTGGGGTGCTGCTCCCATGCGCCTCCCCACTATATATAGGGGTGGAGGGGGCTGGTTTCTTGCCCTCCAAGTCCATTGGGGCGTTGGCAAAGGTGGGGGAAAGAAATCCCATCATTTCCCTTCCCCACCGATTGTTATCCCCCTTTTTTAGGGATCTTGATCTTATCCCTTCGGGATATGATCTTATTCCTTCTAAGGTGGGATCTTGGTGCGCCTTGACCAGGGGTGTGGGGCCTTGCCCCCATTACCCACGTTCATGTGGGTCCCCCCATGCAGGTGGGCCCCACTTCGGAACCTTCTAGAACCTTCCCGGTACAATACCGAAAAATCCCGAACATTTTCCGGTGGCCAAAATAGGACTTCCCATATATAAATCTTTACCTCCGGACCATTCCGGAACTCCTCGTGACATCCGGGATCTCATCCGGGACTCCGAACGACTTTCAGATTTCCGCATACTAATATCTCTACAACCCTAGCGTCACTGAACCTTAAGTGTGTAGACCCTACGGGTTCGGGAGACATGCAGACATGACCGAGACGACTCTCCGGTCAATAACCAACAGCGGGATCTGGATACCCATGTTGGCTCCCACATGTTCCACGATGATCTCATCGGATGAACCATGATGTCGAGGATTCAATCAATCCCGTATACAATTCCCTTTGTCAATCGGTACGTTACTTGCCCGAGATTCGATCGTCGGTATCCCAATACCTTGTTCAATCTCGTTACCGGCAAGTCACTTTACTCGTACCGTAATGCATGATCCCGTGACCAAACACTTGGTCACATTGAGCTCATTATGATGATGCATTACCGAGTGGGCCCAGAGATACCTCTCCGTCATACGGAGTGACAAATCCCAGTCTCGATTCGTGCCAACCCAACAGACACTTTCGGAGATACCTGTAGTGCACCTTTATAGCCACCCAGTTACGTTGTGACGTTTGGTACACCCAAAGCATTCCTACGGTATCCAGGAGTTGCACAATCTCATGGTCTAAGGAAATGATACTTGACATTAGAAAAGCTCTAGCAAACGAACTACACGATCTTGTGCTATGCTTAGGATTGGGTCTTGTCCATCACATCATTCTCCTAATGATGTGATCCCGTTATCAATGACATCCAATGTCCATGGTCAGGAAACCATAACCATCTATTGATCAACGAGCTAGTCAACTAGAGGCTTACTAGGGACATGTTGTGGTCTATGTATTCACACATGTATTACGGTTTCCAGTTAATACAATTATAGCATGAACAACAGACAATTATCATGAACAAGGAAATACAATAATAACCATTTTATTATTGCCTCTAGGGCATATTTCCAACAGCTCCCGCCTCCCATGGCTGGCTGCGCCTCCTCCGCCCTACCGTACGTACCCTCCAACGTTGGTCAGTCCCTCCCTCTATTCCCCCACACGTCCTGTTATTCTCTAGCGACGTCAGCCCCAACACGCACCCGCGCCCGAACCAGTCAACCCTCGTACTCCCCTCCGCTTGTGACTGGACCGGCGCATCTTCAACGGCTCCTGTTCGTTCCGTCCGAGGCCTTGCGGCCTTGGTTCGCTCGCCGTGCGCGGTGCGCCGCCCTCTTGCGTTGTCAACGTCGTCAACAACCGAGAGGAACAAGGAGATGACTGTTCGTGGAGAGGATGACAGTAGGGACCCACCAGCGTCATGGTAGTACGCAAGCAAGTGCCTCTATAGTACAAGCCCAAAAATATGGTTCCTCCTAATGGTTGGACATCTGGGGCTCATGCCATTGCCAACGTAGTCAATAAACGAGAGAATTACACTACGAGCGGCTGACACCAGGGACCCAGCAAGTCGCGCATTTTTTTTGAGGAACAAGCAGTTGTTATTTATACTAGTTTTAGCGACGGATCAGGGTAACAACGGGGCTGTGCGGGGGCTGTGGCCCGTCTAGCCAGGGTTTTATTTATGTTTACCACATCATGAGCCCAGTTGTGTTTTTTCTTGCTAAAAATGGCTAGCCTAGTTCTATTTTTTTAAAGAAATACCCAAACAAGGCCTACTTGCTTTATCGGCCCTGCTGGGCTGCAAATCTTTCATGACGAGGAGAGTTTCATTGGGTTTGCCCAGAAATGGGTTGTACATTTTTAAAACACATCAAACCGGGAATTAGTTTCAATTTTTTTTCATTACAAGATCTTAAATTCCATTGATTTTTATGCGTGGACAATTATTTGGATTTTATATTTATATAAATTATTTTTCAAAATAGTTTGAATGTGAATCGATATTTCTGGATTAAAAACAGTTGACCGCACCGAAATATGCAAAATTTCGTATACTTTTTAACCGTGGCCATAATATGGGGTGTAATGCTAACAAAAAGAAGATGGGCTCCAAAAAAATTCTTAAGAATTAGCAAATGGGTTGTACATTATTAGAAATAATGCAGATGGGTTGTATGCTTTCTTCCACATATTTGAGGCTGACTTGTGCGCCTACTACAGGTTGACGCGTATGTTTTCATAAAAAAAAGGTTGACGCACACGCAACACCCTGTCAACTTAGTCAACACACGAGAGCAGTGACTGTTGGATGTCCATCCAACGGCTGTCGTGCTTCTTCAATCTCTGCTCTTCATGCTCCAGCCGCTCAAACAAGCGCCGGCGGGACTGCCTGCTCCCTCCTCCTGCGGCCGGCTATGCTGCCGCGCAGGCCTCACGGCCCCATCGTACTCCCATCGCTGGCCTAGCCATCCCTCTACTCACCCACACATGCTGTTATTCTCCGGCGACGGCAGACGAACCAGTAAACCCTCGTACTCCTCCGCGTGGGAAACAACTGCCGAGTATTCCCTGGCTCCGTGTCATTCCCTTCCTAGGCCTCGTCGTCGTCCACCGCCCTGGTGCTCTCGGCGCGGCCTGGTCAACGTGGTCAATGAATGACATCCATCGGAAGTGGACTGTACGTGGAGAGGCTGACAGCTGGGTCCACGGCCGCACGCAAGGAAATGCCTCCTTATTATGCGCAAAATAATGATTCCTCCACCTGACAGCTAAGACCCACAGGAAGGGCCTCTGTATTTCGCGAAAAAAATGTTCCCCCAGCTGACAGGTCGGACCCACCAGCTATATCTTCGCACGCAAGGAAGCGCCTCCTTATTATGCCCAAAAAAATGAATACCCCCCTGCTAGCTGGTGAAAGGATCGATATAGTTGACTACAGGGGGTGAATAGGCAACTAACAATTTTTAGCTTTTCTTTACCAATTTAAACTTTGCATCAAAATAGGTTGTCTAGATATGCAACTAGGTGGGCACCCTATATGATGCAACAACAACTAGCACACACGCAAGGAAGGGATACAACACAATATAAGCGCGCACAAGTAAAGGTAAGAGATAACCAAGAGTGGAGCCGGTGGGGACGAGGATGTGTTACCGAAGTTCCTTCCTTTTGAGGGGAAGTACGTCTCCGTTAGAGCGGTGTGGAGGCACAATGCTCCCCAAGAAGCCACTAGGGCCACCGTATTCTCCTCATGCCCTCACACAATGCGAGATGCCGTGATTCCACTATTGGTGCCCTTGAAGGCGGTGACCGAACCTTTACAAACAAGGTTGGGGCAATCTCCACAACTTAATTGGAGGCTCCCAACGACACCACGAAGCTTCACCACAATGGACTATGGCTCCGCGGTGACCTCAACCGTCTAGGGTGCTCAAACACCCAAGAGTAACATGATCCGCTAGGGATTAGTGGGGGGAATCAAATTTCTCTTGGTGGAAGTGTAGATCGGGGCCTTCTCAACCAATCCCGAGCAAATCAACAACTTTGATTGGCTAGGGAGAGAGATTGGGCGAAAATGGATCTTGGAGCAACAATGGAGCTTTTGGGGGAAGAGGTAGGTCAACTTTGGGGAAGAAGACCTCCTTATATAGTGGGGGGAACAATCCAACCGTTACCCCCCACACCAGCCCCGCAGAGAGCGGTACTACCACTTGGCCAGCGGTACTACCGCTCCCCCTCGCGGTACTGCCGCTGGGCCCAGAGCGGTACTACCGCGGTGGTCAGGGCGGTACTACCGCATACAAGCGGTACTACGGCCCCCACAGCCGCGACTAGTACCGTAAAAGCCGACACGAAAAAAGACCCCTCGAATCGAGGCGGTACTAGCACGAGACCGCAGCGGTACTACGGCTGGGGGCTACCAGCGGTACTACCGCTCTGGAGCGGTACTACCGCTTGTAGCACCCAAGCGGTACTACCGCTCCGGCCCGCGGTACTACCGCTGGGACCAGAGAGGGCACACTGAGAAGGGGAACGAGCCCATCATTGAAGCGGAAAGGCTCGGAGGGGGGCAAAGGAAGTGTACGTGATGATTCCGCCCTAGCCTTTCCAAAGCGGACCCCCTCTTGATAGTACGGTGAACCCTATGAAACTAGTCCACCAAACTAATTCGAAAGGACTACACCGTCTTCGCTTCAAGCTCCGAGGGGAGGGAATCGTCTCGTGCCAAAAGGATGAATCTCTGAAAACACTCAATGCACACGATTAGTCCGCAAAAGCATTGTCATCAATCACCAAAACATCTTAGGGATAAATATGCCCTTACAATCTCCCCCTTTTTGGTGGATTGATGACAATACGGGATTTGCACAAACGGGAAAAGACAAAGGACATAAGCAAACCCCAAATCTCTAAAATATAGACGGGCTCCCCCTAGATGTGTGCCATCAAGATAAGTGCTTTGGACTGCACGACACACATACTAGGATCAACACTCCCCCTGTATATTAGAGACCAACAACCTAAGCGAGATTCAAGAGAGCAGGATATATAACATAATAAGCATGCAACTCATGAGATACCAAATGACTAGAGACATAGATAAAGATATGATAAGGATAAGGTAGCATATGTCTCACACCATATGACTGGAACCAAGGTCTCACTGAACACAAAACCAAACAAAGCACAAGGTAGCAAACACAACGAAAGCACAAAGACAAAGACACACTCGCAACACAACGACGCAAATCCCTAAACTCTCTCCCCCTTTGGCATCGAGACACCAAAAGGGGCAAAGAGCTAACCTACGGCTCCAGGCGAGAGCATGCTGAGGATCTCGAACATCAGGACTCTGTGTGATCATCTGCACCGCCGTCCTCGGCCGGAAACTGCTCGGCATCTGAATCGGTCCACGGACAGTGCTGCTGGATCCACTCCTCCTCCTCCTCAGTGATCTGACCCTCAGAGCCGCTGGTGACTGTCGCACCCAACTGACGCATAGGCTCCTTGTGACGTCCCCTTGCCTTCTTCTCAGCCACATGAGTCATGTACTGACCGTGAGACTCCATGCAGAACAGCTTCTTCATCTTGTGTTTGAGCTTCTTTGCCCAAGAGGGATCTGCCGCAGAAGGCTCTGTCCCAGAAGGCACATAATCGTCATCGTCATCATCGGGATCAGCCTCGCCCTCGGTCTCCATGGCAGCAGCAGAAGATGGAACTCCAGATCTAGGAACGGATGTGCCCCAATTATCCTTCTTCCTCAGACGCTTGATCTCATGAGAAACCAACTCTCCAGTTTCCAGCTGCTCCTCAGGATAGGTACGTCTCCAGGCCTTCTCAATGAGCAACATAATGAACGGACCATAAATCGGGCACTTGCGCTCAGAAATAGCAGCAAGAAGTTCAGACCACATAACATGAGAGATGTCCAGGGACTCGCCAGTGTTTGCGTCCTTCTCACGCTGGCAGAAGAGAAGCATGTCCACGAGATAAGAGTGTACCATGTCCAGATTCCCGATACGAGGGAAGAGAGTCTCGCGGAAGATACGATGAAGGATGTCCAGAAAGGCAGACAACTCATAGGTTTCCTTCCTGGTCTCAGGGTTGACCTTCCGAGTACAGTAGGGCCAGAGGGCTTGCTTGTGAGTGGAGGTAACATTGCGGTGAGGACGAAATCCGACTGGAGTCTCGAGCCCTTGATCTTCCACCTCAAGCAACTCCATGAAGGCCTTCCACTTGACAGCTAGCAACTTCCCATTAGTCATCCAAGTCAGAGTCATGTCTTCATCAGTTCCTAGGTGGACAGTGGCAAAGAACTAAGCCAGCAAATCTGCATCAAAGTCCTTGTTGAACTGCATGATCCTGAGAATGTTCAACTGAGAGCACATCTGAAGGGCATCACCAAAGTACTCAGGGTCCTTCTCCATAGCATCCGTGTTGATGGAATGAACATTGACAAAGAGGTTCTTCTTAGCCTTGATCACGTCAAAGTAGGTGGCATACTGAAACCGGTTCCAGAACGGGTGATTGACAAGGTTGGATTCTTGGTCTTCCTCATATGGGTTGCGGCGACGCCTGTCCCAGAATTCCTTGCTAGTCATCTCAGTCACCTTCTTGCTACTTGGCTTCGGCCTGTTGGCAGTCTTCTTCTTGAGAGGAGGATTAGCACTTGAGGAAGCACCTACTGGCGGCGGTGGAGCACTGGAGGAACCACCTGCAGGCTCAGATGAGCGGTACCGCTTTGACGTTGAACGCCCGGGGTTGACACGGCGGACTTGCTGCTCAGGATGTTCATCACCTGGAACCAAACACATGGACACACGAAACAACCAGAAGGAACGATCAAAACCAAATAAACACAACAAATATGGATCAACATGTGGTAGGAAATGATGGAACTGGGCATCCGACGGTAGTACCGTGCCTGCACAGTGGTAGTACCGTGCCTCCACAGCGGCAGTACCGCTCCAGCGGTAGTACCGCGCCAGATGGGCGGTAGTACCGCCCGAGATGGGGCACGGAGGATCCCTACTGCCGTGGTCAGATCCGGCACTACCGGGGATGCCAAATTCAAAAATAACCTACCAAACATCAATCCAAAGAGTCTAGTTGCCTTCTCCAACCTACTCAAGCCTAGATTTGGCAAAAAATCTAGAGATGCAACCACTATTGCCCCTAAAACGCGAGATCTGAAAACTAGACAAGAAGAGAAGAGGAACGGGGGGCAATACCGGCATCCATGGCAAGAGAACGAGGTGGGGATCGACTCCACCGAAGGAAATGGAGAGGAACGGTCCGGAGACGGAGGGCCGTCGGAGCCCTCCCGCGGCGAGATGGCGCTGGAGAGAGGAAGAGGAATGAGTGGATGAAGCAAATGGGTATGGGGGGAGGAAACCACCCCTGCCCACGACTTAACCCCCTGGCCCCGCCCCTCAGCGGTAGTACCGTGGTGATTGGCGGTAGTACCGCTTATCCACATGAGCGGTAGTACCGCTCCCGTATAGCGGCAGTACCGCTCCAGCGGTAGTACCGCGCCTTCACAGCGGTAGTACCGCCCAGCGCAACTCAAAACTAGACTCAACACCTATGGCACAAAAAGAAAAGAAGGGAAACGACGGCAAGAAGAGAAAACCAACACAAAGCAACAAGAGCACCAGCAAGAGAACAAGAACCACACACCTCTACATGAGAGGGCGGTGGCCGAGGCCACCTATGTTTGAGTCAATTGGTATGGCACCGCGAAGAATTATCCTTGGGCCCATGACCAAAACTCGTCTTTGAAGCACAAGTACCATCAAAAATGGCTAATGTGAAAGAGTGAGATTAGTTTATGCATTATGGGGGGAGGAAGAGTTCATTGAGAGAACAACACTCCCCCTATGTCCATTCCTACACCTAGACAAGAATGCATGATGAATGTGAGGGGTGTGCAAAGGTTCAAACCATATTGCTCGAATCAATGATATTTAGCTCATGCCTTAACTCGCGAAATCTTGCTTCATCCAATGGTTTCATGAAAATATCTGCAAGGTTATCATGAGTGTTGACATAGTTGAGCTCGATCTCCCCTCGCCTAATATGATCCCGGATGAAGTGATACCGAATCTCAATATGCTTCGTCTTGAAGTGTTGCACCGGGTTGAGAGAAATCTTGATGGCACTTTCATTGTCACACCAAAGAGGCACTTTGTCACAAATGACACCGTAATCCTTTAAAGTTTGCCTCATCCATAAGAGTTGTGCACAACAACTCTCGGCCGCCACATACTCCGCTTCGGTGGACGAGAGAGACACACAACTTTGCTTTTTAGAAGACCAACTTACCAAAGAGCAACCAAGAAATTGGCACCCTCCGGAAGTGGATTTCCTATCCACTTTGTCTCCCGCCCAATCGGAGTCGGAATAACCTACAAGCTTGAAGTTTGCTCCTTTTGGGTACCATAAGCCAAAGTTTGAGGTGTGAGCCAAATATCGAAAGATTCGCTTGACCGCCACAAAGTGGCTTTCCTTAGGTGCGGCTTGAAACCGTGCACAAATTCCCACACTCAACATGATATCCGGTCTAGATGCACAAAGGTAAAGCAAGGATCCAATCATGGAGCGATATACCTTTTGATCCACCGCTTTACCATTCGGATCAATGTCAAGTTGGGACTTGGTGGGCATTGGAGTGGAAGCCGGCTTGACATGACTTAGCTTGAATCTCTTTAGCATGTCTTGAGTGTATTTAGCTTGGTTGATGAAGGTTCCTTCTCTTCTTTGTTTGATTTCGAATCCGAGAAAGAACTTCAACTCTCCCATCATAGACATCTTGAACTTTGAGGTCATGAGAGCGGCAAATTCTTCATTGAAAGCTTTGTTAGGGGAACCAAAAATAATATCATCAACATATAGTTGGCACACAAACAACTCCCCTTTGACCTTCTTAGTAAAAAGAGTGGGGTCGATTTTCCCGATTTCGAATCCACGATCTTGTAACAACTCCGTAAGATGCTCATACCACGCACGTGGGGCTTGTTTAAGGCCATAGAGCGCCTTATGGAGTTGATACACATGATCGGGGAAATAGGGATCTTCGAACCCGGGGGGTTGTTTGACATACACCAACTCATTTATGGGTCCATTAAGAAAAGCACTCTTCACATCCATTTCTTGCAACTTAAAGTTGTGATGAGAAGCATAAGCAATCAACAAAAGAATAGATTCAAGGCGAGCAACGGGAGCAAAGGTTTTACCGTAGTCAATACCCTCGACTTGAGAGTAGCCTTGTGCCACCAATCGTGCCTTGTTGCGGATGATGGTCCCATGAGCATCTTGCTTGTTCTTGAATATCCACTTCCTTCCAATGACATTGTGGTTCCCCGTTGGCCTTGGCACTAATCTCCACACCTTGTTTACTCGAAGTTGTTGAGTTCTTCATGCATGGCATTGAGCCAATCCGGATCTTCGAGAGCTTGAAATACCTTTTGGGGTTCCACACAAGAGACAAACGCGTGATGTTCACAATAGTTTGCCAATTGTCTACGAGTGCTTACCCCCTTTTGAATGCTTCCAAGTACATTCTTCATGGGATGACCCTTGGTGGAGAGCTTGGAAGCAATCTTGGCGGCACGACGCTCCAATTCCTCCTCGGAGGTGAGTTGAGGAGCGGTCACTTGATCATCTTGAGCGCCGTCTTGAGCTTGTTCTTGATCTTGAACTTGCTCGGAGGAGAGAACTTGACCTTGGGCATCACTTGGTGTGTCTCCACTGTCTTGATCATGATTTTGCCCTTGGTCTTGTTCATGAGGTTGAGGGCCTTCACTTTGTTCTTCGGAAGCGTGTGGGCCTTGGGTTGGTGATGGCTCCACTTGAGTGGACCATTGTCCTTCTCCTTCGGCCACAAGGGGTTCCTCAATGGGTAGGATAAAACCAACACCCATTCTTCTTATGGCTTGAGGAGGAATTTCATCACCTACATCACAAGTGCCACTTTGCTCCACTTGGGAGCCGTTATTCTCATCAAACTCCACGTTACACGTCTCCTCAATAAGTCCCGTGGATTTATTGAGGACACGGTAAGCATGAGAGTTTGTAGCATAACCAACAAATATGCCCTCATATGCTCTAGCCTCAAATTTAGACAATTGAACACCTTTCTTGAGAATGAAACACTTACACCCGAACACCCGAAAGTACTTGAGGTTGGGCTTGTTACCGGTGAGTATCTCATATGGAGTCTTGTTCAAGCCCTTGCGGAGGTAGAGCCGATTGGATGCATGACACGCGGTGTTGATGGCTTCGGCCCAAAAGTTGTATGGAGACTTGAACTCCGCCATCATGGTCCTTGCGGCATCCATCAACGTCCGGTTCTTCCTCTCCGCAACACCGTTTTGTTGAGGGGTGTAAGGTGCGGAATATTGATGCTTGATCCCCTCACCACCAAGAAACTCATCCAAGGTGTAGTTCTTGAACTCGGTGCCGTTGTCACTTCTTATTGTCAAGATCTTTGCATTGTGTTGACGTTGGGCTTCATTTGCAAAGTCAATGACGGTTTGTTGGGTCTCACTCTTCCTCTTGAAGAAATACACCCAAGTGTATCTTGAATAGTCATCCACAATTACCAAGCAATACTTTCTACCCCCAAGACTATCAAAGGATGGAGGCCCAAAGAGATCCAAATGAAGGAGCTCCAAAGGCCTCTTCGAGTAAATGAGAGTCGTGGGAGGGTGAGCCTTCTCATGAAGCTTTCCTTCGATACAAGCACTGCAAGCACGATCTTTAGCAAAACTAACGTTCGTTAGTCCACGGACATGGTCCCCCTTGAGAATACTTTGCAAAGGTCTCATATTGACATGGGCTAAACGGCGATGCCACAGCCATCCCACGTCAACTTTAGCCATTAGGCATGTCGTGGTCTTAGTGGGTCGCTCCGAAAAGTTAATCACATAGAGACCGTTCTCGACATGCCCAACAAAGGCTACTTTAAGAGTCTTGCTCCACAAGAGGGCCACGGTATCAATATCAAAGAAAGTGGCAAAGCCCATGATAGCAAGTTGACGAACGGAAAGTAAATTGTATGCAAGGGACTCAACTAGCATGACCTTCTCGATCGTGAGATCATGAGAAATGACAACTTTGCCGAGTCCCAATACCTTAGAAGACGAGGCATCACCCCACTCGACATTGGTGGGCATAGATGGAATCTTGTGCACGTCCACCACCAAGTCCTTGCTTCCGGTCATATGATTTGTAGCTCCACTATCGAGCAACCATGATCCCCCACCGGATGCAAACACCTACAAGAGATCAATGCTTGGTTTTAGGTACCCATTTTGTAATGGGTCCTTTGATGTTAGTAACAAGGGTCTTAGGAACCCAAATGGACCATTCAATATACTCATGAGGAGAACCAACAAATTTGGCATAAACATGCCCATCACTAGCACGACATAACACATAAGAAGGATTAAAGTCGTCGGCTTTGTTGGATGGGGTGGTATTGCCCTTCTTGACACCGTCACCCTTCGCATTGTTCTTCTTCTCCTTGGAAGCACCCTCTCCCTCCTTCACAAAAGTTTGCTTGAGAGGAGGAGGTCGTTTGGTCTTGTCATTCTTCTTCTTGTTGTTGGGCTTGGGTGCGAACCCAATCCCCTCCTTGGCCACAACTTCCTTTTGGTTTCTCAAAAGGTCGTTGAGGTTCTTCTCACCTTGTATGCATGACACAAGGCCTTTCTCAAGTTGCTCCTTCAACTTAGCATTCTCCTCAACAAGATGCACATGCTCACAACAAGGGTTAGTAGCATTTGCATTATCAATTAACACCATATGAGGAAAGGTGGCTTTCTCCTTAGTTAGCTTTACTTGGAGTTGATCATGAGACTCCTTGAGGCTAGCATGAACGCCCTTCAAGACTTTGTGAGCCTTGTCGAGAATGTCAAACTCCTCTTTAAGTCTAGCAAGATCAACCCCAAGTTTTGCCTTCTCGGAGTTTAGCACACGAGACACAACAAGAGCATGATCAAGATCTTTCTTTAACTTAGCATGATCATCATTGTATGACTCCTCAAGAGCCAAACGAAGACCACGCTCTTCGTCAAGAGCATTGGAAAGATCCGAAATCTCATCGGCATAGTCACGACTATGCCCCTCCATCTTAGAGATGGTATCTTCGTGAGCCTCGATCATGTCATTGGCTTCACCAAGTTGTTCCAAGAGAGCAACGAAGTGCTTCTTGGATTTACCCTTGAGTTTACCCATAAAGGTCTCAAACTCATTTTCCTCCACATTTGTCCCCTCATGTTCATCAATGCTATCCGTCGAAGAAGGATGATTAATGATGGTAGTTTTGATGTTGGAGGTTACCTTGTTGGTGGCTTTAGCCATGAGGCACTTGGCGGTGATGTTCTCATTGGGTGAGTCGAAGAGAGACATCCATGGAGTCTTCGCAATGGCAACGGAGGCCATGGCAACCGACTCACCATCTTCATCATCGTCATCATCCTTGTTGTACTCTTCTTGTACCACCAATGCCTTGGGAGGAGTCTTCTTGGTGAAGTTGCTCTTGTTGGGGAACGACTTGGCCTTGTCCTTTCTAATGAGCTTGCCACCATTGTCCTCCCTCTTCTCGTAAGGGCACTCCGCAACAAAGTGTCTCACATTGCCACAATTGAAGCAAGTCCTCACTCGTTGCTTGCCCTTTGCGCCACTTGAATTGTTCTTGTTGAAGTTTGGCCTTGTGTTCTTCTTGCTCCAAAATTGCCTTGAAGCAAGAGCCATGTGTTCATGATAGGCATACTTCGTATCTTCGAGGTTGCCCTCCTCTTCTTCCTCTTCATCCTCTTCCTCCATACTAACCTTGGCCTTTAGAGCAAGGTTGGGCTTCTTTACTCTTTGAGAGCGAAGAACCGCATTGTCCGCGGTCTTGTCCAAGATGCTCATAGCAACAAACTCATCCAACACTTCACTTGATGACAAGGTGTGGATGTCCGGCCTTTGACGAATTACGGAGGACATGGCTTTGTGGTAGGGCATCATTGCCTTGAGGAATTTGCGCTTGATCCAATTGTCATCCGTGTCCTTACTTCCATGATCTCGGAGAGAGACCGCGAGTTTGGTTACTCTCCGAAAAAGCTCACGAGGTTCTTCATCTTCTTTCATTGCAAACTCGTCGGCTTCATCTTGCACCACTTCATAGTTCGAGCGTTGAATGCTTGCGCTTCCCCGATAGAGGGAAACAACTTGGAGCCAAGCATCTTTGGCCACGGTGTAAGGCCGGAGATGAGGAAGATCTTCGGGTGGGATTGCTTCTTGGATGATGAAGAGAGCATTCTCATTGAGTTGATGATCCACAACTTCTCTAGGAGTGAAGTTACTTCGGTCATGCGGGTAGAAACCTTCTTCAATGATTCTCCAAAGGTTAGTGTTCACATGATTTAAATGACGCTTAAAACGATAGACCCAAGAATCAAAATCTACATTCTTCTCAATCTTAGGAGCCGGGCCGGCATGATTTAAATGAGTGGAAGGGAGCGGTCCACCATAGACAGGTGGAGGTTCCACATGGGCAAAGATGCCGGTGCCCTTTTTACCACTAGAAGAAGGAGCTTTCTCGCTAGTAGCTTCCCCTTTGTCGGAGGTAGCATCCGTCACCTTGTTGGCGGGATCACCCACTTTCAACGGTGCGGTGGAAAGCTTAAGCCCTTCTAAGTATTTATTAAACATGCTTTCGACCTCGGTAGTCATGGAGGTTTTCAATGTGTCCAACGCCACATTTAATTCCTCACGAGAGACCGCGGTTCCCCCATCTCCCGTAGACGAGACCGGATTCACACCGGAGTGCTCCTCCACACCGTCTACGACGTCAACCATACTCTTCGGACGGTAAAGTCCTTAAAAAGAGACGAGGCTCTGATACCAATTGAAAGGATCGATATAGTTGACTAGAGGGGGGTGAATAGGCAACTAACAATTTTTAGCTTTTCTTTACCAATTTAAACTTTGCATCAAAGTAGGTTGTCTAGATATGCAACTAGGTGGGCACCCTATATGATGCAACAACAACTAGCACACACGCAAGGAAGGGATACAACACAATATAAGCGCGCACAAGTAAAGGTAAGAGATAACCAAGAGTGGAGCCGGTGGGGACGAGGATGTGTTACCGAAGTTCCTTCCTTTTGAGGGGAAGTACGTCTCCGTTAGAGCGGTGTGGAGGCACAATGCTCCCCAAGAAGCCACTAGGGCCACCATATTCTCCTCACGCCCTCACACAATGCGAGATGCCGTGATTCCACTATTGGTGCCCTTGAAGGCGGCGACCGAACCTTTACAAACAAGGTTGGGGCAATCTCCACAACTTAATTGGAGGCTCCCAACGAGACCACGAAGCTTCACCACAATGGACTATGGCTCCGCGGTGACCTCAACCGTCTAGGGTGCTCAAACACCCAAGAGTAACAAGATCTGCTAGGGATTAGTGGGGGGAATCAAATTTCTCTTGGTGGAAGTGTAGATCGGGGCCTTCTCAACCAATCCCGAGCAAATCAACAACTTTGATTGGCTAGGGAGAGAGATTGGGCGAAAATGGAGCTTGGAGCAACAATGGAGCTTTTGGGGGAAGAGGTAGGTCAACTTTGGGGAAGACCTCCTTATATAGTGGGGGGAACAATCCAACCGTTACCCCCCACACCAGCCCCGCAGAGAGCGGTACTACCACATGGCCAGCGGTACTACCGCTCCCCCTCGCGGTACTGCCGCTGGGCCCAGAGCTGTACTACCGCGGTGGTCAGGGCGGTACTACCGCATACGAGCGGTACTACGGCCCCCACTGCCGCGGCTAGTACCGTAAAACCCGACACGAAAAAAGACCCCTCGAATCGTGGCGGTACTAGCACGAGACCACATCGGTACTACGGCTGGGGGCTACCAGCGGTACTACCGCTCTGGAGCGGTACTACCGCTTGTAGCACCCAAGCGGTACTACCGCTCCGGCCCGCGGTACTACCGCTGGGACCAGAGAGGGCACACTGAGAAGGGGAACGAGCCCATCATTGAAGCGGAAAGGCTCGGAGGGGGGCAAAGGAAGTGTACGTGATGATTCCGCCCTAGCCTTTCCAAAGCGGACACCCTCTTGATAGTACGGTGAACCCTATGAAACTAGTCCACCAAACTAATTCGAAAGGACTACACCGTCTTCGCTTCAAGCTCCGAGGGGAGGGAATCGTCTCGTGCCAAAAGGATGAATCTCTGAAAACACTCAATGCACACGATTAGTCCACAAAAGCATTGTCATCAATCACCAAAACATCTTAGGGATAAATATGCCCTTACAGCTGGGACCCACCATATTGTTGGGCTGACTTGTGGGCCTTCTAAGTTGACGGGGACGGAGGGCTTTGTCAACTTAGTCAATACTCCAGTGACTGTATGATGTCCATCCAACGGCCATAGTGCTTCTTCAACCTCTGGTCTTCTTGCTCCAGCCGCCCAAAGCAGCGCCGGTCGTGCCGCCTGCTCCTGCCTCCCGTGGCCGGCTGTGCTACCGCGGAGGCCTCACCGCCCCCATACTACTCCCACCACTGGCCAGGCCATCCCTCCACTCACCCACACCCCCTGTTATTCTGCGGCGACGGCAGCCTCACACCGCAGCCGAACCAGTGAACGCTCGTACTCCTCTCCGCGTGGGCATACACTGCCGCGTCTTGCCCGGCTCCGCGTCGTCCCCTTCCTAGGCCTCGCAGTCGTCCACCGCCGTGGTGCTCTCGGCGCGGCGTGGTCAATGTGGTCAACAACCGACTTCCATCGGAAGAGTACTGTACGTGGAGAGGCTGACAGCTGGGTCCACGGCAGCCGCAAGGAAGTGCCTCCTTATTACGCGGAAGATAATTATTCCTCCACCTGACAGCGGGGACCCACCGGACGGGCCACCAGTATTTTGCGAAAAAAATCTTTTCCCCCTGACTGTTGGGACCCACCGGACGGGCCACCGTATTTCGCGAAAAAAACGTTCCCCCCGCTGTCAGCTCGGACCCACCGGAAGTGCCTCCTTATTACGCACAAAAAAATGAATACTCCCCCGGCTAGCTGGGACCCACCTTTGTGGGAGGCTGACTTGTGGGCCTACTAAGTTGACGGGGACGAAGGGCTTTGTCAACTTAGTCAATATGAACGATTCTAGCTCCAGTGACCGTACGATGTCCATCCAACGGCCGTAGTGCTTCTTCAACCTCTGGTCTTCTTGCTCCAGCCGTCCAAAGCAGTGCTGGTCGTGCCGCATGCTCCTGCCTCCCGTGGCCGGCTGTGCTGTTGCAGAGGCCTCACCGCCCCCTACTATTCCCACCGCTGGCCAGGCCCTGCGGCGACGGCAGCCTCACACCGCAGCCGAACCAGTGAACCCTCGTACTCCTCTCCGCGCGGGCTTCCACTGCCGCGTCCTCCCCGGCTCCGCGTAGCCCCCTTCCTAGGCCTCGCCGTCGTTCACCGCCGTGGTGCTCTCCGCGCGGCGTGGTCAACGTGGTCAAGGAACGACTTATATCGGAAGAGTACTATACGTGGAGAGGCTGACAGCTGGGTCCATGGCCACAACCCAGTTTTTTTGTGATTTGCCAAGTAAGTCGCTTTGTCAGGCCTGTTGGGCTGCAAATCTTTCAAGACGAGGAGAGCTTTCATTCGGCTGGCCGAGAAAATGGCCCATCAGTAATGAGAAATGGGCTGTACATTTTTAAAACACATCAAACCGGCAATTAGTTTCAAATATCTTTTTTTTCGTTTCAAGATTTTAAATTACATTAATTTTTATGCGTGGAGAATTTGTTGGATTTTATATTGATATACATTTATTTTAAAATCAGTTTGAATGTGAGTCAAAATTTCGGGATTAAAAACAGTTCGGACCGCACTGAAATATGCAAAATTTCGTATAATTTTTTAACCGTGGCCACAATATGGGCTGTAATGCTAACAAAAAGAATATGGGCTCCATAAAAACCTTAAGAATTAGCAAATGGGCTGTAAATTATTAGAAATAATGGCAAATGGGCTGTATGCTGTTTTTCACAGATTTGAGGCTTTCCTAAAAAAAAGGTTGATGCACAAGCACTGACTGTTGGATGTCCATCCAACGGCCGTCGTGCTTCTTCAATCTCTGCTCTTCCTGCTCCAGCCGCTTAAACAAGCGCCGACGGGACTGCCTGCTCCCTCCTCCCCGTGGCCGGCTGTGCTGCCGCGCAGGCCTCACCGCCCCACCGTACTCCCATCGCTGGCCTAGCCATCCCTCTACTCACCCACACCTGTTGTTATTCTCCGGCGACGACAGACGAAGCAGTAAACCCTCGTACAGTCGTGCTCCCCTCCGTGTGAGAAACAACTGCCGAGTCTTCCCTGCCTCCGTGTCGTCCCCTTCCTAGGCCTCGCCGTCGACCACCGCCGTGGTGCTCTCGGCGCAGCGTGGTCAATGTGGTCAACGACCGACTTCCATCGGAAGAGTACTGTGCGTGGAGACGCTGACAGTTGGATCCACGGCCGCAGCAAGGAACTGCCTCCTTATTACGCGCAAAATAATTATTCCTCCACCTGACAGCGGGGACCCACCGGACGGGCCACCGTATTTCACGAAAAAAACGTTTCCCCCCTGACTGCTGGGACCCACCAGCTACACCTTCGCACGCAAGGAAGTGCGTCCGGGCAAAAAAACGATTCGCCCCCCTGACTGCTGGGACCCACCAGCTACATCTTCGCACGCAAGGAAGTGCCTGACAGTCGGGACCCACCTGGTCGAAGCGTACGTAGCGTTGTCATTCTGGTCGCGAACATGTATGTACATATATACTGGTGGATGTAGAGGCGCGCACGTGTCGTAGTAGAGGCGCGCACGTAGCATGTACACGTACGTACAGCGGCCAGGGGTCTCTAACGCCTACTCGCGCATACGTACGGCGAGGGCTCGTTGACATGGCTGGGTCGGAACGGAGAAACAGCGTCGTCGTCGTGTTCATGGGGAGGCAACGGAATGCGTCGTGTTCATGGGGAGGCAACGAAATGCGTCGTATTCATTGGGAGGCAACGGAACGCGTGGGAGCCAACCGGCTGGGTCGGAACGGAATGCGTGGTCTTGTTCATCGGGAGGGCTTGGACGGAACAGGCGATGGAAACGAGGCCTGGCGTACCGCAGAACGGAGGAAACGGCCTTGTGTTCGACCGGCCACGTTCGAAACGGGATCCTGTTCATCGGGAGGGGTCTGGCGTACCGCAAAACAGACTAAACGGACCTCCTACGGTCGAAACGGGGGTCCCGTTGATCGCGAGGGGTGTGGCGTACCGCAAAACGGATGAACGGACCTCCTACGGTCGAAACGGGGGTCCTGTTGATCGGGAGGGGTGTGGCGTACCGCAAAACGGACGAAACGGACCTCCTACGGTCGAAACGGGGGTCCTGTTCATCGGGAGGGGTGTGGCGTACCGCAAAACGGGACTCCACGGGATACTGTTCATCTCCACCGTCGACCTCCTCCAGCCTCCACGGGCTACCGTCGACCTCCTCCAGCCTCCACGAGCTCCTGTTCATCCAGCCTCCACCACGCGCTACTCCACCGGCTACTGTTGAACCACCCCTCCACGGGCACCCCTCCATCGTCTACTGTTCATCCAGCCCTCCACACCACGGGGTCCTGTTCAACCACCCCTCCACGGGCACCCCTCCACCGTCTACTGTTCATCCAGCCCTCCACCACACCACGGGGTCCTGTTCATCCAGAGGCAACGCCACCGCTCACTGTTCATCCAAACCCCCCCGCAACGCTCACTGTTCATCCCAGAGGTAGCATCGATCAGCTTCAGTTAGCAGCAGTAGCGAAGGAATCGCTCGATCGGGTTCAGTAACGTATCCTGCAGTGCAAGCGCTCGGGTTCAGTTAGAGCCCAACGCCTCGCTCGGGTTCAGTTAGAGCCAACGCCTCGCACACACGCGCGTACGTGTACGAGAGAAACGTGCATCGCTCGGCCCCCAACCTCCTACCGTAACCGGGAACTCCCCGAAATTTTCCTCCCCCTCGCTTCTACCACGGTTTTTTCCGTCATGGACGGCCCAAATAATGTCATGCAGCTGCGTCTCCGGCCCGCCCAGGACGAAAAGCCCATTTTCTGTCATGATTTTTTGTCATGGAAGTAGGAGCCCACCACATCTATGATGATACCGGGTTTTGTCACAATTATCGTCATAGAAGTGTCATATGTATGACAGAAAAAAAATTTCGTTCGGCCCAAAATGTCACAGATGTGTCTTTTTTTTGTAGTGTTGGTTGATGATGAATTTATGAAGATTTTAAAGACTACAAAAGCTTAGCTATTGAAGCAACTTCATTTTGACACAACACAAGGTGAGAAGTAAATATTGTGTATATTTGAGCAACAACGGACTTGAAGAAATGCAGTATTCTACATGCATGTAAAATTTCAAGCACTTTGATTTACTAACTCCGTACATAGCTAAATTCATAATAAGTAATGCGGGGGAATATTTTTATATGGATAAAGAATACAACTCCAATAAAGACATATAAAATACAAGTAAAATAATAAATAATAAATCTTGGCGCCCAAATGCGCAGTCATCCCGCTAGCTTTAATTATACTAGGACCCGCCTCAGTATTATCTGCCTGCAACTTGATCAAGAAACAGAGTGAAAAGATTATAACTGTTAATACTGCCAAATCAAACAGCTAGTCAATTTTTTTAAGAAATAACATAAACCCCATATGATGTTCATATGGATACATAGAAGGTGCATCAACTGAATTGGGGTTTCTACCACTACTCTGGGAGCCAAACACACGTATTAACACATAGAAAATGCATCAAACCACGTACACATACTAGGAGCTATGATTTTTTGTTGTTGAAATTTTGGGGCATCAAACCTTGTCAACCATTCTACTTCCCTGTGAAGTTTAGTGAAGAAATGATATCTGTGGTATTCTCAGCCAAAAGACCAAACATTTGATTATATAAAAAACTTTTTGAATGAATAATAGGCCAGACTATATTTTTTTCACTAAGAATACCACATATGCCATTTCTTCGCGATACACTCCAAGGAAAGCTCTTTGAGGACTTTTCTTCTTGTGAAAGTCGATGTTGAAGCTTCTAATGTGCCGAGACGGGTGCACCAAGCTTAGTTCCGATCATTCGAGATCATAAGGGTGGGATCATCCAGTCTGTTGGGTGCTCTCTGCTGAAATGTAGTGTTGAAGGAGAAGCGGAAGCATGTGCGGTATTCAACGGTTTTCTATTCCGGTAAAACTGCATCTTAACGAAGTTCACGATTGAGACATACTATGTTCGGATGGTCGAAAAAACTAAAAAAAAAAAGTGCCATACCATGAACATTTGTTGAGAAGTGGGTAAAGTTTTTCCTCGTACCAAATGGTGAGATGACAAGTATTAGAAGAGAGCAACCATTCCGGGTTGCTCATGAGTTGCAAATTATGCGAGACTTTCATGTTCTCCTTAAACCCAGAGACGATCGACCATGAGCGGCTGAATGGATTGCAGTGCTATTGTTTCTCCCTTCTTCTTGTTTCTAAATCCAATGCTACTGTTTCTAGTACCAGTAAAATGAATGGTATGCTCTTCTTCACGTATAAAAGAAAAAGAAAAGTGAGAGAAGAAGCCGTGACCGATCATGGGAGTAATCATATTTTTGTTAAACGGGCTTGACCTGGAAGAAGCCAGCCAGCCGATTGGCGGCGTTTCGAAAACGGCCGTCGGTCCGGATGCCAGCCCACAGTGGACAAACAGACACGCACGAGACTGCAGCCCGACCCCACCGCCACGTCACTGATCCGCGCCCCCTCGCTCCCTCACCAACCAGCGCCGAGCACGCGGATCGCGTGCTTCCTGCACGCAACCCCCAGCCGTCAGATCAGGACGCAATCCGAGACCTTCTCCAAACGGTAACAAGCAACCGCCTCGGTCCACGCTTACCCCGCGCGCCCACCCCCACCTATAAATTCCCCACCCACCTCCCTCCCCTCCTCCCACTACCCAATTCGTCGCCTCCCAGTTCGAGTTCCGCCGCCCGCACCAACCGAAGCCAAGTTTCGAGGCCGCCGCCGCCGAGGAGCAGTAGACGCGCCGCCATGGCCCGTACCAAGCAGACCGCCCGCAAGTCCACCGGCGGCAAGGCGCCCCGCAAGCAGCTCGCCACAAAGGTCCGCCTCATCCCCTCCCCCTCCCTTCTCCCCATCATCTGTTCCCCTTCCTCCGTTCCGATCTGTTCGATGTGGTTTTGTTTGCTGACGGTGATTCCGCGCGTGTGATTGCAGGCGGCGAGGAAGTCGGCGCCGACCACGGGCGGAGTGAAGAAGCCCCACCGCTACAGGCCGGGCACCGTGGCCCTCCGGGAGATCCGCAAGTACCAGAAGAGCACGGAGCTGCTGATCCGCAAGCTGCCCTTCCAGCGCCTGGTCCGCGAGATCGCGCAGGACTTCAAGACGGACCTCCGCTTCCAGTCCCACGCCGTGCTGGCCCTCCAGGAGGCCGCCGAGGCGTACCTCGTGGGACTCTTCGAGGACACCAACCTGTGCGCCATCCACGCCAAGCGCGTCACCATCATGCCCAAGGACATCCAGCTCGCCCGCCGCATCCGCGGGGAGCGCGCCTAAGCGAGCGAGGCCAATCCAGCCCCTGCCGCCGTCGTCGCCGCATTCGGCATTCGGGGGCGCATTCCAACGTTCGCCAGCATTTGTAGTAGTTGATTAGCCTCCCTTGTCGAGATATGCATCTTGTGGATCGTTGTAGAAAACCATGTTGGTTGGTTACCGTAGTTACAAAGGCTCTTGCCTGCTTAATTTGTTTTGGTTTGCGGTGATGCAAACCGATGCTTACTGTGATGAAATTGTTGGTTAATACAGCGTTGATTGACAATTATCGGTCTACATGCAGTAATCATGTGGTGCTGTGTAGTTGTCGCCTCCTGCTCTTAGAATCCGTCTGTGATTGTGTCAGTGGCGGATAGAGGTCCTGTGGCTGTAGTGCTGTGAAGTTGTTGCCTCCTGTTCTTTGAATCCTCTTGTGATTTCCTGTTCTTTGAATCGTGATTTTCTTCGTGGCGGATACTAGAAGGTCCTGTCGCTGTGGTGCCGTTTGGCCAACGGTGGGGAATTTGGATTTAACAGGACGAAGATGAGCGATATGTGTATGGCTCGGCACTTTGGTTTGGAAATAGCGCAAAATGTACGCATTTGACATCAGTTACGAGTGATTTTGAAATTGTTGCCTTTGATCCCTTTTGTCATTTTGGCTGCTGGGCTGTACAATATTCGATGGGTCCCGGTTTGATTTGATGTGCCGTGTGGCCGACGGATGCGGCGGCTGGGAATTTCAAGGTGCACGGTGATCATCTTGACTGGCTAATTGATGGGCAACGAGTTCGAGTTGGGTATTTTCCGCGGATTACAACCTCGAGAAAGGAGAAATCAAAGAATCGTCTAACTTGATGGTGAAATTGGCAACTTGCATCCAATTGAATCAGCCAGTGCATGATGGAGATGGCGTCTCTGCTGCATTATATAGATGTTGCGGCTCCATAGCAGGCAACAGCAACAGCCAAAGTTTGCATCATTCACGTCAGATTTGCGCAGCCGTACCGTTCGCCAGGACCATGTACTTGAAGGCTAGCGTTTGCTCCAAAGCAAGTTTCACTGATCTCAGGTATGTAGACCGATCTTATTTTCCTGTCTGATATATGTGCTGATTTGATCTAGAAAAGTTGAGATCAGACATTGTATTAGGGGTGATGGAATTGAGCTCTAGAAGCACTGCTCGTCCAAAATTCTTTTGGGATCTACTAGGATTTTGTTTTGATGTAAAATCAATACTTTTCCAACATTACCGTAATCAACTCAGGTTTCATGTTTTTTCAACAAGTTAAAAAGTCCAGAGCCGGAGCCTCCATCCTGGAAAGTTCAGTCTTCTTAACTTCGTATTCCTAAGACATCAAAGGTTCAAAGATGTAGATCGGTGGGGTAGACATCAGACATGGAGGAGTCCTGTGGCCTCATGTGTCCTGTTCCTAAGGAAGACACATGGCCAAGTTCTGATGGATGCAACGAAAATCTCAAATTCTAATGTCCACCGTGGACTGGATTAATCTATATCTATATCTATATCTATACCTACTAATAAAGCAAGGTGAGTTTCGCCGATTTTTTTCATGGGAATCGTTTGGGAACGGCGCGCCGGCGGAACGCTCGGCCGGATGCTCCCGCTCGCACGCGCCTAATTGGTTGCACCCATGCGGGCCCGAGGGAAGCCCACCCATTGACAGATTCGCCTTATCTCCTCCCACCTCTGTCTCGTCTTCCCCTTCCCAAATCTCTCTGCCCAGTATTCGTCCCACACCTCACGCTGCTCCTTTGCTACGGACGCCATGGCCGTCAGCAGGAGATCCTACAGCAGGGGGCGCACGACGGCGGGTGCTGCAACCAGCACTCGCTGGAGCTGGGAACGATGACCACCGGCGGCTGCAAAACGGGGGCACCCATAGATGACTGGAGCGTAGACGTTGTATGGCACAGGCGGCTAGTCAATGTGCTTCAACCGGCATAACACATGGCTACAACCGGCAAGAGTTTTTGCTGGGACCGGCGAGTTTTTTTGTTGCGTCGGAGAATGGCGGAAGCTGCTGCCATGAAAAAAGCTGGAACCGGCTATGCGCAAAGTTACAACCAGCAAACAAAAAAGCTTCAACCATTGTCATGGGGTACATCGGCGGTGACCACGAGCTGCGCATTTGCTGGAAGCGACATGGGGTGCTGCAACCGGTGATGGCAGAAGCGCCCACTGGCCATGGGAAAGTTGCAATTGCAACCAGGGGGAAAGCACGACCGGTGATCACAATTGCTACAACCGGTGACCGGGGTGGACGAGAAGAAGCTGCTACAATGATTTTTGTGCTGGAAACGGTGATGAGAAAAGCTTCAACCGGCAATGAAAAAAGCTTCAACCATAGACTACGGAAGTTATGAACGGCGATGAAAAGCTACAACTGTCGGTGACAAAAGCTACAACCGGCGATGAAGAAAGCTTCAACCATTCATGTCCCAGCACTGACCTAACAATTTTTTGCTGGGACTAATGAGCTTTTTTTGCTGCATGCGTTTAATGGAGCAGGACGGTAACGAGCCATGGAGTACGTCCGGCGACTGCAGCGACGTGTGCCGCGAGCATGACGGCGGGTGCTGTGATCGGGGCGGCATGGAGCAACGAGCTCGCCGACGACATAGTGCTAGCTCGGCGAGGGCCACGAAGCGCTACAACTGGATTCGGCGGCGCACGATGGAGCCTAAGAGTGCGGCGCCGATGAGCACGCACTATGTGCTGGAAGCAGGGCGTTGGCGAAGAGCACGCCCGAGCCCATATTTGCGGTTGTTTGACAAGGTCGTGGGCCGTTTTTCCTTTTTTTTTCTGCGAAGCAGTTGTATTATGAGGATGACGCCAGAATCGCATGGCCCACATGACTCGTATCGCACGGCTGGCAGGCGACCGGCCGAAACTTTCGGCTGGCGCGCCGGCGCCTATTACTCCCCTTTTTTCATCCGTCCATCCTTAAAATTTATTTTTCTATCCGAGGTGGTACTAAATTTTTGTGCGTCCATCTGTATTTTTAGCAATCACGAATTTCGTACTCGGCCCGCACATGATGTGGCCCAGTAAAGCCAGCCCACTTATTTGCCTGCCCATGTAGCCTCAAAAAGCCTAATTCTCGCCATGGGCAGTAGATAGTTTGAGTTCGCACGGGGCGCTCAAGACTGGGCTGGCCCGTTTTGTTTTTCCGTCCAAATTTATTTTTATTTTTACCTTATTTCATAATTCAATTTTCTTGAAAAAAGTTCAGAATCTTAATTTTTGTAAAAGTTTCGAAAAATATTTGAATTAGAATATTATGTTCGCGTTTTCAAAAATATTTGGAACATTATTTCATTTTCTCGTTCCGATTTTTTTCAAACTAAGAAATATTTCAAAATAGTGTGTGATTAAAAAATGTTCTAAAAATGAAATATATTCTTATTTTAGTAAAGTGTTCACAAATTCAAAATAATGTCTGAGTTTAAGAACACATTTTGTTCTAAATGTTCAAAACATGTTCCGTTTTCAAAAACCGGTCACAAATAAAAAAAATGTTTGAGTTTTGGTAGAAGGTTTTTGTGTTCAAAAAATGATGTTATTTCAAAAAAAAAAGAACATGCTTTTAAAAAAAATGGACGGCATACTAAAAACATTGTTGGAAATTTCAAAAAATGCTCATGTTTCAAAGAATATTCGACAATTCATATTAAAAAAATCAAAGAGTATTTTATATCCGATGTTGCAATATGTTCTTAAATATTCACGCTGACCATTGGTTAGTAGTAGGCGTTTGTTGCCATGGCTAGCGGCACATGGTCCGGTCTTTAAGGTCATGTGTTTCAGTGTTTTACACGTCGTTTTTTGGATTATAGTTCGTGCCTTGCAAATACAGGTTATTTCGGTGCCTGCCAGTGGGCTGGCCCAGACGCGAACTGTTGTGCGTCCCACGCGCTATTTGACGCAACTAGTGTCATATAGTAGCTCCCACACGGCTGCCCTAAGAAAGGAAAAAAATATGTGTATAGATTTTGTTTCGTCCATTCCACACGTAGCTCCCCAATTTTTTCGGTTGTCCCCCAGCTGGGCCAAACTGGACCTACCACACATTTCTTTTTCTGTCGGACGGACGAGCAAAAAAAGAGGGGCGCGAGTGGATTGAACTATGGACCTTCCCTATTGTGCCCACGGATAAAACCAATCCAGCTAGCTTGCAATTATGATAGGAACAGTCTCATCTTGAAATTTTATACTAAATAACACCAGTTCTTATATGTCCATAAGTTGTCTGGAAATAAGGAAGTTATGTGAGAATAAGGAGGTTGTTTTGAGAATTATGAGCAGAACGAGGGAACTTGCCAATAAAAGACAATATGCTGGAGATAACTTGCACGTGCCATGCTGGCTGGCTATAATGGGAAAAAATTGTGGGCAGGTGCTAATAAAAGAGAATATGCTGGTTTTGCTCTAATTAATAAAATTTATAGGCACGTGAGCGTAAAAATAGTTGAAGAGAATAAACCCTGAGAATGATGGGACATTCATGCCTGGTTATGCGCTACTTATGCTAATGAAATATAATTTATGCGCTGCAATTAGTAATCCATCCGGTTATGTCGTCGTAGGAGAAAGTGATCGAAGTAACCGTGCCTCGAAGATCGCCTGCCGCCCAGCAACCAAATGAAGACGGAACCACAACTCCGAGACAGAGGTCGACCCGGAGGAAAAAAAGGTACAAGTTGGGTGGTCGCCGCCGCGTTGACTAGCCCCACCACTATTAAGATCTCACGGGCCAAACATGACCCGTGGGAAGACCGCAGCTCCTCGCTCTGTCACCCACCGCAGTGGAGATCGTTTTTTATGAACACATCAATTATATTTTTTGCCGCTTGTTATAAAAACAATTATCTCTCTCCATTGCAACGCACGGGCATATGTGCTAATTAGCAGAAAAAAAGGAATATCAACTCGGCCTGAGTGGCGTGGTAGTCCGCCATGCCAATGAAGCATCCGTTAGTCCGGCATGTGCTTAGTTTCAGCTGCAGAAGGACATCCATGGTTTGGATGGTTTTTTTTTTTTTTTTTTTTTTGCGAATGGTTTGGATGGTTTTCTGCCCTTCTAATTTAACCCATCCCCGTTTTGTTCCTGTTTAGATCTTACTTTTTCTTTAAGCTGATTTAGATCTTACCTGATGATGTATGCATGCAATTTTGGATAGCTGAAAAGAAAGAAAAGGTGTGGGCTGAGAACCTTAACCTACAGACATCAGCATGTATGACCATCAAGAAAATTGTGTAACTTCCATACCTGGTGAGACCTGCACAGACCAGCATGTGGCGTTCTCAAGCTAATTGAGTTATTCATGCAACCTCATCCAGAACCGAGAAACTATTACCTCTCAATACATGCACAGTTTATTTTCCCCACTATGGTAGCTATTACATATTGCAGTTGTGAGGATGCACCATGGAATAAGTTAACACCATAGTTACTAATCCATTGCACAATAGTAGATGCATATACATTTATGAACATGAACATTGTATATAATTGTTCTATTCCTTCCCTATTATAATCTAACAAGAAGCTTGACAGGTAAAGTGTTTGTATACAAAATCCCAAGCTCACGATCTACTAAGAAATACAGATATCAACAAATTATTTCAACTCAATATTTTATATCTAGAATACATATTTTATAAAAGCTGATGTTTGTTATCCGTTGCTGTAATTTTTTGGATCGACAAAAAAAAGTAACCAGGACTTCAGCCTTTCTATATACTCACATACAAGTGGTCAGGTTCCACTATTGATAAATATTTTCTTCTGCAATGTGTGAGGTGCTGCATTATTTTTCTATTATTTATAGCCAGATTAATGTTACCTTACTCATATTATAATTTCATACCAATTGATTTCAATACTTATTTATGTAGATTTATTTGAGCTGATTATGCATAATTATATTCGAAAAGCGAAGGTTTTTGGTGCCAATGGCTAACTACAAATCGATCCTTCATTTCACTCGAAAGAATTTATCAAATCTATCTTTACGTAGATAACTATTCTTTGAAACAGTATGTCGCCAAGAAACGGAAGCGCTCAAAAAAGGTGCAACGAAGGAAAACTAATTACAAGAATAAAATTCATTTTCCCCACAGATAACAAAGAGATAATACGTCCTGTTGTAAATATGTTGGTTTGCCTATATTTAAGTCCTTTCTGATTTTTTATGCCGGTGTTAATTTACCAAAGATCAACTCCACTGAAATGGAAATTCAAAAATCAATTTTAACTTTCAAATATACTAAGGTTGTACTTTTCAGAATTGACACAGTTATAAGAATATCTTAGTCGGCTTTGGATTTACAAAACAGTTTTAATATATAACAATAATATGTCAGATATGTATATGAAATATGTTTCAAACTCAGATTTGCTTTCACAACTTATGTGCTTTTCAATATAGCTAGCCCGTGCAAGCGCACGGGTTGACGACTAGTATATATAATTACAGGGTAGGGTAAACTCCAATATACATGTAACACAAAATACATACTCAACACAATCTCGTGTCGTCGGCAGTCGGACACGGTCACCGGCGCGAGCCGGGCTCCGTTGGTGGCTGGGCTCTCCTCCCGGGGCCCCAGCGGCTTTGTCCGCGAGATGGGCTTCGTGGTGACCATGCCGACGCCCCTGGCTCGCTTGATGTACGTGCCGGTCCAGGCTCCCGCTCTGGCCATGCCGGAGCGGGGACGGAGCTGCTGCTGACAAGCCCGATCGCCGTCGTGCCTTGCGCCTTCATGTGGTACAGCGACTGCCCAGTGAGCTCAACCCCGTTGCCAAGGGAGGCTTCTCATGTGGCTGGCCTCCTCGGCGATCACCCGACAGGCGAACCCCGTCAGGACGGTCTTGTAGGTGTGGATGATTCTCTGGCTAGCTGCGACTGTGAGCATCCTAGAATAGGGATGAACACCGGTGTGCGTGTGGACGATGTAGACATGGGTCTCTGGTTGTGGCTGGGATGTGTTGACCGACTGAACGAACAGACAGTGGCGTAGCCAGGATTTTTGGGTTGGGTGGTCCAATTGATATAAAATTATATTTACATCATAAATACAACATACCAACATATAGTTATGTGTCAAGATGAGGGGGCCAATGCCCCCCGGCAAGTTTGAAGCAACTTTGGAAAAAATGGGAGAGCTTACATGGGAAAAATTTAGCCTTTGCTCTTCCCTATCCCCCAACACTTATGGTTTGTCTTTTTCCCTCCACGGGAAGATATCGGGTCTATTTGGTTCGGCGCCCCTTCATGTGGCACAGTGACTGCCCGGTGAGCTCAACCCCGTTGCCCAGGGAGGCTTGTCATGTGGCTGGCCTCCTCGGCGGTCGGCCGGCAGGCGAACCCCGTCAGGACGGTCTCGTAGGTGTGGATGATTCTTTGCCTAGCTGCGACTGCGAGCATCCTAGAATAGGGCCGAATACTAGTGTGCGTGTGGACGATGTAGACATGGGTCTCTGGCTGTGGCTGGGATGTGTTGATCGACTGAACGAACAGACAGTGGCGTAGCCAGGATTTTTGGGTTGGGTGGTCCAATTGATATAAAATTATATTTACATCATAAATACAACATACCAACATATAGTTATGTGTCAAGATGAGGGGGCCAATGCCCCCCCGGCAACTTTGAAGCAACTTTGGAAAAAAATGGGAGAGCTTACATGGGAAAAATTTAGCCTTTGCTCTTCCCTATCCCCCTGTTGGTGAACGTAGTAATTTCAAAAAAATTCTACGCACATGCAAGATCATGGTGATGCATAGCAACGAGAGGGGAGAGTGTTGTCCACGTACCCTCGTAGACCGAAAGCGGAAGCGTTAGCACAACGCGGTTGATGTAATCGTACGTCTTCACGATCCGACCGATCAAGTACCAAACGCACGGCACCTCCGAGTTCAGCACACGTTCAGCTCGATGACGTCACTCGAACTCCGATCCAGCCGAGCTTTGAGGGAGAGTTCCGTCAGCACGACGGCGTGGTGACGATGATGATGTTCTACTGACGCAGGGCTTCGCCTAAGCACCGCTACGATATTATCGAGGTGGATTATGGTGAAGGGGGGCACCACACACGACTAAGAGATTAAGAGATCAATTGTTGTGTCTATGGGGTGCCCCCGTATATAAAGGAGCAAGGGCGGAGGCGGCCGGCCAAGGAGGAGGGCGCGCCAAGGGGGGAGTCCTACTCCCACCGGGAGTAGGACTCCTCCTTTCCTTGTTGGAGTAGGAGAGAAGGAAAGAGGGGGAGAGGGAGAAGGAAAAGGGGGCTGCACCCCTTGTCCAATTCGGACCAGAGGGGGGTGCGCGCCTCCTTCCTTTTGGCCTCTCTTCTCTATTCCCGTATGGTCCAATAAGGCCCAATACTTCTCCCCGGCGAATTCCCGTAACTCTCCGGTACTCCGATAAATACCCGAATCACTCGGAACCTTTCCGAAGTCCGAATATAGTCGTCCAATATATCGATCTTTACGTCTCGGCCATTTCGAGACTCCTCGTCATGTCCCCGATCTCATCCGGGACTCCGAACTACCTTCGGTACATCAAAACACATAAACTCATAATATAACCGTCATCGAATTTTAAGCGTGCGGACCCTACGGGTTGGAGAACTATGTAGACATGACCGAGACACGTCTCCGGTCAATAACCAATAGCGGAACCTGGATGCTCATATTGGCTCCCACATATTCTACGAAGATCTTTATCGGTCAGACCGCATAACAACATACGTTGTTCCCTTTGTCATCGGTATGTTACTTGCCCGAGATTCGATCGTCGGTATCTCAATACCTAATTCAATCTCGTTACCGGCAAGTCTCTTTACTCGTTTCGTAATACATCATCCCGCAACAAACTCATTAGTTGCAATGCTTGCAAGGCTTAAGTAATGTGCATTACCGAGAGGGCCCAGAGATACCTCTCCGACAATCGGAGTGACAAATCCTAATCTCGAAATACGCCAACCCAACAAGTACCTTCGGAGACACCTGTAGAGCACCTTTATAATCACCCAGTTATGTTGTGACGTTTGGTAGCACACAAAGTGTTCCTCCGATAATCGGGAGTTGCATAATCTCATAGTCATAGGAACATGTATAAGTCATGAAGAAAGCAATAGCAACATACTAAACGATCGAGTGCTAAGCTAACGGAATAGGTCAAGTCAATCACATCATTCTCCTAATGATGTGATCCCGTTAATCAAATGACAACCCATGTCAATGGCTAGGAAACTTAATCATCTTTGATCAACGAGCTAGTCAAGTAGAGGCATACTAGTGACACTCTGTTTGTCTATGTATTCACATATGTATTATGTTTCCGGTTAATACAATTATAGCATGAATAATAAACATTTATCATGGTATAAGGAAATAAATAATAACTTTATTATTGCCTCTAGGGCATATTTCCTTCACCCCCAACACTTATGGTTTGTCTTTTTCGCTCCACGGGAAGATATCGGGTCTATTTGGTTCGGCGCCCCAAGCAACCCGGCCAAATATTTGGCGTTGACTTCAACATCGGCCTCTGTTTTGGATCTCGTCCAATTTATAGATTAACGTAAGCCCCAATAGCTTTCCCTATTGATTTCTAATCCTATATTTTGGTGAGGGACTGGCAGTCGAATTCTCCGGCAATTATTTGGCGCGCCAATATTGGCATGGCGAGCACAAGAAGGATCCAAACAGACCCATTGTATAGCTCAGCCACTGCATACTGTCATAGAATTTATCAAAAGAACACATCGTTAAGTTTAATCTTGCAATAATTCTACAATAAAAAGATTTAATTTATCAACTGTCAGTTCGAATGAACCCATAACCATAATTAGTTAGTTGGCTCCATTTATCAATTTTGAGTTCTGATTTGTATTCACATCTCAACCTTGAAGGAAAAATCATACTTTGAATTGAAAATGGAAGTCATACTTTAAATTGGAAAGATGTGAAGTCGATGGAGTTCCTTCTTCGGTGGCTCAGTCTGCCCGGTGCACTTGTTACTACCTCCCGCCTCGCCGGCACACTACATCCTCTAGGATACAAGAAAACTTGTTTAAGGATACGAGGGAATATTTCTTGCCGAAAGCGTACACCTTTATTTTGAGACAATCTCGCAAAGCTTTATTAATTTGTCACAGTGTTTACAGGGACGGACGAAAGATCTCCGGGATGTCCTAATCAGACATGGCAGCCATCACCAAGAGAGAGAGAGAACATGCTTCGCTAAATTGTGAGCTTCAACATTTGAGCTCCTAAATTCATGAATTACTTTGCAAAAAGTAAAAGAAGTCGACTGGTATATAATCTCACTAATAATTGCACCATAACTAGCTAAACTCATTTGCTTGATGTCATCAACTACCACCTTACAATATGAGGCGATATGGACCCGTTGAATATAGAGATCATCCACCAGAGCCATTGCTTCCCTTACTGCGAGCGCCTCCAGAGTAGTGGGATCTGAAATATTACCGAAAGCCATTGTTGACGCACCCATGAAAGCTCCATCATAACTCCTGCACATTGCCCCCACTGCTCCGAAACCCAGTCGTGAGACAGCCTCGTCAACATTAGTCTTCACACAACCGAACTCTGGTGCGGTCCAATGAGATGCCCTTTGCGCTGTTGGAATTGGGATTCTCGGTAACCGGATACCAAGATTTCGAACTCTGAAAGATACGACGTGATAAATCCTTGAACCGAATGTGGACTTTGAAAAATGTTCTCATGTATCGCCTTCCTCCTCTCCTCGCTCTCCAAATCGCCCGAAGTGACACCACTAAGCGGGAGAACTCATCATGTGGTAGTATTTCATGTAGGGCAAAAATCCAACTCTTTGCATTAGTGTCGTTGTTTGCACTCATCTGGGCAAGAGGCTCTGGTGCTAAAGCCCACACGCATGTAGACATAGTGCAGCTAAGTAGTGCATGTCTCCAGAAAGTAGGAAAGAATGAGGCAGCTAGCTATCAGATCATGTAGTCGTACATATATTGTGGGCTCGGGCCTTGAACGTTCGCTAGGGCCTGCCAATTTTATTTTATTTTGCAGATGTACTGAATTACTCGGCTGATTTACAGGGTGGTCCATGGACCACCCTGTCCACCCTCCAAATACGCCACTGCGGACAGAGGCAGAGCCACAGAGCAGAGCAAGAGGGATAGCAGGTAGACGATGGACATGGTGGATGCCTCTTGTTTGTGATGGAGCTAAGAACATTATGCATAATTCAAGATGAATTACAACACTGGAAATCTCCTTATTCAGAAGGAAACATGGGAGATTTATAACTATGACAATTGTCAATTTGGCATAATCTGTACTAATCTACGCTTTTATAGAAGTTGTTCCAATACAATCAACGGGAGAGATTTTTTTGAAAGAAGCATCAGGAGAGATAATTGATGTGTCCATCAAAACGGTCTCCACAACAGTGGGGCGATAGAGCGGAGAGCTGTGGTGTTCTCGCGGGTCATGTTTGGCCCGAAAGATCTTTATAGTAGTGGGGTTGGGCGAAGTGGCGGCCACTACACAATTCGTGCCTATATTTTCTTCAAATCCGCCTTCTTGTCGAGGTTGTGATGACCTCCTGAATTGTTTTTTAACATGTGAGCATTTTTTTGAAAACATAGTTAATTTCTGTAAAAAAAGTAAACAAAACTTGAAACATGAATATTTTTTTAAATTTACAAACATTTTTGAAAAAAGGACCATTTTTAAGGCAGAGAAACGAACATTTTTTGAATTTGTGAACAATTTTTTAAAACGGAAACTTGTTTTGATCATTGAAAACAATTTTCAAAAATGTATTTTTAATCACGAACCTTATATTGAATTTGTGAACATTTCAATAAAAAGAATTATATATCAAATTTCTACTCCCTCCGTTCCATAATGTAGTGCCTATAGATTTTTATAAAGTCAAACTTTACAAACTTTGACCAAGTTTATAGTGAAAACTATTTATATATACAATGTAAAATATATAAAATATGAAAATGCATCTTACGATGAATCTAATAATATATGTTTGGCATTCTAAATGTAAATATTTTTCTCCGTAAACTTGGTCAAAGTTTGTGAGGTTTGACATTTTCCAAAATCTATAGGCACTACATTATGGAACGGAGGGAGTATTATTTTTAAAATGAAATTTATTTTACAAATCTCGAACAATTTTAGATTTTTTTTAAAAATGTGATTTTTTTTCGAATTTCAAATACATTTTAAACAAAATAAAATTTTAAACTTCCAAATATTTTTGAAAATTCTAAGATTTAAAGAAAAGTAAAAAATTTAATTTTTGAAAATTCTAAAAATAATTTATGGGAAAAAATAAATTGGAATGGAAAATAATAATAATAAAACACAGAAAAATTGAAAATGGGCCGGCCCAACACTGGGCAACAGATGGGAAGCTCCAACTATATTCCGCTCTATGCGACAAATAAGGTTTCCCAGCTGCGTGCACAGGATATAAATGGGTGGCTTTTCTCGGCCTTAGCGCGTGCGGCCCATATACGAAATTCTGGGCAAAACTCTTTTGTTTTAGCAGATGGACCATAAAAATTTAGTACCACATCGGATAAAAAAATATTTTTAATGGTGAACGGATGAAAAGTTGGAGAAATGCACCTTGCTTTATTAGTAGGTATAAAAATGTGTATGAAAGATTCAAAACGTTAATAAATCATGCACCAAACTATTAAAATTCTGACCATAGATAGCTACAAGTAACTGTAAATGCCTGAATCAAAGAAACATCATCTTTCAAATGACTATAAAATAATCCCACGGTAACATACAACATTAAAGAAAGGAGCGGAGTAACTTCCAAATCGTTCTGTATTTAAACAACAGACTCGAACAAGTCCCTTTTACTAATTCGCGTTGATGAAAGCGACAACATACATACCACATGCATTGGTCTCTCTTGGCACAAGCGGTTGACTTAGTATGCATGTAAATTAAAGACAAAATGAGTGATGTCAGCAAAAGATTCTCTTTATTTCCAAACTTCAAAATATTTTGTAGCTCAAATCGTCCGCCAAATTGAAAAACTGTCTTCACATAAAAAATTCGTCGCGACGAGGGCTTCGAAACTAGATCCCATGTTGTTATGTTTCAACGAAATTTTTTTGGGGTCAAAAGTTACCCGACCTAGGCTAAATAAGTTATCACGTCTCTGATACGTCGGTTACCATCTTGTTTACATAGAAATTACCGAGGCATAAAAATGGCTCGTCCAACATTCACTCCAGATGCAAATGCACTAGAGCACAGGAATACTGATGTCATTGTAGATTCTCACTATTTAAAAACTGTAAAATGTTTTATAGCTTACTGTTGTTTCTGATTGAAAAATCATTTTAAAATAAAAATCCATCGCAACGAGAACTTCGAAACTAGATCTCATGTTGCCATGTTTTGATCACCTTTTTCGTCAAAACCTTTCTACTAGAGAAAGATTCATGTGATGTCGGTATTGGTGCAGTGCTTATGCAAGACGGAAGAAGTTATATGTATGTTAGCATGTTATTTATGCAGAAGTGATCGGGATGTGTTTTCAACAACTCCTTCCCCCGGGTCAAAGTTACCGTGGTATTTATACCTAAGTTATCAGGTCCACGATGCATATATCACCGTGCTACTTGCATAGAAGTAACCAGGGTATGTTTCAACAACTTTGTATTCGGGTCTAAAGTTATCATGGTGTTTGTATCTAAGTTATGAGGTCTATGGTGCTTATATTACCATGATAATTATCAATGTTCAGAAAATCTTTAACTGGTAGTTGCTCAGTCGATTTAGGCGTAGCGATTTATCAGTAAATGGGCATATTAACTGGATTAATCGGTCGACCATTAATCGGTAGATTGAATACGAACTTGCCAACATATATTCAAACTTTTTGTGTATTATACCATACTCTCATTGTCTGAGCTATGTAGTATACCAAAACATGCTTCCATACACATATGAAAACATAGAGAGGAGGTAAAATTATTAATGCAAGCTATTAAGGAGCGGGATGGGGCTAGAAGGGGTTACTAGCCAAAAATTTGGGCTTTGTTTGCCCACCCGTTCATGGGCCAGCAGGGATTAATCGGCATGACAACTGATTAATCGGTCTAACTGGCCTGACAAGTTAACATGATGAATAGGTGTTATTCGATTCGGCTATGCTATGAGTAGCGATTAACTGGCCAGTTAACTGATTAATCGGATGCATTCTTCAACAGTGATAATTATACAACCGGGGGGTGTATTCAATTTTTTCCAACATCCCTCCCCCACCCCTCACCACCGTCGCCAAAGTTATCATGACTGGGGAACATAAGTTACCAGGTCTGCGATGTGTGACTTATCACGCTATTCAAACAAAAATGGGGTATATTTCATCAAGCGCCCTCCCCCCATCCGGTTGCCTAATTTACCAAGACCGTGGTATAGGTTATCGAGTCTGCGATGTGTGAGTTACCGTACTATTCATATAAAAGTTACCGAGGGTATATTTCATCGCCCCTCGTCGTGAAAAGTTACCATGACTGGGGTGCATAAGTTATCAGGTCTCCTGTGTGTGAGTTACCATGCTATTTACACCAAAGTTACCGGAGGACATTTCATCAACCCCCTTCTCCCACCCCCGTGCCATAGTTATCAGCATTGGGGTACATAAGTTATCAGGTTTATGTTGTGTGAGTTGCCATGATATTCAGTTATTCACACAAAAGTTACGGGGGGATATTTGATCAAGCCCCCCCCCCCCCCCCAATTGCCAAAGTTGTTGTCAGGACCGGGGTACATAAATTGTCAGGTTTTTGATGTGTGAGTTACCATGTTATACACACACAAAATAACTGATGATATATTTCATCCCCCCCCCCCCCCCCCCCCCCCCGCGTCCATCTCGCCAAACTTACCACAGTGTCATCAACTCAAGACTAGTTGGTAAAATAATCTACTTAAGTGCGAAAAAGATAGGACATTGCATTAACTTTTGTGTAAACCTAGAACATGAGACATGTTAAATAGCCTATTTACTTTCATCTGTTCAAGAAAAGGGAACGTACGTGAGGTGGTTGGCTAGTAGAGTTACCTCATAAGAGGTATAAGGATCGAAACATGTCGTGCATATAACCATACTAATAGAGTAGATAAGTCATCGGACTAGAAAAGAACAAGAAAACAAATGCCAAAATGATAAGAAAAAAATAGTGCAAAAAAGGAAAAGAAAGAAAAAGGTTTATTTTTCACCCCGCGTTACATGCATGTACAAAAGACTGCTGACCTAATTGTAAACACAAGCTAAATGTAGGCCAGGCCTTGGCCTTCCAATCAAAGTGATTTCTCTCTCTAGTAGTATTTCTATGTCTATGTCTGTGTGATGCCAGCAGCCTTGGACTTGGAGGCTTGAACTGCTACGTGTGATGCCTTGCCAGCAGCTAGCCTTGGAGGCTTCAACTGCTAGTGTAAGGGTGCCGTACCGTCGGACGATGAGGATGCTCACCTAGCTTCTGGATGGACACTAACATTGAGACCACATTGGAGGTTTCCGAGCACAACCGCTCAACAAACTAATGCACTTGAAGATCACCATCACTGAGACCATAGCCCTATCGACGAGAAGAGGAAATTGCCGCCCATGACCACAGCCTGTTCCAACGGAAAAGTCATGAGAAGGGAAAGAGGTAGAGTGAGTTCAAGCACTATCAGAAAAGCGAGTTCAAGCACTATGAGGAAATTGTGAATATGCTGCATTCTGACATCCTGTTCTTTGATTTGAATTGACCACATGAGACGTGATTGTTCTTTGATCATTCTTTTTGAATAGTTTGGATTGCTTTGCGACATGGTTGTTCGTTCTTTGATCATTAGAGACTGCAAATGTTTGAGTGCGATCCTTTTTTGTCAATTTGATTGATAGGAGTACTTTGCGATGGCAGTGGGTCCCGGTTTGGTTTGATGTCTCCGAGTGGGACTGAGCTTCAGTGACGTAACTATAGGTGCAGTTGCTGGCTCACATGTCAGTGACCCAACTGCACCTGCAGTTACATCACTGAAGCCGAGTCTCTCCGAGTGTGCCTGTGCCGTGTGGACGACGGATTCTCATCGACTCCAGATTGCACAGCTAGAAAGCCTTTTTTGCCTTGGCTGACCAATTTTGGGGCAACACGTGTTTCGACAAGGAACGCTTGTGCTAGGAAGGAAATTTTGCTTCGTCCAGTAAGAAAGCGGCAAAACACGTCTGAAAAGCAAAGGAATTGACTTGTTTTACTGTCCATCCACATTAGTAATAAGAACATCTACAACTGGATATAGCAAATTCAGCCCCTATACTTCTCCAGAGATGTCCGTGAACAATGACCGGTCAGCCCTCGAATACCTCAAATTCGACCCCTCAAAACAATGTTATCCATGCAACATGCTATCTATGTCAAATTCGACCCCTAAAAACCATATTATCCATGCAACATGAAAAATTATTTACGTCGAATTCGACCCCTAAAAACCATGTTATCCATTCAAGATGAGAAACTATCTACGTCGATAATCATATGAACATAGATGAACACAGTTATAAAAAAAATACACAAGCATATAAACAATTATCGGTCCAACAATGCTAGTTCATCACGGGTAACATAGATAAAAACTAGATTAACTAGAAATTTAAACGGTGACAGAGAGGTGTCGGGACATCACCATTTACGTGCCGGTTCCTTGCTCTTGCGGTTACCGGTGCAACTGTAGCCCTTCATGTAGGCATCGGTGGCGCAAGCGTCGTCATCGTCGGATCCGTCGAAGGACGAGACGAGGCCGACCATCCTCAAGACCATGCGTGCCTGCTCCTTCGCCAGTCGGCGGCCTTGGTCTTGGCCGCCGCATCTACCTACGCTTCACGCTATGACTGCTCGATGGCGAGCCGGGTGCTTTGACGTTTTTGGGGTGGAGCCGCCGTGCCGAGCAAGTAGCGGAAGACCGACACGAGAAGCTAGTCCTCCAGATCGACCAGAGCACACACGTGGGACGGACAGGACATTGCATCCGCCGCCATCGCATTCTCCCTGACCTGTTGTCTCTCATGGTGTGTGGCCCGCGCCTCGGATTCAGGCGTTCGCGTCTATGCCAGCACCGGCGTGAACCCAACCGTGGCCTAGGACGCCATCCGGAGCGGGTAGAAAAGGGCGGCAGTGGGGGGGGGGGGGGTACATCAGGAGGAGCGTCGAAGTTGTGCGAACGCGATGGGCCGACGTCATTGTCCGCACTGCATTGCTGAGCGACAAGGGACGACGTGGAGTCATAGCTTCCGCTTCCGCCATGGTCCAGTCGTGACCGACGCAACGCAATGTGAACGATGAGCTCCTCCACGTCGTCCGCCTTCACCTCGTGTAGCAACAACTCCTAGTCGATGTTGCTGTCGGATCCGCCGTCGAATGATGCGCTGATGCCGGAGCTCGACATGGATCGGAAGGGGATGGGATGGGAGAGAAGGAGACAAAGAGTGGCGTGGAGTGAGCTTTGACTGCGTTCTATGGTTCCTCTGAGTGGGGATGTTTGTGGGGTCCACATGGGCCATGGTGGGCTGATCCGATGTCACCGGGCACGTCCGGATCTCCCCACGCCCACCCCATATTTGGGCTGGGTTTGAGTGATGCCGATCAGCCCGGACGACCGCGACCGGTTTGGGGAGACCGGCTGGGTCACGATTTTGTGACTGAGCACTCACCAGGTCGTCCACCTAGTTAGTTTGCAGAGCTCGGTTGCAGATGTTCTAATCTACAAATTGGAGACTCACCAAGTTTTTCTTATGGTAGTACTGTAATTAATTCATTGTTTTTTCAAACGAGCCAAGAGATTAGTCATTTTTATTGGTCGATAAGAAGAAATCTGCCTGTTTAATTAGAGGAAACCAAACAAAAACCTAGGGCCTTTTTGATTCACGGGATTCTGAAAACGCGGGAATAGGAAAAGTTATAGGATTGAAGTGTCATGCCCATTTGAATCCTATTGGATAGCAAGGAGTGTTTGATTTCACGGGAAAAGCAAAGGAACTGTAAAAAGAGGTCGGAGTGGATGTTAGATTTCCTATGGAAGTAGTACAAAAGATTTCATTGGAAAAATTCCTATATGATTCAATCTTATGAATCAAAGGACAAATGTAGGAAAAATTTCAAAGGATTTCAATCCTCCAAGAATCCAATAGAATTCCTTTAAATCAAACGAGTCCTTAGATTACAAAGTCGTCCCATATTTGTCGTTGGGTTACCGCCTCGCACCCTTCTTTGCAACACATCCCACATGGCAAGCACCGTGCGTAGTATATTGGGAGGTTGCCGCGCGCCGTACAATCAAAGGCTGATCGGACGGTCGCTTCAACTGAAGGGAGACTTTTCCGCGTAATTTTCTCGCGCAATGCCGAGGGGAACAAGCTCGAGGCGGCACACAAGCTGACCGACAGTGTCACACGTACGCACACAAGCACAAACATGCAGGAAACGGACTCCCCCACCGCCATCTCCCGCCCGGCGAGAGAAAACCCGAGAAGCGACCGACCGTTCATATCTGGTTAGTAGGCGTACGTTTGATCTGGAGCCCTGTAGAAGTAGCCACCGCCCGTGTGTGTGTATGTGCCCGGGGCAATAATGGAGCTCTCGTTCTGGTTTCATCAAGAAGAAGAAGGTGATACATCATGTTGATGTGTGCCTTGCAGCGAGCTGTCTTTGATGGCTCTATTGCTGGTTTTGGTTCTGATCGCTGCCTTGGCGTTAGGTAGAGCGAGCTGCATGGATAGATGCTGTCGACCATGGAAATGGAAGGATTCTGCCGCGAGTGCAGGCCATGGAAGGGACAGCAAAGCACATCCGCCGAAGTGTGAACCAAGTGCAGGAGTAACGCTTTGATCTTTGGTGCGAGCCACGTGATTGCCGGTCACTTGCAGCTACAGTGAGGCCTCGTTTGGTATCCCTCCCACCTCCCACAATGTGGGTTCCCAAATGGCAAAGGGAAGGGCCCTCAAATTAACACAGATCACAACAGACTTAGCTGCACAAATAACAATAGATTTGCACTTACAAAATTTCATAGCCTCCATACAAAATTCTACAGATAACAATGGACCACAGATAAGAATTCCACAAATAATCCTAAAAAAACAAGCGCATAAAATATCAAAATTCATGAACTAGAATTTTAGGAGATATTACAACCGATAACCATCTGTTCACAAGGGTTCAGATACCGGTCGAGCGTTGGTCTAAACCGTTTTCATGTGCCATCATCACTCAAATTTGTTCATGACAAGAAAAATGAATTATCACTTACCATGTTCAAGGCAGAGATACTCTCGAATTAGATGAACTGCATGGGCGCGATCACTGGCCCTACTCAAGTCGTTGAGAAACTTCGCATCAACATCAGGTACTGCATCTTGATGTTGATTGAACTACACAAAAAATTAAGTTGGCACCAGTACACAATTTCAATACACAAATTTAATTATAACGGATTAAGATGAAATAGTATCAACCAACGTATGATATGTGCAGTGTGCATAACAAAATCGAGACTATATTGCTTGCTAAAAGAATATAATTTCTTCAAGCTTCTCTGAAGCTCTGCAAAGTACTCACAGTCAGATTGTCCTAAGAGCCAGAATGCCACTTGCAGTCACTACAAAGTACTTATATTTTATATTCATTTGTCAGGGGACAAAGCAAAAAGAATCTTCAACCAGATGTTTGTGTGTGTGTCATCCTTAGACTACCCACAGTGGGAGTAACATAGGTGGTAACATCACACTTATCTAGGAAAAATAGATGATGTGGCATGTAATTAATGAAGAAAGAGAGGCATGTGGTAACATAGCTAGTTACTGTAATATCACACATATCAAGAAAAGATGAGTCTACAACGTAATAAATGAAGTGATCCATGACACAACACATATGTTACTACCCACTGTAGAGGTAGTAACATAGACTAGTAACATATGCATGTTACTACTCTAAGTTACTCCCCACTGTGACTAGTCTTAGCCACGAATGCTTATGTAAGGACGGGTTATCGATTAGGTGAGCTGTATATTCGAAAATTTGGGCTGGACAATGATAAAACACGAAACAATGGGATGAAGTTATGTTAGATGTGAGATAATGTGAGATATTATCTCACGTCTAGATGTGACATAGTCAAGCCCTTTTCTTTTATGATTGTAATGCGTAGGTGAACCAACAAACAACTACCTCTGTTTAGGTATATTAGTTCCTTAGAGCATCTCCAGCCACACCCCCAACAGCCCCCCCCCCCTCCCAAGACGTCATTTTTTTCGCCGGCGCCAAAGAAAAACCTAGTCGCCCCCTAGGATGCCGAATTCTGTCGGTTCAGTCCATTTTTTAGCCCGGCGATTCCAGGCCGAACCCAGCGCACTGGGGGCACTTGGGGGCTCCGGCGGAAGGAAAAGTGATGCGTGGGCCAGCACTGTCAGGCGAGAAACGCCTTTTCCCCGCCCAGATTCGACCCGCGCTTCGCATGACGCCACTTCCCCTTTCGCCGCCATGCCGATCCCGGTGCCGCCCACCTACCCACAGCCGCTGCTCCGCCGCTAGAAAGGCCATTTCCCCGCGGAAGAGAGAGTTTCGCCGCAACAGCCTCCATCCCGCTCCTGTGCGAGCTTTGCAGGGGCGCTAAAAACCATGTTATCCATGCAACGAGAGAAACTATCTACGTCAACTTCGACCCCTAAAAACCATGTTATCCATGCAACATGAGAAACTATCTACGTCAAATTTGACCCCTAAAAACCCGCGTACGTTCGATCTGGAGCCCTGTAGAAGTAGCCACCGCGCGTGTGTGTGCGCCCCCGGGGCGATAATGGCGCTCTCGTTCTGGTTTCATCAAGAAGAAGAAGGTGATATATCATGTTCATGTGAGCCTTGCAGTGAGCGAGCAGTCCTCTATTGCTGGTTTTGGTTCTGATCGGTGGCTTGGCGTTGGCTAGAGCGAGCTGCATGCAGAGATCCTGCCTGCCGCGAGAATATACCCGGTGGAAGAGACAGCAAAGCACATCCGCCGAAGTGTGAACCAAGTGGAGGAGCAACGGCTTGCAGCTACCGTGAAGTGGTGCACATACAATCTCTTGAAATAAAATAATTTTATTTAGCAAAGTTACACTACAATATTGCATGCTTGCATTTAATCGTAAGAATTTTGAGTCTAGAATATACCCGGTGGTTAGCTCGAGAAACCAACAAGAAATACAACGAATCTACCCGGTTTACCATGTGATGGGTGCATACCCTTTTTGTGTCGCCGTTTATTTTGTCACCAAACTTGAAGCCCACGCTGAGCGGATTTAATTTGGTATTTGGCAGTATCCGTATCAGCAACCGAGAATACAAATCATTCATTCAGTATTGTTTTCTTTTACTACCTCCGTTCTGATCTATTCGTTCCTTAGAGCATCTCTAGCCGCACACCCAACAGGCCCATCAAGACATCAGTTTTTCGCCGGCGCCAAAGAAAAAACCCAGTCGCCCCCTAGGATATCGAATTCCGTCGGTTCGGCCCATTTTTTGGCCCGATGATGCCAGGCCGAACCCAGCGCACTGGGGCACTTGGGGCTCCAGCGGAAGGAAAAGTGGCACGTGGACCACCACTGTCAGGCAAGAAAAGCCTCTTCCCCGCCCAGATTCGACCCGCGCACCGCAGGACAGCAATTCCCCTTTCGCCGCCATGCCGATACCGGCGCCGCCCACCTACCCACAGCCGCTGCTCCGCCGCTAGAAAGGCCATTTCCCGGCGGGAAAGAGAGAGTTTCGCTGCGACAGCCTCCATCGCGCTCCCGGACGAGCTTTCGAGGGCCCCTAAAAACCATGTTATCCATGCAACATGAGAAACTATCCACGTCAAATTCAACCCCTAAAAACCCGCGTACGTTCGATCTGGAGCCCTGTAGAAGTAGCCACCGCGCGTGTGTGCACGCGCCCGGGGCAATAATGGAGCTCTCGTTCTGGTTTCGTCAAGAAGAAAAAGGTGATATATCATGTTCATGTGTGCCTTGCAGCAGCGAGCAGTCCTCTCTATTGCTGGTTTTGGTTCTGATCGGTGGCTTGGCGTTAGGTAGAGCGGGCTGCATGCAGAGACGCTGTCGACCATGGAAATGGAAGGGTCCTACCGCGAGCCACTAGTAGAAAACAGGGCTTTGGTCACAGCGCAATATACACATTAGTCCCGGTTGCATTACGAACCGGGACTAATGTGAGCATTAGCCCTGGTTCAAATGGGCCCTCTAGTCCCGGTTTGAACACGAACCGGGACAAAAGGGCATCGCACCCATTAGTCCCGGTTTGAGATATGAACCGGGACTAAAGGGTGCGATGCCCTTTTGTCCCGGTTCGTGTCTCAAACCGGGACTAAAGGGCCCATTTCTCAAACTCTACCCCCCCCCTCCGTATCGCCATTTCAGTTTTGAAAAAAAAACAAAAGAAAATGATAAAAACTTCAAAAAATAAAATCCTTCGAGATGTAATTATATTACTACATCTACTAGTTAGGAAAATTAAAAAACTTAAATTTGGACATGTTTTGCAAAAAAGTGTCATGAAAAAGTAAAAACGGCTATAACTTTTGCATACGATGTCGGAAAACACGTATAATATATCAAAATGTTCAGCACGAAAATCCGCATCCGATTTTGGCGGCCGTAAACCTGTTTGCAAATTTTTAGAATCCTCAAATTCTAAAAGGAAAAAAAGATATGCTCAAATTTCAGTTTTTTTGAATTTTGGTTAAATCTGGTCAAACTACTTATTTAAGAAGTATTAGTGTTACTACATAATTTTTCACGAATATTATTGTTACTAAATCATTTTTTTTTGAATTTTGGTCAAATCTAGTCAAACTGTGGTCAAACTACTTACTCAAGAAATATTAGTGTTACTAAATAATTATTGTTTTTAAGAATAATAGTTTCAAACTCAAACAGTAAAACGTGTGACTTCATGCTCAAGCTAAACTCCTGAGGGTTAATAGGATTGACATCTTACTAGTGTCAGGAAAACAACAAGTGCAGACTTGGAAACGAGGGGGAATAGAACCCGGAAGTTAAGTGTGCTCAGGCTGGAGTAGTGAGAGGATGTGTAACCGGCCGGGAAGTTAGATGATTTGGAATGATGAGGGGTGATTAGAGATTAGAGGTTAAATTGAGCAGTGATGAGGGGTGATTAGAGATTAAATTATAAAATAATTCAGAAATTTGTAAATAAAAAAAATCGTAATTTTCTTTAGTCCCGGTTGGTGTTACCAGCCGGGACTAAAGGTGGAGCTCCAGACAGCAGCCACGTGGAGGGTCTTTAGTCCCGGTTCGTATAAGAACCGGGACTAAAGGGGGACCTTTAGTACCGACCCTTTAGTCCCCGTTCCAGAACCGGGACTAAAGGATCTCTAAAACCGAGACAAATGGCCCTTTTTCTACTAGTGAGCGCAGGCCATGGAAGAGACAGCAAAGCACATCCGGCGAAGTGTGAACCAAGTGCAGGAGCAACGCTTTGGTCTTTGGTGCGAGCCACATGATTGCCGGTCAGTTGCAGCTACAGTGAGGCCTCGTTTGGTATCCCTCCCGCCTCCCACCATGTGGGTTGGCAAATGGGCCCTCAAATTAACACACATCACAACAGACTTGGCTGCACAAACAACAATATATTTGTGCTTACAAAATTCATAGCCTTTGTACAAAGTTCTACAGATAACAATGGACCACAGATAAGAATTCCACAAATAATCCTAAAAAACAAACACATGAAGTCTCAAAATTCATGTGAACAGAATTCTAGGAAATATTACAACCGATAACCATCTGTTCACAAGGGCTCAAATACCGGTCGAGCGTTGGCATAGACCGTTTTGATGTGGCATCATCACTCAAATTTGTTCACGACAAAAAAAAAATTGAATTATCACTTCCATGTTCAAGGCAGAGATACTCTTGAAGAATTAGATGAATGGCAAGGCGGCGATCACTCCACATCGACAGCAGGTACTGCATCTTGATGTTGACTGAACTACACAACAATTAAGTTAGCACAAGTTCACAATTTCAATAGACTATTTTTAAGTATAAAGATGAAATAGTATCAACCAACATATGATATGTGCATTGTGCATAACAAAATCGAGACTATATTGCTTGGTAAGAGAATATAATTTCTTCAAGCTTCTTTGAAGCTCTGCAATGTACTCAGAATCAGAATGTCCTAAGAACCAGAATGTCACTTGCAGTCACTACAAAGTACTCATGACTTAATATTCATTTGTAGGGGACAAAGCAAAAAGAACCAGAATGCCATTTGCAGTCACTACAAAGTATTCAGATTTTATATTCATTCATCAGGGGACAAAGCAAAAAGAATCTTCAAGCAGGTGTTTGTGTGTGTCATCCTATGACATGTATAAATGTTGGACAAGATTGTGCCTGAAGCAAGCAAGAAAAGCAAGAGCATCTACAGCCGGACTCAGCAAATCCGGCCCTTCAAACACCTGCGTCCGCAGGCACTCCCTATATCCGCGTCTCCGCCCCCACGTATCTCTTATTCCGTCCCCTATTTTCACACTAAACCATGCAACGTTGATAAAACTATGTAGATCAAGAGCGGACATACAAATGCACAATCGGTTCATCAAAAGATTACAGCCGGATCATCGAAAGATAGCCAAAATTCACATAATACACATAATACGGCGGGCAAATTCAAACTACAACTACAAGCTTGAAATAAAGACGGATCTTCACCACTTCCTCGTCGGCCCTTTGCCCTTCCGGTCGCCAGCGCAGCTGTAGGAGTCCGCGGCAGGAGGTGGGTCCATGTTGGAGCCATCGGACCCGTCGGAGGAGGAGGTATCAGAGATGACGATGAAGCCTTGCAAGCGCCAGACAACGCGGTCTTGCTGCCGCTTGAACTTGGCCACCCTCGCCGCCTCGCTTGCTGCCTCCGCTTCCTTCCGCTCGGATTGCTCAATGTCGAGCCGGAGCTGCTTGGCGTTGAGCCTCCGGAGTCGTCGGGCCTTCGTCTCCTCCTCAGTCAGTGACCGGCGGCACGCCCACACAAAGAGACGGTCCTCCTTGTCGGGCACCTGGCGGCGGCGGCGGACTACGCAGACCCATCGGACCCGCCCGCCATCTCCATAGCCCTCTGCCTCTCGCGGCGGGCAGGTCGTGCCTCCGACTCCGGAGTCGGCATCCGTTGCGTCGGCTGAGCGGGCACTAGAACCTAACGCTGCCCGCGCGGAGCAGCGGCCGGAGGTGGACGAGGCCGTCGGGCGGGAGGAGCAGATCTGGCAGGCCTCGCTGATCCGAACGCAGGGCAGGAAGGGCTGGCACCGGCATCGGCGCTGGCGCGATGGGCGACAGGGGGCGTCGCACCACACCCGGAGCTGCCGCCCGTATCGACCCGCGAGCGCTCGAGCGTGATACGAAGCGCCAGCTCCTTCTCTTCTCCGGAGCTACCGTCGGAGTGGCTGCCGGTGCTGGACATGGTCGCCGGCTCTAGGGATTTGGCAGATTGGGTAAAAGGGACAGTCGGGAAGGGGAGAGGAGTGGAGCGGAGCAGAGTGAGCTAGGGTTTCTGCCGAACAGCGGTTTTTGTGAGGTCGGGGTGGGCCAACAATGGGCCGGGCTGATGTGGCGGGCGTGCCCGGACCGCCTCATATCCGCCCTACATTTTGGTACGGATATGAGGGGTGCCGGTCAGCCCGGGCGTTTGAGGACTGTTTGAGAGCTCCGGTTGGGTCAATATTTTGTGACCGGTCAGTTATCGGACGGCCTGCCCGAACGTATGAGACGGATATAGGGCGCCCGGTTGTAGATGGTCTAATTAGAAGCTGAAAAAGCACGACCAGAGTACCAAATTACTAATAAACTAATAATAATAAATATATAAAGGTTTGAGTTGGTGATGAGTTCACCCACCTCCTCCTATTCATTCTTACACATGGGACCCCCTACAGCAGAAGAAATAAAAAAAGTATGTATCATAAGTCTTACACATGGAACCTGCTGCAGCTAAAAGATTAAAAGAAATGTGCACCAGATGACCAGAAGTCAACCTCAGGATGTCTGTAAAGAAATGCATGGCTTGGCAACCGAACCACCCAATTGCTTGCACGTAGAGAACAATGTACTCCATAATCTATCTATCTATCTACCTATCTATTAAAATGATAGAAAACGAACGGACAAGATTTAACTAGCAAAAATGAAAGGTGAAGATTTAAAGAAGCTACTAATATAGATCTGTACGTGGGAGTCCAAACGTTTTTGACTTAGGCCAGATTGGAATCGGAAAGGTATTACAAGAACGTACAAGTAACCTCGCTGGACAAAAAATGTAACCAGAGCAGTCGCGTTTTCACACGTTTGTAAGGCAAAGGGTGATGGCCTGGATTCATGTCACAAATAAGAATATTTGACGGCGGCCAGACTCGACGGACAAAAAGAAAGGAATCTAGAGCAGTCCGGTTCTTACACGTTCTTAAGACAAGAGTGCTGTGGCGTAGCTTCACGTTAATTACAGAAAACAGAGCCGTGGTGGAAATCATATTGGTATAAATTGGCATCCCATAGTAGTGGAAACAATGACATCACGTGTTGATGTCTATCGGTCAATATATTTTGTTGGCAGCTTTTTTCTTTACTAACAATTAGACAAGTACTAACAAAGCTGTTGTCTACAAGATAATATACTAGGCACAGCCATTTTGTATTTGATAAACAAATATACCGTATTTACAAGATTAGAAGTAAACAAATGTTCTCACATACGTACTTCAGAATTTTATAAATAATAAAATTTAGATGGTAATAAATTGAAATTAGCATTCTCGCTAGAAAAAGACGAGCTTAGATATTTATTTCAACATGCTACATGTGTGAGTACTGTATCATATGAAAGAAGGAAATTGATACTGTAGTTACTATAGCACATGTTGGAATTAAGAACAATAGAACATGCAATAAAAAGCAAATAATTATATATTTTTATGTCTTTTTTTCCTTCTGCAATATAATATATATGGCATAGCAAATCAATATGGTTACGATCACAAAGAACACGCTAAGATGGGGCGAGAAAAGGGAATGTTTAAGACATTTCCAATGAATATACACGGATAAATATATATTGAAAATGAAAATATATTATGTGAGGCCCTAATAAAAGTATAAAAATAAATATGAACCTAAATTGATTGAGGGATGATTTAGATAAACTAAAAGACTCACAAATGAAAGAGTGAGTGTGAGATAATGTTTTAACAAACAAAATGTAAAACATACATGTCAAGTATGTAATATATGAACGGCAAGGAAAATGAAAACCCACACAAGTGGTAAGAAATAACAAAAAAAGGCTATAATTAGGACGATGAATCCCAAAATGGATAATATAAAAAAAAAAACCGTCAGTGTGAGATGATTCGCAAAAACTATAAACTCACAAGAAAGGGTGTAGATAATATTTTAACAATAAAGTTATAGAAGGGTCATGGTAAGTTTCTACTGGCGTATCTTAATTATGCAAAAAAAAGTAAGGCCAAGTCAAACAACATCGAGATGACCGGAAAAAACCATATGACATGTCCAAGTAAAAGAGGGAATGTTTTTGAAACTTTGAGGGATATATACCAATAATTGTATTGTCTTACATCAGTGGTCGGTCGACATAGGTAATTTAAGTAAGATGAGTTTGGTAAAAGCCTCTAGAAGCTCGACATGGCACTAATCGAAAACACCATAAATATCTAAGTAAAGGATGAAAATGGAGTAACATGGTGCGAAAAAAAAGAAACACAATTTAAACCAATAAGGAGGCTGGGAGACTCGGCTCCAGGAGGCTCGCTCGATTTTGTTGCGTTCTGGCCATCGGATGCTGATCAAAGAGGTGGTTGGCGTGCTCCTTCTCGTTCGATTCATCGTTGCGGTGTCGCGTCTCGTTTTGACCGGCCGGTGAAATCGCAGGGGCTAATGACGTGTAGGCTCATGGCTTGTAGCGATAGGCTGGGTCAAACGTTTCTTGGTGTTTGCGCGGCCTCTCCTCACCCGCCGCGTGCGCGCGCCGCGCGCTGCGCCTGTCGGGCATGCCTGACTGTTCGTTGTTGTGGGCAGTTGGACCGCTGCAGGTGGGCCTGCCTCCCCTCTGGTCCAATCCGTCAATTTCCCGCCGTTGCTTGTTTTGTATGCGTGTGGCGTCGGTGTCTGAAGAGAGGCCCGTGGTTGACTCCTACATCGTGCGTTGGGGCCGACCCCCACTCCATGCCGCGTCTCGTCCAACGTTGTACCGGCGCCTTTTGCTGCGGGTCGTTCTTTACCATGGTTCTCTCCTTAGCCATCTGATCAGCGGTCCATGTTTCCTTCTGGGCCCGCGCACCAGTGTCGATTGCTGCTGTGTTGACCGTCTCACCCAGCCACAGGCTCCTCCTCCCTCACCCAATGGCGGCTTCCTACCTTTGCCTGCGCCTCGCCTCTTCCTCCTTCTGACAGCGGCAGCGGCGAGCATGAGAGCAGCGGAAGCGGCTGGACGCCATAAGCTGGCCAAGGTGGTCTACGGCGAGGAACGTTCAAGCTCGACGCCGTCCTCCAACCCGTACGTCCCAACCCGATGCATACCCAAGGATTTCGGTGGTAGCTCCAAGGAAGGACCAAGGCCTGGGACGACGTGTCTTGTCCTCATCTCCCTCTAACATCTCCATGCCGATTGCTGCTTATTAGGGTGGGAGGGAGGGAGGGAAAAAGATAGATGGCGGCAGCTGGAGCTGGATGAGTTATTTGGGGAGCTGCGCAGGCGTCGGGCGACAGCGAGCGCATCCGACGCCAACACACCGAGGTGAGATTCGCTCGTTCTTTCTCTCCCCATGCGGCCTCCTCCCTTCGCCCCGATTCATGGGCGTGTTCAGACACCTTTTCTTCTTTGACTTCTCCCCTCTTTTTCATAAAAGCAAAAAGAAGCATGAGCAAAACGAAAGTGAGCACTAAACCATTGCTGATCATCACGTGAGATGGAGTAGTTTTCAATGGTGAACATCTATATGTTGATCATATCTACTATATAATTCACGTTCGACCTTTCGGTCTCCAGTGTTCCGAGGCCATGTCTGTACATGCTAGCCTCGTCAAGTTTAACCCGAGTATTCCGCACGTGCAAAACTGTCTTGCACCCGTTGTATGTGAACATAGAGCTTATCACACCCGAGCATCACGTGGTGTCTCGGCACGACGAACTGTCGCAACGGTGCATACTCAGAGAGAACACTTATACATTGGAATTTTAGTGAGGGATCATCTTATGATGCTACCGCCGTACTAAGAAAAATAAGATGCATAAAAGATAAACATCACATACAATCAAAATATGTGACATGATATGGCCATCATCATCTTGTGCCTTTGATTTCCATCTCCAAAGCACCGTCATGATCTCCATTGTCACCGTCTTGACACCTTGATCAACATCGTAGCGTCGTTGTCGTCTCGTCAACTATTGCTTCTACAACTATCGCTAACGCATAGTGATAAAGTAAAGCAATTACATGGCGATTGCATTTCATACAATAAAGCGACAACCATAAGGCTCCTGCCAGTTGCCGATAACTTCTACAAAACATGATCATCCCATACAATAACGTATGTCACATCATGTCTTGACCATATCACATCACAACATGCCCTGCAAAAACAAGTTAGACGTCCTCTACTTTGTTGTTGCAAGTTTTACATGGCTGCTACGGGCTTCTAGTAAGAACTGTTCTTACCTACGCATCAAAACCACAACGATGTTTCGTCAAGTTTGCTGTTTTAACCTTCAACAAGGACCGGCCGTAGTCAAATTCGATTCAACTAAAGTTGAAGAAACAGACACCCGCCAGCCACCTTTATGCAAAACAAGTTGCATGTCTGTCGGTTGAACCGGTCTCATGAACGTGGTCATGTAAGGTTGGTACGGGCCGCTTCATCCAAAAATACCGCCGAATCAAAATAAGACGTTAGATCTATCCTGCCATGGTAACAAACTATGTGTTCTATCCTGATCAGCTAGATCGGCAGTCCAATTGGGGGAGAAGCTAGGCCAGTGTGAAGGCAATTCAACTCTAATATGGCAGAGTGTTATTGGTGCTGCTCTTACCTGATCCTTAATTAGTACACAATATACAATTTATGTTGGTAGAACCACCCCATATGCATAATTCAAAAAGGAATATTTTCCTCACAAACAAATACAAAAAGACTTTTTACTTAGTGCGATGTCCACGTAATTTGTCAGGGTCGTTAGTGGCAGATTTTTTTAACTAAAATAACACCTAGAGTTTGTTCAAAATAACTATATGTTCTTTTTATTTTCTTATTATTTGAACCAAATAAATTCCATGGCATTTTAGATTTGCAAGCTTGATCTTTTGTACCTATATTGGACATTCTTGACATAGAAAGGATATAATTGGCTTCTTTCTTTTCTTCTCCTAAGACATTTTGGTCATCTCTTGACATCCATAACTTATCATAGATGGTTCAAAAATTTATCATTCTATTTCTGTTTCCTGTAAGTTATGTCTTTGTTTGCATTAATTTGTAATGCAATTAGTGAGCTTAGCATTGTCATTGCTTCCTGACAATAAATCATGCATGTTATTTTGCACATATCCTTTGTCTTTTATCAGAGTGATATGGATGAAGTGAGGCATGAAAGTAGAAGCAAACCACACTCAGAATCGACAATCCACGATTCACTACACTAGTCGTTTCTCATTTTTAACCGTGTAACCAATAATCGTGCATGGTACCCCTAGCTTCGTGTACCAACTAGACATGTTATGTACCCAGCTAGATTTTGCTATCCATTCGCAACCTCTTCATTCATATATCTCTGTCCACCACATCTTTCACACAAAAATAACAACCGAATGGTCGACAAATAATTCAATAATGGGCACTTAAACGGGCAACGTGTGACGCCACGCTTCTGCACTGCTAGCTAGTACATATAAAAAAGAAAACAAGAACAATCTATACCATGCAAACACGTACATGTATATCATGTATCCCAATATTTGTACGTAATGAAAAGAAAGAAAGAAAATATCAATCTAGCATACACGCACATGTAAATAATGTATCTTACTCATACCTTTCTATTATCACTTTCAATTATCATGAGCTTATTAAAATTAGTATGAGCCATTAAAGGTCATCTTTCGATAGGGCTATCGGAAGGAGTAGGAAATAACATGTTAGTTCCTTTGTCCGGTGACCGTAAGCGCCCCAACTCCTTTGTTTACTTGGACAAACATCAGCTACAACCCTAACAACAGTAAGTATCGTTTTAGATTTCAAGAAAGCATCGGTTGGTAACATATCATTTGACTTCCTCGCTGCCATTGATTACAAGCAACACCAGCACCCTTATCTCATACAAACTAGAATCGACCACCAACAGCTAAGGAAGAAGGCCCTGTTGCAATCCAGCGGTAATGTGCAATGACAAGGATTAACCGATTTGTTAAGTTTAGGAACCTATATGGAGGACATACGATCTGTTGATACAATTTGTGTAATTGTTCACACAAAGAAAAAGGAAAAGGTTAGCTAAATCGCTATGATTCTGAAGCACCCGATCGAGTTAAGGTACTATCAAAGTTTGTTGCTGCGGACAAGTAGGAGTATATTGGCAAACAAAGTTCTTGAAATCTGAGTGAAGCTTGTTAAAAATATGACTGACTGATATATGAGATGGAGTGAGTAGTTTAAACCAGCAAGTAGTATATCATAATGTATCACTGACTTGACTGATACATGATTTTTCTTTTTGAGAAGAATAATCACCGGGGCTCACTGAACTGAAGTGAACAGAACTGAAGCCTGAGGTGGAGAATCAGCTATAAAAGGTCGACCACCCGCAGCTAGCTCCATCACAAACAAGAGCCATCCACCATGTCCATCGTCTACCTGCTAACCCTCTTGCTCTGCTCTATGGCTCTGCCTCTGTCCGTTCACTCGACCAACACATCCCAGCCACAGCCAGAGACCCATGTATACATCGTCCACACGCACTCCGGTGTTCAGCCCTATTCTAGGATGCTCGCAGTCGCAGCTAGCCAAAGAATCATCCACACCTACGAGACCGTCCTGACGGGGTTCGCCTGCCGGCTGAGTGGACCTGCAAGGGCTTGTGTGACTTCAGTGGAAGCCATCGAGTGCTTCTCGTTTTGTATGATAGGGAGAGGAGTGGAGAATAACCCTGTGGTCACATGGAATGCTGCTCCATGGCCGGGGCCAGGCAAAACGGTCACTGCAAACGCTGAAAGGGACTCAGAGAGGTTGACAGCAGCTTCTATTTATAGATCTGGGTAGAATCAGTTGGTTAACTCTGGCTAAAAGGTTGGTTAGTACTCTCCGTACCAGTACTACTCTACTCAGAGTGCAGAAAAGTTAGCTCTACCAAACCCCCAACTTGGATAATATACTCTAGAGTTTTCTTTTGGTTATATGTAATCGTATGCTAGAATCGGCTATCAAGTTATTTGTTAGAACGTATATTTTAAAGAACTATACGAAGATTTTTTAAATATGTACTACATGTAAACACATTCAAACATGCATCATAAATTAACCCGTGGAGGTATGGGATCTTGTCATGCTTTATTTTCCTCGCATACACAGAGATTAGATGTAAATGTTTTTAAAAGGTTAAGTATTGAAAAGGAAAGGGACTAGCAAAGTTTTATTACAAAATACGGTTTAAATTTACAGTACCACAAATGTTGATTTCCAATAAAAAAGCTAATGTAAAACGAATAACATCATAATTGCCGAATATTTAGTAAAAATGATATTTATTTACTAATTATAGATAAGTTGAAAATATATTTTGATATAATTAATTCTAAAAGTATAAGAGTTTGATATAAATAAAAACGATCTAGAACTACATATTTTCGTTTCATGTTTATCAATCGTTGGCGGTCGGACGTATGGCGAAGCCGTGGAGGACGGTGCTGTAAGTGTGGATGACTCTCTTGCTAGGTGCGAGGAGGGTGTGGTAGGGGCGCACACCCACGGTGTGTATGATTCTTTGGCTAGCTGCGATTGCGAGCATCCTAGAATAGGGATGAACACCGGTGTGGACGATGTAAACATGGGTCTAACCAACCGCGTGTGTAGCCGTGATGGTCTCTTTTCGGCGGAGTCCGGGAAGTGAACACGGTTTGGGTTATGTATGAACGTAACTAGTTTCAGGATCACTTCTTGATCACTTCTAGCTTCTTGACCGTTGCGTTGTTTCTCTTCTCGCTCTTATCTACGTATGTTAGCCACCATATTTGCTTAGTGCTTGCTGCAGCTCCACCTCATCACCCCTTTCCTACCCATAAGCTTAAATAGTCTTGATCTCGCGGGTGTGAGATTGCTGAGTCCTCGTGACTCACAGATTCTACCAAAACAGTTGCAGGTGCCGAGGATACCAGTGCAGGTATGCTACTGAACTCAAGTGGGAGTTCGACGAGGAACTTGGTCGTTACTACGTTTCATTTCCTGATGATCAGTAGTGAAGCCCAGTTGGGACGATCGGGGATCTAGCATTTGGGGTTATCTTCTTTTCATTTGGATTTGACCGTAGTCGGTCTACATGTGTATTTTGAATGATGTATGAATTTATTTATGTATTGTGTGAAGTGGCGATTGTAAGCCAACTCTCTTTATCCCTTTCTTGTTCATTACATGGGATTGTGTGAAGATGACCCTTCTTGCGACAAAACCTACAATGTGGTTATGCCTCTAAGTCGTGACTCGACACGTGAGAGATATAGCCGCATCGTGGGCGTTACAAGTTGGTATCAGAGCCATCCCCGACTTAGGAGCCCCCTGCTTGATCGAATCGCTGACGTTGTTGAGTCTAGAACAAAAATGTTTTGAGTCTTAGGATTATATATATCGGAGAGTAGGATTCTTTTTACTCCTCAGTCCCTTCGTCGCTCTGGTGAGGCCTCCTGACGTAGATGTTTTGACTTTCTTCTCCTCAAATTTCACTAATTTTTTTAGGATCACGCAGGTATGGGATCGTTTTGATATTCTTGTGACGAGAACATTGTTCTTGGTGCCTCCTGACATTTAGGGGTAGTGGCAGTGTCCCGGGGAGTTGAGCTCCGAGGTGTTGTCGTCACCATTTTATCGTTGCAGTTCTGGAATACCTGAGTTTCGCCGACATCGAAAATCTCTTTTATGCAGCCAGTGGTGAGATAACCTCGACGCCACCAAGTACTGGGCGGGAGTTCGGGAGTATCGCCATAGCTCGTACAACAGATGCTTTTCGAAGGTTGAGGTACACGATTTTCGAAGGTTTCTTGGTTATGTGTTGACGGATGGATACAGCTGGATGTAGGGATTGTTAGTTTGGGTGAGATATATTGCTTCCCCTCTATCTCCAACACCAGATTGCATAACCAGAAAGTTTCGGGAGTTTATAGGTGGGAATTCAAGTAGCTCTAGCTTTTCTTCGGGCAGATATTTGGTTTGTGATTGGGTAATCCTTACCACTTATTTGCTCCAGTCGTACCTTGTTATTTCATTCATCAATCTCTTATCAAGTGGCTTCTCACCTTAATGGACGTGTGATGTTAGCTTTGGAATTCATTCGTTCATCCTTGTTCGAATGTTTATTGTGAAGCTCTGTTTCGATCCATTTTGTAAACTTGTCAATTGCCACCAAGAGTGAGTCTTTTTATCTTTGGATCTTTTGAAAGGCCCAACCATATCAAGTCCCCAGACTGCAAACGACCAAGTAATTGGAATCATCCTCAACTCTTGAGCCGGTACATGAGCCTGGCGTGAAAATTTCTGACAACCATCACACCTGCTGACCAAATCCTCTGCATCAGCGTGAGCCATCAGCCAATAAAACCCGTGGCGAAAAGCCTTAGTCACAAGAGATTTTGAACCAGCATGATGACCACAATCACCTTCATGAATCTCATGAAGAATTTCACGGCCTTCCTCAGGTGAAACACATCGTTGAAACGCCCCAGTGACACTGCGATGGTGCAATTCTCCGTTGACAATTGTCATGGACTTAGACCGCCGGGTTATTTGTCTGGCTAAAGTTTCATCTTCAGGTAATTCACCCTGGGTCATATACGCCAAATACGGAATTTTCCAATCAGGAATCGCATGAAGCGCCGCCACCAACTGCCCTCCGGGTCAGGAACTGTAAGATCTTCCTCTGTGGGCAATTTGACTGAAGGGTTATGCAGAATATCCAGGAAAGTGTTAGATGGCACCGACTTACGCTGGGACCCTAATCGGCTCAAAGCATCTGCTGCCTCATTCTTCCTGCGATCAATATGTTCGACTTGATAACCCCTGAAATAACCAGCAATAACATCAACCTCGCGTCAATAAGCCGCCATGAGTGGACCATGGGGCAAGGCTTCATACTCAGCTGCATTGTTAGTACAAGGGAACATCAACCTTAAGACATAACAGAATTTATCACCTCGTGGGGAAGTCAATACAACTCCAGCCCCCGAGCCCTCCAATCACCTGGACCCATCAAAATGAATAGTCCAATATGTGTTATTTGGCTTGTCCTCAGGCATCTGCAGCTCTGTCCAGTCATTGATGAAATCCACAAGTGCTTGGGACTTGACGGCCGTGCGAGGCATATATTTCAAACCATGAGGTCCAAGCTCAATGGCCCACTTGGCTACCCTACCTGCGGCCTCTCTGTTTTGAATAATATCCCCCAAGGGAGTGGAACTAACCACAGTGATAGGATGACTGAAGAAATACTGCTTGAGCTTGCGACTAGCCATGAACACCCCATAGACAAGCTTCTGCCAGTGCGGATACCTCTGCTTGGACTCAATAAGCACTTCACTGATGTAGTAAAGCGGCTGTTGAACCGGATATTCTTTGCCTGATTCCTTCCGTTCTACCACAATAGCTACGCTGACTGCCCGGGCATTAGCAGCCACGTATAATAACAACGGCTCTTTATCAATAGGAGCAGCAAGGATCGGCGGCTCAGCTAATTGTTTCTTCAAGGCTTCAAACGCTTCATTAGCAGCATCACTTCAGACAAAATTATCTGTCTTTTTCATCATCTGATACAAAGGGAGAGCCTTCTCTCCCAGCCGGCTTATGAACTGACTTAAGGCCGCAATATGACCCGCCAGACGCTGAACATCATTGACCGCTGGTTTAGCCAAGGAAGTAATAGCCTTAATTTTCTCCGGGTTAGCTTCAATACCCCGTTCAGAAACCAAAAAGCCCAAGAGCTTGCGTGCTGGTAGACCAAAGACACACTTAGCCGGGTTAAGCATCATCTTATAGACCCGGAGATTGTCAAAGGTCTCCTTCAAATCATCTATCAAGGTTTCCTTCTTTCTGGATTTCACCACAATATCATCCACATAAGCATGAACGTTGCGCCCAATCTGATTATGAAGACAATTCTACACGCAGCGCTGGTAAGTCGCCTGGGCACTCTTGAGCCCAAAAGGCATAGACACGTAGCAGAAGGCTCCAAAAGGAGTGATGAAAGCCATCTTCTCCTGGTCCTTAACTGCCATCTTGATTTGATGATATCCAGAATAAGCATCCAAAAAGCTCTAACGCTCACAACCCGCCGTAGCATCAATAATTTGATCAATACAAGGGAGAGCAAAAGGTTCAGCCGGACAAGCCTTGTTTAAATCCGTGTAGTCCACACACATACGCCAAGTGCCATTCTTCTTAAGTACCAGCACCGAGTTAGCTAACCACTCAGGATGAAAGACTTCAACAATGAACCCAGCCGCCAAGAGCCGGGCCACTTCTTCACCAATGGCCTTACGCCTCTCCTCATTGAAGCGACGAAGGAATTGCTTGACCGGCTTAAACTTCGGATCAATATTAAGAGTGTGCTCAGCGAGTTCCCTCGATACACCTGGCATATCAGAAGGTTTCCATGCAAAGATGTCCCGGTTCTCACGGATGAACTCAATGAGCGCGCTTTCCTATTTCGGATCCAGATTAGCACTGATGCTAAACTGCTTGGACGAGTCGCCAGGAACGAAATCAACCATTTAGTGTCATCTGCCGACTTAAACTTCAATAGAGGATCATGTTCCGTGGTTGGCTTTTTCAAAGATGTCATATCCGCCGGGTCAACATTATCTTTGTAAAATTTCAATTCCTCTGTTGCACAAACAGACTCAGCGTAAGCAGCATCGCCTTCTTCACAGTCTAAGGCTATCTTGCGACTCCCATGCACTGTGATAGTGCCCTTATAACTCGGCATCTTAAGCTGTAAATAAACATAACATGGCCGTGCCATGAACTTGGCATAAGCCGGCCGCCCAAATAGAGCATGATACGGGCTTTGGATCTTAACCACCTCAAAAGTCAGCTTCTCTGCCCTGGAGTCATATTCATCCCCAAAGGCTACTTCCAAAGTGATCTTGCCTACAGGATACGCCGACTTACCAGGCACCACTCCATGGAAAACGGTATTGGATGGCTCAAGATTTTTGTCAGTTAACCCCATATGGCGGAAAGTGTCATAATAAAGGATATTAATGCTGCTACCTCCATCCATGAGTTCCTTAGTGAACTTGTACCCTCCAACTTGAGGCGCCACCACCAAAGTCAAGTGACCCGGGTTATCGACCCGGGGCGGATGATCCTCTCGACTCCACACAATGGGCTGCTCAGACCATCGTAAGCAACAGGGAATCGCCGGTTCAACTGCGCTTACGGCCCTTTTATGGAGCTTTTGATCCCGCTTGCATAAACTCGTGGTGAAGACGTGATATTGCGCACTATTCAACTGCTTCGGATTACTCTGATAACCAGACTGCTGCTGCTGCTGTCGCTGTTGCTGATTCCCCTGATTATTCTGCTGGCTGTAACCACCTTGATTACCTTGGCCTTGAAAACTGGCACTTGAACCGCCACCTCTATGACCCGGATCATGAGGGCCGGATCCTGAACCGCCATTTGGGCCATGGCCGTGCTGGAAAAGATGAGAATCCCTGAACTGCCTCATGATAAAACAATCCTTCCACAAATAAATGACTAGATGGCTTTTCACGTGTTCCGTGCTTCGGACACGGCTGATTCATTATTGCTTCAAGGTCGTATCTTGGTCCCTGAGTCGACCTCATCTTGCGACGCTGATTATTATTCTACGTGTTGGTATTAGCCACAAAATCCAAATTATTATCAGCTTTGCGCTTACCATTGCCCCCCCTGATTCGCCGGGTTATGATGCTGCTGCTTGGCGTTGCCACTCTTCTTTCCCTTTCCCGGATTTTCATCATCAGACTCGGGGTCCTTGGTTCCATCAGAGTCGGCATACTTAACCAGAGCCGCCATCAGCTCCCCCATGTTGCTGCAGTGGCGCTTGACCCGCCCTAGCTTCTGTTTAAGGGGCAAAAAACGACGATTCTTTTCTAGCATCAAGACTGCTGTGTCGGCATTGATGCAATCCGATGAGTGCAGGATAGTTGAGACCCGGCGCACCCAATGGGTTGTTGACTCGCCATCTTCTTGGACACAAGCGTCCAAATCCACAATTGACATAGGCTGCTTGCACGTATCTTTAAAATTCTGGATAAACCGGGCTTTTAACTCGGCCCATGATCTAATAGAATTGGCAGGCAGCGCTTTCAACCAAGTACGGGCCGTTCCGTCCGGCATCATGGTGAAGTACTTAGCACATGCCGTGTCGCTGACATCCAACAGCTCCATGGCCATCTCATAACTCTCAACCAACGCCTCGGGGGGTAAGTCGGCTGTGTAATTTGGCACTTTACGAGGACCTTTGAAATCCTTGGGTAAGCGCTCATTACGTAGAGCCGGCACTAAACACAGCACCCCCAAGGTTCTAGACCTCACGCCTATCTCCACTGAAGTGGTTGGATAAACCGAAGAGTGTTGATAAGCCGCTTGTTGAGCCGCCGGCTCAACCTCCCGTCGTACTCTTCCTTGATCCACCAAAGCCTGAACACCATCCTGCGCCGGGTTCTGCCCACGAGGCTGGTTACGACGCCTGTCACTGCTTGAAACTTCTGGCGAATCGATGTGTCTTCTATAGCTCCGACTCGAGCGAGGGGTGGAATGAATCCTCTCACGACTGTAAGAATAAGCCGCCTGCTGGGCCACAGCCATCTGAAGCAATTCTCCGGCCCGTCGTATTTCCATGGCCGCCGGCGATTATCCTTCGATAGGTAGAGCCGCCAGCCGAGTCGCCGCAGCAATCATATTATCCAAAGGGTTAGAATAATGACCCGGCGGCGTTGGTATATGCTGAGGCGGAGTAATATTCAGGCGGAGTGGCTCCGTCGCACGCGGCCGAGCCGGTGTTCTCACCCTAGGTGCTTCAATCTGGTTTATCACCGGCGGCTTACTGGTTCCCGCTCCAGGTGTGTTGAAGAGATTCCTCGCCTCGTAAACCGGAGGTAGACGGCTCTGGTGCCTCCTTCTCATGACTTCATTTGCCGCGTTTTGATCCAAGTTGAGCCGGAAAGAGTCCGCCTGAATCCGCTGTGCATGAGCGTCCAAAACAGCTTGCTCCGTGGCCATCCTAGCGTTCTCCGCCGCGAAGTCCTCGTTGGCTTGAGCTATCTCATCCCTTAGCTTTGCCACATCCACCTTATGTTGTTCTTGATTATCTGGGGTTACCTCCACCCCCATTAAGGTTGTTAAGGCTTCCAGCAACTCTGTCAGAGCCTGAGCCGGCCGGCGCACAGAGCCGGCAACGCTGGCTGTCGCCGCGGCCGTAGAATCGAGGCCATAGCAGCAGCAGTTGCAGACCCAAGCGCCGGCTGAGTACCGACCATGAAAATTGCCACCCGGCTCGGTAACTCGTAGAGGTCCGGAATACTATCGCCATCGGAATAACCCCCAAGCCGGCCATCTTGTAGTTGATACATTGAATCAGTTGAGCCGAACGCCTCGCTGTCAGAGTATACGACCGTCTCTCCACCAGATACGGAACCTTCCTCAAATTCCGCCCCATGGATATGTCCAACAAAGGCGTGCTTCACAGCGGATCGATCCCGGGCTGGTTGTGCGCGCTGAGCCGTCTCGATGATGTTGGTGCAGATGTCCGGCTCAGGGCCCGGTTCGCCGATCTTGCCGATGAAGACGTGAACTCCGCCGAAGGGGACCCGGTACCCATACTCAATTGAGCCGGCCGCGGGGCCCCAGCCTGCGTCGTCGATGTAGAGCTTGCCGCGATGACTCTTGGTCATCCAGTCCACGGCGTATCCCTTGATCCCTTCGAAGTTGCCCTTCAAGAACTCGAAACCACCGTGCGCAGGCCCCATGGTGGGCGCCAACTGTCATGGGGTTAACATGGCAGATGTCCTAGTGCAAGGACTTAGTTGTGGAGCCATCACGCCGAGGTTAGCTTAAATGGGTTAATTGGGACAAAAGACACGGAGAGTTTATACTGGTTCGGCCCCTTGCGGTGAAGGTAAAAGCCTAATCCAGTTTGAGGTGGAATTACGTGGGTTTCGATTACCAGGGAGCGAATACGCTTGACCTAGCTTTCGATCTCTTGTTTCTTGTCCTAAAACACCGTCGGGTCGTCCCTTTATATACACAGGTTAACGCCTGTCGGTTCATAGAGTCCTGGCCAGCTCATACAACGTGTCCGGCTCAGTGACTAATTACTCCTACCTTACAGCACAAGTCATACATACATGGCGGTTTACACCTACGGGCCTTAAGTCGCCTTTGTGCTTTAGGCCCTTAGCAAGCCTGCTTCATGAAACGCCATCTTCAATATTCGTGGGCTGTCTTGGTAACCCGCCATCGGCTTAACCCGGCCCCTCCTGGCCGGGTTATACCTAGTAGTTATATCCCCAATAAGTCTCATGAACGCGGTCATGTAATGTCGGTCTGGGCCGCTTCATCCAACAATACCGCCGAATCAAAGTATGACATGGTAGTAAGCAATATGACTATTATCGTCCACAACTCATTGTGTTCTACTCGTGCATATCATCTACGCATAGATCTGGCTCATGATGCCCCTGCTGGGGAACGTAGTATTTCAAAAAAAAATCCTACGATCACGCAAGATCTATGTAGGAGAAGCATAGCAACGAGTGGGAAGATTGTGTCCACGTACCCTCGTAGACCGAAAGCGGAAGCGTTTAGTAACGCGGTTGATGTAGTCGAACATCTTCGCGATCCAACCGATCAAGTACCGAACGCACGGCACCTCCGCGATCTGCACACGTTCAGCTCAGTGACGTCCCTCGAACTCTTGATCCAGTTGAGGCCGAGGGAGAGTTTCGTCAACATGACGGCGTGGTGACGGTGTTAATGAAGTTACCGATGCAGGGCTTCGCCTAAGCACTACGACAATATGGCCGAGGTGTATAACTGTGGAGGGGGGCACCGCACACGGCTAAGAAATCAACTTGTGTATCTATGGGGTGCCCCCTCCCCACGTATATAAAGGAGGGAGGAGGAGGCCGACCTACATGGGGCGCGCCAAGGGGGAGGAATCCTACTCCTAGTAGGAGTAGGTTTCCCCCCTTTCCTAGTCCAACAAGGAGGAGAAGGAAGGAGGAAGGGGAGAGAAGGAAGGAGGGGGGCGCCGCACCCACCCCTTGTCCAATTCGGACTATGGGGGCGCGCGCCACCTCCTGGCCGGCCCTCTTTCCTCTAAGGCCCATGGTGGCCCATTAACCTCCGGGGGGGTTCCGGTAACCCTCCGGTACTCCGGTTTTATCCGAAACTCTCCGGAACACTTCCGGTGTCCGAACAACATGGTCCAATATATCAATCTTTATGTCTCGGCCATTTCGAGACTCCTCATCATGTCTGTGATCTCATCCGGGACTCGGAACAACCTTCGGTACATCAAAACACATAAATTCATAATACCGATCGTCATCGAATGTTAAGCGTGCGGACCCTACGGGTTCGAGAACTATGTAGACATGACTGAGACTCATCTCCGGTCAATAACCAATAGCAGAACCTGGATGCTCATATTGGTTCCTACATATTCTATGAAGATCTTTGTTGGTCAAGCCGCATAACAACATACGTTGTTCCCTTTGTCATCGGTATGTTACTTACCCGAGATTCGATCGTCGGTATCATCATACCTAGTTCAATCTCGTTACCGGCAAGTCTCTTTACTCGTTCCGTAATACATCATCTCGTGACTAACTCATTAGTCTTTTGCTTGCAAGGCTTATTATGATGAGTATTACCGAGAGGGCCCAGAGATACCTCTCCGACACTCGGAGTGACAAAACCTAATATTGATCTATGCCAACACCACAAACACTTTCGGAAACACCTGTAGAGCATATTTATAATCACCCAGTTACGTTGTGACGTTTGATAGCACACAAGGTGTTCCTCCGGTATTCGGGAGTTGCGTAATCTCATAGTTAGAGGTACATGTATAAGTCATGAAGAAAGCAATAGCAGTAAAACTAAACGATCATAGTGCTAAGCTAACGGATGGGTCTTGTCCATCATATCATTCTCCTAAGGATGTGATCCCGTTGATCAAATGACAACACATGTCTATGGTTAGGAAACACAACCATCTTTGATTAACGAGCTAGTCTAGTAGAGGCATACTAGGGACACTATGTTTTGTCCATGTATTCACACATGTATCAAGTTTTCGGTTAATACAATTCTAGCATGAATAAAAGACATTTATCATGATATATAAGAAAATATAAATAACAACTTTATTATTGCCTCTAGGGCATATTTCCTTCAAAACAAACGTGGTGAAAGGAAGACAAGTTGGGTCTCTTGGGAGAAGATGACAAGGCCAAAATATGAAGGTGGACTGGGTTTTAGGGATATTGAACTATTTAATCTTGCTCTTTTGGCAAGACAGGCGTGGAGGATCCTACAAACACCAGAGACACTTAGTGCAAAAATTCTGAAAGCGCGTTACTTTCCAGCTACAGATTTTCTTGATGCTCCACTGGGCAGCCAGCCATCTCAAATTTGGAGGGCAAATGTAGAGGACAAGGAGATCCTCTCACAGGGACTCATCAAACGCATTGGTGATGGCAAAGAAACTTTGATATGGCAACATAATTGGGTTCAAAAAGAGGCGTCCTTAAGGCCCATTGTTTGCCTGAGTCAACATAGGCCACAGTTTGTGGCTGAACTTATTGATAGCTCCAATGCTAGGTCGAAGCAGGATGTGGTCCGAGTGACTTTTCTCCCAATAGACGCGGATGTGATTCTCACCATTCCGCTTGCTACTCGGCAATGTAGTGACTCCTGGGCATGGGCATACGAACAGAAGGGGTCTTTCTCCGTTCACTCGGCATATCATATGCTCATCAATACGAAGCTAAGAAGGGATGCATGGCTTGAGGGCCAACCAGGTCCATCTGATAGAACCAGAGAAGAAACAAGCTGAGTCAGTCTCTGGAAGATTGCGGTTCCGTCAAAACTAAAGGTGTTCCTATGGAGACTTGCACAATGCTCTATACCCACGGCGGATGTCCTCAGTCATCGTAATATGTCCACATCGTCGCGCTGTGCTATCTGTGGAGAGGAGGACTCGTGGATGCATTCATTGATAACTTGTACGATGGCTCGTTGTGTATGGGCTCTAAGCGATCTGGAGCTGGTGGAGCACGTGATTGCAACAGCGGAGCCTAATGCAAAGGCATGGATCTTCAGCATGCAAGAATCAATGCCACATGAGGAGTTCACAAAGCTAGCCGTGACACTGTGGGCAATTTGGTCGGCGCGGAGAAAGCTAATCCATGAAGGGGAACACCAGAGCCCGATGGGGACACATTCTTTCATCACACGGTACTTGGCAGACTTGCGTATTGCTTTCTCATCACATGAAATACCGAAGCCAAGGACAATTCCAGCGCGGGTACAAGAATGGATACCACCACCGGCAGGTCACCATAAGGTAAACGTCGATGCAGCCACCCGTAAACATCCTCCTGTGGGGGCTGTTAGTGCTGTCTGCCGGGATCAGTCAGGAGCATATGTTGGATCGGCGGCAGTGGTCTTCCATGGAATGACTGATCCGAATATCTTGGAAGCTCTTGCATGTCGCGAGGCTATTGCACTGGCCAAGGACCTGACACTGACTCATATCAGGGTGGCCTCAGATTGCCTCTCGGTGGTCAAGGACATACAAACTGGAACTATGGGCACAATTGCTCCAATTGTGCAGGAGATCGACGACTTGAGCAGGGATTTTCAGTCCTGCTCCTTTACCCATGAGAGACGTATTTCCAATAAGGAGGCTCATGGCTTAGCTAGACATGCTTTACATTTAGGGGAGGGTCGCCATGTGTGGCTGTTACACCCTCATGATACTTCTATCATTCCTGTAATTCGCTCTATTGATCAATAAAGTAAAGCATGCTTCCCTCAAAAAAAATTAGGGAAAGATGTATGGTTCTTTCGGCTGTCTGGCTCGTTCGTTTTGACCGTTGTCGGTTTCTTTAGAGGCTTGACCGTTGTGCTTTCGCAGAGGCACGGCGGAATGAAAAAAAACGTGTTTTCTATTTTTTTCTTCTACGAGAGGCACATTTTTGCTTCGGTGAGAGGCACGGTTGTGGAAACAAAAAAAACACATTTTCTATATTGTTTTCTTCCGCGAGAGGCACGTTTTTGCTTCCACGAGAGGCGCGATTGTGCTTTCGCGAGAGGCATGGCCTTGTATCTTTCGGAAAGGGAAAAAAGGTGCTCCCGGTTCGTTTTTTTCTCTGTTTTTTTCGTGAAATAAAAGTTCGTCAAAACCTAACAACATGGGTCTAGTTTTGAAGATCTCGACGCGGGGAATCCAATGATGAAAACGGTTCAAGACTTGAACACATGATTTAAGAGGTAAAACATTTTCAATAAACAGATGCATGAAAAAAGGGAAACTCTCATGTTGCGATAAGTGGCGCGCATGCAGTGCGTCACTTGTCGCAAGCTGAGAAGGTGAGATTGATCTTTGAAACACATACTTTTTAATTAGTGATTTCGGCCGCACAGGGAGAGGAGGTGGTTAACAACTCGAAGCCCAGCAATCAGGAAAACAAAAACGTAAGATACATGTGCAAATCCTGAAGCCCAACAAACAGGAAAACAAAAACGAAAAAGCCCAGCAAGCACGTCAAAACAGGTACACACGCAACGCACGAATCTTGACAAAAAAACTTATGCAATGGACAACTTAGATGTGACATAATTATTTCTTATTTAGATGTGAATAGCAAACCCGTAATTTTATAAGTTAGTCGGATAGTTTCCTTGTGATGAGATCAGTCCACCTGCGTTTAAGTTTTAAAATTTGGCACCAGTGCTTGTATTTTTCTTAAATTTATTTTAGCCCCCACCCGCCTTTACTCTATCTATGGTATGGCGTGCCAGTGAACTACGAGTACCATATGAATGACTTCGTCAATCTCAAGTTCTGTCGGCTCGGTCTCTCGGGGGTATAGAGACAACTACCCAATGCATTGTCTCTTAGGTGTTGTGGTATTTGACTGGTCAGACATCAAGTGTGCATCATAATATTGTGGCCTGCTTGTGGAGAAAAGTAAATGACAGAAACATGGGGAGAGAAGCCACACCGGATCTAAGAGCCGTATGTCCACTAAGAGCATGGTTAATAGTATAGCCATGTATTGGCTATATGATCTTACCACATTATCTATAGCCAAACTTATAGCCGACAAGTATAATAGTTGCATATAAATATGTACCCTCTCCGTCCTGATTTATTGGTCCATTTCATATTTGTGCTAATTTTGACCTTAGATTTAATTAACAAAATATTAATGTATGTCACCGAAAATAATATCGGTGGAAACTATGTTCAAATACGAATCCATAATTTTAGGTGACATGCACTAATATTTTGTTAGTTATTGGTCAAATTTTGGCATAAGATACGAAGGGGACCAATAAACCGGGATGAAGATAGTACTACTTTTTTTATACATGACCCACCTTACTCTTTCACAACATGTCTAGAAACGTGTGCTGCGGCCGGCTATTAATAGCCCGCTTCCCTTCTTTCTCCTCTAACTCATAAAAATATAATATTTAAAGGCTTACAGCTCGCCTATGTCATCCTATTTTACTTGCTCTAATATACAACTCTCATCTCTCTTTTTTAATTGATTCGTCACTTTAGCTTTTTAGCTATGACACGTTTGAGGAAATATCTTTGACATGACGCTCCACTCGGGGCATCCTCCCGTCAAGCGGCATACCTTATACATGGCTAGCTTCGCTATGAGAGCGACGCCCGAGCTTTCGTCGAGAGAAGTTGAACATGATGGTGCCTCGAATCTTGGGCCTACAACCATCACTGCCACCTGTGTGTAGTGTTCCACTTTGACAAGGGAGGGGCCATCGTACCATTTATGTTCATATTTGTTGCCGGGGGGGGAGAGGGGGGGGCAATTGCCCCCATATATGTTATGTTTCTTGCAAATGGGCTTTGCAAGGCTCCTGATTGGCTGGTATATTTTGAGAAACTCCATGATTTGAAAATCAATAGGAGAGCGCCCAACATATCACATTTATTGTTTGTTGATGATAATGTGTTTTTTTTCAAAACTAATACATAACAAGCCACAATTGTACAATTTGCTTTGGGTCTATATGAATTGGCTACATGCAAGGTCCAACTTATCAATCCAACCTTTATGTGACACGATGAAGATCATAAAAAGTTTAATTATATTCCTGACATTACGTACACCATCTTTGAGGAGAAGTATCTTGGTCTACCTATCACTATTAGTGTCTATGCTAGAAGGAAGAAATAAAGTTGCCAAATGTCAACTTATAACTTACATATTTGACAAGATAATGGCGGTTTGTCAGAAAAATATCCATGGGTTGTAGGAAAGGAAATTCTTATCAAGCCAGTGGCGCAAGCTATCCCAACTTACACGATGGGGATACTTAAAATGGCAACCAGACTTCATGATGACTAAACGATTAGGAGATTATCTTGGGGAGAACATCAATCAAAAAGAAGGGTGCACTGAACCGCATGATCTTAAAAACTCAAAGGCTAGAGGGCTTGGGCTTCGTGATATGGCATTGTTTAACCAAACTCTTCTGGACTGTCACGGGTGGAGCTTGACCCAAAAGCAAGATTATTTGTGGGGGAAATCGACGAATGAAAAATATTACCCAAATGAAAACATTATAGAGAGAATGTTCATGGGGATGCATCCTTTTTGGGGCTAATACGGAACAACTGGGGCATTGCATATATTTCGTGTTCGCCGTGTGTTTTATTTTGTTTGTTGCATTCATCATGTCATCATGAGCATTGCATCGCATGTTTTCATAAAACTTGCACCCGTTGATAGTTGCCGCTTCTTCCTCGTCTCTGTTGACCTTTCTCAAGACCGACCATTCTTTTGTTGCCCGACTGTTTGACCCTCTCTACACAATGCTCAAACCCCTCACACGCGTCCGGAAACTGCCCCGAACCCGAGCTGCTCAATCATCACCGTTGCTTTGAGATTATCCCCTAACATCCCTAAAACATCTCCGTTTTCTTAATTGGACTTCCTAACCTATATTTTCTCAGTCGTTCAATTTAGATCAAAGGGCTTCCATTAGTCTGCATTTAGATCCACTTCCTATATAAACTAGACCAACCCTAGAATCTAGGGAGATGTCCCATCGATTCCTCTCGGCCGCCGCCACTATCTTCCTCGGGATCCATCCCAATGCACCTACCTCCTCTCCCCGAATTCTCCATCGGGCCAATCCCGCAGCCTCCTCCCGATCCACCAGCCAGCCACCACCAAATCCTCCTCCTTGCCTCGATCAAGCCCACAAAGAGAGGAGCTCCTCCTCTGCTTTCTCCTCGAGCCCGCAGCAACAGCGCAGCGCCCGAGCGCTCCTCACCTTGCCGCTGCACCCCGCCTCCATTCAGGCGCCGGGAACGAAACCCCCGCACCTGGATCTCACCGCCGTGTCAACCGTTCGAGCTCCGGTGAACCCAACCGCCTGAACCGCGTCCCGTCTTCCTCGTCGACCCCTGCAGCAGGACCAGGTCCAGCACCATGCCCCGCCTCCTTCCCTCGTTCTTCCTCCTCCCTTTGTATTCATCTCCCAGGGCTCTCTCTCTGCCGTGGACAGGAACCGCCCATGGAGCTCTCTGCAGCCTCCCGTGCGTCTTGCCGGAGCTCCACCCCATGACCTCCTCGAGCACCCCGCGCCGGCCAGGTCGCCTCACCTCATCCAGCTCTCCCTTCGGTTCTCTCTCTCTCTCTAATCTCTCAGCCTCTTGTCTGAATTTCTCCCCCGCCATGGCCTTGCAGCTCCCGCCGCCGCTCTGCTCTGTTCGTGGCCGTCTCCGACAGATCCGACGCGGCCCCGTGTCTTCGGCCTCTTCCCCGCCTCCAGGGTGCCGCGCCGCCCCATAGGAGACCACCTGCGCCGCCCGCCAAGTCCCCTGCTTCGCCCCCTGCATCCTCTGCTTCGAGCAGGAGGACGAACGCGCGCCTCACGCGTTGACCGCGACCACCCCGCACCTGGTCGCTGCCCCGTTGACCAGCTCGCCTTCAGATCCGTGCCCAGGCCCACTGTCGCCAGCAGCCTCCCAGATCCAGCCGGCCCGCTGGCCCCGCCGGCCTGCTGCCTCCACCAAATCGGGCCTTAGCCCATGGTGAGCCTCCAGCGTCCCTGCTCCTGTTGGCCCAGCCAGATTCAGCCCGATCATGTTTTTTTCTCGTTCTGCGAATTTGTCCAATTATCCAGAGTATTACAGATTTGCAGAAAACCCCTTGCTGTTCATGCATTCAATAACTAAATAACCATGCACCATATGTTAAAACTTCAAATATGAAAAGTGCTTAGAATTTCATCTAGTTTTATAATATGCTACTTTCATCCATGTTTAAAATGTTTAAAATGTTGTTTGTTTAAATTTGCTTAAATGCCATGTTAAAATGATTCATTTCATAACTAAATAACCGTAGCTCTATTTTAAATAAACTTTATATGTATATGGGGTAGGAAAATGCATAGATTAATATGTTGCACTTTATTTTCCTGTTTAACAACAATAAAATATGGTTTTAGGTAGAACAGTACCAAATCTAAAATATGGACATGAGGATTTTCCGGAATTGTTGTTTGTTGTTCCGGCCTCATTTAAATTTGCCTAAATAGTTAGTTTACTTATGCTTCACCTCTTGCCATGTTTAACAACATTTAATATTATTGGGTACATAACCGAGAGAGAACTAAATGAGTCATGTGATGTTTCGTCAATATGCAAGTCGTTGCATATTGAGCTTCACTTAATTTGTAGTATTGTTTGTGCACTTTTCCATGCCATGCCTCATTAAACCGGACATGCATCACACTTGATTGTGCATCATGCCATGATTATGCTTGGTTGTTTACCATGTTGTTTGCTTCTTTCCGGTGTTGCTTCTTCTTGATAGTTCCGGTTATGTTGCGATTCTGAGGATCCGTTCGACTACGTTGGTTCGTCTACTTCATGGACCCGTTCTTCTTCCTTGCGGGATCTCAGGCAAGATGACCATTACCCTCGATATCACTTCTATCTTTGCTTGCTAGTTGTTCTCTCTATCGCTATGCTTGCGCTACCTACCACTTGCTATATCATGCCTCCTGTATTGCCATGTCAAGCCTCTATCCATCCTTTCCTAGCAAACCATTGTTTGGCTAAGTTACCCCTTTTGCTCAGCCCCTCTTATAGCGTTGTTAGTTACAGGTGAAGATGAAGTTGGTTCCATGTTGAAACATGGATATTTTGGGATATCACAATATCTCTTATTTAATTAATGCATCTATATACTTGGTAAAGGGTGGAAGGCTCGGCCTTATGCCTGGTGTTTTGTTCCACTCTTGCCGCCCTAGTTTCTGTCATACCGGTGTTATGTTCCTTGATTTTGCGTTCCTTACGCGGTTGGGTGTTATGGGAACCCCTTGACAGTTCGCTTTGAATAAAACTCCTCCAGCAAGGCCCAACCTTGGTTTTACATTTGCCTACCTAAGCCTTTTTCCCTTGGGTTTTCGCGAGCCCAAGGGTCATCTTTATTTTCAACCCCCGGGCCAGTGCTCCTCTGAGTGTTGGTCCAACCTGTCAGCCGCCGGTGGTCACCAGGGGCAACTCTGGGCTGGCCTATCGGAAGTTTGGACAATCCGGTGTGCCCTGAGAACGAGATATGTGCAGCTCCTATCGGGATTTGTCGGCACATTCGGGCGGCTTTGCTGGTCTTGTTTTACCATTGTCGAAATGTCTTGTAAACCGGGATTCCGAGACTGATCGGGTCTTCCTGGGAGAAGGAATATCCTTCGTTGACCGTGAGAGCTTGTGATGGGCTAAGTTGGGACACCCCTGCAGGGTATTATCTTTCGAAAGCCGTGCCCGCGGTTATGTGGCACGTGGGAATTTGTTAATATCCGGTTGTAGAGAACTTGACACTTGACTTAATTAAAATACATCAACCGCGTGTGTAGCCGTGATGGTCTCTTTTCGGCAGAGCCCGGGAAGAGAACACGGTCTAGTGTGATGCTTGAACGTAAGTAGCTTCAGGTTCACTTCTTGATCATTTCTAGCTTCTCGGTCGTGCGTTGTTTCTCTTCTCGCTCTCATTTGCGTATGTTAGCCATCATATTTGCTTAGTGCTTGCTGCAGCTCCACCTCATTACCCCTCCTTCCTATAAGCTTAAATAATCTTGATCTCGCGGGTGTGAGATTGCTGAGTCCTCGTGACTCACAGATTCTACCAAAACAGTTGCAGGTACCGACGATACCAGTGCAGGTGACGCAATCGAGCTCAAGTGGGAGTTCGACGAGGAACTTGGTCGTTACTATGTTTCACTCCCTGATGATCAGTAGTGGAGCCCAGTTGGGACGATCGGGGATCTAGCATTTGGGGTTGTCTTCTTTTATTTCGGTTCCGTACTCGGACCTTGATTATACTCTGAATGATGTATGTTTAATTTATGTATTGTGTGAAGTGGCGATTGTAAGCCAACTCTTTATCCCATTCTTGTTCATTACATGGGATTGTGTGAAGATGACCCTTCTTGCGACAAAACCACCATGTGGTTATGCCTCCAAGTCGTGCCTCGACACGTGGGAGATATAGCCGCATCGCGGGCGTTACACATGTATAAGAAGAGGCTAGCAAATTGGTTAGAGAAATACCTATCCAGGAGGAAATGAGATTGTTATTGAGTATTTTGCACAAGCTATCCCAACTTTCATGATGGATGAAATTAAAATGTTGACGCGGTTTCAAGACGCGACCACGCTCCATTCAGGGAACACTCAAGGCATCCACCCGTCAATTTGTACACCTTATGCATGCCAGATCTTGGCCCTTGGGAACAATGCCCCAAGTGCTTCCTCACGAGAAGAAGAATGCGGTGCCTCCGACCTTGGAGCATGTAGTCGTCGACGCGACATCTGTAACATACCCCACTTTGTCCCTATGGGAGTGAATCAATGAAGTTAATAGAATTGTAGGAGGTATATATGACTGATTCTCCACCACCGCGTTGGAGATCGTCGTGCCGTTCGTCGTAAGTTAGGGCCTGTTCAGCAGCCCTCCAGCTCCTGATTCCTCCAACTCAACGGGTGGAGCTGAGCCGAACACGCCAACTCCTAGAGTTCAAAACCCAAACAAAGAAGAGATTGAGACACTGCTTCAGATCATACACCTCTTTGGCGATGCAATTGGACTAATGGTCTACCTGAGCAAGTCTTCTACGGCGTCGATTAGTTCAAAACTCTCTTGATCTAGCTCAGGTGCTTTACAATTTCGGTGGTCAAACAGTAAGCTTCTCGATCAAATGCCTAGGGCTGCCAGTCATCACCAGGCCTCGCATGGTTCACCTGCAATTCATCTTTGATTGCATCAGAGCAAGGCTGGCAGGGGGGAAAGGAAAGCTTATGTCAATTGCCAGCCGGAGAGTCTTGGTACGACGTGTCCTCAACGCGATTCCAATGTTCGCCCCAACTGTTCTGCGTGCACCAAAGAGACTTCTCCGTGTGAGCGACAACGGTTACAGTTAAACTATGGTCGTACTGCCTCCTTCTGACACTGCCCATGGCTTCAGAGTCTGACGCTCGCACAGCTCTTTCCCAGCTCTACAAACGCTCGAAGCGGAAGAATAGGACGGTCGATGCTGCTCTGCACAACAACACCTGGATCGAAGACCTGCGGCGCGGCAATGCTGCATATCTGGTCGTCAAGTTCCTCGTGCCGTTGAGAGCCCTTTAGGAAGCCAATATCACGCTACAAAATGATGACCCCGACGACATCAAGTGGAACTTCGAGACGTCTAGCAATTACTCAACCAAGTCTGCGTACAATTTGCAACTCAATAGAATCGTGCAAACAAACTTCAAGCAAATGATTTGCTAGGTCTGGCCCCTGACAAGGTCAAGTTCATCGTTTGGCTGCTGTTACAGGACAGATTATGTCGCGATGATAGACTACAAAGAATGTGTTGGGAGAACAATTACCTTTGCCGGATGTGCATTCAGAACCTAGAATGCTCAATGCACATCGTCTGGGAATGCAAGGCGAAGAGCTTCCCAAAATCATGGTTGCACGGTGATCGACCCTGCGGGCTGGAACCACTGCCGCAGATCAATGGATCAGGTTCAGATGATCACTGCAAAGGGTTCTGCTCACGACAGAAAGAGGGATCAGTCCATGATGTCCATCGTGTTGTGGAAAATTTGACAGGAAAGGAACCAGCGCATGTGCATGCACTCTTGCTCATTGGTGAGTCCGATCATGGCGGCTATCAGGCGTGACATGGATTCATGGAGGTTAGCTGGTGCTAAGTGCCTGCAAACACCACTAGGTGATCCTGGCTGAAGTTTGTTTCTTCAGCTTGTTGGGTCTGCAGTCCACACCCCTGTTTTTTTAATCTTTTTTTCTCTTGTAACCTCCAACCCATGATCATTTGATCACAGCGACTGTTTTGCTGCATTCTCCGTACTTAATATAATTGCAACCCTGCAGTGCTTGATCTTAAAAAAAGAGGTGGTGCGTGACTCCTATCTCGTGTGGGAAATGAGCGATATGCTTGCATGTAGCTGCTGCATGTCTAACAAAATTTCAATTCAGCATATGGATGCAACTTACAATGCACCACGCACATCAAGCACACAAAAAAACTTCTTGAATAAGAAGTGCCATCCATGATGAGGCACAAAGGCAGAACCAAACACAACTTGATGGCGATCCCACTATCGTCTCCTTCAAGAAGCCGAGAAGACACAAGACCCTCCTCCCTCGTCGAAGAGGCACTCTACCCCCTTGCCTGACTCGAAGGATGCCAATTGGACGAACGAGACGCTCACCCTTTAACTAGGAGAGGCACTGGCCTCAAGACTGCCAAGGCAGAATAACCCGTGGACAACCATCACGCCATGATGAGCAGACCTCAACAACTACAATGGCGGTGCCCACGAACAACCAAACTGAAAGGAGAAAGCTTCATAATGTAGTCACCAAACAACAAGGTGCAAAGAGGCGGGCCAAGCAACAAACATCGAGCATGAACCCAAGTGCGCCCCAAGTTATTTGCACCTTTGGAACATGTTGCTGTCGTGAAGGGGAACTCTATCTCCCCTTTCCGAGGAACGAGTGCACCGACCCTCCATCGAATAGAATCATGCAATAGACACCTAGGCATAACACATTAGACTCACCAAAACCTCAACACGGATGTCACCACTCAAAACAGGCTGCCGAAGGTGCCCACCAGCCATAGCACTAGTTGCACACGCCCCTGCATTGCCCAAGGTGATGCATGCAAAGAGGGTACAATACCCTCAATGCTACAGCTGCCAATCTGAGAAGGATTATGAGCTTTCACCCAGGAGCGAGGGATAGGGATGGGAGGGAGGCACCTCGGCGAAGCCCAATATCGTCGCCCCCATTAAGGTTGGACTGGATGAGCAAAGATTTTTCCTAGTCGGGAGCACACATCACTAACCGAATGTCCTCGGCAACTGGATCTGACTGGAAGAAGAGAAAAAATGGTAAGGGAACAGACTTGCTTCAAAATCACACATCAGGGTTCAACAAGGCATCTCACACAACACGAGCCGCAAATGTCGTCGTCTTACCATCCGCACGACTGAGGACGCCACCTATCGCTTAGACGCGTCACCGCTCCATTCAAGGTTGTCACGTCAACATTGAACTTACCCCTGAAAAGCGCAACGCCGAACTTTCCACCGACTTTTTCAAAGCACAAAAAGGGAAAATGAGCGAAGAGGTGACTTCCTCAAACATCAGAGAGTGAGAGAGGGCAAACACATGTAGTAGGTGAGGAACCCTAGCCGCCTCATAGCCGCCCTGTGTCAAACGACACGTCATTACAACGAACTGGGAGTCTGGGACGTGTCAGCGAATTCACCTTACATCAGCCGTTGCCAAATCGAACGAGCCGAATGGACGGTGGCACATGCACCGAACCCACCGGAAAACACAGAAGCACACGCCCCGCGGCGACGAACACACGAGAAGAAACACACGCGTCGCGCGGCGATCCCACGCGTACGCCCGCGATCTCGCGCCCCACGGATCGCGATCCGGCCGCGGGGCTCGCCGGCCAATGGCAGCGCCCCGCGCGGCGGTATAAAGCGCGGACCTCAGACCCCCACACCTCGCCACAGCTTTGAGTTCCGCTTCACCAGTCACCACTCACCACTCGCTAGAAGGTGCTCTGTTTTGATCCAAGAAAAAGAGAGGGGGCGCTCTGCTTCGTTCGATGGCGACCGTGATGGAGGCGGCTGCTGCTCCGGCGATGGTCGGAGCTGGCGAGGAGGTGAAGGAGGCGGTTGCTGCGCCGGAGAAAGTGGAGGAGGTGAAGGAGGCGGTTGCTGCGCCGGAGAAAGTGGAGGAGGTGAAGGAGGCCGGTGCGGGCGAGGAGGTGATGGAGGTTGCCGAAGGTGAGGCAAAGGAGGCGGGTGCGGGCGAGGAGGCGATGGAGGTCGCCGGCGGTGAGGCGAAGAAGGCGGAGGAAGGGGGTGAGGTGAAGAAGACGGAGGGGGGGCAGGGGAAGGGGGAGGAGAAGAAGCCGAGGAGCAGGAAGCCCCGGTCGGCGGGGCCGCACCACCCGCCCTACTTTGAGGTGAGCGCTCTGATCTGGCCTGATGTGATTAAAGTACGGTAGGAATTCAGTTTGTGTTGGGTTCTGAAATGATCTTTGTGCGCAGATGATCAAGGAGGCGATCATGGCGGCGGGCGACGGCAAGGCGGGGGCGAGCGCGTACGCGATCGCGAAGCGCGTGGGGGAGCGGCACGGGGAGGCGCTGCCGGGCAACTACCGCAAGGTGCTGGCCGCGCAGCTCCGGAGCTTCGCCGCCAAGGGCCGGCTCGTCCGCGTCAAGGCCTCCTTCCGCCTCGCCCCCGCCGAGGAGAAGAAGGCCCTGCCGGCCAAGAAGACGACCACCAACAAGGCCGCGTCGAAGAAGGCGCGGCCGAAGAGGGCGAAGAGGGCGGGGCCGCCGCCGGCGAAGCCGAAGCCGAAGCAGCCCAAGTCGATCCGCGCCAGGAAGGCCAACAAGGCCAGCGCCTGATGCCGCCGCCGCCGCCGATGCCCTGTCCCCTGTACATATCTGCTCCGTAGCAGTACTAGTCGTACTGGCACGTTCGATCGAGCGCCGTGTTCTGTAAATATCCACCCGTGTGTGTGTGTTCCGGCAATAATGGCGCTCTCGTGCCGGTGTCGATGGATGTGAGGAAGGAGAAGATGGTGCATGTGCCTGTGACCGCAAATCTGCAAGACTGATGCTTGTAACACTCGGTCTCTGTGTTGTGATCATGCTCTGCTCCTACCCTCTGCGGTTTCTGGCTTCGATTGGTGGGGGGAACTGGCCGTGGATGCTGCTGACCATGGCAATCGAAGGATCTTGTGGGTAGGGGTGGAAAGTGACAGGGGATAATCCGAAATATCCGATATTCGTATTCGAGAAAATGCCATTCGCATCTGAAACATCTGCATCTGAACCAAAATGAAAATGGAAATTATTCGTATCCGAATTTATTTAACAAATAAAAATAAAATATGGTTTGAGTTTTTGACACAAATATGGATATGGAGTGGATATATTCGTATCCAAATAAAATTATGGAGGTAGTTTTCAAAATTCTAGCCCCAATATGCGAATTATCCAACATAAAAGCCAAATAAGTGGTCAAATTTTACTCTTTTTATGATTAAACTTAGAAGTAGTATGCATTACAATAGTATTTATTCATAAACCTGTTTATCATTGATTTATTGTATGTCACAAGTTAATTATTTCATGTCACATAGCTATTGACTAATAAACTTAAGCAATATGTCGCTATTATTCGTATCTGTCCGAATGAAGAAAACATCCGATATGTATCCGTATTCAGATAACATCCGAACCGCATCCGTATCCGATAACATCCATACTCGCATCTGTATTCGTTTTGAAAATAAGAAAATGGAAGTGGTAAGAACACTATTCGATCCGTTTTCACCGCTACTTGTGGGGCGCATGTCTTGGAAGAGCAACCGCATCCGTATTCATTTTGAAAATAAGAAAATGGAAGTGGTAAGAGCACTATCCGACTCGCATTCGATCCGTTTTCACCCCTACTTATGGGGCGCATGTCTTGGAAGAGCAACCAGACGATTTCCTTAAGAAATAACTCAACATCAGAGCAGCTCGCAAAATTTAGATCGTGCTCTTTGCGGGATGAAAGTTCTAGATATGCTATTTTCTGTCTGCACGCGTAAAAATCATATTAAGGCACTTGGTATTGATAGCTCTCTTGTTCACTGTCACTCCTCGGTTCCTCGGTAGTCCTCACTCCGGGAAGCAAGCCATCCTACACAAAATTTTGAAAGATCTTCTCTGTTTACTTGTTCGACGAACTCCTCCTATTTTAATGTTGCCCTTTTGCTTGAAACTTGAAAGTTTCGTGCTCAATTCTGATCAGGCTCAGTTTCTTTATGCTCAGTCTCTTGTTGCCACTTCCAATTCACAAATGCTATTTCTCATTCAAGTCGTCGCCTATAGCGTGTCCGCTACAGGGCTGGGCCAGTAATATTGCTGTGGCAGGATTTTTTTTCATCAACGTTCTTTTTATCGGGTTATCACTGTATTGAAGCGGTTTTCTTTGTTTTCTTATGTTCTAATTGTTTCCTTTTCTTTTTTGTTTTCTGAACACATGTCTTACTTTTTCGTACATATTGTATATTTTTTATACATCAGATTTTTTTATAACACATTTGACATTTTTAAATACATGATTAACTTTTAAAAATGAATAATTTTATATCTTTTTCACACATTACATATTTATCCACATATAAAATAATTTTATATACGTTTAACAGTTTTAAAGTACATGATTAATATATTTAAAAAAAAATAAGTTTTCATGTCAATATTTCTAATACACATTGTATACTTTTATATAGATATTACAGTTTGTTATACACTTTCAATTTTATTTAAATACATAATTAACATTTAAAAATATCTAATGTACATATTCTTGGAAGGAATGATTTTTTTGAAAATTGCACACATTTTAACATGTCATGCACTTTTTTGAACGTGTGAACATTTTGTGCCAATCTTTTTTAATTCTTTCTACATTTTTGAAAAGTATGTGGTCCAAATTCGCGGAAAATATTTTTAAAAATAATCACGAGTGTTTCGAATATTTATATATTTTGGAAATAGAAACCAAAAACCCCCAACAATAATAACCAGAAAACCTAAGAAAATCGGTGATATGTTAACTGGGCCTGGCCATTTCAAGCTGGCTTGAGGCGATGTGTTCTTCGTCTTGCTAGAGGCGAGACATAGTGCCCCTGAAAGCCGAAGCTGTGGACCTGCTCTTGATTCGACGGACGTCAACGTTATCTACGGCCTAGATGGGCTCAGTCCAGTTTTTCACAAAGCTGATACTCCCTCCGTCCGGAATAACTTGTTGAAGAAATGGATAAGATCAGAGCCCACAGAAAATTACACTTTTTTCAAAATGTCATATCACTTGTGTGGTGGAGTAGGCAAGCTCATTATCGCACACCTGGGATCACTAGGTCCATGATCTATGCTTTTATTCGTTTTATTTTCTCCCACTATGTATGATTTGAGAAAAATATTTCCTGATTAAATAATGTTCATTTAAAAAAACTGAAATTTTCAAAATTTTATGAATCTGAAAGTATTCTCTTGAGTTCTTAAAAATGTCCATGAATTCAAATTTTAAAAAGTATTCATGAAAAGAATAAAGGAAACAAAGAAAGAAAACGAGAAAAGAAAAACAAAGAATAAAAAGGTTAGAGTACTAGAAAACTAGTTATAGAAGCATAGAAAAAAAACCGTCCGAAAGCTTACCAAAACCGAGTGGAGTCTTCCTAACCCTGTGAGTGATGCTTTGTAAAAATGTTCCAGTGCTTCTGCTAATGAGCCGACCCACCAAAAGTGTTGCGTGCGCCTATGATATTGCTTGCATTGAGCGATACATATCATTGATGATGTTTCTTGTCATATCTGACTGCTTTCGCACCAAAACACATAAACTTAGCCTTATAGAGTCATTAACCTTGACAACTTCAAGGCGATGTATCTGCAAAAGTGTTCGGTAAAACTAAAATCCAAATGCTCACATAATCCAACCGTTCATCACGAAGTTGGTCCAACATGACAAAATGTTTATCCAAGGAAGGAAGTATGTATGAAAATTTATAAATGTCGTTGATGTTATCCAGCCTTTTGCCCCCATCTGAAAGCTGCCTCTATTGTATTGTTGTAATCTGTAAAATTATTGCATCCCATTTGGCGATGGGACGGGGAGCCCTCAATGCATGTGGTGCAAGCCTATGTTCGGCTACCAATGCACGTCTGAGCTACCACTTTCCTTCGTGTGTGTGTTAGCGCTAAAACGTGAGGCATGCCACATCGCTATGTAGTCACATCGATATTTGAAATGTTCCTTTATAACGAGTAGGCAAATCAACTTGCCAACTAAAAAAACTACTCCTTTCGACTTTATATTAAAGTTTTTTTTTTGCGGAAAGACTTTATATTAAAGTTGTGCTGAAGCTGCTACAAGTAATATCGATGGGAGGGAGTAGTTGATCTTTTTCTTTGGAAATTGAAAATCACGAGCAATGGAAAATATGAGCACAAGGATTTTGCCCTAAATCTACTTGATCGATGATGAGGCCAAAGCCAATGTCCTTCATTCCAGTCTAGCTTGGCTTAGCCCACTCTCTGCAAACAAAGTAGGACCTCTAAATGTTTTTGAAGATCCTGATTTTTCTATGTGAATAATCTCTCAAAGTCCAAATCTAAATGCAGTCTAGACAGAGAGATACAACGTGAATACGGGATTAGTCTTTCGTTTTAATCTACGCGTGGAATGAATTTGGTCTAGAACGGTAAGACATACTCCGTTCATCCAAAAATACTTGTCGATCAAATGGATGCACTCCATCTGTAAAGAAATATAAGATCGTTTTAGATCACTAAAGTAGTGATCTAAACAGTTCTAAAAAAACAAAGTAGCGATCTAAACGCTTTAGTGATCTAAAACGATCTTATTTTTTTTTTACAAAATGAGTATGTAGTGTAATGGTAGCAACCGAATGACGGGGAATGTGGGTCTATCCCTTTATAAGTTGATGGCAACCCTAAAACTCGTCCTAGAGCGAATTTCAAAAGAAAAAGAAAACTCGTCAGAGCTCAGACGTTCCAAATACCAAAAATCTATCAACGTGCCAAAATTACCGCTACTAGTTTCCTTGCAGAAAAGTCAGAATAACCTCATAAAAGTTTTAATAATAATTAAAATTAAAGCCAGTGTGGTTATATCCGGTGGATGGAGAGGTCTGTCGTCCAAGGAGTCTGCCTTCCTTCCTTCCCCTCCTCCGTCCAGCGGTGGGCCCCGGCGGCAAGTCTCTGCAAGCGACAGCGCCAGAGGGAGCGAGCGAGCGTTTCCTCCCTTTCCTTCCACCCTCGCTCTCCCCCCCATCGGCCTCATCCACCATCAATCTACCCGCCACCCCCGCCTCCCTCTGGACCGTGGGCCACCCCTCCCCCTCCCCTCTCCCTCCCGCGCGTCGACGCCCGTCCTCGCCGCCGCCCCTGCTCCCCAACCCCCGCCATTCACCAGCGCCCCCAAAGTCCGAGCGAGACAGACGGGGGAGCGGGAGAGGGAGGGGAGAGCGGCGGCGAGCAGCCAGCTCCGACCCCGCAGGCCCGGTCGCCGGCGGCCGTGCCCCGCCGTCCCCCGTCCCGCTGGCCGGCGGGCCCCGCCTCCTCGCCTCCGGGAGCTTCTGCTGCTGCTGATAGTACTGTGTGGTAACCCCTCTCTCCCCTTCTCTCGCCCTCTCTGATAAGTACAGTGCAGCGGGGGTTGCTTAATTATTTCCCCAAACGAAATTTCCGCGGCGAGCAGGGGAGGGGCCGCATTGGGTGCCTGCGGCGGATTAGGAGGGGATTCGTCGCTTACTCCACCCGCGAATCCGCGGAATCCGCGCGGGCGCCAGGGGGAGCGAGCGGCGGCGGTCCTCGGTGAGTGATCTAGGGTTTAGCGCTTCCCCTAACTGGGCTCGTTTCCTCTGTTGCTAATTTAGCGTCCTCGTGTCCAAGTCACGGCTGTGAATTCCGCAGGAGGTGGCGGCTGGCCCTGTTTTTGCCCCCCTTTTGCAGTTAGAGGGCGCACAGAGTGGAAGTGCTGCTTACTGTGGGATGGGTACTAGTGAGCGGGTGCATGTGGTGTAACTCTCCACAGCTTCCTAGTGAGCGGGTGCATGTGGAGAGTGTACTGCTAGTTTCAATTGAAGGCAGCATTGTGTGCAGTTGGATTCTATGATGCTCACCGGTCTGTTCGTGAAGCTTTGGTTTGGCTATTTGAGCATTAGATTCAGAGTCATGTCCATAACTGTTTATGCATCCAATGTTTTGAAAGGACAATAGCTGATCTGCTGCCCCCTCCTACTTGCCTAGCTAGAGATGAGTACTATTATTTGAAATTGTTCAGCTGCGAAACTATGTGGCAAGTTTGGTCTCCGGGGATTTGGAGGCCATATTGAGGCTCTGGTTCTGCATTTCTGCTATCTGAGAAACTGAATCTGGAGTTAAAGTCGGTGAATGAATAATTGTTTATCTTGATACTAGCTGATTGACTTGTTGCCTTCTCTTATGCATTGAGTAAACATGCGTTGCTACTTTGTTCCCCAATTATACTGACACATTTTATTCTGATATCTATTGCATTTCTGAACTGGTTCATGTGTTGGCTTAGAAAGCATTCTACATTGATTACCTTTTGCCTTTCCATTCCTTATTCTCGTTTTCCCCGGTAGCTCTTTTGAGCTCTGACATAGCAGCAAGACAATCTAGCTAGGTTACTCTTAGGCAATACCTTCCCTGTGATAACACATTTGCCGTACTCTTAACTCTTTTTCTTCTTATCTTGAAGGTAGTCACATAGTTGCCCTATTTCTCCTCTCTGCAAACATATGTGATAATGGACAACCTTGGACATAGGGAAAATGGGAGGCAAAGGCCAGACCCATATAAAGCACTTCATACTCAGGTTTGTGCAATTCATCACGAATAATTCTTGTGCAAGATTTTAGTTTTATATATTTGTATTTTGACATATGAAAGTTACACTGTGTTAGTAATTAAAGCATAGAACATTGATTTGATTTATCTTCTGCTAGTAAGAATTGTCCTGTAACAAATCTTCTTTAAGGGCATAACCAGATCACAAGCGGTAGATGAGTGGCTAAAGTGTACGTGTGCTTGTTTTAGACTGAAGACAATATTATTCAGCTTTATGAGAAAGCTAAAAGTTGAGATAGTATGCTGGTCAGTGCTTGTCCCTCAGCTAATGTACATAGTATCCCTAAAGTTTCTCCAAACTGAGGAATGATCAAACTAAATAGTAGAAGTTCATGGTGATAAGATAGTAACAAATTTCATAGCCCTCTTTTTGTCATATTTTTTGTTTTGTTCTCCTGCATAGCTGCAGAGCAAATGGTACAGTTGAAACAACCATGCCCAAGAAATGAAGATCACGACCTAAACTAGTCTTGGAAATGTGTGACGTTGAGCTTTTTTGTACTGCATTCAGAATTGTCACAAACATCATTTTATATTTTTTTCTGAACATAATTGTTGCAAAGATTTGCTCTCTGAACGAATGCGGACCTTATGATAATTGCTCTATGTTTCAGTGGATGATGCCCCAAAGGCAAATGAAAGACCACCACAGCATGAACCTCCTAGCACTAATGAGTGAGAGGGACACCGCCATCATGGAGAGAGACCATGCTCTGGCTGAGAAGAAAGCTGCCATGGCTGAGAGAGACATGGCGTTTGCCCAGCGGGACTCTGCAATGGCTGAACGGAATGCTGCAATCATCGAACGAGACAATGCCCTTGCCGCACTTGAACTGGCCCGTACAAATGGATTTAATATGAATAACGGGACCGGATTCAACCCAGGATCTCTCAATGGAGCAAAGAACTTCCACCACCAGGACCAGCAGCCCCATGCTCAATCATCGCCACTGCAACTGGCAGATTCTCCATATGACCATGCGAGGGAAATGCACATATCAGACGCATACCCGATCTCAACAGCCCCGGTGAGTGCTGCTGGAAAGGCAAAGAAGCCCAAGAAGAACAGTTCCCAAGCATCTCCACTGAAGAGGCCGTCAGGCGTGCTCCGGAAAACCAAGAAAGCCGGCGGTGACTGGAGAGACGCCGGAATGTCTGGTGTCGGGGAGGATCCAGCTCGCGCCGCTTCTGAGATGAAGAACGAGTGGAAGGACCAAGACCTTGGTCTGAACCAGGTCTCATTCGACGAGTCGTCCATGCCCGCGCCTGCCTGCTCGTGCACGGGGGTCCTCCGGCAGTGCTACAAGTGGGGCAACGGCGGGTGGCAGTCGTCCTGCTGCACCATGAGCATGTCCATGTACCCGCTCCCGGTGATGCCCAACAAGCGCCACGCGCGCATGGGCGGACGGAAGATGAGCGGCAGCGCGTTCACCAAGCTGCTCAGCCGACTAGCGGCTGAGGGCCACGATCTCTCGGCGTCGGTGGACCTCAAGGACCACTGGGCCAAGCATGGCACAAACAGGTACATCACCATCCGGTAGCTCTGCTGCTTCTGTTCAACATGTAAGGAGGGGTATGCGGCAAAGGTCCTATAATCTCCTTGCTGGGGTTGGACGGGTCATCATCTCTGTAATGTCATTGAGGGATGTAGGCTAGAATTCTGTGTAGGTCCTCCTCCCTTTCTGAACCCCGAGTCGCGCTGGACAGTGGAAATGTAATTTTAGCAACCCCAGGTATTCGTCGTCGATTCACTGTATAGTTTTGACTACTAGATTTAATTGGCAGTAGGCGTTTCTTGCTTTGTCATTGGTTTACATATCAGATGCTGCATTAGGATTCGTGTCTTGCTCCTGCAGGATAGCAGACGAATTAGAAAGAAGCAAGAATAATAGCAGCATCAGGCTGCACGAACGTACGTACCTCAGCAGTGAAATCCCATTTTCCATTATTATTATTACGTTGCAGTTGTTCAACGTTGCCATCATCGTACAAAATCTGGATGCCAAAAGTAAAGTACAGAGATAGGAAAAATAATTTAGTTAGCACGAAAGTAGCTTTCTACACTCTGGCTCGAAATGCTCCCGGCGTGAACAGTAAAATACTACTTTTAATAAATGTTTGTTGTGCATGTAAAATGCGTTTTAAACATTTTCAGGACATAATTTTGTTTTTTTTATCACGCCTTACACCAATGTGATTTCGCGAGCAAACACACCAAACATTCTTTAAATTTTGCCACAAAAAAGTCACAATTTTTTGAATTTATTTTCTATTTTTTTTGAATCTATTGTTAACCCGGGAGCATTTGAGCCCGGATGTAGAAACTTCATATCTGACAGACCAGAGGGAAAAAGTGGAGATGGCAAAATAATAATGCCCGTCTACTGAATGTGTACCTTGAGCTTTTGTGAACAAGTGCCAAATGACATAGCATCACCACCACAGAACCTGTAGAGAAAGAAACAGCTTCAAAACTAACCAAACTGGCTAACTTAACACATGGAGGTAACAACAACATAAATAGCAAAGAAGAAAGAATAAAAGCAAGGACGAAGCGGATCACCGGAAACTCCTATAAATTCATCCTAGCGGACGTGGGATTGAGCGCCCACCAGACCATTAGCGCTCGTTCGCTCGCATCGGTCACTAACAGTGCTGGGCCGCTTCTCTGAGGACAATTTTGGTCATTTGGTGTCAATTTCTGCCCATTCACTTCACTTTCTATTGTAGCACTCTTTCGGAAACACGGTTTTTTTCCTTTCACGAGAGGCACGGTTTTACTTCCGCGAGAGGCGCGGTTGTGATTTTGTGAGAGGCACGGTCGTGCCTTTTTCGGAAAGGGAAAAAACCGTGCTCCCGGTTCGGTTTTTCATCCGGTTTTTTTCGTCTTTTTTTCATGAAAAAGTTCGTCAAAACCTGTCAACATGGGATCTAGTTTTGAAGATCTCGACGCGATAAATCCAACGGTGAAAACGGTTCGAGATTTAGACGCACGGTTTAAGAGATAAAATGTTTTGAATAGATGAATCTACGAAAAAAGGAAAACTACCAGGTTCGACAAGTGGCACACATGGAGCGCGCTGTGGGAGTGATCTTTGCGAGGAGTACTCCTCAATTAGTGATTTCGGACCATGTATTATGTTCTAATATCCATAGCACGACCCATTAACGCAGCAAACCACATATAATAAGCAAACATATTTTTATTTTTTGCGAAATAATAAGCCTACATTTATTCAATGAGGGTTACTTTTTTGTGGTGCCTTTTTGTAAATGCCAAAATAATTCAAACGACAACATTTGTGTTCTTCTCAACACCCAAATGCTGCATACAAAAGTGTAGGGGCAAAAACTACACATTTTTGCCTATGAAAAAAAAAGCAAACTTTACAAAAAAAATGTCTCTTTGAGTTTGTTTTTTCACTAGCAAAAAACCGCAGCACTATGTCACTTGGAAATTTTGATAGATGCTTCTTCCACTAAAAGGAACATGTACAACACATGACATTTTTTTTCATATTTAGTATATTGTTTTGCTCAATATTTACACTGCACAATGCACTCTTGTGCACGCAAAGGCCGTAAGTAGGATATTTGCAGTATCCATACTACCATGAATTTGTGATTGCTACGAAAATAATTACAAACCATCAATATATTATCTTTTCACGTGTAGACATACTAGATCTGCTAAAAACGATTTTGTTGGATAAATAATAAACAATTACACTAATTTACCGGCAAAAAGTTGAGCACCCTACTTGCACTTCACCAGAACACTCCCACACGGGGCCGCTCGCGCTAACGGCATGCGTGTCCATCCCATGCGCTTCTTCTCAGCGACGCCTCGACACGTGCATGCCTTTTCCCTTTCTGCCCCTGCCTCCAGCCCGCGCCGTCGATACAAATGAGGCAACAAAAAAGAGCATGGTTGGAAAGTCTTCGTACCCTGTGTGAGCACGCTGGAATTAGGCCAACTCCACCGCGCGACCCCAAACGGACATCCGGTTTGGCCGGATTTTGTCCCTTTGGGGCGCCGATGGGTTCGCCCGTGTCCGCCTCTGTCCGTTGGGTCGTGCATGCGCCCACCGCACAGCCGCACCCCAAATCACGTCCGCGTTGGATATGATTTAAAAAAAAGAAAAATGTAAATAAAATGACGTAAAAAAGTAAATAAGCGCAGTTTAATAAACTTAAAACTTAGTTAGGGTGGTCACGGCCACAAAACGGCCCAGTTTCACGTCGAACTTGACATAAAAAGGAAAATAAAAAACGGCCGCCGCTAGCGCGCTCCTGCCCGTGCCCGTCGATGACGTCGTCGTCGCCGTCTTCACTGGCTGCCGGCGTCGTTGTCGTCGCTGACAAGGTCCACGTAGGCCGGCGGCGTCCAGAGGTGGGCCGGCGGTGCGTGGTAGACGGGGGCGGGCTGGACGGCGGGAGGTGCCTGCACCACCTCCTCTCATGGCGATGCCTCTCGCTCCGGTGACCGCGGCGGCGTCGGGCGCCAGTTCACGCCCACGGCGTCGGCCATCTCGTCTGCAGTGCACAACTAGCCCCACCCCTGGCCCACCAGGCCGGGGTGGAACGCGGCCACCGGCTCCACCTCCATGGCCTCCCCCCTCCTCTCCTCCTCCTTGACGGCCACCATCTCCATCTCGGGGAAGGCGACGTCGCCGGCAGCAGAGAGTGCCATCGCCTCCTCCAGGTCGTGCCACTGGCGCTCGTCGTGCGTGTTCATGGAGTCCTCCATGACACGCTGCATGAGCCGGGCCTCCTCCTCCGCTGTCATGCGAGGAGGTGGAGGTGGTGACGGAGACGGGGAAGGCGACGGCGTGGGCGTGAGGCCGCGCACCCGCGTACGCCTGCGCACCTCCCGACGTGGCCGCCGCGGCCCCGACACCGTGCCGGCGAAGTAGGACGCGCGACGCGTGTCGTGCTCGTCCTGGAGCCATGTGTCCCAGAGCACCGAGTCGGGGGTGTACCTGTCGTCGTAGAACAGGTCGTCGGGGAGGAGGCGGCGGCGGCGCTCGATCTCATCGCGGCGCATACGGCCGCTCGCCGGCACCGGCGGGATCGGCACACGGTTGGCGCTGAGGTGCCATCCGTTGGGGAGGTGGACGTCGCTCCACGGGACCGGCGTCCTCGTATCCCAGTACCGCCGGCACACCTCCGCCGCGAGGTACTGCCGGTCGCGCTCGCCGGCGGGCCTAGGGTTGATGGTGAAGGGGGCCGGCGCGGGGGCTCGACGGGAGGAGCGCGGCGGTGACTGATACGTCTCCAATGTATCTGTATTTTTTGATTGCTCCATGTTATATTATCTACTGTTTTGGACATTATTGGGCTTTATTATTCACTTTTATATTATTTTTGGGACTAACCTATTAACCGGAGGCCCAGCCCAGAATTGTTGTTTTTTGCCTATTTCAGAGTTTCGCAGAAAAGGAATATCAAACGGAGTCCAAACGGAATGAAACCTTCGGGAACGTGATTTTTAGGAAGAATATGATCCAGGAGAGTTGGACCCTACGTCAAGAAAGAAAGGAGGAGGCCACGAGGTAGGGGGGCGCGCCTAACCCCCCAGGGCGCGCCCTCCACCCTCGTGGGCCCCCTGTTGCTCCACCGACGTACTCCTTCCTCCTATATATACCTACGTACCCCCAAACGATCATATACAGAGCCAAAACCCTAATTCCACCGCCGCAACCTTCTGTACCCACGAGATCCCATCTTGGGGCCTGTTCCGGAGCTCCGCCGGAGGGGGCATCGATCACGGAGGGCTTCTACATCATCACCATAGCCCCTCCGATGAAGTGTGAGTAGTTTACCTCAGACCTTCGGGTCCATAGTTATTAGCTAGATGGCTTCTTCTCTCTTTTTGGATCTCAATACAATGTCCTCCCCCTCTCTCGTGGAGATCTATTCGATGTAATCTTCTTTTTGCGGTGTGTTTGTTGAGACCGATGAATTGTGGGTTTATGATCAAGATTATTTATGAACAATATTTGAATCTTCTGAATTCTTTTATGTATGATTGGTTATCTTTGCAAGTCTCTTCGAATTATCAGTTTGGTTTGGCCTACTAGATTGATCTTTCTTGCAATGGGAGAAGTGCTTAGCTTTGGGTTCAATCTTGCGGTGTCCTTTCCCAGTGACAGTAGGGGCAGCAAGGCACGTATTGTATTGTTGCCATCGAGGATAACAAGATGGGGTTTTTATCATATTGCATGAATTTACCCCTCTACATCATGTCATCTTGCTTGAGGCGTTACTCTGTTTTTATAAACTTAATACTCTAGATGCATGCTGGATAGCGGTCGATGAGTGGAGTAATAGTAGTAGATGCAGGCAGGAGTCGGTCTACTTGTCTCGGACGTGATGCCTATATACATGATCATACCTAGATATTCTCATAACTATGCTCAATTCTGTCAATTGCTCAACAGTAATTTGTTCACCCACCGTAGAATACTTATGCTCTCGAGAGAAGCCACTAGTGAAACCTATGGCCCCCGGGTCTATCTTCATCATATTAATCTTCCAACACTTAGTTATTTCCTTTGCTTTTACTTTGCTTTTATTTTACTTTGCATCTTTATCACAAAAATACGAAAAATATTATCCTATCATATCTATCAAATCTCACTCTCGTAAGTGGCCATGTAGGGATTGACAACCCCTTATCGCATTGGTTGCGAGAATTTATTTGTTTTGTGTAGGTGCGAGGGACTCGCGCGTAGCCTCCTACTGGATTGATACCTTGGTTCTCAAAAACTGAGGGAAATACTTACGCTACTTTGTTGCATCACCCTTTCCTCTTCAAGGGAAAACCAACGCAGTGCTCAAGAGGTAGAAAGAAGGATTTCTGGCGCCGTTGCCAGGGAGGTCTACGCAAAAGTCAACATACCAAGTACCCATCACAATCCCTTATCTCCCGCATTACATTATTTGCCATTTGCCTCTCGTTTTCCTCTCCCCCACTTCACCCTTGCTGTTTTATTCGCCCTCTCTTTTCCGTTTGCCTTCTTCTTTTTGCCCCTCGCTCTTTTCTGTCGTTATGTCTGAAATTGGGGAAATTATTGCCGATATGGACAATAATAATATCATGGAAAATTCTGATGCTCCTGCTGAAGAACCCCCTACCTTGCATACAAAAAAAATTCGAATTGGTAGTGGTAATATCATTGGAAAAGGGGTTATTCAAGATTTCTTTACTTGTGCCGGTGCTTTGCCTTCTATGGGCGGTTCTATTCTTCATAGAACTAGTAGTCTTGCGGACGCTATTGCCATGCTTATAGTTGAACTTGAAAGGCAATTTATGCACATGCACCCTTGAATACAAAGGATTTTCCTAGAATTTTCTAATATAGAGCACTCTTCTGTTAAGCGTGCCGCTACTATCTTTTTGGCTAATGAGTTCAGATTTATAATAAAAGAGGCCAAAGAAATCTTTGCGCATTATAGGGTGGACGCTGGCCGTCCTCCCATAGAAGCTATCCTCTTTGATCAAGAAGAAATAATGCGTTTTCAATCTCTAGACTATGTTGCTTTCAATGAAAACCTTAGAAAAAGGGTCCCTACCAATGTTCTAGTTGATAGAATTTCTGAACTTAATGATGATTTGGCTATTCGAAATAATGAGCTAGGATATTCTCTCGAGTATAGGCTCACCAAGTTCTGTCAAAAGAATGCTTATAATGATGAATTGGTTGTGCAATACGAAGGGCCGAAGGAGGAACCTATACCTCCTAAAATTGATCTTTGGGACTTTTGTCCCATTAAATTTAGCCCTTTTGATTACTTTTGCTTTCTCAAAGAAAACTTGCTGCAGAACGTAGAGAGTATGAGATGAGTTTCACCGATCTATCCTATTACTATGGCACTACCTAGATCTATCCTTGCTTTTATGCCTAGCTAGGGGCGTTAAACGATAGCGCTTGTTGGGAGGCAAGCCAATTTTATTTTTAGTGTTTTTGCTTTTTGCTTCTGTTTAGGAATAAATATTTGTTCTAGCCTCTGGTTAGATGTGTTTTTATGTTTTAATTAGTGTTTGTGCCAAGTTAAACCTATAGGATCTTCTTGGATGATAGTTATTTGATCTTGCAGAAATTTCCAGAAACTTTCTGTTCACGAAAACAATTGTTAAAAATCACCAGAACGTGATAAAATATTGATTCCAATTGCTGCTGATCAATAAACAAATTGTCTAGGTCGTCCTATTTTGGCTGATATTTTGGAGTTCCAGAAGTTTGCGTTAGTTACAGATTACTACAGACTGTTCTGTTTTTGACAGATTCTGTTTTTGGTGTGTTGTTTGCTTATTTTGATGAATCTATGGCTAGTAAAATAGTTTATAAACCATAGAGAATTTGGAATACAGTAGGTTTAACACCAATATAAATAAATAATGAGTTCATTACAGTACCTTGAAGTGGTCTTTTGTTTTCTTTCGCTAACGAACCTCACGAGATTTTCTATTGAGTTTTGTGTTGTGAAGTTTTCAAGTTTTGGGTGAAAGATTAGATGGATTATGGAACAAAGAGTGGCAAGAGCCTAAGCTTGGGGATGCCCATGGCACCCCCAAGATAATCTAAGGACACCAAAAAGCCAAAGCTTGGGGATGCCCTGGAAGGCATCCCCTCTTTCGTCTACTTCCATCGGTAACTTTAATTGGAGCTATATTTTTATTCACCACATGATATGTGTTTTGCTTGGAGCGTCTTGTATGATTTGAGTCTTTGCTTTTTAGTTTACCACAATCATCCTTGCTGTACACACCTTTTGAGAGAGCCATACATGATTTGGAATTTGTTATAATACTCTATGTGCTTCGTTTATATCTTTTGAGTTATATAGTTTTGCTCTAGTGCTTCACTTATATCTTTTAGAGCACGGTGGTGGATTTGTTTTATAGAAACTATTTATCTCTCATGCTTCACTTAGATTATCACTACAAAAAAATACACTTCTGTGATGATACGTGTTTGTCACAGTAGGTCGCGTTTTCTGTCATGCATGTACATCCATGACAAATTTATGACAGAATCAAGATAGTCATACCTGTGCTGTCGTAGAAGTGTTCCATGACATTGCCAAAATTATCATCACGGAAGTGTCCACTTCCATGATGATAAATCGCGCGTCACAGAAGTGCTTTCGTCAAGGGTGACCGACACGTGGCATCCACCGTAACGGAACGCCTTTAAGCTATCGGGTCGGATTTTGGATCCGATAACCCGTTAACAGCCCTGACCAATAGGAATTTTCCACGTGTAAAATTCTGATTGGCCGAAGGGAACACTTGTCAGCTTGTCAGTGGGCCAGATGTCGCCCGTCCATTGGAGGAGACATGCCTATGATACGTCGACACGTGGCTGGGCCCAACAGAGGCCCATATAGGTTAAAAAGGCCGGCCTAGTCAAAGGCCCGTAGAACTTAATCAGGTACTAGTGGGCCAGCCCAATAACGGCCTGCTTAATAAAGGCCCATTTACGGCCCGAAGCCAGATCTGGCCCGTTAATTGTTCGCCCAATATTTGGGCCCATTTATGGCCCAAAGCCAGACCTGGCCCGTTAATTGTTCGCCCAATATTTGGGCCCATTTGCGGCCCGAAGCCAGATTTGGCCCATTAATTGTTCGCCGAATGTTTGGGCCCAACTACAGCCCAGTGACTTTCGGCCTGTTAGAGGCCTGATGTAGACATGGGCCCATTTCAGCCCGGTGTGACTTTCGGCCTGGGAATGGCCCGTGCTGCCCATGGGCCATATATGGTCTGACGGGACATCGGGCCCACTAACGACCCGTGCTAAAGGTGGCAACAGTTAAGCCCAACGTGACTTTGGGCCTGTTAAAGGCCTGTCGCGTAATTCGGCCTGTTGATGCCTGTGCTAAGCTTTCGGCCTCTTAAAGGCCCATGATATCAGTGGGCCAACTAAGGCCCGAGATATGTTTCGGCCTGGTAACGGCCCGTGAGCTAACTGGGCCCAAAACGGCCCGGTCTACATTTCGACCTACTGAAGGCATGTCGACGACTAGTGAAAATTGAGGCCCAACATGCATTTTGGCCTGCTAAAGGCCCGTGGTTTCATCTCGGCCGTAACAGGCCAGTACAATATTCAGCCTGTTAATGGCCCAACGCTACATGGGCCAAACTAAGCGCTGGGTCGACAAAAGGCCCAACTAAAATATAGGCCGGTGTAAGTTTGGGCCTGGCGCAATGTGTGAAGGCCCCAATCATTCGGGCCCAAGAAAGACGCAGGCCGGCCCAATTGTGGCCCACTAAAAACCTGGCCCGTTAGAGTCGAATGTTTCGGTCCGGTCGACTACATCTGATTTTTTTTCAGATAGCGAATGATGGCAGTAACTAGTAGGAATTAAGAACAAACCTACTCTATACAATAAAGAAATTATGGCATAGTAACTAAGAATAAACCTACACTATACAATAAAGGATTTAAGGTATATTACATCCACTGGGCATCGAAGTTCGCCACCAGTGATTATAAAGCGCAACGAAGAAGCAGATTGCAAAAACTAGGCACCATTGCAGCGTAACAAAATAATACTGAACCGAGACCACTTCCAAGACAGTTCAAGAAAGGTTAGCCTTGCGGGGGAACTGCTGCGCAAGCTGCTAAGCAAGGCCGTGAGACCGGCCTAGCATGTCGGTCATAGCTTCCAGGTGTAGCTGTTTAGCGATGAGGTTCTCATTGGTGTTCTCCGCAATCTTTCTTAGAGATAGGACTTCAAGTCGAAGTTGAGTTGCAGAATGCCTTTCTGCTAGAACTTGGGACTGAAGAAGTCGAACTGATTCAGACAACGAATTATGTGAGCTTGTCTGACTGTTAGTCTCAAGTAACGTGAACACTTCATCAAGACAAGACTTTGGGGTTGTCTCGCTATCTTCAAGATGTTTTGCCTTCTTTGCTGCAATATATGTTGGGTTTGTCTCACAGCCTTCAGCAGACTTGTGCATGCCATCAGGCATATCACCCTGAAACAAAGCAGAGAGATGACAGGTTTTGCACGTGTATAAACAAAGATGATAACTGTTCTGTCAATTCTATCCAATTTCAAATTAGAAAATAAAGAGTAAGTTCAAAATATCAATAGCATAAATTGGCATTGTTCATAATGCGGGGAGCTTCACCACACTACTGGATTACCATGTCAACATAACAAGCATAGATGAAGGGCAAAGAAAATCATTGTATCTATTTTGGATAATGTGCATAGCATGTTGTTCATATCATCAGCCACATCAGTAAGATAAAACAGGAGATGACAAGGTGCAAACGTGGGCTGCTTCACCACACACTGGATTATAGATCCACAAAAACAAGCATACATATAGGGAGTATTAAGTAATGTGCATGTTATGAATAAGGAATTTGGTTTTACAAGTAAAACTTAGAACTTACGGTTCTTACGAACATGGTAGAAACAACAAACTAAACAGCAGTAAACGATAGGGAGTATGAGCAAATTAAACAGCAGTTGAGGATAAAGGCTTTAGAAGGACTGACTTACATTAACATTTAACACCGGCTTTATAATGCCCTTCTCCATGTCAAGGGAAGGATAACTCAAGAATTTCAGCACAGAATCTTCTTCATAAGCATTGCCTGTACTCTACATTTTGTAGAGAGTAATTACAGATATGATAATACTGGAAGGGATAGAGGATAATGAAGATAAGATGCAGATTGATGCTACATAATCAACTACCAATCCCTGGAAGTACAAGCGTTACAGGACAAAATGTACTGACAAGAGCAATGGGCTACACTTCTGCACTGGCATTGTCTGTGTATTCTACTTGTTGGTAAGATTAAATATAGATCTGATCTTTTTTAGTAAATGGTGGGCGAGGGAGATAAGATGCAGAATGCTACAAAATGAACCAATCCCTCTTCCCATAATACAAGAGTGTTTTGAACACTGGTGTACTGTACAAAATGTTCTTATATTATGGGATGGAGGGAGTAGTTGTTAATGTAAGTACAGTGATAGACCACGTTCAGTCCTTACAAGAGGACTGCAGAGCTAAACCTCTTCAAAAGCATTGGGTTGATTCTAAATTTATGTAAGAGTCCATACGGATCTTATAATGTCCACCAAATGGATGATTACGAGGCTAACATGTGCAGTGATGCTACATAATCAAACAACTATGAAAGTAAGTATGGTCATACAGGGCAAGAGGTACTCACAAGAGCAATGCAGTGTGCAGTATAGTTGCGAGATTCTGTGGTCCCTTGAGAACGAATGTTTTTCTGCTAACAGTTTTCGTACAAGTGAGACATTAAGGCAAATGCAGAAATGTAGTTCAAATTGTGATGTGATATCATAGACAGTACCTTACGCTGCAGCCGAGACCAATGTGTAACAAGATTATTCCAGTCACCGTCGGATAAATGTAGCACCGGAGACTTTACAGAAATTTTGTTCAGAGGCTTGCCATCAAAGTGCGCTTGCCTCAGGTAGGAACAATACTTCATCAACGAATGCTTGAAAAGCGCAACCAACCCTTGCTCGTCATCACAATCCAGTTTGCTCCTCGCCTATTTAAAAGAATGAAATCTTGTGTCTTCTGTCAGCAGAAACATATGCAGTAATGACCATGAATAACATTAGTACATTACTTACGCGTAAGTTGCGGAGGAAGACTGGAAATTGTTCTGTGTCTGCGGTATAATCTTTCCATGAAGGAAAGATGCGCACAAAGTTCCTGACAACAACATAAGCTTCGTCTTCTAAACTAGGAAGAAATGGAACAGGGGTCCTATTTGCTGCAATTGGGGCTCTCTCTGGTTCGAAAAGGGATTTGGCAACTGGATTTGGTGTACTCTTTGCTGGAATGGGGGTTTTGCGTCGTACAGCTGGTGCTATGTCAACTGGCATAATCATACTGTTTGCTGCAGTTGGGGTCTGCTGAGTTGGGGCATCAGAAATGACCAGTGTAGTAGGGCTAGAGTCTGCTAGAGTTGGGGTATTTTGTGGTTCAGGTGATATTGCAACTACACCTAATGGGCTATTTGATTTATCAGGTGCCACTACCTTTTCCAAATACTTTGCTTGTGCTCCTCCACGATCAGCTATCGCCCTCTTCCTTTTGAACGTCTAATACGCAAGAACAACATTTGAATGGATAAATATGGTATGATGACAGATGGAATATGTACTGAAAATGGATAGGCAGGGCGTATTCACATACACGATGTGTAAACTAAGCTAATGGCAGTTCATCAAAGTAGAAGCAATGCAAAACATCAGTTGCAAGATATGTGCGAGCAATGTAACCTTGGAAAGTTAGAGCAAGTACCTTGATGGGTGAATAAGATAGGGCATCTTCCTCTGACTCCTCCACTAGGGAGCTACATTGACTTAGGTCTCCCTCTAGCTCAGAATCACTGTTAGGATCATATTCTGAGCATGAATCTGTAGGTGGAGAGCGTTTGCATTGCATTGCATCCAGACTTGATTTCAGTCCCTTAATGCCAAGTTTGACAGCCATGGCATTGTTCTGCTTTATTCTTTTCATGCGTGCAAGCTCATAATCATTATGATGCTGTTCAGAATCTAAGATTCATGAAAACATAAAAAGTAGTCAGGTTATCTATGGAATGCATTGCAGATTCAACTCGGAGAGTGTCTCCCTATAAACCCCTGCATATGCAAAGTTCACCTCCCCAACCGTGCTGACCAGACCACACACAGAAATACAAACCCCTTATGTCTCTATAACAGGCAGGCACACATTTCAAAACTGAAGTAGGAACATTAGAATCATATGAAATTCGTATTTGAACAAATAAACTAACCAATTATGAGTGGCGTAATGTTTAGCTTCAAGGGTGGAGTGTTGGTAGTGCGACACAAAGCAAGTAGGCAGATTGTATTCCATGTAAAAGATCGAAACCTATGTAAAAGCTGGAAATGACACTTTCTTTCTATACAATGCAGTGTTCGTTACCCACACATGATGGAAGAGATCACATAGAGAAATACTATTCACTCATGTCTACGGTTCCAGCATTTAGAAACAGGGTGGTCCACCCTAAAAGAATATTGACAACAAATATGACAAGGCAAGCATAGATGTAGTGAATCAATCATTTACTTGTGAGCTTACTAGGACAAGTATGCAGAATTGTAACTACAGTAAGAGACCGTCCAAAATCTGAATGAAGAAGTTTGTCTAGCACTTATTGTTTGCAACTAATCGACGTGAATAATTGGATATTATATCGAATGACTAAGAAAGACAAGTAAAATTGTCAACAAACCTGGCTTGCAGTAGTAATCTGGGTCAATGTCACTACGACCAACAATCCAAAATGACTAGTTTCTGTTCCGAGGGCCGGAATTTTGAAAACCCTGTGAACTTTAGAGGTACTAAAGATTACCGAAATACATCTAAACCATTAAGTGTAGGTAGCACTGAGCACAGAACAAACCCTAATGACAGTCCTGCCTAATGAGTAATGAATCAATTAGAAAATGGGTGATGAGGAGTGGCTGCTGAGTGTTGAGGACGTATCTCAGGATAAATTGGGTTGGCTTGGTGGGTGCTGCACGCCTGAGCCCTGAACGGACTGGGAAGGTAGGCACGGCGGCGCGCCCGGGCAGCGGTGACGCTGTTGGGCGAGCGGCTCCTGGCCTCCTGTTAGTCCGGCGTCTCCTCCTAGAGTCATGCCGTCCGGGGACGGCAAGTCACCGGCGAGGCAGGCGGCTGGGGGCGAGTAGAGATCGGAAGCGCGCAGCAGAACAGAGGGGAATCGGGGCCTGGGACAACCCAAAATCCCAGGGTGGGCCGGCCCACCGTGGGCACCCTGTAGTGATACACACCCGAGCGGCGAACATGCATTTTCGAAACTAATTTAGGAACATTTAGCTGACCAATTAAACAACTTTGTTTGGCTTGATGGGTGGAGCAGTGTTATTATGACACGAAGCACGTATTCTGATCGTATAGTGATCATAAAAGGGGGAAACTCTAAGCATATTTTTTTTAGCAAAAAAGGGTTTCCCCTCCGATTTCTATTAAAGAAACCACCACGGAACCAACATGATCAATTAAACCCTAAGCATGATCAATTAAACCGTATTATGGCTGTGCCATGGCAAATTTGAAGCTGCAAACCGGAGAAATGATATTTAGCATCCATTGTTTGCTTCGAACTAAGAACTAAATTCTAAGAGCTGAAAAGAAAGTAGAGTAACCAAGTTAAGATCTATTTTCTGGTTGAGATCAAAAAGTTGAGGAGATATGAAGTACCACCTCTCTTGCAGCGCCGTGTAGGCATCCGGGGTGCGATGGCTGTCAGTGGCATTGAAGCAGATCTGCGACGGTAGACGGGTGCATCGGGGGATAAGTCCCGTTGCGGTGGAAGAGAAGGTCGTGTGAGCGGCCCCGACAAAGAGGACGACGGCGCCGATGAAGCGAGAGGACGCGATGCAAGGCTATTGGTCCATCGCCGTGGATGAGAAACGTCCATCTCTAGTAGTGGACGACGCGGTCTTGGTAGGCGCTCCGGCATGGTGGAGGACGGTGGCGATGGATGTGGTGGAGGACGGCGGCGATGGATGGGGTGGCGGACGGAGGCTGGTGTGGGGATGGGGTGTTCTAGCGCGGACGGTGTATGAATGGGAAAATGGAGGGAGAGGTACGGGGAACCATGTTTTTGGGACGCGCCTGTCTGAAATATGGGGAAGTTACGAACTTAGCCCCCGTTTAAAATTTGGACGTCTCGTCGGTTGGGGATAGGACGGTAATCTCGCATCTCGCCAATATTTGCCCAGAGCGATTTCGGGCGAGGAGAGGGTGGTTGGCGCCCATGGTTGGCGCCCACGGTGTATGAACGGGGCTGACAGGTAGGGCGGTTGTGTCACGTCTGAGTGAAGTTACAAACCTGCCCCTATTGAAAATATTTGCCTACATCGATTTCGGCCGAGTCGAGTTTGTTTTGCTGCCCACCGTGTATGAATGGGGAATGGAGGGAGAAACAGAGGTCTTTCGGACGAGCTTGAATCAAATGAGTTTTGTCGCCCATGTTTGACGCCCACCGTGTCGGAATGGGCTCAGAGGCGGTCGTGTCACGTCTAATTGAAGTTACTAACCTACCCCTATTTAGAGCAGTGGAAATCGGGCCGATGGATTGTCTGTGTAATGGGTAGAAAGTAATTTCCATCTCCCAAACACTTGGCTTCGGGCAGCCGACGTGGGAGTGCAAATTTTGCTGCTTCTTTCGAATATTGGGACAATAAGCATCCACGTTTACCCTGGCAACTAAATTCGAATCCATTTTGTATTCCTATATGAATCTTTATAAATCATTCTATGTGTTTTTATATATCTTCAAAAGGACGACAAAGATGTATTCCACTGTCATATATGAATATGGTTTACAAATGCCGATACTCAAATTCAGAAACTAGAATCCAGTTTAAGGTGAATTCGAATATTTGGAACACTTCATGTCCAACTCAAATGTCACACGCAGCATAATGTGTACTCCCATTTAGATATGTACACAAGCGATGTATCAAGATTCAAATATCGAGTCAATCAACCAAGAATGTACAGAACTAACAGACATATAAACACTTATAGAGTATATGGATCAATAATATCAACTAACATACATAAGCCAGGCCGCTGTACTTTTTTTGGCTACAACAGCATCCTTTTTTTAGCCAGCATCTTGGCCCTTTCCGATGCGTGCCACTTATGGTCCATCTATACTACTACTATTGCTGAATGCACATTCAGCCCGATTGGCATATTTGTAGGTCTGGCACAGCAATCCAAATGAAATGTCTCCGAGTCTTATCAATTAATACAGACTTGTGCTCAAATAAAATTACAAACCAAACAAAAAAACAATTATTACATGATCTCTAAAACAAATGGTTTGATTGATTACATGAACAGACAACACAAAGGTTATTCAACTATGGAAAGAACATTTCACCTATGATTTACCAAGTAGGAATTTAATTTCCTTTTTTCCTTTAGGACCTTAACAATCTGGTCAGTCTCAGCTTGCTTCGTTTTGAAATCCACCAAATATTTAATGGTTGTCTTGAGTACTGCTTGTGATTGTGCTGTTTGCTTCCTCAACATGTCAACTTCATCTCTAAGTGCAGAAGCAAAATCTCTTTCTACCACTAGTTTAGCCTCTAGAGCATTAGTAGTTGGCAATTCATAATGCACGATTGGGCCGGTGCCACTGTTGTGGGATGATGCAACGTCCATGTGGACCTCGCTCTTTGATCTTGGGCTAACCTGTTTTGCCATTAAAGTTCCGATTGGATTCAGAAAAGTTGAAGTTAGCAAAACATCTCAACTGGGAGTTATAACAGCAAACTAGTTAAACAAACAAGGAATTAAAGAGTTTCAATTGGATGCTGAAAAGTAGTTATTAACATCATTGTAACCCGCTGTTGCAGCAGCAAAGCAGTTAAACAAACAAGTAGATATTTAAGTTAAGGCAAACAGGTAATTCTTAACAGTAAGTATCACACATAGATAGGCGCAGTCTACAATATGATTAACAGGCGGTGCCATTATGTAATCAGTAGCAAACTAAATTAAGCCAAGCAACGTAATTGAACAATTTTGCAATAAGTGGCTAACTAAAATTCCGAGAAGCAGGTAACTGAACTTACGCTAGTTCTTTGTACAGGCACACTGCAACTTCTTTTTCGCTTACAAGGTTGTACGAAGGAGTCCATGGCATCAATTGCTTGGTTACGCAGTCCCAATACTTCTTTCTTCCCACACTGCATGGGTAAGTCGAATGGTTAATCTGGTAAGATGGTGCGTCTTTGATATGTTATATGAGGACGTGTAGTCAGACTAGTTGTAGCCAAACACATCACACTGGCTTTTACTGCATATTTCATGCGATTACTTTTGGCATATCGAGATCTAAGCAATCTACAATAGGATGAAAAGACTGGCATCCTTCACATCATTGGCGAACTTAGTTCATAGAAACAAGCAATTCAACCATTCCGTGGGTAAATCAAAAGCGCCACTGGAATATTTTTCACTATCCAATCATACACGCAAAAAGGGGCGACGCCACCATAGGGGCTGGTATGGGCGGCCGCCTCAGGTGGCTGGAAAGTGTGCACCTAGTTTGAGTCGTCCAGGTTGGCCCACGCTAGTTTTGTTCATCCCAACGCACGAGCAGGCAATGTAAAAAATGAAGAAAAATGTTTCAATTTGGATGGGCCAATAACATAAGTGCAAGGCAGGCCCTATAGCAGGCTCGCGGCCCAAACGAGCGCCTCCCATATCGATCGACAGCAGGAAAAATCCCAATTCATTCGCTCCAGCCTCCAGTCTGGTTCGCTCCTAACCTAGCCGCCGCTGGACAGACCGACACATCACTTCCTCGCGCCCTCGTTGGAGGGCGGTCGCCGGGCTTCAAGCGAACGGAAGGACAAGAAGATGAAGATCCAACCCTGGGTGTAGCCTGCGTGGGAGGCAGCGACGGCAACACGGGCATGGCATCGAGCTTGCGCAAACGGCCAGTCGCAGCTTGCAAGAGTAGCATGCGCAACGAGCAGGTACATCACATCCCTGATTATATCTAATTCAACTCTTCAATTTCTGGCCAATAGTTAAACCTGACAGTGTTGTAAAACTGCTTGTATGTAGGGAATCTATGAGAAAATGAAACCAATTTCTACTTATTTTATAACTCCCCCAATCAATACTGAACTGACTGAATCTGATGTATCTAATCAAGTTTCCGGTGCAAACATACAAGCTCATGTTGTTCTTGAGCCTGAAGTGTCTAATGAACAGACTGCCAATGAAGGATTTGATGCAAACATTTTACATGCTCCTGGTGATGAACATATAGTGTCCAATTAGGGATCTAATGCAAGCATTTTGCAAGCTCATTGAAGGATTTAGTGTCTAATGATGATCTACTATGTTGAGAGAGACAGAGATTTGCAGGCATTGATGACAAGCAAATTATAGTGCATTTTCATAGCTTGAGGAAACGTCGAGGCCATCTACCATAAAGTCCCCGTATCATGAAAACATAGCATAAATACTTTTCTAATCTGTTGTTTGAAACTATTGGCATACTTGTGCAGGATAGATATATTGATATGCAGTTTGCGCACTGGTTATACATGCAATTACACTTCGATATTTTCAGCCAGAGAACGAATAATTCAAGTAGGTACAGACCATGTTTGTAGTCCTTGTACACCATGTTGCATTTTTTGTTTTTTGGTGCTTGCATCATTTAGTGTTTATAATCTGAACTACTTTGGATCATTAGCTAGTTTTCAAATTGCATGTAGCTTCACATTTCTCAAGTTATGTTGATTTCCGGAGTGCAAGTGCCTTCGTATTTTTTAAGTTAAATGTTCGGCCCTGGTAACTTGAATTCATGGATCAGCCACTGCACACAAATCATACACGAATGCCAGTACGAATTAAATGAAATGCAGGAACTTACGCTAGCTCGTTGTACAGGCTCACTGCAGCTCTGCTTGCGCTTGGGATGTTCCATGTACAAGTCCATGTTACCACTTGCTTGGATGTGCATGCCTTGTGCTCCTTGCATCCCCCTCTACATTTTTGACACGGCGAATGGTTGATCAAATAAGAGGAATCGACCTTGATGTTGTACCGGAGGACAGATACTTACAAGGTTATACGGGTGTGCAGGATGTGTACTAGATCCCGTAGCGCCGTCATGCTTCGCTAAAAAATGGATTTGCCTGTTTCAGATGATATCTCCAGAAGAAACAAGAGTTAAAGTCAGAGTTGCATAGGCGTGTAAGCTAAGAGAGCAGTGAAAGGATATCCAAACATCGTCGGAACAGTGCACAAGGGAGTGATGTGTGGATACCTAGTTCGGGCCGGCGTTTGGGCATGCTCGCCTAGCTAGAGTGCGGGTCACTTCAGAGCTGTTGAGGGTGATGCGCTGGCGTTGGCTGGCCGTGCAAGGATGCAGATCTTGAGTGGCAGCGGAGCGCTACGATGCGGTGGACGAGACCGTTGGTGAAGCCCCAATGGCCTCGGGGGGCGGAGGTGCGACGATGTGCTCGGTGAAGTAGCCCCGGTGAGCTGGGAGACGGCGTCGGTGAAGCGCACCCGATGTGGTGGAACTCGGTGTCTGTGAGGCACGTCGGTTGTGGCGGCTGACGTTGTTGGTGGACCACCCGGTGCGGTGGACGAGGGCGTAGATGAGGTAGCTCCGGTGCGGTGGTGAAGCGCGACCGTCGTCTTCGTCGTCGTCGTCCGGCACAGAGGTGGGGAACGGTGGGGAAAGAGACGAGACGAGGGGCGATTCGAGGGTTGGCGGCGAATTAGGGATTTGAGCAATCTGGGCGCGGAAGGGGACGGTGGAGAAGAGAGATTTTGCAGGGCTGGAATTGGGGCCGCCAGATATTTGAATCCGAAACGTGGAAGCGCGAACTTATATTGTCGTCGTCCTTTTTTTGGGGGGAGGGGGGCTGGGTGGCTGGGTGCTACATGTCCGTCCGACACACGCGACCACCCCGACAGGACTATGCTTCGGTGCCTTAAGGCACCTGCCTTTGTGTCCATGACATGTGGGCCCAACAGGTGGCTGGCTCACATGTTAGTGACCCAAAGGCAGTTGCCTTTAAGGCACCGAAGCAGCGTCCACCCCGACACGACCCTGGTCTGCCTGGTGCGCCTACATTTGAGAATGCAAACGAATCTTCTTTCATTTGCAAACGAATCTGTATGTATTACCATGCCCGTGTTTTCCTTGCAATAATTAGTCATTCGAAACGAGATACTCCATCCGTTCACTTTTGTAAGTCGTTTCAGACAACTTAAAATAAACTGTTTTGCAAATTGTCTGAAATGTCTTCAAGGTCTTATAAAAGTGAACAGAGGGAGTACTATAAATTAATTAATGAGGAGTTATTTGAAAAAAAATCGAAACGGTACCCACGCTAACGTGGATTAGAGTGTGTGTCACATAATTAGTTATTTGAATTAGAGTGTGTGTCACGTAGTTAGTTATTTGAATTAGAGTGTGTGTCACGTAGCGATCTCCAATTCTACCGTGGATTTCGCATTTCACTGTATCCACGCTACTTTTTAATACAAATTCATATGTATATGATGAACACCATGGTAGTGAGAAAACTTTTGGATGGATTCAAACATGACCTACAAAATAGCACAACAAACTGAGTCAATGTCAACTTTTCGAAACTTAGTATGGCACGAATTCGAAATAATTACCCGTATGCCTGGTCCTCGATTCAAATCTTACAATGTACACCGAATTGAAACATCGATATTAAGTCTCGTACTATGTACATTCAAATGTTGTTTTTAGCCCCCCCCCCCCCCGCACAAACGCTACATACTTCCTGTATCGGTCAATCTTCCTCTCCTAACCACCTTAGGAAGCTATCGGTTTCCAACACACGTTCATTCTTTCTCTCCATGTTTCGATCTCTAAGTCTCTCAACTACACAACCCCTTTTTCCACTCTGTTACCAAATGTATTTACCTCACACACCCGCCATTGCACCCCATGCCGAGCTCTCTCTCTCTCCCCCCTCTCCCTCTCACCCTCTCGCGCTAAATACATGCATTGCCTATCTAGCCCCCCCAACCTCTCGTGCGCACGCACGCACATTATATATCTAGGTCACTCCCTCGAGACTGTCTCACTCTTTCTTCCGCACGGCGGGCCACACTCGCTCAATCTCGCTCTCTTTATCTGAGTCTCGTTTAACCTCGTTTTCTTTCACACACAAATGATATATCTCCCTGTTCGGGCCTCGATCGACACACTCTATACTCTCTCACGCAAATTGTCTATCTAGGTCAGGCCATCCAAGCCGCCGCCACTCTTTCGACCTCATGGTGGGCCACGCTCACTCAATCTCTCTCTCTTTCTCTCCGTATGTCTCGATTGACCTCGCTCTTTCTTGGACAAAAACGATATATCACCATGTTTGAGCCCAATTCGACCTATTCACATTGTATACTCTCTCACGCACATCGTCTATCTAGGTCACTCTCTCCAACCCGTCTCACTCTTTCGATCGCACGGCGACCCTATGTGATCGGTTGACCTTGCTTCCTCCCACTCACAAAATATATCTACACGTCTGTGATTGGATCATCTCTCAAGCTCTATCTTACAGCCCTCACCCTTGCCAAAAAGCTCAATCGGACAATATCTCTCCAGAGCATATATATTTGTTCAATGAATGTCGGACCACACTCACTTTGTCTCTCTATCTATATGTCTCTCGATTGACCTCGCTTTCTCATACCGTATCTTCCACGCGTTGAAGCTACTACTCTCCATCCCTCGCAAAGCCGGAGCTATTTACATTGCGAGGGGCACTCCAACCTTGGATTAATTTGTGTAGGCATTTATTCCGATCGGTTTAGATTATATTTTCGTAGCATTTGGCCCACAACTACTCCAAACACCGTTGCAACCCACGCAACGCCCCTAGTTGATTTCCCTCTGGCTCGGTCATCGCTCTCTCGCACGTCCTTTCTTGCCTTCAACGTCGCACCATGGTATTATTGACAAAACTATGTTGTTCTCTTTAATTATTATAAATAAGCTACAAAACTACACACCGATAGTCCAGTTGGAATGGAACAAATTTCGACCCACAAATCAAAGTGCTACAAACTACACACCGAGGGGCCCACATGTCATGAAACAAATTTGGACCCATATACAAATTCAAAAAATAAAGGACGAGGATCGAACATGCGACCGGGCCTTCAAGCCGCACGTCAATAGGCAACATACGTAGAATAGCAATGTTTGTTGTACCCCCTTTGTTCACATAATGTTTTTATATTACCATAACCTAATTAATGGATAACATGTAATATTATTTTTAGTACTATTCGCCTTCACTTACTGGTGGATTCCATGTGCTCTCTCTCTCTCCTCCCCTTCTGTGTTTAGACGCACGGGCAAACAGGAAGAACTCGCGGGCGATGTTGCCGTTGACCATATCTGGATGCGTTCACAAGTCACGGCACCAGTTTCACGTACTAGCAGCACTAGTCAGTGTGTACGTGCAATGCACGTTAATTTGGAAGTATATTAAGTGCATGAGGATATTAACTACTAGGATATTATTTGCGTGTTGTCATGTGATTAGCACTATTTTTGGCATGAAATTAACTGCACGCTAAACGTGTTGAGCGCTCGACATTGAAGCAGTCTAGTCTAGGTCGTTGGATGACAAGGAATACATGTGGCTTGATGACATTTTATATTTAATTTGATACGGCTCTAGCAGAACATTCAATCGATCAAACCATACATTTCGTTCAGTCTGACTCCGACTTTAAATTATACGAAGATCGATATAAAATAAACGGAAATGATAAACGTTCGGATTTTAAGCATGGCAATCCGAACGTTTTTCATGGCAAATTTAGATTACGCGGCGGCGGCGGGGGCGTCTCGCGGTGGGAAGCGGCTCCTCTGCCGTGCTCTGTGTGTCGTCGGGCCACTGACCGACGGCGATGGCGGCGTCTTGCGCCGTTGTTGGCGTACTCCTGGACATTGGCCTAGCTTCAAGGAAGGCCAAAATGTTCTGGACTTCGGAGCGAGTCAACTGGCGGGAGGAGGCGACTGGCGTTGGTGCAAGGAAGCGGTCGACGACAGCCATCCATGCCGCTGAGGGGGGCACTCGCACCCGCACGGGGACAGGCGCTGTCAACGCGCCGCGGAGAGATTCGTGTGCAAGGGCACCGGCACGGGCACGCACGTCAGTGCACGCACTGGCAGGTGCACGGGCACCGGCACGGGCGTGCGCGTCAGTGCATGCGCTGGCAGGTGCACGGGCGCGTGAAAGTTGGCGGGGACCTCGTGGAACCCCGTGGGATCAAGCTCGGGGACAATGTGCGGCTCCCAGCCCATCAATGCCACGGGGATGGGCGCTGGCGCAGTCGGGGCGATGGGAGCCGGAACGGGAGCGGGGACAGGCGCGGCGTCTTCCCGCAAGGCCAGTTCAAGCTCGTCCCAAAGCGCCTTATGTTCTTGAGACTCCGGCTGGGTGTCTTCCTCAGGAAACTGGAACACTAAGGGCAGACCATCGTGATGCGGCATGGCGTACGTTTAGGTCAGGCTAGTTGGAGGTAGACGACAGGAGAATTGGAGAGGAAGAGAGAGGATTGTAGCGATACCGGGTAGTGCGGGGTTGATTTTAAACTGCGGCGCCGACGACATTAAAAGTGGGAGCAGTTGGGACGACGGTGGGCGGCGGAGCCTGGTCAAAGGGCTCGCCTCCCGGTAAGCCTGCACAGCGGTCTGCTCGCACGCCTCCCTGACAGCCGGCGCAGCGGTCTGCTTGCACGCATCCCGTCGACTCACACGCTTGCTCGGACGGCACCTGCCGATGAGAAGCGGGGACTCGTGGCGGCACGTAAATGCCCACGGTTTCAATAGTGAAAGCGTTCGCCTTAACGTGACAGGTCTTTGTTCCAAAATACCTTGGCTCTTCATTTGTGCAACTTGTCATAAGCAGCTTGTCTCAAATTGAAGAAAAAACTTACGAAGTAATATTTGTGCCATATCACGTGACCATGCTTAGTTTCAAGAATTTATGCTCACTTTTGGATTTTTCTGACATTTAAGATCCAAGATTCAAAACAATATCATAACCTGCATCATGCAATAAATTTTCAAGCCGTACATCTGTCCTGTTGTATTTCTTAAGAAAGGATTTGGTCAAACATTTTGCTTAGTTAGACTTCAGACAAGTTATATATGTAGAGTAAAAGGATAATCCCTCCGTACCAGTGCATTGCCTGATATATTAACTCAAGTACTAGGCACGAACAAACGGGCTCAATTCTGTGCTCATCCTGGTGTAGTAGTAGTAGTACTAGGCAATGCAGTTGATGGGTGACCTTGACGAGCGGCGACCGAGGGAATTGAACCGTGCTCGGCACGGTAGGTAACGTTGTCTAGTTACTAAAGCATCCCTCCATTGTTCATCGGTAGTCATTATGGACCGGGGACATGAGGGGAATTTCCTAGGGCTGGAATTCTGGCCGCCAGATATTTCGACTTGAAACGCTGAGGCTCGACTGGTTGGGGTTGCCTAATGTGCATACCACGCATGCCACCGAAGGACACGAGCCCGGTTTTTTTTAGGATCAACACGAGCCAAGGTCTGGCTGGTACGCCGTTGGGTCCTACCATTCGAGAATACGAAAGGAACCTTTTAAATTGCTGAACGAATCTATGTGTATTACAATACCCGTATTTTCCTTGCAAATACTAATCTCAACGTGGTAATTGATTTATGACGAGTTGTTGAATTAGAGTGAGTTTGTGATATAGTGATCTCAACGTGGATTTCACATTTCATGGTATCCCTAGTAAGTTTTCCAATGCAAATTCAAATTTAAAAGATGAACAATATGGAGGTGAGAAAACTTTGTATGTATCAAGCATATGACCACACACACACACACACAGACACACACACATGAACACAATAACAATCCAATAAGTATAGTGCATCTATTTTTCCAAACCATGCATGTATGACACGAATTCAAAAATACTCCTTCTATTCCTAAATATTAGTCTTTTAGAGAGTTCAACAAGTGACTACATACGAAGCAAAATGAGTGAATCTAGACTCTAAAATATGTCTATATACATCCGTATGTGCCAGTCCATTTGAAGCCTCTAAAAAGACTAATATTTAGGAACGAAGGGAGTAAAATGTAAGACATCCATGGTCCTCAGCTCAATATTTAAAATGAACATGAAACTGAAACATGAATATTAAGTCTAGTACTACAGTACATGCAAATGTTGTGTTTAGGCGGAGCTATGATTGTCGGGGGTCAACCCCTCGACCTTAGATAAAATTGTGGAGCTCTGTTTAGGGTTGTTTAGATTATATTTGTCCCCACCCTCCCAACCACCGATTGGTTGTGCACCCCCCACCCCTCCTCCCCGGGAGAATATCATGTGCCCCCATACCTTAGATGCTATATGCCGATACGAGTTGCTTGGAGCTTGTAGATCTGAGATATAGTAGCTCACATGATGTGTCTTAATATTTTTGTAGGAAACCTTGATGAGTTTGAGAATTGCACACAATTTGTACAAAAACTACTTAGATGCCCTTTGATCCCATATCCAACGACCTCGAAGCTCGTATCACGGTAGCATCTAAGATGAAGGAGGACATCATATTCTCCTGTATGTAAGAATATCATGTGCTACCACACCTTAGATGCTTTGGTGATACAAGCTCTTCGGAGGTGTTGGATTTGTGACCCAACACCTCCTCGGTGGTTCGAATGGTTTTTTGCAGAAAAGCCCCAAAAGAGTTCGGCCACTGCTTACAAGCACAAAGACTGCTCAGATGCCATTGGATCTCAGATCAAACGACATCCAAGCTCGTATCACCGTAGCATCCAAGCTGCGATAGCGCCTTATGTTTTCTCGCACGGGAGAGTATGAGGTGCTCCCGCATCGTAGATTCTATGGTGATACGAGTTCACTGAGATCTAACGGCCCACAGTAGGAGGTTTGAATGTTTTTGCAATATACAGCTGATAGAGTTTGGGAAATGCGCAGAAAGTACAAGTACTACGCATGTGCCATCTGATCACTGATCATACGACCTAGATGCTCATATCACCGTAGCGGGTAATTAAGCTACGGGGAGCACCTAATATGAGCACCGGGGAGCCGTTGGATCGAAGATGCAGCGGCACACACGAGGCCTGAATGTTTTATTTGCAAAAAAAACCTTTGGAGAGTTTGGAAATTGCGCATAATTACAAAGACTACTCCCAAGCCATTGGATCTCACTTCCAACGGTGTAAAAACTCGTATCACCATAGTATCTAAGCTGCGGGGTGGATGTGATATTCTATGCCGCTGTCATTTTTGTTCGTAAACTTGCAAAATACGTGTAACTCGTGCCGTTACTTGTCTAACCGCGCAAAGTTTTGTTCAAGAAAAACAATCCTACACTGAAATATCGAAACAACACACGGGGGTCCCACTTGTCATTAATCAAATTTGGACGTAAAACTAACAAATCTGAAAGACGAGATTCGAACTGGCAACCTGGACTACAAAGCGTAAGTCGATAGCCTGAAAAAACGAACGGTTGTTGGATTTGTCCCATAACTTGATTTTATACAGTACTTGCGTTGAGTAGAGTAGAGGGAGTGCCTCGTCAACACGTGCATGACCGTTGTCTCACTTACTGGTGGGTCCCAGGTCTGCGATCTCAATCTCTCTTCTCTCCATCGTCTAACCTTTGCACGGGCACACACGAAGAGCGGCGCTAGCTTGCCGTGGTGTTATTACAACTAAAAAAAACTTGAAAAATAGAAGAATCGCCTAGAACAAGAGATGTTGTGGCTGGTCGAGACGGAGCTAACCACATCTATCCTCCGTGCCACGTTTGCATGATGAAGCTGTGTGGCTAGTGGGGTGTTTTCGACCGACTGGCTGGGTCCCGAGGTCGAACCATAGGTACTACGTCTGATACAGTATATTTTTACACGCACATTTTTCCTCCGTGCCGAGACGTGGCACACCCTACCGCGCGGTTTCGGGGTCCTCCCGGGTGGTGCACACATATATTCTTCCCGACGTGGGACGCCCTACCGCACGTTTTCTGGGTCCTCCTCGGTCGTAGCGCCGAAGCAAGTAAATGAGTCGTCAAATCACGAAACACCACCTTTCCTGCCGAGTACATCAGTGAAGCACGGTGGCTAGCTAGTTGGGCTAGTTCGACCGATTAGCTAGGCCGCCGCCACATTTGTTTTTTCACCCTTTTTTATCTACTTGCCGGCAGGTAAATTTAAATATCCACCGCGGCGTTGCTCTAGTGTTTGGGTGCGGCAGGATTTTTTGATTGACGGGAGCAGGCGCGGCAGGATTTTGAATTTTTTGATTGACGGGAGCAGGCGCGGCAGCAATTAGTCACGATGACTCCGCCTGTAAAAACCCACTGCTCCCTCATGTGAGAAGTCGTCGACTGGTGTTTTACCGTGGTGAAAACCAAAAGATTCCCCGCTCCCTCCGCCTTCCCGTAGATTGCATTGCCTTTCAGCCGTTTCACCCCCTTTGCTTCCTCTCCCCATTGCTTCTACCTGGTGCCATGGCGGCGCAGCAGATCACGGAGTCCGAGGTGAGGCGCCTGACACAGGAGCTCCATGCCAAGGATGCGGAGCTCAGGGCCAAGGACGTGGAGCTCCGTGAGCTCAAGGAGGAGAGGAGTGCCATGCTCCTCCGTTATGTGCGGGAGTTCACGGAGCTTCAAAAGCGGCAGGCGTCCACCACAAAGATGCTTGAGGCGTCGGCGGCGTTGCTGCAGAAAGCGGGAGATACGATAGGCCGTCAGGGGAGCCGGCTGGAGCGCGAGCGGGCCGATCGTGACGAGGTCCAGGATCGCCTCAGCCACTTGGTGAACCAAGTTGCCACGCACGTGTTGCGGCTGCGCGATGCCTACCGTCGTGCCAGCGTGACGATGCCGGCCGTCGGGCTAATCCCGTTCGACCACCCGGTCAACTTCAACGAGCTGCGGCTTCCTGACCTGGTCTCCTTCTTCACCTATATCTCCGAGGAGTTGAGCCGTCTCCGCGCGATGGTGGGGGCTGAGCTGGACAAGGAGGGGTTGCGGGCTGCCGTCGCCGTTGCCGGGCGAATCCTTTCAGGGCTCCGTCACCGGAATCTATTCGTGCCATTGGACGCCGTCTTTGACGAGCTGGCTCCCGTCGACCAGGAGCGGGCTCTGCGGGCGGTTGCACCTTGCATCACCAACGTCGTGCGCCTCGAGAAGCAGAGGGACTTCCGTGGTGTTTAGCCGCCCTCTGCATGGGCATGTCCATGTCTCGGCGCAACATGACTGTTGGATCAAACTCAGACGGTGCAGATCAGTCACTGTAGCACAAAGCGTGTGGGTGTGTTTGGTTGCATTCTCATCTCAATATAGTTGTTTCCTCTTCATGTATATTTGTCAACCTACTAGTGTGGACTCATTCACCCTTCATGCACTCTGCCAAACACCCAAAAGTGGGTCGAGAAGGGAACTTTTGCTCCCATCCCGTGCACCCTTCATACACCCTGCCTAACACTATTCGTGCTTCATATGGTTCATGTTTCGTGGAGTACTGTAGCACCGTACTCTCCGTGCGCTGTGGACCTAGTTCTGTTAACATTGATCTCACCGTTCATTCTTGACCGGACAGTCAAAAAAGCGGTACTATGTTACATATAGGAGTAGTTGACATGCGCACAACATCATTTGTTATCGTCATATCTTACTACACTAGCAACAAGATTGTGTAGTACTGAAGTGTGAACCACTGCACATGCCTAGTAGTAGGAGCACTGTGTATGTTCAAGTGGCTGTCGTGTTTCGCACTCCTCCGTCGTAAGAGTGGAAACGCTTGCTGTAATCATTTTTTCTTCAGAAAAACAGTGGACACGCTCTACCGTGCGGATCCTCCTCCAGCCATGCACTAAATTACTCACTTTCACCGACGTGTGGGACAGCCAGCACCTGGGTCCACCAGCCATGCACTAAATTACTCCGTAGTAGAGTGACGGTAGACTACCCCGATCGAACCGCCGCAGTAATGCCCAATGAGCCGTCAAATCACAAAACCCCCTCCTTTCCAGCAGTAAGTTGGACGGACGAAGCAACCATCATTTCACTCTTCTCTCTCAGCTTCCTCTCTTGAAGAAAACCCCCACTCGCTTCGCTTCTCCCTCATCTCGTTCCTCCTTTCACTCTTCTCTCTCAGCTTCCTCTCTTGGATGGACGCCGGAGCACCGGCCTACGTGATGTCTATGGCTCTGGCCAAAACCGTCGAGGCTCATGGTACGAAGAAGCGCAAGCACCCCGCTGAGACTACCGCAGACAAGCTCAAAGCCATCCCCCTGTCCAAGCCCCCCTCTCCGGGATCCCTCATTAAGCAAGTCCAGGTAATGTCTCTTGTTGACGATCTTTTTCTCAATCTTGATCGTGTTTTTTCATCTAACACGCAGTACTAGTACTGGTAGTAAAACTTTCTGGGTGATCTTGCATGTGATTTTAGTGTGCCAAATGACAGTTCTAAATTCCTCTTTTGACCAAAACATGCGAGAGGTTGACACTGATTTCTTATAGATTACTTTCAACTACTCCCTTTCTCCCAAATTTCTTGCCTTAGATTTGTCTAGATACGGATGTATCTAATACAAAAATGTGACTTGATACATCTGTATCTAGACAAATCTAAGACAAGAATTTTGGGACGGAGGGAGTACTTTATGAACATCAATGCTACCTTTTAAGAGGGTATATTTGCCTCAGTAACTTGTGTTATGGATATTGCATGTAATCCCTCTGCTCTCATGCCTTTGAAGACATGTTCTAGTGTCTTTGTTCACTCATTTCTGTGTGTATATGTAGTCATATATGGAGTATAATATCGAAAATCATCTTATATTTCTGAACGGAGGTAGTAATAAAATATGGTTTCTGTTTGAATTAGAACCAGGTCCGCGGTGGAGATGAAGTTCTCAAAGTCATGCCGTGTGAACTTGAAGACCTGATGATGAGTTCTACTGCTGAACTATCCAGCTGCTGTGTCCTTGTCGCCACGTGTCCTGAACTAGTGTTTTCCTGTAGCATTGTTGTCAGGCGTGTTCTCGAGGCTGTACTTGACCACAACAATTTCCTGGTTGTGCCTTCGATTACGAAGGGTGTGGTTCTTGTAAAGCTTCCCAACAAATCTGATGCGGCCTGTCTTCATCATCATGTTTATGAGTGGAAAGACCACTCTGTTAGGTTCTCCAAGGTTGACAAGATGGTGATGGTGCATGTAGACATCTCACACGAAGTCCATGGCCTAGTCAGTTATGCGGGGTTCATCCCGTAGGTCGGTGGCAAGAAATAGTCTGCAGAGTTTAGTTAGTGCAACTTTGCTTGTCTGTAGTAAGTACTATTGTTCAGTACTTGATTTGTGTTTGTGAACCCTCTATTGTTTATTAGTACTGCCGCTTTTGGTGTGTGAACAGTCTATGTTAATGTCTGTCCACTCAATTCAGTATGTATATTTTGAAGTATCCAGATCATATTTTTTGTGAGGACGGTTTATCAATTATGGTTACACTCCAATATCTGTATGCATTGCAGGGTTTATCGCACCCACCAGGATTTCCAGTCCCATGGATGTTCGGTCCATACAATTTGTCACGACCTTTGGACTGTCCTGCTTGTGGGAGTAGGCGGGGCCCCTGCATGCCACACGTAGTTGGACGATCAATCTTCTGTTTAGTACTTCAACATAGTGATTTCCTGGTAAGGATTCACTCGTGTCACATCAAGTAAATCTTATTGATTTACTGTCTAAATCTTATTGATTTAATGTCATGTTTTCTTTCTTTTCCTGCAATTTTACGATGCAGGTTTTGCCATGTGACATTCATCATAGAATAAACCGTTTGGTTTGCTCTACGATGGCTATTTTTGCAGGTTTCACTTCTTATGTCGTGTCAGTAACGAAGGCACTGTCCATCACTTATATTACTGGAAAAAATTGGATCAGTCTGTTGTCTGAGTACAAGCTGAATCCCTATGATGAACTGCAGTTTGGTTTAACAAAAACGCCACAATTAGTCCTTCTCGCGTTTAAAAGAAATGAAGAAAAAAAACTGGATCACGGTCACAGATCCTAGTCAAGTTAGAAAGCTGATCATAGCAGACCAGACACGATCGTCGCTGTCTCGCACAGATCAAGCACCGGCAGTTGCTCTAGCACTGACTGCGGCAACAGCTCAGTCTGATCCAGCTGAGGATTGGGCACCGACCGCGTCAGCGGATCAGTCTGATCTGCCGGAGGATCGGGCATCGACACCGGCACCTGCTCCGACACCGGCACCAGCTCTACAAGGAGCACCATCTCCGGCAGCAGCAGCGGCTTCGACACCTGCACCAACACTTGCACTTGCATCTGCTCCGGCCCGTGCAGTTGCACCGGCAACAGACTGGGCTGCAGTTCGCACTTCATATACCAAAGTCCTTACAAAAACCGACATGTCCACCTTCTTGGTAAGCATTGGCTGCCCAAGTGCTTCGTTCTTTTTTCTTTCCATGTTGTTTCACATGATTCACTGTGTTGATCTAACTGTTTGGGTATGTCTTCTTGTTTGCAAACAGAGAATTCCTAGAGCAACGAGGGAGTCGTTCAACAATCCGGACGACCGCGGCCAAGTTTCTCTTACCATGCGCAGCCTTGGTGTGAATGAACCTGCTCAATATACCGTAAGTACAAAGGATGGTCGCACGATGATTGATGCTAAAGGATGGTCAAGGTTCAAATCTAAATCATATCTTGCGGTAGGGGATGATGTCAAAATCGAACTTTCTCGGCAAGGAGAGCTGGTCCAAATCAACTTTGAAATTCTTCAGTAGCAGCACGCAACTGCCGAATTGATCTATCCTCCGAGAGATTTTGATGTAATAATCTGGCATGGTGAAACAAGTGTCCTGTGTGTATAAGTAGTATGACAGTATTATTTATCACATGGTATATCGTTGATAGAATTGCAACTCTGATTGCTGGCTAGGAACTGTCGTTCGATTTCATTCCAACAGCTGCCGTGCTTTATTCAATTTTGTGTATTCGCCTTGCGACAGCATCTAAAACCAGCGCCGTACCGATCGCTTGCAATATGAAAAGCGCTGAGGTAGAACACATGGGCCCCCAAACATGCAGGGTCCGCCTGCGGCCCAAAGTCCAGAACCGTGAGCCTATCTGAGTATTATATTCTCAGCTGAACCCCCATAAAAAAAGCTGAACCCCCATAATGCCCGTGCGTTGCAGAGGGAGTATATTTCTCGGCAAGGTGAGCCTGTGATATAAAAGATTTGTATATTTCTTTACAGAGGGAGTATCTCTCTGTCAAAAAATATATTTATGTGTAACTAGTTACTCTTGTCTTTCTACTTCCTTTCGCTGATATGTGGGGCAACCGGCAACGGGGTCCACGTGCCATATGCACAAATTAGAGTGCGCAACTTCACGGTAGACACACCCCGGTCGTAGCGCCGCAGTAATGCCCAATGAGCCGTCAAATCACAACCCCCCTTTCCAGCTTTAGCAGTAAGCTGGACGGACGAAGCGGCAATATTTCACTGGGCCTGAATCCCCTTCTCCCTCATCTGCTTGTTCAGAGAAAACCCCCTCTCGGCGATTGCATAGGGTTTTCTCATGGAGAACCAGGTACGAATTCTTCATCCATCCCCGATAAATCCAAGTCCCTTGGTCGCAGGTAATCCTAGGATGACAGCCGCCGCCGTTGATGCATTTTTCTTCCTACTAAATCTAGTGTGTTTCATTTGCAGTGCCCAAAGTGCGAGTACCCTACAGGTTTCTGCGCCCTCGGCGAGACGCCACACTTGTTCCTTCTCATCCTAACACAGCATTTTGAAATGCGCACAGTATGTTCCTAGAATCCTCTTTTCTATCCGGGAGGGTGGGGTTTTTTTGAACATGCTGTGTTCTCATATTATTTTTCCTGCAGTGTATTATTTGCTCTGCCAGAACACATGTACTCAAGATGCTCGGCCTTGCCATAACTGAATACACTAGTTGAATGGTCACAGTGAAGACAAGCCATGGATATAAGTTCCGAGTTGGGTTCATGAACCAAGAAGATCGCTGCTTTTTTTATGGCCGAACTTGGATAAACTTTCTCAAGTGTTACGGACTGAAAGTTGGCGCATGAATGTTGATGGAAATAGCAGAACCTGGTCTCATCTTCACTGCGATCTTCCACCCGACGTCGTTCCAATTGTTCATCCATGTTAGTTTTGTATCTGGTTCTTGCTTGTTGCCTCGATTACTTCTTAATCCACCTATTCTGTCTAAGTAATCACAATTTAACTTTAGAAGTAGCAACGAATCTCTCACAAAGATGCTACTTCTAACTAATATTTTCTTATAATTGGTGGCACGTGTAGGTTTTTTCAGAGTTAAGCAGTCTGCTCGTTTGTTACTCTGTAATAACTCGGCTGTTACTAATGGCACTGAAGTTGACTGGATCGACATCCACAAGTTCCTACACTTTATTGATCGTCTTGAGGTCCTTGTGGGGCGTTTCAATGGTGGAAGGCCACGTGGGATATGTGTGCCACTGCTGCACTCGTTGAAACTTATGGTACGAGCTGTTTTCTGTTATATATGTTGTTCATAAACTATTGCTTATACACAGTTTACAGCTGTGATCTTCTTGAAACAGGAACTGCCGAGTTCTATTGTTCCTATACAGATGCCTGACCATGGTCGGGTCAGACTTGCGCTTGGTCACAACATGATGTTTATGTCGACCTACTCAATTCCCCTTGGAGGTGAAAAGATACTTATTCATGGGTGGTCTCAAATAATGAAGGCCCGTCCATCTTGGAGAATAGGACAAAAGATTATGTTCATGCTTTTCCATGGCTCTAAAGCGAATATCCTGTTTATTGACCACGTTGCAAGATGAAGCCGCTTTCAGAAGGTTGTGGATGCGCGGGGTGGCGCCTGGGCCTTGTCCTGGGGCTTGGCGGCCTCACCCTTGGTTAACTGTAGGCAAAGTAGCACTGTTCGAGGCGTGCTTTGTACGGTTGAACCTGTATAAGTACTCATACTGCTTTCAGCTTTGGTTGTTAAGTGCCCCTGCTGGTTTCAGTTAAGGTTGTTAAGTACTCCTGCTGCTTTTATAGTCTGTCGTGTTTCTTCAGTCCTGTCTTCCTCCAGCCGCCAAAACCAAACCAGCGCCGGCGGGGCCGCCTGCTTCCGCCTCCCAGGGCTGGCTGCGCCTCAGCGCACGCATCGCCGCCCCACCGTCTCCTAAATCGTTAACGCCGACGTCCTTCGCGCGCTTTGGTGCGCTCGCCGCGGCGCCGCCCTCTCGCGTTATCAACATGGTCAACAAACAACAGGAATCGGCAGAAGTACGTGGAGAGGATGACAGTAGGGGCCCACCACGTCAGCGTATGGGAAAATAAAATGCTTCCTCCTAGTGTTTTCCTGACATCTGGGACCCACGACATTGTGAGCGTATATAGTCAATAGAAAAGAGAACAGCACAAGATCGGCTGACACCTGGGACGTAGCTACTCGAGCAGTATTTTTTTTGGTATTGTTGAGACGGAGCAGGGTTTGAACTGGGCTGTGGCCCATCTAGCCCAGGCTTATATTTTATGTTCACCATGTGACCAGCCCAGCTATTTTTTCTTTGTGAAAATGAGCCCAGTTTATTTTTTCTAAAGAATACCCAATCCAGGCCTACTTATTTTTCTACGCCCTGATGGGCTCCAACTCTTTCAAGACGCCTGCAAATCTTGAAAGTAATATGAAATGGGTTGTAAATATAAAAACAGATGACAAATTGGCAATTACTTTATAATTTCTGATTTTTTTCACATTTTCAGATTCCTATTTCACTGGGCATTAACCTAATTTAAATATATCTTCAAAGTACTTTAAATCTGGCTCGACATTTCGGTATTAAAAATAGTTTGGAACCCACAGAAATATGCGAAATTGGCCCTGGCCAACCAAAAAAAACGACTGCAATAAATTGCATAGTTGCCATGAGCTATATATAAATTATTAAAAAAAGAGGGAGTGGTCTGACTTGTGGGCCTGTTTAGTTGACGCGTATGCAAGATTTTTTTAGTTCTTATATACGTCAACAAACGATTCTAGCAGACGTAACCGTTGGATGTCAATCCAACGGCCGTCGTGTTTCTTCAATCTCTGATCTTCTTGCTCCAGCCGCCAAAGCAGCGTCGGCGGGACCGCCTACTCCCGCCTCCCGTGGCCGGCTATGCTGCCGCGCAGGCCTCAGCGCCCCCTACTACTCCCACCGCTGGCCAGGGCATCCCTCTACTCACCCATACCCCCTGTTATTCTGCGGCGACGGCAGCCTCACACCGCAGCCAAACCGGTGAACCCTCGTACTCCTCTCCGCGCGGGCTTCCACTGCCGCGTCTTCCCCGGCTTCGCGTCGTCCCCTTCCTAGGCCTCACCGCCGTCCACTGCCGTGGTGCTCTCGGCGCAGCGTGGTCAATGTGGTCAACGACCGACTTCCATCGAAAGAGTACTGTATGTGGAGAGGCTGACAGCTGGGTCCACGGCAGCCGCAAGGAAGTGCCTCCTTATTACGCGGAAAATAATTATTCCTCCACCTGACAGCAGGGACCCATCGGACGGGCCACCAGTATTTCGCGAAAAAAACGTTTCCCCCAGACTGTTGGGACCCACAGGACGGGCCATCGTATTTCGCGAAAAAAACGTTCCCCCCGCTGGCAGCTCGGACCCACCGGAAGTGCCTCCTTATTATGCACAAAAAAAATGAATACCCCCTGCTAGCTGGGACCCACCTTGGTGGGAGGCTGACTTGTGGGCCTACTAAGTTGACTGGGACGGAGGCCTTTGTCAACTTTAGTCAATATATGAACGATTCTAGCTCCAGTGACCGTACGATGTCCATACAATGGCCATAGTGCTTCTTCAACCTCTGGTCTTCTTGCTCCAGCCGCCCAAAGCAGCGCCGGTCGTGCCGCCTGCTCCTGCCGGCTGTGATGCCGCGGAGGCCTCACCGCCCCCTACTACTCCCACCGCTGGCCAGGCTATCCCTCTACGCACCCACACCCCCTGTTATTTTGCGGCAACGGCAGCCTCACACCGCATCCGAACGGGTGAACCCTCATACTCCTCTACGCGTGGGCATCCACTGTCGCGTCTTCCCCGGCTCCGCGTCATCCCCTTCCTAGGCCTCGCCGTCGTCCACCGCCCTGGTGCTCTCGGCGCGGCGTGGTCAACGTGGTCAAGGAATGGCTTCCATCGGACATGGACTGTACGTGGAGAGGCTGACAGCTGGGTCCACGGCCGCAGCAAGGAAGTGCCTCCTTATTACGCGCAAAATAATTATTCCTCCACCTGACAGCGGGGACCCACCGGACGGGCCACCGTATTTTGCAAAAAAATGTTTCCCCCTGACTACTGGGACCCACCAGCTACATCTTCGCACGCAAGGAAGTGCGTCCGAAAAAAAATGATTCGCCCCCCTAACTGCTGGGACCCACCAGCTACATCTTCGCACGCAAGGAAGTGCGTCCGAAAAAAAAACGATTCGCCCCCCTGACTGCTGGGACCCACCAGCTACATCTTCGCACGCAAGGAAGTGCGTCCGGGCAAAAAAAACAAAACGATTCCCCCCTGACTGCTGGGACCCAGCAGTTACACCTTCGCACGCAAGGAAGTGCGTCCGGGCAAAAAAAACAAAACTATTCGCCCCCCTGACTGCTGGGACCCACCAGCTACATCTTCGCAGGCAAGGAAGTGCCTGACAGTCGGGACCCACCTGGTCGAAGCGTACGTAGCGTTGTCATTCTGGTCGCGAACGTGTACGTACATATATACTGGTCGATGTAGAGGCGCGCACGTGTCGTAGTAGAGGCGCGTACGTGTCGTAGTAGAGGCGCGCACGTAGCATGTACACGTATGTACAGCGGCCAGGGTGCAAGAAAGAAAATACGGCCACGTACGTACATATGGGCAGGGTCTCGAACGCCTACTCGCGCATACGTACGGCCAGGGCTCGTGTACATGGCTTGGTCCAGCGTCGTCGTCGTGTTCATGGGGAGGCAACGAAATGCGTCGTGTTCATAGGGAGGCAACGGAATGCGTCGTGTTCATCGGGAGGCAACGGAACGCGTGGGAGCCAACCGGCTGGGTCGGAACGGAATGTGTGGTCGTGTTCATCGGGAGGGCTTGGACGGAACAGGCGATGGAAACGAGGCCTGGAGTACCGCAAAACGGAGGAAACGGCCTTGTGTTCGCCCGGCCACGTTCGAAACGGGATCCTGTTCATCGGGAGGGGTCTGGCGTACCGCAAAACGGAGGAAACGGACCTCCTACGGTCGAAACGGGGGTCCTGTTGATCGGGAGGGGTGTGGCGTACCGCAAAACGGAGGAAACGGACTTGTGTTGGAGCGCTACGGTCGAAACGGGGGTCCTGTTGATCGGGAGGGGTGTGGCGTCCGCAAAACGGGACTCCATGGGATACTGTTCATCTCCACCGTCGACCTCCTCCATCCTCCACGGGCTACCGTCGACCTCCTCCAGCCTCCACGGGCTCCTGTTCATCCAGCCTCCACCGCGCGCTACTCCATCGACTACTGTTCAACCACCCCTCCACGGGCACCCCTCCACTGTCTACTGTTCATCCAGCCCTCCACACCACGGGGTCCTATTCAACCACCCCTCCATGGGCACACCTCCACCGTCTACTGTTCATCCAGCCCTCCACACCACGGGGTCCTGTTCATCCAGAGGCAACGCCACCGCTCACTGTTCATCCAACCCCCCCCCCCCCCCCCGCAACGCTCACTGTTCATCCAATCGATCGGCTTTAGTTAGCAGCAATAGCGAAGGAATCGCTCGATCGGGTTCAGTTAACAGCCATCGATCGATCGCTCGGATTCAGTAACGCGTTGCCTGCAGTGCAATCGCTCGGGTCCAGTTAGAGCCCAACGCCTCGCTTGGGTTCAGTTAGAGCCAACGCCTCGCACACACGCGCGTACGTGTACGAGAGAAACGCGCATGGCTCGGCCCCCGACCTCCCACCGTAACCGGGAACTCCCCGAAATTTTCCTCCCCCTCGCTTCTACCATGGTTTTTTCCATCATGGACGGCCCAAAGAATGTCATGCAGCTGCGTCTCCGGCCCGCCCAGGACGAAAAGCCCATTTTCTGTCATGATTTTTTGTCATAGAAGTACGAGCCCACCACATCTATGACGATACCGGGTTTTGTCACAATTATCGTCATAGAAGTGTCATATGTATGACAAAAAAAAATTCGTTCGGCCCAAAATGTCACGGATGTGTCTTCTTTTGTAGTGTATTTTGAGAGTCTTAAATAGCATGGTAATTTGCTTAAATAATCCTAATATGCTTGGTATTCAAGAATAGTAAAAAATTCTCATGAGTGTGTTGAATACTAAGAAAAGTTTGATGCTTGATAATTGTTTTGAGATATAAAGATGGTGATATTAGAGTCATGCTAGTTGAGTAGTTGTGAATTTGAGAGATACTTGTGTTAAAGTTTGTGATTCCCGTAGCATGCACGTATGGTGAACCGTTATGTGATGAAGTCGGAGCATGATTTATTTATTGATTGTCTTCCTTATGAGTGGCGGTCGGGGACGAGCGATGGTCTTTTCCTACCAATCTATCCCCCTAGGAGCATGCGCGTAATACTTTGCTTTGTTGACTTGTAGATTTTTGCAATAAGTATATGAGTTCTTTATGACTAATGTTGAGTCCATGGATTATACGCACTTTCTTCCTTCCACCATTGCTAGCCTCTCTAATACCGCGCACTTTTCGCCGGTATCATACACCCACCATAAACCTTCCTCAAAACAGCCACCATACCTACCTATCATGGCATTTCCATAGCCATTCCGAGATATATTGCCATGCAATTTTCCACCGTTCCGTTTATTATGACACGCTCCATCATTGTCATATTGCTTTGCATGATCATGTAGTTGACATCGTATTTGTGGCAAAGCCACCGTTCATAATTCTTTCATACATGTCACTCTTGATTCATTGATATCTCGGTACACCGCCGGAGGCATTCATATAGAGTCATATTTTGTTCTAAGTATCGAGTTGTAATTGTTGAGTTGTAAGAAAATAAAAGTGTGATGATATTCATTTTTAGAGCATTGTCCCAAGTGAGGAAAGGATGATGGAGGCTATGATTCCCCCACAAGTCGGGATGAGACTCCGGACGAAAAAAAGAGGCCATAAAAAAAAGAGGAAAAGGCCCAAATAAAAAAATGAGAGAAAAAGAGAGAAGGGACAATGTTACTATCCTTTTACCACACTTGTGCTTCAAAGTAGCACCATGATCTTCATGATAGAGAGTCTCTCATTTTGTCACTTTCATATACTAGTGGGAAATTTTCATTATAGAACTTGGCTTGTATATTCCAATGATGGGCTTCCTCAAAATGCCCTAGGTCTTCATGAGCAAGCGAGTTGGATGCACACCCACTTAGTTTCTTTTGTTGAGCTTTCATATACTTATAGCTCTAGTGCATCCGTTGCATGGCAATCCCTACTCACTCACATTGATATCTATTGATGGGCATCTCCATAGCCTGTTGATACGCCTAGTTGATGTGAAACTATCTTCTCCCTTTTTGTCTTCTCCACAACCACCATTCTATTCCACATATAGTGCTATGTCCATGGCTCATGCTCATGTATTGCGTGAAGATTGAAAAAGGTTGAGAATGTCAAAAGTATGAAACAATTGCTTGGCTTGTCATCGGGGTTGTGCATGATTTAAGTACTTTGTGTGGTGAAGATAGAGCATAGCCAGACTATATGATTTTGTAGGGATAACTTTCTTTGGCCATGTTATTTTGAGAAGACATGACTGCTTTGTTAGTATGCTTGAAGTATTATTATTTTTATGTCAATATTAAACTTTTGTCTTGAATCTTTCGGATCTGAATATTCATACCACAATTAAGAAGAATTACATTGAAATTATGCCAAGTAGCACACCGCATCAAAAATTCTGTTTTTATCATTTACCTACTCGAGGACGAGCAGGAATTAAGCTTGGGGATGCTTGATACGTCTCAAACGTATCTATAATTTTTTATTGCTCCATGCTATATTATCTACTGTTTTGGACATTATTGGGCTTTATTATTCACTTTTATATTATTTTTGGGACAAACCTGTTAACCGGAGGCCCAGCCCAGAATTGCTGTTTTTTTGCCTATTTCAGAGTTTCGGAGAAAAGGAATATCAAACGGAGTCCAAACGGAATAAAACCTTCGGGAACGTGATATTTAGGAAGAATATGATCCAGGAGACTTGGACCCTACGTCAGGAAACAAAGGAGGAGGCCACGAGGTAGGGGGCGCGCCTACCCCCTAGGGCGCGCCCTCCACCCTCGTGGGCCCCCTGTTGCTCCACCGACGTACTCCTTCCTCCTATATATACCTACGTACCCCCAAACGATCATATACGGAGCCAAAAACCTAATTGCACCGCCGCAACCTTCTGTACCCACGAGATCCCATCTTGGGGCCTATTCCGGAGCTCCGCCGGAGGGGGCATCGATCACGGAGGGCTTCTACATCATCACCATAGCCCCTCCGATGAAGTGTGAGTAGTTTACCTCAGACCTTCGGGTCCATAGTTATTAGCTAGATGGCTTCTTCTCTCTTTTTGCATCTCAATACAATGTTGTCCCCCTCTCTCGTGGAGATCTATTCAATGTAATCTTCTTTCTGCGGTGTGTTTGTTGAGACCGATGAATTGTGGGTTTATGATCAAGATTATTTATGAACAATATTTGAATCTTCTGAATTCTTTTATGTATGATTGGTTATCTTTGCAAGTCTCTTCGAATTATCAGTTTGGTTTGGCCTACTAGATTGATCTTTCTTGCAATGGGAGAAGTGCTTAGCTTTGGGTTCAATCTTGCAGTGTCCTTTCCCAGTGACAGTAGGGGCAGCAAGGCACGTATTGTATTGTTGCCATCGAGGATAACAAGATGGGGTTTTTATCATATTGCATGAATTTATCCCTCTACATCATGTCATCTTGCTTAAGGCGTTACTCTGTTTTTATGAACTTAATACTCTAGATGCATGCTGGATAGCGGTCGATGAGTGGAGTAATAGTAGTAGATGCAGGCAGGAGTCGGTCTACTTGTCTCGGACGTGATGCCTATATACATGATCATACCTAGATATTCTCATAACTATGCTCAATTCTGTCAATTGCTCAACAGTAATTTGTTCACCCACCGTAGAATACTTATGCTCTCGAGAGAAGCCACTAGTGAAACCTATGGCCCTCGGGTCTATCTTCATCATATTAATCTTCCAACACTTAGTTATTTCCTTTGCTTTTACTTTGCTTTTATTTTACTTTGCATCTTTATCACAAAAATACCAAAAATATTATCCTATCATATCTATCAGATCTCACTCTCGTAAGTGGCCGTGTAGGGATTGACAACCCCTTATCGCATTGGTTGCGAGGATTTATTTGTTTTGTGTAGGCGCGAGGGACTCGCGCGTAGCCTCCTACTGGATTGATACCTTGGTTCTCAAAAACTTAGGGAAATACTTACGCTACTTTGCTGCATCACCCTTTCCTCTTCAAGGGAAAACCAACGCAGTGCTCAAGAGGTAGCAGTGACGCGGGCTCCTCCTTCTTCACGGAGCCGCGGCGGCGCCTCGAGGAGGAGCCGGCCTCACGGTCGTGCTTCCCCTTGCGGTTCCAGAAGCCCATGGCTTCGTGGTGGCCGGCCGGCGAGCTCGAGGACAAGGGAGGGGTAGGGTTCGGCGCTGTCGGGTTTCGAGGAGGCCGCGGGGTGGCGTGGGGCAGTGTGGACGACGACCGGTCCAGGGTTTCCACTTAAAGAAGGACGGCGACCCTTCGATGTGCGGATGACAGGTGGGGCCGCCCGCTCGTGCGCATTGATGTGGGCGGGTGGGAGATAGATGGCCGCCTGCCACGCGGCCCCGACGCGGATGAGGCGCGCGTCCGTTTGGTGTCCGCCGCGTCTCCGGCGGATCTATCCTCGATGAGACGGCAGCGGCTCCCTGATGGATCCTGGCAAGTTTGCGCTCGAAATGGGTCGGCCCGGACACAAAACGGACAAGATGGGTCCGGGCCGTCGCGTGCTGGGCCGCCTCGTTTGTCCCTTTTACCCCAAACGGACGGGGCCGGACAGGATGGGGTCGCGCGGTGGAGTTGGCCTTATCTCGCTGCAGCTGAGCCTTTTTCCCCAGGCACCCCCCGCGTTAGCTACATCTGGTGGGCCGCCCGTCCAAATGAAACGACAAACAAACGGGCCGCAGGAAACCCCGTCAGCACCCTTGGGCGTCAGTCACCAACGTAGGCTACCACGGCGTCTCTTGCCGTCGCGTACACGCATTAACTATACCTTCGTCTGCCAGCTGCAACACCACGGAGGTTCCGCATCCCTAGGCGAACGAACGTGAGACGATACAGAGAGCGCGCGAGCTCGTCCACGCCAAGTAATTTTCGTCTTTGTCTGGTGTTAAACTGCATCACTCCTTCCTTGAAAAAACGGCATCACTCCTCCATCCTTACCTTGACCTCGAGCAACAGAGCCAACCGTGAGTTGCTAGCTCGCCTTGCAGTCTCGATTGGGGAGCTTTTACGACGCGGCTTCCCAGTCCAGTGACTCACCCCTTTTGTTGCCGAAGGTTTGGCCTTTCAGAAATCTGAGCTATGCCATGTATCGGTACGAATGACCTTTATCACTTTGCAACAGCTGCAGACTTGCAATTGCGTCCTCATTTCTCCACTAAAATAATGTGTCGTCACATAGGGATAGGGGTTGCCGTCCCGGGCGATGCTGCTTTCCAACTGCTCTGGTCGAGCTTCGTGTGCTATCTTTGTTTGCACCTTCGGTTGAGCGGCTCGGCCAGGTGTTGTTGTTGGACGGTTGGCAGTCTTTGGTGCATGAACACATTTCTTTCACTGGGATAAGATCAAGGGGAGGGAAAATCATTAATGTTGTCAACCTGGTTTCCTAATTTAATGTGAAGTTAACATTGTTGTCAAAATCAATTAAAAATTAATACAATCAATGTTGTTTCTAACTCAACTTCAATTAATGCAATTCATAATTTTATTCCTAATTTACCAACAACGTAATTAATAAAGTAGCTAAAATGGCTGATATCATCTCGATTCATCCAAATCGTGGTTTACGGTAGTGGCAGATCCCCGTGCTCCGCCGGCCCAATGGCGCTCCCGGATGAACTCCTGGAGGAGATCTTCCTCCGCCTCCCCGCGGCCGCCGACCTCGCGCGCGCCTTCACGGCCTGCGTCTCCTTCCGCCGCGTCATCACCGGCCATCCCTTCCTCCGCCGATTCCGCGTGCTCCACCCGCCGCCTCTCCTCGGCATCCTCTGCTGGGATCTCACCCCGGCCCAGCCGCCCCACCCTTCCGCCGCCGCAGCGGCCACCTTGGCCGGCGCCGACTTCTCCTGCCCCTTCCTCCCCCCGTCCCCCGACCGCTGGTACCGCCGCGACGTCCTCGACGGTTGCACCCTTTTCAGCCCCCGCTTCAAGGCGGGCAGCCATTCGCGCAACAGCATGCACAGGCCCAGCGACCTGGTCACGGAGTTCGCCGTCTGCGACCCGCTGCACCGCCGCTACCTCCTGCTGCCTGCCCTCCCCGACCATCTAGCCGACCTGGTCCATCAGCCGGACATCGTGGAGCGTGAGCCCTTCCTTGCTCCTCCTGGTGACTCGTCATTCAGAGACTTCAGAGTCATGTGCTTGGTGCGGTGCACAACCAAGCTCGTCCTCTTCGTCTTCTCCTCCTGCGCTGGGCAATGGCTCGCTGATCCTATCACATTTGACGTGTTTGGGTGCGTCGCGGCGTTGCGCCGCTACTACGCCCATGGATGCTTCTGTTGGCAGACTTGTGATGGTGCCGACATGCTCGTGCTCGACACGCGCGGGATGGAGTTCTCCACTGTCGACCTTCCACCTCCACCTGGCTCTTATATGCGGGACATGGCCATTGTGGAGGCAGAGGAAGGAAGGTTTGGGATGTTTACTATCTCTGATAAAGTTAAACGTGGTGTATATCATCTCTTGTATGCCACACGATGCAAGGATGGGAATGGGGAAAACCAATGGCAACCCAAGCCTCCAATCTCTTTGCCAGAAAATTATCGCTATTGCATCAAGGGTGTAGCTGGTGGATACTTACTCCTAATTGGGTATCCAAAAGATGATAGGCCAACAGTAGACTATTTTTCACTGAATCTCCAGACTTTCCAGGTTGAATGGTTCTGTCAGACTGGTGATTATGTCATGATTGGTCACATGTATGCCGATCTCCCACCGCCCTTATCCCCACCAACTCTTTGAAGTGATAAGCTTGCCCTCTATTTTGAATTTCTTATTTTGCAGCCATATGACATTGCAATATGATGCAGGTGTTGGTCTTCTTGCAAGTGTGCATTATCATTATACTTTGACAAACGGTCCTGAATTAACGCTGACATGGCCAACTCCCAAGTTACTTTCAACCCTTTATAATACTCACTCATATTGCTTGTCATTATTTAGTTGCTATTCTAATGGTTAGTAGTTTAGTACATCTGTGAAATTCGAAAACTGTGAATTTCAGCATAGGCAAGTATTTGTTTCTCATCCTGTGAATATTACTGTCATCATTTTCAGTGTCATATAGAAACAGTAATCAACAGTCTTATTGTGAATAGTACGCACAGGATTTGGATATGTGTATTTGCTACCTTCCCTTCAGTGTCTTTTCTCGTACATTTTCCCCTCCGTCTTTAGTTAATTATTAAACCATTTGCTTCTGCTAGGTCCTTTCAGAATTGTTACATTCTTCTCACCAATTGATTTCTTTAGTTCGTTACTTTGTGGTGAGATCCATTAAGCACATTTCATACAGTCCTAAGTATTACTTTTAGTAGCAGCAAGCAGCAGTATTTATCAAAAGTGGCAATTTGCACCACCTATATTTGGATTTTGTTGGGCTGTGCAGTGTGCATCATGTCTAATGAATTCTTGTTTTGGCTGGTGAGACTCACAGTCAGCTGAGGTTGCATTAGATAGCATGCTAAATTTGGGTTTTGCCAGCTGGCATCATCACCAAGTTATCAAGTCTGGTGGTGTTAGGTGGAATAGCTATAATTTTTCGTGCAGTCAATTGACCACAATGGTTGAATGTTCAAATTTATGTGTTTTCATCTCATGATGCACTTGCAAGTAGCGACTTGGGATCATACTATTGCTCATGATGTTGCTAAATTAGGCCATGGGAAAAAAAATGTTTTTTCACCATCATCATATTCGTAATGACCCAATCTGTAATTACGCTTTGTTGTTGTTGTATCATATTTGGAATGACCCAATCTGTGATTATGCTAAAAACTTGCAACTGACATATTGTAACTGACGCTGGTCTTCCCACGTGGCAAACGCACTAGTCAAACCAACGTCTTACTCATGGACAGCTGAGACATACACTACATCCGATTCCCAAACGTGTGTTGAGCCTAATGGGAAATATGAAAACTGTTGTGGACTGCACTCCACTGCTATGTCCGAATAGATGGCACAACCTCTGATTTTTCTTTGAAAGAGAGTAGTGGGGTTGGAACCTGGATGGTTGGTGGCACAACCAACTGTACCCAGCAACGCAATGCCCTAGTGATTCCCTAGTTTCAGCTCTTGTTGCTCCTATGACAATACGGCGTGATACTTGGTGTGACATTCTCAGAGCCAGTTTATGTAATGACGGCTCCTATCTTGCCTCTCATTCATCTACAAATCAATCACTCTGATTAAATAATGATAGGCTTCTGCAGTTCTACCTAGTGGCAGCTTATAACGTCTTTGCTTGTACTAATAAATCAAACTTCTTAATCTACATTTTATCTCTCTGTCTTGCATAACATGCAAAATGATAGGTGAATACTAAGTTGTTGCGATAACACATGAATCCAGATGCCGTGCTGATGTCTATGCCCAGTAACATTTCTAATCTGGAACTGTAAATACATGTTTAGTTGTCTAGATAACTTCAGAAACATGTTTGTGTAGTTTGGCAAATAAGAGTTGGCTTTATGAGCATTTCAATCAAATTGGATACTCTTCAGCATAATGACTTTTAGTGGCAGTTCAAAAGTAGAGGTTTGTATTGCAAACTAGTACTCCCTCTGTTCACAAATATAAGATGTTCTAACTTTTTTCTGAATCGGATGTATATAGACACATCTTTTATGTTTGTTCACTCATTTCAGTCTGTATGTAGTCCGTATTGAAATATCCAAAACATCTTATATTTATGAACGGTTGGAGTAGTATTCATGAAAATTGTGTATTATGGCGAGTTAAAATCCTCATTCCCATTTGGTCATTCAGTTGAATACATTCCTTTCTTTTTATAAATAAGAGAGGCTTGCAGACACATGCTTTATATTCCTCGGTTTGTTTCGGTTTAATATTTTCTTTCGAGTTGTCGCATCTAAACAGTAAACACCCTTTCCCTTTATAACCAGGACTTCGTCCAAAGAAATATGCTGATGGCCAGGACTCAAGCAAGTGTGACTGATGCCATGTTAAGGAGAATAAATGGAAGAGCTTCTGAAAGGGCAAATATGATGCCGAGAAAATATGATGCCCCTTTGAGCTACTGAAGAACAAGAAGCACACGGTGGATATCCGTCGGATCCACCTTCTTTTTCCTGTTGAAGATTTCATATCATTTCTGCTACTTGTGCTTATTATGTATCCACCACCTGATTGGCTCACTTAATTGTATAGTGTCAAGCTTCAGTAGTTTGTGCTGAACTATATGGTGGCATGCTTATCTCATGCAAAATGCATTTGTAAGATGTTTGTAGAAGTTCATGGAGGATGCTTATATCGCTTTTATTGCAAAGCTGATGTTTAAATCCAATCCACCCTCTCCTAGTATTGAACACTAATACTACCAATCTTCGTCGGTTTTCCACATCCATTTGAATGGTTAAATTCTAGAAGTGATGGTTTTCCACATCCATTTGAATGGTTAAATTCTAGAAGTGATGATAGCAGAGCGATCATTTAACGTCAAAAGATTACAAGTCAAATGGTGAATCTGCAGGCCGGGAGAGGATTGAGCCGGCACTTGTAGTTGTGTCATGATGTTCTTACAGCAACATTCTTCGGGTAGACGAACAATCACATGCAGCGGTGGCGGTAGCACATCGCATATAGCTGCTGAGATCGCGGAAAAGTGGTAGCGACAACACATAAGTGACATTGATGGTGGTTCTACTCAAGCACCCGGACTCGAGCTCCGGGGTGAAAGCCTAAGTCTGACCTGAGTCGGTGGTGCTACTCAAGCACCCGGTCTCGAACTCCGAGGTGAAAACCTGGCAATGGCGATGTTTTTTTTCGTCGTTATCTTGTTGAAGGCATTGCTTGAATATGCCCGGACTGATTCTGCAGGGTGAAAACCTAGATTCTGGCCTTCGTGGCTGGATCCAGTGACGGCAGTGCTTTAGCGTTGCTCCCTTCTTGAAGGCATTGTTGTTGAAGAACCTCATCGTCCATGTGGTGTCATGATATGGTTGGTGCGGATATGGTCATTGTCGCAGTTTGCCGATTGCAGATCTGATCCCTTAGGGTTTTCCCCTCGCCTACACGTAGCTTTGGTCTCATATGATTTTGCTAGTTATCGGTGTGTTTGTATGCGTGTGTTGGTGTTGGCTGTGTGCATTCTAGGCTTCTAGCTATGCAGAGGCCGAATGTGTGCTCATCGTGTTTGTATCTTCTTTATGCTCCATTTTGAGTTAATAAAATTCACCCTTCCTCGAAAAAGATGAATAATCACAAGCCAGCAACAAAACATTTAACCAAACACTTACAGTATCAGTCAACACACTAGTATGTACTCCCTCCGTCTGAAATTAGTTGCTCAAACGGATGTATCTAGCACTAAAATACATCTGGATACATCCATTTGAGCGACAAGTAATTTCAGACGAAGGAATAATATACAAGCATGTTCTTGCAGGATGATGATACCAGAGGACAAGATATGTAAAATTCCAGTTCCTAGATCAAGAAGAAGAGCTCACATTGGGGGAGGTCGACAAGTGACTCCTTGATCCACCAACAATCTTCCCTCACTTAGAGGCAATTAGGGCTCTGGGGAGGAGGAAAGAGATCACATTTTTTCCATTGGGCAACTTTTTCGGCATTATCTATAGAATCAATGTTATGACCTCTTAGGATAAGAGTCTTATCTATAGGATCAGAGAATTTTCCCATTGGGCGGCTTTTTAGGCCCGAATTGGCACACAGACTACGTCCCTAAGCCTAGAACCACCTGGAGGGAGACCCGGAATCTCGTGCCCACAATAACACACAAGGAGTAACACACCCACAAAAAATGACATAACTCACTCCTGCGAACTCTGTTTGTGATGATTTTGGGCCTGTTTTAATGCTAACAACAATTTCCGAGGGTCCTTGAATAAAGAAACCGCCCAATATGAACTCAAAAGGAGGATGCAATACATGCAGAGGTTTGAAGAATCCACGATAACGTGATCGAGCTACTAATTCGATAACCCTCTCAAATCAACATCATGTAATCCATTGTCCCAGAAAGCACCTTGAGACCGGTAAAAAAAGTGAAATGTAACTAACATATATCTTTCCATCGAGCATTCCACTTGAGCTTGATGATGACATTCACACTTGCCACGGGTTGAAATCCTTCGCCGTCCAGAACCTTCACACGGCACCTCCAGCCTACATTGAGAGCAAATCATGGATTCAAGTATGGTGCTTCTCTTTAGCTTATCTAGTGGTTTCCTCTCAAACTTGGATGTGTATATAATCTCAAAAGTTGTTTGTCTCCACACTCCTATTCATCATGTTGCCACTCTTAATAGTTAGTCTTTCCTTTGACTAATGCATAAGGTAAAATACATAAATGAAAACTAACAATCTTCTTCTCTACTTTTTCCTTAGGGGTCTTTGCCCACCTTTTCTTTTCATCCATGGAGCAATGCATGTTGATGAAACTTGTAAACAACCTTTTAGTCCCCTAATCACTTCATTTATACCAAAACCGTTCTAGAGGCTTAAATGTCATTTCAACGAGTATCACTCTAACATGCTTCACTATTTTCGGACAGATGCTGGAACACCTATCATAGCAAAGAGTGGTGGATGGATTGAACACCAATGTAGCCCGCTCGAACGGTTGGCGCGAGGAGCGCAACCCCACCTTGTTGCTCTTGCTCTTGTCGAGAGTAGGGCAAAGATGTTGTCCCGCCCCTTCACCCCCACACCGAGCGCAATAGTCTTGACCACCACTCATCGCTCCCCCAGGGACGTAGCTTCCTTGTAGGCATTGGGGTCAATTGACCCCAATGAAATTAGGAAATGCTTCATTAATTTACTACTAAACACTATCTATTTATTAACGATGACCTCATTGCCATAGATATGACCCCAACAACCCTTTGTTCTAGCTTCGTCCCTGGCTCCCCCACTGATGTTGCACACATGCCTAGTGTGTTGGGCCTCATTTTGTAGCCCAAAAGGTAGTTCGGTCCGAGTTCGGGCTTCTCAATTTCAAGGCAGGCTTTTGGTGGTCTAAGACATCCTTCAGGTTGCGCTTTTAGGGGCTGTTTGGTTCTAGGCCTAGGAGTACCACATTTTACCACACATTTCTTGCCACACTTGCTTAAGGTTAGTTTTTCAAAATGAGAGCCACAAGTTGGCAAGCCTAAGGGAATCTTGCCACACTTTTTGAGTGTATGTCATGTGGGGCCCTAGTGTGGCAAAAAGTATATCGCCTAAGGTAAGGCTAGAACCAAACACCCTCCTAAGTTGGTCAAAGTTGCCTAACCTTAGGTGTGGCAACATGGGGCAACCATAGTCACAAACCAAACAGCCTCTTAGTCTTTTGGTTTGACTTTGGGCTGGGCTTGGGCTTGAAAAAAGAGGACAATTCAGGCTTCGGTCTGGTATTTTCAAGGGCCGACTTATAGAAGCCCGGCCCGGCCCGGCCCATGCTCAGGTTTAGCCGTCAATCTGATTCCTCCAAGCCTCATACACAAACTTGTTTCGATTCCTGCTGCTGTAGGCTGTAGCTCCCCCAAATCTCATCCACCGGCCGGCCCTAATGGCGCTCCCAGATGAACTCCTTGAGGAGATCTTCCTACGCCTCGCCGCGGCCGCCGACCTCGCGCGCGCCTCCACGGCCTGCGTCTCCTTCCGCCGCGTCATCACCGCCCACCCCTTCCTCCGCCGGTTCCGCGCCCTCCACCCGCCGCCCCTCCTCGGCATCCTCTGCGGCGGCCTCATCCCCGCGCAGCCGCCCCACCCTTCCGCCGCAGCGGCAGCCGCCTTTGCCGACGCCGACTTGTCGTGCTCCTTTCTCCCCCCACCCCTTTTCTCCCGCGCCCTCGAGGGGACCGGCGGCGACTACAACCCTAGCCACCTGGTCACGGAGTTCGCCGTCTGCGACCCCCTGCACCGTCGTTACCTCCTGCTGCCGGCCCTCCCCGACCTTCTGGTCGGTCAGGTCCATAGGCCGGACATCGTGGAGTGCGAGCCCTTCCTCGCTCCTCCTGGCCCTGACGACGTTGGGGCTGACTGGTCGTCATTCAGAGTCATGTACTTGGTGCGGTGCACAACCAAGCTCTTCCTCTTCGTCTTCTCTACCTGCGCCGGACAATGGCTCGCTAATCCTGTTACAATTGACGTGTTTCGATGTGGGGCGGTGCTGCACCGCTTCTGCGCCCATGGCTGCTTCTGTTGGGAGGTTTTCCGGTCTAACAAGTTGCTCGTGCTCGATGCGCGCAGGATAGAGTTCTCCACTGTTGACCTCCCGCCTCCACCTGGCCCTGATGTGCGAAAGATGGCCATTGTAGAGGCAGGAGGAGGAAGGCTTGGGATGCTTACTATCTCTGAGCATCCTGAACCTGGTGCAGATCATCTCCTTTATGCCGTACAGTCTAAGGATGCGAATGGCACAAACCAGTGGCAGTCCAAGTCAGTAATTTCTTTGCCGGAAAATTATCGCTATGGCATCATGGGTGTAGCTGGTGGATACTTACTCCTAACTGGGTATCCAGAAGACGACATGCCAATCAGCTATTTTTCACTGAATCTCCAGACTTTCCAGGTTGAGTGGTTCTGTCAGACTGGTGATAAAAGTCATTTTTGGTGACCTGTATGCCGATCTCCCACCGTCCTTGTCCCCACCAACTCTTTGAACTGGTAAGCTTGCCCTCGATTTTTAATTACTTTGCTTGCATATGGCATTGCAATTGCAATCTGATGCAAGTGTTAGTTATATGGTAGTGTGTACATTATCATTCTCTACTTTGGAAACGGTCCTGAACTAACGCTGATGTGGCCAAGTTACTTCCCATCCTTTATAATATTCATTCATATTGCTAGTTGGTGTTTAGGTACTATTCTAATGGTTTGTGCATCTGGGCAATTCGAAATCTGTGAATTTTAGGGTAAGCAAAAAGTATCTGTTTCTCATCTTGTGAATATGACTCATTTTGAGTGTCATACCGAAATAGTAATCAGCATTACAGTATGGACAAGTCAAGCTGGATTTGACATGTATTGGCTACTTTCCCGCTAGTCTTTTTTCTTGTACATTTGAAACTACATATTTTCCCCTTTTCTAGCTACGTATTGAACAGTTTACTTCTGCTAGTTCTTTCTCCCCTCAGCATGCTCACATTCTAGATGTCCATTGATTGCTTTAGTTAGTTACTTTGTGGTAGGATCCATTCATTAGATTGCATAAAGCACCAGTGTTAATAACATTAGTAGCAGCAAGCACCACTATTTATCAAAACAATGGTACTTTGCACTATTTTTAAATTTTGTTGGGCTGTGCAGTGTGCATCATGTCAAATGAATTCTTGCCTTTGGCTGGTGAGACTCACAGTCAGCTGAGGGCGCATTAGATAGCATTCTAAATTTGGGTTTTGCCGGCTGGCATCATCACCAAGTTATCAATTCTGGTGGCATGTTAGGTGGAATAGCTTCAATTTGTGCAGTAAGTTGACCATAGTGGTTTAATGTTTTTTTTTTGTGTTTTTATCTCACAATGCATCTGTGTTTTTATCTCACAATGTTTTTTTGTGGTATGATGAAACTTTGCACGCACACAAGATATTTCTCAATGTTTGCAAAAAAGATTTTATTTTTAATTTTCATATTTTTTTCATTTTACTGTTCATCCGGTCTAATTTGAGCCCAAGCTAAGAAACTCTATGTCTTGCTTAGACTGCTTTTCCTTGAAAGCTTATGCTTAACCGAAAAAGACTAGAAACAACTAACTGGTCATAGAGATAATTCAGCTGCTCGCCTCACTCAAAAAAGTAATTTGCCGCGGCAATGTCTCCTCTCCCTCTCCCACAACACCTCTCTCTCTCTCTCTCCATTAGTGAGCATCTCCCCTTCATCTACCTCTAGAGCCCTCCCTGCTTCCGCGGCCTTCCCTGCTTCCACTATTATCTTCCTTGGACGCCCATCCTCTACTCTGATGACAACTTTGACCATCTGGTGTTAATTTGGGCCCAATGAACTTTCTGTTGTAGCACTCTTCGTTTGGTGTTAAACTGCATCGCTCTTCCTTCCCAAAAAAATTGGTGTCGCTCCTTCGTCCTTTCACAAGCAAACCCTCATGCGGCGGCCGACGCTGCGCGGGAGCGGCAGCCCCCCTCCCGTGATTTTGACATCGAGCAGCAGAGCCATGACTTGCTTAGCTGGCCTTGCGGTCATGCCTTGCATCCCTATCCAGCGACTCTTCCCTTTCGTTGCACGTATGTTGCCTAAGGTTTGGCCTTCTAGGAATCTGAGTTATGCCATGTATCGGTATGACCCTTATCACTTTGCATCAGCTGCAAACCTGCAATGGCGTCCTCATTTCTCCACTAAAATGACGTGTCGTCACATAGGGGTTTGCCGTCCCGGCGATGCCGCTTTCCAACCGCTCTGGTCGAGCAGTCGAGCTTCATGTGCTATCTCTGTTTGCATTGCACCATCGGTTGAGCAGCTCAGTCGGGTGTTGTCGCTGGAGTGTTGGCAGTCATTGGTGCATGAACACATTGCTTCCACTTAAGGGGAGGGAAAGCAATTAGTGTTGCCAACGTGATTTCCTGATTTAATATGAAATTAACATTGTTGTCAAACTCAATTATGAATTAATGCAATTTGTCTCTAAATCAATTTCAATTAATGCAATTCATAATTTCATTCCTAATTGATCGACGACAATATACTCCTAGTTGGTTAAATTTAAATTCACCCAAATCGTCTCTTGTATGCTGTACAGTCGTCCAAGGACGGGAATGGCGCAAGCCAGTGGCAATCCAAGCCCGCGACCCCTTTGCCGGAAAATTATCGCTATTGCATCAGGGGTGTAGCTGGTGGATACTTGCTCCTAACTGGGCGCCCAGAAAACAACAGGGCAATAGTAGACTATTTTTCACTGGATCTCCAGACTTTGCAGGTTGAGTGGTTCTGTCAGACTGGTGATTATGTCATTGTTGGCGACTTGTATGCCGATCTCCCACCGTCCTTGTCCCCGCCGACACTTTGAAGTGGTAAGCTTGCCCTCGATCTTTAATTACTCACTTTGCTTGCATATGACACTGCAATTGCAATATGATGCAAGTGTTAGTTATATGGTAGTGTGTACATTGTCATTCTCTACTTCGGCAAACAGTCCTGAATTAACGCTGATGTGGCCAAGTTACTTTCCACCCTTTATAATACTTATTCATATTGCTTGTTGGTGTTTAAGTGCTATTCTAATGGTTAGTGTCAATTCGAAATCTGTGAATTTCTGGATAAGCAAGAAGTATATGTCTCTCATCTTTTGAATATGACTGTCCTCATTTTCAGTGTTATACAGAAACAGTAATCAGCATCATAATATGGACAAGTTAAGCTGGATTTGACATGTATTGCCTACTTTCTCTTGAGTCTTTTATTTTCTTGTACATGTATTGCCTACTTTCCCTTCAGTTAAGCTGGATTTGACATGTATTTTCCCCATTTTTATCTTCACTAAGTTATCATGTCTGGTGCCATTTTAGGTGGAATAACTATGTCTGCTAAATTAGGCCACGAAAAAAAATGTTGTTTTGCCATCATCATATTCGTAATGACCCAATCTGTAATTATGCTTGAACTTGCAACTGTAACTGACGCTGTCTTCCCACGTGGGAAACACTCTAGCCGAACCAGCCTATTACATCGACTGAGGCATGAAAAGCTGAGACATACACTACATTCGATTCCCAAACATATGTCTAGCCTAATGGGAAACTGAAAACTGTTATGGAATGCAGTCCACTGCTATGTCCGAATAGATGGCAAGACGATGCGAGTTTCACTAAATTTAAAACAGTTTTGCTAAAGCACATCTAGATATGCCATAAGTATTGCACATTTAAGTCCTAAGTCACTGATCTTACACGGAGATTCGTGTGGACATTTTCTTTTTCCTTTTTCTTTTCCTTCTTCTGCTTGATTGAGTGACTTATATGTGCACCAATAACCAGGGCACATCTAGATGTGCCCTAGAAGACCAAAGGCACTAGAGACTCTGATTTTCCTTTGGAAGAGAGAAGTGGGGTTGGAATGCAACGCCCTACTGATTCCCTAATTTCACTAAAATTTGCACCTCAGCGCTTGGTTCTTTTGTCTCAATATGACGTGATACTTGGTGTCGCTTTCTCAGTGCCCGTTTGTGTAATGATGGCTCCTATCTTGCCTCTCATGCATTTACAAGTCTATCACTCTGATTTAATAATGATAGGTAGTAGCTTATAACGTCTTGGTTGTACTAATAAATCATACTTATTAAATCTACATTTAATTTCTGCTTTCTTGCATAACGTGCAAACTGATAGGTGAATACCGAATACTAGTTGTCATCTCATATATGAATTCAGATTCCATGCTGGTGTTTATGCCCAGTAATATTTCTGTTCTTGAACTGCGTTTACATGTTTCATTGTCAGATAACTTCAGAAACATGTGAGTGTAGTTCTGCAAATAAAGGTTGACTTTGAGCGTTTCAATCATTCTATTACATACAAGTATTCATGAAAATCTTTGTATCATGGAGAGTTAAAATCCACACTCCCATTTAGTATTTCAGCTGAATACAGAAAAGAGAGTCTTGCTGACACATAGCCTCTATTCATCAGTTTGTTTCAGTTTAATACTACTTTCTTTCGAGTTGTCGTATCTAAACAGTAAACACCCTTTCCCTCTATAACCAGGGCCTCTCCAGAGAAATATACCAATAGCAAGGATTCACAAGCGTGACTGATGTCATGTTAAGGAGAACAAATGCAAGAGCTTTTGAAAGGGAAAAAGCGGTTTGCATTCGACAACAATTTGCAGCCCGAGAGAATACGATGCGTCGTTGAGCTACTGAAGAACAAGAAGCATACACTGGATGTCCGTCGCATCCACCTTGTTTTTCCTGTTGAAGATTTCATATCGTTTCTGCTACTCGTGCAGTGCTTTTATGCCTTGCAAGAGACTAGCTTATTATGTATCCACCGCCTGATTGGCTCACTTACTTGTAGTGCCCAGCTTCAGTAGTGTCTTTGTTTGAACTGAGTTTGTTTGCGGCTTTAGTAACCCAAAATCTGTGTTGAATGTATGGTGGCATGCTCATCTCATGCAAAAGTTCATTTGTAAGATGCCAGCACCGATAGCAATGCGTCAATCCATATCGAGCGAATCATTATTCATAGATGTTCATAGAGGATGCAGTAATTACTGTAACTTCATTTCTAGATAGATGCTATCAGGTGGAGTTGGACAAACTATAACCCAGACCCCTCTCCCTTTGTTTTCTCTGGAAAAAAAAGTCCTCTGTCAGTGAAGGTTTTCCACATCCATTATCAATTTGAATTGTAAATTCTGGAACTGATGATAGACATGATGTTCTTACAACACCATTCTTCAGGCAGATGAACAACCGGCAGAGGATTGAACTGACACTTGCAGACGTGCCAGGATGTTCTTCCAAACCCATTCTTCAGGTAGATGAATGATCGCAAGCCAGCAACAAAGCATTTAACCAAACACTTGTAGTATCATCAGTCACCACACCAGTATGCAGATTTATAAGGCTAGCACATACTTTAAGAAAAACTTTAACCCTAGTTATTAGTTATATGCCACAACAAAAAATGCTTCATTAGATAAGCATTCAGAAGAAGTTTCCAATGATATAAATTTTGTGTCATGTAACTCATATTTTGGTGATTTTACTCCTAAATGGTTAGAGTTCTTCGTTAAGCTCGTTACTTTGGAGTTGAGTGGACTCCTAAACGGGCAGAGTCCACTGAGAGCATCCAGGCATGTGGATTTGCCTCGATAAAGTAAGGTCAGATCACCTCAAGATTTGCCTCGATAAACTTTCATTGGACGGTGGCTTATTCAGCCCATCTGCATAGAGCCAAGTACCATATTTCTTGTCCTTCTCATGCACACCTGATCCGCACTCCTTACAATCATGACCAATCAATCCACATACGCTGCAGAAGCGCGCCAGTTTCTCATATCGCACCAAGTAAACTTGGCGCTCTTTCCCCCTCACAATACTGACAAACATGGTGAGAGGGCGACGAACGTCATGCCGAACCCTAACCCTAATGTAATCACCACGGGTGTTTCCGTTTAGCCTCATCTCCAAAATCTTGCCTGAGTTCCTGAGCAGATTTTCCACTATGTTCTTCTTGCAGAACCCCTCTGGTATCTTGTGAATCTGTAGCCAAATTGGCATGAACAACATTGGCACCTCCTCTGCCTTTGTGAACCCATCATATGGAACCATCAACACAAGCAAATTCCTAAAGAGCCATGGCCCTTGATACATCATAGATTCCCAATCTCCCAAACATGATGCCTGCACAACAAATAGCTTCGGACCAACAGGCTGAAACCTCTCCGGCTGCGCAGGGTTCCAAGCCGCACGCATATCCTTTGTAGAAGGCCGCCTGGCTGAAAGATTTGTCAGTGTGAACCCTAGCCAGCGCAAGCCATCTCACGCTGTCATTGATCTCCGGATCAGCCTCATCTATCACCAGGTCATCAAAGACTTCATCTTCCAGGTTGAGTTGCTCCATGAAATCGCCAAGATCTGGCGTTCCAAAGGAGCCGCCGCCAGCACTGGTGCCCGACAGGGCATCCGCAGGGGGATCCATCGCTTCCAAGGAGGAGGAGGATCGAAGGACGGTCGATCGAAGTTCCCACTCGAGGGGAGGGGGGTCGATCGGGACGGGAAACTCTCAGGCGGCGGAGTCGCCAGAGAGGAGGAGAAACCCTAGCCTTGCGGAAGGGGAAAACAAGTTGTGACTGTTTAAAAAACACATTGTCTTTGTGTGCTCCTCTATTGGTTATTTAGATCCTCTCTTTTATTTGTGTATAGTGTAGCCCTGGATAGTATTTACTTGTTAATCTTATTTTGCTTAATTTTTTTAGAGAGCTTACATACCCAATTTCTATAAATCAACAAATTGGTTAAAAATTTCGGTCGCATATTCACTCCCTTTCTAGTGGACATCTCTGATCCTCCAGTATCTAAGTATGTGTCCACATGTCTTTTCCTGGACAGGTGGGAAATACCTGCATGGTTCCAATCCCAACACATATCACTCTCTTGTGTAAACATTTCCACAAGTCATGTTCTTCTTGCTATGGCGACGACTATCCATTTCAGCTTTTGCTGACGAACATGGTTGGTGAGTGATAACCCACAAATATAGGGGATCGCAACAGTTTTCGAGGGTAGAGTATTCAACCCAAATTTATTGATTCGACACAAGGGGAGCCAAAAGAATATTCTCAAGTGTTAGCAGTTGAGTTGTCAATTCAACCACACCTGGATAACTTAGTATCTGCAGTAAAGTATTTAGTAGCAAAGTAATATGGAAGTAACGGTAACGGTAGCAAAAGTAATATTTTTAGGTTTTGTAGTGATTGTAACAGTAGCAACGGAAAAGTAAATAAGCGAAGAACAATATGTGAAAAGCTCGTAGGCATTGGATCGGTGATGGAGAATTATGCCGGATGCGGTTCATCATGTAACAGTCATAACATAGGGTGACACAGAACTAGCTCCAATTCATCAATGTAATGTAGGCATGTATTACGAATATAGTCATACGTGCTTATGGAAAAGAACTTGCATGACATCTTTTGTCCTACCCCCCGTGGCAGCAGGGTCCTAGCGGAAACTAAGGGATATTAAGGCCTCCTTTTAATAGAGTACCGGACCAAAGCATTAACACATAGTGAATACATGAACTCCTCAAACTATGGTCATCACCGGGAGTGGTCCCGATTATTGTCACTTCGGGGTTGCCGGATCAAAACACATAGTAGGTGACTATAGACTTGCAAGATAGGATTAAGAACTCACATATATTCATGAAAACATAATAGGTTCAGATCTGAAATCATGGCACTCGGGCCCTAGTGACAAGCATTAAACATAACAAAGTCATAGCAACATCAATCTCAGAACACAGTGGATACAAGGGATCAAACCTTAACAAAACTAACTCGATCACATGATAAATCTTATCCAACCCATCACCGTCCAGCAAGCCTACGATGGAATTACTCACGCACGGCGGTGAGCATCATGAAATTGATGATGGAGGATGGTTGATGATGACGACGGCGACGAATCCCCCTCTCCGGAGCCCCGAACGGACTCCAGATCAGCCCTCCCGAGAGGTTTTAGGGCTTGGCGGCGGCTCCGTATCGTAAAACGCGATGAATCCTTCTCTCTAATTTTTTTTCTCCCCGAACACGAATATATGGAGTTGGAGTTGAGGTCGGTGGAGCGTCAGGGGGCCCACGAGGCAGGGGGCGCGCCCTCCACCCTCGTGGACAGGTGGAGGCCCCCCGACATGGATTCTTCTTCCAGTATTTTTTATATTTTCCAAAAATAAGTTCCGTGTTAGTTCCATTCAAATCATGCAAGTTAGAGTCCAAAACAAAGGCAAAAGTGTTTGGAAAGATACGACGGGGACGTATCAGTGAGGAGGCGACATACATAGGCAATAAGAATGATGGGCTAGGAGGATTTGGATTTGGCAGAGTCGAGCGGTTTAATCTAAGAACAATTAAAAAATCCCTTGCCCGTCATTTTTTTGTGGGGTGCTCCTCCCATCTCAGTTTCTTTGAGACATGGTCCTCACATCTGAGTGTTTGTGAAGACCTGGGGATGTACAGACAGGCTCGGGCATGATTTTACCACCCAAAGATAATTCGGGCCAGGCTTTTATTTAGTTTCGGTTGTGACCAAATCTCAATCCTCTGCCCTAATGGCGTAGCGGCTCCAAAGTGAACTCGTGGAGGAGATCTTCCTCCGCCTCCCCACCCTTCTTGCTCAAGAAATGTCGCGTCCATATTGATTTTCAGAGTCCCTTGTTTCAGTGCACAATTGTTGCTTGCCTTGGACAACGTGTGATGAGGACAGTATTGCAATGTGATGTGCATCAAGAAGGGGTTGGTCGCCACGTGCTGGGAAGAAGCGCCACGATGGGAAGAAAGAACAATTCATTACGCTTATATAAGAAAGTGATGGCAAACTATCCATGTCGAGGAGAAGGGAAAATCTTCGAAGTGTGAGAAAAGGCATGGCGAAAAATAAAAAATTCCCTAGCTTGTCACATTTTTCAGGGGAGTCATAATTTCTTTTGTTGGGTGCTCGTCACATCTCATTGTTTGTGAAGGCGTGGGTATGTACAGCCTGGCCCGAGCCCAGTCCAGGTTCAACGGGCTGACCGGGCCAGGCATGATTTTACAGCCCAAAGATAATTCGGGTCAGGCTTTTATTTAGTTTCGGTTGTGACCAAATCTCACTTCCGTCCTCCGCCCTACCCAAAGTCCCAAACCCTAATGGCGCAGCGGCTCCAAGATGAACTCCTGGAGGAGATCTTCCTCCGCCTACCCACGGCCGCCGATCTCGCCCGAGCCTCCACGGCCTGCGTCTCCTTCCGCCGCGTCGTCGCCGCCCACCCCTTCCTCCGCCGATTTCGCACCCTCCACCCGCCGCCTCTCCTCGGCATCATCTGCGGCGGCTTCACCCCGGCCCAGCCACCCCACCCTTCCGCCGCCGCGGCAGCCACCCTTGCCGATGTCAACTTGTCGTGCGCCATTCTCCTCCCCCCGTCCCGCGACCGCTGGTGCCGCCGCGACGACCGCGACGGCCGCGCCCTTTACTCCCCCGAACGCGAGGGGCCCGGCGTCGACTACAACCGCCCGGGCCTGGTTAGGGCGTTCGCTGTCTGCGACCCGCTGCACCGGCGCTACCTGCTTCTGCCCGCCCTCCCCGACCATCTCGCCGGTCAAGTCCGTCCGCCCGACATCTCGAAATGCGAGTCCTTCCTTGCTCCTCCTGGCGACGACGAGAACTCATCATTCAGAGACTTCAGAGTGATGTGCTTAGTGTGGTGCACAACCAAGCTCGTCCTCTTTGTCTTCTCTTCTTGCACAGGGCAATGGCTCCCTGATCCTGTTACATTTGATGTGTTACCGCACTCGGGTGCGCTTAGGCGGCACTATGCCCATGGATGCTTCTGTTGGCATAATTATGAGGCTGACAACTTGCTCGTGCTCGACACACGCAGGATGGAGTTCTCCGTCGTTGACCTCCCGCTTCCGCCTTGCCCTCATCTGGGCTACTTAGCCGCTTGTCTGCGGGAGATGGCCATTGTGGAGGCAGGAGAAGGAAGACTCGGGATGTTTACCGTCTCTGAGCCTGGTGTGTATTATCTCTTGTATGAAGAGCAGTCTAAGGATGAGAACGGCGCAAACCAGTGGCAGTCTAAGTCTGTGATCTCTTTGCCGGCAAATTATTCCTATGGCATCGACGGTGTAGCTGGTGGATACTTACTCCTACACGGGTCACGTAAGCATACACAAGTAGTAGACTATTTTTCATTGAATCTACAGACTTTCCAGATTGAGCGGTTCTGTCAGACTGATTGTCAAATAGTTGGCACACTGTATGCCGGTCTCCCACCGTCTTTGTGCCCACCAACTATTTGAAGTGGTAAGCTTGCCCTCGATCTGTAATTACTTATTTAGCATGCATAGGACATTGCAATATGATGCAGGTTTTACTTTTTTTGGTAGTGTAAATTATCATTCTACTTTGGCAATGTTACTTTCCACCCCTTATAATAATCACTCATATTAATTGTTATTGTTTCTAATGGCTAGTACATCTGTGCAATTTGAAATCTGTGAATTTCAGGATAAGCAAGTTTTTTTTTTTCTCATCTTATGAATATGACTGTCATCATTTTCAGTGTCATACAGAAATACTCCCTCCGTTCCAAAATAACCCAACTTTGTACTAACTTTAGTATAAAGTTGGGTCATTTATTTTGGAACGGAGGGAGTACTAATTAGCATCACAGTATGCACACATTAAGCTTGATTAGCATCACAGGGTGCATGACGCAGCAAGTTAAATTTATGTTTTGTCAGTTGGCAATGTCACATTATATTTCCTCTGTCTTGCATTGCATGTACATTAGTAGGTGCGTAAAAAATGGTTGTCATAGCATATATAAATTCAGATGCCATTGTAATGCTTATGCCCGGTAATATTTCTGGCCTTGAACTGCAAATACGCTGTTACATGTTTCTTTGTCAGGTAACTTCTGAAACATGTTTGTGTAGTTTTGCAAATAAAGGTCTAGAGCATTTCGATAAAAATGGATGCTCGCCTTTTTGGCATAATGACTTTTTGACCCCCATTTGGTATTTTCAGTTGAATATAGTTCTTTCTTTTTTTAATAAAAAAGAGAGGCACAAGCTTTCAGTTCCTCAAGTCCTTTTCAGTTTAATATTTTTCTATTGAGTTGTCCTATCTAAGCACCGTTTCCTTCTATAGCCAGGACTTGTCGAGAGAGTACGCAGATGGCAAGGACCACTGGCAAGTTTAGCAGAATAAATGTAAGAGCTCTCAAAAGGGTGAAAGCGGTTACCCAATTCGACAACAATTTGCAGTTGAGAGAAGATACCGCCTCTTTGAGCTACTGAAGAAGCATGCAATGGATGTCTGCTGCATTCACCTTCTTTCTTGTGTTAGTTGTGTTATGCCCGAAAAAAGACTAGACTACTATCTTATTACTACTATATTCAGGGCCTTGTTTGAACTGAAGTTTTGCGGCTTCAGTAACCCCTCGAAATAATTTGCTTTTGGTGTGATGTATGATTCTAGTATGAATGGTACACCCAAAGTCTGCTTATGCTGAACAAATTTTATCTTGGCTGCACATGTACATGCAAAAATGCGGGACAATCCATTCCGAGAAAAATCATATTACAGAACTTTGGTGAGGATCCACTGCACGGACGAGGGAGTCCTCTTTGTCGCTGTGGGTCAGACGCCAGCTTCGCCGGTTGGGCTATGGCTAATGTGCTCGTCCCCTCCAGCAGGTATGACGGTGCATCAAAGGGGGCACTTGCTGAAGCACCATGTCAATGGTGGACGGCACATACCCACAGTTGAAAGGCCACAAACCCTGTCACAAAACCCTCTTCTTTTTTTTGACGAAACAGGGCAAATTGCTGCTTTCATTCATTAAGGAAGGGGTTAAAACATCACCAAGGTTCAATTATAGGTACAGCTACAAGCTAGGGTTGTACAGTCAAGAGTACGGAGAAGGGGAAGGAAAGAAACTATGCACGGCGTTCGCAATTTAGAAGGGGAAGGAAAGAAACTATGCAGCAAATCGTGTATTAGTCCATCATCATCACAATTTAGAAGTTGCATTCAGTAATACGTCACACAGTTGAAGGCAACAAACACACAGTTGTATATGATGTAAATTCGGAAACCTATTGCAGCAAATCATGTATCCGTTTGTTTGTTCGTTCGTTCAGCATCACAATTTAGAAGTTGCAATAAGTAAAACGAATGGCTAGTCTACTTACAGCAAAGCATCAAGCGGGGACTATTCTTGCAGCTACACTCTTCGGCTGGATGAAGAACCGCACAAGCCAGCAACAAATCATTTAACCGAACACTTGCAGTATCATCAGTCACCACACCAGTATGTGTATGCTACGATTTTCCTGCAGGTAGGTAGAATTCAGGTAACTATACGATGATGATATTACAGAAGAAGATTGCTATAATTGATTCCAGTTCCTAGATTAACACCATAGGCATGAGGGGGTCAAATCACCAGCCAAGGAATGTCTATCCCGTGAGGGGGTTGGCGTGGACAGTGCCGCGGTTGAGCCAGATCTTGCCTTTCATTGATCGGGATTGCCCAAATAAAATTATGTTTTCTGTGGTAAACCAATTGAGTGCTTACCAAATAAAATCCTAAAATTTATTGGGCAGGTAAACCATGCGTAGAACTTTTTGTGAATACTTGTTTTCACAATCACATTAACATAAGAAAGTAAAATCACTGGCTAACGTACTAGAATATTTATACCCTGATGCAAAGGATGAATAATTATCTAATATTAGACCAAAATATCCTTTAAAAAAAATTCAAGGGGGCTACTGATGCATGCCTCTTGCACCGTATCAACAAATATGGAGTTCTAGACCCCACATTCTCCGGAGACTCCATACTAGTCACGAAAGCCATGAAAGTTTTGTAAATATGAAGGGCATATATAAATACACCCCTTCTTCTCCACAGGAAAGTGACTTCTCAATAAGAGTTTTCCACCATACTCTTAAAATAACTCAAAGCTTCTTTCCAACCTATACACTACAATCTTCAATCTAAGTGAGGAAAGTAAACCTAGTTGCTAGATCCAATATCTAACCAAACAAAATTTGACACCCCCTTCCTCCGGGTTCTCTACTAAGCTTGTTAGTGTGCAACCGTGAAGACTCTAGGAGGTTGGCGTCCACAAAAAGCTTCCAATCTTGTTGATTTAGCTGCCTAAAGTTTGTAATGGCTAGAGATCGTATCAAGATTCACCTTTTGGTTGATGTCAACTACTGTGGCCATGGCTACAATTTGTAATGGCAGTATATAGATCATCTCAAGATTTACCTTCACTGGTTGAGCTTGGGATTTTTTTCCAAATCTAAAGGACAAGGATGACATGCCTTTGTGGTCAGTGGGCACTTAGAGCAACTCTAGCAAAGTCGCCATATCTACCCAAAAAGCATAATAACCGTCGAGATGGCGATTTTGCCCGAAAAGTTCACTCTAGTAGAGTCGTCATATGGGCCCTGAGTTGCCATAAGCCTTCGTATTTGGAGGATGGGGGCGTTGGTTAGGAGGTGCACCATCCGCGAACCGCTTGCGAGGGAGGGAAGTTTCACCTCCCTCGCCAGCCTCCGGCATGGCCCATCTCCTCTCCCCACCAATGGCGTAGGCAACCAGCTGGCCAAGGCACCGGTAAGCATGCCAATTAGTGAAAACCATCACGTACCAATTGCTCGTGGCCACTCTCTTCATGTCTCCACTTTCCTCACCAATGCCGCCCACAACTTCCACTTTCCTCATTGGCACCCACAACGTCCACTTCCTCCCCATCGCCTTGTCGCATGGCCCACATTCAGACTGGGTGCCGCTCTTGGAGACAGAGTGGATCCTACACAAGGAGTAAATGGAGGAGGAGACTGCCCTCAAAGCCAAGGAGGAGTGGCATCGCTGCAACGCGATGGAGGCCAAGCAACCCTCTCTAGTGAAAATTACCCTAAAAAACTTTGCCTCCTTAAACTTGCCTGTCGATTATTTCCATCATCTCTGTTGTATTGTGCTTAGTGTGGTCGTAGCTAGTTTACTGATTATTAGTGTTGCTTGGACACTTGGGTCACCTAGTCACACTCTATCTAGTCAATATTTTTTTTGAGTAAACATTTGATCTATTCATCTTCAATCATGGCAGTACATCGAACACCAGAAATAATAAAAATTACATTCAGATCTGTAGACCACCTAGCAACGACTATAAGCACTGAAGTGAGCTGAATGCGCGCCACCGTCTTTGCCCTTCCCTTGTCGGAGCCGGTCAATATATTTGATATTTTAACCTGCAAAAAATATATTTGATATTTTCTTGGACAAAAGGAAAATAACCTTTGGTGATTAGGTCCACATCCTAACATTGACCACTCCTTTCATACACCATTCCCCTACTCCAGTTTTTTCGCTGTGGGGCTTACTATCCACGTCGGCTTTTTTTGGTGAACACGACTGGTGAGGAGGTTGCTTAGCTTCTCCCTCCATTCCTAAATATAATTTTTTTAAGACTTCAAAACGAACTACATACGGATGTATACAGACATATTTTAGAATGTAGATTCACTCATTTTGCTCTGTATGTAGTCTGCAATAAAATCTTTAAAAAGATTTATATTTGGGAACGGAGGGAGTATAGACAATAACAATGGTAGGAGCTGAATAAATTGCATAATAAAACAACCATTTTGAAGCATTGATTTTTTTTTCCATAGCGTTTATGAATGCGTTTTCCTCATGAAACTTGGAAGTAGGTGAACGCACAACAAAGTTTGTTGAAAAAAAGTTTTAGATGTTTTGAATTTGCTTACCATGTTCTCTCATTTTCTTGTTATTTGGGTGTTTGCACTAGTAGAAAAGGGTCAAATGTTCAGCTCATTAGTCCCGGTTTGAATTTGAGCCGGCCATTAGTGCCGGTTCCAACGGCTAGACGGGCCGCTCTCATTAGTACCGGTTCGTGCCGAACTTTTAGCACCGATTCGTGCCACGAGTCGGTACTAAAGAGAGTGGTGGCAGGATGTTGTCAGTCTGGGGCCCCTCCAGCACCTTTAGTACCGGTTCATGCCTCGAACCGGTACTAAAGGTCATCCTATATAAACCCTTCGTCCACCCGCGCTCTGTTCTTCCCCCTTTCCCCTCTCCTCTCTGTTCTTCCCTTCTTCCTCTCGAGCTCATCACACATTTTGCCCAAAATTTGTCAAGATTTGAAGGCCCCCATCGATTCAAATGATCACAAAGGTTAGCAACTTTGTCCTTTCATCTCTCATTGGTAAATTAGCTCTTGCAATGGGTTATATAGTGATTAATTTGTGGGTTTTAGTAATTTGGGAGGAATTATATATATGTGGTAGTATTTGATTTATATGCAATTTGAGGTCAAAATAACACTTAGTTTGCATATGTAGGTGTGGTTTACTTAGTGCCTTCTAAATCTCCGTCGTAACCACCGTCGATCGCCCGCACCGTTCCGTCGCCGGCACCACCTTGTGGTGAGCCTCTTGTTCTTATCTTTTTTATATAAAAAATTCATGTTTGTGTGATTTGGATATATAGTTACTCGTATAATTATCTTACCCGTACGTTGTTTGTTATACATAGTGTCATGGTTTTTATATCCGTCACCGTCGGCCCTCGTCCGTGTTATGATTCGGATGTGGAATATTCTCTTTTAAAATTATTTGTTGCATTTCGTGTTTATGACAAATTATGCCCATCAAGTTGACATATATGAACCAGAAATTCCAACCAACCCTATTGTCGAGAGCTTAAATTTAGTTGAAAGAGAAAACGAGTATTCAAAAGAAAAATTGAAAAGAATTGAGGGGGAGAAGATGGAATTGAAGTTGCATGTTGCCGATGTCGTCGATGATCACAAGATCAAGATGGAGAAAATGCGCTTGAAGATTAGAAAGATTAGAAAATATGCTATTGATAGTGAGGCTTGATATCATTATGCTGTTGGATCAATTGTTACTTTAGTTGCGATCTTGATCGCATTTGTTGTTGCATTTAAATGCTTTAGCTAGAGAGTTATTTGTTTGTTGCATTTAAGTGTTGTATGAACTTTATGTATGAACTTGTATTAATTTGGTCTTTTCGGTGTTGTGTAATGAACACTAGTAGAAAAAGGGTCTTTTGTCCCGGTTTATAAGGGCCTTTAGTCTCGGTTCTGGAACCGGGACTAAAGGGTCGTTACTAAAGCCTCCCCCTCACTACTCTAGCCTGAGCACGCTTAACTTCCGGGTTCTATTCTCCCTCGTTTCCAAGTCTGCACTTGTTGTTTTCCTGACAATAGTAAGATGTCAATCCTATTAACCCTCGGGAATTTAGCTTGAGCATGAAGTCACACATTTCATTGTTTGAGTTTGAAACTATTGTTTTAAAAAACAATAATTATTTAGTAACACTAATATTTCTTGAATAAGTAGTTTGACCATAGTTTGACCACAGTTTGACCAGATTTGACCAAAATTTAAAAAAACTGAAATAATTATTTAGTAGCACTAATATTTCTTGAATAAGTAGTTTGACCACAGTTTGACCAGATTTGACCAAAATTCAAAAAAACTGAAATAATTATTTAGTAACACTAATATTTCTTGAATAATTAGTTTGACCATTGTTTGACCACCGTTTGACCAGATTTGACCAAAATTCAAAAAAACTGAAATAATTATTTAGTAACACTAATATTTCTTGAACAATTAGTTTGACCATTGTTTGACCATAGTTTGACCAGATTTGACCAAAATTCAAAAAAACTGAAATAATTATTTAGTAACACTAATATTCTTGAATAATTAGTTTGACCATTGTTTGATCACAGTTTGACCAGATTTGACCAAAATTCAAAAAAACTGAAATAATTATTTAGTAACACTAATATTCTTGAATAATTATTAAGTAACACTAATACTTCTTGAATATGTAGTTTGACTAGATTAAACAAAAATTAAAAAAACTGAAATTTGAGCATAACTTTTTTTTCCTTTTAGAATTTGAGGATTCTAAAAATTTGCAAACAGGCCGTAGGCAGTCAAAATCTTGCTGAACATTTTGATATATTATACGTTTTTTCTGACATCGTATGCAAAAGTTATAGCCGTTTTACATTTTCCCTACACTTTTTGCAAAACATGTCCAAATTTAAGTTTTTAAATTTTCCTAACTAGTACATGTAGTAATATAACTACATCTGGAAGGATTTTAATTTTTGAAGTTTTTATCATTTTCTTTTGCTTTTTACAAAACTGAAAAGGCAATCCAGGAGGAGGGGGGGGTGTGTGTGTAGAGTTTGAAAATGGGACCTTTAGTACCGGTTCGTGCCATGAACCGGTACTAATGCCTCAAACCCCATGAGTACCGGTTGGTGGCTCGAACCGGGACTAAAGGTCAGTACCGGTTGGTGCCACGAACCGGTACTAATGCGCATCGCACCCTTTAGTCCCGGTTCGTGTCTCAAACCGGGACTAAAGGGCTCAGATGAACCGGGACTAATGCCTTAGCCGCACGAATCGGGACCAATGCTCACATTAGTCCCGGTTCGTTACTGAACCGGGACTAATGTGAATATTGCCCTGTGACCAAAGCCCTGTTTTCTACTAGTGGAAGATGCGCCAACAATGGATGTACGATGACCGATGCTCTCCCGAGTTCATTAATGGCGTGCGTACTTTTCTGCTTGCGGCTGAAGCAAACAAGCGGGCGGATGGTTTTATGCCTTGTCCATGTGCTAGCTGTAAGACCGTGTATGTAGAGCTGGCATCCATCATTAGTCCACACCAGTTTTGCAATCTAGCTCAAGACCGATTAGCCAGATCTGTCGTGCATCGATTTGCACTTTCCCTTCTTCTTCTTCCCTGTATGTAGCACGCGGCGTCCTGATCCCCGTTGCTAGCAGCGTCAATTCATCCGGCGAAAAGGTGAGAGGCTCCTCACGTTTTTGGTTGCTCCTGTTCATATTCCCTACTTTCTGGTTGTATTCTTGCTGATGTTCATTCCGGGCAGGTACAGAGAGAGATGGCCGACCTCGCCATCGGCTCAGCGCACGGCGCCTTAGACTCGCTACTGGGACGCCTCACTAGGGTCATTGCAGACGAGGCAAAGCTGCTGGGTGGCGTCTACGACGACGTCCAGTACATCAAGGACGAGATGGAGAGTGTTTATGTATTCCTCCAAAACATGATGGAAGATGACTGCACGGGCAGCCAAACAGAGGTGTGGATGAGGCAGATTAGGTTAGTCGCCCGCGAATCCCAAAACTGCATCGACATCTATGTGAATAAGCTCGGTGCCAGTGCCCGTGCCGGACGTTACAGAGGCCGTTTAGGTCCTTTGTTCCGGTTCGTAAGGCTTATGTCCACACTGACTACTCGTCACGAGCTCGCCACAGATATCAGGAGGCTCAGAAGAAGGGTTGAACAAGTGGGTGAAAGGCGCAATAGGTACGGCATCGAAAATCCTACAGGTGGGAATCGGAAAAGCCAACTTGATGAAGTTAGTGGAGAGAATGCCGATGGGAAGGAAGACCCCAGGATACGATATTTGCTGGGCTACAGAGATGAATGCCCAGATGAGATTTTGAAGGGTGATAAAGAGATGCTGGTATCTTGGTTGACTGAACAAGGAGAGGGGATACAACCGGATATACTGAGGGGCAACGGGCTGACTGGGCTAGAAGATGAGATGCCATCGCAGGAAATTCCGGTGGAGGAGTGGAATGAGAGATAGCCCAACTCAGTTTCAGTTGCCGGGACGTCTAGGCAGGGGAGGGGCAAGAGGAGGCCTGGGTTGACAACAGCGGTCTCAAGGAAATGGGCGCTGCGCTCGATGTCCAGGAGGAAGATCCCAGGCCTCAAAGAGCAGCCAGCTGAGCTAGCTAGAAGATAATATGCCACGGCAGAATTTTCAGCTGGAGTGTATTACTGGTCCAAGAGACGAGGTGCATGCCAGGACAGGATAAGCAACTGTTGTGGTTCACTAAGCCAAGTGACAAGACATCAGGGCCCAGGGTCATCTGAATTGTGCAACAGCGATCAGGTGATGACAGTCTGAATCATGCACAGAAAGTGTACGAGGACAGTTTGATAAAGCAGTACTTCGGTTTCAGATGTTGGGTGAGGGTCGGGGAAACTCATGTCGATTGGGTATTTGAGCACATAATCAAATCCATCTCATCTCACCAGATGGACTTAGAAGATTGGCAACAAACCAAGTATTTAGTTGTTCTTGATGATGTCCGTGATGAATCACTATGCCACCAAATCATATCTGCCTTTCCTCCTACTGCTGCTGGTGGTCATTCTGCACTTCTGGTGATCACCCACTCATATGCTATAGCCCGTTCCTTCTCTCCAAACAAAGTCTTCCCGCCTCTGGAGCCTCTAATCGATTTTTTCTTTGTGAAAGGGGTTTCCCTTGTTGAGAATAATGATACCCTGAAGCCAGTCATTCAGTCTATTATCTCAAAATGTGCACCCAATCTCGAATGCCTCAAGGCATTCTTACATGTTCTCTATGTCAATCCTAACATACGAGAGCTTGAGAGATTATGTGACGCCCTAAGTAGTGAATCTCCCGGCAATTAATATTCGGCAAATCTTAATGCCGTGGTACAACAGCCTTCCTCTTCATTACAAGAACTGCTTGATATATCTATCTATCTTCCCCCAAAATGATGGCAATATCCGAAGAACAAGCCTAGTCAGGCGATGGGCAGCTGAGAACCTGATCGCCGGAAGAAATGGGTCAGCTGCACATGATGAAGCCGAGCACTGCTTCACTGTGCTTCTTGCAAAAAGATTTATTCTTCGCAGGGACATCGGTGCTGCAGGGAAGGTCAAAAGCTGCAGAGCAAATGATTTCATATCAAAGTTCATCATCGATATTGCCAGAGAGGAGAAGTTCGTGGATGCAGATCTCCAACCGAATTTCGGTCATCGGATATCCATTCACAATAGAGGCCAACTGCAACAAGTCCTATGGACACTTCAGGCATCTGGCCCCAGCCCCTGTTTGAACATTCGCAAGCACTCAACTAATACTGAAGATGGTCAAACCTTGGATGACCTTACCAAGTTCCTTGAAACACTGCCTTCATTTGCTCAGCTGGGGTTGCTTACAGTGCTGGATCTGGAAGGCTTTGATGGTTTAAAGGATTACCATCTGAAAAACATCTGCGAAATATTTCAACTAAGATATCTGAACCTACGGAGGACTAAGATTACCAAATTGCCCAAGCAGATAGAGAAACTTCAGCAGTTGGAAACACTGGACATTCGGGAAACAGCTGTAAGATCATTTGGCACAAGCAGTGTTGTACTTCCAATGCTAAAGCATATGCTTGCTGGGTGCACCCAACACCCAAACGAAGACGTGGAGTCATTTTCCACAGTGTGCATGCCCCTTGGAACTGGCAGCATGACAAATCTGCAGATACTGTGCCATGTTGATGTTTCAGGCAAAGAAGATCGTCTGGTCGAGATCGGGAAGCTACTGCAGCTTAGAAAATTGGGTGTTGTCTTCCGAAGCAAGAGAGATAATTTCAAGCACTTGCTCCAGGCAATTGAGAAGCTGAACCAGAGCCTCCTCTCTCTCTCACTGTGTGTGGAAATAACAGATGGCCACAGGACTACAGACATTAACACATCAGAGCCTACAGCGTTCGCACCTCCAAAGTATCTTCAGAGTCTAAATCTTCGTGGCAACATGGGAGGATTGCCTCGTTGGATCAAGGAGCTTCACAAACTTGCAAAGTTAACTCTGCGTGACACTTACTTGGGAGAAGAAGATATAAATTCCCTTGGCAAACTTAGTGGGTTACGCAGTCTCAGGCTGCGTCACAAGTCATATGTCCAAACCAAGTTTACCTTTCAGGAAGACGAATTCAAAAATCTTGAGTTCATAAGCATCGAAGGATCAGACATTACTGACATCCACTTCAACAGCACCCCTAAGCTTGAGAAGATAGTTTGGGACTTCAAAGAGATGAACTCAATTCATGGAATCAGCCGCCTTCCACGCCTCAGCCGTCTTGAGCTTATTGGCAACTGCAACCCAACTACTATCAAAGCAGATCTTTCGAAACATCCAAACAAACCTGTGGTAACTCACAACGGACAGTGCTGAAGAAGATAAGTAAAGCCACTTGTGCAATTATTGGAGAAGGTTGCTCGTTAGGAATCATTGGATTGCATTTTGCGTGTGTGTGTTACTTCCCATGTTTGTTTTCATCTGTTCTGTTTCAAAATAAGCTTGTAGTGGTTTGCCTCTTAATTTCCTTTCCCAATTTTGCATGGTTTGATTTGCTGTATCTTCAATAAGCGAGACATTAATACGAACCCCCAATGTATCAGATTGATAATTATGTATGGACTGCTGCAGTTTCCCTTATTTCTTGACTGATCTTTTTTTGGTATGGCATGTTCAACAGTTAATCTTTAATAGAAGTTACTACATACTTGGCCAAATGTGACTTAATTGAGCACTGACAAAAATAAATGCAAGAGCATCTGACAACAATTTGCAGCTGATAGATACCGCCCCTTTGAACTATTGAAGAACAAGAAACATGGAATGGATGTCCGCTGCATCTGCCTTCTTTTCACTGTCGAAGATTTTGTATCGTTAAATCGTTTCTGCTATTTGTGCAGTGCTTGTAATGTCCAGCTTCAGTGGTGGCTTTGTTTGAACCGAGTGGTAAGTCAGTTTTGCGGCTTTAGTTTGCTTTCCTGATATATGATTCTACTCCATATTGAGATCAAACTCCAATGAGTGAATCTACACTCGGAAATACGTCTACATACATCCGTATGTAGTCCATATTGAAATCTCTAAAAAGGCTTATAGTATTTAGAAACAGAGGGAGTACTATGCATTTATGGCATTACCCATAGTCTTGCTTGTGCTGATATATCATTCATAGTCCTCCTCTTACAAAAGCATAGATTGGATGAAGTACCAAGTTCTCTCTACCAATGTTTTCCTTTTATCTTACTATTAAACGAGATCATCTATTACTCCCTTCGTTCCATATTACTCGTCGCTGATTTAGTACAACTTGGGAGTAGTTGTAAGTGACGGGGTGCTTAGATCACTTCTACTGGAAATCTGATGTTTAAATCCAACCCAGTACTCAACACGAATACAAATCCTTGTCAGTTTTTTCACAACCATTAACAACTTGCTTGCTAAAAAGAAGAACTCAGAAGACAATCAATCGCACCAACATTATTAGCACACCTTTCCTGTCCGCCGGCTGGAGATCCAATTGCGCCGGCAAGGGAGCCCCCTTCGTCATCTCGCGGTCGGATGAGCTGCTGCAAATGCTTGTCCCTTGTGCCGGCCTCCCCTGTGCGGATTCCGACGGGTACGACACACGGGGTGCAGATCACAACAGGTTGCAGCAGCTAAATCATCATGCCAATGGTATACCACGCAAACCCACAGTTGAAGGCCACAAACCAGCAGTTAACCAAGCACTTGTAGTATATTCAGTCAGCGTAACCATTACACTATCATGTTCAAACATCACAAATTACAAGTGGCAAGCAGCAAAACGAATGGCTAAGCTCATGGTAGTACAGTGGACCAGCTTATGTTTTGTTTCTTTATGTTCCAAATTTAAGCTCATGGTTGTTTTAGTGCTGTAATTAAATAAATGGATAGTCATATAGCCTTCTGCTAATTTATTTTCAGATAGCCTTATTGTCTGCTGTCTACATACTACAGTTTTATAGATAACCTACATCTTTCAGCTGATGCTGCGCTTGTTTTTACAAACAAAAAAGACACGTCTTTGATAGATGAATCGTAGTACATGTTCACTCTATTTGTTGAACCTGATAAAACTGGATCTCTTATGGTTGTGGGTTTGGCTGATTCTCAATGATTCTTGATGTATAGTGATTTAATCCAATAAAATCAATTTTGTTCCTCATCAATTTTGCAGCAGCCTGGTCTTCCATTTTGTCAGACATTGGCTCCGCCTATTCATAATCGATAACAAACCCTACTTGACCACCTTGTTTAGCCTATTGAACATATAAACCCTCCTAGACTCGTAGTCACGACCGTTGCCTCCATTTCGCCTTTAAATCGCTATGCCACCGTCTGTAAATTCCGTGCCCTGCCGAGGGCATTTTAGTCATTTCACACGCAGGCATATAAAACGCAGCCCGCCCGTGGAGAAACCCTAGCTGCTGCCTCCGCCGGCGCTCGAGCCCGCACTCGCGCCCCCACCCACCCACGCTGCTCTCTTCCCCGATCCCCTCCCACGAACCCTAGCCTCCTGGTGACGCCGCCCCTTCCTTCCCCCGTCCCCCTCCCCCCCGCGCGACGCGAGCCCCTCCCTCCTCTTCGCGTTTCGGGCGGCCATGGACGACTCCATGAGCGGGACCACCGCCGTCGCGGCGCTCGTGGCCGGCGGCGCACTCCACGGGGCTCGGGACGTCCGCGGCGGCGCGGGCTGTGGACCGAGAGGCAGGGCTCGGGACGTCCGCGGCGGCGCGTGCGGTGGACCGAGAGGCAGGGCCCGTGATGCATTCCGTTCGAGGGGCTGGTCGGGTTGGCGCGGGATCTGAGCCACCGTCGATGGATTTCTCGCAGCTTGGCTCCTGTTGCTTTGGATCCGGTACGATCCCCATCTCTCTCTCTCTCTCCAATACTCAACCAGGCACTCACTCGCTCACTCTGTTTGTGCGCGCGCGTGTGCGCAGTTTCACATCCCTGAACCCCCAAGACTTAGTTCTGAAATATTCAGATGCTCATGTACTGTTCCAACTTGCCATCTTTGTTACTCATGGCTTGCTTGACGGACATACAAAAGATGGAAAGAGAACATTGCTTCTTGTAGATAGTCTGTTAAATTTCCATGAATTAACCTTTTCATGTTTAGGTCATATTCAGTGGTGTCATTTTCCTGTTTGTCTGACAATTACCAGTTAGTGTATTGTACAAAGTGTATGCTGTTTGACATTGACACGAAAGGCAGAAAATACAAAAAATGCATAATTTCCAAGACATGATTCTACTAACCGCATTCTCACGTTATCATTCTAATTATTTTTTATTGTTAGTCAATACAAAAGTAGTTTTGGTTGTAGCCATTCTAAAACCATATTTGTTTGCCTCCGCACATAGGTAAACTCGGTCTCATGACACCATTTGTTGTCTTCATATTTAGATAAAAGCATCATAGTTATCAATTTAATTAGTAGCACCACCGCTATGTGATTAGGACAGCATGCCGGCCATCGAGGATGATCTGATCATGCAGTTCTTGTTTGCTGCCACACATACTTAGCAACCTGCCCTATGGACTGTAGTTTCATTTTTTTTGGATTCTTGAGATATGTTATCTGCAGGGAGCATCCTGATTTCTTCAGTTGCAATTGTTTTGTTCATTTCCTTTTTGCCTTCTTGATTGGCTCAAACATGCTCATTGTGAAAGGGCGAGGAGCCGCCGCCATGTTTCTCCCCGAGCTCTGTGGTGGAATGGTCTATTTGTATCAGATTGTGTTTAGTGGATGCGAAGAGCTCAGTTCTGGTAAGCTAGACCCTGAGGCGTGCAGCAGGTATGTGGAGATTAAGGAGCGTGCCCATGTGAGCGGCTTCGATTTTGTTGTGCCAAGATCTCCGGTGGCAGGGATTCACTTCTTTTTTTGGTGATAGTCAGGATTCAGTTTGATGTTTCTGAATTTTAACAATCATGTTTTACAGTACCCTTGACATGAATGAGATGACTGGGCTTAAATGAGAACGATGAGAACCATCCTGTTCTCCGTCGCAATTAGCATGTGTTTAAACTACTACTGCAGCAAATGTTTGTCGTACCTTCAGTTTGTGCCGCAGAATCTGTGTTTCATTGGCACTTTTGTGTGTGTTTGATTTAGTATCTTTACCCAGGTGCTTGCTAGAGGAGAAGATTAATGGTCCAACACGGCTTCATGATTTATGAGCTGGAGGAGAGGGCATTGGATGAACTAATCAGTTCGAAGCTGTAGGTATGCAAAAACTTCAACATGTATGTATAGTAAATTTGTAATAGCAAAACTCTTGCTTCCTTGCCCATAAGAGAAAATACACCAAATTTTTTATCACCTTAACTTGTCGATGGCATACCATCCTGTCACAAACCCTCAATAATGTGTAACTCTTTTTTACCGGCTCTGAGATATTGCATAGTGATGTCTCACAATTAAGATAATTACTGTGAAAAATAACTAACCTCATGTTATCTCATGTACTTTGGTACAGCCTTCACATAAGAAGCTGTACACTAGAGGCAAGAACATGATGTGTGTGTGTCTTTGGGGAGGCCGGGGAGGGGGGGGGGGGTAAAACCCCTGGGTATGCATTCTTCACTTGAACAGATTCGATAATTTATCCCAATACTCTCTTTGTATTTTTCTCTTTGAGGAAATCCTATGATAGATATATTTTGTCCGTTGTTTCATGCATTCTTCAGCTTTATGATTAATATTCCGAGAAATTTGAAAACTTTAGTCATTAAATATATGTCCCAAGAAATTTAGAATGGGACCATGGGGTTACTCCTTTTGAGGATTTTCACCTTAGAGAGGAAGAAATTTAACATTTTTGTTTGCAATATCATTTTCCCTGACGGATTACATACATGTTGTTATTTTATTTACAAACATGTCAAGCGTGGTTTTTTTCGTTTTCTGTAAAGATCATTCACATCAATTTTTTTCGTTCCTCCCATCTGGATTTCTGATTTGATTCCAGAGTTTGGAGGTGGATGTTACTAAAGGGAGGAAGTTGATCACAAGTTTTCTTTCAACAATTGGTGAGTTACAGGTCAGCCCCATCTCACCTCACTAAATCTGCAACTCATGCTTTTTTCTTGCTTGATATTAATTCTCGATATTCTTGTCACATCCTTACAGGGATATCATGTGCATATGTATGAGTTTGCTTTGCTTCGGTTGAAGATATATGTGTGCCTGAAGATACAATCTTACATGCATTTTCTGTATGATATGATCACTATTTCGTTCTCTGCGTGTACGTAGGTTGCAAGAATGAGAAAGCTCCTCCGTGCTTAACAGGAAGAGATAGGGTCGCAGCCGCACCGCGCGACGGCAGGCCATGGCGAGCCGCACCGCACCAGGTGGGCTAGGGCGAGCTCCAGCGCGAGCGAGCGCACCTGTCGCCCACGCCGGCGGTGTTCCGGCCACGAGCAACAGGAACACAGGGTCCCTGACCACGGCTAGATCTCCTCCTTCTCTGTCCACATGCGTGCAGCAAGAACTAGCAGCCGCACGGATCTGAGCTCGACCTCTCAAGTAGGGTGGCTTCCATGCTGTAGCTATTGTTCTTTTCTCCGTTTCTCTGAAGATGCTTGCTATCTTCAGATCTTGCCGAGTGTTCGTCTGAGATTCACTGTCTTGATTTAGTTAGTGGTTTGGATAGTAGTACTCCATGAATTTTCATTTGACCGGCTGTATGTTGCCGCCGCCGGTAAATTGGATGATTGGTGCAGTTTCACATCCCTGAACCCAAACCCTAAGACTTAGTTTTGAAATATTCAGACCATCTTTACAGAAGTGTGTCAGTGTTGGTTTACTTGTGATACTTGCTCCATTGTTGTGTTTAATCATATTGTCCGATCTTAGCATATGCTATGCTCGCCAAGTTCAACTATCAATGTCTAATTTCTCATCTGATTTTGACACCTTGCTCTTCTGCAGTTTTGTTTCACTTTTCAAGGATGAGTATCTTTACTTTGAAAATGAACTGGTCATATTTCTATTGGAAATGAAGTGATGTTGCTTCCCAGGTAAATAACTGAATTCTCTTCTACTTTAGTAGATTCAGTAACTTTTCTTTAGAGTTGTTGTTTAACAGTAGCACTACCCTTGAGTAACTAGATCAATGGCTGCCACTATGTAAATCTTAGTTCCAGTACATATGATAATCATGGTTCTTCTGTCTTGGTCTGATGATTTTACACATGCCAACAAGCATCCGTGCAATATGTTCTTTACTTCTGCACCTAACAGCATGTTTTCCCACAAAAAAGTACACGTGTCGCGGCAATCATGCGTTTTATCATTTTAATAGGCAGTCAAGTTCATCCTTCAAATGATACAGAAGGCAGTCAAGTTCCATCCTCTAATTTCTTGTGTTCTTTGTAGGACCAATTAGGATGTATACCTGAAGGAGTGAATCTACTGGTTCAGCTGAAAATTGATCTCTATTTGGTTTCTGTTTTTGTGTTTGGTTTTGCCGGCCGCTCGTCCTTCGTATGCTCATCCATCTTGGCTGCTCTGCTTGCCTGCTTCTCCTCTCTAACTCAGGTAAATGGACCGTTCTTTAATTTATATGGGGTGTTGGAAATATGCCCTAGAGGCAATAATAAAATGGTTATTATTATATTTCCTTGTTCATGATAATTGTCTATTGTTCATGCTATAATTGTGTTATCCAGAAATCGTAATACATGTGTGAATACATAGACCACAACATGTTCCTGGTGAGCCTCTAGTTGACTAGCTCGTTGATAAACAGATAGTCATGGTTTACTGACTATGGACATTGGATGTCATTGATAACGTGATCACATCATTAGGAGAATGATGCGATGGACAAGACCCAATTCTAAGCATAGCACAAAGATCGTGTAGTTCGTTTGCTAGAGCTTTTCCAATGTCAAGTATCATTTCCTTAGACCATGAGATCGTGTAACTCCCGGATGCCGTAGGAGTGCTTTGGGTGTACCAAACGTCACAACGTAACTGGGTGACTATAAAGGTACACTACAGATATCTCTGAAAGTGTCTGTTGGGTTGACACGGATCGAGACTGGGATTTATCACTCCGTATGACGGAGAGGTATCTCTGGGCCCACTCGGTAATGCATCATCATAATGAGCTCAAAGTGACCAAGTGGTTGGTCACGGGATCATGCGTTACGGTACGAGTAAAGTGACTTGCCGGTAACGAGATTGAACGAGGTATTGGGATACCGACGATCGAGTCTCGGGCAAGTAACGTACCGATTGACAAAGGGAATTGTATACAGGATTGATTGAATCCTCGACATCGTGGTTCATCCGATGAGATCATCGTGGAACATGTGGGAGCCAACATGGGTATCCAGATCCCGCTGTTGGTTATTGACCGGAGAGTCGTCTCGGTCATGTCTGCGTGTCTCCCGAACCCGTAGGGTCTACACACTTAAGGTTCGGTGACGCTAGGGTTGTACAGATATTAGTATGCGGAAACCTGAAAGTTGTTCGGAGTCCTGGATGAGATCCCGGACGTCACGAGGAGTTCCGGAATGGTCCGGAGGTGAAGAATTATATATAGGAAGTCCAGTTTCGGCCACCGGGAAAGTTTCGAGGGTTATCGGTATTGTACCGGGACCACCGGAAGGGTCCCGGGGGTCCACCGGGTGGGGCCACCTATCTCGGAGGGCCCCATGGGCTGAAGTGGGAGGGGAACCAGCCCCTGGTGGGCTGGTGCGCCCCCCATGGGCCTCCCCCTGCGCCTAGGGTTGGAAACCCTGGGGGTGGGGGGCGCCCCACCTGACTTGGGGGGAAGTTTCCCCCCTTGGCCGCCGCCCCCCCCATGTAGATGGGATCCCAGGGCCGGCGCCCCCCCAAGGGGCCTATATAAAGGGGGGGGAGGGAGGGCAGCCGCACCCTAACCCCTGGCGCCTCCCTCTCCCTCCCGTGACACCTCTCCCTTCCGTTACTTCCACCACCACGCCGTCGTGCTGCTGGATCTCCATCAACCTCTCTTTCCCCTTGCTGGATCAAGAAGGAGGAGACGTCGCTGCTCCGTACGTGTGTTGAACGCGGAGGTGCCGTCCGTTCGGCGCTCGGTCATCGGTGATTTGGATCACGACGAGTACGACTCCATCAACCCCGTTCACTTGAACGCTTCCGCTCGCGATCTACAAGGGTATGTAGATGCACTCCTTCCCTCTCGTTGCTACTAAACTCCATAGATGGATCTTGGTGATGCGTAGAAAATTTTAAAATTCTGCAACGATCCCCAACATGGGGAACGACTCTTCTTTTACCTGTCTATTCCATAGCATGCCGGTGCACTGACCACTTCATGTCCATTTATTTATTAGGTTCTGCGATCTCTTGTGTTGCTGCGTCCCGATCTTCTGCTTTGTTTCATCTCTGTTCTGTCATCGAGGTTAGCTTGCTTTCTGTCTAGCTAAAATGCATATTTCCTTTCCTATACGTGTTGTCATGGTGTTTAAATTACTGATCATTTTAATTTTCTGGATCTGGCACGCCATCGTGTATTGTTCGGCCTCGTCCCACTTATATGTCATGCTTGTGTGTGAACAGAATGCGTCCGCTTATTTCAGTCGTTATACATGTTTTGGAGGTCGTGGTGGCGGCGTAGTGCGGTGTGCTTTATGACGCTTTCGTACCTGTATGAGGTTGCAGAGGACGTGTCTGTACTTGCTGGGGTAGAATTCAAATTGTGAGGGATGGTTGTGCTTAGATTTGGTCGCTGCTGGTCGGTTCTTGAGTTCAGCGCATGAAAACCTGCAACTGCTATCAAGCGAACCACATGTAACTAAACTTCTGATTTGGTGATGTAGACATAGATCTAGCTGATCCCAATTGCTGGAGTATTTTAGTTCTATTGATTTGTAGCATCTATATTATTAGATATACACTTATGGATGTGCTTCTTTAGTGTGCCTTCTCTCATCTCACAGTAAATTGTTTTGTTGTTCCAAATAATTGCTGCAGGAGGGAGCAGCAGGCATAGAAGAAATCCCAAGCCAATTTTGCTCAGCTGTAGCATCTTCCACTGACAATAAGTCTGCACAACAGCCTGGTGAGGTTTGTTCTTGCATTTAAAAACATAAGTCCTTCAGTTGCTCTCTACTCGCTGGTAAAAAAGCATAGTGAATTCCCTTTATAAATACCCAGCTGAAGAATACCTTAGTTAAATCAATCAATAGTGAGTTGTATTACTAGAGACTAGAGACGTAAGCAAACGCCCTTAGGTGTGACACTCTACGTGGTTACCTTCTTAGTCCCAGCTATTGACATCATACTGAGATCACACTCTGCCAAGCGGAATGTTTGTTTCTATGTACTTCTGGATGCTAATGTACCGTTCTTGATTTTCATGGGGATATTCCTTCATTATTTGGTTACCTGTCAATGCTCGGTCCTATTTCCCACCTTGTGCTTTGACTTCTTGCATTTTTTCCGTCTAAGTTATTAGGCTACTGCTGCCTAGTTTGCGCATGATGAACCACTGATTATGATGCACTCCTGGCTGGTCTGCTTTTTTTATGCTTTTTTAGTGACAACATTCAGACTTAATGTTTATTACTTCATTTCAGAGTTTTAAATTAAGACATCGTGGTCAATTTATATGGTTTTCTGAAGTTTCACCTTCCCTTTGTCATATTAGTTTGATGAAATCAATTGGAAGCCGTCATTACTTTGATGTACTGGCTTACAGTCTTATTATGTGCTCCCTCTTCAAACTAATACAAGACCTTTTAGATCACTACTTACCTTTTAAAAGGTCTTAAATCTTAGCGCATATTTAACTACTTTATTTGCTGTACTATTGTGGATGTACCGCAGAATAAAGCAGTCCTCCATTTTTCTTCTCTGCAGGCTGATGTTCTTGCTTAATATAAGCCAACAATGGAGAAACGGACCAAGCTATCTTTCATGATCGGTTACACACCAAGCCTATGTTTTTGTTGCTTCTACATGTTGCTATGATGGTCATTCAGCCCATTTTCTTGAACCTGCACTACAACGAGAGATCTGGGCTGCTTCTTTGTGGCTTCCAAACTTGAAATGTTTGTTTGGAAGTTAGTTTAGATTTTTGTTGTGGATTCACAACTTCTCACATGTACCATCCTCTTAGACCTTTAGATTTCCAAAGAAACTAAATGAAGATATGGTGGTATGGTCTCAATAGTAGAACTTAAAGCCTTCCATGCTTTATATTTTCTCTGAAATTTGCTCTCGAAGAATCATGTATCTATGTTAGATCTGGTGAGAAAAGGCGGCTTCCAAGCAGAGGATGTGGGAGTGTTGGCCACATTTGATTTTCGACTTGGATGTCTAAATATTCTCACAATACTTGGCTCCCTCTCGGCCTTTGCGCCATTGGCGCAACGAGTCATCTAGTATATGCAAATCATCAACAAAACAATGGTACAACAAACAAACTGACAATGAGTAAATAAATGAGCAAACTTGTTCACTGGAATGCCTGCGTACACTCTACTACTACCTCTAAGTCTGCATAAATCAGTGTATATTCAGTATAATTTTGCCTGTCTGGTTATCTTATGTGCGCTGCCATTTTCTTGTTATTACGCTTGCTCATTCCTTGCTGTTTTATTTTCTGTTCTTACCTTTGGCATTGCTTGTACAGTGCTGGTATGTTTGCACTTGTATAGCTTTGTCAAAATGTAGATCCTGTCAAAACATGATGTGTGTTTCATGCCTCAACAGTATAACTGATGAGCATGCATTACCTTTCATTGATGCCAAACTGATGCTTCAATTTCAAATTTGCTAGTTCAGTAGGTGAAAGACAGAGATAAGAAAGCGGGAAGCGGTGATTCTTTCTGAGCTAGAAGATGACATGTTGGCAGTCTATGAAGTCATGTTCAAGTCTCTTTAAGCCTGCCAGATGTAATGAAAAAAGAAATGGTTCCTGGAGTCAAGCTATATCACCTTACTTAGATGCAAAATTTCAGTTTTTGTTGTCAAGCTATAAACTGTAGCTTTGAACCTTTGTTTTGCTTGTGTCGGACTACATTTTGTGCTTTATGGAGATGGACATGTCAGTTGTAATTGAATTTAAATATGTGGATTAGTTCTTTATGGAGCTGCTTATATGAAATATGGCGTGCCACAACTTGTTTCATTTTGACATGAATGTTAAATATTTCAAAAGATGATGTTTGTGTATTATGAAGTTCATTTTTAAGCTAGACCATGTGTGGGTTTATCAATTCTTGCCAAATGGCAGCCATACATTATATGGTAGTCATTTCAATCTAGAAATCTTTGTGGCAGCCAAACATTATTTTTGCAACTGGATTTCCATTCCAACCAAATGAAATCCCCATGGAGGTTTCATTTCATTTCATTTCCACCAAATCCAAATGAAATGAAATGGGGTGTGCCAAACAACCTGTAAATAATTTGGTACTTTAAAAAACTTTTGAAAATAAAAAAAGAGAATTTTTAAATAAAATGTTCAATAAATTATAAAATATTTGTGGATTTAAAAAATGTTCGTATTTTTAACAATGTTCGCATATTCAAAAAATATTCACAACTAAAACAAATGTTTGTGAATTAAAAAAATGGTCATGATTTTTTTAAATCGTGTATTAAAAAATGTTAAGGAAATTCGCCAAAATGTTATCGGTGATGCAGCAAAATGTTGTCATGGCCTTTGTTAATTATGAATTTTTTTCTCCTGATGCAAGCACGGGCTCTTTTGCTACTTTTTTAATAATAAAGCACTGATTGGTTCTGCCCGCTCACCGTTGCGGCATTTTTACAGGAAGACGCCTGATCATAGGCTAGCTCAACAAGAACGGGATGATCAACCGGCTGTGTGGTTGGACCCCCACCCCCACCCCCCCTCCCCCTAATTTTATTTCGATTTTACTTGCGGATGATGTAAGCATTGGATAAAGCTGGCCGGCCGTAAGGCCTTCCCTAAAAGAAAAGGCCTGCAGATGCACGGGTGAGCACAACACGCCTCGTTGCGGGAACCGGATCCTCTAACATTGTGAAGGAAAGTAAGAGAAGCTACAATATCCTAACTTTTCTTCTTTCTATCCATATGATTACGGCTAAAACGACTTAAATTAATTTGCAAATTGATAATCTACTGTGTACATTTATAGTAATTACATACAAATAAATTGATGATGAAATAAAATTAATTTTAATTATTTATATCTACAGTAAATATCAACTTTAAACAACCAACTAACAGTCCCTAACTTTCCTTCTTCATTTTACACTAGGCAAACACTGTAGGACCGTGACTTTGCTTCACAATGTTAGAGGATCCGGTTGCGAGCAGAAGGAGCCTGCGACGCACGGGCGAACAGAATTTTTTTTTTTTTTTTTGCAAACAAAAAAAACACGAGGGCCCTCCTCAATGCGTACAGCGGCGCCGCCGGCCCGGCTTGCGGCCGCCCTGTTCTTGTTTCCCTTCCCATCCGCCCCAATCTTCCCAAGCCTCCTCGACCTCCGACCTCCTGCTGTCGTCCGTCTCTGACTTGGATCCAAGTCGGAGTCCGTGCGACGTTGCCGTTCTGTCCGCATCTTACTCCACCCCTTGGCGATGAGCGTCGGAGCCAAGGAGCGGATTCAGGGATGTCGCGGTCGTGCGAGAGTGGGGGCGGGCAGACAGGGGATGGGGACTTGGGGAGCAAGAGCATGGGAAAGGAGGCTATAGGAGCAGGGTTATGGAGGTGAGTGTCCCATCCATGACAACCATAGAGGTCTCGTGAATTCATGCTTGTTTGCCATAGAAGCTACAGCTACCTATCTCATTCTAGTTTCAGAATCCCGTGTTATTATCATCTGAGCTGCACTTTTATTGCTTTCATAGTTGATTGTTCATCCGTGGTGAACATTGTTGATGGCAAGTCAATTGCGGAGGACATAAGGATGTAGATTGTTGAACAAGCTCGTCAAATGAAAAAAAGCAGTTGGACACGTTCCTGGGCTAGCTGTTGCGCTGATAGGCAATAGAAGGGACTTTCAATCCTTTGGGCGATTTAATTAAATTGTAGACTTGTGAGGAAATTGGGATGAATTCTTTGTTGTCAGAGTTGCCTGGGAACTGCGTCGAAGATGTGGGGTGATGGATTTGGTGTTAACATTCAATGAAGATCCATCTCTTCATGGCCTGCTTGTTCAGCTAACACTACCACAAGCAATGTGTTTTACTTTCTGGATGCAGCCCTAGAAAAGAATTATGTTTGGTTTAGTTCATAGACTGATGTCATAAAGTCCTTTTTAGTCTACATACTAGACAACTGTTTTGATATAACTGAATAATAGGGAGTATATTAGTTCTGATGGTAATAGACGACCAACTTCAGTTGTATTTGATTTGAGTTTTTGTTATCAGTACATGTTGTTGGTCAAGATTCAACATTGTTTATGTCCATGTTTTGCTGGTATAATGCCTCATCAAGCTTTCTTTTTATATGATGATATTGTGTAAATCAGCATATGGATGAGGAAAATATTCTTAGTGGCAGTGGCCTGGATAAGGATGCTGATGGTTTCCATCCCTTAAACGTTGGTAATCTTGCCCTCAGAAGCTGGAAACCTGTGTTTGTTTCTTGTGCTACAATCTGGATTTATCTCATGGAAAGCACGTCTGGTGAAACAAAGTTATTACACAATCCTACAATGTTTTGGTTTATTTTTCAGATAGTCCTTTTTGACTGATTAATCATGTGTGACGTTTCATGCAGTGATCTGTCCTAGTCAGGAAGACAATGCTGAGGTAGTACAGGTTACATCTATGTTCAGAGATGAGGCTAAGATAAAAGATGCTCACAGTTAGTTCATAGTTTGAGTTCATGAGGAAGCCATGGGGGTGGCGGGTGTTTGGTATGAGGTGGTGTATGTGCTGCACCTGATGGCCGTGGCACGCTTCCTGCATGCCAATTTACTGCTTCTTCCGAGGTCATATAGTGATGCTATGGCACAGAGAATCTGAAGGTTAGTAATTCTCTTCTATTCTTCTCGATTAAGAACAGTGTTATTTTTCATGATTTAGTGACTGCTAAGTGCTAATAAATTAATTCAATCATATTTGGGCCATCTGTTATAGAGCTAAACAAACCATCTGAAAGTGGGATGCATTGCATTTTCTTGACAGAATTTACAGTAGCACCAAGCAGGGTTGCGTCCATCATCCTCATCATGTCTGGTCTATGCCGCCGGAGCACCAAGTCGCTGGCCTATTCTAACAAGCCACTCCAGGCCCTCGAGGCAGCCCTTCTCGCCGGGGAAGGAGACCCTGATCTGTAGGAGCGCCGGGCATGGCCCCATAATTAACAACAAGACTCTCCTCTGTCCGTCTGCATAACTCCCATGAAGAAAAATCTCTAAACTCCAGTCACCACCTTTATGTCGATCTAAGTGGTGGAGAGTTTGCTATGGTGGCAAATCAGGCAACCGTAGATGGAGTCATTCCATGTTACTGCATTGAGTTAGCATATGTGGCATGGATGATAGATCAAACCCAAGTGATTTTGATTTTCATGTTGGCTACCTTCTCACAGGCATGAACAACCGTGTGTGAATTTGGTTATTTAGAACAAAATCTGATAGTTGGCCAAATGAAAGTGGTGTTTTCTTGAACTGAATGACACACATTTTGCCTAAACATAATTCTGTTGCCTATCACGACCTCAAAGTGCTCCTGAAGCAAGCTGCTGTGTGTTGTGTGTACAAGCTGTACACTGAATTGTCCATGCGGAAAGACACAGCAGCAGATCATACAATCTACGCCATGGAGCCGCTGGTGGAGCTCGACGTGGACGAGCGCCAGAAGGAGCTGTGCATGATGCCCAAACGTGGCGCCAAGGCCTTCCCCGTCCGCACCCGAGGTAGGCAACGACTTGCGTCACTACCAAGTTGCTACAAGCATACAAGGCCTTCCGTGTTCAAGCTGAAAAGGCAAGAAGATTTCATTATTAACATGGATAAAAAAGGTGGATCGTCTTCTTCAGTAGAAGTACACAATGGTTGGCTGAAGCTTTGGAGTGCTAAAGTTCCAGGAAAGGTAAAAATACATCTTTGGTGTATTTGTTTTCAGAGTATTTATGTTGGAGATGAGCTTAAGAGAAGAAAGTTAAAGATATGGTAAGTTGTCCTTGCTGCTTCATGGGGGAAGCATTTATCACTGCTTTTGGGGTTGTTTTTATGTCAGAGGCCTGGAGAAGCTGTAAGTAATTTGTGATTTCTCATGCCCACTTTTCTCTAAAAGGGTAGGTTGGCTGGTCATCTAAAATCGTGGATCGGAAATGTTCTTCATCAAAGCCCATCCCAATTGCCAACAATTCTGTTTGCACACTCAGGTTTCTGCTTTTCTGTGGTGATTTACTAAACATACTTTGGCTTATGATCCCCCTTGACGTACACTTGTGCCCTCCACTACACATTATTTTCAGTTTGCCAAATACTGTAGTAGGTAAGGAACTACACAAAGTGGATTGTTGAGTTTGCCAAGCATAATGGCACACCTAATTTTGGCAAATCACCTGAAGAGTATATCAAGCAAAGATGCTTTGAGATTTTCGCATGACTATATGAGGTTACCATAAACTCATGTATTGCCACAATAGCTTCTTTTAATGCACTAGGGAGTTGTCTTTTTTATATCAGGTAAATAGTTCCTTCCTCACCCGTTTTTCAGACCGAGATCATGTGCTGCTGCTGTGTGGTGTTCTATGCTCTGTTGTGTTCCTTTTTGCTTTTTCTTGGGCTTCTTCTCATTCTTTGGCACCTACGCTCTGCTTGGGGAAACTTTATACATGGCAATACATAGATTGGGATTCAGATTTGGAGCAATTTTGTTCATTTTGCTTTGTACTGATGTTGCCATTATTGTACAAAGGGAAGAGACAATTAGAGAGATGGGTAGAAGTTACTAGCTACTGTATTTGTATTGTGATTGTTTGTTGTCAAAGCTTATTGTTTATTGGTTGTTGTTGCAGATTGTTGTGATGGAAAGTCAATTTTGATTATTTCAAAGCAATGTTCGATTGAATAATTTGAACTAGACTGGACTACAACATGTGGATCTCGATGAGTCTGAACATGATTAACATGATCGGGCAATTTTTAGTGACTAAAACAGGTGGATGAGGTATTTTTACTCCCGTTGCAACGCACGGGCATTTGTGCTAGTCTATATCTATATCAATATAAAAAGAAACATGTCTCACCCGTTCAACCATGTTTGTCCAATAGTCTTTGATTGTACCAATCTTTAGCGCTAAATAAGGTTAGCAATTTCTCCTAATTAATAGCATACCTTATATCAGACCCAGCTCAAGCCAATTAATTATATCCTACTCCTGCCAAATATTATCATGTAATTGTCATCTTCCAAATATTAGTGTGCAATATAGCCAATATATTCTCTAATACTGCATATACTTAATTACCAGTGAGGATTGTGAGTATAGCTGGGCATATCTCGGGCCGAGCCAAAAAAAGCCCGGTGCTGAAAACCCATGCCCGAGCCCAGCCCGACCGTCGGGCCTACTAAATCGGACCCGAGCCCAAAATGCCCGACACAGCCCGGTCGACCTGACCCGACTACGGCTAGAGTCTTGTTTTTCACAAGCCCGGCCCGATCTTCTCGTCGGGCTCAATTTTCAGGCCCAAGCCCAGTCCAATGGCACGCTCGGGCTCGGCCCGGCCTGGGATTTCGGGTCGGGCCATCCGGGCCGGGCTGCCCATGGCCAGGTATAATTGGTAGCCTTGCTCTCATTCCCCATCCTCTGCTCGTTGCAAATTGCTGATTTCCAGTCTCGTCCTACACCCTAATGGCGCAGCCGGCGATCCCAGATGAACTCCTGGAGGAGATCTTCATCCGCCTCCCCACGGCCGCCGACCTCGCGCGCGCCTCCGCGGCCTGCGTCTCCTTCCGTCGCGTCATCACCGGCCATCCCTTCCTCCGCCGGTTCCGCACCCTCCACCCGCCGCCTCTCCTCGGCATTGTCGGCGGCAGCCTCATCCTCGCCAAGCCGCCTCACCCTTCTGCCGCCGCGGCAGCCACCTTTGCCGACGCCGACATTCTGCTGGGAGGTTTGTCTGGAAGACACGCTGCTCGTGCTCGATGCACAAAGGATGGAGTTCTCCGCTGTTGACCTCCCGCCTCCACTTGGCCCTTGTAAGTGGGACATGGCCATTGTGGAGGCAGCAGATGGAAGGCTTGGGATGCTTACTATCTCTGAGCATCTGATGAAGCTGGTGCGTTCCAATACCATCTCTTTTTTGATGTACAGCACAAGGATGAGAATGGCGCAAACCAGTGGCAATCCAAGTCCGTAATCCCTTTGCCGGTGAATTATTGCTATGTCATCTTGGGTGTATCTGGTGGATACTTGCTCCTAATTGGGTATCCACAACAGAATAGGCTGGTACTTGATTATTTTTCACTGAATCTCCAGACATTTCAGATTGAGTGGTTCTGTCAGACTGGTCGCTGTGCCATAACTGGCGGCCTGTATGCCGATCTCCCACCGTCCTTGTCCCCGCCAACTATTTGAAGTGGTAAGCTTGCCCTCCGTCTTTAATTACTTTATTTCCATACATATGACATTGCAATTGCAATATGATGCAAGTGTTAGTTATATGGTAGTGTGTACATTAGCATTCTCTACTTTGGCAAATGGTCCTGTATTAACACTGATGTGGCCAAGTTACTTTTCACCCTTTATAATACACATTCTTATTGGTTGTCAGTGTTTAGGTGCTATTCTAATGGTCAGTACATCTGTGCAATTCCAAATCTGTGAATTTCAGGATGAGCAAGAAGTGTTTGTTTCTCATCTTGTGAATATGGCTGTCCTCATTTTCAGTGTCATGCAGAAATACTACTGAAATAGTAATCAGCATGACAGTATGCGCGAGTTAGGCTGGATTTGACATGCATTGGTTACTTTCCCTTGCACATTTAAAACTATATATTTTCTCCATTTTTAGCTACTTATTGAACCATTTGCTTCTGCTAGTTACTTCTCCTCAGCATGCCGTGTTCTTCTCATTGACCATTGATTGCTTTAGTTAGTTTGTTTGTGGTGGGATCCATTCAGCAGATCGCATAAAGCACCAAGTGTTACAGCGTTAGTGGCAGCAAAACACCACTAGTTTTCCAAAAAACTGTCACTTCGCAGCATTTTTTAATTCTGTTGGGATGTGCAGCACGCATCATGTGTAATGAATTCTCGCTTTTGGCTGATGAGAGTCACAGTTCAGCTGAGGGTGCATGAGGCAGCATGTTAAATTTTTGTTCTGTTGGTTGGTCGTGTCACCAAGTTATCATGCCTGGTGCCATTTGAGGTGGAATGGCTATGATTTGTGCGGTAAAATTTACCGTAGTGGCTTATTTTAAAATTTTATTTGTTTTTATCTCATGATGCACTTGCAATTAGAGACTTCGGATCATACTACTGCTCCTGATGTTTGTAAATTAGCCCCCAAAAAATGCTGTTTTGGCATCATCATATTCGCAATGACCCAACAATCATGCTTGAATTTGCAACTGTAACTGACTCTGGCTTTCCATGTGGCAAGCACACTAACCAAACCAGAAACATATTTCTAACCTAATAATGTTAAGCTTCTACCTAGTGGCATCTTGTAACAGCTGGGTTGTACTAATAAATCAAACTTATTGAATCTAAATTTTACTTACGATGTCATGCATACCATGCAAATTGATAGGTCGACACTAAATGGTTGCAATGATATATATGAGTTTAGATGCCATGCTAATGTTTATGGTCAGTAATTTTCTGGTCTTGTACTGCAGATGCATGTTTAATTGCGTAGGTAACTTCAGAAACATGTTTGTGTCCTTTTGCAAATAAGAGTTGAATCCGTGAGCATTTCAATCAAATTGGACGCTCTTCAGCAATCAGCATAGTGATTTTTAGTGACACTCCAAAAGTAGCTGTTTGTATCGCATAAAAGTATTCATTAAAAACTTTGTATTATGGTGAATTAAAATCCTCATTCCTATTTACTCCCTCCGTTCCAAAATATAAGTCTTTTTAGAGATTCCACTACGGACGAACGGAGGGAGTAGTATATTTCAGTTGAATACATTTCTGGCTTCGTGTAGAAACAGAGAGGCTTAGAGACACATGCTTTCTATTCCTCAGTTTGTTTCAGTTTACTACTTCTTTTGAGTTGTTTTATCTAAGAACCATTTCCCTCTATTACCAGGGCTTGTCAGAGAATAATGCAGATGGCAAGTGCGATGCCATGTTACGTAGGATAAATGTAAGAGCACTTGACAGCAATTTGCAGCTGATAGACAATGCCTCTTTCAACCATTGAAGAACAAGAGACATGCAATTGATGTCCGCCGCATCTGCCTTCTTTTCGCTGTCGAAGATTTCGTATCGTTAAATCGTTTCTGCTATTTGTGCAGTGCTTGCTTGGCAAGAGACTAGATTTAGGGATAAGCGAATGGACTGATTGGCTTGCATACCTGTAGTGTCCAGCTTCAGTAGTGGCTTTTGCTTGCTTGAACTGAGTGGCAAGTAAGTTTTGCAGCTTTACTTGTAACCCTGGAATAGTTTGCTTTTGCTGATATATGATTCTAGTACTATGTATTTATGGCATTACCCAAAGTCTACTTGTGCCGATATATTATGATTCATATATCTCTTTCAAAAGCATGCATAGATTAGATGAAGTTGTAAGTAATGTCCTCTCTGCCTCTTTTTTTGCCTTTTTTTGAACGGGAAAAGGTGCCAAATTTCATTCAGCTCAAAAACACAGTACAGCGTGAATTACACATCCCTGTAGGGCTTGAAGAGATAACAGAGAAAGAACAGGGCAATGAGTGTGCCTATGAGCTAAATTGGAACAACCAAAGACGGGTTGAACTGAACTGTTGAGAACCTGGTGAGCAACATTATGGGCAATGCGGCAAAGAAATCTGCCAGTGATTGTCTGATAGCCCAAATGGATTTTATCTGAAGTCACATCCCTAGTTGCCCGCAGCCATCGCCAAAGTAGGATTATCTGTAAAACAATTGGGCTGATCGACCTGAAGAAGTTTCTTATTTAAAGAGACCCTCTATAAGTGACCTGGTGTTTGAATCCAAGCCACACAAATACAAATCCTTGTCAGTTTTTTCACAACCATTATCAACCTGCATGCTTAAAAAGAACGAACTCTATAGCCAGACAAGCAATCGCACCAACATCAGCACATCTTCCTATTAGCTGGCTGGAGATCCAACTGTGCCGGCGAGGGAGCCCCCTTCATCACCACCGCGCGGTTGGATGAGCTGCGGCGAATGCTCATCCCCTCCTGTGAATACTGGCGGGTACAACGGAGTAGATCATGACAGGCCATAGGTCGCAGCAGCTAAATCATCATATCTATGGTGTGCCACACAAACCCTCTGAGAGTTAAATCATGTAAATTTTGGAGCTGATGGCAGCAAATCGTGCTTCAGGTGGCATAAACAATCACAAGCCAGCAAAAGCATTTAACCAAACACTTGAGTATAATCAGTCACGGACACACCAGTACGCAACCAGCAAGGTAGGTAAAATTCAAATTCAGATTCAGGTGACAAGCCCTCTCACAGCTGAATCATACAAATTCTACTTAAGGATGACAGCAATTCTTGTATTCATTCCCTCGCTCAAACATCAAAAGTTGCAAGTGGCAACCAGCAAGACGAATGGCTAACCCAGCAGCACAACATTTAACCAAAAACACTTGCAGTACCATCAGTCACCACACCAGTATGTTCTTGTATAGACTAGCATCATGTTTTTGCAGGCAGGTAGAATTCAGGTAACCAAACGAGCATGATATTACAGAATCAGACAGGTAAAATCGATTCCAATTCCTAGATTAGCTAGCAACAGAGGCATGAGACTGAGGAGCAAACCAGCAGCCGGCCAAGAAGAAGCCTGCCTATCCGGCGAGCGGGTTGGCGTGGACGGTGACGCGGTTGAGCCTGATCTCGGCGAGGGGGCGGTCGGCGGGGCCGGTGGGGGTCTTCTCCATGAGGTCGAGCACGTCGAAGCCGTGGATGACCTTGGCGAAGACGGTGTAGTGGCCGTTGAGGTGGGGCTGCTTGGCGTAGGTGATGAAGAACTGGCTGCCGTTGGTGTTGGGCCCGGAGTTGGCCATGGAGAGGGTGCCCCGGGCGCCGTGCTTGAGCGCCTCCCGGAACTCGTCCGCGAACTTGCCGCCCCAGATGGAGGCGCCGCCCTTGCCGGTCCCCGTCGGGTCGCCGCCCTGCACCATGAACCCCTTGATGTTGCGGTGGAAGACGGTGCCGTCGTAGTAGCCGCTGGCGCAGAGGGCCAGGAAGTTCTCCGCCGTCCGCGGCACCTGGTCGCAGTGCACCTCCACCTTGATGTCCCCCAGGTTCGTGTGCAGCGTCACCGACTGCGGGGCAGAAAAAATCGGCTCGGTCAGGGCCAGGAGGAATAGAGGGGAGGGGGCCGGCTGAGGAGGGATCTGGGGTTTGGTTGCTTACCATGGCGGCGTGGCGGAGCGGAGGGGGCGGCGGCCGGCGAGACGAATCGGCGGCGAAGAGGGGCGGAGAGGGGCCTGGAAGCGAGCGGAGTGGGGGAAGGCGGTCTGCGGGTCTGGGTCTCGTGGGTTTGGGCTGCTGGGCCGCCCACGCTTTATGGGTCCCAGATTTTATTCAAGAGATCATACGTACCGGTTGACCAGTAAAACTTACCACACGCAAAAAAAATGGCTGTATAAGACGAACAAAAGTGACCGAATACAAGTGAGTATCAGAATAAAATTTGTTCCCTCCGTTTAAAAAAAACCGAAGCTCTTGTTTTGTCCTAGCTCAAACTTTATTAATTTTGACCAAGTTTACACAACAACATATCAACATCTGCGACACCCAATTTGCGCCATTAAATTGCGTACGGAATGTATTTTAGATATTAGCCCATTTTTCCATAGGCTTGGTCAAACTTTTTAAATTTTGACTTGACAGTCCTAGAACTTCAATTATTTTGAAATACAAGGAGTAGGTTACAACAGTGTCAAAAAAAGAATTAGGTTACTACAGCCCACACGAATTTGAGTAAATTTCATCACTGAGCTTTCCCGTTGGGGAACATTAGTCCATAAGAAACAAAACTGAAAAATCATACTACCTAGTGAACAAATAAATGCTCCCTCCGTCCGAAAAAGCTTGTCTTAGATTTGTCTAGATACAGATGTATTCAGACACATTTTAGCGTTTGATACTCCCTCCGTAAACTAATATAAGAGCGTTTAGATAACTAAAGTAATGATCTAAACGCTCTTATATTAGTTTACAGAGGGAGTACATCCGTACCTAGATATATCTAAGACAATCTTTTTAGGACGGAGTTATACTTTTGATGACGCAACGCAACGCGATGCGGTGCGTCAACAACGCCGTCACAAACTGGATACTTTACAGATGATAAGAACCTGAATTCCTCAACACCAACTTATGTCACCAAGGAACAAAATTGCCAGAGGAGAAAGAACCTGAATTCACAAACTGGATACTTTACAGATGACAAGAACAGAAGAAACTGAATTCCTCGACACTAACTTATGTTACCAAAGAACAAAATTGCCAAAAAAAAAAGAGGATAACAGGATTTAACAGGCGAATGAACACAAGACTTGGCCCACGCCTACCATAAGACGGACAATTTACCGCCTGTGACACCTACAGGGAAGCAGATGAGAATCGACACAATTACAACCTTCCGAAGAGCTGCCGTGCTTGGATTCAACAGGAACAGAGAGGACATGACCAATATGAACATGATCCCTGTTCTTTGTTCCACCACCAAAGGCATGACTGTTTCCAACAATTGTCAGTTTCAAACCTACCCCAATGGTAGATGCCAAGACGGAATCCCTCTTATCGGAACAGGTAGGCATTTTTTCCCTGTGTGTTCCTGCGTTTTCTTCGAAGCACCTGGCGAAGCAGTTATTTCTTGACACCCTACAGGCCCAAAAGGAGTTCTCTAGGCGTTTCAGCGGTTTGATTTGTGGCCATCTGTGACCCTCCTGAGCCTTTCCACCACCACAGGAATATCCTGCTCCCTCAACGTTGTGAAACAGCACCTAAACCAACCAGGCTCAATGCAATGGCAAGATGAACCTGGGGTGACATTGACCTTCGCCTCCTCCAACAGCCTGTCCCAAAGCCTGCGTTCCCCTTTCTCACTGTAAGACCGGATGAACTTGCTCATGTCTGCCCAGCAGTAGAACCCTCCGCTGCTCTTGAAGCACTCGATGCCCACCTGTTTCAAAGCATCAACGAGCAGATTGTACGCCTTGCGCAGCCTCTCTCTGTTAACTTTCAGGTAATTTGAAATAAACTTCTGGTCCGAAAGCATGGCAACAAGAAGGCGCTGGGTCGGGGTCGACACAGATGAGAATCTGGCAATCTTGGCAGCTGCCTCCACAATGCTTTCGTTATACGAATATATGACTCCGACTCGAAACCCTGCAAGAGATAGGTCTTTTGAGAGCCCGTAGATTATGTGAACCCTGCCTCTGTCAAAGTCTTCTAGCTCGTTCACGAGCTCTGCCACACTGACAAATTCACCACTTCCGAATGTTGAACCGGCAAATACTTCATCAGAAATCAAGTGTATGTTCTTCTCTGTAGCAAAATCTAGAAGATCGCGCAGTGTTTGCTTGGGCACAAAGCTTCCTGTGGGGTTGGAAGGATTAGATATGAGAACCCCACGAACCCTCACCCCTCGCTTCTTTGCCTGATTATACGCTATTTCTAGAGCAGTGATACTGATGTTAAAGTTGTCGGTGCTACGGCAAGGAACAGGAATCAACTCAATACCGGTTCGCCATTTTATATCCCTGTCCCACCTGCGGAAACAAAGTCACAAATTCAGGACTTCGCACTGAACACCAAACCATGATTATAAACGCACCTGAGAGCGAGGAAGATAGACATACCCAGGGTAGTACGGTGACGGAACAAGAAATGCATTTCCTGGATCAGCAAGACAGAAGCTCAGTATTTCCATTGCAGGCGTTGCACCAGATGTTATCACCATTTGAGATGGATCAAAGGATACTGACTCTTGCATTATTTGCCTCATAAATCCAGCAACAGCCTGAAAATGAAATCAAACAGTTTATATAGGAAAATTACCCCATGAGGAAAAACAAAAAGGTTAGCCATGGAAACTAGTTTCATTATCTGGTGCCAGATTCAAACTATACTAATAAAGACTTAGAGCTTTTTGTGCTAACTTAATGACCATCTAGCTAATAGTGTAGGACAAGCAACAACATATTAATGCGGAAAACAGAGTGGCATCTCAGCACAATTTCTGCATGACGTGTGCCCAAGGGGCTCATCATTAAATTTATTTTCTGATATATCAGCATGACAGCACCTTTTAAAATACGCTATTGTTTCAGTATTAATCTTGAAAAATAACCACCAGAAATGAGGTCAAGAGGCAAGTTTCATAGAAGCATGACAATGCAGAATGGCTTGGTTAGATTCCTTAACTGATTTCGATAGAAATCATCCACTAAAAGGCTATAATAAAAGACAGAAAAATAAGCAAAACAAAAAGGCAGCTCCAATTCTAAAATAGGAGTTGTGCGCTGTTTTAGCAACATATCATCTAGATTAATCTCCAAGGTCTGATCTATCTACAAGTATGCCTTCAGTTCAGATTCACACAGTTGACAGCAGCTACAAAGACACGGGATCAGGGAACTGAAACTCTTCAAAATCAATTGTTGTTTCAGGAATGAGCTGATCAAAATGACAATGTCTGGGAAGTCAATAGTTGACAGATGGCATCATTGCAACCAAGAAAACTAAAATTGACAACCAAGAGCAAACAGACATGAGATAGCGACTCTTTGGCACATATCAGTGAGATGCAGATAACATGTATATGGCCACAAAAATTCAAAAGAGGAAACGAAGCAAATTACGCAACATCACGTCAACAATCATACCTCACTCCAGGCTTAACCACACAAAATTCTAGCGGAATTGCTACGATTATTTGTAGGTTCAATAATTGACTGGACACTACTGTTCTTCGATTGAGCTGATCCAGAACTGTGGGTAACCGCCTAGGCCCACGCTACCAAATCAGAGCAGTGGTACTACTAATGCCAAAGATAGCATAGTTGAAAGACAAAAACTGAAGATACCAAATGTATTTATCAATGTGACGCAGGCTAATTATCATATTGTTCAGTGGACACAAATAAGTTAATTCTCAAGTGTATTTATCAAACTAATTATCATACAGCTCCAAGGACACAAACAAGTTGGAACGAACGACTGCAGATTGTAGAAAACTTGATGCGAATCAAAGAGAAGTGAATTGTTAAACTGGCTGTTTCTGTCGATGGAATCAGGAAAAGGAAGATTCCGGCAGCACTTAATTTTGACGTTGCCGGAGTTAACATAATTGGTAGCCTTTTTATGGATGGGATGGAAGGAATGAGAATGAGAATCAGGGGCTGGTTCCGTTAGGCTTACCATCTTCAAGGCAAGTATCCCGTCGTATGGCTGGTACGTGGCGAGCCCGCTGATGGTGAGGTCCCTCTCCTCGGCGCCTCCGCTCGGCGTCATCGCCGGCCCCGCGTGCTCCTCCATCCACTCCCTCACCAAATCCAGGGACAGCTGCACAATCATCAGCAGGCACCAACTGCGTCAATCTATCTATGGACGCTGATTTCTAGAACGGAGCAGGAATGGGGGGAGGAGGGAGGAGGGGCGCTGACGTGGTTCTCGGCGAGGCCGAGCTGGATGACGCCGGAGGGGTTGGAGGCGGGGTGGTAGGGGTCGTCGGCGCAGCGGCGGAGGCCGGCGTAGTAGAGCGAGTCCTCGTCGCCGGCGCGCACGAGGGCGCCGCGGGCGGAGAGGGCCGGGAGCGCGCGCGGGGAGAGCAGGCCCCGCGAGAGGGAGCGGTGGATCGGCGAGAGCGGGCCCGCCGCGGCGGGCGCGGCGGAGGAGGCCGCGGTGGGGGAGCCCGGCGGCGGGCGGTTGCGCTTGATGTAGAGCTGGAGGAAGTAGAAGAGGGCGCAGGGGATGAGGGAGCCGAGGACGAGCCCGCCGCGGCCCTGCACCACCCCCTGCAGCGGCACCACGATGCGCATCCCCCCGTCCGCCCTCCGCTGCCGGCCGCCGCCCTCCCTGTCGCCCCCGGCGCCGCGCGGTGATCTCGGGTGCGGCTTCTTGTCGGCGCGGTCGCCCTTCCTGCTCATGGACGGCCCGCGCGGCGCCCGCGGTGGCGCCGCGTCGTCGTCGTCGTCCTCGCCGTCGACGCCGCCCTGCTGCCGGGCATGCGTGTGGCGCGCGGGATTGGGTTGGGTTGGCGCGGGCGGGCGGGAGGGAGGGGCGGGGGATTCTGGGGTTTGGGAGAGGGGGCCAGCTGGGTGGGGTGGGGTGGGGGTGGGTGGCCGAGGGGGGGAGGGGCGCCGGGTTTGGCGTCTTGCCGGTTCTGACGAGACGGCGGCGGCGGTAATTCCGTTGGGGTTGGGGCCAACCGAGGCGAGGCCAGGCCAAGGACAGCTCGTGGCTCTCGGCGGAGGCTCAGATGCGGCCGAACCGCAAAAGTTACGGCGTGCTCCGCCCGTTTTCCGTGTGAGAACGAGGATAGCAACAATCTTCCTTTTTCTCTTCGTGACAAACAATCTCCCCTTTTCACTTCGTCACTAGCGTTCAACAACCAACCATAGCCGGATACTATAATGACAAGAGCGCACGGCGGTATCCCAGCACGCCAAAGATCAAATCTTGGTGCTCCCATTGGTCCTGAATTTATTTCAGAATTCCAAGCCGTGTGCGTTCCATGCGGCCGAGGGGGACCGAACCGCAAAAGTTACGGCGTGCTCCCTCCGCCCCGTTTTCCATGTGAGAATGAGAATAGATACAATCCTCCTTTTCAATTTCGTGACAAACAATCTCCACTTTTCACTTGGTCCTTGGCGTTCAACCAGCAACCACAACCGGATACCACAGTGACAAAGAGCAAAACCTTCGAGGTTTGGATCGAACATCCCGTCGACATGGCTATTCTTTTTTTTGAACTTTCAAAGTTTATCCCAAGTTCACCAAAAAAAACTGAAAATAATCTAAACCAATCCCGTCAACGGTGGAGGTGGGTGCCCGGCCGGAAGGTTGTGTGGGAAGCGGACAACCAGGGCGCGAGGCAGGTGCTGAGGAGCGAGAGGCTGGGTCGATCACGGTATGGCCCTCTCATCGGGGAGACACAGGACCTCATATCCCCTCTGGATGACACTCGGGAAGTAGTCATGCTAAGCTCGGGCCTCACAAGACCAGTGCACCAGGATAGTAACCATCGCCAATGAAGAGAAGCGTAGAACGAAAGTATCCAACCTATAGACACACAAACACATAGAACAAAGACTGATCCACATAGATCTACAGAGGACAAATGTCAATGAAGTGAATCATGTGGGATCTGCAGGCGACTTACCTTCATATGCCCTCCGATTATGCTACACGCACCACCAGGATGAGGGCTAGGCGTGGAGATCCTTGTGACACTTAGGGCGTGTTCGGCAGCTCACCGACTTCCCAAATCCTCAACTCCAGGACTGGAGCGCACCAGAACGGGTCAACTCCTGGCTATTCCATATAGAAGCGGGCGACCCGGCGCAGTGCAAAATTGCAGGATCAGTGGAGTTGGAAAAACTGAGCTCCACAGAAACTAGGAAGCGGGAGTTGAAGAAAATTACTTTGTGCTGCCACCGCCAAGTGACTCGCTCGACCAAGCATCATGTACTGATTCGCTCGCATGTCGTCTCTCTCCTGCGAGCAGTCCCTCCCCGACCAGGCTTATGGCCTAGCCCAACTTTTTCCAACCTTTTGCATTGCCAGCCTGCTACTGATGGGCCACAAAGAGGTGATTTCATGGGCTTGAGGCTCGCTCCCTCGCCCGAGCGAGAAGCCGTGACGCCGAACGGATCGCTCACTCCAGGATCGATCGTGAGAAGCTGGGGCTGGATTTGTGGCGTTGGAGTTGAAGATTTTCTGGGAACGGAGGGCTCCCGGACACGCCCTTAAAAACGGAGCAGGAGCCCTCCCGTCGACAAGGACCAAGGTCCACCGCGCCTACATAAAGGCCATAGGAGACGAGGCAAACCTGCGTCGGTGACGACTGTTGGGAATCGTAGCATAATTTTAAAATTTTCCTACGCTCACCAAGATGCATCTATGGAGTGTACTAGCAACGAAGGGAAAGGAGTGCATCTACATACCCTTGTAGATCGCGAGCGGAAGCGTTCCAATGAACGTGGATGACGGAGTCGTACTCGCCGTGATCCAAATCACCGATGACCGAGTGCCGAACGGACGGCACCTCCGCGTTCAACACACGTACGGTGCAGCGACGTCTCCTCCTTCTTGATCCAGCAAGGGGGAAGGAGAGGTTGATGGAGATCCAACAGCACGACGGCGTGGTGGTGGATGTAGCGGGTCTCCGGCAGGGCTTCGCCGAGCTTCTGCGAGAGAGAGAGAGAGAGAGAGAGAGAGGTGTTGCAGGGGGAGAGGGAGGCGCCCAAGGCTGTGTGTTGCTGCCCTCCCTCCCCCCCTTTATATAGGCGCCCTGGGGGGCGCCGGCCCAGGAGATGGGATCTCAAGGGGGGCGGCGGCCAAAGGGGGAAAGGGGGTGCCTTGCCCCCCAAGGCAAGTGGGAAGCCCCCCCACCCTAGGGTTCCCAACCCTAGGCGCATGGGGAAAGGCCCATGGGGGGGCGCCCAGCCCACTAGGGGCTGGTTCCCTTCCCACTTCAGCCCACGGGGCCCTCCGGGATAGGTGGCCCCACCCGGTGGACCCCCGGGACCCTTCCGGTGGTCCCGGTACAATACCGGTAACCCCCGGAACTTTCCCGGTGGCCGAAACTGAACTTCCTATATATAATTCTTCACCTCCGGACCATTCCGGAACCTCTCGTGACGTCCGGGATCTCATCCGGGACTCCAAACAACTTTCGGGTTTCCGCATACACATATCTCTACAACCCTAGCGTCACCGAACCTTAAGTGTGTAGACCCTACGGGTTCGGATGACATGCAGACATGACCGAGACGCCTCTCCGGTCAATAACCAACAGCGGGATCTGGATACCCATGTTGGCTCCCACATGTTCCACGATGATCTCATCGGATGAACCACGGTGTCGAGGATTCAATCAATCCCATATGCAATTCCCTTTGTCAATCGGTATTTTACTTGCCCGAGATTCGATCGTCGGTATCCCAATACCTTGTTCAATCTCGTTACCGGCATATCTCTTTACTCGTACCGCAATGCATGATCCCGTGACTAACGCCTTAGTCACATAGAGCTCATTATGATGATGCATTACCGAGTGGGCCCAGAGATACCTCACCGTCACACGGAGTGACAAATCCCAGTCTCGATCCGTGCCAACCCAACAGACACTTTCGGAGATACCCGTAGTGCACCTTTATAGTCACCCAGTTACGTTGTGACGTTTGGCACACCCAAAGCACTCCTACAGTATCCGGGAGTTGCACGATCTCATGGTCTAAGGAAAAGATACTTGACATTGGAAAAGCTCTAGCAAACGAAACTACACGATCTTTTATGCTATGCTTAGGATTGGGTCTTGTCCATCACATCATTCTCCTAATGATGTGATCCCGTTATCAATGACATCCAATGTCCATAGTCAGGAAACCATGACTATCTGTTGATCAACGAGCTAGTCAACTAGAGGCTTACTAGGGACACGTTGTAGTCTATGTATTCACACATGTATTACGATTTCCGGACAATACAATTATAGCATGAACAATAGACAATTACCATGAACAAAGAAATATAATAATAACCATTTATTATTGCCTCTAGGGCATATTTCCAACATCGACAAGAGGCGAGAAACCCTGATCGCCCGAGTCACGAGAACATAGGGGGTGAATGGGTACAAGACTTCGCTTTATGTACATGATGTAAGTTGGGCTTTAAGTACATCGCACTACCACTTTTTTTGTGGGGAAGCCCACTGTCACTGTTGGTATCAATTTTTGTTATACCTTTGTTTCTCAATTTTGGAGTTGAATTTTGCTGACATTATAGATTCATGATGTGACAAATAGGCTAATACCATTTCTCTTTTTTTTTCTTCTCGAAGATCTATAAGCTTATAAATGAAGCCAGATGCATATGATGGCTTCATAGCTTCCTTTAAAACAAAGAGAAGTACATACTACAAACACGTAGTTAAAATGTAATGTCGCAAGGTTGTGTTTGGATATCTTTGTTTTTTCCTCCTTTAGCCGTAGACAGCTAGGGCAAAGTTTCTCCTCCAAACTTCACCGAGTAGCCCGTGGATTCGCATCCCCTCTGCCTACCGCTCGGTTGCCGATGGCAGGGAGGAGAATCCTGATGCCTCCGCTTAGGTTAGTAGTTTATTAGGTTAGGTTTTTTCAGTCCTCGCAAGTGTGGCGCTCGAGTTGATGGTGACGCTTCTTCTTCGAGTTCGTCTACCGGGCTCCAATCCTCCTCGTGTGTGTCTGTCTAGATGTAGTCGACGGAGCTAGGGCATAGATTACTTTCGTCTCCTTAGACGGTGAGATTAGGGTTTCTATGTATCGAGATTTGGTGGCGGGTGCTTCAGATCTATGCAAGGGTTCCAACCGCGAGTACCGCAACTCCAGGCCGCTGTTCCTTAGGGTCACGTGCATGAAGACTTCCCGGCTGTCGTCGACAAGGTCAAGTCGGCTCCGTCAGTGGCTCGTTCAGCCGTGGTCGTTTGGTGGTCTCGGAATCTCAGTTTGTTATTTATGTTTGAGATGCTTTGTACTCCCTCCGTCCGAAAAAGCTTGTCCCTCAAATGGATGTATCTAGCACCAAAAGCTTGTCCCTCAAATGGATGTATCTCTCAACAACTTGGTGCTAGATACATCCATTTGAGGGACAAGCTTTTTCGGACGGAGGAAGTACTTAAGATGAATTTTTATAATAATTTTGATGATTTCCAAACGAAAATTGTAATGTTGCAGGAACCAAGGAACAACGAAGTTTTATAAATCGACGGTGACCACCAGGTCCGGTGCCTCTGCCCGTTCCGTTCCGGCTAGTCGTGGTTCCGCCCGCGGTCCTTGTGGAAACAACAATAAATAAGCTCATTTAAAGAAAAACAATTCCCTCCGTCCGAAAAACCTTGTCATCAAAATGGACAAAAAGGGGGTGTATGTAGAACTAAAATACATCTAGATACATCCTCTTTTATTCATTTTGATGACAAATATTTCGGGACGGAGGGAGTACATAAACTGCATCGAGGTCTCTGGCCGTACGGCGGCATCGTGACGCAGCACACGCACCTGCGCGGCTCTTGTTTGCGCCCACCCGAGCCATGCCAAAGCCTTCACCTCAAAAAAAGAAAAAGCCAAGCCGAGGCCAACCCAGGATCATTTGGCCTCACCGTGCTCCGAGGGCCGTAGCAAACAACGGGCTCATTTTTAAAGAGGAGGGATGGGATGGCAGCAGTACAGAAGCTTCCGAAGCCAGCCACAGAAAACGAGAGTGGCTCTTGTCACCTTCCTTGTCTTTTTTCCTTTTCGCTTTATTCTTTGGCGACTCGATTCTCACGTGTCAGTCCCTCTTCCTCGCTCGCCGCCTTAGTTTTCACCTCGACAAATATATGGATACGCGCTTTAGTTTTCACCTCGTACGTACTTACATTCCATGCATGTTGATGTCGGCGCTGTCCAGCGGCTTTTTTGCATCTCCAACACGCCCGTCGCAAGTCAAAAGCGAGTATACCATACCACGCTCCTTGTTGAAAAAGGAGGCGAGCGAGGGGTGCACACACGGTACCGTCTACTACCTTGTTGGTGGTGCTGGCTGCGCCGGGAAGGTAGGCGGCATGCATGAAGACTCGATCGAGGCGACGACAGGATCCCACTGAGCAAGAAGCATCGAGCTAGGTAGGTCCACATTCGTTGAACCTAGATCGCGCGGCTCGTGTCTACGGGGAAACAAGAGATTTTTCTAGGCCCTTCTTTTTTTTTTTAATTTCTGTGAATGGAAAAGGAACCTGGCTTGCTCGCAATGATACTCCCTCCGTCCGAAAATACTTGTCATCAAAATGGACAAAAAGGGATGTATCTAGATGTATTTTAGTTCTAGACACATCTCTTTTTACCCATTTTGATGACAAGTATTTTCGGACGGAGGGAGTAGATAGGATTGCCTCCCTTCTTGTCCGTACCCTGTTCCAACCACAAACATAACATAGTAGGCGTACACCGTGGGTCTGATCAATGGCCAGATGCACGGAGACCGTATGTATGTATGGGCAACCAAATTGATCTGGTGACTGTTTTGCTCTGTCAAATCTTTGTCAGACAGGTGGTGAGGCCGTACCCCAGATCCCGTTTAGAGGAGTTAGTTAGTTGTACATTAACAGTAGTAGTACTCCAGTGGGTGGGGTCAGGGCGGCTGTCGGTCCGACGCCGCTGTCGCCGGACAGACAGACGGAGGTCTTGGAACATAGCAAGGGCGCTCTCCCCCATCGTCCGTGGTGGCCTGTCGATGGTGGGGAGCTGCAACGCCGACCACACGCGACGCGAACGATCGAGCTGACGGACGTCCACCGGCATGTGGTGTTAGGAGCAAGGATTGGGATCTATATATTTAACTGGCAACAATCTCTCAGAGTACAGGAGGTGGAGGCGAGACACTGGACGTGGGGGCCGGCCTGTCAGGGCTGCTGACATCCCCCTCTCCTTGAGACGAGGCTTGCCCCCAAGCCTCCGCTGCAGGAAACGAGCGCGTAGAGCTTCCTTGTCTTTCCAGGAATCTGGCACAGTTGCAGGATTGGACGAGCGGATCCGAACTTGCTCCACCATAGCACCGCGGCGTTTGCGCCAACGCCGCTCCAGGACTGAAGTTGGCACAGCAGGAATGTCAGAATATTCAGGCAATTCAGTAGACGAGGAAGTACCTGGGAGCAGAGCACGTCGCAGCTGGGACACATGGAAGACAGGGTGCACTTGAGAATGGCCAGGCAGTTGCAATTTGTAGGCGACTTCATTGACACGAGAGATGATGCGGTAAGGCCCAAAGAACCGGTACGAGAGCTTGTGGTTAGCTCTCGTTGCAACAGACGTCTGGATGTAAGGTTGAAGCTTGAGGAAGACTTGATCGCCGACGTTGAAGACACGGAAATATCTCTTCTTGTCGGCTTGTTGTTTCATGAGGTTGCGGGCGCGATGAAGTTGTTGTTGGATTAGCTGTTGTACCGCGGCTCTCTCATCCAGCCATGAACGAAGAGCGGGAACGGTACATGCCGAGGCTGCTGTAATGCCCCATTGGCGCGGTTCGTGCCCGTACATAGCTCGAAAGGGAGACATACCAATAGCTGAGTGAAATGAAGAGTTGTACCAATATTGCGCCAAGGGAATCCAGTAACTCCAGCGGCGAGGACAGGCTTGAGTGAAGCACCTGAGAAATGTCTCAAGACATTGATTGACCCGTTCCGTTTGTCCATCGGTTTGTGGGTGATTGGCTGTACTCATTCGCAGACCGGTGCCCACATATTTGAAGAGTTCTTGCCAAAAGTGACTTATGAAGACGGGATCACGGTCTGATATGATTGCCCCTGGGAATCCGTGCAGCCGATAGATGTGATTCATGTAGAGGAGGGCCACTTTTGACGCTGTGTAAGGGTGAGAGAGAGCCAGGAAGTGGGCGAACTTGGTGAATTCGTCCACAATAACCAATATGCAGTTGTCGTTTCCTGACTGAGGCAAACCATCAATGAAATCCATGCTTATGAATTCCCATGATTCTTTAGGCACAGGTAGGGGCTCCAGCAACCCTGGGTAGGGTGCTCGATCAGGTTTGGCTTGCTGGCATACTTGGTAACACTTCACATATTGGAGGATGTGAGTCTTCATTTTTGGCCACGCGAACAGTTGACGTACGCGCCGATAAGTCACAGGAAAGCCCGAATGCCCCCCCCCATGGGTGTATCGTGAAAGGTTGCAATGATCTGTTGTTGCATGGAGGTGTTGCCCCTGAGCCAAATACGCCCTCAAAAGCACAGGATACCTTTGTCCAGAGCAAAATAACCTTTGGGATCAGGGCGCACTGCGAGTTGTTCCAGGAGCTTTTGTGCCTGAGGATTAGTGATATAACTGGTAATGATATCTGCCATCCATGCTGGCTGACAGGAAGAAATGGAGTTCAGAGAGTCTGCATGAGTGGCTCGAGAAAGAACATCAGCTGCGCCGTTCTCCACTCCTTTCTTGTACTTGATGGTGTAACGGAGGCCCAGGAGTTTTGTGAAGGCCTTTTGCTGCCATGGCGTCGTCAGATGTTGCTCCTCCAGGTGAACTAGGCTCTTTTGATCCGTGTGTATCACAAACTCGTTGTGCTGGAGATAAGGTCTCCATTGGTCGACGACCACCACCACGGCTAAGTATTCCTTCTCATAGGTTGAGAGTCCGCGATACCGTGGGCACAGGGCCTTGCTCATGAAAGCAATTGGATGACCATTTTGTTGCAGAACAGCACCAATCCCAGCATCGCAGGCATCCGTTTCAATCACGAACAGCTTGGTGAAATCCGGGAGAGCAAGAACTGGAGCGGATATGAGATGCTGTTTCAGTAGACGAAATGCTTCAGCTGTGCTTTCAGTCTAGACAAAGGGTGTCCCTTTCTTCAACAGATTGAAAAGGGGTCGAGCAATGATCCCAAAGTGGCGAACAAAACGCCTGTAGTATCCTGCTAAGCCCAGAAAACATCGTACTTCCTTAACATCAGTTGGAATCGGCCAATTTTGTACTGCCGTAATCTTGCTAGGCTCGGTTGCAACCCCTTCAGCGCTGACCACATGACCCAGGTAAGAGAGCTATTGCTGGCCGAACGAAAACTTGGAGAGTTTGACCTTCCATTGGTCTCGTTGGAGCAACTGGAAAACTTGGCGCAAGTGTTTAACATGGTCCTCCAAACTTTTACTGAATACCAGGATGTCGTCGAAAAAGGACAGCACACAAACACGGTACACAGGCTGCAGAGTGTCTTGGATGGATTCAATGAAGGTTGCTGGTCCACCTGCCAAGCAAAATGACATGACCAAAAACTCAAAATGCCCTGAGTGAGTTTGGAAGGCCGTTTTGTGTTCATCCCCTTCCACTAACCGTATCTGATGGTAGCCGGCTCTCAAATCCAGTTTGGAAAACCACTTGGCTCCGTGAAGTTCATCTAACAGCTCTTCAATGATTGGCACAAGGTATTTTGAAACTATCGTCATAGCATTAAGGTGACGATAGTCTATGCAAAGGCGCCATGTACCATCTTTCTTCTTTACTAAGATAGCTGGAGAAGCAAAGGGGCTTTTGCTTCTTCGTATCACGCCTGACTGCAACAGTTCATCGACTTGCTTTTCTATTTCTGTCTTGTGCTCTGGTTTGTGGCGATAGGGTCTGATGTTGACAGGTTGAGCACCTGGGATTAGTTGAATGTGATGGTCAGACTTGCGCCGAGGAGGTAGACTGGTGGGTTCCCCGAAGACATCCTCAAACTGATCAACTACCTCTTTGACTGAAGGAGGAATTGTTGCGTGTTCTTCAGCCGACAACTCGACGTGATGTAGCTGCACCATGTGAGAGATGGCTCCCTGACGACATAAACTGTGTAACTGCGAGCTGTTGATCACAGTGCAAGTGGTTGTAGACGGGTGACCAGACAGACACACTATATTGCCCTTCACACGCAGCTCAATCCGTTTAGCTTGCCAGTCCACAGTCATTGGGCTATTATCCTCCAGCCAATCCATGCCTAAGATTGCATCATAAGTGCCAAGAGGTAACACCTTCATATCAGTTGTGAATTCATGGCCATGAGAAAACCAATTGCAGTGAGGAATAACTGAAGAACATATTAGTTCACCACCCCCTACCACACGGACACGCCCTGGTGTTTGCAAAGCCACAACCCCAGTGAGCTGTGTGGCCAATTGCTCATCCACGAAAGAAGTGGAACTTCCTGAATCAACCAACATAAGAATCTCCCGGCCTTGGATCCAGGCATGCAGTTGGAACGCCTTAGGCGAAACTCCTCCTGTGAGAGCTTGGCGAGAAATGGCCATCACTGTATCGCATTCCGGTTCTGATGCTTGTTGTTGCCCTGTATCAAACACGGTGTCGATGCCAAATAACTCCAGCAGTTCTTCCACGACGTGCAACTGGACAGTGGTGGGGCAAGTGTGATCATGCCCCCACCGCTCGCCACACTTGAAACACAGCCCTCGAGCACGACGGTACTCCCTGAGTGCCTTGACCTTGGAACTGTCCACTCGGGGCAGCATCGATGCCACGACGGTCCACTGCTGCATTAGGAGCCGGAAGTGGAGCAGGTCTTGCTGGTGGTGGAGGTAGAGGCAGAGGAACTCCTGACCGAAGAGTGGCGTCAGCTGCGCGTTGCATTGGTGGTGGCGAACGCGGCCGATGAACGCTCTCGGTCACCTCCTCTTGGAGCAGAGCAAGCGAGCACGCTGTATCCAGGTCAGCCGGCCTCTGAATCAGCACCACGGCTCGGATGTCGACACGGAGCCCCTCGACAAATCGAGTCAAATAATAATAAGGATGAATTGTGTCAGAGTATGAAGCAAGATGATTAATAATCAACTCAAAACGCTCTATATAATCAGACACTGAAGAGGTTTGACGAATGGTATAGAACTGACGAATTAAGAGTTGGTGGCGATCACGCCCAAATCGAGTACAGAGCAATGCTGTAAACGATTCCCAATCATACTCAGATATTTTGCGTTGGATGGATTGCAACCAAACCGATGCAGGGCCGGTGAAATTCAACGCGGACATCGGGACCCAAAAAGAGGTGTGAATTGCAAACATTGCAAAATACTGCTCGCACAAGGTCTTCCATAGCTTAGGATTTTCACCAGAGAATTGAGGAAAACAGATCGAGGGATGTGACTATCCCAGGCCTCCAAGAAGCTGGCTAGCGTGCGCGAAGGGTGAAAGGGCTGGAACAGCTGATGGGTTCGGGCACTCACCTATGCCCGGGAGAGACGCCGGCGGAGTTACCGGCGCCTTCTCCCGGTGAAGGAATGCGTCGCCGTGGTCCATGGACCCGTGAGGCAGCTCCTGCACTCGGATCGCGGCCTCTGGTTGCGCGCCGATCGAGTGGAGGTTGGGCTCCCGGAGAGGAAGGCCCGTTGCCGCCACACCGGACGCCGCCGCCGCAGGCGTGCGCCCCTGCTGCAGATCCGCCACCGCATCGGAGAGCTTGGCGACATGACGCTCGAGATCGGGCCGCCAAGTGAGTAGATCGTCCAGCTTGGCGGTGTTCGCGTGCACCGCTGCTGTGTTGTTGCGGAGCTCGACGCGGAACTCGTCCATGGAGCTGGTGATTTTCTCCATGTACTCCTTCATGGTAGGATCCATGGCTTCGATCTGGCCGCGAGCTTGTCAGAGGCGCCTTGTTTCCACAAACAACGCCAGATCGGGAGGGTGGAAGGGTAGTGGGTGGTCTCTGATACCAGATGTTAGGAGCAAGGATTGGGATCTATATATTTAACTGGCAACAATCTCTCAGAGTACAGGCAGTGGCGATTACAAGGATCTCGATCGAGCTAGGGTTCATACAGAGAGAAGGGGAACAAAAGGGAAAGCCGGTGCCGCCGCCGTTGATCCACTGGATGGGTTGAGTGTAGCGAGCTGATGCATAAGTAGTGCAGTTGCTGGGCTTCACTGGACCCAGGCCGGTCTAGTGACTCGCGTGTTGGGCCTCCGGGTGCGCTGTGGTCGCAGTCCTGGTGCAGGTGGAGGCGAGACGCTGGACGTGGGGGCCGGCCTGTCAGGGCTGCTGACATCTGGCTTCGGCTCTTGTCTCCTCCAGCTCCTCTCTCGGACCTGCCGACCCTTTGCCGGACTGAAAAACAACAAACCAAACCATGCCGCAAGTCTACGACAAATGACGTTGTACCACGTAAGTACGTGATGACATACAGCGAATCTTTTCTTGTTCACAATAGCTATTCGTAATTAAGTTGCCTGTTTTTTTTGGATTAGTTGGTTTGGGTGAGAAGAGGAGACGTAGCCCCGATGCCTAAGATGACGGCGTCGCGGCGAGCGCAACAAGGCGCATGAGGACGCCAATGAGGCCTCACACGGAAAAAATTCGAAGCTAGAGACACCGCAGCGCCTCAAACAGAGGCAGGAGGGCACAAGAAGATTGCCCCAACTATATACAGCAGAATTCCACCACGGATCAAGGCGACAATGATGGTTGCCCCGGCCATTGAGGATGGGGCTTGGGCAATGGAGATTGGCCCTAACATCGGGGTACATGAACTACATGAATTCCTGGAGCTATGGACTAGAGTGAGCACATGGGAGCCGCAGATGGACGTGCCGGACTCTGTTGCCTGGTCATGGGAGCCCAACGGTCATTATTCCGTACGATCCGCGTACGCAGCGAAGTTCTGGGGCCGGACTGTTGACCCAATGGCCCAGCTGACTTGGAAATATAGGGGCCCATCCACATGCAAATTCTTCGCCTGGCTTGCGCTCAGAAACAGATGTTGGACCTCGGATCGCCTTGCAAGGAGGGGGCTACCACACCAGGATGCATGCCCCTTATGTGACCAGGAGGATGAAACCATCAATCATGTGCTACTCACGTGTGTGGTTTGCGAGATCGGTATGGGTGGTGGTATGCGAGGCTTTGGGCAAGCTGGAATGGTCACCGATGGCACATGATTCGCTTGCCCTATGGCTAAGGGACAACCAGGGGATGGACAACAACAATCGGAAGGATCTCCATACTATCTTTCTACTAGTGCTTTGGGAGCTGTGGAAGCATAGGAATGCGATTGTTTTCGATGGGGCATCGCCTTCAATCGTTGGACTTATCGGTAGGGTTAGGCCGGAGGGAAGGTTATGGTCGCTAGCCGGCAAGTTCAAAGGGAATGTAGACCCCTTCTTCCTTCGGCTAGAGTGGTGGGCGAGTAATGAGTAGTCCATTGTAACGAAACCCTTGTAATCTTGGTGGAGGCATGCTTTTGCCTTTCTTCTTTAATATATAATATGCACACTAGTGCATATTCGAGAAAAAAACAGAGGCGGGGTCGGAGGTTGACAATTCGGGTGGGAGGTAAGGTGCATGCTCACCGGAGTTATCTGGTACTTGGGGAGGATTAGAGGGAAGGTCGGGGGCGACGACGAAGGGAGGAGGGACGAGGCGTGCGTGGCAACACCGTCGGTCGCGGGGGGTGGTACGTGGGGGGGGGGGAGAATAGAGGGGGATGTTTGGGAAAGAAATACAAACATGAATTTTAAAGCAACAACAAAAGGTTGTGTGGGTGGGTGGGAAGGGAAGGGGGGAGGGGGGGGGGGGGGGGGGGTAGTCGAATTTTCTAACTGTTAGACAGTTGGCCCCTTTGTTGTTGTTTAGAAATTCATGCCACATTTTCTGATTTTCCGTAAAGTTTGTCGTGTTTGTGAGTATTACCTAATACTCCCTCCGTAACATAATATAAGAACCCCCCGTCACATAATATAAGATAGTGTCAAAAATCATCTTATATTATGTTACGGAGGGAGTATTTCAGAAAATCACATAAGTGGCATTTAAATTTTTAACATATAAGTCATAAGCTAGTACAGTGCGTGCCACATTGCTCCTTTGGTTCATATGTTATGAATATCATAGGGCAGGAAAATCGTAGGAAAGGTGATGACATATATCTCAATTTCTATTTCTACAGAAAAAAGATACCATTTGATGCATAGGATTTGTTTTCAATAAGCTTAGGATAATAGTTTTTTTTCTTTAAAATTTAAAGGAATGGTTCTCATCCTACATAGGAATAGGAATAGAAATCCATTCCTACAACTAAATCAAAATTTCTATTCTTTAGAATTCTTATAAAATTTATCTAAAACAAAGGAGGCCTTTATCAAAAAGGAAGCCGTAAAGCGAAAAATGCCTACGAAGGATGAGTTCTAGTGAGCTCATATTCAAATTTTATTTTTTTGAAGCGCAGAAAATCCTAATTTATTATTGAACACACGTGCACATGTATAGTACGTATGTGCAAAATTTCACAGCATTATACTTTTACATGTGGTGTACAGAAAAAAGACAATACGCATTTTAAATGGGCCTTTTATTTTTGTTATTGGGCCAGAATTTTATTTTTCTTGTACTGCCTACAAATCACAACATTTTTTGATGAAATTTTATCCTTCCATCGTTTTTTTTCAGATGCTTTTCAAACTTTGAAATATGCTTTTTGATATTTTCATAATACCGAGCTCACCGGAGCTCAGCCTCCAAAAATCCACACTCGCCGTAAAGCGAGTACTCACAAAGCTTTACGAATAAAAAAAAACTTTACGAAGAGTCAACGCGGTGGCGGAGGTGATTCGTTCAGCGTGAGGCGTCGAGGTGGGTGGATCGATTGACGCACAAAATAAGCGAGGGCATGAGTGGGTCCCACGAACCACGATTGGTGAGCAGAGTGCCGTGTGTGGGACTGCAGATTCGTTGGACCGGATGCATGCCCTGCTGAGGAGGAACGCCGCGGCCGGAATCTTCCCAGACGTTGTACCCCGGCCCTTCCCCGACATTAGAGCATCTTTACCACACCCCGCATCCCGTCGGTCCATAAAACGCGTTTGCAGTTTGCGAAAACCGGGCTTTGCGGGTTGGCGCGGACGGCCGCAGATGCAGACCCCCAACGGACTCATATAAAAAGATATTCGCGGAATGTACTTTTTTTATGGATCGGCTTTGCGGGGTCTGCTCTTGTGCCACTGCATCCCGCATCCCACCGGCCCGCAAATAACAAATCCACAACACAAAAATAAAAAAACATCCACACTACAAATAATTATTCAATACCAACATAATACAATAATTATCGACATTACAAATAATTATTTAAATCACTGAAGCAAACTAAATAATGCAATACAAAACTTGTCCCGGATACAAATACAAATGAATAGAAAAATGAGTTTGTTACTGTCCAGCCCTTTGCCAATGAGATCCTCCTGAAGTTGAAAATGGGTGTTTGCATTTTCAATCTCTTTGTAGGTCTTAAGAAAAGCTCTAATGCGGTTAGGGTCTCTAGCACGTTTGACACGGCTACGCACATTGTCGTAGAAGAACTCCAAGTTCATTCCTCTCCCATCTTCGAAAATCATATTGTGAAGGATAACACAACATGTCATGATATTTTTCAAGGTCCTCTTGTCCAAAAAACGAGCAGGGCCACGAACAATGGCAAACTTAGATTGCAAAACCCCGAATGCTTTTTCAATGTCTTTTCGGGCTGCCTCTTGCACCCTTGCAAATTCACAATGTTTTCTAGTTTTTGGGATCTTTGATGCTCTTGACAAAGGTGCACCAAGGGGGTATATACCATCTGCAAGATAGTACCCTTTTGTGTATTCATGCCCATTGATAGTATAGTTGCAAGCAAGAGCATCACCACTAGCAAGCCTAGCAAATAAATGAGACCGTTGCAACATATTGATATCATTGAGAGTGCCCGGCATGCTAAAGAATCAATGCCAAATCCATAAATCCTCGGATGCTACGGCCTCTAGCACAATTATTGCATCACGAGGCTTGCAACAATATATTCCTTGCCATGCCTTCGGGCAATTTTTCCAAGTCCAATGCATACAATCAATGCTACCTAGCATGCCAGGCCAACCACTCCTCTCATTAGATGACATCAATTTCTTTGTGTCATCCTCGTTGGGTGCCCGAAGATACTCAGGACCAAAGACACGGATGATCACTTTGGCAAATCTACGGACTGACTCAATTGTGGTATCTTCACCAATGCGAAGGTACTCATCAGCATAGTCAGCCAGAACGCCATATGCAATCACCCGCATAGCTGCGGAGATTTTTTGATATGCACTAAATCCCTTTAAGCCCGCAACATTTCTTCTTTGAGTAAAATACCGACAATTTGCCTTGCAAGCTTGAGCAATTTTCACAAAGAGGGATCAGCGTATTCTGTACCTTCTCCGGAAGAGGTGCGGTGGATACGTTGGATTCTCCGCGAAGTAGTCTTGCATCAACATCTCGTTCCCAAGATGGCGATTCTGAGGAATGCAAAGACGCTCGAGGTCGATCCTCGTCGCCTCTTCCGGTTTTCGTCTTCGTGCTCCTTCACGGCAAGTGCCATCACTAGTGTCTGCTACCGAATGGTCGCAAGCATCGTCTCAACATCCGAGTTGTCCGAATCGGACGAATCGAAGAGCAAGAACTTCTCGCACGGGCTCAATTCCATCTACATGGACATGAGTCGCACGCCGCGTCAATCAACTAGGCACACCGCTCGGCACAAAGCACAAAACAAACACTAACCGGTGGCTCTTGTGGCGGATGATCCCGGGCGGCGATGAGGGGCGGGCTCGACGGCGGTCGATCCCCGACGGCGACAGCGACGAGGGGAGGCTCTTCTCACCAGATCCGGGAGGGGGGGGGGTGCAGCGTATCAATGTTGGCGGGTGGGGGACGCCCCCGCGGCGCGATTCTGCCCGCAAATTTGGCCGGAATCACCGGCGGCGGACGGGCGGAACCAAAGGCGGGCGGCGAAAGGAGATGGGGAAAGGCGCGCGGGCTGAAATGTCCCTCCCCCAACCACTTCACTGGGATACGGGACACCGCAGGGGCGAGGGGGAAACCCGCGTATCCGTGGGTTGGGGCCGAGATTTTGCCGCGCCCCTCAAATTTTTTTGCGGGCCGGCCGCGTTTGCGGGGTCTGTTCGGGCGGGATTTTCCGCGCCAACCCGCATTTTGGCGGTTATTTTACAGGTCGAGGCCTTTTGCGGGGTCTGCTAGAGTTGCTCTTAAAAATCCTCATCATTTTTCTCTTCTCGTCATGGACGACGAAATCCGTGTAACATGGAACGCGTCTGGTAGGCTGCATATACCTCAGTCAGACCCGTGCGATGCGGGAAGACAATAACCCTTTTAGATACCCGCATTCATTTTGGGCCTGCATAGCACGAAGATTAAAACACCTCTGAGCCTGCATCTAGAGGAAGGCTCAAATCGGTCATTTTTGTGGAGCCAGGCCCGCGCGGTGCAACCCTAGGCACGTGGGCGTGGGCAGTTGCACGTGTGGGTGCGGTCCCAAGACACCGCGTTGTTTCCAGACGCGTCGTCATATATTATCCTCACCTCCCTCACCGCTCTCCCCTCTTCCCCACTCACACCGGCGGCGGCGACCACCTGAGCTCTAGTGCGAATCGATCCAAGACGGCGGCAGCAACCACCAGAGCGACTGCAGACCTCCACCGGAGCGCATCGGCCATGACAGTAAAACCTCGACCTCTCTGTACATTCACTGCCTTCGACTCAGGCTAGATTAGATTAGAGCACGCGATTGAAGAGTTAGGGAGGGGATTGAACACATCAGGGTGGAGGATTGCCATCAATCGATTCTGCATCGATGGCTAGTAGGGTTCATAGGTTGTTTTTCGATTACATCGGGGGGGGGGGATTGGGGTACAAACTTTCTTGTCTAGCCGCGACGACCCTAGAGTCGCGCCGAGCGCGCGCGCAGGGGGGGCAGTGGGTGGGTAGCCATCTTCTTTTCATCCTCATCGTCTTTGTCAAGAACGATGGGTCTTGCACGTTCGCCTACCGCCGGCGCCCTGGCCACCATCTGCACCTCGTCATTGTCGGCCTCCGGCGACCCAAACGTGCTACTCCAGTACGCCGTGACACGCTGGTCTTGAGGCGCCTTGTACTGACTGTACTTGGCCCATCTTGCCCGCTGCCCAGCTTCGTCGGAGTCTGCCTGATTCATGGTCCAGCATAGGATGTCCACTGACATCGCGCCCTTGGCTAGGTCCGGAATTAGTGTCTTCAGTTCGTCCGGTGTAGCCTTCTTCATCATAGCATCAGCCTCCTTGTGCATGTCATCGAACATCGATGCTGCTGAAGTTCGAGCACACTTCCATGGTGTGCTCGAACTTCTTGCAGTCACCGAGCGAGCACCCAAGGAAGAAGGCCCTCCATCCAATGCCCCAGGAGAAAGGGTTGAGGTTGGAGTTGGAGTTCATGGCGAGGGGGAGCTGGTTAAACAGAGAGGTGGAAGAGGAGAGGTGGTGAAATAGAGGGGGTTTGAGTGCGGTGCTTGGTTAGTGGGGTGGGTTAATATAGGAGCGTTAGGCCGATATGAATGAATGCTAACCATTGAACTGCGTGATGTTCATAATGCAGATAGACAAGGGCTTGAAGGAAATATGCCCTAGAGGCAATAATAAAGTTGTTATTTATATTTCCTTATATCATGATAAATGTTTATTATTCATGCTAGAATTGTATTAATCGGAAACTTAGTACATGTGTGAATACATAGACAAAACAGAGTGTCCCTAGTATGCCTCTACTTGACTAGCTTGTTTATCAAAGATGGTTATGTTTCCTAGCCATAGACATGTGTTGTCATTTGATGAACGGGATCACATCATTAGAGAATGATGTGATGGACAAGACCCATCCATTAGCTTAGCATTATGATCGTTAAGTTTTATTGCTATTGCTTTCTTCATGACTTATACATGTTACTCTGACTATGAGATTATGCAACTCCCGAATACCGGAGGAACACCTTGTGTGCTATCAAACGTCACAACGTAACTGGGTGATTATAAAGAAGCTCTACAGGTGTCTCTGAAGGTGTTTGTTGGGTTGGCATAGATCGAGATTAGGATTTGTCACTCCGTGTATCGGAGAGGTATCTCTGGGCCCTCTCGGTAATGATCATCACTATAAGCCTTGCAAGCAATGTGACTAATGAGTTAGTTACGGGATGATGCATCACGGAACGAGTAAAGAGACTCGCCGGTAACAAAATTGAACTAGGTATGTTGATACCGACGATCGAATCTCAGACAAGTAACATACCGATGACAAAGGGAACAACGTATGTTTTTATGCGGTTTGACCGATAAACATCTTCGTAGAATATGTAGGAGCCAATATGAGCATCCAGGATCCGCTATTGGTTATTGACCGGAGATGTGTCTCGGTCATTTCTACATAGTTCTCGAACCCGTAGGGTCCGCACGCTTAACGTTCGATGACGTTTTGTATTATGAGTTATGTGATTTGATGACCGAAGTTTGTTCGGAGTCCCGGATGAGATCACGGACATGACGAGGAGTCTCGAAATGGTCGAGACGTAAAGGTCGATATATTGGAAGGCTATATTCGGACATCGGAAAGGTTCTGAGTGGTTCGGGTATTTTTCGGAGTACCGGAGAGTTACGGGAATTCGCCGGGGGAAGTATTGGGCCTTCATGGGCATTAGTGGAAAAGAGAGAAGGGCCACAAGGGGAGGCCGCGTGCCCCCCTGAGGGAGTCCTGGACTAAGGGGTCCTCGGGCATCCGGCCTGTTAGCCATGGGCCGGACTGATGGGCTGTGAAGATACAAAGACTGAAGACTCTCCCCCGTGTCCGGATGGGACTCTCCTTGGCGTGGAAGGCAAGCTTGGCGACCGATTATGAAGATTCCTTTTTCTGTAACCGTCCTCATGTAACCCTAGATCTCTCCGGTGTCTATATAAACCGGAGAGCTTAGTCCGGAGGATATTCATGACCATAGTCATACAAGCTAGACCTCTAGGGTTTAGTCATTACGATCTCGTGGTAGATCAACTCTTGTAATACTCATATTCATCAAGATCAATCAAGCAGGAAGTAGGGTATTACCTCCATAGAGAGGGCCCGAACCTGGGTAAACATTGTGTCCCCTGTCTCCTATTACCATCGACCTCAGACGCACAGTTCGGGACGCCCTACCCGAGATCCGCCGGTTTTGACACCGACATTGTGCTTTCATTGAGAGTTCCACTGTGCCGTCCTCAAGAGGTTTGATGGCCCCTTCAATCGTCAACAACGATGCCGTCCAGGGAGAAACCTTCCTCCCCGGACAGATGTTCGTGTTCGGCGGCTTCGCACTGCGGGCCAACTCGCTTGGCCATCTGGAGCAGATCGACAGCTACGCCCCTGGCCACCAGGTCAGATTTGGAAGCTTGAACTACGTTGCGGACATCCGTAGAGACTTGATCTTCGCTGGATTCGAGACCGCAGTGGCCGCTCCCTGTCACCCCAATGCACACGATCTAAATTTTTCATCGGACCACACTCAGGATATTGCTCCCGTAACTTCTCTGGCCTTAGATCCGGAGCAGATCGCGCCATCTGAGGATGGGAAGCTCAACCCCACCACGGAGGCCACGGATTCCGCGGCATCGGAGCCGCACACAGACTCCAACTCATGGGACATCTGCGTCACCGGAACTCCGTACTCGTCTCCGGCTATAAATTCTGAACCATGTGCGCCCGCGGACACCGAGCTTGATCGTCTATCGATCTTCGAGTTCAGCGCCGCAGACATCTTCCAGCACTTGCCCTTGGGCGATGTGCTAAACTCGTTAAAGAGCATGTCCCTGGCGGGAGACTCGCAGTCGAACTATGTCCGGTGCGAACTAGCGGCTGATGATGGAAAATTTTGCTACCCACCTGCCATCCACTTCATAGCCACTATCGAGGATCTAACCGACATGCTTGATTACGGCTCCGAAGACATCGACGGTATGGACGACGATGCCAATGAGGAGGAGGGCCAAAACCCGCCATTTACTGGATGCTGGACGGCCACTTCTTCGTACGATGTGTACATGGTGGATACACCCAAAGCAACTAACGACAATGACAAAGAAAATCCAGTTGAGAATAAACCTCCTGAGACACACCCCAAGTGCCAGCGTCCCCGACGCCGCTCTAAGTCACGTCGTTCAAAGGATAGCAATACTGGCACCGGAGAAAATAATACTCCGGACGAAGCCGAAAACAATGAAGACCCTGTTGAGGAAACATCCGAACAGGAGGAACGAGAAAACGGGCAAGTCAGTCTCGACGAACAGGCCATGCCCAACGACTTGGAGGATGGTAGTTATCATCCGCTCTCCGAGGAGGAGGAAAGCCTCGGCAACGAGGATTTCATCGTGCCTGAAGAACCCCTCGAGCAGGAGCGCTTCAAGCGCCAGCTAATAGCCACGGCAAGGAGCCCGAAGAAGAAGCAGCAGCAGCTTCAAGCTGACCAAGATCTGCTCATTGACAGATGGACGGATGTCTTGGCAGCCGAACAATATGGCCTCAAGCGCCCAGTCAAGAGTTACCCGAAATGCAGACTGCTACCTCAGTTCGACGAGGAGGCGCCGGAGCCCATACCTCCCTCGCGCAATGCGGCCGACCGACCACCACGCGGTCGGGACAGTGCGGCGGACCGACCACCACGCGGTCGGGATAAAGCGGCAACTCATGCCGAACAGCAGCCCGCCCTACCGCCACGAAAAAACGGAGACAAAATAGCTCGGGGTTATACATACGGCCTTCGGCAGGACCTGGACAGCAAAGCAGGATACACTAGATCGATCTACGGATCGCGAGGACGTTCCTCGACACGCGACGACGGCTACCTATTCGGACGTGACAAACCTAGTCACGCCCGGGCCGACAACCGTAGACGGACTCCATCGGAGCTACGTCGCGACGCAGCCCGATATAGAGGCGCCGCACACCCTCTTTGCTTCACTGATGAAGTAATGGATCACGAATTCCCCGAAGGGTTCAAACCCGTCAATATCGAATCATACGACGGAACAACCGATCCCGCAGTATGGATCGAGGATTTTATTCTCCACATCCACATGGCCCACGGAGATGACCTCCACGCTATCAAATACCTCCCACTAAAGCTCAAAGGGCCAGCTCGGCACTGGTTAAACAGCCTGCCTGAAAACTCTATCGGTAGCTGGGAGGACTTGGAAGAAGCCTTCCTTGACAACTTCGAAGGTACATATGTCCGGCCACCGGACGCCGATGACTTAAGTCACATAGTTCAACAGCCTGCAGAGTCAGCCAGGAAATTCTGGACTAGGTTCCTAACTAAAAAGAACCAGATCGTTGACTGTTCGGATGCCGAAGCCCTAGCGGCCTTTAAACATAGCATCCGCGACGAATGACTTGCCCGCCACCTCAGCCAAGAAAAGCCGAAATCTATGACGGCCCTCACGGCACTCATGACCCGCTTTTGCGCGGGTGAGGATAGTTGGCTGGCTCGCAGCAAAAACACAGCCAGCAGGCAGGCCCCTCCGAGGTCAAAAACAGTAACGGCAAGCTCCGACGCAACAGACAGAAACGCCGAAGCAACGACGATAATACCGATGACACTACAGTCAACCCTGGATTCAGTAGCTCCAAGTCCGGTCAGCGGAAGAAGCCGTATAAAAGGAACAGTCAGGGACCATCCAGCTTGGACCGTATACTCGATCGTTCGTGCCAGATACATGGCACCCAGACAAACCAGCCAATCATACCAACAGGGATTGTTGGGTTTTTAAACAGGCCGGCAAGTTAAACGCCGAGAACAAGGAAAAGGGATCACAAAGTGAGGACGATGACGAAGAGGGGGACAGAAGAAGTTTCCCCCTCAAGTCAAAACAGTGAACATGATATATGCTACACACATCCCCAAAAAGGAGCGCAAGCGCGCACTCAGGGACGTCTACGCGATAGAGCCAGCCGCCCCAAAATTCAATCCATGGTCATCATTCCCGATCACCTTTGATCGTCGGGATCATCCGACTAGTATCCTTCATGACGGTTCAGCTGCACTGGTCCTCGACCCAATCATTGATGGATTTCACCTGACACGAGTCCTCATGGACGGTGGTAGCAGCCTCAATTTGCTCTATCAGGACACAGTGCGCAAAATGGGCATTAATCCATCAAGGATCAAGCCAACAAAGACCACCTTCAAAGGAGTCATACCAGGTGTAGAGGCCCGCTGTACGGGCTCAATCACACTAGAGGTTGTCTTCGGATCCCCTGACAATTTCCGAAGCGAAGATTTAATCTTCAACATCGTTCCATTCCGCAGCGGTTATCACACACTGCTCGGACGGACCGCATTTGCTCGGTTCAACGCGGTGCCGCTCTATGCTTATCTTAAGCTCAAGATGCCCGGTCCACGCGGCGTCATAACGGTCAACGGAAACACAGAACGCTCCCTCCGTACAGAGGAGCACACCGCCGCCCTAGCAGCAGAAGTACAGAGCGGCCTTCTCAAGCAGAACCGTAATCCGGCTACCGAGCCCCTGGACACCGTTAAGAGGGCCTGGACTACGCAGCAATAGGGCAGCTCGGCTCGTCAAGAGCTCGACTAGCAATTTGGCCTCCGTCGCAGTCCCGATCAAGTAGTGGCATTCGTACCATGCGTACATAATTACGCACTCGAAATTCCATGGGCATCGACGGAGGCACAGCTAGCTTGTGATCCACAGTTCGGCTCGACCGATCCCGAACACACATATACTTTCTCTATTTTCCTCTTTCCTTTTTTCAGGTTTCTTTTACATAGGCCTTCTTTGACGGCCTGATTACCGGTCATGTCAAAGGATAAATATACCAAGATGGCAAGAAGCACAGACGTACGGGGGAAGCTCTAGAGGTCAATTCAATGATCACTCTACCTGTTGTCAGGACCCACACGCAGCTCGCCTTTGGTTATGGCATGTTAAATAGCCGGTTGCTTATCGCACTATTTGTATCAATGCGCTTTGACGCATTAATCCAATTCTAATGGAAACAGTTCGTGGCCCAAGTTTAAGGGCCCCAGATATTACCTCTGCTCTATTTCTGTTTTCCTTTTTCCCATTGATAACTTATCTTTTAGAACCCGTACACCTTGGTACGTTTCATATTTGCCAGGGGCTCCCCAGCGCCCCACAATACGACAGCAAAGTCCGAACACTTCTTATAGAAATGTTTGGCGCCCCGAATTTAGCATTATATGCATCGGCTCTGAATCATGTCTTTGGTCAATAGTTGGGTTGCCCGGCTCCTGTGCTTGCTACCTTACGTTCCGCTATATCGGCTAAGTTAGTAAAGGGAGAACTACTGCGGTTGTGCCTTGGTTTATCCAAATGAGCACCTCAGTAGAGAAAGCCGAAAACTGACTGTCATGATACGGCGAGAGCCGGTCAGCTGTTCGGAGGTTACAAATCATTGGAGGTTTCTACCGCTTTACGCGAAGGATCGACACTTTCCGATCGGGTGCCTATAGCACTCTAGTTCGATACTAGAGGCTGCGCCAACATTCTTATTTGTCAAACTCCTATGGCTAAGTGAGGGCGTTAAAGCCGCATAGTCCGATTGCCTGGTTCGTTGCGCTAAACAACTCCTTCAAGGACCATATAATTGGATCAAGATTGTTTAGATCCCATCCCGAAAACCTCCCTACTACCTACGTGGGGGTAGAAGCCGACGACTGGCCAACCCTCAGATTTCATACAACACGGCTGCACAGGAAGTAAAATTTTCAAAACATAAATTATATTACATAACCACTTTGTCTCATTATACAAGGGGGGACAATTCGAACATATTCATTCAAATATAATGTCTTGCGAACACTGCGTCGCTACAATGCGGGACCCCTCCAGAACGTCCCCAAAATACCGCTCAGGTGTGCGGTACTCCTTGCCTTTGGGCGGCTCCTCGGTCACGAGCTTAATGGCATCCATCTTCGCCCACCACACCTTGACTCGCGCGAAGGCCATCCGCGCGCCCTCGATGCAGGCTGATCGCTTGACGACGCCCAGCCGAGGACAGGCATCCACCAGCCGCTTCACAAGGCCGAAGTAGCTGCTGGGTATAGCTTCGGCTGGCCACAGACAGATTATTAAATCCTTCATGGCCAGTTCGGCCACCCTGTGTAGCTCGACCAGCTGTTTTAGCTGATCGCTGAAGGGCACCGGATGTTCTGGCGCAAGATATTGCGACCAGAACAGCTTCTTCGTGGAGCTCCTTTTTTTGGCCCGGAAGAACTCCGCGGCGTCGGACACACTGCGTGGCAGATCCGCAAAGGCCCCTGGAGAACTCCGAATCTGAGTTAGTAAAAGATACTTCCTCTCCACATACTTGCTTTACATACTAAAAGCCTTACCCACCGCGATCTTCATGGCCTCCTGGATCTCCTGGAGGGCGCCCTGTGCCTCATTCCGGGCCATTTCGGCGCTTTGACGAGCCTTGGCGAGTTCGATCTCTTGAGCCGACGCATCACGCTCCAAGGTCTCGCACTTCTTCACCGTGTCCTGGAGCTCTTGTTGGACCTCGTTGACCCGGGCCTTGAGCTTCTTACGGGCAGCCTGCTCCTTGACGACCTTCCCCTCGGCTTCGGCCAGGGCCTTTTTCAGGGCCTCAACCTCGGTCGTGGCTCCTACACATATCATGACACTTCGGTCAACTCACATCATTTTACTCTTTTCGAATATATAGCGGGTTATCACATACCTTGCTTCTCCTGGAGCTGTCTCCTCACCTGGCCGAGCTCCTCCTCGGCCCGCTCCAGTTTCTGCTTCAGTCCGGAGACTTCGGCAGTGTGTGAGGCCGCGGCCAGCAGCGACGCCTGCGTAGTCATTTAATACAAATTTCGTTAGTTCCCTGCAATAGAGGATTGATCCTCTGTCCGGCCTTTCTTTCCAAACACCGGACAGTGTCTCTGGGGTTACTGACTATATTGGGATTTTTACGTCGCTTACCTCAAAACCTGTCAGCAGCTTGCCGCAGGCTTCGGTCAGTCCGCTCTTGGCGGACTGGACCCTCTCAATCACCATACCCATAAGGATACGATGCTCGTCCACAATGGAAGCGCCTCAAAGCGCTTCCATCAGATTATCCGGTGCCCTTGGTTGGACAGGGGTCACCGGTGGAATTGGCGCACCCCCCTCTTTCAAAGGAGGTTGCTCGCCGGATTCCGGAGCCATATTGGTCTCCGGAATCGTATCCGGCTGAGGGCCGAACTGAATACGGCCCTCCTCGCCCGTCTCCATGGGGATCTGTTCCTCCATGTGTCCGGCGGTAGAGGTCTCGCCCTCTAGCGCCTCCCTGACAGCGGCCTGAGCCTCTCCCCGGACTGGAGCGGCCCTTCCAGACAGCACCTCAGTGTCGTCCTTGGCCTTGGGAGAGTCAACGGCCGGCGGAGACTCGCTGGCCATCGCCTTTGAATCCAACGAACCCCCTGATGAGGATCGCTGGAAGTTGTCGTGAGCCGGACTGTAATAGCACAATTAACCATGTCAATACATTGAAGAGGAGAGGCTGGACATATGGGTATGCGGGAGTCATAGCACTTACGATGCAGCTTGAGGCTTAGTGCGGGGGCGTCGCTCCGGATTGCTGTCGACTTCCCATGCGGAGTTATCCGCGAGGGAGCCCTTCCCTTTCTTGGACGTCCCCGCCTCCAGGTTCGTGGAGGCCGCCCTCTTCTTCCTTCCCTCATCAGGGGGAGGGTTGTTCTCCTCCTCCTCCTCCCCCTTCTCCTCATCGTCGTCATCTTCGGCGGCAGAGGAGCGGGTCTTATCTTCGGATGTCGCATCCGAAGCGCCCTTGCGACGGGGGCCACTCCGGACCCCCTTGGCCTTCTTCTCCGGCGCCTTATAGGGCGCCAGCACCAGCATCTTCGCTAAACGCGGGATGACTAGTTCTTCAGGCAGCGGAGCCGAACACTGGATCCGCTTCGCCCTCTCCATCCAGTCCTGAAGAAGCAATGATAATAAAATCTTAGATATCATCCTTGAAACAAGCAAGTAGGGATGCGTTAAAATAACATACCTGGTTGGCGAGGTGGTTAATGTCGTGCCCGCGGTCCGAATCTGTGGCCGGCGGTTTCTCGTTGCCCTTAAAGAGCAACTTCCAGGCGTCTTCGTGAGTGGTTTCGAAGAGCCTCTTCAGGGTATGGTGCTCCTTCAGATTGAACTCGCATAGAGGGCGGCTTCGGCTTTGGCATAGGAGAATCCGGCGAACTAGCATCACCTGGATTACATCGACAAGTTTGACATCTTTGTCCACCATGCTTTGAATGTGCGTCTGCAGCGCTACCAGCTCATCTGGCGAACACCAGTTTGGGCTCTTCTCGACCCAGGAGGTAAGTCGCATGGGAGCGCCGGAGTTAAATTCGGCGGCTGAGGCCCAGTTGGTGCCGCGGGGTTCTGTGATGTAGAACCACTGTTTCTACCATTCCTTTATCGTCTCCACGAAAGTGCCTTTTGGCCAGGGGACGTTGGCCAGCTTGCTCACCATGGCGCCCCCGCACTCCGCGTGCTGGCCGTCCACCACCTTCGGCTTCACGTTGAAGACCTTAAGCCACAGCCCGAAGTGGGGTTGGATGCGGAGGAAGGCCTCACACACGACGACGAACGCCGAGATGTTGAGGAAGGAGTTCGGGGCCAGATCATGGAAATCTAGCCCGTAATAATACATCAGTCCGCGGACGAAAGGGTGAAGTGGAAACCCTAGTCCACGGACGAAGTGGGGGAGGAAAACTACCCTCTCAGTAGGCTACGGGGTGGGGACGACTTGCCCCTGGGCTGGAAGACGGTGGGCAATTTCCTTCGCCAAATACCCGGCCGCCCGAAGCTCGGCAATGTCCTTCTCCTTGACCGAGGAGACCATCCACTTGCCTTGACCTCCGGATCCGGACATGGTCGGATGCTTTCCGGAGATGGAGAAAGATGAGGACTTGGGCGCTGGAGCTCGAGGATGGAAGGGCAGAGAGAAAGAGAAGGCGTGGGTGAAGAATGTTGGGGATCGTAGCAGAAATTTAAAATTTTCTACGCATCACCAAGATCCATCTATGGAGTTTACTAGCAACGAGAGGGAAGGAGTGCATCTACATACCCTTGTAGATCGCGAGCGGAAGCCTTCAAGTGAACGGGGTTGATGGAGTCGTACTCGTCGTGATCCAAATCACCGATGACCGAGCGCCGAACGGACGGCACCTCCGCGTTCAACACACGTACGGAGCAGCGACGTCTCCTCCTTCTTGATCCAGCAAGGGGGAAGGAGAGGTTGATGGAGATCCAGCAGCACGACGGCGTGGTGGTGGAAGTAGCGGGGATCCCGGCAGGGCTTCGCCAAGCGCAAACGGGAGGGAGAGGTGTCACGGGAGGGAGAGGGAGGCGCCAGAGGCTAGGGTACTGCTGCCCTCCCTCCCCCCACTATATATAGGCCCCCTGGGGGGGCGCCGGCCCTGGGGATCCCATCTACATGGGGGGCGGCGGCCAAGGGGGGGGGGCTTGCCCCCCAAGCCAGGTGGGGCGCCCCCACCCCCAGGGTTTCCAACCCTAGGCGCAGGGGGAGGCCCATGGGGGGCGCACCAGCCCACCAGGGGCTGTTTCCCCTCCTACTTCAGCCCATGGGGCACTCCGGGACCCTTCCGGTGGTCCCGGTACAATACCGGTGACCCCCGAAACTTTCCCGGTGGCCGAAACTGGACTTCCTATATATAATTCTTCACCTCCGGACCATTCCGGAACTCCTCGTGACGTCCGGGATCTCATCCGGGACTCCGAACAACTTTCGGATTTCCGCATACTAATATCTCTACAACCCTAGCGTCACCGAACCTTAAGTGTGTAGACCCTACGGGTTCGGGAGACATGCAGACATGACCGAGACGACTCTCCGGTCAATACCTCTCCGTCATACGGAGTGACAAATCCCAGTCTCGATCCGTGTCAACCCAACAGACACTTTCAGAGATACCTGTAGTGTACCTTTATAGTCACCCAGTTACGTTGTGACGTTTGGTACAACCAAAGCACTCCTACGGCATCCGGGAGTTACACGATCTCATGGTCTAAGGAAAAAATACTTGAAATTCGAAAAGCTCTAGGAAACGAACTACACGATCTTTGCGCTATGCTTAGGATTGGGTCTCGTCCATCACATCATTCTCCTAATGATGTGATCCCGTTATCAATGACATCCAATGTCCATAGTCAGGAAACCATGACTATCTGTTGATCAACGAGCTAGTCAACTAGAGGCTTACTAGGGACATGTTGTGGTCTATTTATTCACACATGTATTACGATTTCCGGATAACACAATTATAGCATGAACAATAGACAATTATCATGAACAAGGAAATATAATAATAACCATTTTATTATTGCCTCTAGGGCATATTTCCAACAGTCTCCCACTTGCACTAGAGTCAATAATCTAGTTACATTGTGATGAATCGAACACCCATAGAGTTCTGGTGTTGATCATGTTTTGCTCTAGGGAGAGGTTTAGTCAACGGATCTGCTACATTCAGGTCCGTATGTACTTTACAAATATCTATGTCTCCATTTTGAACACTTTCACGAATGGAGTTGAAGCGAGGCTTGATATGCCTGGTCTTCCTGTGAAACCTGGGCTCCTTGGCAATGGCAATAGCTCCAGTGTTGTCACAGAAGAGAGTCATCGGGCCCGACGCATTGGGAATCACCCCTAGGTCGGTAATGAACTCCTTCATCCAGATTGCTTCTTGTGCTGCCTCTGAGGCCGCCATGTACTCTGCTTCACACGTAGATCCCGCCACAACGCTTTGCTTGCAACTGCACCAGCTGACTGTGTTGGAAATATGCCCTAGAGGCAATAATAAATGGTTATTATTATATTTCTTTGTTCATGATAACTGTCTATTGTTCATGCTATAATTGTGTTATTTGGAAATCGTAATACACGTGTGAATATATAGGCCACAACATGTCCCTAGTGAGCCTCTAGTTGACTAGCTTGTTGAACAACAGATAGTCATGGTTTCCTGACTATGGACATTGGATGTCGTTGATAACGGGATCACATCATTAGGAGAATGATGTGATGGACAAGACCCAATCCTAAGCATAGCACAAAAGATCGTGTAGTTCGTTTGCTAGAGCTTTTCCAATGTCAAGTATTATTTCCTTAGACCATGAGATCGTGCAACTCCCGGATACCGTAGGAGTGCTTTGGGTGCACCAAACGTCACAACGTAACTGGGTGACTATAAAGTTACACTACGGGTATCTCTGAAAGTGTCTGTTGGGTTGGCACGGATCGAGACTGGGATTTGTCACTCCGTGTGATGGAGAGGTATCTCTGGGCCCACTCGGTAGTGCATCATCATAATGAGCTCAATGTGACTAAGGAGTTAGTCACGGGATCATGCATTACGGTACGAGTAAAGAGACTTGCCGGTAACGAGATTGAACAAGGTATTGGGATACCGACGATCGAATCTCGGGCAAGTAACATACCGATTGACAAAGGGAATTGTATACGGGATTGATTGTATCCTCGACATCGTGGTTCATCCGATGAGATCATCGTGGAACATGTGGGAGCCAACATGGGTATGCAGATCCCGCCGTTGGTTATTGACCGGAGAGGTGTCTCATTCATGTCTGCATGTCTCCCGAACCTGTAGGGTCTACACACTTAAGGTTCGGTGACGCTAGGGTTGTAGAGATATGAGTATGCGGAAACCCGAAAGTTGTTCGGAGTCCCGGATGAGATCCCAGATGAGATCCCGGATGTCACGAGGAGTTACGGAATGGTCCGGAGGTGAAGAATTATATATAGGAAGTCCAGTTTCGGCCACCGGAAAGTTTCGGGGGTTATCGGTATTGTACCGGAACCACCGGAAGGGTCCCGGGGGTCCACCGGGTGGGGCCACCTATCCCGGAGGGCCCCATGGGCTGAAGTGGGAAGGGAACCAGCCCTTAGTGGGCTGGGGCGCCCCCCTGCGCCTAGGGTTGGAAACCCTAGGGGTGGGGGGCGCCCCACTTGCCTTGGGGGGCAAGCTTCCCCCCTGGCCGCCGCCCCCCCCCCTTGTAGATGGGATCCAGGGCCGGCGCCCCCCTCCCAGGGGGCCTATATATAGTGGGGCGAGGGAGGGCAGCAGCACCACAGCCCCTGGCGCCTCCCTCTCCCCCTGCAACACCTCTCCCTCTCGCAGAAGCTTGGCGAAGCCCTGCCGAGATCCCCGCTACTTCCACCACCACGCCGTCGTGCTGCTGGATCTCCATCAACCTCTCCTTCCCCCTTGCTGGATCAAGAAGGAGGAGACTTCGCTGCTCCGTACGTGTGTTGAACGCGGAGGTGCCGTCCGTTCGGCACTCGTTCATCGGTGATTTGGATCACGGCGAGTACGACTCCATCAACCCCGTTCACTTGAACGCTTACGCTCACGATCTACAAGGGTATGTAGATGCACTCCTTTCCCCTCGTTGCTAGTATACTCCATAGATGGATCTTGGTGATGCGTAGGAAATTTTAAAATTCTGCTACGATTCCCAACAACGGTATCAGAGCCAGGCCTATGCGTAGTTACTATGCATGAGTAGAACACAAAGCAGTTGTGGGCGTAGATGTTGTCAATTTTCTTGCCACTACTAGTCTTATCTTGTTTCGGCGGCATCGTGGGATGAAGCGGCCCGGACCGACCTTACACGTACGCTTACGTGAGACAGGTTCCATCGACTGACATGCACTAGTTGCATAAGGTGGCTAGCGGGTGTCTGTCTCTCCCACTTTAGTTGGAACGGATTCGATGAAAAGGGTCCTTATGAAGGGTAAATCGAAATTGGCATATCACGTTGTGGTTTTGGCGTAGGTAAGAAACGTTCTTGCTAAGAAACCTATAGCAGCCACGTAAAAACTTGCAACAACAATTAGAAGACATCTAACTTGTTTTTGCAGCATATGCCTTGTGATGTGATATGGCCAAAAAGGATGTGATGAATGAAATATATGTGATGTATGAGATTGATCATATTCTTGTAATAGGAATCACGGCTTGCATGTCGATGAGTATGACAACCGGCAGGAGCCATAGGAGTTGTCTTTATTTTTGTATGACCTGCGTGGCATTGAATAACGCCATGTAAATTACTTTACTTTATTGCTAAACGCGTTAGCCATAGAAGTAGAAGTAATCGTTGGCGTGGCAACTTCATGAAGACACAATGATGGAGATCATGTGATGGAGATCATGGTGTCATGCCGGTGACGAAGATGATCATGGCGCCCCGAAGATGGAGATCAAAGGAGCAAAATGATATTGGCCATATCATGTCACTATTTGATTGCATGTGATGTTTATCATGTTTTGCATCTTATTTGCTTAAAACGACGGTAGTAACTAAGATGATCCCTTATAATAATTTCAAGAAAGTGTTCCCCCTAACTGTGCACCGTTGCGAAGGTTCGTTGTTTCGAAGCACCACGTGATGATCGGGTGTGATAGATTCTAACGTTCGCATACAACGGGTGTTGACGAGCCTAGCATGTACAGACATGGCCTCGGAACACACGCAATACACTTAGGTTGACTTGCCGAGCCTAGCATGTACAGACATGGCCTCAGAACACGGAAGACCGAAAGGTCGAGCATGAGTCGTATAGAAGATACGATCAACATGGAGATGTTCACCGATGTTGACTAGTTCGTCTCACGTGATGATCGGACACGGCCTAGTTAACTCGGATCATGTTTCACTTAGATGACTAGAGGGATGTCTATCTGAGTGGGAGTTCATTGAATAATTTGATTAGATGAACTTAATTATCATGAACTTAGTCTAAAATCTTTACAATATGTCTTGTAGATCAAATGGCCCACGTTGTCCTCAACTTCAACGCGTTCCTAGAGAAAACCAAGCTGAAAGATGATGGCGGCAACTATACGGACTGGGTCCGGAACCTGAGGATCATCCTCATAGCTGCCAAGAAAGATTATGTCCTAGAAGCACCGCTAGGTGAAGCACCCATCCCAGAGAACCAAGACGTTATGAACGCTTGGCAATCACGTGCAGATGATTACTCCCTCGTTCAGTGCGGCATGCTTTACAGCTTAGAACCGGGGCTCCAAAAGCGTTTTGAGAAACATCGAGCATATGAGATGTTCGAAGAGCTGAAAATGGTTTTCCAAGCTCATGCCCGGGTCGAGAGATATGAAGTCTCCGACAAGTTCTTCAGCTGTAAAATGGAGGAAAATAGTTCTGTTAGTGAGCACATACTCAGAATGTTTGGGTTACACAACCGCTTGTCTCAGCTGGGAGTTAATCTCCCGGATGACGCGGACATTGACAGAATCCTTCAGTCGCTTCCACCGAGCTACAAGAGCTTTGTGATGAACTTCAATATGCAAGGGATGGAAAAGACCATTCTTGAGGTATATTCAATTCTGAAATCAGTGGAGGTGGAGATCAGAAAGGAACATCAAGTGTTGATGGTGAATAAAACCACTAAGTTCAAGAAGGGCAAGGGTAAGAAGAACTTCAAGAAGGACGACAAGGGAGTTGCCGTACCCGGTAAGCCAGTTGCCGGGAAGAAGCCAAAGAATGGACCCAAGCCTGAGACTGAGTGCTTTTATTGCAAGGGAAGTGTTCACTGGAAGCGGAACTGCCCCAAATACTTAGCGGACAGGAAGGCCGGCAACACCAAAGGTATATGTGATATACATGTAATTGATGTGTACCTTACCAGTACTCGTAGTAGCTCCTGGGTATTTGATACCGGTGCGGTTGCTCATATTAGTGACTCAAAACAGGAGCTGCGGAATAAGCGGAGACTGGCGAAGGACGAGGTGACGATGCGCGTCGGGAATGGTTCCAAGGTCGATGTGATCGCCGTCGGCACTACATTTACCTACGGGATTAGTTTTAAACCTCAATAATTGTTATTTAGTGCCAGCTTTGAGCATGAACATTGTATCAGGATCTCGTTTAATTTGAGATGGCTACTCATTTAAATCCGAGAATAAGGTTGTTCTATTTATATGAGAGATATGTTTTATGGTCATGCCCCGCTGGTCAATGGTTTATTCTTAATGAATCTCGAACGTGATGTTACACATATTCATAGTGTGAATACCAAAAGATGTAAAGTTGATAACGATAGTCCCACATACTTGTGGCATTGCCGCCTTGGTCACATTGGTGTCAAGCGCATGAAGAAGCTCCATGCAGATGGACTTTTGGAGTCTCTTGATTACGAATCATTTGACACGTGCGAACCATGCCTCATGGGTAAGATGACCAAGACTCCGTTCTCCGGAACAATGGAGCGAGCAACCAACTTATTGGAAATCATACATACCGATGTGTGCGGTCCAATGAGTGTTGAGGCTCGCGGTGGCTATCGTTATGTTCTCACTCTCACTGATGACTTAAGTAGATATGGGTATGTCTACCTAATGAAACACAAGTCTGAGACCTTTGAAAAGTTCAAGGAATTTCAGAGTGAGGTTGAGAATCAACGTGACAGGAAAATAAAGTTCCTACGATCAGATCGTGGAGGGGAATATTTAAGTCAAGAGTTTGGCACACACTTAAGGAAATGTGGAATAGTTTCACAACTCACGCCGCCTGGAACACCTCAGCGAAATGGTGTGTCCGAATGTCGTAATCGCACTCTATTGGATATGGTGCGATCTATGATGTCTCTTACCAATCTACCGCTCTCTTTTTGGGGCTATGCTTTTGAGACTGCCGCATTCACTTTAAATAGGGCTCCGTCGAAATCCGTTGAGACGACACCGTACGAATTATGGTTTGGGAAGAAACCTAAGCTGTCGTTTCTAAAAGTTTGGGGATGCGATGCTTATGTCAAGAAACTTCAACCTGAAAAGCTCGAACCCAAGTCGGAGAAATGCGTCTTCATAGGATACCCTAAGGAAACTATTGGGTATACCTTCTACCTCAGATCCGAAGGCAAGATCTTCGTTGCCAAGAACGGGTCCTTTCTGGAGAAAGAGTTTCTCTCGAAGGAAGTAAGTGGGAGGAAAGTGGAACTTGATGAGGTGATAGTCACCCCTTCCGAACCGGAAAGTAGCGCAGCGCGGGAAGATATTCCTGTGGTGCCTACACCGACTGGGGAGGAAGTTAATGATGATGATCATGAAGCTTCGGATCAAGTTACTGCTGAACTTCGAAGGTCCACAAGGACACGTTCCGCACCAGAGTGGTACGGCAACCCTGTCCTGGAAATCATGTTGTTAGACAACGGTGAACCTTCGGACTATGAAGAAGCGATGGCGGGCCCGGATTCCGACAAATGGCTAGAAGCCATGAAATCCGAGATAGGATCCATGTATGAAAACGAAGTATGGACTTTGACTGACTTGCCCGATGATCGGCGAGCCATAGAAAATAAATGGATCTTTAAGAAGAAGACAGACGCGGATGGTAATGTGACCATCTATAAGGCTCGACTTGTCGCTAAGGGTTATCGACAAGTTCAAGGGGTTGACTACGATGAGACTTTCTCACCCGTATCGAAGCTGAAGTCCGTCCGAATCATGTTAGCAATTGCCGCATTCTATGATTATGAGATATGGCAAATGGACGTCAAAACGGCATTCCTTAACGGCTTCCTTAAGGAAGAATTGTATATGATGCAGCCGGAAGGTTTTGTCGATCCTAAGAATGCTAACAAAGTATGCAAGCTCCAGCGCTCAATCTATGGGCTGGTGCAAGCATCTCGGAGTTGGAACATTCGCTTTGATGAGATGATCAAAGCGTTTGGGTTTACACAGACTTATGGAGAAGCCTGTGTTTACAAGAAAGTGAGTGGGAGCTCTGTAGCATTTCTCATATTATATGTGGATGACATACTATTGATGGGAAATGATATAGAATTCTTGGAAAGTATAAAGGCCTATTTGAATAAGTGTTTTTCAATGAAGGACCTTGGAGAAGCTGCTTATATATTAGGCATCAAGATCTATAGAGATAGATCAAGACGCCTCATTGGTATTTCACAGAGTACGTACCTTGACAAGATATTGAAGAAGTTCAATATGGATCAGTCCAAGAAGGGGTTCTTGCCTGTATTGCAAGGTGTGCAATTGAGCACGGCTCAATGCCCGACCACGGCAGAAGATAGAGGAAAGATGAGTGTCATCCCCTATGCCTCGGCCATAGGGTCTATTATGTATGCCATGCTGTGTACCAGACCTGATGTAAACCTTGCCGTAAGTTTGGTAGGAAGGTACCAAAGTAATCCCGGCATGGAACACTGGACAACGGTCAAGAATATCCTGAATTACCTGAAGAGGACTAAGGATATGTTTCTCATTTATGGAGGTGACGAAGAGCTCATCGTAAAGGGTTACCTCGACGCTAGCTTCGACACAGATCTGGATGACTCGAAGTCACAAACCGGATACGTGTATATTTTGAATGGAGGGGCAGTAAGCTGGTGCAGTTGCAAGCAAAGCATCATGGCGGGATCTACATGTGAAGCGGAGTACATGGAGGCCTCAGAGGCAGAACAGGAAGCAGTCTGGATAAAGGAGTTCATTACCGACCTAGGGGTGATTCCCAATGCGTCAGGCCCGATGACTCTCTTCTGTGACAACACTGGAGCTATTGCCCTTGCCAAGGAGCCCAGGTTTCATAGGAAGACCAGGCATATCAAGCGTCGCTTCAACTCCATTCGTGAAAGTGTTCAGAATGGAGACATAGATATTTGTAAAGTACATACGGACCTGAATGTAGCAGATTCGTTGACTAAACCTCTCCCTAGAGCAAAACATGATCAACACCAGAACACTATGGGTGTTCGATTCATCACAATGTAACTAGATTATTGACTCTAGTGCAAGTGGGAGACTGTTGGAAATATGCCCTAGAGGCAATAATAAATGGTTATTATTATATTTCTTTGTTCATGATAATTGTCTATTGTTCATGCTATAATTGTGTTATCTGGAAATCGTAATACATGTGTGAATATATAGGCCACAACATGTCCCTAGTGAGCCTCTAGTTGACTAGCTTGTTGATCAACAGATAGTCATGGTTTCCTGACTATGGACATTGGATGTCGTTGATAACGGGATCACATCATTAGGAGAATGATGTGGTGGACAAGACCCAATCCTAAGCATAGCACAAAAGATCGTGTAGTTCGTTTGCTAGAGCTTTTCCAATGTCAAGTATTATTTCCTTAGACCATGAGATCGTGCAACTCCCGGATACCGTAGGAGTGCTTTGGGTGCACCAAACGTCACAACTTAACTGGGTGACTATAAAGGTACACTACGGGTATCTCTGAAAGTGTCTGTTGGGTTGGCACGGATCGAGACTGGGATTTGTCACTCCGTGTGACGGAGAGGTATCTCTGGGCCCACTCGGTAGTGCATCATCATAATGAGCTCAATGTGACTAAGGAGTTAGTCACGGGATCATGCATTACGGTACGAGTAAAGAGACTTGCCGGGAACAAGATTAAACAAGGTATTGGGATACCGACGATCGAATCTCGGGCAAGTAACATACCGATTGACAAAGGGAATTGTATACGGGATTGATTGAATCCTCGACATCGTGGTTCATCCGATGAGATCATCGTGGAACATGTGGGAGCCAACATGGGTATCCAGATCCCGCTGTTGGTTATTGACCGGAGAGGCGTCTCGGTCATGTCTGCATGTCTCCCGAACCCGTACGGTCTACACACTGAAGGTTCGGTGACGCTAGGGTTGTAGAGATATGAGTATGCGGAAACCCGAAAGTTTTTCGGAGTCCCGGATGAGATCCCGGACGTCACGAGGAGTTACGGAATGGTCCGGAGGTGAAGAATTATATATAGGAAGTCCAGTTTCGGCCACCGGGAAAGTTTCGGGGGTTATCGGTATTGTACCGGGACCACCAGAAGGGTCCACCGAGTGGGGCCACCTATCCCGGAGGGCCCCATGGGCTGAAGTGGGAAGGGAACCAGCCCTTAGTGGGCTGGGGCGCCCCCCTTGGGCCTCCCCCTGCGCCTAGGGTTGGAAACCCTAGGGGTGTGGGGCGCCCCACTTGCCTTGGGGGGCAAGCTTCCCCCCTGGCCGCCGCCCCCCCTTGTAGATGGGATCCAGGGCCGGCGCCCCCCTCCCAGGGGGCCTATATATAGTGGGGGGAGGGAGGGAAGCAGCACCAAAGCCCCTGGCGCCTCCCTCTCCCCCTGCAACACCTCTCCCTCTCGCAGAAGCTTGGCGAAGCCCTGCCGAGATCCCCGCTACTTCCACCACCACGCCGTCGTGCTGCTGGATCTCCATCAACCTCTCCTTCCCCCTTGCTGGATCAAGAAGGAGGAGACTTTGCTGCTCCGTACGTGTGTTGAACGCGGAGGTGCCGTCCGTTCGGCACTCGGTCATCGGTGATTTGGATCACGGCGAGTACGACTCCATCAACCCCGTTCACTTGAACGCTTCCGCTCGCGATCTACAAGGGTATGTAGATGCACTCCTTTCCCCTTGTTGCTAGTATACTCCATAGATGGATCTTGGTGATGCGTAGGAAATTTTAAAATTCTGCTACGATTCCCAACAGACCGCCCCACCATTCAAAATATACACGTACCCGGTTTGTGACTTAGAGTCATCCAGATATGTGTCGAAGCTAGCATCGACGTAACCCTTTATGACGAGCTCTTCAAACATATCCTTAGTCCTTTTCAGGTACTTCAGGATGTTCTTGACCGCTGTCCAGTGTTCCATGCCGGGATTACTTTGGTACCTTCCTACCAAACTTACGGCAAGGTTTACATCAGGTCTGGTACACAGCATGGCATACATAATAGACCCTATGGCCGAGGCATAGGGGACGACACTCATCTTTTCTCTATCTTCTGCCGTGGTCGGGCATTGAGCCGTGCTCAATTGCACACCTTGCAATACAGGCAAGAACCCCTTCTTGGACTGATCCATATTGAACTTCTTCAATATCTTGTCAAGGTACGTACTTTGTGAAAGACCAATGAGGCGTCTTGATGCCTAATATATAAGCAGCTTCTCCAAGGTCCTTCATTGAAAAACACTTATTCAAGTAGGCCTTTACACTTTCCAAGAATTCTATATCATTTCCCATCAATAGTATGTCATCCACATATAATATGAGAAATGCTACAGAGCTCCCACCCACTTTCTTGTAAACACAGTCTTCTCCATAAGTGTGTGTAAACCCAAACGCTTTGATCATCTCATCAAAACGAATGTTCCAACTCCGAGATGCTTGCACCAGCCCATAGATTGAGCGCTGGAGCTTGCATACTTTGTCAGCATTCTTAGGATCGACAAAACCTTCCGGCTGCATCATATAGAATTCTTCCTTAAGAAAGCCGTTAAGGAATGCCGTTTTGACGTCCATTTGCCATATCTCATAATCATAGAATGCGGCAATTGCTAACATGATTCGGACGGACTTCAGCTTCGCTACGGGTGAGAAAGTCTCATCGTAGTCAACCCCTTGAACTTGTCGATAACCCTTAGCGACAAGTCGAGCCTTATAGATGGTCACATTACCATCCGCGTCTGTCTTCTTCTTAAAGATCCATTTATTTTCTATGGCTCGCCGATCATCGGGCAAGTCAGTCAAAGTCCATACTTCGTTTCATACATGGATCCTATCTCGGATTTCATGGCTTCTAGCCATTTGTCGGAATCTGGGCTCGCCATTGCTTCTTCATAGTTCGAAGGTTCACCGTTGTCTAACAACATGATTTCCAGGACAGGGTTGCCGTACCACTCTGGTGCGGAACATGTCCTTGTGGACCTACGAAGTTCAGCAGTAACTTGATCCAAAGCTTCATGATCATCATCATTAACTTCCTCCCCAGTCGGTGTAGGCACCACAGGAACATCTTCCCGCGCTGCGCTACTTTCCGGTTCGGAAGGGGTGACTATCACCTCATCAAGTTCCACTTTCCTCCCACTTATTTCTTTCGAGAGAAACTCTTTCTCCAGAAAGGACCCATTCTTGGCAACGAAGATCTTGCCTTCGGAACTGAGGTAGAAGGTATACCCAATGGTTTCCTTAGGGTATCCTATGAAGACGCATTTTTGCGATTTGGGTTCGAGCTTTTCAGGTTGAAGTTTCTTGATATAAGCATCGCATCCCCAAACTTTTAGAAACGACAGCTTAGGTTTCTTCCCAAACCATAATTCATACGGTGTCGTCTCAACGGATTTCGACAGAGCCCTATTTAAGGTGAATGCGGCAGTCTCTAAAGCATAGCCCCAAAATGAGAGCGGTAGATCGGTAAGAGACATCATAGATCGCACCATATCCAATAGAGTGCGATTACGACGTTCGGACACACCATTTCTCTGAGGTGTTCCAGGCGGCGTGAGTTGTGAAACTATTCCACATTTCCTTAAGTGTGTGCCAAATTCGTGACTCAAATATTCCCCTCCACGATCTGATCGTAAGAACTTTATTTTCCTGTCACGTTGATTCTCAACCTCACTCTGAAATTCCTTGAACTTTTCAAAGGTCTCAGACTTGTGTTTCATTAAGTAGACATACCCATATCTACTCAAGTCATCAGTGAGGGTGAGAACATAACGATAGCCACCGCGAGCCTCAACACTCATTGGACCGCACACATCAGTATGTATGATTTCCAATAAGTTGGTTGCTCGCTCCACTATTCCGGAGAACGGAGTCTTGGTCATTTTGCCCATGAGGCATGGTTCGCACGTGTCAAATGATTCATAATCAAGAGACTCCAAAAGTCCATCTGCATGGAGTTTCTTCATGCGTTTGACACCAATGTGACCAAGGCGGCAGTGCCACAAGTATGTGGGACTATCGTTATCAACTTTACATCTTTTGGTATTCACACTATGAATATGTGTAACATCACGTTCGAGATTCATTAAGAATAAACCATTGACCAGCGGGGCATGACCATAAAACATATCTCTCATATAAATAGAACAGCCATTATTCTCGGATTTAAATGAGTAGCCATCTCGAATTAAACGAGATCCTGATACAATGTTCATGCTCAAAGATGGCACTAAATAACAATTATTGAGGTTTAAAACTAATCCCGTAGGTAAATGTAGAGGTAGCGTGCCGACGGCGATCACATCGACCTTGGAACCATTCCCGACGCGCATCGTCACCTCGTCCTTCGCCAGTCTCCGCTTATTCCGCAGCTCCTGTTTTGAGTCACTAATATGAGCAACCGCACCGGTATCAAATACCCAGGAGCTACTACGAGTACTGGTAAGGTACACATCAATTACATGTATATCACATATACCTTTGGTGTTGCCGGCCTTCTTGTCCGCTAAGTATTTGGGGCAGTTCCGCTTCCAGTGAACACTTCCCTTGCAATAAAAGCACTCAGTCTCAGGCTTGGGTCCATTCTTTGGCTTCTTCCCGGCAACTGGCTTACCGGGCGCGACAACTCCCTTGCCGTCCTTCTTGAAGTTCTTCTTACCCTTGCCTTTCTTGAACTTAGTGGTTTTATTCACCATCAACACTTGATGTTCCTTTTTGATTTCCACCTCCGCTGATTTCAGCATTGAATATACCTCAGGAATGGTCTTTTCCATCCCCTGTATATTGAAGTTCATCACAAAGCTCTTGTAGCTCGGTGGAAGCGACTGAAGAATTCTGTCAATGATCGCGTCATCCGGGAGATTAACTCCCAGCTGAGTCAAGCGGTTGTGTAACCCAGACATTCTGAGTATGTGCTCACTGACAGAACTGTTTTCCTCCATCTTACAACTGAAGAACTTGTCGGAGACTTCATATCTCTCGACCCGGGCATGAGCTTGGAAAACCATTTTCAGCTCTTCGAACATCTCATATGCTCCGTGTCGCTCAAAACTCTTTTGGAGCCCCGGTTCTAAGCTGTAAAGCATGCCGCACTGAACGAGGGAGTAATCATCAGCACGCTGCTGCCAAGTGTTCATAACGTCTTGGTTCTCTGGGATTGGTGCTTCACCTAGCGGTGCTTCTAGGACATAATCTTTCTTGGCAGCTATGAGGATGATCCTCAGGTTCCGGACCCAGTCCGTATAGTTGCTGCCATCATCTTTCAGTTTGGTTTTCTCTAGGAACGCGTTGAAGTTGAGGGCAACGTGGGCCATTTGATCTACAAGACATATTGTAAAGATTTTAGACTAAGTTCATGATAATTAACTTCATCTAATCAAATTATTCAATGAACTCCCACTCAGATAGACATCCCTCTAGTTATCTAAGTGAAACATGATCCGAGTCAACTAGGCCGTGTCCGATCATCAAGTGAGACGGACTAGTCAACATCGGTGAACATCTTCATGTTGATCGTATCTTCTATACGACTCATGCTCGACCTTTCGGTCTTCCGTGTTCCGAGGCCATGTCTGTTCATGCTAGGCTCGTCAAGTCAACCTAAGTGTATTGCATGTGTTCCGAGGCCATGTCTGTACATGCTAGGCTCGTCAACACCCGTTGTATGCGAACGTTAGAATCTATCACACCCGATCATCACGTGGTGCTTCGAAACAACGAACCTTCGCAACGGTGCACAGTTAGGTGGAACACTTTCTTGAAATTATTATAAGGGATCATCTTACTTACTACCGTCGATCTAAGCAAATAAGATGTAAAACATGATAAACATCACATGTAATCAAATAGTGACATGATATGGCCAATATCATTTTGCTCCTTTTGATCTCCATCTTCGGGGCGCCATGATCATCTTCGTCACTGGCATGACACCATGATCTCCATCATCATGATCTCAATCATCGTGTCTTCATGAAGTTGTCACGCCAACGATTACTTCTACTTCTATGGCTAACGCGTTTAGCAATAAAGTAAAGTAATTTACATGGCGTTATTCAATGACACGCATGTCATACAAAAAATAAAGACAACTCCTATGGCTCCTGCCGGTTGTCATACTCATCGACATGCAAGTCGTGATTCCTATTACAAGAACATGATCAATCTCATACATCACATATATTTCATTCATCACATCCTTTTTGGCCATATCACATCACAAGGCATATGCTACAAAAACAAGTTAGACGTCTTCTAATTGTTGTTGCAAGTTTTTACGTGGCTGCTATAGGTTTCTTAGCAAGAACGTTTCTTACCTACGCCAAAACCACAACGTGATATGCCAATTTCTATTTACCCTTCATAAGGACCCTTTTCATCGAATCCGTTCCGACTAAAGTGGGAGAGACAGACACCCGCTAGCCACCTTATGCAACTAGTGCATGTCAGTCGGTGGAACCTGTCTCACGTAAGCGTACGTGTAAGGTTGGTCCGGGCCGCTTCATCCCACGATGCCGCCGGAACAAGATAAGACTAGTAGTGGCAAGAAAATGGACAACATCTACGCCCACAACTGCTTTGTGTTCTACTCGTGCATAGAAACTACGCATAGACCTAGCTCATGATGCCACTGTTGGGGATCGTAGCAGAAATTTAAAATTTTCTACGCATCACCAAGATCCATCTATGGAGTTTACTAGCAACGAGAGGGAAGGAGTGCATCTACATACCCTTGTAGATCGCGAGAGGAAGCGTTCAAGTGAACGGGGTTGATGGAGTCGTACTCGTCGTGATCCAAATCACCGATGACCGAGCGCCGAACGGACGACACCTCCGCGTTCAACACACGTACGGAGCAGCGACGTCTCCTCCTTCTTGATCCAGCAAGGGGGAAGGAGAGGTTGATGGAGATCCAGCAGCACGACGACGTGGTGGTGGAAGTAGCGGGGATCCCGGCAGGGCTTCGCCAAGCGCAAACGGGAGGGAGAGGTGTCACGGGAGGGAGAGGGAGGCGCCAGGGGCTAGGGTACTGCTGCCCTCCCTCCCCCCACTATATATAGGCCCCCTGGGGGGGCGCCGGCCCTGGGGATCCCATCTACATGGGGGGCGGCGGCCAAGGGGGGGGCTTGCCCCCCAAGCCAGGTGGGGCGCCCCCACCCCCAGGGTTTCCAACCCTAGGCGCAGGGGGAGGCCCATGGGGGGCGCACCAGCCCACCAGGGGCTGGTTCCCCTCCCACTTCAGCCCATGGGGCCCTCCGGGACAGGTGGGCCCACCCGGTGGACCGCCGGGACCCTTCCGGTGGTCCCGGTACAATACCGGTGACCCCCGAAACTTTCCCGGTGGCCGAAACTGGACTTCCTATATATAATTCTTCACCTCGGGACCATTCCGGAACTCCTCGTGACGTCCGGGATCTCATCCGGGACTCCGAACAACTTTCGGATTTCCGCATACTAATATCTCTACAACCCTAGCGTCACCGAACCTTAAGTGTGTAGACCCTACGGGTTCGGGAGACATGCAGACATGACCGAGACGACTCTCCGGTCAATAACCAACAGCGGGATCTGGATACCCATGTTGGCTCCCACATGTTCCATGATGATCTCATCGGATGAACCACAATGTCGAGGATTCAATCAATCCCTTATAAATTCCCTTTGTCAATCGGTATGTTACTTGCCCGAGATTCGATCGTCGGTATCCCAATACCTTGTTCAATCTCGTTACCGGCAAGTCTCTTTACTCGTACCATAATGCATGATCCCGTGGCTAACTCCTTAGTCACATTGAGCTCATTATGATGATGCATTACCGAGTGGGCCCAGAGATACCTCTCCGTCATACGGAGTGACAAATCCCAGTCTCGATCTGTGCCAACCCAACAGACACTTTCGGAGATACCCGTAATGCACCTTTATAGTCACCCAGTTACGTTGTGATGTTTGGTACACCCAAAGCACTCCTACGGTATCCAGGAGTTGCACGATCTCATGGTCTAAGGAAATGATACTTGACATTGGAAAAGCTCTAGCAAACGAACTACACGATCTTTTATGCTATGCTTAGGATTGGGTCTTGTCCATCACATCATTCTCCTAATGATGTGATCCCGTTATCAACGACATCCAATGTCCATGGTCAGGAAACCGTAACCATCTATTGATCAACGAGCTAGTCAACTAGAGGCTTACTAGGGACATGTTGTGGTCTATTTATTCACACATGTATTACGATTTCCGGATAACACAATTATAGCATGAACAATAGACAATTATCATGAACAAGGAAATATAATAATAACCATTTTATTATTGCCTCTAGGGCATATTTCCAACAAAGAATGGGAATCCTTATCCCCTTATAAAGGCCATGAATATCAAGCGCCTCCCCACTCGCCTTAAAACTCGCCTATTCCCAAGGGCTGTGTAAACGACACGGTTGGGTTACCCATACCCGTATTGATGAGATTCCCGCAATAAGGGGACACGATCTCTACTTCGACAAGACGTGCCAATGGAAAACTGCGCCTCGAAACGTGGAGCGGTAGACGAAAAACGGTTCGAAATAATGACCGGGCAGACGTGATGTCATGTTGTAAAAAAGTTGTCAGCGGTTTGGACTTGTGGAATATTATACTCTCGACGGTCAGGTCCGATACAATCATTACGTCCGAAGACTATCTTGGAGTTCAGAAAGGGGAACCCGCCTTGCAATGCCGAGGACACATCTGCGCGCCGGACTCCTCGTCATTGAAGCTAGGTTCAGGGGCTACTGAGGGAGTCCTGGACTAAGGGGTCCTCGGGCATCCGGCCTATTAGCCATGGGCCGGACTGATGGGCTGTGAAGATACGAAGACCGAAGACTCTCCCCCGTGTCCGAATGGGACTCTCCTTGGCATGGAAGGCAAGCTTGGCGACCGATTATGAAGATTCCTTTTTCTGTAACCGACCTCATGTAACCCTAGATCTCTCCGGTGTCTATATAAACCAGAGAGCTTAGTCCGGAGGATATTCATGACCATAGTCATACAAGCTAGACCTCTAGGGTTTAGTCATTACGATCTCGTGGTATATCAACTCTTGTAATACTCATATTCATCAAGATCAATCAAGCAGGAAGTAGGGTATTACTTCCATAGAGAGGGCCCGAACCTGGGTAAACATTGTGTCCCCTGTCTCCTTTTACCATCGACCTCAGACGCACAGTTCGGGACCCCCTACCCGAGATCCGCCGGTTTTGACACCGACAGCGCCCCCCTCTTTCCTTCTCCCTCTCCTACTACTTCCCTCTCTCACCTATTGGAAAAGGAAGGGGACTCCAACTAGGATTGGAATCCTAGTTGGACTCCCCCTATAGGCGCGCCCCTCCTAGGCCGGCCTCCTCTTGCCCCCTCCTGTATATACGTGGGCAGGGGGGCACCCCAAAGACACACAAGTTGATCTTTTAGCCGTGTGCGGTGCCCCCCTCCACAGTTACACACCTCGGTCATATCATTGTAGTGCTTAGGCAAAGCCCTGCGCTGGTAACTTCATCATCACCATCATCATGCCGTCGTGCCGTGCGTTCGGTACTTGGATTGGTTGGATCGCGAAGACGTTCGACTACATCAACTGCGTTACTTAACGCTTCCGCTTTCGGTCTACGAGGGTACGTGAACACACTCTCCCCTCTCGTTGCTATGCATCTCCTAGATAGATCTTGCGTGATCGTAGCATAATTTTTGAAATTACTGTGTTCCCCAACAGTGGCATCCGAGCCAGGTCTATGCGTAGATGTTATATGCACGAGTAGAACACAAAGAGTTGTGGGCGATAATAGTCATACTGCTTACCAGCATGTCATACTTTGATTCGGCGGTATTGTTGGATGAAGCGGTCCAGACCGACATTACATGACCGCGTTCATGAGACTGGTTCTACCGCCGTGCTTTGCACACAGGTGGCTAGTGGGTGTCTGTTTCTCCAACTTTAGTTGAATTGAGTGTGCCTACGTCCGGTCCTTGTTGAAGGTTAAAACAACACACTTGACGAAAAATCGTTATGGTTTTGATGCGTAGGTAAGAACGGTTATTGCTAAGCCCGTAGCAGCCACGTAAAATTTGCAACAACAAAGTAGAGGACGTCTAACTTGTTTTTGCAGGGCTTGCCATGATGTGATATGGTCAAGACGTGATGATTTATAAATTGTTGTATGAGATGATCATGTTTTATAAAAGTTACCGGCAACTGGCAGGAGCCTTATGGTTGTCGCTTTATTGTATGAAATGCAATCGCCATGTAATTGCTTTACTTTATCACTAAGCGGTAGTGATAGTCGTAGAAGCAATAGCTGGCGAGACGACAACGATGCTACGATGGAGATCAAGGTGTCAAGCAGGTGGCGATGGTGATCATGACGGTGCTTTGGAGATGGATATCAAAAGCACAAAATGATGATGGCCATATCATATCACTTATTTTGATTGCATGTGATGTTTATCTTTTATGCATCTTATTTTGCTTAGTACGGCGGTAGCATTATAAGATGATCACTCACTAAAATTTCAAGGTATAAGTGTTCTCCCTGAGTATGCACCATTGCGATAGTTCTTCGTGCTGAGACACCACGTGATGATCGAGTTTGATAAGCTCTACGTTCACATACACACTACTGGAATCAGGGATTTTGTCGTCTGCCAGTTCTTTGTCGTCTGCTTGCAGACGGCAAAGAAGGTCTTTGCCATCAGCTACCAAACAACAGACGGCAAAGAATTAGCAGACGACAAAGAAGGTCTTTGTCATCTATTATTTCTTTGCCGTCTGCTGGCAGATGGCAAAGAATCTTTGCCATCTGCCAGCGGACGGCAAAGAAGTGCTCGCGGATGCCAGTACACTGCAATGGTCCACCCCCTCTTTGCCGTCTACCAGCAGACGGCAAAGAGGGGGGCTATCTTCGGATCTGACCAGTGGATCTCATTCCCCCCCGATGGGCCGAATGAAGCGCATCCCCCCCCAAACCCTACTCCGCCCCCACATCCGCCCGCCGGCGCCCTCCTCTGCCTCGCCGATGCGCTGGGGTCGCCGCTCCTCCTTCGCGCCCACGACACCGTCCACTCCCGCGCCGCCGCCGTCCTCACCGACCCCGCCGCCCGCGCACGCCACCACCAGGCCGCCCTCCTCGCCGCGCGCCGCGCCGTCGACCTCGTGCCCGACTCCCTCGAGCTCGCCCACTTCCGCGCCCTCCTCCTCTATGAGGCCGCCAGCGACAACCGCGCCTACGAGGAGGTCATCGCCGAGTGCGAGCGCGGGCTCAGGATCGACGACCCCTCCGACCCGGAGCCCCACTCGCTCAGGCTGCCCGCCCCCGACCCCGACCAGCTCCGGGCCGAGCTTCGCAACCGCGCCTCTGCTCTCCTTCGGCCGGCACGCCACCGCGCCTCGTCTCCTCCAGCCGGAAGCGTACCCAACGCCGCCCCCCCTCCCCTCGCCCTCCACCCATCCACACACCCGGCTCTCCCGGCTCGGCGCGCAGTCCACCATGGAAGGGCACGGACGAGGCCAGCGCGACCCCGCCTCTCACCCTCTCTGCCGTGCTCGGCCCCAGGTCCAACCCCACACCCCTACCCCTACCTCCGGCGCTCCTTTGTTTTGCCTAGTAAAGCTGTTCATAGCATCATTAGCAATTCCTATGATTTTGCAAGAATTTCACTTCGTGTTTCTGAATGTTGATTACATCCATATGCAGACCTATTTGTGTTATATATAAGTCAGGCCTTTGTTCTCTTCAAATCATTACTCTGCATTGAGTTTATCTATTAGTACAACTCAAAGTGGCAGGACATGTATCTGTTACATTTTTCTGACTTCGACTATGTGAGTGCACTGTAATCCAAGAGATTGTTCTTCATTCTTCTTGCAGGAAAGACGTGATAATTAGGAAAATTTTGCTGATGCATTATCAGAGAGTTTTGGTCGACTAATGGCAATCCGTCTCCTATCGCGTCAAAATCTGAGGAAGCTGGTCGGTGTAGTCTTGGAGCATGGTCAGATTCAGACTCAGCTATTTTTTTTCTTTTTTGTTCCTACAAGATGTTCAGCTTAGCTTTAAATGCAGTAAATTTGGATACTGGAAATGTTATATGACTCTGTTCTCCATGTATCCAGCATTATCCATGTTGCTCTTGACATTGATGCTTTATGAACAAGTAGAACACACCTGACAAGACAGCTGTCAATGAATGCTATGAGGTTTAGGAGAGACTTTGTGGATGTTTTTGCCTGTTATCCCGTGTTGGCCACTAGAACAAGTAGACATTTTAGATGGCCCTTTTTTGTCTGTACGTTGTGTATGTCATCTGTTAGAACTGGGATTGTTTTTGGTTTTGGCCTTGATAATACTAACTCTACCCTTTAGTTCAATCAGTTTCAAGGCCGCCCTTTTGCTCTCCACAATTCAGCCCTCTATTTTCCTGTTTGAAAAAGATGTGCTTATGTCATTGTGTTTGTTGAACTGTACAGCATAACAACAGTGGAGTGACTTGCAGGTGCCTCATGTGGATTTTATGGCTTAAGCCAAGAGGAGAAAGAAAGGGCTCTGCATATGAAAAGATACCAACATTATTGTTTCCATGAAATTGGTAATATATGTGGCATGTGTTTGTTTATCTTTTCTGCAAGAGCAACTTGTGTCCTGAGACCTTCTAGTGGTACTGAGACCCATAAAAAGAAATTGTCTTCTTGCATGATCACTTACTGAAAATAGGGACAATCAGCTTTACTTCTGAGTAATTAGAAGTAGTTAAGTTATCTAAGTTATTATGGGTACTATTACAATGTGCTTGTATTGAACAATCTATCCAAGTTTATTACTAACTCTATATGTGCTTCTCTGCACCTATGCTTGCCTGTATATCTATTTGCTTTATGGACATGACTCTTGTGTTTGTTTGCTTGTTGTACTATGATAATTGCAATGCTTATTTAGTGACAAAATTTGCTCTTAATGTACTGTTGCAGGATCTAGATATCTCTCAAAATTTAGTACTTTCTGGTGTTGATCTCAAGTGATGGCTCCTATAGCATTGCATGCATTTCACCAAGTGAAATGCTACATTTCTACTCCTAACCCATTCTCTCTTTCTTAGTGTTTTTGTTATGTAGGTTGGAAGAAAAGAAGAAGATCCAGAGAAGATCTTAGTAATAAGATAGTTTTTAGGAAAATAGATATTTAGTTTTAGGTCATTTCTTCTAATTTCAGATATGGAGTGCTTGTCTTTAGTTTTTGTTTTGACTTTGTGAAACTTGCTAACTATGGATGAAACTGTGTAATATTGATGAAACTATGTATATGTATGGATGAAACTTGCTACTATTGGTAACATGTGTTGGATATGCTATATTGGTACTATGTATGGATGAAACTTGCTACCATGTATATATATGTGTGTTTGATTTTCTGTGAAAATGAATGGGTATAAGAAGAAACAGAATTAATGCCTATTTGGTCTCTTTGCCATATGCCAGCAGATGGCAAAGAGCCTGCAGTCTTTGCCGTCTGCTGGCAGACGGCAAAGACTGCAGGCTCTTTGCTGTCCGCTGCAGACGGCAAAGGCCCTTTGCCGTCAGCCGCCCGGAAGCAGACGGCAAAGTAGCTCTTTGCCGGACCTTACTTTGCCGGAGCCTTTTGCCGTCCGCGGCTGACGGCAAAGGCCTTTGCCGTCCGCGGCTGACGGCAAAGGCCTTTGCCGTCCACCGTTCATGCCTTTGCCGTCCGCCGTGGCAGACGGCAAAATAGCTGATTCCTGTAGTGACAACGGGTGCAAGCCAGTTTTGCACACGCAGAATACTCGGGTTAAACTTGACGAGCCTAGCATATGCAGATATGGCCTCGGAACACTGAGACCGAAAAGTCGATCGTGAATCATATAGTAGATATGATCAACATAGTGATGTTCACCATTGAAAACTTCTCCATCTCACGTGATGATCGGACATGGTTTAGTTGATATGGATCACATGATCATTTAGATGACTAGAGGGATGTCTATCTAAGTGGGAGTTCTTAAGTAATATGATTAATTGAACTTTAATTTATCATGAACTTAGTCCTGATAGTATTTGCATAACTATGTTGTAGATCAATAGCTCGTGATGTAGCTCCCCGTTTATTTTTGATATGTTCCTAGAGAAAAATTATGTTGAAAGATGATAGTAGCAACGATGCGAACTAGGTCCGTGATCTGAGGATTATCCTCATTGCTGCACAGAAGAATTATGTCCTTGATGCACCGCTAGGTGACGGACCTATTGCAGGAGCAGATACAGACGTTATGAACGTTTGATGCCGATGCAGGATCACCCAAGCCCCAAGCGTAGGAACTATGGCCACTACCCCAGGACCAAACCACTTCTACAAGGTTATCCTTGCGCCAAAGCTGGACAGTCTGCCATTGCCTCTGGATTTCACTAATTACTTCCCCCCCCATCCCTACAGAGTTCAAGCTCAAAACGAACACCGGTTGCGCATGGGGGGTGACAGTGAGGGTGATCAACGGTAGGGTCACCCTTGATCAGGGTTGGGCCACCTTCGCCGCCGTTCACCAGATCATGCTCGGGTTCATGCTGATGTTCAAGCTGCTGACCCCGACACCATGAAGGTGTCCGTCTTCAACGACGAGGGCGTGGAGGTGGTCACCAAGTGCAAGGAGCACGGCAACGCCTTCGCCGCGACCGCCTAAGCTCATGTTGCCCGTTCTTTGTTGGTTCTTGCTTTAAGACTTGGAATTCCTTTAAAACTTATCGTGCAATGTTAGTTTAAAACTTGTAATGCGTGGTTAAGACTTGTGTTTGTGCCTAAAATTGTTCTGCTGCTACTAGTTTAGTTGTTAGTAGTTCATGTGTGCCTTTGGTATGCCCACCACATCGAGGAGGAGGTTACCACACAATTGTCCTCGATGTAACCAAACAACCGGACTTGTGTTTCCCCTCAAGCAAGTCTGCAACCAAACAGCAGGCCTTCTGTTTTAGCAAATGCAGGCTAGAGGGGATGCATGCAACCAATCAACATGCAGATGTTTTTTTTTTTTGCTTGCACATGCTCAGGCAGGCCCAACTGAAACAAGTATGCAAAGTGGCAAAAAACGATGCAGGTAACCAAACACGTCCACGATGTTTTTACGTAGAAGATTGCGTTGTTGTCCGTAAGCTGTTCGATTCGTAGCGCACGCACACACCGCTGATGTCGGACGTCGGAGAGGCACGAGACCAACCAACCCAGGTTACGGCAGTGGCATCACTCCCGTTAATGAAGGGTTCGTCTCCCCTCCATGTTACTCCCTCCGTCTGGTGAAGAGTGTATGTTTGGATTTTAAAATTTGTCCACAAAAGAGTGTACTTCTATCTTCGCAATGCATTTTAAAGTAGAAAAAAAGGTTTCTCCCTCATCACATGGTAATCAAGACCAATAACATTCTACACATGGTCTCCTTAATTTCTACGTGCACTTAGCTCATTATGTGTTGGTAATTAAAGAGAAAAGAGATGGTGGCTTCCATTTTTCTAATGGGTTGGAATCTCTATAACGACTTATATTTATAGCGTCGATTCACCCATTTTGCCCCGTATGTAGTTCCTTATTGGAATCTATAAAACGACTTATATTTAGAAACAGAGCAAGCAAATCTTGTGTTTCTTGAAAAAAAATGCCGCAGTAACCGAGGAACGACGGGGCTTTAAGTCAACGGTGACCACCAGGTTAGTTTCTCGGGAGGCAGGTCCTCGGTGCCTCTGCCCGACCCGACCCGTTCCGTTCCGGCTAGTCGTGGTTCCGCGGTCCTCGTGGAAACAAGAATAAATATAAATAAACGAAAATAAACTGCATCGAGGTCTCAGCCGTATGACGGCGTCGGCACGCAGTACAGAAGCTTCCGAACCCAGCCACAAAAGAGAAGTTTCTTCTTTGGCGACTCGATCTCACGTGTTAGCCTCTCTTCCTCGCTCGCCGCCTCACCCACCTGCGACGCCAACAGGAGGCGCCGTCCAGCGGCCATTTTGCATCTCTAACACGTGTCTCCTCTCCTACAAAAGGCGAGCGAGGAGTGCATGCACGGTGGCACGGTGTGGCTGCACCGGGAAGGTAGGGTAGCGTGAAGGCTCGACTCGATGCGAGGACGGAGGGAATCCCACTGACACTGAGCAAGAATCGTCGAGCTAGGTAGGTCCAGAGGACGAGTGCGTTGCGTGGCCACACGCTCGTTCAACTTGGATGTGTTTTTCTCTCCTCTTCCTCGCGGCCTTTCTACTCTTTTTTTTTCTCCTGAATGAATGGAAGGAACCTGGCTTGCTCGCAATGATAAGATTGCCTCCCTGTGCCGGACTACACAAAACAAGCCAAACCATGCCGCAAGTCTACGACAAATGATTTTGTGCCACGTAAGTACACGACATACGATGAACCGTCTGTTGTTGGCGATAGCTATTGCCTATTGGTAAGTTGTTGTTTTTTTTACTTCGGGTCAGTTGAGTCGGGGGAGAAGAGTAGGCGTGGTCCCGCGGCCGGGATCTTCGGGGACGATGTACTACCTTTTTCTCCTGGATGATGGAATCTGTCACATGACACAGGATTGAGATGTTGGTGTCCTCTCCTCCGTAAGCTATTGGAACCCCCCACACAGCTGAATGTAGCTCATGACTACAGCATGCCCGTCCCCGGCCACTCTGCGACCAATGCAGGCGACTGCGATTCTTCTCTCGTGTCTCCTCCGTGACCGATGAATCAGTCCGTCCCGTCCGACGTGCGCCGGTACAGTGCACCGCACGCGCAACCTAGCGGAGCGGACGGTCACAAAATGGAGGGCAGGAGAGCAGCGGGCGGCATCGCGTGTTTGTGTTTGTCCTTCGCTCCTCCGGTCTGACGTTGCTGTCGCTCGCCGGAACCAAATCTTGGAACGTTGTAGCGTGGTGCGGGGCAGTACAAAGGTGGTTTGCTGGGTTCGAGCTAGCGCATGACACGTACGAGTACGACCGGTCACGCAGCGACGGACCGCCAAGGACCACTGGACCAGCCTACTGGCGGCTTTGTCCGCTTGTCCTCGTTAGGCCAACTCCACCACGCGACCCCATCTGTCCGGGTGCGTCCGTTTAGGATAGAACGGACGAATAACGCGGCCCCAAACGGATAAATGTCCGAATTCCGTCCGTTTTTTATCCATCCCCGGCCCAAACTCGCGCCGAGTTTGGGATGAAATGGACATCACGCGGACGGGCTCGCCGCACGCCCTTGTCCCCCCGTGGCCCGCCTGTCGGGGACAGTAGCAGTCCCTTGGCTTCCAACGCCTCCGCCCCCTCTCCCCCCCACCCCACCGCCGGCGCCGCCACTATTCTTCGGCCGCCTCCTCACTTCGCACCCCCTGCCGTCCATACCAAACCACGTCTCGACATGGTCGCCACCACGCCCGCGCTTTCGCCGTAGTTTTGGCCGTCGATTGGAGAAGATTTGGCTGTCGCCGTCGTAGCCGGTGGCAGAGGGGATACGACCGCCGGCGACGTACCACGGCGGCCATGCCAGCTTCCGAAGAGTGCTCCAGAGCGGCCAGTAGCCGGCCGCCAACCACCCCTGCTGCATCGAGGTGATCATCGCGGCCTCTTTGCCACCACGACCGCAAGGTGTTCGACACTTTGCCTACAAAGGTATGGATAGTGGGACTCCCTTCTCGGAGGGTAGCCCCCCAGAAGGACGTGCGCGCGCACACCGTTGGCAACTGGACACTAGCTCCTTTGGCAACAAAAAAAGAAGAAGAAACCCAGAAGGAGAAGCATTTCCATTCAGGTGGTAGGCGGGAATATCGGAGGTCGCAGCCATGCGCATCCAGGTGGATAAGGCCAACTTCACCGCGCGACCCCAAACGGACGTCCGCTTTACCCGGATTCGGTCCGTTTGGATAGGGAAATGGGGTCGTGTCTGGACCTGTCCTGGGATGCGGTTGCCGTGCGCCCAGCGCGCCGCCGCATCCTTTGGCCCCATCCTGTCCGCCACGGCCAAAAATGCCCATATATGCATATGAAAACAAGTTTGCACGTCCAAATATTAATTGTCTGAAATAAAAATAATTTTACAACCCAATCGAAATTGTCTATAATAAAATAGTTTTACAACCAAATTGAAATTATCTTGAATGAACATCTATTGGTTGCCAATGTGAGTCCACACGTGCTCAATCAAGTCATTTTGAAGATCCAAATTAGTGGGCCAATCACGCAGTTCACGATGAAATTGGGCAAACTGTTCAAACGTGGCCGGTTCTTGGTGCAGGAGCTCAACATTTTTACCTTGAAAATCAAATCCTTGGTCGAAGATTCTGTTATCACGCTCGTCCTCGACAATCATGTTGTGCATGATCACACAAGCAGTCATCACCTCCCAAAGCGTCCCTTCATCCCATGTCAGTGCAGGTTTCGAATGATACCCCATCGGGATTGAAGCACACCAAAAGCATGTTCCACATCCTTTCTAGCACTCTCTTGCATTTGGGCAAATCTCTTTCTCTTCTCACCTTGGGGATTCGAGATTGTCTTCACAAAAGTTGACCACTGAGGATATATACCATCAGCTAGGTAGTATCCCTTGTTGTACTGGTGGCCGTTGGTCTCAAGGGGGGGGGGGCTTGCCTGGTTTCTCTAGCAAGAAGGAGGAGTCGTCAACAGCGTAGTCGGTCGGGGCACCAGCAGCGGCGTCGGTCTCGTAGTCTACCGGAGAGAAGAGGGGGAAGAAACAATGAATACAATGCAAACAGATGCATAACGATGCATGACATGACAAAGCGTGATGCTAGGTGTGCCCAAACGCGGTAGTAGGTGATACCGGCGAAGGGGGGAAACATCCGGGAAAGTATTCCCGGTGTTTCACGTTTTCGGACAGATGAACCGAAGGGGGAAAGTTGCGAGTTCAATATGTTAGGGATGTGTGGCGGACGAACGGGCTGCGTATCCGGATTCGTCTCGTCGTTCTGAGCAACTTTCATGTAGAAAGTATTTTCATCCGAGTTACGGATTATTTTATATGATTTTCTAAAGTTTTAATCATTTTCTGATTTTAATTATTTATTTAAATCCAACATTATCCAGAACAGTATGGGATGACGTCAGCATGACGTATGTGTGATGCCAGCAGTCAATAGTGCGGTTGACTGGAGTCAAAACTGACTTGTGGGTCCAGTGGGACCCACCAGTCATTGAGCCAGAGTTGAAATAGGATTTGTTTTAAACTAATTCTGATTAACTAAGTGTGGGCCCCATTAGTCAGTGACTAATTCGCCTAGATTAATTATTTTAACTAATTTAATTAGCTTATTGAGTGGGGGCCACTGGTCAGCTGCTGGGACCAACCAGTCAGCAAGTTGACCATGCTCAACTGGGCCAATCGGGCTCCTGGGGCCACCAGGCAGTGACCCTGCTGGACCCCAGCGGCAGGCCACGTCGGCGGCCAGCGCCGGAGCGACTCCGGTGACCAAAACAACGGCGGCCACTCGCCGGAGTTGGCCAGAATCGCGCTACGGGGCTCGGGGAGGAGCGGGGCTAGCTGCGTTCAAACGAGCACACAGCGCCGCGTCCAGTGGTGGCCGTAGCATCGCCGGACTTGGCCAGAATCGGCGCCGGCGAGCGGCGGAGGCGGCGGCGTGCACGGGTGCTCGACGAAAACGGAGCTGCGGCGCGCAAGCGAGCAAACGGAGAGGCTGGGAAGTTTCTACGCGGCGTGGGGAGTGCAACGGGGTTGAGCCCATGACCAAAAGGTCACCGGAGCCTTGCCGGCGGCGAGCTCCGCGGTGATGCGTTCGGGTGCTCATCGGGGACGGCGTTAGGAGGCACGGGAGGGAGCGTGCGCAGGCGCGTTGGGCTCCTAGGAACCCCAGGAGCACAACGGTGAGCTCGGGTGAGCGTGACGGCGGCTGTGGCCACGGCGGCGAGGTACACCACAGCGACCGGAGCCCGGGCACGATGACGAGCTAGCTACAGCGCGAGCTAGGGGAGCTAGAGGGCAGAGGAGGGAGGCAGCTCACCGTGCGGCACGCAAGATGGCCCGTGGTGGTTTAGTAGCAGCAGGGGGCGTCGCCGGAGTTGGTGAAGAACGGCGGCGACCGGAGATGTGGAAGAAGGGGACCGTCGCAGCAGCGCCTCCGAGCTCGAGCTGCGGCCACCGGTCGACGAGGAAGACGATGGCGGAGACGACGGACACGCTGGCGAGGTGAGGCGGTGGCTGTAGCCGCGCGTTTCACGGCGCCGGGTCCATTGCGGTGCTCGGATGCGGTGGGAGAGGAGGAGTGGCGAAGTGAATCTGAGGGGAGAGGGAGAGGCGGAGAGCGGGGCGAGTGGGAGATGGGACCCGAGGCGGCGCGTCGCTGGCGATCTTATCCCCTCGACGGGATCGGCGAGGTGGTGCGACGGGGACGCGCCCCTGTTCCTCCTGTTCATGGTGCTGGGCAAGGAGGCGAAGGGGGACGGGGGAGTGGGCCGACCCGGATGGGCCGGTTGGCTGGCTGGCTGCTGGCTAGCTGGGCCTGTCGGCCCAGGGGGAAGGGGGTTTCTTCTTTTTCTTTTTCCTTTTATTTTCTTTTCTGTTTTATTTCACTTTAAAATATTTAGGCACTTTCTAAAAAAATGTTTTCTCCACAATAATTGCCAGTGCAATATTTGGCACCCACCGAACATTTTTGCTTTGATGTTTGAAAACTTTTGTTGTTTGACATATTTTGAATTTGATTTTTGAACCGGTTTTGAACTAACGAGAGATTAGCAACAGTAACGGAGGTGACGTGGCATCATTAGCAGAGTTTCACTGTAGCTTAATTATCCGGGCGTTACATCGCCGTGCCTCGGGTCTCCGCCGTCCATGTCGCCGGCGACGACTCCGGCCATCCCTCCTCGCGTCACCACCCGCGTTGGACGCGGTGTTCTCCACTCGTTCGAACACAAGTCACGGCGCACTTTTGGCTTGTTGTAGCGAAAGTCCCGACGAACTCCGGTGAGAAACCGCCGCGGACGCGCTCGCCGGAGCTCCTCCGGCGTCGGCCCTGACCTGGCGTGGCGTGGGGCCCGCCCAATGCCGCTGACAGTGGCCCCCTGCGCCTCTGTTTGACCGCGTTGACCACGGTCAACGCGGGGTACTATTCCCCAGCCACTTGTTGGAAATATGCCCTAGAGGCAATAATAAATGGTTATTATTATATTTCTGTGTTCATGATAATAGTCTATTATTCATGCTATAATTGTATTGTCCGGAAATCGTAATACATGTGTGAATACATAGACCACAACCTGTCCCTAGTAAGCCTCTAGTTGACTAGCTCGTTGATCAACAGATAGTCATGGTTTCCTGACTATGGACATAGGATGTCATTGATAACGGGATCACATCATTAGGAGAATGATGTGATGGACAAGACCCAACTTAAGCATAGCATAAAAGATCGTGTAGTTTCGTTTGCTAGAGCTTTTCCAATGTCAAGTATCTTTTCCTTAGACCATGAGATCGTGCAACTCCCGGATACCGTAGGAGTGCTTTGGGTGTGCCAAACGTCACAACGTAACTGGGTGACTATAAAGGTGCATTACGGGTATCTCCGAAAGTGTCTGTTGGGTTGGCACGGATCGAGACTGGGATTTGTCACTCCGTGTAAACGGAGAGGTATCTCTGGGCCCACTCGGTAATGCATCATCATAATGAGCTCAATGTGACTAAGGCGTTAGTCACGGGATCATGCATTGCGGTACGAGTAAAGAGACTTGCCGGTAACGAGATTGAACAAGGTATTGGGATACCGACGATCGAATCTCGGGCAAGTAACATACCGATTGACAAAGGGAATTGCATACGGATTGATTGAATCCTCGACACCGTGGTTCACCCGATGATATCATCGTGGAACATGTGGGAGCCAACATGGGTATCCAGATCCCGCTGTTGGTTATTGACCGGAGAGGCGTCTCGGTCATGTCTGCATGTCTCCCGAACCCGTAGGGTCTACACACTTAAGGTCCGGTGACGCTAGGGTTGTAGAGATATATGTATGCGGAAACCCGAAAGTTGTTCGGAGTCCCGGATGAGATCCCGGACGTCACGAGAGGTTCCGGAATGGTCCGGAGGTGAAGAATTATATATAGGAAGTCCAGTTTTGGCCACCGGGAAAGTTTCGGGGGTTATCGGTATTGTACCGGGACCACCGGAAGGGTCCCGGGGGTCCACCGGGTGGGGCCACCTGTCCCGGAGGGCCCCGTGGGCTGAAAGTGGAGGGGAACCAGCCCCTAATGGGCTGGGGCGCCACTTTGGGCCTCCCCCCCATGCGCCTAGGGTTGGGAACCCTAGGGGGGGGGGAGTTTCCCCTTGCCTTGGGGGGCAAGGCAACCCCTTCCCCCTTGGCCGCCGCCCCCCCCTTGGAGATCCCATCTCCAAGGGCTGCGCACCCCCCCTTGGGGGCCTATATAAAGGGGGGGGAGGGAGGGCAGCAGACTACAGCCTTTGGCGCCTCCCTCCTCCCCTGCAACACCTCTCTCTCGCGCGCAGAAGCTCGGCGAAGCCTTGCCGGAGAGCCGCTACATCCACCACCACGCCGTCGTGCTGTTGGATCTCCATCAACCTCTCCTCCCCCCTTGCTGGATCAAGAAAGGAGGAGACGTCGCTGCACCGTACGTGTGTTGAACGCGGAGGTGCCGTCCGTTCGGCACTCGGTCATCGGTGATTTGGATCACGGCGAGTACGACTCCGTCATCCACGTTCATTGGAACGCTTCCGCTCGCGATCTACAAGGGTATGTAGATCCACTCCTTTCCCCTCGTTGCTAGTAGACTCCATAGATGCATCTTGGTGAGCGTAGGAAAATTTTAAATTATGCTACGATTCCCAACACCACTGACATATAGGCCCCACCACCTTATTAGGTTAGTCAAACGTTTTTAAAAATAAACTTAATTAGTTAAAACCTGATCAGTCACTGACATGTGGGGCCCAGCTTCTAAATAGCCTCAGTTTAGTTAAATTTAAACTTCTGTTAGTCCACTCTCTATGACAGCTGGGACCCACTGGTCAGTTTGACCTGGTCAGCCATCCTGTTGACTGCTGCCGTCACAATGATGTCATGCTGACGTAGTATTTCTTTTCTGTCAATTTAATTAATTCCAGAAAATGTTTAAATTTTAGAAATTCATAGAAAATAAACCGTAGCTCGGGTGGAAACACTTTATACACGAAACTTGCTCAGAACGACGAGACGAACCCGAATACGCTAACCACATACCTGTCAGATGCCTCTAACTATCTGAACATGGAACATTACCCTCCGGTCATCTGTCTGACACAGGTCCGGAACCGGGAATACATTCCCGGTTGAATTCCCCCTTCACCTATATCGTGTAGCCATACGTTAGGTCACACCCGGCACAACATATTGCCACGTTATGCTTTGTGATGCTATGTTTGCTTTATATTTACTGTTTCTTCCCCCTCTTCTCTCCGGTAGACCCCGAGACCGATGCTGCCCCTGTGATCGACTACGTCGACGACGACCCCTCCTTGCCAGAGCAACCAGGCAAGCCCCCCCCCCCTTTGATCATTCCGATATCGCCCATTCCCTTCTCTCATGCTTGCATTAGATTTTGCTACTGTTATTGTTTGCTCCTATTCTGATGCATAGCCTGCTTTTGTAACCTGCTCATTGTACCTTACCTGCTTATCCTAAACTGCTTAGTATAGGTTGGTTAGTGATCCATCAGTGACCCCCACCTTGTCCTTGTTGCCCCTGCTTCATCATCGAAGACCCGATCAACGGGATCGAAGACCAGGCCCTGGCACCGCACATCACTTTCCCCTTAGTTGCTCGACACTACTGGGTTACTATCGGGTGCCGAGGGTGAGACCTTATCAGCACTTCTGATGTTAACCCTGTAGTGTAGCTATTCGGTCGTGGTCATCGAGTGTGATTCTGCCTTAACCACTTCCGATACGACTCTGTCGTGCCATCCCTCAAGTGTGAACCTCGAGGGTGGATCCTCTTACGTTCACCTTGATGATTACATCGAGTGGAATCCGTCAAGGGTGATTCCTCAGGTTTTCCCCTTGGTGTTAGACACACGGTTACTATGGTTACTATGACTTTACCCTGAACCAGGTTACTAAAGACGGGTCGGCCCTGAGGGGTACCCGCGCGAGCTTAATTGCGAGTGATGTGGAGTCGGGTTGACCTGGAAAGTGCCCGCGAGATACTTACGAGGCGTGGCCGGGCATTCTTAGCCCTTCCCGCAAGTCCTCGAGACGGGGCAACGGGGTCACATCTTTCGTGAGTCTCTGCTTGTTACCGCGTGTTCCTAATCCACTACGATTTGGATATTTGATCCGAGGGGCCTATGGCCTGATAGCACTAACCATCACGTGGGCATAGTATGGGCGTTCTGCGTCGTGTGCATCAGCCGAAGCTTAATAGACGTCAGCGACTGAGCGGCGCGCGCCGGGTTGGACTGGTAAGCACCTACCTTTTTGAAGGAGGTAGCTAGGTCCGCTCACCGGCCGCGTACGCAACGTGCAGGAGTTCCCTGGGAGATGGCCCATGACCCCTGGGGGCATAGGTTTAGTCCGGCGTGCTGACCTCTCTGTTAAGCCTAGGTCGGGCTGCGGCGTATTGTTTGGCTGAGGCCGGGCATGAGCCAGGAAAGTGTGTCCGGCCGGAGTTAATCGAGTGTGGTGGGTAAGTTGGTGCACCCCTGCAGGAAAGAAAACATCTATCGATAGCCTGTCCTATGGTAACGGACACTCGGAGTTGTATCCCGACCGATACAACTAGAACTGGATGCTGAGAAATGATTTGGATATGTTGCTTCGGGAGTCGAGAAAGGATCCCAGAGCGTTGATACAACAACATAAATATGACTTATGTTATACTACTCTACTCCCTCCTGTTGCTGCAAGATGGTGGTTTCCAAAAGATGCTAGTCTTCGATAGGACTAGCTTCTCCCCCTCTTATTCTGGCATTTCTGCAGCCCAGTCCACATATACAGCCTTCCTTTGATAATGTTGCATATGTAGTGTACATCCTTGCTTGCCGAGTACTTCGGATGAGTACTCACGGTTGCTTTGCTTCCTCTTTCCCCACTTTTTCCATTCTTCTCGGATGTTGCAACCAGATGTCGGAGCCCAGGAGCCAGATGCCATGCCTACTACTACGTGGAGACCGCCGACGACCAGGAGTAGTTAGGAGGCTCCCAGGCAGGAGGCCTTGCCTTTTCGATCGTTGCTACTTTTGTACTAGCCTTCTTAAGGCAAACTTGTCTAACTCATGTCTGTACTCAGATATTGTTGTTTCCGCTGACTCTTGTGTTTTCGAGCTTATGTATTCGTGCCCTCGAGGCCCCTGGCTTGTAATATAAAGCTTGTATTATTTTAATTTGTGTCTGGAGTTGTGTTGTGATATCTTCCCGTGAGTCCCTTATCTTGATCGTACACATTTGCGTGTATGATTAGTGTACGATTGAATCGGGGGTGTCACACCGTCGGCAGCGGTCGTATCCCCTTTGGCACCGGCTACAACGGCGACGGCCCAATCTCCTCCAAGCAACGGCCAAAACTCCTACGAAAGCGCGGGCGTGGTGGCGGCCCTGTCGAGACGTGGTTTGGTATGGACGGCCGGGGGGTGAGCAGTGAGGAGGCGGCCGGAGAATAGTGGTGGCGCCGGCGGCGGGGTCGGGCGGGGGAGAGCGGGTGGAGGCGTTGGAGGTGAATGGACTGCTAGTGTCCCTGACAGGCGGGCCACGAGGAGGACAAGCGCGTGCGTCCAGCCCGTCTGCGCGATGTCCGTTTCACCCCAAACTCGGCGCAAGTTTGGGCCGGGAATGGGTCGAAAACAGACGAAATCCGAACATTTGTCTGTTTAGGACCGCGCGTTGGGCCGTGCTATTCGTCCGTTCTACCATAAACAAACACACCCGGACGGGATAGGGTCACGCGCTGGAGTTGGCCTTACCCCCGGACCTTCGTGCAGTGCGCACCCACCGAGGAGACGAAACCTGCGCGAAGAAGATTGATTAATTACTATCGAACTAGGTTCCTCCGGGAGACCAGGACATTCTTCTCGTTCTAGGTTTCTTCTTCTTTTCCTGTTGCCAAAGAAGCTACTACCTCAAAAAAGGAGCTACTACCTCCGTCCTCGCTTACTAGTCCTTGTATTCTGTGTCATATTTTGACTATGAATTAACTAATAAAATGTAGGTTATATATAACAAAAATACTATCATTGAAAATTACATTCAAATACGAATATAACGACATAACTTTGAATAATACTACACCCACGTAACATTCTTCCTTTCTGTATGAGACTTGCAAGCATGGACCACAAGACAGGCGATCTCTGTACAATGTTGCAAGCCATTTCCACATAAACACTGCATGGCCGATTCTGCTCTGTTTTGAGTGAACTAAAAGTTGCAATTTTGTACTGGATCGATCAAGTTGTTATGTAACTGGGAATCAGGTCCTACAATGCATTGGTATTCTTGCGTTTCGCGACATCTTAATTTGTTTTGTGTTGGAGAAATTTAAACATGAACGTTTGGGGTTGTCCAGTGCTTTATTTGCGCATGTAGATCAACTGAGGGCGAGTATCAGTTTGTGCTACTCGAAATACGAAACAACGCCCTTTACAAATCATTTACCTGCAAATGGCTCTTTTCCTGATGTTCATGGATGCCAAAGCCAAAGGTAATGCGCATCAGTGAAATTCACTATGTGACGCTGTGATCCTTTTGACTTGTCCGTAATAAAGTCTTTGGTGAGTAGTAGTACCTGCATCATGTTTCTGCTGCCTAATTCCATGATCTATTCCATGTTCTGGATAATTCCATTGCTTTTTTTTAGGGACTGAATTAGTTGACAGATCACAATTTTTTTTTGTTCACAATTTTTTTTCTATGATCTTTCTTTTGTTCACAATTTTTTTCCACTGCATCTATACCAACTGTAATCTAGTTGAAACCTCAACTTAATTACCTGACCAAGTATGGTCCATCTCGTCGTATATTTGCTGCGAGTTTTGAATTATAGTTGGTGTTCCTAGATTATTTCCAGGAGTGTAGCGGCAAATGAGAGCTTGCCCCCGCACACCGATATTGTGCGAATGGTTTAGCATCAAGGGCAACAAGATATGTGGGGTTTGCAGACAAGAAGTGCAGAATATGCCTATGACTGTTGAGAGTAGCGACACAAAACTGTTAACAGGCGACTAGCAAATGGTGTTTAGCAAAGGGCAGTTCAATAATACAGGTAAGAATGCTATAGCGCGCTATTTAAAATCTTTAATTGTCAGGTGTATGTAATGTTCGATTTAACGCCACAATTCCTCAACAACAAAAAAGATCTCGCTGCCAAGGAAATGAGAAACCCTCCAGATCCTGCTGCGCAGCGATGTCCTGTGAGGACCTCCTATGGCGCATAAGGCGCCAGGGGTCGTGCGAATGCTCACACTCCCTTCCCCTTCCCCTGGAGCGTCAGTATGGGCCGACCCATATGCGGGGCAGGACGCCCCCAGTTTTTCCTTCTTTACTTTTCCTTTTTTTCATTTTCTGCTTTTTATTCTATGTTGAAATAATACAGGATTAAACATAAGATTCTAAAATTTCAAAGAATTGTAAATTGTCAAAAATAGTTTCTGAATTCAAACATTTCGTTATTTCAAATCAATGAACATTTTTAAATTTCAATAAATATTTTTTTATTTTGTGTACAATTTTATATGAGCATTTCTCAATAATGATGAACATTTTTTTTGTACTTGATGAACAGATTTTGAATATGATGGATATTTTTTGAACTTGAAGAAAATTGTATTGATGAACATTTTTTGAAAAATGGATCAACAAATTTTGAATTTGATGAACATTTGCTGAAATTGAGGAACAACGTTTGAAATTGTTGAACATTTTTTAATTCAATGAACAAACTCTGATTTTTGATGAATTATACATTTTTTAATTCGATAAACAAAAATTGTTCGTGAATTGAAAAGAAAATTCGCAAAAAATGAAAAAGTACAGAAGAAAAAAGAGAAAAGAAAAAGGAAATCAGAAAAGAAAATAGGGAAAAAAAAAACAAGAACCCAGAAAATTGGCCGGCCCATACGAACACCCAGCACGTGACGGGATGCGCGCCAGGTCGCCACGGGCAACCTGCACACCGTATAGTTTATGGCATATCCTATTTAGCGCTTTCAAGTGCCCGTTAGTGTGCATTTTGCCAGCTCTCCAAGCTGGGCCGGCTCGTTTGCCTATTGTTTCTTTTTCTTTTATTTTTTTCTTGTTCCTTTTTGTTTTAGTTATTTTTTAAAATTTCGTGAACTTTTGCCAAAATCAGTGAAGTTTTTGGAAAAACAATGAATTTTTTTAATTTGAGAACTTTTTAGAGAATTTGATGATTTTTTTTTCAAAATCGATTAGTTTTACTGAAAGCTCTCCAAAATCAATGAACATTTTTTCAAAGTTGATGAACTATTTTCAAAAAAGTGGTGAAGTTTTTTCAAATTCCAAGAACCTTTTTCATATTAATGAACTCTTTTCAATTTCATCAACATTTTTCAAAATACATTACCTTTTTTGAATTAATGATTTTTTCTTTTTTTTTGTTTTTTCATATTTGTTTCTCAAATGTGAATGTCTACATGGCCCGGCGCCGAATAGGAGCTTCTTAGTTTCCCATCCTCAAAAAGAAAAATAGAAACCCTGGTGCAGGCCGTTTCTCAAAGAATAGACAAGAGGAGCAGCTATGCTCAGCTCGTGTGGAGGTCCTATTTGGGCGCTGCGCCTGCGCCCTGGGAGGGGGCGCAACGCGCGTGCACGCCTCCCCCCCCCCACCCTAGTTCATAAAGAAAGTTTGGATATTCAAAAAATGTTCACGAATTTGAAAAAAAATTGCATGTATTCAAATTTTATACACGAAATTGAACAAATGTTCACAAATTCAAAAATGTTCAAGAACCTTTTAAAAATGCTCGTGAATTACTAAAAAATCATAAATGTTCATGCATTACAAATATATTCTTTAAAACAAAAAACTATTCATGAAATTCAATAATTTATCTTAAATTTTAAAAAACATTCGTCAATTGAAAAAATGTTCACGGGTTTCAAAAAAAGTTTGTGAATCAAAAAAATCATGATTTTTAAAACCTTCGTGTTGAAAAAATATTCCTGAGTTCAAAAATTATTCATGATTTAAAAAAATAAGAAAACTGAAAAAACAAAAAACACACACAAAAACCAGGTTTGGGCCGGCCTAAACATACGTGGCGGCAGGGGGGAGGGGGAGGGGGTGGAGCGTTCGGTCGCTAAGTAGGCACCTACGCGGCAAATAGGGTTCCCCGAGGTCAAGGGTTCTGCTCCGGACTTTCGTGGAGCACTGGGTATTTTTACACCAGAATTCTAAAAAAGGTATTTTACACAAAAATAATAGTTCAATCCATACTATGCTTCGGTAGTCAAAAATAAATAAAATAGTTCGACCCATTTGTTCTATTTCGTGACAGCAGACATGCTTGAACTGGCAGAGTTTCCGCTAGGCGATACAGATTGCTATAAGTAAAAGAGAGACAAGGAATAGTAATCAGAATGTGTGTAATCTTTATTGATGATGATGCCTTATATAGGATTACAAAGGGTGCCTGTACAAAGGGGCATGAGCAACCGACATGCCAAATAGTAACCGCCCTGGTAATTAAGAAAACTTAGGGATTAGTATAATTAATGAAATCCTAACACTCCCCCTAATCCATGCTTGTTTGTATAAGTATCATCATATTGAAAAGCTTCTCCAAAAACTCTCTGGGAAAAATGTGCAAGATATGTGTTTGATATGTTGCTAAAACTTCTTCAAACCTAATGGAAAAAATAAGGAGAAAATGATGCAACGTATACTAGTTATTGCCTCTTTCAACTCAATATGAGAAAACCCATACAATTTAGAGGACAATAAATATGTCGTCTTCCCTAATATGAAATTTTCTATGTTGACCTTTTGCGGGGGCCATGTGTTACTGAGCAATGGTTAATCTACAACCGCTAAAAGAAGAGGTATAGTTATACTACAGGGAGATTATTAAACCGGGACTCAAACCCCATGTACTCAGGGTTAGTCCGGTATCCATTAGACAAGAAGGAACATAAATAGTGAGAGTAGGCAAGACCCCACGACCAGCCACCGCTGCACGACCAAGACACACACGCTCTAGGCTGCGTTGGACAACGAAGGGCGGATCTGCGGTGGGTCTTTCTCCAGTATCATCTCCGTCTGCACATTCCCATCCCCCAGCATCATCTCGTTGTAGTTCTTGACCCCCCAGAACATCCCCGTGTCATCTACAAACCACACATTTCTTACCAACTCTTGTTTCATAGTATTGTGTTGCTAGTAAACCCTGTTGAAGATTGTGTGCTTTAGTGGCGGAGCTTGACAGAGATTGTTGAGGGGGCAAAGCAAAGTTAAATTTTAACAACTAATGATATTTCACATAATTTCTCTAGGGTAGGGGGAGGGGGACCATAGCCCCCATATGCTCTAGTGAAGCTCCGCCACTGGTGTGCTTACTGATGGTGTCATACTCGATGAGGGGCTCGTAGTTGAAGCTGAACAACTGCATCAGGCAAGAAGAAAGAGTAAAATGCTTACATAGAACTTGTTCGTGTCGCAGCTCGTCGACCTTGGACCTCATCGCGGGCACATTGGTGGCCATGTGGTAGGTGTATCCCGACACGCCAATGCTAAAGGTAGTCGGCATCTTGGGGCCGCCGATCTCGTCAAGGGCAAAATTGCTAATATACATCATATCTTGAACTGCAAGGTGGCCATCCAATTGTTGTGCGTGATGGACGAGAGCACGCTGCCACGGTAGCAGTTGGTGGACTGCTATACGGCGCGCCCGGTGGTAGGTCCACCATGATCAGTTGTTTCTCGTGGCAATGCGGAGGGGCGCTATCGGCAGCATGGAAGCCAGTGCAGCTGCCCTGCTCCTTCATCTCTGCGCCTGTTACAACCGAGATGAAGTCGCGCTCGACCCACACCCAGCTCAACCGCCACCCCGGGCGCTCGATGTGGCGGTGCAACTGGTAATTGTCTTATGAGGGATATAAGGTTCATAAGACGGTGTATTATGAGCGTTATATCAAATATTGGTATACTACACCATGTAGTGGTACGCTGTATCGCTGCAATGCGATTGAAATAACAAATCGCCTGCGATGGTTCGAGCATTTGAGGAGGTTTTAGAAATCGATGCCATTGTGCTGAATATTGGCGACGTGGGCTTTGAGGCAAATTTCGTAATCGTCGCTGGTCCATGTACGAAAACCTTCTACAAAGCCTCCTTATGTACTAGTCTGTCATAGTTACCTGACTGGTCGTGAAGTTATTAGACTGCTCATGCGAAAGTTACTAGACTGCTCATAGTAGAGTTACCAAGATAGTGGTTATGTAGTTAATGGGCTACATGTGCTATGGTTACCAATATGGCTATTACATAGTTATCAACGTAGCAATTATGTAGTTATCAGATTCCTAACGATATAGTTACCAGGATGTTCATGCTAAACTTATCAGGTATTCATGCTAGAGTTATGAAGCCGCTCATGCGCTACAGCTAACAGGTTTCTCATACGTTATCAAGTTACTACGACTATAGGGACCTACACAAGCTAAAGTTACCAAGCTATCCCCGCAAAAATTACCAACATTATATTTATGTTGTGGTTGTTCATGCTATAATTATCAACATTAGACAACTATAGTCACCAGCTGCCCTTGCCACAGTTAGCAACATGGCAACTCAATAGTTACTCAACTGCTCGCATGATAGTTATCAAAATGAGACACTATAGTTACCAACTGCCCGTGTTATAATTATCGAGTGAGTTAGGTCGGGGTCACCACCATAGTAGTTGTATAGTTACATGGGTGGTTGCACTGAGATCTAATTTTGAAATCGATAACTATACACGAGGAGTCCGACAACGCATATGATGTTTTGTCGGTAACAATATATTAACAATACATGTAAGTATTTTAGCACTGGGTGATAACTTTGGACGTAAAACCCATTAATATGTTGGGAAATTTTCAGTTTTAGTGCCCGATAACTTCTAAGCATGTTGGTATTTTATATACAACAACGTGGTAAGTTTTATAACCCCCAAGAAACTCATGAAAACATACCAACATAGAATCCAGTTTTGAACATCCTGTCGCAGCGGATTTAATGTTCAAGATGGATCTTGAATCGGATCAAAGATTTGAGGTACAAAACATTTTAAACTTTTGAAATTGAAGAGAATCAAAATTGTCATCATCACTTTTTGTCTTTTTTACATGCGTGCAAGCATGTAAGAGCATCTCTAACAGACCCCTTAAAACCGCACGGGCCGTAAAATTCTGGCGACTATACGGGTTTGACATTTTTTGGGCCAGACCAGAACCTTTATAGTCGGCCTGCCCGTAAATCTTTTACAGTGGCCTAGAAAATGCCCCCTCGCGCAGTATAACTAAGGGTTTGCGGCCGATATAGGAGGCTGGAACCTATCCCTGCGCCGCCGCAATCCCTCATCTCCCCTCTCGATTTCTCGCCGCCGCCGACTCCAATCCACTACCCAACTCCACCATGCGGCGCAGGATGTGGTCATCGGGCCGCGACGCCGTCGGTTACCCCGAGCGGAAGCGGTGTGTCACCGTCGACATCGCGAGGAAACAGAGCGCCCGGAGGTACCTCAACCGAGGCCTTCAGCTGCCGCTGTCACTCCTCCACCGCGAGACGGAGGAGTAGGACTGCAGGCAGGCGCGGGCAGCTCCTCCGCCAGTGCTTCGAGCTCCCGTTCGGTGCTCACGCCGGTGAAAAAAGAGCCGGAGAAGCTCCCACCGCTCCCCGCGTAAAGAGGGAGCCGGAGCTCGGGGCGGTGGTGTTGTCGGGCTGGAGGATTTCCTCCCCCGACGGAGGCGGATGCCTTCGAGGCCGCCATCCTCGCGCGTAGTGCACTGGAGGAGGAGGAGGAGGAGGAGGCGGAGCAGCGTCGTCAACGGGACGACAACCTCGACAAAGTCCCCCTCGAGCAGGGGCTTGCGAAGGCGCAGGAGTTTGAGGACAACTTGGCAGTATGGCACCATGAAGCCAAGGCGCATGACGACATGTACATTGACCTCGAATCTGAGGACGAGGACTGAGCTCCTCCGTCGCCGCACCCGGATGGCTCCTGTAAGCCAAATTTTGGCATTAGGGTTAGGGTGGCCGTTGCTCCTCTGATCTAGTTTATAAAAAATTGACCATGTATGACTTTTGTATGATGATCAAGTAACTATGAACGCTAGTAGTTCTACTGGAGTAGTTCGATTTCTCATGTGAAGTTTTGATTTCAAAATTTACAGGTTCATTTTAAAGTTTCTGTTCTGTCGCGGCTGCTTTTGGCCCGTATCCGAGGCATGCCGCGAACCGTGAACGCACTTTTAAGGTCCGCGATATAAGTGGTCTATTGGAGATGCTCTAATGGAAGTGAGGGGTTCCCTAAAAGTGGAATGTTGTTATGTATTGGGGTCCCTGATTAAATGGATAATATTAAAGCTTAAATGTGGTAATCCCTTTCAGAAAAGAAAAAAACAATAGGTAGAACATGGAATCAGCTCGATCTTTTTACGAATTCATTAATGATTTGAAATACTTTTTTTGTTAACACTACAGGAAAATCACACATTGCCGTGTGGCCAACGATAAGCCGAGTGTAGAAACATGGGTACTCGGCTTATATTCGAGTTAATTACAAGAAACGACCACGTTGAAGGCTAGGTTATCAGAATTTACTTTTTTTTTTGACAGAAAACACCATGTCTGGCGTAATCTTTTGGCCAATAACATTGATCGATGGATTAGATTCGTTTAAGCACGTTTATGATAGGTGGGCCCTGCTTTTGCTGATGTAGCGTAACTATTTGACCAAGACGACGTTAGGCGGGGATTTCTCTAGATTTACAAACGACTCCCTATAATTTTACAGGGAGACCCTGTAGTCAAACCAAAAAAGCAATCAAGTCCACGGAGCAGAGCCGTAGCCTGCGGCGCAGCAAACCATGAAGGCTTGGGGAAGCGGCTGGAGCATAGCCACCTCGAGCTGCTCTGCAGCTTGTAGGCCATGCGGACTCAACGACGAGCTCGGATTCACGGTGGCCAACCACATAGTGAGCGAGTGTCCCGACGGCGGGCCATCGGTAGCTCCGGAGATGGTCGCCGGCGAGCGGCATGGCCGTGACAGCGAGGCGGCGACGTCCATGGCGGCTGCGGCACGGTTTGCCCAGAGGAGTAAAGAGAGGGGAGAGGAGCTGGAGGGGGCGCTGGCTCGCTCATGAGGCGGCGGAATCTGCAGCGCTCGTCCGTTGTGTCGTGCTTCAGACGGCTGTCACGACCTGGGCGGTCGGAGGAGTAATGGGAGGGGAGAGGAGCCGGAGGGGGCGTTGGCCTGGCCGGCAATGACTCCGGTCCGACCCGGTTGACGGGGGTCGAGATCGGGCATGGGTGGCGGTCGCGCGTGCGTTCCACCGCGAGGAAGGGGATGAGAAAAGTGAAGGAAAGAGAGGAGAATTGGAGTGCTACAGGGAAAAAACGCGACACTTATCGCAACCTGAGATGAAAGTGATATTTGAAAAGGTACCCTTATTATTGATTTCGTCCATGATGGCGCTGCGGGCTAACTAGCCTGGGCTTGTATATATCTGTAGAGTACCTTGTATTCCAGAATAAACTATGATGTAATATATTTCCATGTTATTCTACATGTTGAGATTGATTATATCTATTATTTGCAATTGAGATTTTTTATCTCTTGCAAAGATAAATTCAGTACCTCTGTAGTACTGTTTCTCCGTTGAGTACGAGGTATTCCGGAATATTTCTATGATGTATCTATTTCCATGTTAACCACGTGTCGAGATTAATACGTCTATTTGCAATTGAGATTTTCAATTTCTTAGAAATACGGATGCAAAATTCAAGGTGGTTTCTTCAAATTGATACTTGAGATCACAAGGTAGTCATATGGATCTACTGCATACGTAGATTATCGATGACTACTGATAAAGCCTATATTTTGTCCTTTTGACATTATAATTGCTTTACAAAGTGCTCTTCCACACATTTTACTAAGTCATGACATAAGGCATTAGGAGTGAGTATCTACTGATTTCATCAGATTATACTCCCTAGTGCTGCGAGATCTACTCTCTTTCGGAGACTATCTTCAAGATGTCATACTTAGCAATTTAAGATTCACACTAATGGTTTCAAGATAACTTCTTGAAATACCCATTGATTTTGCTAAGTTCATTACAACATCAACCATGATGGTCTTTAATTTACTGGTTGTAAATTAATTATCTCTGGTTTACCCATAGAGGTAACATATGGCTATAGAATTTGAGGCATTGGCCCTCAATGGCCACCACTGCCCTGTCTGGGCCATGGACATCATGATCGCTCTTGTGTCTCGTGGGATAACATGTGCAATCCTGGATTCACCTCTGGTCAGGATCACACCGTTAACAGAAAAATGGTGTCTTATGTATCATAAGGCATTATATTCAGATCTCAGCATCTGGTTATTCTGTATCAGCAATTCCTGGGATACAATGAACCTCAAGGGCAAAGGTTTGAATCTTACCAATCTTGAATCCCACATCACCAGCTGTGAGGGGGACTCTATGGGCACGGAGAATGTGATGGTTGAATATGCCTCAAGAAGACTATGAATAGTCTTTCAATCTCCTGAGTGGTCAATATTATTAATGTCCATTTACGATGTTGTAACAACAACATAAGTACTGTTGTCATCATATATTGTATATCACAATATATTGTATCAGCACTTTGGTACAAATACATTTGTATGTATTCTATATATCTGACAGTAATTTTCATATTGAGAATCTTCATGTCTATATATAGATTTCTACGGGAGTCAATCCGATGAAAAATGATATGTGCCTTGTGGACATATGCACCACAAACTCTATACTCAGGGAAGTCCAATGTTTCCACTCTCATTGAGAGAAAGGAGATATTTTAAAATCGCTAGACGCGATGAGGTATTTGTTGGCTCAACTTGAGTCATATTTACTATCCCTGTGGGTACTCGAGTAGCGTCGGGATGTTTTATTGTTTCCCAGGTTTAACTCGTACCGTACTAAACTATGGAGGTATCTGTCAAAATAGTTTCCATAGCGAAACTTATGATGACAACAAAGAGAAATAACTTCTCTTTACCATATGCAACGAATATGGCAAGCACATTCTATGTGTAACATCTGGATTGTACTACACATACGACACAACCCGTAGCACATGTTGTGTACGAGATAGTTTTCCAGAGTGTCTTGTGATTCCAATAGTTTATGAAACAGAAACTACCAACAATTCCAATAGTTTATGATTATTATGATGCTAAATTCTAATAATATTTGGATTTTATGTGCACTACAAGTGACACAGGAAAGCTAATTTTAAGGCTTGCACACCTTAAATTCTACGGAACAACTCAGACTCCTTGAATGCATCAAGTCGAGGTAAGTGGCTCTTCCCAGCCATTGAGTAGACTATTAAGGTATTCCATGGTTCTAAAAGACATATCAACATGATGGTCTTAAGTGTGTGCTTTATTCACACGAAACCATTGGCTCACTATCCTGACATCGATTTCAAGCAAATCGAATGGATAACATTGCAGAATTCTTCTTGAAGGCATTCTCTATGGCCTTTGGATTGAAGTTTAGCAATTTGTCCTAATGTCTAGACTCAAAATGGTTTGGTAGAATCATATCCAAAGATTTAAGCTCATTGCATTATCTTTATTTTGGAATTGCAACTTACCAACTTTGCGTTGGAGTCATGTAGTTTTACACGCTCATGACCAAACTGCATAATATTATTCCCCTCTGTCTTTGATACGTGGAAATCTACCAAGTATTTCCTATCTGCGGTAATTCGGTTGCATACCGATATCACCACCCGGCATACATCATTGGCCCCTCAACATATAGTTGGGATCTATGTGAGGAATAACTGTATTTTCGTCAATACCTCAAGCCCCTCGCATGGGGAGTTATTCAAGGCCAGTATGCTGATTTAATGAGGAACATTTCTAGGCATTAGGGGGAGATTTCAAGTATCATAAAAATGCCAGGAAATTAGTGGAATGTTCAACACATTTCTGCCTCAAATCCACGTACTCAAAGATCTGAACCATGCATTCAGAAGATTTGCAACACATTGCAAATAATCTGCCAGATTCATTTACTGACTATAAATGTGTCACACAATCCTACAATCCTGCAAAAGTACGCCTTAAAGAGTGGGGGTACCAGCAAAATCCACTCCACTCCTTGTTCAAAGCAACAGGGGGAGATGTATGGCAGAAGTACATCAGGATTCAGCTTCTCGCAAGCAAGGATATCAAGGCCTGTGAATCAGTAAATGCAAGTCCACTTCATGTTGGCAGACACCTAATGGGTAGTATATACCCAGTGGACGGGAAACCTCCACCAACCCAGGTCATAGTGCACACAATGACCGGGACATCGGAATACCCGACTCAATCGCATTGGAAAATCGCGAGAAGTCACTACGGATAACGATATTTTCATCAACTATATATTGATATATAGATTCTGGAGAATCATATAACCAGAAGTCTACAATTGTCGACATACATTTCTCAACTAGATTGCAAAACCTTACAAATGATTTAGATCCAAAGACCATGACCATGGCAAAGTGTGAACAACACTCGGACTGAACTCAAGCAAAGGATATAATCTAGATAGAAATGATCTTGCTCAATAATGGGAAGGTATTCATAAGCAATACCTACACCATTTTTCTTCTGGAAACAGAATTGAGAACAACGAGGTGGTGAAACGAAGAGCAAGTATTGTAGCACAAGGGTTCACGCAGATACCAACTTTTCTCCAGAGGTGGAATCTCTTTCCGATAACTTATATCATTGGCAGTTCAAAATCATCTATCTTTGCAGTTGATAGATGTATTGATCACATGTCCACGTGGATCACTAGATTCAGACATATATGATTGATTTATGATGGAATCTCAATTCTGAATCGAAATACAAAATGCAACATACATTGTGTAAAATTGGTAAGCCACCATACGGCTTATTGTTGTCGGTACATATGGTACAACCGACGTAGTGAGATCCTTATACACAAGGATTACTCCTACAATGATGATTATCCATGTGTCGTGTGTCTACAATGACGACACATGTAATCATCTAAGTGACGGACTTCAAAATGAAGGATTTGGGTAAACCAAAATATCGCTCGTTACTACAACTTGAGCACCTTCATTCATACATTATGATATACTATGTTGTCTATATCCAAAATATATTGGAGAAATTCATTGTGGACAAATCTTATCTATCCATTACTCTCATGGTAGTTCTTTCTCTAGACGTAGAGAAAGATCTATTAGACTAAGAGATGATGGAAATGAGATATTGGGACTCAACATTCCATAATGCCATTGGATCCACCAAACACAATTGGTTGGTATTCAAGAATATCTTTCGATATCTCCAAGGCATGAAACATCTTGTCCTGGTTTTTCAGTTTTGGAGAAATCTGAACACCAATATCATTGGATACATCGATCAGATCCCCACTATCAGATCGTAAACAAGTTTAGTGTTCCTACTAGGTGTGGTAGCCCTCTCATGAAGAGTCTTCAAATCAGACCTCATGGCTACAGTCACCAACCATTATCTCAACGATAATGTTTCTTGTGTTGCTCGGATGCAAACAGGTTACATAATAAGCAATATCACTATATTGCATATCTTGCAAGTCAAATCATGCGACTGATTTGTTCAGCGGATCTCTACCAACTTCTATGTTTTGGTATGTGACGGCTTCGAATTTTTGCAAGAATCAGGGGGAGTATCTTCCTGAATTGTTACTGTACAATGCATCATATTATACTCTTTTTCCCTTCATGAGTTTACTTTACAAGTTCTCATAAAGGTTTTTAATGAGGTAATATCAACATAAGATCATATGTCATACTTTCTGTTTTTCCCATCGGGGTTTTTAGGAAAGTATATACGACATATTTATTGTATTCTAAACTCTAATGGGTTTCTCGTATTGAGTTAAAAAAGACAATAACCATTATATGTTGCATCATTTTCTCCTTATTTTTTCGACTGCGTTTGAAGGAGTTTTAGCAACATATGGAACACCTATCTCCTTATATTTTTCCCACAGGGTTTTTGGAGGAGCTTCTCAAGATGATGATACTTACACTAACAAGCATGGATTAGGGGGAGTGTTAGGATTTAATTAATCCTATTAATCCCTACTTTTCCTAAAGGAGACGGTTGCCTCGTGTCCCTTCAGAGACACCTCTTCGGAGGCTATATATATGTGTAACCCATCATCAATGAAAATAAGGATTCACTTTTACATCTCTTTGTCTTGTCTTTCGTTTTACTCTCTAACAGCTTGCACTGCAGGCCGTCGGCGTGCGCGTACGGCGTATCCAGCCCATTAACTCAAGGGAGCAGCATGCCGGCCGGCACGCCACTGACCGACCGTCGCAGCACCGAATTTACGTCGCCGTCAGCGCGATCGGTCGTGTAGTAGCTAGGCGCGTACGACGCCACCGTGAGACCAGGCGCGCGAAACCAGCCGTAGATGCGGACCCATCGACGCCCAGCACGGTCGGTCGATCGATCGATGCGTCCTTGCGCGCAGAGACCACGCGCTGGCTCTGGCTGTCGTCGCCCGCGACAAGCCCAATAAATACCGCGCCCTGCGATTCTGCGGACGACTATCGTACGTACGTAGCTCTAGCACTCAGGAGAGGCCGGCCGGCCGGACGTAACAGTGCTTCGGGGTACGCACGTACCACGTCCTCGTGCCACTGCCTAGTTCGTACGCTAGTAGGAAGATCACGTGCTCGTACTCATCGCAACGCCGATGTGCCTTGATCGATTCCGTTCCACGACTGCGAAAGATGAAGGATTGGTAGTGCCATCCACACTTTTGATTCATGTGTAAGTGTGTCCTCCTCCATCTTGTGCTTCTTTCAAGAGCATCTACAGCCGGACTTTACAAATCCGGCCCCTCAAACGCCCACGCTCGCGACTGCGCGCGTTCGCGGACGTAATTGATCATGCCTCAAATTAGCCATTTTGTATCTACTCTTTGTCGACGGAGATGTCCACGATGACGGTGCCGGACGCCAGCTTGACGGGCGGGTAGGAGGGCTCCGGCTCATCCTTCTCCTGCTCGACCTCATCCATGTAGGCGAGCATCTCTGCCTCCTCCGCGGCCTGCTGCACCTCCATCTTCTGCCGCCGACGGCGTCTTGCCTCCGCAGCCGACCCGACCGGAGGGAATCGAGGATGGCCTGTTGCTTCGCCTGCAAATCCCCGTCGCCAGCGTCCCCCACATCCTCCTCCTTCGGCTCAGCTCCTCCTCCTCCTCAAAGTTCTCCTCCTCGTTCTCCTCCTCCACCACCTCCTCCTCCTCCAACTCCTCCGGATCCACTGCATCCGAAGGTAGCCCCGCGGCGATCTGGACTTTGCGCCTAGCCCAGATCTGCTCAAGGAGCACGAGCCGGCGCTCTGCCGTTAGAAATGGCTCGCTCCTCACCCAGCGGCTTGGGGGCATGGCTACTAGGCGGACGGGTGGAGTGAAAAGTGGTGGCGGCGGCGGACAGGAGGAGGAAAATATGGATGGATGGTAGGGTTTCGGTGCTCCCTGTCGACTTAAATAGTCGGCAAGGCACTACGCGGCCCGACGGAGCTACACCACGCGGTGACACCGGTCCGACGGAGGAGACGAGTTTCGGACTGGCAGGTTTGAGGGCGTTTACGGCTGGGACCCCTTTGTCAGTCCGATGTGGCGAGCACGCCCGGGCGCCCCCATATACGCCTCATATTTGGGCTGGATATGAGGGGTGCCGGTCAGCCCGGATGTTTGAGGCGTCTGTCTAGGTCGAAAAAATGTGATCGGTCAATGACCGGGCGGCCCGCCCAGGCGTATGAGATGGGTTTGAGGCGCCCGGTTGTAGATGCTCTAATATGGGTCCCTATACGCACGCGGACGCGTCCGAACACACCCGCTTTGTTGTGCACAACCATAGTCCCCATATGCCCACACCAGATCCATATATACAATGCCTGCTCAGCATAAACAAAACAATGTAGATCAACATCCAACGTGATAAAACTACATAGTTGCAAAGCTCCCGGAACAGAGGAAAAAAAACCATTCGCCTCGCGCCTCTCCCGCGAGAGGTCGGGCGAACCCTAGTCGCACCCTCTCTAGCCCCCTCCACCGCCCCTCCCACTCGCCACCGCTCGGTGGCGCCGCGGGGAAAGCCCGACCGACGTAGGCGGCTGCGGGGACTCCTCTTCCTCCTCTGGTGGCAGGTCGCGGCGCGGGGCGCAGCCGCTCGACAAGGACGTCGTGCTGTGGCGTGGGGCACGGCGGCGGTACCCGGCATGTGGTGGTGTAGAGGGGTTGTGGCAGTTGCGGTGGTGCATGCGTGCTGTGGTGCGGGCGGCCGTGAGGCCTTGCGTGGCTGGGGCCCTCCTCCAGGATGGCTCGGTGGTGCTCCAGATCTGACAGCACGGGTTGTGGGCGGCGTTGACCATCGGCGGCGGCCTTCTCAGCTATGGGCGTTGGTGGTGTGGCGGGTTGGTGTGCGGCTCGTCCGCTTGGCTGCTCCGGCGGCTGGTGGGCGGGCGACGTGTGGAGATGATACGTCTCCGACGTATCTATAAATTTTTATTGTTTCATGCTATTATAGTATCAATCTTGCATTTTTATATACATTTACAAGCACTTATATATATATATACATATATCATTTTTCGGGACTAACCTATTAATTTAGTGCTCAGTGTCGGTTGTTGTTTTTTGCCTGTTTTTGGTTTTCAGAATATCAGTATCAAACGAAGTCCAAATGCCATGAAACTTTCTGGAGATTTTTCTTCTAGACAAAAGAGACACTGGAAGCTTTGAGAGAGGGCTAGAAGATGAAGCGTGGGCCCGTGAGGCACCAGGGCATGCCCAGGGGGTAGGCGCGCCTTGGTGGCTCGTGGAGCCCACGTAGCTCCTTTTGACCTAATTTCGCCTCTATAAATTCTATAAAATCGGGAAACCAACAGAAAGCCAAACGAAATACTTTTTCCACCGCCGCAAGTTCCTGTTCTCGCGAGATCCCATCTGGAGGCCTTTTCCAGCACTCTGCCGGAGGGAGAATCAATCACGGAGGGGCTCTACATCAACCTTGCCGCCCTTCCGATGATGTGTGAGTAGTTTACCACAGACCTATGGGTCCATAGGTAGTAGCTAGATGGCTTTCTCTCTCTCTTTGATCTTCAATAGAATGTTCTCCTTGATGTTCTATTTGATGTAATCACTTTTTGCGGTGTGTTTGTTGGGATCCGATGAATTGTAAGGTTATGATCAGATTATCCATGAATATTATTTGAGTCTTTTCCAAAATCTTTTGTGCATGACTGTTATAGCATTTTATTTCTCTCCAATGTATTGATTTGGTTTGGCCAACTCGATTGATTTTTGTTGTAATAGGAGAGGTGCTTTGTGATGGGTTCAATTTTGCGGTGCTCAATCCAAGTGACAGAAATGGACATGACACGTATTTGTATTATTGCCATTAAGGATAAAAAGATGGGGTTTATTAATGCGCGAGTTTACTTTATCTACGTCATGTCATCTTGCTTAAGGCGTTACTCCGTTCTTTATGAACTTAATACTCTAGATGCATGCTGGATAGCGGTCGATGGGTGCAGTAATAGTAGTAGATGCATAATCGTTTCGGTCTACTTTTCTCGGACGTGATGCCTATATACATGATCATTGCCTTAGATATCATCATGATTATTTGCTTTTCTATCAATTTCCCAACAGTAATTTGTTTACCCACCGTATGCTATTTCAAGAGAGAAGCCTCTAGTGAAAACTATGGTCCCCGGATCTATTTTTATCATATATTAAAATCCAAAAATATCTTGCTACAATTTTTTTATTTTGTGTTCTAAAAATCTATCTATAACTACAAAATTTAATCTTACAAGTGATCGTCAAGGGATTGGCAACCCCTTGTTCGCATTGGGTGCAAGTATTTTTTATTTTGTGTGTAGGTACTGCTAACGAGGTGTAGCGTGATTCTCCTACTTTATTGATAAACTTGATTCTCAACTAAGGGAAATACTTATCTCTATTGTACTGCATCATCCCCTCCTCTTCGGGGAAATCCCAACGCAACTCACAAGTAGCAGGAGGCATCTTTGTTGAGCTCCCTTGGCTGCTGTTGCAGGTTGATTTGGTACCCCTCTTCAGTGGGCATGCGATTTCTGGTGGCCTCGCGGGCGGCTGCCATGGTGTGGCGATGATGGCCCGAGAATTTGCGATGTTTTTCATAGTGATTTCCATTTGGTTTCATTGGATTTTTGTTATTCTTCGGATATTTGTAATGCTAATCACATGGGTATGGGCACTATGGAAGACCTCAATATTATCGATATGGCTATCATGGTTTTTCTCTGTGTTGTGATTGATTCCCCTCTTATGATGTGTGAGTAATTCCCCTAGGTGTGGGAGATGTAGGTGAGTGGTAAGATTGATATGTGCTTATCCTATATGTCGTCATTTGAATTTGTAGTAGTATGACTTATTTAGTATGTTGTTATACTGTGGTGAACTTTGTGCATGTTGTCCAAATTAAGGGCCCATGCAACATGATCTCAAGACCTACACAGGTGACACATATTGTTTAGAAACTTTGTCACCTTTTGACGTGACAACTGGAGATATCTATGAGAACCGAAGCGATATGAGATAACGGCGATCCATTGAACTTAATGCTTGGTTCCAGTCTTATGACCTTAATTGTGGAAACGACCACTCTGTGACAACGGAGAAGCATGACCATAGAATGAAATGTAGCCCCTAGTGGAGGAGTTTCATGACTCTAAGGAGAACCGTCTACATAAAGTTTATATCAAATACTATGAGTACAATACAAGGTAACTGGTATTACCGTCACACTGGCACAATTCATATATTCTTAACATCAATTGAGATCTCTCCGCACCTAATCTCTTAATTGTAGGAAACATCATTTACATTTTAAGCTCTTGTTATTTACTTTTATTAGTTACTTAGTAGACATCTTTCCTCTTGTTACTAGCATATTTAGTTTATCGTCCACCCATGACAGTAATAGTATTTGCAGAAGTTCAAGCAGTACTTCACACAAGAACTATGCCACCTTGTGTGTGACAGGAACGCCTCCATAAATACTCTCCTCCGCTCTTTGTTGGGATGATTACTCGTTGGGATACTTCTGCGAAAGTGCTACACTACCCTGTTTGGTATGCATGTACCAGGCGACACGAGGGTGTGCTTGATGGGGAGCTCGATAGGAGGAATGTGTGGCCTCGATGTGTTCCGTCACCTGTCGCCGGCACATGGGTGTGCCAGTCGGGATGTGTCTGCTCCTCCTTCTCCCCTTTCCTCGCCGCAGGCGGGTTGGCGCGGTTCTGCCGATGTCCTGGGCGGAGCATCTACTAGTGGCTCCGTCGATCGGGAGCTGCTAGTTGGGCCAAAGCTGGGGCCTTTGTAAGGTCTCAGGGTTGTCTGTTGATGACTCACAAGTATAGGGGATCTATCGTAGTCCTTTCGATAAGTAAGAGTGTCGAACCCAACGAGGAGCAGAAGGAAATGATAAGCGGTTTTCAGCAAGGTATTCTCCGCAAGCACCGAAATAATAGGTAACAGATAGTTTTGTGATAGGATAATTTGTAACGAGCAACAAATAACAAAAGTAAGTAAAGTGCAGCAAGGTGGCCCAATCCTTTTTGTAGCAAAGGACAAGCCTGGACAAACTCTTATATAGAGAAAAGCGCTCCCGAGGACACATGGGAATTATCGTCAAGCTAGTTTTCATCACGTTCATATGATTCGCGTTCGGTACTTTGATAATTTGATATGTGGGTGGACCGGTGCTTGGGTGTTGTTCTTACTTGAACAAGCATCCCACTTCTGATTAACCTCTATTGCAAGCATATGCAACTACAACAAAAGTATTAAGGTAAACCTAACCATAGCATGAAACAGATGGATCCAAATCAGCCCCTTACGAAGCAACGCATAAACTAGGGTTTAAGCTTCTGTCACTCTAGCAACCCATCATCTACTTATTACTTCCCAATGCCTTCCTCTAGGCCCAAATAATGGTGAAGTGTCATGTAGTCGATGTTCACATAACACCACTAGAGGATAGACAACATACATCTCATCGAAATATCGAACGAATACCAAATTCACATGACTACTAATAGCAAGACTTCTCCCATGTCCTCAGGAACAAACGTAACTACTCACAAAGCATATTCATGTTCATAATCAGAGGAGTATTAATATGCATATAGGATTTGAACATATGAGCTTCCACCAAATAAACCAACTAGCGTCAACTACAAGGAGTAATCAACACTACTAGCAACCTACAGGTACCAATCCCGGACTATGAGACAAGAATTGGACACAAGAGATGAACTAGGGTATGAGAGGAGATGGTGCTGGTGAAGATGTTGATGGAGATTGCCCTCTCCCGATGAGAGGAGCGTTGGTGATGACGATGGCGATGATTTCCCCCTCCCGGAGGGAAGTGTCCCCGGTAGAACAGCTCTGCCGGAGCCCTAGATTGGTTCCGCCAAGGTTCCACCTCATGGCGGTGGAGTCTCGTCCCGAAAGCTTGCTTATGATTTTTCTTCGGACGAAAGACTTCATATAGCAGAAGATGGGCACCGGAGGGCCAACAGGGGGCCCACGAGGCAGGGGGCGCGCCCCCCACCCTCCTGGACAGGTGGAGGCCCCCCTGACGTATTTCTTCTGCTTAATATTTTTTATTATTTCCAAAAATAACTTTCGTGGAGTTTCAGGACTTTTGGAGTTGTGCAGAATAGGTCTCTAATATTTGCTCCTTTTCCAGCCCAGAATTCCAGCTGCCGGCATTCTCCCTCCTTATGTAAACCTTGTAAAATAAGAGAGAACAGGCATAAGTATTGTGACATAATGTATAATAACAGCCCATAATGCAATAAACATCGATATAAAAGCATGATGCAAAATGGACGTATCAACTCCCCCAAGCTTAGACCTCGCTTGTCCTCAAGCGGAAGCCGATAACGATAAATATGTCCACATGTTTAGAGGTAGAGGTGTCGATAAAATAAAATACGGACATGAGGGCATCATGATTATTCTCATAACAGCAACATATATGGATATTGTCATATGATTTCTTATGCTCAAGTAATAATCTATTCACAATGCAAAGTATGAATCAGAAACTTTATTGAGAACTAACAAACTATAATCCCAGTCATTGAAGCAATTGCAATTTATCATAACATCAGAAAGAGTCTATGTCAGAGCTTTCTAGCAAGTCCACATACTCAACTATCATTTAGTCTTTCATAATTGCTAACACTCACGCAATACTTGTGGTTACGGAGTTTTAATCGGACACAGAGAAAGATAGGGGCTTATAGTTTCGCCTCCCAACCTTTTACCTCAAGGGTAATGTCAACAATAATAGTTCTTGCTAACCCACATCCAATTAGATATATCTATCAGGATCTTTCCAACATCCTGTGCTTGCCAAAGGATAAAATATAAAAAGGAAAGGTGAAGATCACCATGACTCTTGCATAAGGTAGAAGATAATAATAAAAGATAGGCCCTTCGCAGAGGGAAGCAGAGGTTGCCATGCGCTTTCAGGGTTGGATGCACAAAATCTTAATGCAAAAGAACATCACTTTATATTGCCACTTGTGATATGAACCTTTATTATGTAGTCCGTCGCTTTTATTTCTTCCACATCACAAGATCGTATAAAGCTTATTTCCTCCACACCAATCAATCATACATATTTAGAGAGCAATTTTTATTGCTTGCACCGATGACAACTTACTTGAAGGATCTTACTCCATCCATAGGTAGATATGGTGGACTCTCATGGCAAAACTGGTTTAAGGGTTTTTGGAGGCACAAGTAGTATCTCTACTTGGTGCAAAGAATTTGGCTAGCATGAGGGGGAAGGGCAAGCTCAACATGTTGGATGATCCATGACAATATACTTTATCTCAGATACAAGAAAACATAACCCATTACGTTGTCTTCCTTGTCCAACATCAACTCTTTAGCATGTCATACTTTAATGAGTGCTCCCAATCATAAAAGATGTCCAAGATAGTATATTTATATGTGAAACCTCTCTTTCTTTATTACTTCCTATTAATTGCAACGATGACCAAAGCTATGTTTGTCAACTCTCAACAATTTTTAATCATCATACTCTTTCTATGTGAAGTCATTACTCTCAATAAGATCAATGTGATCTCTTTATTTCTTTTTATTCTTTCTCTTTTCTTTTATCCACTCAAGATCTTAGCGAGATAATCAAGCCCTTGACTCAACACTAATCTTTATTATATATAGCTCACGGACTCGATTACAAAGAGAGATCATTAAGCAAAACTCAAAACTAGATCATACCAGAACTTTATTCTACTAGATCAAGATACTACTAATACGATCGAACTAAGAAAAACGGTAAAGATAGGAGATGTGATGGTGATACGATACCGGGGCACCTCCCCCAAGCTTGGCAGTTGCCAAGGGGAGTGCCCATACCCATGTGATTATGTCTCCTTTGCTGGTGAAGGGATTGTTGATGATGTAGGCTTGTCGTCCATCTTCCAAGGCATAGGCTCACCATCATAGAAGGATGATTGAGTCTCCGGGATCCTTAAATCTGCAGCCAAACTCGTCCTCTTGAATCTATATTAATACTCACAATTTTGGTTTTGCAGGTCATAGATTTGGGCTTGGAGGTGCTCGATTTTCTCGTGGAGCTTGAAGATGGCCTCCCCAATGTCCTTGGCATCCAGCTTGTGGTTGTTGGTGAACTCCGTGATCATTATGTGATTGGAGTCAAGTCCACGCTCCACCATCTCCTGGCACTTGAAAACTTGTTGCTCTATTGCTTCAAGCCTTGTCTCCATGCTTCCGGTCCTCCGTGGTCCCTCAACATCGCGGATGTGCAGCACCCCCTCGCGCATCTCAATGGTTTGAGGGTGTTGCAGCACCTCCGCGAGGTAGGGGTTGATGACCTTCTCGAAGAACTTGTCCTTGGGGGCACTTGGAGACGTCATGATGAGCTAGATCTGTTAGAAAAACAGCTCGAAACAAGAACAGAGGATATTTGCGTGATACAGTAGTCAAAACCTTCGGGAGATTATATAATGAATTTTTACCGACCAAAATACGTATCGTGCAAGAAAACGGAGTCCGGAGAGCGCACGAGGTGCCCACGAGGTAGGGGGCGCGCCCAGGGGGGTAGGGCGCGCCCTCCACCCTCGTGGAGGCCTTGTGTCCTTCCCGGACTGCCTCTTATTTTTGTATTTTTCTAAATATTCCAAAACGGAGAAATATTGCCATTAGAACTGTTTTGGAGTCGGTTTACTTACCGTACCACATACCTATTCCTTTTCGGTGTCTGAAACGTTCCGAAAATTGTCCCTTATGTATTCCTCCGGGGTTACGGTTTCAATAACATTGGTTTCAACATTTATAGGATTACCTGAGATATAATGTTTGATTCTTTGACCGTTCACCACCTTTGGATTTGTGCCTTCGAAGTTGTTGATTTTTATGGCACCGGAACAATAGACCTCCTCGATAATGTAAGGACCTTCCCATTTAGAGAGAAGTTTTCCTGCAAAAAATCTTAAACGAGAGTTGTATAGCAATACATAATCACCTACATTAAACTCATGCTTTTGTATTCTTTTGTCATGCCATCTATTAACTTTTTCTTTAAACAACTTGGCATTTTTATAGGCTTGGGCTCTCCATTCATCAAGTGAGCTAATGTCAAATAACCTCTTCTCACCGGCAAGTTTGAAATCATAATTGAGCTCTTTAATAGCCCAATATGCCTTATGTTCTAGTTCGAGAGGTAAGTGACATGGTTTTCCATAAACCATTTTATACGGAGACATACCCATAGGATTTTTATATGCAGTTCTATAGGCCCATAATGCATCATGAAGTTTCTTGGACCAGTTCTTTCTAGATCTATTAACAGTCTTTTGCAAAATTAATTTGAGCTCTCTATTACTCAATTCTACTTGAACACTAGACTGTGGGTGATAAGGAGATGCAATTCTATGATTAACATCATATTTAGCAAGCATTTTTCGGAAAGCACCATGAATAAAATGTTAACCATCATCAGTCATTAAATATCTAGGGACTCCAAACCTCGGAAAAATAACTTCTTTAAGCATCTTAATAGAAGTGTTATGATCAGTACTACTAGTTGGAATAGCTTCTACCCACTTAGTAACGTAATCAATAGCAACTAAAATATGTGTGTAACCATTAGAGGCAGGAAAAAGTCCCATATAATCAAATCCCCAAACATCAAATGGTTCAATAACAAGTGAATAGTTCATAGGCATTTCTTGACGTCTACTAATATTACCAATTCTTTGACATTCATCACAAGATAAGACAAACTTACGGGCATCCTTGAAGAGAGTAGGCCAATAAAAACCGGATTGCAATACCTTATGTGCAGTTCTATCTCCAGCGTGGTGTCCTCCGTAAGCCTCGGAGTGACACTTGCGTAGGATCTGTTCCTGTTCATGCTTAGGTACACAACGTCTAATAACACCATCTACTCCTTTATAAAGATATGGGTCATCCCAAAAGTAATGTCTCAAATCATAGAAAAACTTTTTCTTTTGCTGGTATGTGAAACTAGGTGGTATAAATTTAGCAACAATATAATTAGCATAATCAGCATACCATGGAGCAGCACGAGAAGTATTTATGACATTTAATTTCTCATCAGGAAAGCTATCATCAATAGGTAGTGGGTCATCAAGAACATTTTCTAACCTAGACAAGTTGTTTGCAACGGGGTTCTCAGCTCCCTTTCTATCAACAATATGCAAATCAAATTCTTGTAGCAAGAGAACCCATCTAATAAGTCTAGGTTTAGCATCCTTCTTTTCCATAAGATATTTAATAGCAGCATGATCCGTGTGAATGGTTACTTTAGAATCAACAATATAAGGTCTGAACTTATCACAAGCAAATACGACTGCTAAGATTTTTTTTTCAGTAGTAGCATAATTTCTCTGAGCATTGTCTAGAGTTTTACTAGCATATTGAATAACATTTAATTTCTTATCAACTCTTTGCCCTAGAACAGCACCTACAGCATAATCACTAGCATCACACATAATTTCAAAGGGTAAATTCCAATCAGGTGGCTGAACGATAGGTGCAGAAATCAATGCTTTCTTAAGTATTTCAAATGCTTCTACACAATCATCATCGAAGACAAATGGTATATCTTTTTGCAATAAATTAGTCAGAGGCCGAGAAATTTTTGAGAAGTCCTTAATGAACCTCCTATAAAATCCGGCGTGACCAAGGAAACTTCTTATACCTTTGATGTCCTTGGGACATGGCATCTTTTCAATAGCATCAACCTTGGCTTTATCGACTTCAATACCTCTTTCAGAAACTTTATGCCCCAAGACGATACCTTCATTAACCATAAAGTGGCACTTTTCCCAATTCAGGACAAGATTAGTTTCTTCACATCTCTGCAAAACTCGATCAAGGTTGCTCAAGCAATCATCAAGAGAGGATCCATAGACGGAAAAATCGTCCATGAAAACCTCACAAATCTTTTCACAAAAGTCAGAGAATATAGCCATCATGCATCTTTGAAAGGTAGCAGGTGCATTACATAAACCAAAAGGCATACGTCTATAAGCAAAAGTACCAAAAGGGCAAGTAAAAGTAGTCTTTGATTGATCATTGGCTGACACAGGTATTTGAGAGAAACCAGAATAACCATCTAGAAAGCAAAAATGTGTATGTTTGGATAATCTTTCTAGAATTTGATCGATAAAAGGTAAGGGGTAATGATCTTTTTTAGTAGCCTTATTTAATTTGCGGAAATCAATTACCATCCTATAACCTGTAATAATTCTTTGCGGGATCAACTCATCTTTATCATTAGGAACGATGGTAATACCTCCCTTCTTAGGGACACAATGGACAGGACTTACCCACTGACTATCAGCAATGGGATAAATTATACCCGCCTCAAGGAGCTTTAGTATTTCTTTTCTTACCACTTCCTTCATCTTAGGATTCAACCGTCGTTGATGATCACGAACTGGTTTGGCATCTTCCTCCAAATTTATTTTATGTTGATATAGAGTGGGACTAATGCCCTTAAGATCATCAAGAGTATATCCAATAGCAGCACGGTGCTTCTTCAGAGTTTTCAATAATCTCTCTTCTTCATGCTCTGAAAGGTTGCCACTAATAATAACAGGATATATCTTTTTCTCATCAAGATAAGCATATTTAAGAGTATCAGGCAACAGTTTAAGCTCAAACAGGGGATCACCCTTGGGTGGAGGAGGATCCCCTAGGATTTCAACAGGCAAATTGTGTTTCAGGATAGGTTCCTGTTTAAAGAATACTTCATCTATTTCCCTTCTTTCATTCATAAACATATCATTTTCATGGTCTAGCAAATATTGTTCTAAAGGATCACTAGGAGGCACGGCAATAGAAGCAAGACCAATAATTTCATCCTTACTAGGTAATTCCTCTTCACGGTGTTGTCTACGAAATTTAGAAAAATTAAACTCATGAGACATATCACCTAGACCAATAGTAACAACATCCTTTTTGCAGTCTATCCTAGCATTAACAGTGTTCAAGAAGGGTCTACCAAATATAATGGGACAAAAGCTATCTTGTGGTGAACCAAGAACAAGAAAATCGGCAGGATATTTAGTTTTCCCACACAAGACTTCAACATCTCTAACAATTCCAATGGGTGATATAGTATCTCTATTGGCAAGTTTGATGGTAACATCAATACCTTCTATCTCAGCAGGTGCAATTTCATGCATAATTTCTTTGTATAAGTCATGAGGTATAGCACTAGCACTGGCACCCATATCGCATAAGCCATGATAACAATGATCTCCTATTTTAACAGAAATAACAGGCATGCCTACCACAGGTCTATGTTTATCTTTAGCACAAGGTTTGGCAATTCTAGCAGTTTCATCACAGAAATGAATAACTGAAGGAAATATGCCCTAGAGGCAATAATAAAGTTATTATTTATTTCCTTATATCATGATAAATGTTTATTATTCATGCTAGAATTGTATTAACCGGAAACATAATACATGTGTGAATACATAGACAAACAGAGTGTCACTAGTATGCCTCTACTTGACTAGCTCGTTGATCAAAGATGGTTAAGTTTCCTAGCCATTGGCATGGGTTGTCATTTGATTAACGAGATCACATTGACTTGACCCATTCCGTTAGCTTAGCATTCGATCATTTAGTATGTTGCTATTGCTTTCTTCATGACTTATACATGTTCCTATGACTATGAGATTATGCAACTCCCGTTTACCGGAGGAACACTTTGTGTGCTACCAAACGTCACAACGTAACTGGGTGATTATAAAGGTGCTCTACAGGTGTCTCCAAAGGTACTTGTTGGGTTGGCGTATTTCGAGATTAGGATTTGTCACTCCGATTGTCGGAGAGGTATCTCTGGGCCCACTCGGTAATGCACATCACTATAAGCCTTGCAAGCATTGTAACTAATGAGTTAGTTGCGGGATGATGTATTACGGAACGAGTAAAGAGACTTGCCGGTAACGAGATTGAACTAGGTATCGAGATACCGACGATCGAATCTCGGGCAAGTAACATACCGATGACAAAGGGAACAACGTATGTTGTTATGCGGTCTGACCGATAAAGATCTTCGTAGAATATGTGGGAGCCAATATGAGCATCCAGGTTCCGCCATTGGTTATTGACCGGAGAGGTGTCTCGGTCATGTCTACATAGTTCTCGAACCCGTAGGGTCCGCACGCTTAACGTTACGATGACGGTTATATTATGAGTTTATGTGTTTTGATGTACCGAAGGAGTTCGGAGTCCCGGATGAGATCGGGGACATGACGAGGAGTCTTGAAATGGCCGAGACGTAAAGATCGATATATTGGACGACTATATTCGGACTTCGGAAAGGTTCCGAGTGATTCGGGTATTTTTCGGAGTACCGGAGAGTTACGGGAATTCGTATTGGGCCTTAATGGGCCATACGGGAAAGGAGAGAAAGGCCTCAAAAGGTGGCCGCGCCCCTCCCCATGGTCTGGTCCGAATTGGACTAGGGAAGGGGGGCGCCCCCTTCCTTCTTTCTCCTTCTCCCTTCCCTTCTCCTATTCCAACAAGGAAAGGAGGAGTCCTACTCCCGGTGGGAGTAGGACTCCCCCCTTGGCACGCCCTCCTCCTTGGCCGGCCGCCTCCCCCTTGCTCCTTTATATACGGGGGCAGGGGGGCACCCCATGGACACACAATTGATCATTGATCTCTTAGCCGTGTGCGGTGCCCCCCTCCACCATATTACACCTCGATAATATCGTAGCGGTGCTTAGGCGAAGCCCTGCGTCGGTAGAACATCAACATTGTCACCACGCCGTCGTGCTGACGAAACTCTCCCTCAACACTCGGCTGGATCAGAGTTCGAGGGACGTCATCGAGCTGAGCGTGTACTGAACTCGGAGGTGTCGTGCGTTCAGTACTTCATCGGTCGGATCGTGAAGACGTACGACTACATCAACCGCGTTGTGTTAACGCTTCCGCTTTCGGTCTACGAGGGTACATGGACAACACTCTCCCCTCTCGTTGCTATGCATCACCATGATCTTGCGTGTGCGTAGAATTTTTTTGAAATTACTACGTTCCCCAACAATAACATGCCCATCAATATTATCAGACAAGAGATCTTTAACAATAGCAATATTAGGTTCAACTTTAATTTGCTCAAGAGGTGTATAAGTTCTAATATTGCTTTTACGGACCACAGTTGAAGCTTTGGCATGATCCTTTATTCTAACAGGGAAAGGTGGTTTCTCAACATAAGAAGTAGGAACAATAGGATCATTATAAGTGATAGTCTTTTCTTCAACTTTAATAGGTGCAGCTACTTTTACTTCTATGGGAGGATGATATTTAAACCACTTCTCCTTAGGGAGATCAACATAAGTAACAAAAGATTCACAGAAAGAAGCTACTATCTCAGAGTCAAGTCCATATTTAGTGCTAAATTTACGGAAAACATCGGTATCCATCAAAGATTTAACACAATCAAACTTAGGTGCCATACCTGACTCCTTACCTTTGTGGAGATCCCAATCTTCAGAATTGCGTTTAATTCTATCCAATAAATTCCATTTGAATTCAATAGTCTTCATCATAAAAGAGCCAGCATAAGAAGTATCGAGCATGGTGCGATTGTTATCAGAAAGCCGAGCATAAAAACTTTGAATAATTATTTCTCTTGGGAGCTCATGATTGGGGCATGAATATAACATTGATTTAAGCCTCCCCCAAGCTTGAGCGATGCTTTCTCCTTCGCGAGGCAAAAAATTATATATAATTGCGATCACGATGAACAAGATGCATAGGATAAAATTTCTGATGAAATTCCAATTTCAATCGTTTGTAGTTCCATGATCCCGTATCATCACATAGCCTATACCATGTCAATGCATCTCCCTTCAAAGATAAAGGGAAGTCTTTCTTCTTAATAACATCACCGGGTATACCTGCAAGCTTAAATAATCCACAAACTTCATCCACATATATTAGGTGCTCATCAGGATGCATTGTTCCATCTCCTGCATAAGGATTATCTAGCAGTTTTTCTAACATACCCGAAGGAATCTCAAAGCAGACATTTTAATTTTCAGTAGGTTCAGTAGGTTGAGGAGCAACTCTTTGCTCTACTGGTTGGGGTGAAGATACCCCGAACAAGCCCCTCGGAGGATTACTTTCCATAGTAACAATTGACAGTAAATTTCAGCACACTATATAAATTTTTCCTTACCAAATTCCACCTACCAAAGGCGCTTCACTCCCCGGCAACGGCGCCAGAAAAGAGTCTTGATGACCCACAAGTATAGGGGATCTATCGTAGTCCTTTCGATAAGTAAGAGTGTCGAACCTAACGAGGAGCAGAAGGAAATGATAAGCGGTTTTCAGCAAGGTATTCTCTGTAAGCACTGAAATAATAGGTAACAGATAGTTTTGTGATAGGATAATTTGTAACGAGCAACAAATAACAAAAGTATGTAAAGTGCAGCAAGGTGGCCCAATCCTTTTTGTAGCAAAGGACAAGCCTGGACAAACTCTTATATAGAGAAAAACGCTCCCAAGGACACATGGGAATTATCGTCAAGCTAGTTTTCATCACGTTCATATGATTCGCGTTCGGTACTTTGATAATTTGATATGTGGGTGGACCGGTGCTTGGGTGTTGTTCTTACTTGAACAAGCATCCCACTTATGATTAACCTCTATTGCAAGCATCCGCAACTACAACAAAAATATTAAGGTAAACCTAACCATAGCATGAAACAGATGGATCCAAATCAGCCCCTTACGAAGCAATGCATAAACTAGGGTTTAAGCTTCTGTCACTCTAGCAACCCATCATCTACTTATTACTTCCCAATGCCTTCCTCTAGGCCCAAATAATGGTGAAGTGTCATGTAGTGGCGTTCACATAACACCACTAGAGGATAGAAACATACATCTCATCAAAATATCGAACGAATACCAAATTCACATGACTACTAATAGCAAGACTTCTCCCATGTCCTCAGGAACAAGCGTAACTACTCACAAAGCATATTCATGTTCATAATCAGAGGAGTATTAATATGCATATAGGATCTGAACATATGAGCTTCCACCAAATAAACCAACTAGCATCAACTACAAGGAGTAATCAACACTACTAGCAACCTACAGGTACCAATCCCGGACTATGAGACAAGAATTGGACACAAGAGATGAACTAGGGTTTGAGAGGAGATGGTGCTGGTGAAGATGTTGATGGAGATTGCCCTCTCCCGATGAGAGGAGCGTTGGTGATGACGATGGCGATGATTTCCCCCTCCCGGAGGGAAGTGTCCCCGGCAGAACAGCTCTGCCAGAGCCCTAGATTGGTTCCGCCAAGGTTCCACCTCGTGGCGGCGGAGTCTCGTCCCGAAAGCTTGCTTATGATTTTTCTTCGGACGAAAGACTTCATATAGCAGAAGATGGGCACCGGAGGGCCAACAGGGGGCCCACGAGGCAGGGGGCGCGCCCCCCACCCTCCTGGACAGGTGGAGGCCCCCCTGACGTATTTCTTCTGCTCAATATTTTTTATTATTTCCAAAAATAACTTTCGTGGAGTTTCAGGACTTTTGGAGTTGTGCAGAATAGGTCTCTAATATTTGCTCCTTTTCTAGCCCAGAATTCTAGCTGCCGGCATTCTCCCACTTATGTAAACCTTGTAAAATAAGAGAGAACAGGCATAAGTATTGTGACATAATGTATAATAACAGCCCATAATGCAATAAACATCGATATAAAAGCATGATGCAAAATGGACGTATCAACTCCCCCAAGCTTAGACCTCGCTTGTCCTCAAGCGGAAGCCGATAACGATAAATATGTCCACATGTTTAGAGGTAGAGGTGTCGATAAAATAAAATACGGACATGAGGGCATCATGATTATTCTCATAACAGCAACATATATGGATATTGTCATATGATTTCTTATGCTCAAGTAATAATCTATTCACAATGCAAAGTATGAATCAGAAACTTTATTGAGAACTAACAAACTATAATCCCAGTCATTGAAGCAATTGCAATTTATCATAACATCAGAAAGAGTCTATGTCAGAGCTTTCTAGCAAGTCCACATACTCAACTATCATTTAGTCTTTCATAATTGCTAACACTCACGCAATACTTGTGGTTACGGAGTTTTAATCGGACACAGAGAAAGATAGGGGCTTATAGTTTCGCCTCCCAACCTTTTACCTCAAGGGTAATGTCAACAATAATAGTTCTTGCTAACCCACATCCAATTAGATATATCTATCAGGATCTTTCCAACATCCTGTGCTTGCCAAAGGATAAAATATAAAAAGGAAAGGTGAAGATCACCATGACTCTTGCATAAGGTAGAAGATAATAATAAAAGATAGGCCCTTCGCAGAGGGAAGCAGAGGTTGCCATGCGCTTTCAGGGTTGGATGCACAAAATCTTAATGCGAAAGAACGTCACTTTATATTGCCACTTGTGATATGAACCTTTATTATGTAGTCCGTCGCTTTTATTTCTTCCACATCACAAGATCGTATAAAGCTTATTTCCTCCACACCAATCAATCATACATATTTAGAGAGCAATTTTTATTGCTTGCACCGATGACAACTTACTTGAAGGATCTTACTCCATCCATAGGTAGATATGGTGGACTCTCATGGCAAAACTGGTTTAAGGGTTTTTGGAGGCACAAGTAGTATCTCTACTTGGTGCAAAGAATTTGGCTAGCATGAGAGGGAAGGGCAAGCTCAACATGTTGGATGATCCATGACAATATACTTTATCTCAGATACAAGAAAACATAACCCATTACGTTGTCTTCCTTGTCCAACATCAACTCTTTAGCATGTCATATTTTAATGAGTGCTCCCAATCATAAAAGATGTCCAAGATAGTATATTTATATGTGAAACCTCTCTTTCTTTATTACTTCCTATTAATTGCAACAATGACCAAAGCTATGTTTGTCAACTCTCAACAATTTTTAATCATCATACTCTTTCTATGTGAAGTCATTACTCTCAATAAGATCAATGTGATCTCTTTATTTCTTTTTATTCTTTCTCTTTTCTTTTATCCACTCAAGATCTTAGCAAGATAATCAAGCCCTTGACTCAACACTAATCTTTATTATATATAGCTCACGGACTCGATTACAAAGAGAGATCATAAAGCAAAACTCAAAACTAGATCATACCAGAACTTTATTCTACTAGATCAAGATACTACTAATACGATCGAACTAAGAAAAACGGTAAAGATAGGAGATGTGATGGTGATACGATACCGGGGCACCTCCCCCAAACTTGGCAGTTGCCAAGGGGAGTGCCCATACCCATGTGATTATGTCTCCTTTGCTGGTGAAGGGATTGTTGATGATGTAGGCTTGTCGTCCATCTTCCAAGGCATAGGCTCACCATCATAGAAGGATGATTGAGTCTCCGGGATCCTTAAATATGCAGCCAAACTCATCCTCTTGAATCTATATTAATACTCACAATTTTGGTTTTGCAGGTCATAGATTTGGGCTTGGAGGTGCTCGATTTTCTCGTGGAGCTTGAAGATGGCCTCCCCAATGTCCTTGGCATCCAGCTTGTGGTTGTTGGTGAACTCCGTGATCATTATGTGATTGGAGTCAAGTCCACGCTCCACCATCTCCTGGCACTTGAAAACTTGTTGCTCTATTGCTTCAAGCCTTGTTTCCACGCTTCCGGTCCTCCGTGGTCCCTCAACATCGCGGATGTGCAGCACCCCCTCACGCATCTCAATGGTTTTAGGGTGTTGCAGCACCTCCGCGAGGTAGGGGTTGATGACCTTCTCGAAGAACTTGTCCTTGGGGGCACTTGGAGACGTCATGATGAGCTAGATCTGTTAGAAAAACAGCTAGATTATCTCAAAGACTTGTCCTTGGGGGCACTTGTAACCATTAGAGGCAGGAAAAGGTCCCATATAATCAAAGCCCCAAACATCAAATGGTTCAATAACAAGTGAGTAGTTCATAGGCATTTCTTGATGTCTACTAATATTACCAATTCTTTGACATTCATCACAAGATAAGACAAACTTACGGGCATCCTTGAAGAGAGTAGGCCAATAAAAAGCGGATTGCAATACCTTATGTGCAGTTCTATCTCCAGCATGGTGTCCTTCGTAAGCCTCGGAGTGACACTTGCGTAGGATATGTTCCTGTTATGCTCAGGTACACAACGTCTAATAACACCATCTACTCCTTCTTTATAAAGATGTGGGTCATCCCAAAAGTAATGTCTCAAATCATAGAAAAACTTTTTCTTTTGCTGGTATGTGAAACTAGGTGGTATAAATTTAGCAACAATATAATTAGCATAATCAGCATACCATGGAGTAGCACGAGAAGTATTTATGACATTTAGTTTCTCATCAGGAAAGCTATCATCAATAGGTAGTGGGTCATCAAGAACATTTTCTAACCTAGACAAGTTGTCTGCAACGAGGTTCTCAGCTCCCTTTCTATCAACAATATGCAAATCAAATTCTTGTAGCAAGAGAACCCATCTAATAAGTCTAGGTTTAGCATCCTTCTTTTCCATAAGATATTTAATAGCAGCATGATCCGTGTGAATGGTTACTTTAGAATCAACAATATAAGGTCTGAACTTATCACAAGCAAGTACGACTGCTAAGAATTCTTTTTCAGTTGTAGCATAATTTCTCTGAGCATTGTCTAGAGTTTACTAGCATATTGAATAACATTTAATTTCTTATCAACTCTTTGCCCTAGAACAGCACCTACAGCATAATCACTTGTTGGGGATCGTAGCAGAATTTAAAAAATTTCTACGCATCATCAAGATCCATCTATGGAGTATACTAGCAACGAGGGGAAAGGAGTGCATCTACATACCCTTGTAGATCGCGAGCGGAAGCGTTCCAATGAACGGGGTTGGTGGAGTCGTACTCGCCGTGATCCAAATCACCGATGACCGAGTGCCGAACGGACGGCACCTCCGCGTTCAACACACGTATGGAGCAGCGATGTCTCCTCCTTCTTGATCCAGCAAGGGGGAAGGAGAGGTTGATGGAGATCCAGCAGCACGACAGCGTGGTGGTGGAAGTAGCGGGGTCTCGGCAGGGCTTCGCCAAGCTTCTGCGAGAGGGAGAGGTGTTGCAGGGGGAGAGGGAGGCGCCAGGGGCTGTCATACTGCTGCCCTCCCTCCCCCCACTATATATAGGCCCCCTGGGAGGGGGGGCCGGCCTGGATCCCATCTGCAAGGGGGGCGGCGGCCAGGGGGAAACTTACCCCCCAAGGCAAGTGGGGCGCCCCCCCCCCCACCCTAGGGTTTCCAACCCTAGGCGCAGGGGGAAGGCCCATGGGGGCCGCCCCAGCCCACTAAGGGTTGGTTCCCTTCCCACTTCAGCCCATGGAGCCCACCGGGATAGGTGGCCCCACCCGGTGGACCCCTGGGACCCTTCCGGTGGTCCCGGTACACTACCGGTGACCCCCGAAACTTTCCCGGTGGCCGAAACTTGACTTCCTATATATAATTCTTCACCTCCGGACCATTCCGGAACTCCTCGTGACGTCCGGGATCTCATCCGGGACTCCGAACAACTTTTGGGTTTCCGCATACTAATATCTCTACAACCCTAGCGTCACCGAACCTTAAGTGTGTAGACCCTACGGGTTCGGGAGACATGCAGACATGACCGAGACGCCTCTCCGGTCAATAACCAACAGCGGGATCTGGATACCCATGTTGGCTCCCACATGTTCCACGATGATCTCATCGGATGAACCACGATGTCGAGGATTCAATCAATCCCGTATACAATTCCCTTTGTCAATCGGTACGTTACTTGCCCGAGATTCGATCGTCGCTGTCCCAATACCTTGTTCAATCTCGTTACCGGCAAGTCACTTTACTCGTACCGTAATGCATGATCCCGTGGCTAACTCCTTAGTCACATTGAGCTCATTATGATGATGCATTACCGAGTGGGCCCAGAGATACCTCTCCGTCATACGGAGTGACAAATCCCAGTCTCGATCCGTGCCAACCCAATAGACACTTTCGGAGATACCCGTAATGCACCTTTATAGTCACCCAGTTACGTTGTGACGTTTGGTACACCCAAAGCACTCCCACGGTATCCGGGAGTTGCACGATCTCATGGTCTAAGGAAATGATACTTGACATTGGAAAAGCTCTAGCAAACGAACTACACGATCTTTTATGCTATGCTTAGGATTGGGTCTTGTCCATCACATCATTCTCCTAATGATGTGATCCCGTTATCAACGACATCCAATGTCCATGGTCAGGAAACCGTAACCATCTATTGATCAACGAGCTAGTCAACTAGAGGCTTACTAGGGACATGGTGTTGTCTATGTATCCACACATGTATCTGAGTTTCCTATCAATACAATTCTAGCATGGACAATAAACGATTATAATGAACAAGGAAATATAATAATAACCAATTTATTATTGCCTCTAGGGCATAATTTCAACAGTCTCCCACTTGCACTAGAGTCAATAATCTAGTTCACATCACCATGTGATTAACACTCACAGGTCACATCACCATGTGAACAATATCCAAAGAGTTTACTAGAGTCAACAATCTAGTTCACATCACTATGTGATTAACACTCAATGAGTTCTAGTTTGATCATGTTATGCTTGTGAGAGAGGTTATTAGTCAACGGGTCTGAACCTTTCAGATCCGTGTGTGCTTTACGAATATCTATGTCATCTTGTGGATGCTACCACGCGCTACTTGGAGCCATTTCAAATAACTGCTCTACTATACGAATCCGGTTTACCACTCAGAGTCATCCAGATTAGTGTCAAAGTTCGCATCGACGTAACCCTTTACGACGAACTACTTTTCACCTCCATAATCGAGAAAATTCCTTAGTCCACTAGATACTAAGGATAAGTTCGACCGCTGTCATGTGATCCATTCCCGGATCACTATTGTACCCCTTGACCAACTCATGGCAAGGCACACTTCATGTGCGGTACACAGCATAGCATACTATAGAGCCTACGACTAAAGCATAGGGGACGACCTTCGTCCTTTCTCTCTCTTCTGCTGTGGTCAGGTCTTGAGTCTTACTCAATACTCACACCTTGCAACACAGCCAAGAACTCCTTCTTTGCTGATCTATTTTGAACCCTTTCAAAATCATGTCAAGGTGTGCGTTCTTTGAAAGTATCATCAGACGTCTTGATCTATCTCTATAGATCTTGATGCCCAATATGTAAGCAGCTTTATCTAGGTCTTCCTTTGAAAAACTCTTTTCAAACAACCCTTTATGCTTTCCAGAAATTCTACATCATTTCGGATCAACAATATGTCATTCACATATACTTATCAGAAATGTTGTAGTGCTCCCACTCACTTTATTGTAGATACAAGTTTCTAACAAACTTTGTACAAACCCAAAAACTTTGATCACTCCATCAAAGCGTATATTCTAACTCCGAGATGCTTGCTCTAGTCCATGGAAGGATCGCTGGAGCTAGCATACCTTTTAGCATCCTTAGGATCCACAAAACCTTTCTGATTGTACCACATACAACCTTTCCTTACGAAAACTGGTAAGGAAACTTGTTTTGACATCCATCTGCCAGATTTCATAAATGCAGCTAATGCTAACATGATTCCAACGGACTTAAGCATCACTACGGATGAGAAAATCTCATCGTAGTCAACTCCTTGAACTTGTGAAAATACTCTTTGCCACAAGTCGAGCTTCATAGACGGTAACATTACCGTCCACGTCCGTCTTCTTCTTAAAGATCCATTTATCTCAATGGCTTGCCGATCATCGGGCAAGTTCACCAAAGTCCATGCTTTGTTCTGATACATGGATTCTATCTCGGATTTCATGGTTTCTAACCATTTGTCGGAATATGGGCCCACCATCGCTTCTCCATAGCTCGTAGGTTCATTGTTGTCTAACAACATGATATCTAAGACAGGATTACCGTACCACTCAGGAGTAGTACATATCCTTGTCGACCTACGAGGTTTGGTAGTGACTTGATCCGAAGTTTCATGATCACTATCATAAGCTTCCACTTCAATTCGTGTAGGTGCCACAGGAACAACTTCCTGTGCCCTGCTACACACTAGTTGAAGTGACGGTTCAATAACCTTATCAAGTCTCCACCATCCTCCCACTCAATTCTTTCGAGAGAAACTTTTCCTCGAGAAAGGACTCGTTTCTAGAAGCAATTACTTTTGCTTCCAGATCTGAAATAGGAGGTATACCCAACTGCTTTGGGTTTTCTATGAAGATGCATTTATCCGCTTTGGGTTCGAGCTTATCAGCTTGAAACTCTTTCACATAAGCATCGCAGCCCCAATCTTTTAAGAAACGACAACTTAGGTTTCTCTAAACGGTGTCGTCTCAACGGAATTGCGTGGTGCCCCTTTTAAAGTGAATGCGGTTATCTCTAATGCCTAACCCATAAACGATAGTTGTAATTTGATCAGAGACATCATGGTATGCACCATATCCAATAGGGTGCAGTTATGATGTTCGGACACACCATCACACTGTGGTGTTCCAGGCGGTATTAATTGTGAAACACTTTCCACAATGTTTTAATTGTGTGCCAAACTCGTAACTCAGATACTCATCTCTATGATCATATCACAGACATTTTATCCTCTTGTCACGACGATCGTCAACTTCACTCTGAAATTACTTGAACCTTTCAATAATTCAGACTTGTGTTTCATCAAGTAAATACACTCGGCATCTACTCAAATCATCTGTGAAGTAAGAACATAACGATATCCACTGCATGCCTCAGCACTCATTGGACTGCATACATCAAAATGTATTACTTCCAATAAGTTGCTCTCTTGTTCCATCTTACTGAAAACGAGGCCTTTCAGTCATCTTGCCCATGTGGTATGATTTGCATGTCTCAAGTGATTCAAAATCAAGTGAGTACAAACGATCCATTTGCATGGAGTTTCTTCATGCATATATACCAATAGACATGGTTCGCATGTCTCAATCTTTTCAAAAATGAGTGAGTCCAAAGATCCATCTACATGGAGCTTCTTCATGCGTTCTATACCAATATGACTCAAATGGCAGTGCCACAATGTAACACCCCGCATGTAACTTGCCATATTTGTAACTCCGACTCTTGCCATTTTTGGCTATGTGCTATGATATTCCCTCCGTGGTCGGGTTTTGTTTTTCGTTTTTGCATTTTGTTCATGTCATGCATTTCATATCATGTCATCATGAGCATTGCATTTGCATACGTGTTCGTCTCTTGCATCCGAGCATTTTCCCCGTTGTCCGTTTTGCAATCCGGCGCTCCTATCTCCTCCGGTGCACCCCTCTTGTTTTCTTTCGTGAGCGGGTGTCAAACTTTCTCGGAATGGACCGAGGCTTGTCAAGTGGCCTTAATATACCACCCGGAAACCACCGGTCAAGTTTTGTTTCATTTGGAGGTCGTTTGGTACTCCAACGGTTAACCGGGCATCCGCAAAGTCCATTTGAGTGTCCAGCAAAAACCCCCTCAAAAACCAGCCCAAAACCCACCAAACTCTCTTCCATGCTCTAGGTCGTTCGGTCACGATCGTGTGGGCGAAAACTGCACCTCATTTGGAGCCTCCTAGCTCTCTCTAGCTATAAAAGAGCATCCCCTCCCGTATACATTCGCAGGCGAACCCTAGCTTTTTCCCTCGTGCCGCGCCGGACGTGTCCGTACGCCGGCCGGACAAAGCCGCCGCCTCCTCCAGCCACTCGCGAGCCGCCACGTCAGCGCGCCGGATCTCCTACCGCCGCCGGCCCGCGAAGCCCGCCGCGGGCCCGCCCGGCCCGTACCGCCGCCGCCCGGCCTCCGCCTCCCCGCTCCGCTGCTCCCGCGCCTTCGCCGTCGCTCGCCGGCGCCGGCCCACCGCCGCCTCGCCGCCGCAAGGCGGCGCTGCCCCGCCGCCGTCGCCGGCTCCTCCCCGTCGCGGCCCGCCGTCCCCGAGTAGGCGGCGCCCCTCCGGCGCCCTCCTCCGTCGCCGGCCCGCCGGCCACCTCTCCTCCTCCGGCGAGCAGCCGAGCCCGAGCTCCTCTCTCCCTTGATTGGATCTGGATCCGGTCAACGCGCAGGTTGACCCCGAGCCCCCTCAAAATTTCCAAGTCCTTGAATTTTAACAGCATATGCCTCTGTTCAATAGTGCATAACTCCTTGCATGTAGCTCCGATTCGCGCGTGTAATATGTCAAATTGTTCGTCTCGTGATGCTCTATATTTTGTTCAATTGCACCATGTTCATTAGAGGTCATCTTGATGCCCAAATCTCTGTTGGAAGAGGGATAGTTGCTGTTATCCTCTGGTTCTTATCAGAACTTGGAGATTTGTCATTTTTGTATCTTTAATTCTGTGCATCTTATGGGCATGAGCTCTACATGTGTTTTGTTGTATGCCATGCCATCTTTCCAAGGGTGCATGCCATGTATTTTTGTGATCTCTGTGGTGACTAGCACAAGCATGCAAAGTAGGCTCTGTAATGTTTCTGATTTCAGGGACAGTGATTTCTCTAAGTCTGTCTGCTGTTATTTTGTTGCATGTTAACTTGATGCTACAGAGGGATCCATGCATATTTTGGAGATGTTCAGTAAGGATGTTTTGTAGATATTGTTGTACTTGATCCATTCCTGCCCTTGTTTGCAATTATGGAGTGCCATAGCATGACTCAATCTTGCTCTACTTTTGCTATAAAATATTTCTGGCAGATTCTTAACATGATATTCATTTTTGCCAAGCTCATTGTAGTTGATCCATACATGCTATGCTTTTGTTCTTGCCATGGATAGCTTCATAAACATGCCATCTTGCTGTAGGTATGCTAGTTTTGTCATGCATTGCTCTGTAGTGAGTGCATCAAGCTCACCAACATGCCTACATATTATTGTTTCTGCCATGCTCTGTTTTCTGCTAAGTCTGAAACCTGATAACGAAACTTGCTATGTTCTCATGCTTGCCATCATATCTTCTAGTCCTTTTTGGCTTATGGTAAGTAAGGGACTTTTGTCATGTGCATTTAGTAGAACACTGTCATGCCTTGATTTGCTATGTTAAGTTCCTGTAGCATGTTGATTTCATGCTCTGAACATTGCTACCTGATGCTATTTTCTGCCATGTCCAGTTTTTCACCAAGTCTGTGAACCTGTTATCTTTTGCACTTTTGCCATGCTTGTTTGGGCTTGATATGTTGTGATCTAGCCGTAGCTCAGTGTTCATCTTTTGTCAAGCATCTCCTGTAGATTACTGCCATGTGCTTTGTTGCTATGTTGGAGTGCTGTAGCATTGTTGTTTGTTGCATTTTAAGTGCTATCATGCTGTTAATCACAGATTCGTGTCATTCTTGTTTTGCTTGCCATTTGCAAACCGTGCATCCGTTTCCGGTGATCTTTATATCGATTTCGACCGAAATCATCTCATCTTTCCAGTGGCATGCTTGGTTTGCCAAGTTACTGCCATGTTCATTATTTTCCTTCCGGAGCACGCATATGCACCGAATATCATATCTTGCATACCATACATGTTTTGCATCATGTTGCTTGTGCATTTCTCGTGGTTGATTGTGGTTCCGTTTGTTTGTGTTCTTATCTTGGGTAGAGCCGGGAGACGAGTTCGTGAACGAGGAACCTGTTGAGTACGCTTACGAGGATCAAGCTTTCGACAACTCTGAGAACCTTGCAGGCAAGATGACCACCCCTCGATATCATTTCTATCTTTGCTTTGCTAGTTGTTCGCTCTATTGCCATGCTGCGCTACCTATCACTTGCTATATCATGTCTCCCATTTTGCCATGTCAGCCTCTAACCATCCGTTCCTAGCAAACCGTTGATTGGCTAAGTTACCGCTTTTGCTCAGCCCCTCTTATAGCGTTGCTAGTTGCAGGTGAAGTTGAAGTTGGTTCCATGTCGGAACATGGATATGTTGGGATATGACAATATCTCTTATTTAATTAATGCATCTATATATTTGGTAAAGGGTGGAAGGCTCGGCCTTATGCCTGGTGTTTTGTTCCACTCTTGCCGCCCTAGTTACTGATATACCGGGATTATGTTCCTTGAGTTTGCGTTCCTTACGCGGTCGGGTGATTTATGGGACCCCCTTGATAGTTCGCCTTGAATAAAACTCCTCCAGCAAGGCCCAACCTTGGTTTTACCATTTGCCGCCTAAGCCTTTTCCCCCGGGTTTTCGCGAGCCCGAGGGTCATCTTTATTTTAACCCCCCCGGGCCAGTGCTCCTTCGAGTGTTGGTCCGAACTGAGTAGACTGCGGGGCCCCCTCCTGGAAACTCGAGGTCTGGTTTTACTCGTAGGATGTCTCATCCGGTGTGCCCTGAGAACGAGATATGTGCAGCTCCTATCGGGATTTGTTGGCGCATCGGGCGGCTTTGCTGGTCTTGTTTTACCATTGTCGAAATGTCTTGTAAACCGGGATTCCGAGACTGATCGGGTCTTTCTGGGAGAAGGTTTATCCTTCGTTGACCGTGAGAGCTTATGATGGGCTAAGTTGGGACACCCCTGCAGGGTATTATCTTTCGAAAGCCGTGCCCGCGGTTATGAGGCAGATGGGAATTTGTTAATGTCCGGTTGTAGAGAACTTGTCACTTGACCCAATTAAAATACATCAACTGCGTGTGTAGCCGTGATGGTCTCTTCTCGGCGGAGTCCAGGAAGTGAACACGGTTTGAGTTATGTATGACGTAAGTAGGAGTTCAGGATCACTTCTTGGTCATTGCTAGATGACGACCATTCCGTTGCTTCTCTTCTCGCTCTCATTTGCGCAAGTTAGCCACCATATATGCTTATCGTCGCTGCAGCTCCACCTCATTACTCCATCCTTTCCTACAAGCTTAAATAGTCTTGATCTCGCGGGTGTGAGATTGCTGAGTCCCCGTGACTCACAGATTCTACCAAAACAGTTGCAGGTGCCGACGATGCCAGTGCAGATGATGGGGTCGATCTCAAGTGGGAGTTCGACGAGGAACGTGGTCGTTACTATGTGTCTTTTCCTGATGATCAGTAGTGGAGCCCAGTTGGGACGATCGGGGATCTAGCATTTGGGCTTGTCTTATTTTCATCTGGATTTTGACCGTAGTCGGTCTATATGTTTGTATTTTGGATGATGTATGAATAATATTTATGTATTGTGTGAAGTGGCGATTGTAAGCCAACTCTTTATCCCATTCTTGTTCATTACATGGGATTGTGTGAAGATGACCCTTCTTGCGACTAAACCACTATGCGGTTATGCCTCTAAGTCGTGCCTCGACACGTGGGAGATATAGCCGCATCGTGGGCGTTACACACAAGTATGTGGAACTATCATTACTATTTTATATCTTTTGGCACGAACATGTGTATCACTACGATCGAGATTCATTTTAGGTGCAAGACCATTGAAGGTATTATTCAAATAAAGAGAGTAACCATTATTCTCCTTAAATGAATAACCGTATTGCGATAAACATAATCCAATCATGCTCAACGCAAACACCAAATCTCGATGGTAGAGGGAGCATGCGATGCTTGATCACATCAACCTTGGAAACACTTCCAACACATATCGTCATCTCACCTTTAGCTAGTCTCCGTTTATTCCGCAGCTTTTATTTCGAGTTACTAACACTTAGCAACCGAACCGGTATCTAATACCCTGGTGCTGCTAGGAGTACTAGTAAAGTACACATTCATTTAATGTATATCCAATATACTTCTGTCGACCTTGCCTGCCTTCTCATCTACCAAGTATCTAGGGTAGTTCTGCTTCAGTGACCGTTCCCCTCATTACAGGAGCACTTAGTCTCGGGTTTGGGTTTAACTTTGGGATTCTTCGCTAGAGCAGCAAATGATTTGTTGTTTCATGAAGTATCCCTTCTTGCCCTTGCCCTTCTAGAAACTAGTGGTTTTACTAACCATCAACAATTGACGCTCCTTCTTGATTTCTACTTTCGCGGTGTCAAACATCGCGAGTTGCTCAAGGATCATCATATCTATCCCTGATATGTTATAGTTCATCACGAAGCTCTAATAGCTTGGTGGCAGTGACTATGGAGAACCATCACTATCTCATCTGGAAGATTAACTCCCACTCGATTCAAGCGATTGTGGTACTCAGACAATCCGAGCACGTGCTCAACGATTGAGCTTTTCTCCCTCAGTTTACAGGCTTAAGAAACTTGTCAGAGGTCTCATACCTCTTGACGTGGGCACTAGTCCGAAATCCCAATTTCAGTCTTCGGAACATCTCATATGTTCTGCGACGTTTCAAAAACCGGCTTTGGTGCCACAATTCTAAACCGTTAGCATTACGCACTGAACTATCACGTAGTCATCAAAACGTGTATGTCAGATGTTTCGCAACATCTACAGACGACGCTGAGGTTCAGCACACCGAGCGGTGCATTAAGGACATAAGCCTTCTGTGCAGCGATGAGGACAATCCTTAGTTTACGGACCCAGTCCGCATAATTGCTACTACCAACTTTCAACTAAATTTTCTCTAGGAACATATCTTAACCAGTAGAACTAAAGCGCAAGCTATGACATAATTTGCAAAGACCTTCTGACTATGTTCATGATAATTAAGTTCATCTGATTAATGAACTCTCACTCAGATAGACATCCTTCTAGTCATCTAAGTGATACATGATCCGAGTCAAACTAGGCCGTGTCCGATCATCACGTGAGACGGACTAGTCATCATCGGTGAACATCTCCATGTTGATCGTATCTACTATACGACTCATGTTCGACCTTTCGATCTCTTGTGTTCCGAGGCCATGTCTGTACATGCTAGGCTCGTCAAGTCAACCTAAGTGTTTCGCATGTGTTCCGAGGCCATGTCTGTACATGCTAGGCTTGTCAACACCCGTTGTATTCGAACGTTAGAATCTATCACACCCGATCATCACGTGGTGCTTCGAAACAACGAACCTTCGCAACGGTGCACAGTTAGGGGGAACACGTCTCTTGAAATTTTAGTGAGGGATCATCTTATTTATGCTACCGTCGTTCTAAGCAAATAAGATGTAAACATGATAAACATCACATGCAAATCATAACGTGACGTGATATGGCCAATATCATCTTGCGCCTTTGATCTCCATCTTTGAGGCGCGGCATGATCACCTTCGTCACCGGCATGACACCATGATCTCCATCATTGTGTCTTCATGAAGTTGTCTCGCCAACTATTACTTCTACTACTATGGCTAACAGTTAGCAATAAAGTAAAGTAATTACATGGCGTTTTCATTGACACGCAGGTCATATAATAAATTAAGACAACTCCTATGGCTCCTGCCGGTTGTCATTCTCATCGACATGCAAGTCGTGATTCCTATTACAAGAACATGATCAATCTCATACATCACATATATCATTCATCACATCCTTTTTGGCCATATCACATCACATAGCATACCCTGCAAAAACAAGTTAGACGTCCTCTAATTGTTGTTGCATGTTTTACGTGGCTGCTATGGGTTTCTAGCAAGAACGTTTCTTACCTACGCAAAAGCCACAACGTGATATGCCAATTTCTATTTACCCTTCATAAGGACCCTTTTCATCGAATCCGATCCGACTAAAGTGGGAGAGACAGACACCCGCTAGCCACCTTATGCAACTAGTGCATGTCAGTCGGTGGAACCTGTCTCACGTAAGAGTACGTGTAAGGTCGGTTCGGGCCGCTTCATCCCACGAAGCCGCCGAATCAAGATAAGACTAGTGACGGCAAGAAGAATTGGCAACATCAACGCCCACAACTGCTTTGTGTTCTACTCATGCATAGTAACTACGCATAGGCCTGGCTCATGATGCCACTGTTGGGGATCGTAGCAGAATTTAAAAATTTTCTACGCATCACCAAGATCCATCTATGGAGTATACTAGCAACGAGGGGAAAGGAGTGCATCTACATACCCTTGTAGATCACGAGCGGAAGCGTTCCAATGAACGGGGTTGATGGAGTCGTACTCGCCGTGATCCAAATCACCGATGACCGAGTGCCGAACGGACGGCACCCCCGTGTTCAACACACGTACGGAGTAGCGACGTCTCCTCCTTCTTGATCCAGCAAGGGGGAAGGAGAGGTTGATGGAGATCCAGCAGCACGACGGCGTGGTGGTGGAACTAGCGGGGTCTCGGCAGGGCTTCGCCAAGCTTCTGCGAGAGGGAGAGGTGTTGCAGGGGGAGAGGGAGGCGCCAGGGGCTGTCATACTGCTGCCCTCCCTCCCCCCACTATATATATAGGCCCCCTGGGAGGGGGGGGCGCCGGCCTGGATCCCATCTGCAAGGGGGGGAGCGGCGGCCAGGGGGAACTTACCCCCCAAGGCAAGTGGGGCGCCCCCCCCCCCCCCACCCTAGGGTTTCCAACCCTAGGCGCAGTGGGAAGGCCCATGGGGGGCGCCCCAGCCCAATAAGGGCTGGTTCCCTTCCCACTTCAGCCCATGGGGCCCTCCGGGATAGGTGGCCCCATCCGGTGGACCCCCGGGACCCTTCCGGTGGTCCCGGTACAGTACCGGTGACCCCCGAAACTTTCCCAGTGGCCGAAACTTGACTTCCTATATATAATTCTTCACCTCCGGACCATTCCAGAACTCCTCGTGACGTCCGGGATCTCATCCGGGACTCCGAACAACTTTCGGGTTTCCGCATACTAATATCTCTACAACCCTAGCGTCACCGAACCTTAAGTGTGTAGACCCTACGGGTTCGGGAGACATGCAGACATGACCGAGACGCCTCTCCGGTCAATAACCAACAGCAGGATCTGGATACCCATGTTGGCTCCCACATGTTCCACGATGATCTCATCGGATGAACCACGATGTCGAGGATTCAATCAATCCCGTATACAATTCCCTTTGTCAATCGGTACGTTACTTGCCCGAGATTCGATCGTCGGTGTCCCAATACCTTGTTCAATCTCGTTACCGGCAAGTCACTTTACTCGTACCGTAATGCATGATCCCGTGGCTAACTCCTTAGTCACATTGAGCTCATTATGATGATGCATTACCGAGTGGGCCCAGAGATACCTCTCCGTCATACGGAGTGACAAATCCCAGTCTCGATCTGTGCCAACCCAACAGACACTTTCGGAGATACCCGTAATGCACCTTTATAGTCACCCAGTTACGTTGTGATGTTTGGTACACCCAAAGCACTCCTACGGTATCCAGGAGTTGCACGATCTCATGGTCTAAGGAAATGATACTTGACATTGGAAAAGCTCTAGCAAACGAACTACACGATCTTTTATGCTATGCTTAGGATTGGGTCTTGTCCATCACATCATTCTCCTAATGATGTGATCCCGTTATCAACGACATCCAATGTCCATGGTCAGGAAACCGTAACCATCTATTGATCAACGAGCTAGTCAACTAGAGGCTTACTAGGGACATGGTGTTGTCTATGTATCCACACATGTATCTGAGTTTCCTATCAATACAATTCTAGCATGGACAATAAACGATTATCATGAACAAGGAAATATAATAATAACCAATTTATTATTGCCTCTAGGGCATATTTCCAACATCACTAGCATCACACATAATTTCAAAGGGTAAATTCCAATCAGGTGGCTGAACGATAGGTGCAGAAATCAATGCTTTCTTAAGTATTTCAAATGCTTCTACACAATCATCATCGAAGACAAATGGTATATCTTTTTGCAATAAATTAGTCAGGGGCCGAGAAATTTTTGAGAAGTCCTTAATGAACCTCCTATAAAATCCGGCGTGACCAAGGAAACTTCTTATACCTTTGATGTCCTTGGGACATGGCATCTTTTCAATAGCATCAACATTGGCTTTATCGACTTCAATACCTCTTTCAGAAACTTTATGCCCCAAGACGATACCTTCATTAACCATAAAGTGGCACTTTTCCCAATTCAGGACAAGATTAGTTTCTTCACATCTCTGCAAAACTCGATCAAGGTTGCGAGGGAGGGGTGGGAGCGCACCACTTGCCGCTTCGACTGACTAACGATGGCGGCGACCGTTGATGTCGTATCCTTCCTGAAGACTTCGTCGCGGCGTTCCCACTCCTGCCTTCTTGCTCAGGCTGAAAACCTGATCTTCAGGATCAGGCGGTGGCGGCTATCCATGATCGTTCCCTTCTGGGAGGCACCGCTTAATTTGGAGTCCTAGCTTCATTGTTGTCTAGCTCACCTCTCTATTGGTTAATGGTGGAGGTCTCCGTCGGCTCCAAGCAGTCTTACTGTATTGCTTGGTTGTCGGTGGGGTGGTGTGTCGGCGCCCGACACTTTTTTATCTTGCCTTGGGTGTGTCTATTTTGTGCGGTGGTGGTGCACGTTTGTATTGGTCTCTCGGTTGTAATCGATGATGATTGCTTTATAAGGGATTTTTGTTTTTTCGCCACAACTTTCTTTGGGCTTTGACAATTTGCCACCGGTTACATTGTAATTGATCAATTGCCATTTGTTATAGGGAACTTTGCTATTTTTCCCTCCGTCGGACGGGTCCCATAAGAAATTTCGAAAGCACCCCTCCCCTTGACCACGAACTGGAGAACAGGACTTGGTTGCTCGCCCTCGTTCCCCTTTTCCTCTCGCCTGCAAGAACTCAATAGACGGCGGCGACGGCAACTGCGCTCGGTTCTTCTCGACGGAGGCGGACCTGGTGGATCTCGGCCAGGACGGCGAGGCCCTCTCTCATGCCCCCTCTCTCCCGAGTGATGCTTGTGCCGCCGTCGCTGCTGCTGCATGCATATGTTTGAGCGCCGCTGCTGATGGTGATGCATGCTTGTGTTGCTACTACTGCTGTTGTTTTTATTTTGTTACTACTAGAGTTTCTTGCTGCTAGAGATCTCATGATGGTTTGATTGATTGTTGATGACAGACTACAAATTTAAAATGAGCCAGGAAGCTAATCAAACTAGATAATGGAAACCTTATACAAGTTGTCCTGCTCAGCATCGCCACCCTTCAAGCAGATGTGATTATTCCTTCTATAGTCACTAATTTGGCCCTTTATAAACATGCCAAGCTCAGTACGTTTGGCTTGAGGAAATAACTTGTTACGTTTGAATCAGCCTATCAGCTTAACCACCAGTACTTTAACTAATATGACCAGCCATGCAGGGGCGGCGGCAGGGCAGCAAGGGCCTGCGAGGAGCAGCAGGACAGCGGCGGCTGTGTTATGAGCGGAATCTTGAGTTCATCCCTTCATTTGGGTTGAGGCTGTGTTATGTTTGGGTCAAACAGGTAAAATGTACAATAGTCATCTATTTTGTTCACTTATGTTGTCTATTATTTCTAAAGTTTGTTTTTGCATTGAAAAGTGGCAAAATATCATATTCCAAAGAAAAGAGTGTTACCAGGTCAATTACAAAGTAAGGAGTGGCAAATTGTCAAAGTCCAAAGAAAGGGGTGGCAAATAATCAAATCCCCTCTTTGTAATATAACCCCTTTTCGGTGAAACTACATAGTCCATCGGACAAACAAAATCGGACCCAAAACACATTGTTCACCGGATTAAACTATACAAACAAAATAAACATAAATGATGTGGAAAGGCGAGCGTGTGGGATTTTTGTGGAGATGGTGGTGGGGGTGGTGTGGGCCAGAAAGCCGGTCTGACATGGCAGCAATGCTCGAGTGCGTCCATGCCTCCCCATATCTGCCCTAGGTATGCATCAGATATGGGGACTGCCGGACACTCTTGGAGTTTGGGCTGGATTTCAGTGGCGCAGTTGGGTGTTGTTCTGTTGGGTTCTACATTAGGTGCATCGGCTGCAATATAAAATTTTCCTATGCGCAGATCAACCAGGAACATGCTACAGCAGATAGATCATAGATCGTTACCATTAGACGTGTAGTGCCATGCAACGGAAGTAGAGTTGGGGCAACGCGTCTCCGGAACCGTCTCCTCCTCATCGTATCTCCCACATAGCCGATCGGATCCCACCAACAGGTTCGCCGGAGTGGCGCAAGTGCATCGCCTTTAACGGTATCCGCGCGTGCAGGAGGAACATTGTGTGGCGGACTGCTAGGTCCAATCACACAACCGGCAGTGAGTGGAGGTGGCTCTAGTTGCAACACATGCTAAGCCTTAGTGACAGCACCGAAGCGATCAACCGAATGGGTGTGACGCACCTCCACTATATATAGGCATCCGTCGCAGGCTCAACTCTTGGGCCTCGCACGGATCCTAAAGCCCAGAGTTTGTTCAGCCTGGATCCGAGTCCGAGTAGGATCAGATCTGACTCGTGGAGTTGGATCTGGCCTTATATGTTCCTTCCCTTAAGCGCGCGACCCCTTAGGTTCAAGTCGGTTTGGTCGCAGGACAGATCACCTCTGACTTGCTCGGTTGGTAGCGGACTCTAGCAAGGCGTGCCGACCACCAAGTAGACAATGAAGCCGGTTGGCGAACCTATACAACTTGTCACACTTCTGTTCCCTTTGCCATACTATATATGTTGTCGAGCTCAAGGCACGCGAGTCTGTCAACGTTGTGCTAGCCCAACCTCTTTCTCGTTCCAGTGATACCGACCACAAACCGGAGTATCTCATAATCCTTATCGCATGACCATGCTTATCTTGGTCGGATCACACGAGGGGCCCAGAGTATATCTCTTCTGATCTGAGGGGCAAATCACATCTTGCTCGACCATGTTTCCCAGCATGGGTTTTGACAAGCCCGAAATCTCCCTTTATAACTACCTAGTTACGGAATAGCGTTTAGTCGGCCCAAAGCAGATATGTCACCATCCTGAGTACATGCACCAACTCAGGTCTTAGGACATAGAAAGTATGTTGTACTAGAGACTCACAGATGACCCATCGTTGCGTCTCACAGTCGAGTCTGTCCGACTCGGACCTTATCTGGACTCAGATCCGACCAGATCCTTCCGAGTCCATATTATCTGGCTAGCATCCAATACTCCATGGCTAGTGAGATCGAGCCATCCACCGTGTCATATGCTAGTCTAGTCAGTTGTGCGTCCACACATCCCTTCCAACTAGGGACCATTGAGGACAGTCATCATACAATGCATAGTCCCACAAACAAGTCATGTACTTCCTGATACACATAATTGATAATGTCCACAGACTATCTTTATTCATAAACACATAGAAACTATTATCATACATGATTTCCTCTAGGGCATACCTCCAAAATGTTTTGCATCCGGGCAGTGACCTGACAGCCCACCCAGGCATTGTGGGGTATGGGGGTTCAAGTTGTAGATGCTCTTAGGACGTAGCAGGTTGATTCAATGATTGACGACGAAAGTGGGCTATGCATGGGCTGAAGTAGAAGACTGCTCCTGACTCATGTGCCCGGCAAGGAGCCGGGTGGAGCACAAGCTCATCGCGCGAAGCAGCGACAAACTCCAAGTTGACGAAGAAGATTATTCGGCATGCGGCGAAGCTTGCGATGGGCTCAAGGTGATCGCCATCGAGCCAAAAGCAAAGATCTAGCCTGGCATGTAAACACCAAAATTGTTGAAGGATTTCATCTGGATCTCAATTCCGGCCAGTGCAACCCGTGCCTACTGGGCCACTGATGGAGTAGATTACGACAGACCCCTCGTTGGAATGCTACAACTAGCCCGGAAGATCAGAGGAGTAACATAAGACCAGATTACCTAGGTCCAGGACCTCCCTGTGGAGGTAATACCCTACTCACAGGGGCGAATCTACTGGGTGGGCTTTAATAGGCTCAAGCCCCCCTCCAGCGCTGTAAAATTTGTTTTTACTACTAGTTTTAAGGCCCAACCCAGCTACTTGCAGGCCCAATCCAACACATATAGCATGACCCAGGCAGCCCAGTCCCCCTCCATTCTTTTAGATTCGCCACTTCCTACTCGTGCTCGTATTTATATTAATGTATGGGTGCTTATAGAGTAAAATGGTAGATCAATGTGTGATAATGATTTGGGTAATCGTGCCTATCGACTAGCCCCGCCTCGATTGATAAAGGATGCCAATGGCCTAGGGTTACAGAGTCCTAGTCGATCTAGGTGATGGAGGAGTCCTCCTGGGACGTCGGCTTCATTGTCTTGCATTTCTAGTACTTGATTACCGTTGATCCGGTTTTATATGTGGATATTCTTGCCTTTTTCCCCAGAGGTGACCCTGGTATCAAACCCACGGGAAGAATCATCGCTAGAAGTTCTGTTCTTTTGACCGAATATGCACAATTTTAGAGAGAAAACAATATTAGAAAATGGTCCAGGGCTTAACTTTCAGCCGTCATCTATACTAGCATAATCCCATGAGTTGCTATGAAGCCAAAAAAAGATGAGAAGTTACCATTGGCTTACGAGATTGTCAAAAGATGATGGTGTCTTGAGGTTTTTGCATGGTTCACAATTAAAAATGAGAGCAACAATATGACAAAAGATCAAGTTGCGTCCATTGAAAAATCTTAAGCAACCATAGTAGGTCCTTTGTAAGATTTGTAGTGAGATAACATTTTGAATTTTGAAACATAGGAGAATGGTCATGAGTAAGTTGAATGCACAAGATCGTGAAATTGCAATTTGTTTGTTCTCTCTTGCTATGATGTAGAGCGGGAAGAATTACTTGGGAAAATAAACTAAATTCAAGACCATGATTTTGAGTTGGGGTCGCATACTTGCATTATAATTCGTGTTTTTATAAGAATGTTATTCCGATATTAGGGGTAGTGGTGTATTCATTTATTTGGGATAGGACTCACACCAAGTAAAAGTAACATTTGTTTATTGAAGTTTGCTAGTCTCACATGTGAGTAGAAATGCATTTGTTTATTTGTATGGCCTCACATGTGAATGTTGGAAATATGCCCTAGAGGTAATAATATTTTTACTATTATATTTCCATATTCATAATTATGGAGTTTATATTCTATTCTATAACTGGTATGATCTTGTGATACGTCTCCATCGTATCTATAATTTTTTATTGTTCCATGCCAATATTATACAACTTTCATATACTTTTGGCAACTTTTTATACTATTTTTGGGACTAACATATTGATCCAGTGCCCAGTGACAGTTCCTGTTTGTTGCATGTTCTATGTTTCGCAGAAACCCCATATCAAACGGAATCCAAACGGGATAAAAACGGACGGAGAATATTTTTGGAATATTTGGAGAATATGGAAGGAAGAATCAACGCGAGACGGTGCCTGAGGGGGGCACGAGGCAGGGGGCGCGCCTGGCCCCCTCGTGGGCCCCACGTAAGGCGGTTGCTGCTCTACTTTGGCCACAAGAAAGCTAATTTTCAGAAAAAAATCTCGGCGAAGGTTTCAATCCAATCGGAGTTACGGATCTCCATATATATACGAAATGGTGAAAGGGCAGAATACCAGAACGCAGAAACAGAGAGAGACAGAAAGACAGATCCAATCTCGGAGGGGCTTTCGCCCCTCCCATGCCATGGAGGCCAAGGACCAGAGGGGAAACCCTTCTCCCATCTAGGGAGGAGGTCAAGGAAGAAGAAGAAGAAGGGGGCCCCTCTCCCCTCTCTTCCGGTGGCGCCGAACACCGCCGGGGCCATCATCATCACCGCAATCTTCACCAACAACTTCACCGCCATCATCACCAACTCTTCCCCCCTCTATGCAGCGGTGTAACCTCTCTCTTACCCGCTGTAATCTCTACTTAAACATGGTGCTCAACGCTATATATTATTTCCCAATGATGTATGGCTATCCTATGATGTTTGAGCAGATCCGTTTTGTCCTATGGGTTATTTGATGATCAAGATTGGTTTGAGTTGCGTGTTTTATTATTGGTGCTGTCCTATGGTGCTCTCCATGTCGCGCAAGCGTGAGGGATCCCCACTGTAGGGTGTTGCAATACGTTCATGATTCGCTTATAGTGGGTTGCTTGAGTGACAGAAGCATAAACCCGAGTAAGGGGGTTGTTGCGTATGGGATAAAGAGGACTTGATGCTTTAATGCTATGGTTGGGTTTTACCTTAATGATCTTTAGTAGTTGCGGATGCTTGCTAGAGTTCCAATCATAAGTGCATATGATCCAAGTAGAGAAAGTATGTTAGCTTATGCCTCTCCCTCAAATAAAATTGCAATAATGATTACCGGTCTAGTTATCGATTGCCTAGGGACAAATAACCTTCTCATGACAAAAAGCTCTCTACTAAAACTAACTTAGTTGTGTCTTCATCTAAACAGCCCCTACTTTTTATTTACGCGCTCTTTATTATCTTGCAAACCTATCCAAAAACACCTACAAAGTACTTCTAGTTTCATACTTGTTCTAGGTAAAGCGAACGTCAAGCGTGCGTAGAGTTGTATCGGTGGTCGATAGAACTTGAGGGGATATTTGTTCTACCTTTATCTCCTCGTTGGGTTCGACACTCTTACTTATCGAAAGAGGCTACAATTGACCCCCTATACTTGTGGGTTATCAAGACCTTTTTCTGGCGCCATTGCCGGGGAGTCATAGCGTGGGGTGAATATTCTCGTGTGTGCTTGTTTGGTTTATCACTAAGTAATTTTTATTTGCTGTTCTTAGTTGTTCTTTATCTTTAGTTGTGGATATGGAACACGAAATATCAAAAAAAATTAGGTGTACTTGCTACTCATGGAGATGGGGAACCTCCTAAAACCCTCGATGCTCATTATGTGAAAGATATTATGTACTACTTTGATAATCCTGAGAAAACTCCATTCAATTATGTAATGGGAGACACATTGGATCAACGTGAATACTTTAGGGATTATCGCTTGACTCAAAAAGGGAAACTATTATGGGATCAAATTCATATGTTGAAGTGGTATGCTAGGCAACTATGCTTGAGATATGATTATACTTGTTGCTCTAGGATGAAGTCTACACACCTTCCCTTTTCATGCAAATTTAATGATAATAAAACCTTAGCTTCTTATGCTAATGTTATATATGATTACTATGATGTGGAACAAATAGAAGAATTTGTTGCTTTTATGGGTGCTTATGAAATTGAATCTACGTTTAAAGAGTTTGAAAATCTTTATGATGTTGTTTATAGACCTGAAAATTTAGCTATCCTTAAATATTGCTATGAGAATTATGAATTCAATTCCGATATTGAACCATATATTGAGGACTACTGCGCTGTCCAAGAAGAGACTAATATTTTGCAGGTGTCTATGGAAGAAGAAATTGATGAAACTGTGAGCTCATTGGATGAAAAAGATGAGGAGGAGAGCGAAGAACAAAAGGAGGAAGAGCGGATTAGCTACCCGTGCCTACCTTCTAATGAGAGTAACTCTTCAACTCATACATTGTTTAATTTCCCTTCATGCTTACCGAAGGATGATTGCTATGATGACTATTATGATCCCGTTGATTCTCTTGAAATATCCCTTTTTGATGATGCTTGCTATGCTTGTGGCCAAGATGCCAATATGAATTATGCTTATGGAGATGAACTTGCTATAGTTCCTTATGTTAAACATGAAATTGTTGCTATTGCACCCACGCATGATAGTCCTATTATCTTTTTGAATTTTTCCAACTACACTATATCGGAGAAGTTTACCCTTATTAAGGATTATATTGATGGGTTGCCTTATACCGTTGCACATGATGATTTTGATGAATATAATATGCATGTGCTTGCTGCTCCTACTTGCAATTATTATGAGAGAGGAACTATATCTCCACCTCTCTATGTTTTCCAACACGATAAAATTGCAAGAAACTGTTTATACTATGCATTGGCCTTTACTTTGTGTGCATGAATTGTTCTTTTATGACATGCCGATGCATAGGAAGAGAGTTAGACTTCGTTTTTGCATGATATATGTTGCGTTGTGCTCATTACTAAATTCCAAATCATTGCTAATTAAAATTGGCTTTGATATACCTTGGGATCCGGGTGGATTCACTACTTGAGCACTATATGCCTAGCTTAATGGCTTTAAAGAAAGCGCTGCCAGGGAGACAACCCGGAAGTTTTAGAGAGTCATTTATTTCTGTTGAGTGCTTTTATATAGTTTAAAAACAAAAAAATAAAGAGGGGAACCCAAAACTTTTCAAAAAGAAAAGCAAAAGTGAGAAAGACGAGCATTGTTGAAGTGGGAGCTAGCCTTGAACTTTGTTCATGCTCACGGAAACTTTGTGAATCTTGATTACAGAAACTTTTCAACAAAAATAATTATCCCCTTGTAAAATTCCATTGTATTATGAAAATAATGTGCCAAGGTTTGCCTTTAGGATGTTTACAATGCTTGTTGGTTTGTACGGTGCAGGACAGAAACTTTGGCTGTAGTGCTCGATTTTACATTTTTTTACTGGAACGTCAAATGGTTCTGATTCTTTTTGCACTGTCTTTCTATACAAATTGTTTATTTTTCATAATTTTGGTAGAATTTTTGGAGTATCAGAAGTATGGTGAATGTTCAGATTATTACAGACTGTTCTGTTTTAGACAGATTCTGCTTTTGATGCATAGTTTGCTTGTTTTGATGAAACTATCAATTTATATCAGTGGATTAAGCCATGAAAAAGTTATACTACAGTAGACACAATGCAAAAACAAAACATGAATTGGTTTGCAACAGTACTTAGAGTAGTGATTTACTTTATTATACTAACGGATCTTACCGAGTTTTCTGTTGAAGTTTTGTGTGGATGAAGTGTTCGATGATCGAGGATGTCTCGATGTGAGGAGAAGAAGGAGAGGCAAGAGCTCAAGCTTGGGGATGCCCAAGGCACCCCAAGTAAATATTCAAGGAGACTCAAGCGTCTAAGCTTGGGGATGCCCCGGAAGGCATCCCCTCTTTTTTCAACAAGTATCGGTATGTTTTCGGATTCGTTTCGTTCATGCGATATGTGCAATCTTGGAGCGTCTTTTTGCATTTTAGTTTTCTTTTTTTTCTTTTATGCACCATGCTGGTATGAGATAGTCCTTGGTTGATTTATAGAATGCTCTTTGCACTTCACTTATATCTTTTGAGTATGGCTTTATAGAATGCTTCATGTGCTTCACTTATATCATTTCAAGTTTGGATTGCTTGTTTCTCTTTACATAGAAAACCGCCATTTGTAGAATGCTCTTTTGCTTCACTTATATTTGTTAGAGCGTGGGCATATCTTTTGTAGAAAGAATTAAACTCTCTTGCTTCACTTATATCTATTTAGAGAGATGACAGAAACTGGTCATTCACATGGTTAGTCATAAAATCCTACATAAAACTTGTAGATCACTGAATATGATATGTTTGATTCCTTGCAATAGTTTTGCGATATAAAGATGGTGATATTAGATTCATGCTAGTGGGTAGTTGTGGATTGTAGAAATACTTGTGTTGAAGTTTGTGATTCCCGTAGCATGCACGTATGGTGAACCGTTATGTGATGAAGACGGAGCATGATTTATTTATTGATTGTCTTCCTTATGAGTGGCGGTCGGGGACGAGCGATGGTCTTTTCCTACCAATCTATCCCCCTAGGAGCATGCGCGTAGTACTTTGTTTTGATGACTAATAGATTTTTGCAATAATTATGTGAGTTCTTTATGACTAATGTTGAGTCCATGGATTATACGCACTCTCACCCTTCCATCATTGCTAGCCTCTTCGGTACCGTGCATTGCCCTTTCTCACCTCGAGAGTTGGTGCAAACTTCGCCGGTGCATCCAAACCCCGTGATACGATACTCTCTATCACACATAAGCCTCATTATATCTTCCTCAAAACAGCCACCATACCTACCTATCATGGCATTTCCATAGCCATTCCGAGATATATTGCCATGCAACTTCCATCATCATCATATACATGACTCGAGCATTCATTGTCATATTGCTTTGCATGATCGTAAGATAGCTAGCATGATCTTTTCATGGCTTGTCCGTTTTTTTATATCTTTGCTACGCTAGATCATTGCACATCCCGGTACACCGCCGGAGGCATTCATATAGAGTCATATCTTTGTTCCAGATATCGAGTTGTAATATTGAGTTCTAAGTAAATAAAAGTATGATGATCATCATTATTAGAGCATTGCCCCTGTGAGGAAAGGATGATGGAGACTATGATTCCCCCACAAGTCGGGATGAGACTCCGGACTTTACAAAAAAATAAAAGAGGCCAAAGAAGCCCAAATAAAAAAAAGGAGGCCAAAGAAGCCCACCAAAAAAAGAAAAAAAGAGAGAGAAAAAAATGAGAGAAAAAGAGAGAAGGGGCAATGTTACTATCCTTTTACCACACTCGTGCTTCAGAGTAGCACCATGTCCTTCATATAGAGAGTCTCTTGAGTTATCACTTTCATATACTAGTGGGAACTTTCATTATAGAACTTGGCTTGTATATTCCGATAATGGGCTTCCTCAAATGCCCGAGGTCTTCATGAGCAAGTAAGTTGGATGCACACCCACTTAGTTTTCAGTTTGAGCTTTCATACACTTATAGCTTCAGTGCATCTGTTGCATGGCAATCCCTACTCACTCACATTGATATCTATTGATGGGCATCTCCATAGCCCGTCGATACGCCTAGTTGATGTGAGACTATCTTCTCCTTTTTGTCTTCTCCACAACCACCATTTTATTCCACCTATAGTGATATGTCCATGGCTCACGCTCATGTACTGCGTGAAAGTTGAAAAGGTTTGAGAACGTTAAACCTATGAAACAATTGCTTGGCTTGTCATCGGGGTTGTGCATGATTTGAATATTTTGTGTGGTGAAGATGGAGCATAGCCAGACTATATGATTTTGTAGGGATAACTTTCTTTGGCCATGTTATTTTGAAAAGACATGATTGCTTTATTACTAGGCTTGAAGTATTATTGTTTTTATGTCAAATGATAGACTATTGCTTTGAATCACTCGTATCTTAATATTCATGTCATGATTAGATACATGATCAAGATTATGCTAGGTAGCATTCCACATCAAAAATTATCTATTTTTATCATTTACCTACTCGAGGACGAGCAGGAATTAAGCTTGGGGATGCTGATATGTCTCCGTCGTATCTATTTTACTGTTCCATGCCAATATTATACAACTTTCATATACTTTTGGTAACTTTTTATACTATTTTTGGGACTAACATATTGATCCAGTGCCCAGTGCCAGTTCCTGTTTGTTGCATGTTTTATGTTTCGCAGAAACCCCATATCAAACGGAATCCAAACGGGATAAAAACGGACGGAGAATATTTTTGGAATATTTGGAGAATATGGGAGGAAGAATCAACGCGAGACGGTGCCCGAGGGGGGCACGAGGCAGGGGGCGCGCCTCCCCCCTCGTGGGCCCCCCGTAAGGCGGTTGCTGCTCTACTTAGACGCTTAGCTGGGGATCCCCTGCTTCGAGATCTGCTGGATTTACCTCCGTCATTGGTGGTTCATGTAGGTCTCGCTAAGCGATCGTCGTTGTACGATGGGGGTCAAGATCAACAAGCAGATCGATGCCGGCATGACCTTCGTGCCGGGGCAGATCTTTTTGTCTTGGGCGGGATCGCTCTTGGCGCCAACTCGGTCGGCCGCCTCGGCCAAGTCCAATCCTTCGCTCCAGGTACGATCGTTAGATTCGGCAGCATGGAGTATACATCGGATTCCCGCGGGTAGCTTATCTTGATGGGATGGGTGTCATACCAAGCCGAGGATCAACGCGACCGTTCAACCTGAACCCGGTGTTAAATTCGGCTCAGGACGAGCGTGAGAATCCTTCATTGGACCCGATGGTCCAGATGTTAGATCAGGCCGTGGTGGAGTGTGAGAAACCGAGGTCCATGTCAGATCGGATCTTGGAGTCGCTTCCTCTGTTCAGAATGTCAGATCAAGTCCAAGAGGAACCCGAGAAACTTCTTCTGAACGAGATGATAGATCAAATTCAGCTCGCAATTTTGGACAACCCGAAATTATGGTCTTGCGGCTGATAGGTGCACCTACAACTATGGTCTCCCCTGCCTTTCACCACATGCCCGCCTCTCCGACAGTTAATGAACAGATCGAAAGTTTTAAAAAAAAAAACTACACATCACTGGAGAGGTGTAGGCATTTGGCATCGACGTTTCGTTTGCCCACGCACGTCCGGCGTAGTAGTACTACACATGGTCGCGCTGGGTGCAATACGACGGTATACGAGATGGTGGCAGCGACGGGCGTGGCTCGGGCCGCAAAGCGTACGCCAAGCTAACGGGGACGGGCAAGGGCGCAACACGGCAGGGGGCGGCCACCCTGACCCTGCTGCCGCGCCGGTCGGTGACCGTTGCGAGACCGGCCGGTGGATCTCGCGTTCAAAAACGGATAAAAAGGCGTTGGCGGCACCCCACGCAGGTGACGAAAAAGCCGGCGCCCCACCACCGCCAGTCCAGGCCCGCTCCGTCACATTCTCCACGCGTATCCTCTGATGCATCTCCTCGCAGACCTGGACTGGACCCGTCTACACACACATACGTGCGCGCCTCGTTTGTTTCTTTGCCAGCCAGCCGGCATACATTTTCCTTGGTACAGTACAACTGGAGCAAGCGCGTACAGTACGTACGTACAAAACGGAAACGCGTATCTCGATGCGCAGTAGCACCGAGATGTGCAGGCGGGGGAGGGAATGGAAGCGGGGCCTGCCCGACAGGCGCTCTGCGCGCATCGGATGCCCTCCGGGACCCGAGGCCGAGGGACTTGCGCCCCAGCGGAAAGTACGGTCCTGCCCCTCCTGCGTGTACACTTGCCCGTCGCCAGGCCAGGGCCTCGGGCGAATACGACTTCCGTTTCTTTTCCGACGAGCTGTCGTCCAGCGAAATACAGTACAATACATTTATTGTTTGGATTTGTTTTCCTCGCGGCGATACGAGGCGGGCACGGCCCGGAGCCCTGGCCTGCGGGCCCCGCGGGTCACGTGGGCCCCACGCTCCCCAAAAAGTCACAAAGGCTGCACGCGCGATTTTACAGATCGAACCCCGGTTGCTGCGGAATTTGCGGGATGATCCTGTATAACGATGGAATTCGTAAATGCCAGCACTGTTTGTCTCATGAAGTGAAATGCGGGAAAGACAGGGGTGCGCCTGGGAAAGACGCGCGGGGGTCAAATCCGGCACAGGCCGAGGTCAGGCCCTGCCTGCTCCTCCGTGCTCCGACCCCGCATTTCAAATTTCCTCAACAGCCTTCCCCTCCGCCTGCGGCCCCTCCGAACAAGCACCTCGCCGGCCGCCGGCCGCCGTCCACCTCCGCGGCCTCGCATCCGCCCGGCCCATCCCCGCGCCGTCGCGGCCCCCCGGCCGAGCGCGCCATGGACAGCGACGACGAGGAGATGCGCGACGCCTCCTCCTCCTCCTGCTCCGTCGGGGACGACGACGGGGACGCCGGGTTCGACGAGGAGGAGGGGGAGGGGGACGGGAAGGACGGGGTGATGGTGATGGAGGTCCGGTGGTTCGAGGTCGACCTCGACTACGAGTACGACGCGCCGCGCTGGTTCGACCTCGCGCAGGACGAGGCGCCCGCCGAGGCCGCCGCCGCCGAGCTCTGGTTCGCCACCGCCCCCAGCTACCCGCCCTCCCGTACGTCCCCCTCCACCCCTCCCTCGTGTTCCATGTTTCCTGCTCTGCTCCACGATTCCAGAAATTACATACAGCGCTCGATCGATTCCGGGTTCGGCGCCTGCATTGCGCCGACTGATTGACGCCTCATGCCTTTCCCGTGCGCATTATGCTGGAGATTGGGTGGGGCGACGTGATGGATTTAGGAAATTTTGTATTTATTACTGCTCTAATTATGGAGTAGCGTATTCCCCTTTCCAAGTAGTAGCGTCGCTATTCCTATTTGGAGAAACTTGCTGGGCGTGGTTTTAGGCTTATACCAGGGACAAAATTGCGCGGCCATTTATTGTAATTCTCTGAGCACTGGGGTCCGGGGGCAATAATGGTGCAGATAAGACGCTTGTTTCGACATTTTGAGACCAGCATGCTCTATGCCATTCTGAAACTCTAGGAACTTAGTTTAATTTTGGCAATGATGTACCATGGCAGCATTCTGGGTTAAGTATTGGTCAGTACTTAAGATGGATATTGGCTGCGACTGCGAGCAGTGGTTTCTATGTTTGTGGCATTGCAATTGGTGGTAGATAGAAATGTATGGGGCTAGGGGGTGATGCTCAGACAAACAAGCCACTACGCTATATATCAACCTCTTATTTTCCTCACAAAAAATAAATGTGTTATTGATGCCTCCTCAGTTGAAAGCCTGATGAAGTGCAAAAGTTGCAAGAAATGTGTTAATTTCCAGCAGATTTTTTTTTTGGTTATTTCCGTACTTCTAAAATCGTCCTAGCGAGCAAAAGGATAAACCCATAATTAGTGCTTGCTAGGGAGAATTATAGTTTCAACAGTAGTTATAACCGAGTTTACATATCATCTACTGCAAACACTAAATGATAAAAAATGCGCAAACTGTGTCCAGTTACTTTAGCCATATCTGTTGACCTATATGGAAACATTATGTGTTGCAGTGTTATTTTATTTTGCTCTTAAAGCCTCACAGTACTTTTCTTATAATTTTGTATTGCCTTTAATTGCCTAGTCAATACAACTAACATTTCTCTTTTGTTTAAATAGCGTTGATTGCAATGATGCTGGCTGAAGACCTTGGGCTGCCGAACCTAAGAAGCATCACAGTTGCAGATATAGAGGCTGTGCGTTGCCCTAAACCGTCTCAACGTTCTTCTTGTGCAACTGAACAAAGTATATATCGATCACATGTACCAAATGAAGGTACTAATTAGCCAAATGCTTATATCTGCTGATTTGTTACATCATTCAGTTGTCACCTACATATATGTTATGCTATATGTTTAGGATGGAGTGCTTGCTTTCCAAGTCTTTTTGCTCATATTTATATATATTACTGTTAATACAGAGCATTGCATATCAAATAATTTGATCACTAATGTTGTTTATCATGGTTTCTGGAATTTAGCCTGCCATGGTTTCTGTCTTTCCCCATCCCTTTTTGATGAAATGTAATTGTTTTGTGTGCTCTTCGCAAAATAGGGCGGATACCGTGCTATGGAGCATCAAAAAATGAACGAAAACCTGTCACTCGAAGTGCCGTGAAGGGGAATTTGTCCAAGGGGTCCACACTGATGAAGCCTACAGCCAGTCAATTGGCCAGGCAACACAAGCAACTTGAAGTGAAGAATGCTGTGCCGTATGTTGACTCCTTCTGCTAATTGATTTTCTGAAAATCTCTAGGGTTGACTACAAAAATTATTTCTATGCTTTATTGTTTATGGGTAGTCTGCTGTTTCTTTTAGCTGCAAATTTTACCATCCACACTAGCAATTTTGTATGTCTCTGCTACTCATGTGGTTTATTCACCTGTCCCCTTTATTAAATCACCCATGCATACTTAAAAGGTTGTCGTTAACACTGGTATACATGTATGTCGGTTCCTGCTTTGCTTCAGTCACAACTCACAAGCAGTCTTACTTCAAAGGGGAGCTCTCTCTCTTTCACTATTCTCTTTATCGGCATTTTGTCTTGTCTCACCACATTTCTTTCTTTTCAGCTATACCTTTGTACTACATTGAATCTAGGAAATATAAAGTAGATGTACGATGTGTTTATTTCTGTCTATACTGTGTGACCTTCAATTCTGTTTGCTTTCAGGAGTAAAAAATCAGTTGGAGTGAGAAGTGACAGAAGTACCATTAGCTCAAATGATTGCACTCAACAAGCTGGTAAAAGGCAGAAACTTGAAAAAGGCCATCTCAACAAGGTATGCTAGTACTTCCTTTTGGGGGTTTGAAAATTGCCACATCTTGGGTTTTGTTTTCAGCCCATTCTTTATTTGGGGAGAAACTTTCTCTCATTTCTTAGACCACATATTAATTAACTACAGGATCATACTTCGTGTACAACTTTTTTTCAATGCACTTAGCATGATTAAAGTAACAGGCACAAGAAGAATCGAGTGTTTTCCCTACTTTACAAGTCAGCTTGAATTGTGGCAAGAAACTTACCTAGCGTTTAGCCCCTACAAGTGCTTGTAATTTTGTCTGTACTTGGGGGCTTCAGTGTTGCCACAGGGAAAAGATCCTTGGTCGCTCGTGAGATTATTTGTGCCTTGTCAGTAGTCAAGTGCAGTTTTTGTCTTCTGTATTGCATCTGCACATCCCATGGATTAGGCTTGCATTTACATGAAAATTTACGGCAATCCCTAGTTATCTTCCAGCGAAAAGTGACATTTAAGTTCTCTGCTAAATCTGGGATGTACTGTTGTTTAGTTTGTTACTGGAAGTACCAACAATTCAGTGAAATTTCAGTAAAGTATTTGATTTGATTTAAAAAAAATCCATGACTTGAACTGAAAATGCTTGATACATGTTATTTGTTAATGGTAACAGTTACTGTTAAACTCTGGTACACAAAATATAGTTTATCCAGTATATGCGTAGGGGCTTAGTGTAGATATTGTGCCCCTGGTCGTCATAGTTGAACCGTTGGTTGTTTATCCCTAGAGATGTTCCTAATGACTGAAGGTGCTAATTTGCATCACTTTTGTTGCATAACCATGTCATTTTTTTTTCTCCTGAAGCTACCTTTTATTTTGGTACAGGATGTTGCTACAAATCAACATGAGTTGATTCACAAGGCCCATGAAAAGGTAAAAGTGCCCTCGAAGCATGACATAAAAGACATTGATTCTTGTACCGTTCATTTAATCTTTAAATCCTGAATAGTTTTGTTGGTGTAATATGTTTCTATTTCTGTCAAGGAACTTTATCTTATGTTTTCAGTAGCATACTTGATTATCCTTCTAAAAATATAGTAATACATGATGTGCAACTAGTCATAGGTTCAATGTTTGTTGCACTGCAGTACACTGTCCTGTAAAGATATTGTATTATGCTAAAAATATATGACGCCAATGAAGGCCTTAAATTTTGCTTGACGTCACTTTACCATGTATCCCGCAGAATGTTATGAGCAGTAGCTATGATCGTGACACTGTTCTACCTAAATTGAAGATTACAGTTCCGAGAGAACCTGAGTTGGCTACTAAGCTGAGAGCAGAGAGGTCAAGGATTCAAAGATCAGTGTAAAGTCATTTTCACATGCTATTCTGTTTTGATGCCTGAACATAAGATACTTCTGCGATGATCCTTTTCACACCTTTACCTTCAAATTTCAGCCCAAGTAATTCAAAGCAGTTAAACAGACGGGATTTTCAACCTGCTTGTAGGACCCAATCGGCACCGACTAGAAAGGTAGGCTTAAAACTGTTGATTATCTATATTCAAGTTTAAGTCCTCATTAATCACATTGGCAGATGATTCTTGATATCATGACCCTTGCATGGATACTAGCAAAACCTACAAAATCCCACAATTAACATGTACTGATACATTCCATGGTTTATGGCCCATTTTCCCTGAGATAATTTGGCAATCATGGGAGAATTGTACGCATGCAATTTCTTATATCGAGGAACAAGGTTACGAGGCTGTGAATATGTTCTTAGTGGGAAACTGAGGATATATTTCCAGTAACATTTCTCTTGTGGGCTGATAGTCGAACAGTTCAGGAGTGGTTTCGCTGATGTTCTATTTTCCCATGAAACAGATAAATGTAAGGATCTGCAGAGAATATAGGTTAGGTATATCAATGTTTCATGGTAGCTGTACTCGTACACCATAGCTTGTAATTAGTTTTGCCTTAATTGTCTTTGTGGCTTGTTCACTATTTTGCGTCTAATTCTGTGGCTAAACCCTAAAGCTGTTCAGTTTGTTCCTATTTACCCTCGGCAGTTGAACCAATGTGCTGTACTACAACGGTCATTTCCCACATTTAGGTGGAGGGATATCAGATTGCACCATGCCTTATTTATTGTCCTTCTTTTATATTTATGCACGCTCTTGTGAGTCAACATTCAGAACTTCTCTTCAATCAGGTCGTGCAACCTTTTCGGGCTCATCAGCATGCAAATGTACAACATGTCAATGTTGCACCAAAAACGCCAGTGTGTTCATCTAACCGTGCAACTAGTCTTCACAAGTAAGCTTGCTTCTTATTTTCTGCCTTGGTTGCAGTTACCTTACCAGTTACCTAAATTCGAATCTATCCTATATGATATTCAATTTGGAAGAATAAATTGCTTACGATGAGGTCTTATAAATATTTCTGTTGTTCTAGTGTTTGTCAAGGCAGAGTTGTCTTGATCTAGATAAGGGCTGATAAGGTCTTACATATAGTTTTTGGAAAAAACACTGAAACTTGGGAATAAAGTGACAATATCTATTTCTTTGTTGTGTGCTAACAGCATTGATAAAACATCAGAAGATGACCGAGATGGCACGACAGGCACGTTTAAATTTAAAGCTCTGCCACTGGATAAAAAGGTATCTGCCCTGTACAAGTCTTGTATATTTATTTGTGAGCTAGTTTTCACTCAAAGCTTCTAGTTTTGACGGGTACATTCAAGAGTGCCCTATTGGCTATTGAAATGATATTTTGATGAACAATCCATGTTCTTGGTGTTAGTTGCTTTACATTGATGCGACAAATCCATTTGGAACAGAAGTTGCATAATGAACAACTATGTAAATATAGGATGATTCTTACTCTTACCATATAGTTAGTTCAGACAACAGATGCACCAATGATCGTCGTATTTTTCTCCTTTCAACAGATATTGGCAAGCAGAGGAGACATCGGTGTACTTCAAACTGCCAAAAGAAATCCTACAGTGCCCAAGGTTAGTTTTGTCGCCGTATTCTTTCATCTGTTTTTTCTTTTGTCCTTCCATTTACCAAAATTATCCATATCTTCTGGTTGACAATCCTAGGAATTCAACTTGTCAACAAGCCGGAAGAGCAAGCCGCCTCCATTATCCGAACTCTTTAACAAGGTACATACTGATGGAGCAAAAATGGATCACCTTAAAATCACTTCACTCTGATATTGGCGCATATTATTTTGGCAGCTTTCTTTAAGTACCGAAGCCTGCCGTGCCATGGACCGCCAGGCCAGTGAACGCCCAAACTATATCACTACCAAGGTTATTCACGTGCTTTCCTTTCATTTCGTTTTTGCGATCCCCTTGTATCTTTAATCCAAAGTGCTGAAATATCTCCTTTCTTTTTATTGCAAGGACTGCAAAGAGAACATGATTGGTGCCATTCATTGCTAGCTCTAGTAAGCGCTATCTTTAACTACCTGGTAAGGTACTTGCTGTTATTACTTATAGGTCGCTTCTCACTTTTTTGCCGAATTGCATTTACAACCTCACACTTTTTAACTGTTTTCAGACCGACTTTAGTTGGAAAAACATCATACAGTTCTCTTTGACAGCCTGCACAAAGGTAAGCACGTTTTTCCTCTGTTTCTCCCAACGCATACTTTCTCGCACTGCATCTCATGATTGATTCCATTTCTTCTTCATGACGACAAGAATTTAACCGAGCCACTCCCTCTGATCCAAATTAATTGGCGCAGCTTTAGTATTAACTTTAGTACAAAGTTGTGCTAAAACTGCGTTGATTAATTTGGATCGGAGGGAGCAGTAAAAGTGTACAGACATTACAACAGTATGATTTCTTGTTGAGATCGAAAATGTTGCGACTTGAGCTTGCATATTGACACTGCCCTCCTCCACACCTTGTAGGTTAAAGCGGCTAATTTTGGAGAGTACGACTCCGATTCTAAGTCTAACAAGATGGATGAAGCGATATGTTATTCGCCGTTAAGGCGCCCTGCCCGGTGATCTCCGGCATCGGCCAGTTTTCTGCTTCTCCCAGAGACCAGCCTGATTTCCCCCGTTCTCGGCCTCTGTCGCACGGCTTAGCTGCTCGTCGCCGTCCTGGAGATCGTCGGTCCCTTTTTGTACAGCTAGAGAAGCAAAACAACCCAGCCAGCCATAGCTCGTAGTGGTGGTGTGTTGTGGGGAGAGCGACTCGCCTGACCTGACCTGTTGCGCCTGGTGGTGGGCTCTGAAGTTGTAACGACACCACCGCCGCAAATCATCTGGCAAAGTTGTTGGCTTGCTGCATGGCATTCATCCCCCAGTTTACCGTTCCTTTATGCCCTGCAAAATGTTTCTCCTTAGTTTTTCCTGGGTCGTATCTTGTGTAGAGAGGATATTTGGTGCAACTCATTGTAGGTTACATTATATACACAGGATGTCTTGCGTGACAAGGTAACTAATCCTACCATATCTCTAGGAGTTAGCTATATAAGGCTAGAGAAGATAAGACTAGAAATACAAGATATGTCACGTTCAACACCCCCCCGCAGTCGAAGCGTCGGCATCGGCAATGCAAAGACTGGAACGAAACTCCTGGAATGCAGCAGTTGGAAGCCCCTTGGTCATAATGTCGGCAAACTGCTGGGTGGTTGGTACATGAAGAACACGAAGCTGACCCAACTGTACCTTCTCGCGGACGAAGTGAACATCAAGTTCAATATGCTTGGTGCGCTTATGCTGCACTGGGTTGGCCGCGAGATAGGTGGCCGAAACATTATCACAGTAAACCACCGTGGCTTTCGGGATGGAAACCCGAAGTTCGCCAAGTAACTGACGGAGCCAACATGTCTCGGCAACAACTTTGGTGACGACACGGTACTCGGCCTCGGCACTCGAGCGGGAGACGGTGGGCTGCCGCTTGGAGGACCAAGAGATGAGAGAGTCACCGAAGAAGACACAATATCCCGATGTGGACCGTCGAGTGTCAGGACAGCCAGCCCAATCCACATAAGTGTAAGTGAGCAGCTCGGTGGAGGTAGAGGCACGAAGACGAAGTCCGAAGGTCGGTGTGCCACGAATATACCGAAGAATGCGCTTAACCAAGGACCAGTGAACATCACGGGGCGAGTGCATATGCAAGCAAACTTGCTGGACTGGAAACTGAATGTCTGGTCTGGTGAGCGTGAGATACTGAAGAGCACCAACAATACTGCGGTAGAGAGCGGCATCGGTAGCAGGTTGCCCAGCAGTGGCAGAAAACTTCGGCTTGGCCTCAGCAGGTGTGGCAGCAGGCTTGCAGTCGGTCATACCAGCACGATCCAAGAGATCAAGAACATACTGTCCTTGATGGAGAAAAAATCCGGAGGCATCACGTCCCACATTAATGCCGAGGAAGAAGTGCAATGCGCCCAAGTCCTTCAGCCGAAACTCAGAACCAAGACGACCAATGATGTCGCGAAGTATGTCCGCGCAAGAGGCGGTGATGACAATATCATCCACATACAAGAGAAGCATGGCGACATGATCAGCTCGATGAAGCACAAATAGCGACGTGTCCGAGGTGGTGCTGCGAAACCCAAGAGCAGTAAGAAATGCTGCAATGCGGTGATACCAAGCACGAGGCGCCTGCTTCAGACCATAGAGAGACCGTGAGAGCAAGCAGACATCATCAGGCCGAGTGGGATCAACAAAACTGGTGGGCTGCTGACATAGAACACGCTCCTGGAGATGACCATAAAGAAAAGCGTTGTTGATGTCGAGCTGATGAACAGGCCAATGACGAGATGCAGCGAGCTGAAGGACAACACGAATCGTGGCGGGTTTCACAACCGGAGAAAAGGTCTCCGAGAAATCAACGCCGGCACGTTGTGCGAAGCCACGAACAACCCAACGGGCCTTGTACCTGTCCAAAGAGCCATCCGGAAGGAACTTATGTCGAAATACCCACTTGCCAGTAATGATGTTAGCTCCAGGGGGACGGGGAACCAGCGTCCAAGTTCGGTTGGCGACGAGGGCATCATACTCAGAGCGCATGGCGGCAAGCCAATGCGGATCACTCAACGCAGAACGCACCGAGCGCGGTACGGGTGAGACGACCGTGACGCTGAGGTTATGATAGCGAGGGTTCGGTTGCCGGATCCCGTCCTTGGCACGTGTCACCATAGAATGATGAGGCGGCGGAGGCGGTGGCCGAGCCCGCCGTCGAGGAGGAGCCACAGCCTCGGGAGAAGGCGGGGCGACGGTGACAGCCGGAGACGGGACCGCCGATGAGGACGGCGTGACCGCAACCGAGACGGCGGGTGACGAGGGCGGCGAGGCCGCAGGTGGCGACGACGAAACCGTGGGCAAGGCCGCGGGTGGCAGCACCAGCGACGGCGACGGGGCCACGGACGAAGCCGCGGGTGGCCATACCAGCAGCGGCGATGGAGCCGCGGACGAGGCCGCGGGTGGCCGTGATGGTGATGGCGACAGGGCCGCGGGTGACCGCGATGGCGACGACGACAGAACAGCAGGTGGAGCCGCGGGTGGCGGGGAGGCCGCGACGTGCATGGGAGACGCCGACCGAGGCAAGGCCGGCTCCTCCTGAGCCGGCAAGCGAGACCCCGCCGAGAGGCCTGATGGGCCCGCCAAAGAAGAGGGCGGGCGCGGCGAAGGAAGCGCAAGGGCTCCCCGAGACCGTCGAGTGGAAGCGTCCGAGGTTGGAGCTGCTGTCGATGAAACCTGCTCAAAGGGAAAAACAGCTTCATCAAAGTAAACGTGCCGTGAGACGAACAATCGACGAGAGACCGGGTCGAAGCAGCGAAAGCCTTTGGTGTTGGGTTGATAGCCAAGAAAGACACAAGCGAGAGAGCGTGGTGCGAGCTTGTGGGGCGCGGTAGCGGTCATATTGGGATAACACAAGCAACCAAAGACGTGGAGATTATCATAGGATGGAGGAGACCCAAATAGAAGATGGTGAGGGGTATAGTTCCAGCGTGGTTTACAAGGCCGGAGGTTGAGAAGGAGAGTGGCGGTGGCGAGCGCATCGGGCCAAAAGCGAGGTGGCATGTGTGCATGAAAGAGCAAAGCACGGACACTCTCATTGAGGGTGCGGAGAACACGTTCGGCACGGCCGTTTTGTTGGGATGTGTATGGACAAGTTAAGCGAAATATGGTGCCATGAGTGGATAGGAGATGGCGAATGGCGAGGTTATCAAATTCTTTTCCATTATCGGTTTGAAGATGAGCAATGGTGCGATGAAAATGGGTGTTCACATAGGCATAAAATGAGTGGAGGGTGGAGGCGACATCGGATTTGCGGCGTAACGGAAAAGTCCAAGTGAAGTGTGAAAAATCATCTAAAATCACAAGGTAATATGATAAACCCGAATTGCTAGGCACTGGGGATGTCCAAACATCACAATGAATAATATCAAAGGGAAAAGTAGCAATTGATGAAGATGAAGAAAACGGTAGACGAACGTGTTTTCCTATGCGGCAAGCATGACAAGTATGAGCCGCTGATTTATTACATGAAAAGGGAAAAGTGCTCAAGATTTTATGAAGAGCGTCGGCGCCGGGATGACCGAGACGAGCGTGCCAAAGCGAGACGTCGGCATGGAGACCAACCGGGCCACTGCGTGTAGAAGCACCGCATGGGTAGAGATCATCGGGAGAGTCACATCGGTGCAGAACCCTCCGGGAGCGAGCATCCTTAACAGAAAAACCGAGAGCGTCAAACTCAACAGTGACAGGATTTTCACGAGTGAGAGTACGAACTGAACAAAGATTTTTAATTAAGGATGGTGAAACAAGCACATTATTGAGAGTTAAAGAAGAAGAGGATAACGGAAGGGAGGATGAACCATGATGGGTGATGGGAAGGGAGCTGCCATCACCAACCAGGATGCGGGAGGAGAAGGGATAGAGAGCGGCACGAGATAAGATACCGGGGTTGGAGGCCATGTGAGCAGCGGCGCCGGTGTCCATGTACCAATTGCCACCTCCGTTGTAGGCGCTCGGCGAGGGGGTAGCATGAAGGGCGGAGAGAAGCGCTGGGTCGTAGACCGGAGGGGCGCCACCATATGCACCATAGCCCGGCGCACCGCCGTACGCCGAGGGACCACCATAGGCCGACGGGCCACCGTAGGCCGTGGCGGTGCCATACGCAGCAGGGACCGGTGCGGTCAACAGTGCCTGAGGGGTGCTCGGCCGTGGCCCGAGAATGCCCGGAGCTGGTGGGCGGGGGACGGGCATGGAGTAGGCGTGCACTACTCCCGTCCATGGGTTATACCCCGAGAGCCAAGGCGGGGGAGGTGCAGCCGCCGCGGGCGCAGGGGGCGAGGCGTCGTGTTGGAGTTGCGGCCCCGGCCCCCGCGACCCTTCTGCTTGCGGCCGCTGGAGGGCGCAGGCGCGGGTGGCGGGGCAGGAGCGGGAGCGCGCGGCCTCGGCTGGGTTGGGGAAGAGCCGAGGCCGACGTGGAGAGCGGCGTGGGTTGCCTGCCGAGCGGTGTGACGGAGACGCTTTTCCTCCATGCGAAGATATGTGACCGCCTTCGCGTACGTTGGCGTGATGAGGGAGAGGTTGGCGGCGGACTGGCCATGGTCGGGGTGGAGGCCACGAAGGAGGTTGGTGAGGAGGACCGAGTCATCGATGGTCATGCCGACGTCGCGTAGCTCATCGGTGAGAACCTTCAGCCGCGTGCAGTACTCGTCGATCGAAAGATCGTTTTGCTGCATAGTGAAGAACTCCCCTTGAAGAAAGACGCGGCGCTGCAGTTGATTGTCGAGGAATCGATCACACAGGCGCGTCCACATAGCATACGCGGACGGATCGCGGGCGTTCACCATGTTGAAGAGGCTGCCGGAGATGGTGAGGAAGAGCCACTTGACGATGCAGGCGTCCACAGCGAGCCACTCGTCGTCGTCCTTCATGTCGCGGATGTCAACGCTCCCGTCAACATGCTCGATGAGACGGTAAGAGCGGAACAGCAGCGCGAAGTACGTGCGCCATGCGTTGTAGGACGGCGAGTCGAGGTCGAGGATGATAGGTACGTGGTCCTTGATGTGAATCTCGTTGAGGCGATCGGAGGTGAACATGGCACCGGAAAAGGAACCGGCGTCGGATGCGTCAGCCTTGGCCATGGAGACGGCGGGTGGTTAGGGTTTTGGGTGGTGGTGAGAGGAGGAGGGAGCGGTGGCGGCGATGGGTGTGGAGAAGAAGACGACGGCGGCTACGGAGGGAAGGGGGTAGCGGCGGCGGCCCTTAGGGTTTCGGGAGAGAGGTGGAGAGGGCAGGGGGAAGAGGAAAAGCGGCGGCGGCGGCTACGGGAGATGTGGCGGCGGCGGCGGCTTGAGGTGTGGGAAGGAGGAGGCGGCGGCGGTGGCTACGGGGGGTGTAGCGACGGCGGCGGCGGTAGGGTTTAGGAGTTGGCGCGGCGGCGACTAGGGGTAGGCGCGGCGGCTTAGGGGTGCGGAAGCGACAGAAGATCACGGTAAAACTAATACCATGTAGAGAGGATATTTGGTGCAACTCATTGTATTCCATGGAATAGGTTACATTATATACACAGGATGTCTTGCGTGACAAGGTAACTAATCCTACCATATCTCTAGGAGTTAGCTATATAAGGCTAGAGAAGATAAGACTAGAAATACTAAGATATGTCACGTTCAACATCTTGAATGAATCTCACATGACGAAGCTGTCAACTCTTGATAAGGGCATTTATTCTTTTTTAACCGGGCTCCATTAGGTTGAAGCAGCGGGAATGCAAAGTTTGAGGCAGGAGAAGGATGAAGCCAAAACTGAACACGTGTGTACGTTTTTTTGTGCCTGTTCATCACAGGAGCCGTGTCGCCGGCTCGCTGCTTGAACTGGCGGCACCACGGGGTGTCCCCAGAGGCCACAGCTGTAGCCGAATCGAGCAGTGCCGGCGCAGTAGTAGTGTACTGTACCGTGCGTCCCTGCTCAGGGAGGAGCGGTCAAGCTCAGCAGCTGGAGCCGGTCCGGAGGTCGATCGGGGGGCCCCGGAGACGAAGACGAGAAGATCAGGAATCGCCGGCAGCCGAGTACGTACACCACGAATCCTCCCATCAACAGCGGCCGCATCGGTCCGTCCCGTCCATGAGCAGGAGCCGAGGAATAAAGCGTCGCCGCCTCATCGGTCGTCCTACTCGCCGGCCGGCACAGGACGCGTCCCAGTCCGGCTGCCGGCTGCATGCATGCATGCATGGCATCGGTTGCTTCCACATTCCACAGATCGATCGGACAGCACGGGCACGCACGCACGCGTCGGCGCATGCGCCGATGCCACACGCCCGCCCAGCGCTGCCGCTGCCGCCGTCGTCGTGCGTACGCGTCGCCACAGTGCCCGCGCGCGTCGCTGCAGGAACGCCTGTGCCGGCCCTGCTCGGTCTCGGCCTGGGAGAAGGAGATGCCGGTGGCCGTGCCAGCCATGGCATGCAGCAACTGTAGCTTGCTGCGGCTGCTGCGGGCAGGGGGTTCAGTCCGGAGGCTTTTCAGACAGGCCGCGCATGGCACGTCGCGTCGCCTGCATGCATGGACGCAGGGCCCCTGAGTCCGAGGCCGAGAGGACGTGTGATCGCAGCCGCAGTCGCGGTCGCAGGACACAACTGCCATTGACTAGCTGACGAGGAGGGGACACTAGCGGGCTGTGTACAAGCCAGCCAACGAAAGCGTTTGACACCGCAACAGGAGCCCCCGCTGTCCGCATGCCCCTGCCTGCCGGGAACCTGCCCTGTTCAGGCTGTACATTCAGGGCATCATCTTTGATTCAAAGAATTTCCATTGGTTCTTTGAAGGGCTAGAATCTTTGCTACCTCTTTGGGCTGCATGAATACGAAACCGTAGGAATAGAGAGAAAAACGTAGGGTTGAGATGGTATCTAGTGTGAAATCGTACATGATTTCAAAGCACATCGATTTCGGCAATGCGCGACTGTGGATGGTGCACGGAAAAGAAACACAGTAATATCAGAGGACGGAGTAGAGACAGAGATAGAGTGAGGCTGCAATGGACTTCTCAAATGAAAACTAAAAACATGTTTGAGCTCACATTTGAATTCCTACGTAATAAGGGGCACAGGAATGGATTTGGTGGCCCCACTTCTATGATCCAAAGGCTTTGCATAGGAAAAAGTCATTTGGATTCAATACCTTCAAAATTCCCAGGAAAATCCTTCAGTCCAAAGAAGCCCTGATTGTTTGGTTCGCACGGTTGAATTGGATAAGTTTTTTTTTTCCGAAGGAACCATTTGTACCACATTCCATACAGAATCTAGCATCAACTTCAATCTTCTGGAAAACGATCCTCAGTTTTTCCCTGCAATGCAATAAAACAAACTAAGCAAAAGCAATACCTGACCTTTTTTTTTTGGCGGTTGGCAATACCTGACCCTATAAAAGAGGAAAAATGAAGCACATTTCATGCGACCTTTTTCATTTCATCTCGTCCCAGCAAATTAAATGCCAAAGTGTGCTCATCATCAAGGAGGCATGAGCTACGCGTGCATGATGACACCATCTATCGCGACAGGCACGCAGGGCTGCGAAGCAGACATATAGTAAATTGATACACCACTGCTACAGTTCAGCAGCAGCAGCTACCCTACACTGATGTCCAGAGATTCAGAGGCAGAAAGCAAACCACCACCACCCTACAAGCTACGTCGCTCCGGCCACAGCATAGCAGCAAACTCTCCATAATAAATACCGTCAAAAAAACAGAGTAGACTGGACAACACCCATTTACATCGCACAATCCTTTGCCGACGACGCATCGTGCGGCAGGGCATGGGGTTCGATCCAATTCAATTCAATGCGCTCACAGGATCCAAGAACCCATCATCATCATCGGCTATGATACAGTAGTAGTAGTAGTATCTCTCCCTCTGGTCACCGTCATCATCACAGCGCATAAAGTTTTGCTAGGGGCTTTCATGGCGCTCACGAGATCATCCTGATCCACACCATGAATGCCCGAGAACTCTGCCCTCCATGCCTCTGAAGCTCTGATCATCAACACCACCAAGAACAAGAACAAAATATGAAGGGCTGAAGAACAATGGCGCCATCCATCCATCCATCAATCTACTCAGAAAGAAACCCTACGCCTATTTTCCTTGCACTGTGCTCTACTATGCTGTCCTAGCTGCTCCTTAGCTTACTTCCGGCTCTCGGCCTCTCACTACACCTTGGGGAGGAGAAAACTTTGGGGGGGGGGGGGGGGGGGGGGGTGTCCTCGGTCACCACACGTCACATGGTGTGCTTGGAGATGACCTCGCCGAACCGCACGAACCACTGCTCGTCGGAGGAGCTGTTGTCGTCGCCCATGTCGTGGTCCGCGTTGGGGGCCGCCGCCGCCAGGTACCGTGTGTAGTCCACCTTCTTGGAGGCGTCCGTCGTCGCGTAAGAGGAGGGCTTCGCGGCGGCGGGCGCCGGCATGAGCGAGAGCAGCACCCGGGCCACCTCGTGCATCGTCGGCCGGTCGATGGGGTGCCGCTTGGTGCACAGCAGGGCCAGCTGGAACGCCTTCCGCACCAGCCCCATGTCCGTGCACGTCACCGACACCTCCGAGTCCACCGCCTCCATCACCGTGTTGTCGTCAGCTCTCGACATTATCTACACATACACACAGGATGCTCAGATGATTAGATCATAACGCGATCGATAAAAGATAGTTGTACTCATTCTTATGAGTGCCTTGCACAATTCAATGACATGACCGCAGTAATATGATCTGAGACTCAGGAGTTCAGTGTGAATGACTTACCAACTGGTGCAAGTTGGAATCGTTGTCGACAGCCTTCATTCCGGTGAGCAACTCCAGGAGGACGATACCGAAGCTGTACACATCAGATTTCTCGTTCAGCCTGGACGTCCGGGCGTACTCTGGATCGATGTAGCCGATGGTTCCTAGCACATAGGTGGACGCGTGGGTCTTGGCAGCTGGGACGCATTTGGCGATGCCGAAGTCCGAGAGATGCGCTTCAAAGTGCTCGTCGAGCAGGATGTTGGAGGACTTGACGTCCCTGTGGACTATCCGAGGGTTGCAGTCATGGTGAAGATATGCCAGCCCTTGTGCCGCACCGACGGCGATTCTCAGTCGGGTGTCCCAGTCAAGTTTCACCTTCTTTGATGGACCTGAAATTGAGCATAGATCATGGGACAGATGCGTGTGAGACAGACCATATATCTGCGGAAGAAAACGAGGTAAAATAAAGTGTCACTGGTTCGTACCGTGGAGAAGATCCCACAAGGAACCATTTTCCATGTAATCGTAGAAGAGCAGGTTTCCATTTGGAGAGAGTGAGAAGCCATGAAGGCTGACAAGATTCCTGTGCCGGATGCTACCGACTGTCTCCAGCTCTGTCTCAAACTCACGGGCGCCATGGTTGTATTGGCTGTAGAGCCGCTTCACAGCAATGGCCTTGCCACTCTTGAGCACACATTTATACACGGTACTTGAAGCGCCGTAGCCGATGATGTATTTCTCGCTCAAATTCTCTGTCAGCCTCATAATATCATCATAGGTATGGATAGCCATGTCCATTTGGAGGAGTACTATCTTTGGAGGTCCTGAACATGATTAAGAAACATTGAGATGAGTGCCATTATGACAAGACAATTTTCTGGCATAGATTACAGTTTAACGGACAGGATGCTCACAAACCTTGCACTGGTTTATCAGATGCTTTGATAGGTGGCTGTGGTCGCTTTGTTTTATATATTGCCAATAGCAGAACACATAGCAATATGACGAAGCCCGAGATGATGCAAGCAATCGCCGTCCGAATATTCACTGGAACATGAAAGTACCTAAACATGAGTTTAAAAACATATTGAATGAAAAGCTAACTTTAGCTTATGACTTGGTTGATACCTTTTGATCCATGAGAGTTGCCACAGCTGGAGTCTTTGCAGTGAACGCTCAGCATCGGATTACCCAAGAAGCTGCGTGCAGGTATTGGTTAGTATCAGCAAAAGTAAGGTAGTAACAGAGGGGCATCAAACAGAGCAGATGGGAGTCATTTTGATACCTTTCCACGGGGAACTTTGAGAAGTTCTTAGCGAATGGGACATGTCCAGAAAAGTTGTTATATGACAAGTTCCTGAAAAATGTCATTGCCAATGCAGTTAGCAAACAAGTCAATAAGCTAATGTAGACTAAGTAATTGCCAATGCTGCAGGGAGGAGCTGGCAAACAAAAACTTACAAGATGTTTAAGCTGAAGCAGTTAGCCAACTGAGCAGGGATCTCCCCGACCAAAATATTGTTGTTAAGAATCCTACATATATGATAAAATTACAGCTCAGTAAAATACTTGCATGGACTTCAGATATCAAAGTTCATACTAATAGCATGATGAAAGAGAACTCACAAACTATCAAGGTTCTGAAGTTGGCCTAGTTCTTCAGGGAGATAACCAGACATGGCGTTGTTGGATAAATCACTATCAATGTTGAAATTAGGATGAATCATCATCAGCCATCACAACTCGAAAGATGACCTCCAACAGAACTTAATACACACATGACAAGGGTGATCACTTACATTACTTGGATGCTTCTCAAGTTTCCGAACTCAGCAGGCACTGACCCGCTAAGATGGTTTTTGCTCAAATTTCTACATTCATAATTTTGAACATCAGAAAATAATGACCACATCAGATGAAATACAAATTTTAAGAGGGTGGTACTGAACATACAGTTGAAGAAGATGCTCAAGATCACCAATAGTAGCAGGAACTGGTCCAGAGAGTTCATTGTAGGAAAGATCCCTAAGCCAAAACGATAGATGCAAGGGTGAACAATATTAGAGAATGAAGTAGATGCAGTAGGAACATCCAAACATGTAACCAAATATAGATACAAGGGCCTCCTTACAGTGTGTCCAAATTGATGATATGACCAAGTTCAGATGGGATATGGCCTTTAAAATTGTTTGAGGATAAATTCCTGTTATTTCATATTTGAAACGAGAACAATTCATGAGACTCTGCTCAAGCAGAGTAATGCTGTAATATGAATTAAGTAAGTAATGCAAGCAAAATTCTACAAACGCAAGTACTCACAAGTTAGTCAAACTCTCCAAATTCTGGAAACCAGCAGGGATAGAACCGTTCAATCTATTGCCATAAACATTGCTGAAGAGGATAAGTTCTGTTAAGCACCAAGATGATACTCATGTTCAGGGGAAAAAAGATAATTGCTTTATAACTTACAATTTGTTTAGAGCAGTGCAAGAACTGATGTTTGTAGGAATAGGACCCTCAAGATTGTTGTTGGCGAGATTTCTAGACAAAAATACAAGTGGTCAAGAATTGCACAAATGAAAGGAAATATTAATCTGTATGAAGATCCTTCCTTACAATTCGAATAGCTCTTCAAGTTTCCCAAGCTCAGCTGGAATTGTGCCCACTAATTCATTATCATTCAGTTGCCTGTATGGAACAAGTTCTAAACATCAGATAGTGTTTCAAACCAATTGAAGCAGAATATTATCAACATCAGAGAACAATTTCCAGTAAAAAAAAAGAACATCAGAGAACAATCACTTACAGGTAGCTAAGTTTAGTCATGTTCCCAAGTTCCGGGGGTACTTCACCAGTAAGTTTATTGCCATGCAAATATCTGAAGATAAATGGAGACAGAAAATGTTAATAGAAGAAAGCAATATTGTTTCAGTTAAAAAATAGGTTTTGCAGATGATACTAACAGTTTGCCAGTGTAGGACAGGTTGCCGAGTATTGGAGGAATGGGCCCTACTAGTTCGTTTTCGCTCAGATCACTGAGAAACAAGAGTCAGACACAAAAAATTCATTATTGAATATTTCAGCAGCTAACATCTCTGCAGACTAAAGAGTTGCGCTTTACTCACAGAACAGCAAGAGCTTGCATGAGGCCAATCACTTCTGGAATTTTCCCAGTCAGTCTATTTCCTTGAAGTGACCTACCAAAGATAAATGCAAGCATTTAGCATAAGTCTGAATAATAGAACAGTATACTACAAGAGTGCAGATAAGCTAAAGTATAGAGAATTTGAGTAAAATCAGGAAGGCTTACAGTGTAGCTACTTGAAGGAAACCTATGTTGTAAGGTATTTCTCCAGAGATTTTGTTATATGAAATGTCCCTATAGTCCATAAATGAAATATATAATCAATAAAAATCTTGACAAATGAGCACCAATACATCGACTATAAAATCTTAGCAGGCAACATACAGAATCTCAAAGCTTGTGCAGTTCCCTATGCTCTGTGGAATTGTTCCTGTTAGATTGTTGCCCCTCACATCACTGCAGATTTGGAAGAAATTTCAGTGCCGATAAGATCAGTTTGCATGATATAAAGCAGCATCTCCAAGTAGGCACAAAACTTACAAGTACCACAAGCCAGTGAGTTGGCACATGTCAGGTGACAAGGTTCCAGTGAGTGAGTTACCCCTCAAGCCTCTGAAAATGAGAGGATAACAATGTTAGCATCTTCTTTTATACTGACTGCCGAGCGAATCAGTAAGCAAAATCAACATGATGCAGGGGAACTTCTTACAGGTATTGCAGAACTTCATTCCAGTAGATGAGCCTTGGGATGTCGCCTGTGAGCTGGTTCTGCGCCAGATCCCTATTCCAAGTAGAGAAATGATAATTTTCAGTACCAAGAACCAGATGAGGCAGAAAAGGAAAATGTCCCCAAGATAAACACTGTTTAGGCAGTATGCATACTGTAACACCAAAGGGTAGGTAAGAAAAGGAAGATCATCAAGTTTGCCCAAGAATACAACAATAAGTATAGTCACGGGGAAAGAAAGGTACTAGGAAACTCACAAGATTTTGAGATTTGGAATCTGGGACAGTGTGGAAGGGATGGGTCCCGTGAGCTGGTTGTTCTTCAGAATCCTGCAGCCATAATAAGAGAGAAAAAGAAACATCATAACTCAAGCATTCTAAACCACAGAAACTTGACAGCAATCCGTAAACCACAGAGAAACAACTTAAACTAAATTCACAGCACTGTTATAGCCCCAAACCATGCTTTGACCCCAAAATATCCATAAAAAGAGATAAAAGCAAGTAGCCTCTCATTCCTTGGGATAACCCAAAACAATCCAAAGATGGGTGAAAAAGTGATCAAATTCTCAGAAGAAGGCATGGCTGTGCCAAAAGGCAGGCAAGATAAACAAATGATGATCCAGTGCTTACAAATCCTCGAGTTGCTTGAGCTTGGAGATGGAGAAGGGGATGTCTCCATACAGCAGGTTGAAGGACAAATCCCTGCATGACACACACACACACACACACACAAAAGAAGAGGCACAGGTCAACTATAAAAATACTACTAGTACTAACAAGAACCATCCATCTCTACAGCAAAAAGGTGGGAGTATAGTACTGTAAGTAGTAGGACAATAAAAGAAGACCCGGATTAGGTGGCGTACAAGTATTTTAAGGAGACGCAGTCCCCAATCTCGTCTGGGATTTGGCCTGTGAGCTTGTTCCCCTTGAGATCCCTGCACAAGCAAATCATTAGGGCTGAGAGAGATAAACTAATCAGCAAGAGCAAATCCAGCAGGGTGTGGTAGCCTGGTAGGCTTGATATATAAAATAGTATAGAAGCTTTGTCACATCACGGCATGAGGGGTCAAATCGGATGGATATTTTAAAGAAAGAGAGAGAGAGAGAGAGAGAGAGAGAGAGAGAGAGAGGGGGATGGGAAGATTCAGGCGCCGTCAAATGCACAAAATCTTAAGAAGATGCAGAGGAGGGGGAGGGGATGGGGAGTGATGGTGCTCTGGTCTGGTGCTTACACGAACTGTAGGGCCTTGAGCTCCCCTATCGCCGGCGAGATCTCCCCTCCCAGGTTCAGATTTGACAGGTTCCTGCATTTTTTTATTTCCATAGAGAAAATCAATCAGTCGTCAGAGATAAATAATAAGACTAGTTCATTTAAGCAGCGAAACAAAGAGAGGATCATTTGTTGTGCAAGAAAGAACCGAGGGGATAATCAATCCCCTGAGAGAAAAAGCACATTTATTTTGTTTTCGGATATGCAGCAGGAGCAAGCAGCATGTTTTCAAAGAGCAAGCGAGCTTTGAGAGAAAGCAAGAGCGGCGGCCAAGAATCGAATGAATGAGAGGGGGAAAAGGCAAAGGGAGAAGCTTGTCATGGCGTCGCAATGCCAGCCAGAGGAGGAGCACAGGAAGAGGGGAGGGAGGAAGGAGGCACGCACAGGGAGAGGACGGCGAAGGAGTTGGCGTCGCAGGCGACGCCCCGCCAGGCGCAGTGGTCGCGGCCGCCGTCCCAGTCGGCGAGCGCGTTGGCGGCGTTGCCGAAGCCCGCCTTGACGGTCATCAGCGCCTCCCCGTCCCCTCCCCCGTCCGCCCCCTCCGCCGCCGCCGCCAAAAACAGCCCAAGAACCGCCACGGTCACCACCACCGTCGCCGCCCACCGCCGCAACGACTTGGGCGCCATTCCGCCAAGCAGCCCGCGCACGACCCCAAACTGACCTTCCTTCCCCTCTCTCCGCCGCCTGCGCGCGCTCTAAGAAATCAAGAAACCTCCTCCCCGGACGACCGTGGAAGCTACTACCAGCACTGCTCGAGCACCGCCGCCGCCGCCGCCGCTCTTGCTCCCAGACCCAGTCCCATCTGGTGAATGGATGGATGGATGGATGGAGTAGATGGGGAGCGAGGGGGAGGGGGAGGGGGCCAATGTATTTGTCGTGGCGACGGACGGATAGCGACGTGACTGTGGTTGCTTTCGGGGGGCAGCCGCTGCGCCGCGCTGCAGGGGAAGCAGAGCCAGCGCCCACCCCCACCGTGGTGTGTGTGGTGCCAAGAGAGAGAAGCGAGGAGGCGGAGGCGGGCAGGGGTTAAGGCTGGCGCGGCGGGGCCCACCTTGTCAGCGAGGATGGCCAGCTATACGTACGCCGTTTCCTTTCGAACGTCCTCGTGTCTTTCCCCGCGGCTTTTACCGCGAGCATGACATGCGAGCCCCGGTGGGCCCAGAAGCCAGGCTGCAGACTGGCGAGCTGTGACTAGGCGGGCCGGGCCCACTTGTTAGCGATTGCGGGGTTTAGGGGCAGGGGGTTAATAAGGTTGGAAAAGGCCTCGTTCGCGCGCGAAACTGGATTGGATTGGTTCGGGAGCAACTGGTTAACCAGCGCTCCTTCGGTAGCCTCGCAAAAAACCGTGACTCTCAGTCATTCGCCACGTGTCGTGCTCTGGACGTTTCCTCCAGATTTTGTTTTTTTAATTATTTTTCCGCACGCGTTTTCGGCTTTTTAAACGGTTTTTTCCTGGGTTTTTTTTCGACGTTTTGGTTTTTTCCCGGTCTTCCTTAGCGTTTCGACCAAACAAAAAAAATTTGCGCGAAACAACGCGTTTAGTTTTTTTTAATGAAAAGTCACTTTTTTTCGCGAGAGGCACGGCCGTGCCTTTCGGAAACGAAAAAAAAACGCGTTTTCTGTTTTCTTTTTCGCGAGAGCACGGTTTTGCTTCCGCGAGAGGCACGGTTGTGCTTTCGTGAGAGTCACGGCCGTGCCTCTCGGAAAGGGAAAAACAAAACGCGTGTTCTTTTTTTTTCTTTCGCGAGAGTCACGGTTTTGCTTCCGCGCGAGGCACGGTTGTGCTTTTGCGAGAGTCACGGCCGTGCCTCTCGAAAAGGGAAAAAAATACGCGTTTTCTGGTTTTTTTTTTTCTTTTGCGAGAGTCACGGTTGTGCTTTCACGAGAGTCACGGGCGTGCCTCTTTCGGAAAGGAAAAAAACACGTTTTCTGTTTTTTTTCTTTCCACGAGAGTCACGGTTTTGCTTCCACGAGAGGCACGGGCGTGCCTCTTTCGGAAAGGGAAAAACCGTGCTCCCGGTTTGGTTTCTTTGTCCGGTTTTTTTGTGAAAAAAAAGTTCGTCAAAAACCTATCAACATGGGATCTAGTTTTGAAGATCTCGATGCGAGGAATCCAATGGTGAAAACGGTTTGAGATTTGGACGCACGGTTTAAGAGATAAAACGTTTTGATTAAACGAATCTACGAAAAAAGGGAAAACTCCCAGGTTGCGACAAGTGGCGCGCTGCATGTGCGTCACTTGTCGTGACCTGGGAAGATGGAGTGTTCTTTGCAACGAGTACTCCTTAATTAGTGATTTCGGATTGGTTCGCGGATTGCGGTGCGGGCGGGGGACTCCGTGGCCCGCGGTGTGGCCTTCCTGGTGGGCCCGGGTCGGGGTTTAGGGGCGGGTGGGTTTGGACGACGGGGAGTCGGGGTCATGCGGCGGCCGTGACGGCCCTGCCCCCAAGCGTCCGTGCATCGGTGCATGGCAGGCACTGTGGTCTGTGGCACGCTCAAGGTGAGGTGAGACCGACGGCGTGATCGATGGATGGACCTAGCTAAGGCAGGTAGGCAGGCGTAGGAGGTACGAGCGTGCATGAATGTTGCGTGGCCGATCAGAATCACAACGACCGCGGCGGGGTGGGTTGGCTTGGCTTGGCTTGGCTTAACTGGCTGGGGCTTTGAATTGATCGTGGTTCCTTAGATGGATCTAATCGAGTGAACAAGGTCCGGCTCAGCGCAACAGCACACAAGGACACGCTAGGACAGATACCCGTAGTACTACTACTGTACATTCTAAGCACAGTTTGGTCGATCCAACACTGTCTGAGAACTGCCATAACTTCGCTTGGTAAAAAGCGTGGCCGTGGCGTGCGGCTTTCTTTTCTGGAAAAATGTTTTGTCTTTTTTTTTTAACATCAGTACAGACACAAGCATTTATATACACTCACCCCTATGAACGCACACTCTACCCCTATGAGCACCTCCAAAAGACTGAGCCGGCATATCATCTTGAAACTTACGAAGTCGCCGTAGGCACCTCGTCGTCGACGGAAACGTCTCCCACTGAACGCGCATCGCCGAAAATCCAGAAATAAATGCGAGCACCAGGATTTGAACCTTGGCGGGCTGGGGATACCACAGTCCCTCTAACCAACCAACCACAGGTTGGTTATTAATCAGAGTAAATGAGCCGGCGGTCTTGTGTCCCGCTCGTCTATCCGTTCCCCTACATAGAGATGGGCGACTCCCATGGCGACAGGCGGTGGGCGGCGCACCTCGTCTCCGACCTGCACACGCTGGAGCTGCTGACCTTCCGGCGAGGGACCGTGGTTTGGCGAGCTCGCACCCGACGCCTGCTGCTGCTCAATGATCGCGGCGGATGCGTCGACGCGCGAGCAGTGCGGCCTGGGGAGGAAGTCGAGGAAGGTAAGGAAATCTCGTTCCCTTGCCATCTGGCGCTGGTGGGCTGGAAACAGTGCGAGGACAGGAATGGCGGGGGGTTCGAGGAAGAGGCAAAGGTGGACCGCCATGGCGGCCGAGCATTAAATGCGACGCGTGGGGCGATAACAGCATCCACCACTCCCACAGAAGCCGAGGACAAAAATTCCCCTCCCATCTCCGCAGCCGCACCTTCGGCTTTAGGGTTCAATGGCGTGTTGGAAGAGATCGCTCGAGACGGAGATGATGGCGATCGCAGCTGGAGACGGAGAGAAGATGGAGAGGCTGAGAGAGATCCTCTCCTGGTTCCCAGAGAGGGGAGATCTGAAGGCGGCGGCGGCGAGTGGCTTCCGGATGTTTACGGAGGAAGAAGAAGCCCGGCTGTCCCCTGATGGCGGGGCGGTTGGACCGCTGTGGATGATGCTATGGGCTATGGAGAGGCGGCCTCCGACGACCCCAAGCAGGCGAGAAAGTGGAGGGAGTTCAGATCCAGGCGCTCGACTCCTGCGGGCCCAGAAGAGGTGGTGATGGGTGCGGTGATGGCGCTGTCCGTCCCCGCAGTTGGCTCAAATACGAGGCCGGTGGAGATCCCTTCAGATCTGGAAGTCAGTGTGGAGGAGTCGGCCGCGGCTAATCGGAGCAAGGGGACAGAGAGGACCAAGCTGAAGAAGAAGAAGAAGTGGGCGGTGTCCGAGCTACCCAGGCATTCCCCAAGGTTCCCACGGCGCTCCCCACGCCTGCTCCGCCTGGCCTCCCTCGAGGAATAGGGTCCTCTCAAGTGGGCAGCCGCTTCTGGTTGCTGGCCGGAGAAGATTCCGACGAGGAGGCTGGGACCTCACCGGATTCTCAAGGTACGAAATATCGTAGCAGCTATTACCTTGCTATTTGTGAGGTGGGGGATGACCCGATTGGGGAGAAAACTAAAAAACTGAGGCGGAATTCGCCCCGTAGAAAACCTATCAAGGATTGTGTGGCTGATGATGGCGCTGTCCTCCATGGAGGTGTCAGCTGCAAGGTCTCTCATGGCTAGATAAGTAAGAGTGAGAACATTGTTAAAAAGATGAATAGAGATAATTATGCCCAAATTCCAGATTTCTGGTCTAATGTGGTTACATATCTAGATCAAATGGAATTAAAAAACTGCTTAGTTTTTGGTGTTGATCAGAATGCAAAAGAGATAAAGTTATTCTCCCCCGATTGGGATATGAAGGTAAAAAATATAACTAGAGAAGGGAATTTAGACAAAAAGAGGAGACGGATTCTAAAAATACGCTTTCCCATGCTTTCGGGGTGTATAAACAGCGAGCCTCTCCTCTGCTTTTGAGAGAGAGTGCGACCCCTTCGGGGAGCTAGGGTTTCCCTCCCCTCCGCCGCCACCAAATAACGCAAGAGAAGATACTGAGATGATGAACAGAGGTGTTGGAGGGTTTCGTGGGGGGGGGGGGTGGGAAGATTCAACAGGGGAGGGAGAGGCAATTTCCAGTATAGGAAAAAGGAAGAGGAAATAGACAGATTTCCGAGAGAATTACCAATACAATGACAGAAATGGGGGGAGATCTGGGTTCAGAGATGGAGCAGAAAGTTCTAATCATCAGATGTATGTGGATGGAGGAACAAAGGAGGAGATGAAAATCTCCATGGGGAACAAGGAGACCCCCGCTGCAAGAGCTGAAGGAGAGCAGGGGATTCAAGATCTCAAAGGTAAAGATGTTGCTACGACTCTCACCCCTTCTTTTGATTTGATGAAACAACAATAGTGGTTTGGAGCACTGTTGGCTCAGATGGCTCAACAAGGGGTGGAGAGTTCATCTGGAGGGGGGGGTGCCCCTCCTCATGGAAATGTCAAAACGAGTGAATTGGATAAGAGAAGAGCGGACTATGTGGAAGAAAAAGACAATATGAGAAGAAGAGAGACTGAAACAGGTTTTGGAAACAGACAAGGGCAGATTGGATGGGGGCAGACTGTCAGACCTGGGCAGAGAGAGAGATTTGAACAGAGCAAGGGTGGCAATACTTCAGAATTCTGTGCAACAAATGCAAAGATACCTGACACCTGACAAGAGACTATAAGTTGCCTCACTGCATCATATGTGGAAAGAACGCTCACATCACCGAAGATTGTGCATGGCTAAAGCAGATCAAGCCAACCCCAAAAATTTGTAGGATATGCTGCTAGGGGGCTGGGGTTTTTGTTGATTCAGAACACAAAGGAGGTGGATAAGTAGTGAGCAGGCCAACCCCATGGCAATTGCCAACATTGCCTCAAGAGAGATAAATGAAACCCAATTCTTAGAAGGCTTCAACTACATGTTTAGTTGGAACTGGCAGTGGAGATGCAAAAAACATGGAGATAGAGCATATTTGATGAGGTTTCCAAACAAAAGCAGGCTGATAGAACTCCACAAATTTGGGAATTTTAACTTGTTGGGGACAAAAGCTATTATTAATGTGGACAGTTGGACTTATGACACTCAAGCTATAGGGAAATTGCACACAGTGTGGGTAAAATTTGGAAAAGTTCCTGAATGCTTCAGACACTTCTTTGGAATGTGTGAGGTGGCTGCTACTGTTGGACCTGTCCTAGAAATTGACATGAACACCATTCTACAAGAGAAAGTAAGAGCTAAGGTGGGAGTCAGAGACCATGAATCCCAAAACACACTGAAGTGACTGATAAAGAGCTGATGATCTATAGAGTGACTATGGAGCTGGAAGATGTAGTAGAACAAGGATGGTATGAGGAGAAAATAAAATATGAGACTATGGAGACAGGACATAATACAGAGGATGAAGATGTGAGAAAAAAGATCAAGATAGGAGATATGGAAGCTGAGGGGAGTAAAGAAAACATCTCTTTGGGCAGTGTGGGGCTTAAGCAATTTGAGGAAATGAAGCAGAAGAATGATGAAATTCTGAACATGCAAAAATAATATATGATGGAGGTGGGATTAAGAAAGAAAGCTGAAGCTGAATTAGACAAAGTGCTGTTGAAATTCCAAGAAGTAGAGGAAAGCAGATGTAGACATGAGGCCTAGAGGGCAGTGGAGGAAAAGAAGATTTCTACATGGGAAGTGGAGAAGAAAAAGCTGATGGAAATGATTCAAGGTCAACAGGAGCTTATCAATAGATGCATGGAAAAAATTGATACTTGGGAGGAGAAAGAGCTATCTGGAGAGGAATTAGGGGAGAAAAATGAATTTGATACAGAAATCCCTCAGGACCCCACACTGGATGATGCTTATGCAGAGCCAGTGGATTACACAGCAAGTCAAGACTCAATTGAATCCCTGGGCTCTAAATTGGCATACACAAGAAAGAGGAGGGAGACAGAGACAAAGATAAAGATGGACCTACTAGAAGAAGTAATAGAAACCTGGACAAAAAGGATGCAAGAATTGAAGATCTAGCTAAGGAGAGGGCAGCTGAAAAACACAATGATGGTAAGGTTACTGACTTATCTGGTGATAAAATTTCTTTATTTGATATGGCCAGCAAAGTAGGAATTGATTTAGGGTGTTCTATTGGTATGGTTAATCAAAATCTAGACTTGATTGCCAATATGGAACAGGCTAGAAGAGATATTTATCTCCAAAGTTTGATTGATAAGGAAAAAAAAATAAGGAGGAAAGCTCTTCAAGTCTTATTGACATTGGAGATGCAGAATTGGAAGATCTATGTTCTAAAGGTGACCACTCTAATGCTGAGTTGGAGTTGGACTACTATGATAACTTAAAGAAAATCTTTTCTAGTAACAGAAAAATGAGAGGTGGTATAACAGCTAATAGTGCTGGAAAAAATCATCTCAATTGGGGGGGGGGGGTGAAAAACAAAAAAGAAAAAGAAACAAAAAATGAGAGGACTCTTTTGGAATGTCAGAGGGATAGGGCAAGACATTAAGATTTTTTTATCAGGGATACCATTCAGGAGAAACAACTTGATTTTGTGGGACTACAAGAGACCATCAAGAGTGACTTCTCAAAAAAATGAATTACACAACCTTTCCGTAGGAAGAAATTTTCTCTGGGAATGGATTGCCCCTAGGGGCAAATCTGGGGGGATTCTAGTAGGAGTTGACCATTTTAATTTTGTCTTCAATGCCATCATTGAACATGCATGGCTTAGAGATATTCCAATGAATGGGAGAAAAACACCTGGGCCAATAATCTCCCTCATCCTACCTATGAAAGGTTGGACAGAATATGTATTTGCCCAGACTGGGAGGATAAATACCCCTTAGCCATGGTGAATGCCATGGAAAAGGAGATTTCAAATCACACCCCCTTTTGCTGGATACTTGAGAACATAAAAATAACCAGCCCATTTTCAGATTTGAAAATGCATGGATGCTTATGGAAGGATTTAATGATTTTGTTGAAAAAAATTGAGGGATCAAATGCAAAGGATCCAGCTTGGATGTCTCGCAAAAAAGGTTAAGAAATATAAGAAAAGGAAAAAAGAGTTGTTAGGAAAATTAGATGAGATTGATAAAAATGCTGAAAACACAGGCCTTTGTGCCTATGATAGAGAGCTGCAAAAATAATTGAGGAGAGAATTAAGAGATCTTCTTAAATTAGAGGAAGTTAAATGGCTGCAAAGATATAAAGACAAAGAAATCAGAGAAGGGGACTCAAACACTAGATACTACCATGCCAAGGTGAATGGGAGAAGGAGAAAAAACATAATCATAAATCTGGAACATGAGGGGGAGATTATTGAAGGGGATAAAAATCTTATGGAACATGTCACTGGTTACTATAAAAAATTGTTTGGCCAAGATGACAATTCAATTTTTAATCTTGACATACAAAATCCTGAGGGAATTTCCTCTCAGGAACAGGAAGATCTGGTTAAACCTTTTAGTATGCAGGAAATCAAAAGGGTAGTATTTGCTATGGAGAAGAATAAAAGTCCAGGACCTGATGGATTTGCTATTGATTTTTACCAACATTTCTGGGAAATGCTGAAGACAGATCTAAAAGCCATCTTGGATGACTTCCATAGTGGGAAGGTTGATCTATCTAGACTCAATTATGGGATAATTACTTTGGTGCCTAAAACCAAAGAAGCTAGACAAATTCAAAAATTCAGACCTATATGCATATTGAATGTGAGCTTCAAAATCATCACTAAAGTCTTAATGAATAGACTGAGTAAAGTGGTGAACCCCATTATTTCTCCTATCCAAACTGCCCTTGTGAAAGGTAGATACATCATGGAGGGAGTGGTAGTTTCACATGAAGCACTGGATTCTATTCACACACAAAAACAGAGTGCTATGCTGTTCAAAGTTGACTTTGAAAAAGTATATGACAAAATTAAATGACTATTTGTTCACAAGATGTTGAAGCTTAAAAACTTCCTTGCCAAATGGTGTGACTGGATTATGCACACTATGAGAGGGGGTCGGGTGTGGGTGAAAGTTAATGATAATATAGGCCCTTTTTTCAAAACTTTCAAGGGCCTTAGACAAGGAGATGCTCTGTCCCCTTTGCTATTTGATTTAGCAGTTGATGCTCCAGCTATCATACTGGATAAAGCTAGAACTGAGGGGTTTATAAAAGGGGTACTCACTGACTACCATGAAAATGGGGTAAACATGCTGCAATATGCTGATGATACCATATTCCTGATTCAAGATGATGAAAATTCTGCTAGGAATCTCAAATTTATCTCAACTGCTTTTGAACAAATGTCTGGTCTAACAATTAATTTTCATAAAAGTGAGATCTACTTGTTTGGGGGTGCTAGGGATAAAAAAGATTTATATCAGAAAATTTTCACATGCCTTCTGGGGGAAACTCCTCTGAAATACCTTGGCATACCTGTCTCTAACAAGAGAATTGGAAACAATATATGGAAGAATGTGACCGAAAAAATTGAGAAAAGATGTGCCTGTTGGCAAGGGAGGTTACTCAATATTGCTGGTAGAGTCACATTAGTCCAATCCTGTCTTTCAAACATTCCTATCTATATGATGTCCTTCTATCTCCTCCCTGTTGGAGTTAAGAAGAAGATGGATTTTTATAGAGCTAGGATGGTATGGCAAGCTGAGGAAGACAAGAAAAAATATCACTTGGTCAACTAGAAAACCTGTTGCCTCCCAAAACAGCAAGGGGGGCTGGGGATTGCTAAACTGGAAATGTTTAACATTGCTCTCCTGGCCAAGTGGCTGTGGAAATTGGAAAATGAAGAAGGTTTTTGGCAGAACACTATTAGAGAAAAATATGTTAAAAATAAATGTCTCTCTGGGGTAGAACATAGAAATGGAGATTCCCAGTTCTGGTCTAATATCATTAAAAACAAAAAACATTTTTATCCTCATGTGAAGAAAAAACTTGGTGATGGAAAAAACACCAGGTTTTGGGAAGATTGGTGGGTTGGAGACAAGTCATTAAAGGAAGCTTATCCCTCACTGTTCTCCATCAGTAATGACCATGGGATCTCTGTCAGAGATGCCATTGACAAAGGGTGGGATCTTTTTACCTTCAGAATGTCCTTGTTTGGGGACACCGAGCAACTATGGAATAGTCTGAAAGGAAGATGTGAGGAAGTACTGATGTATGGAGGAAGAGATAAACCCATGTGGATGCTCTCTGCTGATAGAAAATTTTCTGTTAAATCCTTATATCTACATCTCATTAAAACTGACGTGGGGTTCCCAAAAAAATTCTTGTGGAAAACAAAAGTCCCTGCAAAAATTAAGTTTTTCTTATGGTTGCTTGCTAGAAAAAGCATTCTTACTAGAGACAATTTACTGAGAAGGGGGTGGAAGGGTGATAAGCATTGTGTGTTGTGTGGCAAAAATGAAATGACTGACCACCTGTTCTTTTCCTGCCCAGTTGCTAGATTGATCTGGAATTTGGTGGGGTGTGCTTTTGATTTAAGACAAATCCCCAGGGATTTAAATGATTGTTTGGGACGTTGGCTTAGTTAATTTCAAACTAACAACAAGAGACTGATCCTAGTTGGTACATCTGCCTTACTCTGGGCTATTTGGAAATGCAGGAATGACATTGTTTTTGATAGAAAAAAGATAACTGACCCAATGGGTATAGTGAAAACGATGTGTGGATGGATCTCTGACTCGGCTATTTTGCAGAAAAAGGACCCAGAGGAAAAAACACTGATGCTGGGGGGCAAGGCTCATCGAGCAAGTAGTAAGTGAAATCTACAAGGCGGCTCAGGGATGGCGCTTCAGAGTGCTGCGACTACAGGAGTGAAGACGTTCTTTTGGGATCATTGTATGAAAAGTGTTGATGCTGCTTTTGGAAAATGTAATAGCTTAGACTCTCTTGGCTCCCGCTAGTTTTCTTTAGTAGTTTCCTCCCGGTTCTAATCCGTGTTCAATCCTTAGATGTCTTCTTTCTACTGGCGTTATTGTAGCTTGCATGGCATACTCGAATATGTTGGTTTTCGCGGTGGTTTCTTTAATAGAAATTGGAGGGGAAACCCTCTTTTGCTAAAAAAAAATCAAAGTAAATCGGTCATGCAGGAGGGGGAAACCATTGACACCCCGACCAAAGAGAAATCACAAGTACACAAATGGTTCGTTTTTTTGTGTGCAGGTCTGGCGCGCAACATCAATTGACCATTTTTCATATCTGTAAGGTGGATACTTCTAGTTCGCAAGAAAAGGCGGATAACTTTACTAGGCCAAAATGGCTCCTTGGTGCACACGCACCCGGCCGGATGAAACAACCAACCACTCCCAACCCAAAAAAAGAACTTTGAAGACGAACAAGTCGAAATGAAATCAAAAAAATTAGATTTTTTTTGCGGCGTAAAAGATGTTTTATTCCATACTTATAATATAGAATTAGAATCGTGAGACAAGAGATCCTTGATACATGAGGCCCTCTGCCCGTTCTAGCGGGGGAAACACTTGGCATTGTAGGGTCTGGTGGCACAGGCTGCAGGTGGGCCCTGCCCGTGTGCCTTATACTAGAGCCTACGATGGGAGTGAGGGTCATACCCCGGTCGTGCATTGTGTGCTCTGCATCTTGCGTGGCATGACCGATCGAGCTGGCTATGGTACTGTGATGTACGGACATGCATGAATGTTGTGTGGCCGATCAGATTAACTATATGTTTGGTTGCCTTAATTTTGGTAGGCCATGTTACTTGTGTTGGGTGTGTCCTTTGGACCTATGGTTGATTGATTAGGAAGGATAGAAATAGTAATTATAGACTGTAAACTGGGGCACAACTAGAAATTTCATCATTGGGTTCATTATGTGGTACAATTATTTAAAATTCCATAATAGCGGTAAATAATTAGAGTTTTTTTGCAAGAGAAATTTTTGATCTATTCAAAAATCACGACACTATAGAGAATAAGCGCATCTTCAACGGCAACCCATAAATTTCCCCCCGCATCCGCTCGCGGACATGGGATCAGTCTACGGACACGGATTCGGGAGGCCGCCATCCACCCATAGCCACATACATCCGGCCTTCCTTATTTTTTTTGAAGTCTGCACTATCAAATAGACGCATACATAGTGTACAGACGTTCAAATAGCCGCATGCAGTAGTAGTTTAAATTTTACAAGTTCAAATATTGCATCCCAACATTGTTTTCCCCTTTAACCGCCCACCGATGCTCAATCAGATCCTCCTTCAGCTGCTCATGAATTGGTCGATGCCGAATTTGTTGATGCATTTGAATAAACTCTTCAAATGTGGCCAGATTCTGGTCTGGAGGTTCGATAGGATCGTCCATATTCTCAAATTCTAGAGCTGCGGCAGCATCATCACCCTCATCCTCGATGATCATGTTGTGCATGATCATATAGCATGTCATCACCTCCCACAAGGTCTCCGGATCCCATTGTTTAGCAGGTCCACGAACAACTGCAAAACGGGCCAGCAGAACTCCAAATGCCCTTGACATCCTTTCTAGCTGCTTCTTTTCTTTGGGCAAACTGAGCCTTTTCCTGGTCAACTGGGTTAGAGATGGTGCTGACAAAGGTAGCCCACAAAGGATAGATACCGTCAACCAAATAGTAGCCAATGTTGTACTCATGTCCATTGACAGTATAGTGGCAAGGAGGAACTTCTCCTTTAGTCAGCCTCGCAAACAATGATGATCGCTGCATCACTTGATGTCATTGTGAGAGCCGGGCATGCCAAACAAAGCGTGCCAAATCCAAAGATCTTGTGATGCAACTGCTTCAAGAATTATGGTGGGCTTCTTAACATTTCCCTGATATTGTCATTGTAAAGCCTTCGGATAGTTCTTCTATTTCTAATACATGCAGTCAAGAGACCCAAGCAAACCTGGCCACCCTCTTGCTTCTGAGATTACCAAGAGCCTCCTGGTGTCTGCCATAGTTGGCTCTCTCAGGTACCGAGGTCCGAACACCTCGACTACGACAGTTGCAAACCTGACAATGACATCTCCGCGTGTGCTCTCAGACATCCATAGGTACTCTTCCCATGAATCAGTGGCCGTGTCATATGCAAGCATCTGGAGTGCGGTCGTGCACTTCTGGTTACGACATATAAGTGATCCTCGAACAAGCATCTGGAGTTACGATCACGAGGCAAGAGATCCTTGATACATGGGGCCCTCTGTCGTATCTAGTGGGGGAAACACTTGGCACTGCAGGGCCTGGTGGCACAGGCTGCAGGTGGGACCTCCCCGTGTGCCTTATACTAGAGCCTACGATGGGAGTGGATCATACCACGGTCGTGCATCATGTGCTCTGTATCTGCATGGCATGACCGATCGAGCTGGCTAAGGTACTGTGATGTACGAACATGCATGAATGTTGTGTGGCCGATCAGATTAACTATAGGATTGTGCTAACGTCCAGTCGACTGGACGTTAAGCAACAGATCCACGCGATCGTACCCACCTTTCTCTCGCAACCCGCATGCTTGATTCCACCAATTTTTTTCTTCTCTCAAAAACCGTATACGCTAATAGTAAATCGCTAGTGGTTTTTCTGGTTTTTGGCTACACAATATGAAAAGAAAATAAAAGTGCTAGAAAGGGGACTTGAACTCAGGTTTATTCAATAGCTATTGAACCCAATAACCAAATAAGCCACCTTCAGTTGTTGTTTGTTCTACGTAAACAAGGTTATTTGAACCTTTCTTTTTGCTGTCATACATCAATAATAATAAGTTTTGGCTTGGTAACTTTGGCATGACCAGTGTGATAACTATGACATGAGCAACATGATAACTATACCATGATACTCCTGGTAACTATAGTATGAGAAGGTTAATGACTATATCATGAGAAACATGGTAACTTTAGCATGGGGCGATATGGTAACTTTACACGAGGGTATGTTTCAACAACTTTTTTCATGGATGAAAGTTACCATGGTGTTTAAACTTAAGATTTTAGGTCTGTGGTGCGTAAACTTACATGGAATTTACAGGAGGAGTTAGGTTTCAACGTTTTTCCCTTGAAGTCAAAGTTACCATGGTGTTTGAACATAAGTTATGAGGTCCGCAGCGCATAAATGACCATGTTATTTACACGGTAGTTACCGGGGCATGTTTCAACAACTTTTTTCACATGGGTAAAAAGTAATCGATGTGTTGTATGTAAGTTATCAGGTGTCTTGTGGCGTAAATTACCATACTATTTACACTTAAGTTATCAGGTGTATATTTCTACAAGTTTTTTCGCCTATGATGAAAAGCCATCAATGTGTATGTGTTTATATGTAAGTTATCAGGTCTGTGATGCATAATTTACCATTTTATCTATACATAAGTTACCGGTGTATATTTCAACAACTTTTCATGCTCGGATAAAAAAATTATCAGCTTGTTTGTATGTACATTATCAGGTCTACAATGCATAAATTATCAAGATATTAACACGGAAAGTTACTGGGGAATGTTTCAACAACAAAACAATCCCCGGGTGAAACTTAACATGAAGTTCGTATGTAACTATACGTGAGTTATCAAGAGTATTTTTATAGCAAAAAAAAAATCCCGGGTCACAATTACCACGATGTTCGATAAATTACCGGATGTATGCTTTTCAACAACTCTTTTTCCTGGGTCAAGAAAGTTATCGCGTCTAGGCTCAGTAAGTTATCAGGTCAGCTATACGTATATACCAAGTTATTTACACATGAGTTACCGGAGGTGTTTTTCAACAAAAAAATAGCAGGCTCAAAAAGTTACCACGTTTCAGCTAATTAAGTTACCAGCCCAGCGCTGCGTATATTACCATTCTTGGGACAAATGGTAGGAACCCACTAAATTTGGAGCAAATCTCGCCCGACCCAGCAAATTACGATTTCATTTTGTCGAACTAGTTAACTCAACTAGAAACATGCATAAAATCAAGACAAACAACACTTTAGCGAGTTAGTCTGTGCGTGCTGAAACTTTCAAGGGGTCGTGGACTCGAGTCCCAGCTCTCGCAAATTATTTTTCATTTTTTCCACCGGGACTAGCAACCACCAGAAACGGGATTAGCGGGAATACTGGGCGATCAGATCACGGGATTAGCGGGAAAGGTGCGGTCAATCATAGGATTCAGATCCAATGGCGCGCGATTCATGCGGATCTGTCGCTAACTTCCAGTCAACTGGAAGTTAGCTTTCTCATTAACTATATGTTAGGTTTCCTTAATTTTGGTAGGCCATGTTACTTGTGTTGCTTGTGTCCTTTGGACCTATATATGATTGATTGATTAAGAAGGATAGAGATAATAATTATAGACGGTAAACTAGGGCACAACTAGAATTTTTCATCGTTGGGTTCAATATGTGTGAAAGTTATTTTAAATTTCATAATAAACGTTAAATAAGTAGAGTTTTTTTGCAAGAGATATTTTCGATCTATTCATAAATCATGGCACTACAGAGAATAATAGAGGCGATAAAATTACAACTAGGTCCATGAACCACCTATCGGACGACTACAAGCACTGGAGAGAGCCGATGGCGTGCCGTCATCTTCGCCCCTCCCTCACCGGAGCTGACCAAACCTTATTGTAGTAGACAGTCCGGATGCCGTCGTGCTAAGGCCCCAAAGAACCAGCACGCCTGAGCAAGAACCATTGTCAACGAAGCGAGTCGTAGATCGGAAGGGTCAAACATGTAACCACACGAAGAAAGATGAAAGAAAACTCGATGCAAATAGATCAGCCAGAAACTAGCACCAACTAAATACCGCGAGATCCGACGAAGACAATCTTCACACGCCCTCTAACGACGCTATATGCACCATCGGGAACAGATGACGTGGGAGACATTATTCCTACCGAGGGACAACGCCAGTGCAACACAACCCCAGCTAAGACGTCGAACCTAAACAACACCGATAGTAAGGTCCCTCTCGCCGTCCCGGGGAGGGGGAGGGGGGAGGGGTGGGGCGAGATCCTCTGCACCTCCATGACCCAAAGGTCATCAGAGGCGAGGCGGACCAGCGGCGACGCAGCGAAAGGCGGAAGAAGACTTTTCTTGGGGAGGAGGAAAGGCATGCACGCTTGGGACTTTGTAAAGGAGTAACTTTAGAAGGTCAAATGGGCTCTGAATGCACCTGCACCGACAAGCTCAGATCGCGAAAAAGTGATAGCGACAACATATAGGTGATGTCGGTCTCAAGTTCCGGGGCGAAAGCTTAGGTTTGATCCGTGTTGGTTATACATGGCAATGATGATGCTTTTATGTTGTTATCTTGTTGAAGGCATTGCTTAGAAATGCTCAGATTGGTTCTTCAAGGTGAAAACCTAGATTTTGACCTGGAGTGGTTGGATCGGATGACGATGGCGCTTCAGCGTCGACTCCTTCCTGAAGGCGTAGCTGTTGAAGAACCTCGTTGTCCATATGGTATCATTAGATGGTTGGTGCGGACATGGTCATTGTTGTAGTTTGTCTATTCTGGATCTAATTGCTTTGTCTTTTTATGCCTGCACATAGCTTTGGTCTTAGGGCATCTCCAAGGCGGACCTGTAAACCTCCTGCAACTGTCCGCACCATGCTGTCCGGACCGCCGAAGCCATCCAATGCGGCCTTGCATCGGTCCGCGGAGCGGTTCGGACGCGATTTCTCCCGCAAAATAGAGACAAAAGTGGGGGAGCTTTGCAGGAGTCTGGACATGCGAATCGTATGAATCCGACACCCCAGGCCCACTCAAAACCCTTCCCCGACCCCGCGACTCCATCCTCCCCATTTTCTCTTCTTCCTTCTTTCTCTCTTGCCGTTGCCGCCGCGCCACCACCCCGGCCACCATGCCACACCCTTGCTGGAAATCTGCGTCTCCGTCACCTCCGGTGCTCCAGCAGGGCTCCCCGCCGCTTCTCCTCCGTCTACGTTCAACCCCCTATCCTCCGACCGCCCCGCCAGGTACCATCCTATACCGTGCCCGACAACTGTTCGATGAATCGCCGGAGCTGAAAATAGTTGTCCCTTCTTATTTTTAGAAATGGATTCCGATTTGGAGTACATATATGAGCAATATGCTGAGTCGTCTGACAGCTCATCAGACGAGGAGGAGTACTCCGATGAGAAGGCGATGATGCTGGTGGTCCTTGAAGACGCGGAGTGTGTGGAGGAGCATGTTCTCAGTTTCAAGGGCTCGATCAAGGTTCATCGAGTGCTCAACCACAACAGGGAGCGCGGGCATTTCACACTGATGGCCGACTACTTTGCCCCCGATGCACTATTCGCTGACCATTTTTGCCGGCGTTTTCGTATGCGCAGGACTGTATTCGATCGTTTGTACCATGGCGTCTAGTCCTACGATGACTACTTCATCCTGAAGAAGGACGTCGTGGGAACGATTGGCTTCTCTGGTTACCAGAAGTGCACAGGCGCACTCTGGATGCTTGCATATGGCACAGCCGCACTCCGGATGCTTGTATATGCACAACATGATCGTCGAGAATGAGGGTGCGATGCTTCCGCAGCTCTGAAATTTGAGAACATGGATGATCCTATCCAACTTTCAGACTAGAATCCGACCACATTTGAGGAGTTTATTCAAATGCATCAACAAATTTGGCATCGACCAACTCATGAGCAGCTGAAGGAAGATCTGATTGAGCATCAGTGGGCGGTGAAAGGGGACAACAATGTTGGGATGTAATATTTGAACTTTTTTAAATTTGAACTAGTGCTACATGCGGCTATTTGACCGTCTGTACCCTTTGCATGCGGCTACTTGATCGTGTGGACTAGGAAAAAACCCCGGAAGGCCGGATGTATATGGCTACGGTTGGATGGCGTCCTCCCGCATCCGTGTCCGCGGACTGGTTCCCCCGAAAAGCCTACATCTACATGCACTAAGGAAAAGTTTTACTTAAACTGCCAAACAAAATCTCTCCCACCCTGATTTTCAGGGGGTGGACCCCTTTCTCCCCCAAGCTCCAGTCACACATCCCCACGATGCTGATTACGTTAATCCCGTAATTATTATTACATAGATGTAGCATTACTCCTGGTCCCCTGTCCGCCGCGGACGGATGCGGGAGAAAATTTGCGGGTTGCCTTTGGAGATGCCCTTATATGACTTTGCTATTTGTTGACGTGTTTTTATGTGCATGTGTTAGTATTGGGTGTGTGCATTCTAGTTATGCAGAGGCCCGATGCGTGCTCTTTATGTTGTGTATTTTCTGGATGCTTAATTTTGAGCAAATAACATCAGTTCTTTATTGAGAAAAGAACAAGCATAAAAAAAGATTCTTAAAGAGTTAATAGTTACTTCCTTGGTCTCATCTAGTGTCAAAAAAACGTCATACATTATGAGACGGGCGAAGTAAATTATACGTGGAACACGAGAGGCACTACAAGTATTCCTCTTTAGCTCTACACACATGCCTTATCTCCAAAAACGCGCATAAAAACTTCGGTCGATCTCCCGCCAAAATTCAAACCCTGCGGCGGGCTTTACCCGACCGATCCCTGCAATGCACCTGTACGTACGCGACACATGCAGGCAGTGCTGCAGAAATACACACGTACGATCCGGTCCATACACGAAATACCAATTTAAAGCCATTTACACAAACATAGCCTGCACACAGGAGCTCTGACCCCCTCCTCTGCTCTGCGCCGTACCATGCATCCACTGCTCCTTGCATGCAAAGTATGCGATGCAATTACGCATATCTACGTACGTACTACGACGTACCCACTCCGCTGCCTGCAACACTTTGCATATGTATGTATGACCAGGACGCTCTGCTGGCAGGCGGCCATTCAAGTCGCTGCTGCATGCATGCTGCGTGCGTGGTTCACACTTGCTACATGATCGATATCGATCGACGGACTCTGCATCATGCACACACACATAGAAATTGTGTCTGCGCTGCTCCAGAGGCTGATCAGAGGTTGTGTGCACATCAAAGTGCCAATATTTTTTGCTTTTTTTTCTTCTGCGGTGGCGACGTACGTACATGCATATTACTCCGTGGGCTCATCGATCAGCCACGTACCGCGCACGGCCTGATGAATTGTTGATGATGAGATAGGATAAGAGTTATGTGTACGTTGGGAGCACCAATGGTGACGTGCCACTTGTGTTCCCCGAGAAAGGAGTGACCAGCCAAGGTTGCATATGAGGTCCGACACCATGATTCGGATACTAACCTTAGTTGACTTTTTCCCGTCCAGTAAGTTTTGAGGATTTTCTTAATTAGGAAAATTGTATTCTCCCTTCTCTCTTTCACTTCTCGCCGGATGGCGGTGAAAGATGATGATGTAGCCGTCGAATACACTACTACAAACCCGAACACTACTCACATTCATAACTGACTGGCTAGCGTGGACGCGTCAGTGATGACCGTCAAGGGGCGACCCTAGCCGGTCATCACTGACAGGGCACAAAATGGCCGGTCACTGAAAACTGATTGGTGGGTCATCGACTCTAACTTAGCATTGATTGTTCGATAAGTAGTGTCTTGTCTCTGATATTTTTTACTCATTGACTGGCTTTTAGTGGCAAGTTAATGATGTTTATTCTTTACATACCGCTGCAAACTTAGAGGGCGTTTCAGATTCCTTTGATCACCACTTCGGCTCCTCTTCCTTGCTTCTCTGGCCGGAGCGATGCCGATTAATCTCCCGTCTGTTATAAATTCCCACCGCACCCTCCACAAACCCGAGCTCTTTCTTGCCACAACCCATTTCTCCCAAACCGCGCCGGAATCAAGCCCTAATTCACCATGCTGAGGCTGCTCCCGACCCATCGTTTCACCTACTCCTTCCAGCATGTCCCGGCTGTCGCCTTGCCGGACGACCCGAGATCTGACGTCGAAACTGAGGAGGGGGCTTTCGACCGGACCTTCCTCAGAGAGGGAGGACGAGGAGGTAGATGGGGAGTAGCCCCACGTGTGGCGCAACGACGCACTGTGGTGGTGTCATGGTGCCCCTCCAACTGTGGGAGGAGGAGGAACAGGAGCACCTCGTCGTCGAGGTGCAACTTGCCGCCGAGCACATCGCCGCCGCCGCCGTTGCGACCCTTTCACACCGACCATCACGTGGTGGCAGAGCACCTCGTCGTCGAGCGCTGGGCACCAGGAGTAACACCTGTTCGTGACTCCATTTGTCACGGACCTCGGTGAGCCCGCCGATGATGGCGAAGAGGCGGAGAAGCTTAGGGGCAGCCATGACGGCGAGGCATCGGGATCCGGAATCTTCGTTGTACTCTACACTCATATAGAGATGTTATTTTTCATTGTCATATTGCTTTGCATGATCATATAGAGGTGATATGATATTATTGTGGCAATGCCGCCACTCATCATTGTTTCATATATGCTACGCTAGATCATTGCACATCCTGGTACACTGCCAAAGGAATTCATTATAGTTTCTACGTCATTTTTATGGAATAGATCTACAATTGGTCCCCTACACTAATAGGACATCGAGATGCTGTGTGGAAATTATTGTATTGGAATAATCACAAATGATTAGTTGTTTTCAGGAATAATGTTGAATTCTCTTTTTGGATGCAAGAGAAGGTCAAGGAAGAATGCCTGATTGTTTACTTTGAATCATGGATCTATAGCTTAATCTGATTGTAACCCTTTGCATTTCCCCCTTTTCTTTTATGTAATATGTCATAACACCATTGTTGTCTGGGGAACAACGTTCGACTAGGGGTATCCTTAGTAACACGATCGTAAGTAAGTTAATGTTGACACAACATTATTTTTTATTAGGTTCAACCACCTCATTGGAGCGTGACCTAGTGCTATGTTAGGAGGGCCTCAGGTGGGGTTGGAAAATCACAAGGAGTTGACTCTTGCCCGACACCTCGGAACCCTCTATTGAACTCCTAGCCGAGGTCGACCCCAGTCGTGCGCGATTCATGGACTTTACACCAGAGTGACATGGGAGCTATAATAGGTCCAAGAGTTGCCATCCTCTTTAGTTTATTCAAGTGAAGATGGAATGATAGTACATGCCCATGGGGGATTATACAGGTGAGGATGCCTCGAAAAATGACCAAGGCTATCCAAGTTGTTGGTTGTAGTATGGTAAGCTAGGATGAGTCAAGAGTAGTCGAAGGTTAGGGTGTCTATAGTCCATGGTGCTTGACTCCCCTTCATACAAGCATGAATGGGCCTTTGGATAGTTGGGCCTCATGTAGACTTGGGATTCTTGCCGTTGTTTTATTTTGCCTTCTCCTTTGACTTGCTGACCATGTCTATTTGCTAGGACTTTCTTTGATCGGTGTTTATCCTCTTTGATTAGGTTGGAATTTTGTTAACCACCTTGGTGCTTGTTGAGTGGCTTGAATTTTTGTTGACTAACCACGCAGGACTAGTGGGACCCCCTAATGATATTATTTATTTCCCTCCAACACACAAAATAACAGATATACATAGTAAAAACCTTAGGATTACCTTTTTAAAAGATGGATTGGCAGCACCGTGGCATGTGCGAGGTAGAGGAAAGTAGCTCAGGGGTAAGGTGGATGGGGTTTTCACTATTGTCAGAGGCTTTAGGGGGAAGGTCGACCAAGTGGCGTCCACATGATATATACGATGGTGATAACTGCATTACTGAAATTGTGGAAGGTGAGGAAGCGAGTGAATGGCTCAGGATTGGCAGGGATATTGAATACAAAGAGGTAGGGAGATCCAAACCATTGGTTCTGAGATTTGGATAACTCGAAAATAATCAAGTGTCAAACAACTAGTCACGTTTTGTACCACCAGACGAGGGCATTTACTAATATTAATTCGCCATACAAAAGCCTAAACAATGGATATCCAGACACCATTATCACCCAATACATACTAGTCTTCTATATCTCACTGTCGTACGAGATGGTAGGAAGCCAAGGCAGGGAGGTTGTGGCCCTAACAAAGGGAGGTGAAAGTAGTGTCGCCGATCGCAGGGCCTTATGAGCTTTACACCAAAAAAAAAATCTAACAATGAAACCTCCCACTAACCCACGATAACATAATTGATACAGTGAACTAGTTGCGGGATTAGATAATAAAGATTGAGTAGTAACAATGTACCCATTAGATGTATGCATGGTTGAGATGCATGCAACCATATCAAAAGAACATGAACCTACGACAGGACAACGATATGGTTCTAACATTAATATGAACATAGAAAATCAAAACATAATAGAAGATATTGCCACAATGTGCTAGCATTGAAGTAGCCTGCACACACATAAGCGGATAAATGCATTTAAACACTATGCTCACTCCAACAATGCCCAAGATATATAAAAATATAGGTCCCTTCCAATACTCCTCGTTCCAGTTCCGACAACTTTGATGGATAGATGTCATGCATATGTTCAAAGACTAGAAATCGGGTCAAATATGAATGAGTTGTCTAGGCTTGGAAGGCATCAGAAATTATTTTATGGCTTTTCAAGCCTATCCATGAGAGAAATTATTTTATTCGATGGGCATCATGCCCATATTTTTGATCCATATGATGTGAATCGGCCTAAAGTAGACTCATTGCACAGACAAGGAGTCCATATGCTTGATGCTGTAAAGAGCATATGTTTCTTCTATTTACTGGTTATTTTGCTGGCTGGCTTTAAGACGTAGTTGTAAAGATTGTGATTTTTCCAATTCCATCTGCCCTTGTAGTTGGAGAGAGCTGCTATGTCTAGGATTGTGTACGTAACCGGTGGTGGCGGCACACAATAATTGCAGAGCAATATACTCGCATGCAGCCATTCGTTCATCAATTTATGTAAATATTCTTGCAGTCTATATTGTATCCCTTTTTTTCTTAGACAATCACCACTCATAGGTTTTACATTTTTACATAAAGTAGCTAAAGAGAAATTGAAAAAGAACATAAAGGTGCCACAGCTCCCAATCCGAAAGGGCACATGGATCACAACAGGGAATTTTTTTTTTTTGTCGTAACAGAGGCATCATTGACAGGCAGGAGAACTGTATAGTCCCTGGACGGGCGCAAAATTTAACGTAGAGGTTTTAATCACTGACAGGGGCAAAATCTGTAACTGGAAAGATTTAGGCGTCCGTCAGTGCTAAGCAGACGCGCCAGACTCACACAAGGCAGTAAATCAACGCAGGGAGACTTTGTTAGCTACTTTATGTAAAAAAAATCAATGCAAAACCTATCAGTGGTAAATCAACGCAGGAGGTTCAGAGTTTTTGCATGCACGCCACAAATTAACGAACAAATATGAAGGTCCCAAAAGACTCTTCTCCCCCTCTCCTTTGTCACTTTCTCTCTCTATCTTTAAAAGATGCATCTTTTCATCTCAAACATATCTTGCCTTAATTAATGAGATGCTAAACAAAATCCATCATGCTGGTGCAGAACCATGCATGCCAAAGCCCAAAGGTGGCGCGCCTTTGCGATACCGTGCCGTGCCGTGACAGACAGCCACGCAGCAGCAGCTAGCGAACAAATGGCAATGGCTACAGCAAGCTCAATGCAGATGCAGGTCACAATGGCTGGCTAGCCAAAACCCGCTCACATGCATTGCATGCATGCTACGGCCCACGGCCACATGGGACAATGGCTGCGTGCCTAGTTCCGGACAAAGTCAAAAGCTCACTGTGCCATTTCTACTACGAAATTGCTGTGCAAACGACGTTCATCGGCCGATATGCGCACGGCACTCTAATCGAACGGGGTACAAGTGTTGCCCAACCGAATCTGATGGTAGCCGCAGCTTGTCGGCTGTAAATCGGCTGCAATCGTGTCGTGTCTGTTCGTATAGCACCGTTCTTTCTGCTACAGTCATATACTGTACTTTGGAGATGAGACCTGCAACAGTGCATTGGAACAATTACGATTTTTTTGTTGAATGATTGTTAGCATTGTTGCAACCCAAAACTAATTTTGAACCTTTTCATGCGCTCCTGCGGTGGCTTCTGCCACATGCATGTCCTGTTCTTGCCTTGATTTTTGTCTCCAAGAGAACACATCTCCATGGAGATCAACCACATCACAGCAGCATTGCACCGCGTGGGATGGATCTCCCAAGATAAAAGGTGAAAGAGATGTGTGTGGGGATGGTGTTAGTAGGGGACCGGCGGCAGCTAGCAAGCAAGCAGCAAAAAACTCGTATCTTCTCTGCTGGGTCACCCCTGATGTAAAGGCGGTTAATTCCTTTGACAGGGCCAGCTCTCTACTCCGAACAATGCTTGGTTAACTTCATCAATCGGTCCACCAAATGTGTTAGGCAAAACCATGTTAAAATTACTCAATTTGTTAACTAATCCCAATGCATGATCAGTTTTTTTAGCCTAACTTGTCCCAACACGGAGGGTGAGGTTTTCACTTCTTTTCTGGATCGTGTGGATAGCTGTGCCTGTTCTCGCAAAAAAGAGAGGAAAAAGATAGCTGTGCGAGCTGCAAATTTGGGGCGCAATGAGTACGGCAGAGGTTGCCGTGCAGGTGCGCGCAGGCTCCTTATCCATGCAAGATCACATGTCCCGTCCATCAATCATAATTCATGAAATCTTTGTCACCCTCTCTCTCTCTCTCTCTCTCTCTCTACACACACACACACACACACAAAAACGACGTGAATTGAATTTATGTTTTATCGGTTCCTTCCATTTGGATGGATGGACGGACCTCATGGAGGTTGCTGCATCTCAGTGCACACTGCATAATGCAGCAGCTCAGCACGTATTATTTATAGTAGTAGCATGTATATGTGTTTATGTAGACCATGCATGGGGAGGATGGGTGAATACATCGATGGAACCCATCATTGAATCCGTGAAGGAGGGAGCAGCAAAGAGCTAGTAGGTTACCCCGTGGACATATTATTGTTGGCACAGGCCGTGTGAGTGAAGGCAGAGCTTGCAATGCATCATTTGCATGCATGTCGATGGCCCGGGCCAGGGGGAGATAAGATGAGAAGGGTTTGCACTAGTGCAGAACCTGGCTTTAGCGCCGGTTCGTAAGGGCCTTTAGTGTCGGTTTCACAACCGGCACTAAAGAGTGGGGACTAAAGGTCCCCCCTTAGTACCGGTTCATCACGAACCGGCGCTAAAGCGCCACCACGTGGCACGAGCCAGGCCCGGGTGCGTGCAGGACTTTAGTACCGGTTGTTAACACCAACCGGTACTAAATGTTTGGGGGGTGTTTTGGTATTATTTTTTTATTTTTCTTTAATTTTGTGTTTTTAATTTAATTTAGTGATTATTTTAGTTGTTAAATCATTAGGTGAAAGTACCGCAGATTAGTTTTGACTGGATGCATGTGGATCCTAGCTAGCTAAGTGATCAAGTATATGCCATATCCATATTATACTTGATCACCTATAATTAAGTGATCAAGTATAATATGGATATGGCATATACTTGATCACTTAGTTAGGATCCATCCAGCTGAAACTAATCTGCGGTTTCTTTCATAAATGATATAATAACTCATCATCATCATCATCATCATATTAATATAAAAACTCTTGCATCATATCATCAACAACAGTATACTAGCTAGCTAAAAATCATCATAGTCGTCATTACCACTGTTTAATCATCATAGTCATTACCACTATCTAATCACCACCAACACTAGCTTAAAGAAAAAACATTCACTTGTACCAGAAGCAAAGATATCATCGAGTTCAACATGGTCATGATATTATAAGTGTTCATAACACCACAAAAGCAAATCACCCTTTGAGATTAAGTTCAGGACAAAGAACACGGACATGAGAGGACAAGTACTAAGAGCATGAACTAGCTAAATCACTCATGCTGCTCTCTCTCTCAGGTAAAATAGCATAGAACATGTATAGCTCTCCTGATTCATCATACTGGAGCATGCAGATGAACCTGTCTCCTAATCGTGGGCTGCGCTTCTCATTGCTGCCCCCTAGTACTTCTCTAGGATTGTTAACAATTTTGCTCCAATCTTTCACTATTAAGCATTCATCGTTATTAGAAATCCTGAATGCACTCATGTGCAATGTAGGATATCTTGGCCGTAAGCTAACCATTGACATGTGACCTTTAGTCTCGATCCACTGAGGCACAACTGTCATCGGGAGTCCCTGTTAAAGAACATCATATAATAATTAATATACTTAGCAATGAAAGTTTAGCAAAAAAATAATGTATGCAAAAGATCCACTGAGGACAAATAGTAAAAATCTTACCATCTTTCGTAAATAGATGTGACCGTAGTTCAATACGATCACTATTGGTCGCACGTTTTGAGTACTAACATTTCTAAGTGCAGGAAGAAAATTTGTCTTGACAGTATGAAGATCCTCAAGCCATGAAACATAACGACTTATCTCCTCGCAGTTTAGTTCAGCTCCGGGACAGTAGTAGGTCCTGTCTACCAAGCGCCAGACATGTTTGCTTAAATGGAAATATGCTGTCAATAGAAATTAGTTGTCAACTATTTTTGAATAAACAATATCAAAGACTTAAATATGGTTGAGAAACTCACATAATGGTAGAACTGGAGGCGTCTGCACATCGACCCAGATGTCTTTATTACCTTCAATATCATCTTCCGGACGAATATCAAAGGTGATAACCATATCAGGCTCAAATGCATAAGCCTCGCATCGTGCTTGCCAAGTTTTGCATTCAAAATAGGTGTACGTGTCTGCATTGTATAATTTGACGTTCAAAGTATAACCATGCTCGGTCTTCAGGTAAACTCTCTTTACCTCCATAGTTTCCATAGCACTGAAACCTATCTTATCCAAGACAAAAATTCTTGCATGGCAGGGGATGCGCTAGTAGAATAGTGAAAATTTAAAATTATAAGTTGAAGCAAATGAAGCATATATAAGTCATGCTTAATTACGAAAAAAGACTTGTCGTTGTGACTTACTGTATCCACTTCGAAGGTCTCATCCAACTTGATGCTGAAGCGCCTATCATCAACAAGGAAATTTCTGTCGCACAACCGCGCTGGTCTTCACAGTATTCGCACTTAATGAAATCTTTTTCGTCGTCAGACGACATTTCCTATGTTCATATAGGTGAAACATTAAACACTCACTAGTTCTATTAATTCAACTAATTCAACTAATTCTATTAATTCAACTAGTTCTATTAATTCAACTAATTCAACTAAGCATTTACTAAAAATAAACTTGTTCTATTAATTTTCTTACTAAATTAAAGTAGCTAGTTCTATATAGTAATATTTTAATTAGATCATCAAATCTCAGATATCTAAATTTTCTTACTAAAAATAAACTAGTTTTATTAATTCAAATAATTCAACTAAGAATTTACTAAAAATAAACTAGTTCTATTAATTTTCTTACTAAAATATATAAAGTAGCTATATATAGTAATATTTTAATTAGATCATCAAATCTCATATACCTAAATTTTCTTACTAAAAATAAACTAGTTCTACTAATTCAACTAGTTCAACTAAGCATTTACTAAAAATAAACTAGTTATATTAATTCAACTAGTTCAAATAATCTCATATACCTAAATTTTCTTACTAAAAATAAACTTGTTCTATTAATTTTCATACTAAAAATAAACTAGTTATATTAATTCAACTAGTTCAAATCTCATATATATACCTAATTAATATATATTTAGCTAATTCATCTAAAATTGACATTAATATTTAACATCTTTTCCATATAATTCATGTAACATTAACATTGTAACATTTTTATCTACGTAATTCATCTAACATTAATCTAAACAACAGAAAACAGAAAACAAGTAAAAAAAATATGTGTGTGTGTGTCTCTGTGTGTGTGTGTGTGTGTATGTGTGTGTGTGTACGAGCGGGGGGCGGCGGTGTACGGGTGGCGGCGCGAGACGGCGACGCGACGGGGACGGCGCGATGACGGGCGGCGGGCCGGGGGTGACGGCGCGATCGAGATGGCGACGACGGGGACGGCGACGACGGGCGGCGGGGGCGATGGCGCGCGGCGGGGGCGGCGGGGCCGGCGAGGGCGGCACGCGATGGGGGACAGCGGCGGCGATGTCAAGCGAAGAAGTTGGAGAAGAAGTGGTGGCCGATGAAACTGAATTTTTCGTAAGTGCCGTATATATAGGAGGGGCCTTTAGTACCGGTTGGTGGGTCCAACCGGTACTAAAGGCCAATTTTCGCCAGGTCAAGCGGCGGGAAACGGCCACCTTTAGTACCGGTCCGTGGCATGAACCGGTACTAATGGCCCACACATTAATACCGGTTGGAGCCACCAACCGGTACTAATGGTTATGCGCTGCCACCGGCGGTGCACAATGTTTAGTCCCACCTCGCCGAGCGAAGGGCAGCTGCACTGGTTTATAAACCCAGTCGCGGCTGCTCCTTCGAACTTCTCTATGTAGCAGGCTTCTGGACATAACTATGGTGCGCTGCCCTGTGAACCTGCTGGCCCTTCTAGGCCTGAATTTGCACACCCTAGGTCTGGCAGGCCCACTGGGCAGCGCCCCAACAATTTTTTACATAGTTTTTTTCTTTTCTGCATTATTTATTTTCTTCTATTTATTTTTGAGTAATTTTTTATATAGTTTTTGTCTTTTCCGTTTTATTTATTTTCTTCTATTTATTTCTGAGTAGTTTTGTTTGCTGTATTTAGTTTATTTGTGAATATTTTTGCTTTCTCGTCCGAAACCCTGATACTCAGAAAGAGATTGTCCAGTTTGTGCACAAAGTGCGTCCAGTTTTCGCCGTGACCCTCTTTACTCTTTTGCACATGCTATGCGGGTGAAATGATGATACCATGCCAAGTTCTAACATTTTCAGAGTTCATTTTGTAGTGATTTTCAATTTCACGGTCATTTAGCTCTCTAAACAAATCGGTAAATGACTGAAAAACAACAAATGATGTCAGAACGTGTTGAAAATTGATGACGTCGCTTTGAATGCTGCATACTGAACGCAAAAATAGTCTGGAGTTCAATTAAGTTTAAAAACATGAAGTGCCGGTGTAACAGATGAGTTCTCGTCCGAAGCCCTGATACTCCGAAAGAGATTGTCCTGTTTGTACACGAAGTGCGTCCAGTTTTTGCCGTAACCCTCTCTACTCTCTTGCACATGCTATTTGGGTGAAATGATGATACCATGCCAAGTTTCAACATTTTCAGAGTTCATTTTGTAGCGACTTTCAATTTCACGGTCATTTAGCTCTGAAAACAAATCGGTAAATGACTGAAAAACAACAAATGATGTCAGAAAGAGTTGAAAATTGATGACGTCGCTTTGAATGCTGCGTACTGAACGCAAAAATGGTCTGGAGTTCAATTAAGTTTAAAAAAATGAAGTGCCGGTGTAACAGATGAGTTCTCGTCCGAAGCCCTGATACTCCGGAAGAGATTGTCCAGTTTGTACACGAAGTGCGTCCAGCTTTTGCCGTAACCCTCTCTACTCTCTTGCACGTGCTATGTGGGTGAAATGATGATACCATGCCAAGTTTTAACATTTTCAGAGTTCATTTTATAGCGATTTTCAATTTCACGGTCATTTAGCTCTCTAAACAAATCGGTAAATGATTGAAAAACAGCAAATGATGTCAGAACGTGTTGGAAATTGATGACGTCGCTTTGAATGGTGCGTACTGAACGCAAAAATAGTCTGGATTTCAATTAAGTTTAAAAAACATGAAGTGTGCCGGTGTAACAGATGAGTTCTCGTCTGAAGCCCTGATACTCCGAAAGAGATTGTCCTGTTTGTACACGAAGTGCGTCCAGCTTTTGCCGTAACCCTCTCTACTCTCTTGCACATGCTATGTGGGTGAAATGATGATACCATGCCAAGTTTCAACATTTTCAGAGTTCATTTTGTAGCGATTTTCAATTTCACGGTCATTTACCTCTGAAAACAAATCGGTAATGACTGAAAACAACAAATGATGTCAGAAAGTGTTGAAAATTGATGACGTCGCTTTGAATGGTGCTTACTGAACGCAAAAAAAGTCTGGAGTTGTAATAAGTTTAAAAAAATGAAGTGCCGGTGTAACAGATGAGTTTTCGTTCGAAACCGGCCCTGATACTTCGGAAGAGATTGTCCAGTTTGTACACGAAGTGCATCCAGTTTTTGCCGTAACACAAGAAGTCCGGAGTTGTAATAAGTTATTAAAAATAAAAAAGAGGCGCAATGCTCGTTAATTAGCTTCAAGCCTTTCGGAATAGTGTAGACCGCACTGCACATAGCTCTATGCAGTCTACCCTATTCCTCAAGGCTTGAAGCTAAGCAACGTGAAGGTGAGCATTGCGCCTCTTCTTCATCGTCTCTGCACTCAGGGCTTATAAACCGCTCCTAGTGCCTCTCTCTTCGCGAGGTGGGACTAAAAAACAGCTTAGTAAGAAACTCTAGTACCGGTTCATGCCACGAACCGGTACTAAAGGTGCTCGTGGGGCCACAGCCTCATTAGTACCGGTTCGTGGCACGAACCGGTGCTAAAGGTTCGCCACGAACCGGTACTAAAGAGCTCCTCCCGCCTAGCCGTTGGAACCGACACTAATGGACACATTAGTGCCGGCTCAAAATCAAACCGGCACTAATGTGCTTCACATTTGACCCTTTTTCTACTAGTGTTGGTAGGTTTGATCAGGAAAGAGATAAGGGCATCTCCATTGCTGACCCATAAAATTTGGTCCCGCATCACAGATAAGGGAGCCGACCATCCAACGCTACCCGCATAGAACTAAAACAACATTTCAACAGACAGGATGAAATTCATGCAAAACCGACGGAATTTATCAAAGTCCGGATATACAATAGCACAAATCATCCATACATAACATGCAAATAAGTTTAGTACAACAATAGTTCAAATTCCACGAGATAAGGAGGTGATCAACAAGTATTTCATAAACAGATCATGTCATCCCACACATACTGCCCCTTCAGTTTCATCCAACAATGTATGTACCTAAATGGCCATCCTCCTATCATGAGGTACATCACGATAGCGCTTACGAACTACACAATGTGTAGAGCAACATTCAGTGAATGAATGATTCAATTGACAAGTTGAGCAAGAAGAAGCAAAATTTATGATCTCATACGATGCTGTGCGCAATGGCCACCTTGCCTACAGCCGAGCAATCGTGTCACATAATTTTTGTGACGGTGGTCTGGACGGCGTATAATCGATATGATAACGACCTCATATTCCGTTGTTGGATGATGTGCAATTCATAGGGCACAAATGTGCTTTCACGCGTGAAACGAATCATGCACGCGCTGCCAGAAGAGCCCCCTTTTGTGCATGCCTACGAAATCCGCGGATACGGCCAACCACGCATCGCACAACAACTCAAATTCCATGCTCGAGTATCCCACCATCCTTTTATACTCTAAAAAAATGACATGACATTCCAAAATTAGCTTAATGGCTTGACCGAACACTTGCCAGGCGTGGTGTCTGCCATGGACGTCGCCGACACGGGAGGAGGATTGTACCTGGCTACGGACGGGTCCTTGGTGGACAACACCGTCGTAAAGGCGAGCGGGCGCGTTGGTGCTGGTTGTGGAGGTCCGGCAATGCTTGTATGGTGGCCGGAGAGGTACATCGGCGGCGGCGGCGCTGGAGGAGGAGGTTTAGAATGCAAAGTAAGGGGGAGAAGGAGCGGATTGAAATAAAATAAGACCGAGAGGAGGATTCAGTGGGCCGGGGGTGTGGGAATCCTACGTGGCTGCTGTCCGGACTCCCGCAAAGCCCCGCTCCTCTTTCCTTCAAATTTGCGGGAAAAATTACGTCCGAACCGCTCGGCGGACGGATACAGGACCGCGTTGGATGATAGAACACGTTCATACCGTACAATGGTTTGAGGGTCGGCGTTGGGATGCCCTAAAGCCAACCATGATAAGAGGGAGAGAGACACACTAATACTGCAAGTACGTCTATGTGAAAAAGAAACTTCCTCCCTTGTAATTTGTGAGCTTTGAAGTCTTACTCTAATAGGCATGCATGAGCCTCTGAAGTCTGAACCTTTTGGTTTTTGTGGTGGAAACAAAAAGTGATAAAGCCAACCACGATGAGAGAGAGAGAGAGAGAGAGAGTGAGAGAGCGCGCCTCTAAATCTGTTTCTTTTTTGTCGTGAAAACATTGCAAAGCGAAAAAGAGGATAAAATATACAGTTCTTTCACGTAAAAAAAAGCAGCTCTTTTGTTTGTGTGATAAGAGCAACTCCAACGCACCGACCCAAAACGGCAGCCTGCGTCCGTTTGAGTCGCGCGGACAAAAGTGGAGGCCCAATGCGCCGATCCAAACCCAAAATGCGTCCGCTTCGCTTCTGCGCTGACGCATTGGCGACCCTAATTTGCGGCCGAAATGCGTCGGTGCGGACGCGAAAGCGGACGCCTCGCGCGCCTTCTGGGTGTCCGGTACGTGCCCACCTGGCGGCCGCCCAACTACCGCGGTCAGCTTAATTTATGACGACCGTCCACCTCGGGCCCACGTGTCAGCGACCTTTTTTAATCCGAGCGTGCGGGGGGGGGGGGGGGGGGGGGGATCCTCATCCGGTTCCAGAAAGACCCCGTCCTTATCTCGCCACCCTCTGCTCCCCCGTCGGCGGCAACCCTAGCCACCTCTAGCCAAGCAAAGTTGGGGTTCTTCTCTGTCTCCGGCTCTGGCTAAGCAAAGGGCAAGTCCCCGGCCACCCCTCTCCCCCGCCTCCGCTGGCGCCTTCTCGCCGGCCGAGGCAGTGCGTCAGCGAGCCAGTGCACCAGGTGGAGTGGCACTGGCAGCACCGCGTCCCTCTCCCCTACCCGGAAGTGACCCTGCCGCACGACTGGCATTTGGATCCGGATAGGATCCCGGTGCCGGCGGCGCCGCGGTCGGCTAGGGCGCACGCGGAGGAGGTGCGGCGCCGGCGGGCGCTGCTGACGCCGGAGCAGCGCCGCGAGGCCGCGTACGACGTCGACTCGCCCTATTAGGCTCGTTGGTTCGCCTTCGAGCACGAGAAGGCGAGGCGGCGCGACGTCCATGAAGTCACCCGCAGCTCCCCGTCGCCCCCATCGTCGTTCGTGACGAGGACCAGGAGGCGGAGGTCGCCTACCAGGCGGCCATGGCGGCTGTCATTCGGGGGAGCGAGGAGGAGCGGCGCAGGGCGGAGGAGGACGAGGAGGAGGCGGCGGCGTACCAGGCGGCCATGGCGGAGGCCATGGCACTGTCCGTGGCGGGCGGCTTCGTCGTGCCGCCGGTGCCCCCCCCCACCCCCGTCCCCAGTCAAGGCCGAGCCGGAGCCGCCCCCCCTCGAGCGCTACTCCTGGACCGGAGAAGTGCAGGAGTACGTGAGCGCGCCGCCAATCTGGCTCGGGGTGACTCCGGCGCAGGAGTCGGCGTACCTCGAGCAATGGCGCCAGCGACGGCTGGCCGAGGAGCGCCACCACAGCGAGTACCTCGAGCAGCTTGAGCGCGATGCCTAGGAGGAGCAGTGCGAGGCAGAGGAGGAGGCGCGCCAGGCCCAGGCAGCGGCGGCACAGCCCGCGGCCACACAACCCGCGCCCGACATCAACGTCGTCTGGAACACAGCGTCCCCCTGGGCCGACCCTGCGTTGACGCTCGTCGACCCTCACCGGCCCGAACGACGACGACGAGGACACCTAGGGCAGCGCGCCTCCTCGTAGTTAACTTTTTTAAATGTTAATTAATGTACGCGTGGACTATCGGCGGTCTTCGTGGCTGGCTTTAATATTTAATTAATGTTTGTTTTTATTTTCAAAATTTTTGTATTCTTTTTTTTTCGCGCGCCGTCAAAAGGAGTCGGGCCAGCGTTGGGCGCGTGCGCCGACCCAAATGTGAAAGCGGATGTTGGTGTCTACCGGACCAACCCAAACGGACAAAAAAAAGGACAAATTCGCCATCCATTTGGGTCGGCGGCACGTTGAAGTTGCTCTAATTACTAGTGCAGTACACATACGCTGGTCAAAACTGATTTTACCCATATGATCTCCCATACATGACAATGCTCTGTACCTGCCCCAACTCTACCGCAAGTAGCAAGCGGTGGGCTAGCTAGTGAGTAGTGACCTCATCTACAGTAGATCGTTGTGATGCACTACACTGCTACTAGGGGGGTGTGACTTGTGAGGGAGGTGCACTCGCTCGCTTGCTTGCATGCCCTACCAAGGGAGCAGAGAAATCTTCTTTCATACACGCTCCAATTGGTATACTAGGAATGGGAAGAGATGGACAAATGAGTGATGGGATGTGAGTCCCACCACCATCCATACGTCCATACATACATGGTTGCCCCCAAAATACTGAGGCATTTCACGATCCATCTTGGAATGGCATGCTTCATCGATCTCGATCGTCTTGACATGAGATGGCTTTGTGTATGTTTGTTTGTGCACTACCGGTATTGGAGCTAGCATTAAGTAGGATGTGAAGTTTCTTTGTAGTAGTACGTAGTAGCTTGGTTGCAGAAAGTGGCTGCCATGGGTGGATGGACAATCGAAGCTAAGGCTGGTGCTACCATTTTAGGGGTGTGGAAGATGATAGATAGATCAACGCTCGATGGAGTGGACGCTGGAAAAGTCACCACTCCAAAGCCTCCCTATCCTGTCACCTACCTACCCGTGTGTATGCTTGTGTGTTCAGGGATGGAGTTGAAGATTGGGCAAAAGATATTGCACTCTGGATTGATGGACATTTGAGTGGAGAGCATTTGGAGATCACTACCTTTTTGTCGACGGTTAGTATGCATGCCGATGATGTTGATGGTGGATGTAGTATGTGGTTAGTGGCAACATTTGGGCAAAAAGGAAAGGTGAACCTGATGATGATCGATGTAGTATAACTAATCTAATAAGATAGTGCCAGGAGTACTGTGGGTGCAGTACAATTTTGCAGTTCCAACGGTTGGTGAACTCAATTTCATGAGGCAGAGCAGAGCATGTGTTAGGGAGGAAAGAACATTCGGAGCCAAATCGCCGGGTCCACAGACCAGTTAGTTGTGGACACACATGGGTGGCCCACCCACAGGATCGAGACAGGGAGAGAGGGCTCAGCTAAAAAACACTAGTGGCAAGTAGGATTCTAAGCCACCATGATGGGACGAGACTTGCCTGCTCCCTTCCCATGCTTCCATCCGTGCTCCCGCATATGTGGCTTGATTTGATTGGAAGAAAATAAGGCCCGGCCCCACCCCCTGAAAATCAGGAGGGGGGGAGATGATTAGATTAGAAAAGAAAAAGAAAAAAGAACAGCCATAGGATGAAGTGGGAGCACGGATGGGAGCATGGAGAGGGAGCAGGCAAGCCGGATCCACCATCACTGGTAGAAAAAAGCCCTTTAGTCCCGGTTCGCAACAGCCTTTAGTCCCGGCTGTGCAACCGGGACTAAATATGCGCGACTAAAGACCCCCCCTTTAGTCGCGCCTCTTACGGACCGCGACTAAAGGCTTTAGTCCCGGTTCTTGTGGCTGACCGGGACTAAAGGCCCGTCCACATGGGCGCCCGTGGTCCGTCGGGGCGAAGGACCTTTAGTCCCGGTTCTCGTGGCCAACCGGGACTAAAGGGCTCCTCCGCAGGTTTAGGGTTTTAGCCCCCCTAAACCTGGTTTCTTTTTAGTTTGGAGTGTTTTATTTCTTTTATATTATATTTTGTGTTTTATTTTAATTTTGATAAAGTTTCGGTACACATATTCTACGCTACTATATACATGCATATGAAATTTCAAACAAGAAGAATTCAAGAGGAATATATAATATATATTCAATCTCGGGTGACCATATACAACTTCGAACAAGTTTCCATACACAATTAGGATGGATGACCATATACAACTTCGTACAAGTTTCAATCTCGGGTATGCATATAAATTTCTTCGTCCTCGGTATAGTGTTCTCCTTTAGGATTGATGACTTCCCTCATGAAAAATCCTGCTAATTCTTCTTGAATTGGTCGGAAGCGAGCTTCTGGACTAAGCCTCCTCCGCAAGTTATCCGTCGCGCTCCGCACGCTATCCGATGCCTTCCGCTCAGAGGTGTGTCTCCGGATGTTCTCACAAACATAGTATCCACATAGATTGGTCCCCGGCGGCTGCTTATCCACATTAACTAACCTTCTGAAATCTAGCTCATGTTTGAATTCACCGACAATTTCTTCTGAGAACCCTCTCCAAACCCTACAGGGCAAAGAAAATTAAATGAACAAGGGAGTTATTAGTTACTTGATATTAGGAAATGAACGAAAGAGACCGATCGATATAGAGCTCAAATGATTGAAAATAATTACTTTTGCAACATTTTTCTCATGTCGGCCCAACGCTTTGGATCCGAATCCATAGAGTCCATGATTAGAACTCTGGAGGTGTGAAGTTCAATATTTAGCAGAATCCAGTGGAACCTGCGGACACGTTACATGCACAGTCATGCATAACTCATCGATTAGACATACCATGCATGGAGTAAACAAAAGAGAATGGGCACAAGAGAGAAACACTCACCCAAAATGGTAAGGAAATAGAATATGACTTTTGAGTTGATGCTTTCTAAGAAACTTGTACAAGTCTTTCTCCACGTCTTCGGGGTGATGTTGTAACACATGTTCATTAACGATATGTGGGTCAATGAACCCAACATCATGGATGTTTCTTATTTTGCATTCCCAAATCTTCAATCTGCATAATAGCGTACGCAACAATATAGTTAGGACAATATATATATATAGTGCAGGCAATGAAGAACGAGATGAGGTAGAAATAAATCACTTACAGAACGTAGCAACTCAGCATAGATTTGTCGAGGTCGCGCAGATTGAACAGCTGGAACAATTCACTCATATGAACTTGTACAGAGTACCGTTTGGTGTGATGCTCATCTGTAACATCCGCATAAACATATTCTTTGTCGGCCCATGTTATGAATTGCTTGTACCAACATAGCAGATTTCGCATTTGTGGTGGTAGACTCTTTTCCCGCGCAGGCTCCCATTCCGCACATATTGTAATGCTATCTCACATACTGGCGCATCCTCAAGGCCTAAGAAGGCACGAAGAGTCAAACCCATCTCGGACGCTTGTTTCATGGCACTCGCTACAGTCAATCCAAGTGCTGCCGCAGCTGCTATGATCTCGGGGTCCTCTTCCGGACCGGCTTTCACTATGAGCGGGGGGATCGATTGTTTCTTCTGCATCCCGAGCTGGTCAACTTGTTTCCCGCTTTTTTTACTTTCTTCTTTCTCCTCCTTCAATATTTTTGCTTGCCTACGAAGTTCATGTCCATAGTCGTCAGGCATATTCAGCTCGGCTTGGGACGGTGTCGTCAAAAAATCCTTAGCCCACTTCTTTTGCTTCTCAGTGAATACTTGCTTGGGCTCAGGCTCTTTTTTCGCCTTCATATCCGCCTTCCATTTCTCATAATCAGCTGACGCGGCCAATTTGGTTTCAGCTTCACTAAGTTCCCCAGGTCTTGGGAGGAGAGGCTTCAGTGATGGCTCCGGTACCCTTGTGGTCTTAGGTACATAAGGGTCCGGGTTAATAGTCCAGGAGCGGGTTTCCTTGCTGTCCGCCTGCTTCTGCTTCTTCGCCGGAGGTGGATTGGGGGGCGTCGTACCCGCCGGAGGAGGATTGGGGGGCGTCGTACCCGCCGGAGGTTGTGGATCGGGGGACGGCGTCGAATGGCGTGAAGGAGGTGTAGGTGAACCACCATGACCACCAACACCGCCACCACCGCCACCACCACCACCACCACCATCGGAGGGGGGTGGACTTGCTAGCCTTGGCGCCTCGCCTGGAAACACTATGTACTTCTTTTTCCATAGAATGAACTGGCGCTTGACATCTCCAAGTCTTCTCTCCCCTTCGGGTGTAGGTTTGTCAATCTCTAGGTCCTCAAACCCTTGGACTATGTCTTCCACCGTGACACGAGCATAGCCATATGCAATGGGGTTGTTGTGGTGGAGTGCTCCAGGTGTACAGGGTAAAGCACTGCCGCTAGCTACCTCCGTGGAAACGTTCCCCACGGGATAATGCAGATCACATTCTTTCATCTCCTTTACATCATCCACGGGGTAGTGAGGCTCCGGTGCACGAATCTCGATCATCGGTGCACTAGCACCAGGCGGGGCATCCGTGGAAGCCACGCTGCTTCTCCGCTGCTGGCTTCCGCGATCCGCTTCATGATCTTCATGCGGCCCTGCAGCCGATTTTTCTTTCACTAGTTCATGCACAGTCTGCTTCAACTCATGGAGTTCCGATGCAAACTTCGTCATAAGATCTGCATCCCGGTCCGTCTTTCTCTTACGGCTTCTGTAACAGTACGGGTCATTGTCCTGGGAAAACCCTACTTTCCACGGAACTTTGCCTTTGCCTCGTACACGTCCTCCGTGTTCATCATTCCCGAGGGCTGTTGTCAGTGCGTCTTTCTCTCTGTTGAACTTGATCAAGCCCTCTTGAGCTTGGGTCATTGCGTCAATAAGGGCTTGGGTGGGAGCAAACTGTCTCTGCCGGTGAACACACACCCCTGTCTCCGGGTCTAGCGATCCCCCATGCCCGTACCACCAGCTTTTGGCCCTTGGGTCCCATCCCTCTGTACCTAGAGGGATTCCTCGCACCCTCAGGTCCTCCTCCATCTTCTGCCACCTAGGCTCCGAAAGGCGGTATCCTCCTGGCCCCATAATATGATGGAACTTTTTCTTACTCGCATTATCCTTATTTTTTTGATATTTCCTTGAAATGCTCCGATTGCTTTTGCCTCACAAATTCTGGCCAATCATCTTTCAGTTTCTCATGTTGTCCATTGAAATCCGGAGTCTTGCCCTTGTTGACATAGTCACGGGTTAAATTTTTCTTGAAGTTCCGGAATGCTTCGCCCATCTTCTGAAGAGCGAACTCTTTAACTAGCCCCCTCCTCTGACGTCCACCCGGAACCTTGTTACCGAATTCATCGACTTTGTTGTATTCCGGAGGTAGAATGAAATGTTCCATAAGCTTTCTCCAGCAATCCTTTTTCGTTCTCTTGTCGACAAAACTGAAACCAAGACGTGCCTTCTTTGGCTCCTTCCATTCCTGGACGGTGATCGGGACGTTGTCTCTAACAACGACTCCGCATTGGTTGATAAACTTTGAGGTGTGCTGTAGGGGCTTGCCGGTTTCACTGACAAACTCAATGGCATATGTTTCTCCTGTTTTCATCGCCTTGGATTTGCCACGCTTTGTCGTACTCGATCCGGAGGGCTAAAAAAAAGAAAGAGAGTCGCGCGCGTTAATACATATGTATTCACATTTCAGTAAGTTTGTATCACGAGAGGCTCAATGTATATATATACCTCGCCGGAGGTGGTTGCTACTTGCAATTCGAGATCGTCGGTTGTTGACGGTTGACCTCCGTCGACAATGTCCGTTCCTTCACCTTCTTGATCATCGACAATCTCTGTTCCACCGTCAAGGTTCAGAAAAGAAGAGACTACATCCTCTTGTTGCTCATATTCTGAGCCCGGCACATAAGGAATCTCGTTGTTGATGATGCCCATTAAATAACGTTCAGCCTCCGGATCCCTAAGCGGCTCGGTTCTATCGTCCGCCAAATGTCACTCCTGCATGTAGTAAAAATTCTTTAAGTACAAAGGAATTAAAAAATAAGATTAAGGGGACATAGAGGAGGAGGAATTAAAAAATAAGATTCTTTAAGTAAAAATTCTTTTTTTCTTCTTCTTCCTTTCTTCTTCCTCTTTCTTCTTTCTTTCTTCTTCTTCCTTTCTTCTTCCTCTTTCTTCTTCTTCTTCCTTTCTTCTTCTTCCTTTTTCCTTTCTTCTTCTTTCTTTCTTCTTCTTTCTTTCTTCTTCTTCCTTTCTTCTTCTTCCTTTCTTCTTTCTTTCTTCTTCTTCCTTTTTCTTTTTTCTTTCTTTCTTCTTCTTTCTTTCTTCTTCCTTTCTTCTTCTTTTTTTCTTCTTCCTTTTTCTTTCTTCTTTCTTTTGGTTTTCATTTGCTTTTAATTTTTTTCTTCTTCCTTTTTCTTTCTTGTTTTTTCTTCTTCCTTTTTCTTTCTTCTTTCTTTCTTCTTTCTTTTTTTCTTCTTCCTTTTTCTTCTTTCTTTTTTTCTTCTTCCTTTGTTTTTCTTCTTCCTTTTTCTTTCTTGTTTTTTCTTCTTCCTTTTTCTTTCTTCTTTCTTTTTTTCTTCTTCCTTTTTTTCTTCTTCCTTTTTCTTTCTTTTTTTCTTCTTCCTTTTTTTTCTTCTTTCTTTTTTTCTTCTTCCTTTGTTTTTCTTCTTCCTTTGTTTTTCTTCTTCCTTTTTTTTCTTCCTCCTTTGTTTTTCTTCTTCCTTTTTTTCTTCTTCCTTTTTCTTCTTTCTTTCTTCTTTCTTTTTTTCTTCTTCCTTTTTTTTCTTCTTTCTTTTTTTCTTCTTCCTTTGTTTTTTTCTTCTGTTTGTTTTTCTTGTGTTTTCTTTTTTCTTTCTTTTTCCTTTTTCTTTTTTCTTGTGTTTTCCTTTTTTTTTGTTTTTTTCTTCTGTTTGTTTTTTTTGTTTTCTTTTGTTTTTTTCTTCTTCCTTTGTTTTTCTTCTTTTTTTTTGTTTTCTTTTGTTTTTTTCTTCTGTTTGTTTTTCTTGTGTTTTCCTTTTTTTTCTTCTTTCTTTTTTTCTTCTTCCTTTGTTTTTCTTCTGTTGTTTTCTTCCTTTTTCTTTTGTTTTCTTTTTTTCTTCCTTTTTCCTTTTTTCTTCCTTTTTCTTGTTTTTCTTCTGTTTTTCTTTTGTTTTCTTCTTCCTTCTTTCTTCTTCTTCCTTTTTCCTTTTTCTTTCTTCTTCTTCTTCCTTCTTCTTCTTCTGCCGGCGCGCGGAGGACGGCAGGCAGGGCCAGCGGGCGGCGGGCGGCAGGGCGTCGGGCGGCGGGCGGCGGGCGGCGGGCAAGGGCAGGGCACGGGCGGCGGGCAAGGGCAGGGCACGGGCGGAGGCGGCGCTCACTGGGGACGGGGGCGGCGGCGCGCAGGGCTTCGGCGTCGGCGTCGGCGTCGGGGCAGGGCTTCGGCGTCGGCGTCGGCGTCGGGGCAGGGCTTCGGCGTCGGGGCAGCGCTTCGGCGTCGAGAGAGAGGAGAATGGGAAGTGGCGAAACTGCTAAGTGCAGTATTTATAGATGCACCTTTAGTCGCGGTTGGGGAGGCGGACCGCGACTAAAGGTACCCTTTAGTCGCGGCTGGCCACACCAACCGCGACTAAAGGGTACCCTTTAGTCGCGGTCCGCCTCCCCAACCGGGACTAAAGGGTTTTGGCGCCGCTTTAGTTCCCGCGCAGAAAGACCCTTTAGTCGCGGTTGGGGACAACAACCGCGACTAAAGGGTACCCTTTAGTCGCGGTCCGCCTCCCCAACCGGGACTAAAGGGTCTGTGCTGGAACTGGCGCGGTGCGGTGGGATGTTTAGTCCCACCTCGCTAGCCGAGAGGCTTCGACAGTGGTTTATAAGCGCGGCTGCGCTCACCACTTCGAGCTCCTCTCAAATGCAGGCTTACGGGCCTATTCTGTCACTATGTGCCTGTGGGCCTACTGGGCCTTCTGCGGGCCTGAATCCTGGCCCATTAATGGGTTTCTAGTCGTATTCAGGCCGTGGTGGCTCAGTAGGTGGCATATTTTTTATTTTTTTGCCTGTTTTTTGTTTTCTTTTTTGCTTTATTTATTTTGTTTTGTTTCTACTTACAACAAAAAACTTATTTATTTTATTTTATTTTGTTTCTAATTACTTATTTATTTTACTTTATGATAATTATTTTTGCTATTAAAGTTTCTAATTACTTATTTATTTTACTTTATGATAATTATTTTTGCTATTAAAGTTTGTAATTACTTATTTATTTATGTTATTAATTTTTTTTATTTTGTTTGTACTTATATATTTTATTAAAGTTTATATTATTTTGTTTCTAATTCATTTTAAAATCTTAAAAATACAATTATATATCAAAAAAATCAGAAAATAAAACTAATTCATTTTAAATTCTTAAAAATACAAATAATATATCAAAAAAATCAGAAAAAAAACTAATTCATTTTAAAATCTTAAAAATACAATTATATATCAAAAAAATCAGAAAAATAAAACTAATTCATTTTAAAATTCCTTGAAGGTTTGACAAAAGGTTTGATACATCATTCAGTTCATCGACCAAATACAAAGTTTGGTACAATAAATTATTACACATCAATTCTTTCCTTGTGTCCCTGCTTGCTTATGATTGTGCCGTATCCATGGAGCATCCTCATCATTTAACTTAATGCTTGGGTCAGTGTTCACTTTGAAGGGCGGAATTTCACCAAACATATTATAATCTTGTGACATGTCTGTCTTGTCCTCCACTCTCACGATGTTTCTTTTCCCTGAAAGAACAATGTGCCGCTTTGGATCATCGCATGATGTACTGATCGTTTTCTTATCTTTCTGTTTCCTCGGTTTGCTACTCATGTCCTTCAAGTAAAAAACCTGAGCGACATCTTTGGCAAGGACGAATGGTTCGTCAAGGTAACCAAGAATGTTGAAATCCACCATTGTCATTCCGTATTGCTCGTCCACCTTTACCCCACCTCCTGTTAGCTTGAACCATTTGCACCGGAACAAAGGGACCTTAAAGGAGGGTCCATAGTCAAGTTCCCATATCTCCTCTATGTAACCATAATATGTGACGTTTTGCCCATTCTCGGTTGCTGCATCAAAGCGGACACCACTGTTTTGGTTGGTGCTCTTTTTATCTTGGGCGATGGTGTAAAATGTAATCCCATTTATCTCGTACCCTTGGAAAGTCGTTATAGTCGAAGATGGTTTCTTGGCCAACATGTACAGCTGATCTCCAACATCATTGTCATTCATTAAATGTTTTCGCAACCAACTGCCGAAAGTCTCCATGTGGGCCTTTCTAATCCAGGATTCAGGCTTCCCCGGCTTGTCCGAGCGTAAAATATTCTTGTGTTGCTCGAAGTACGGAGCCACCAAGCTGGAATTTTGCAGAACTGTGTGGTGTGCTTCAGTCATAGAATGACCGTCCATACATATCGTGGATTCCCTTCCGATCTTGCCTTTTCCACTTAGTCTCCCCTCGTGCCGCGATTGAGGAATACCAATCGGCTTAAGGTCAGGAACATAGTCAATACAGAACTCAATTACCTCCTCATTTCCATAGCCCTTGACGATGCTTCCTTCTGGCCTAGCACGGTTACGAACATATTTCTTTAATACTCCCATGAACCTCTCAAAGGGGAACATATTGTGTAGAAATACAGGACCGAGAATGGAAATCTCTTCGACTAGGTGGAGCAGGAGGTGCGTCATAATATCGAAGAAGGATGGTGGGAACACCAACTCGAAACTGACAAGGCATTGGACCACATCGTTCTGTAACCGTGGTAGATCTTCTGGATTGATTACCTTCTGAGAGATTGCATTGAGGAATGCACATAGCTTCACAATGGCTACTCGAACATTTTCCGGTAGGAGCCCCCTCAAAGCAATCGGAAGCAATTGCGTCATAATCACGTGGCAGTCGTGAGACTTCAGGTTTTGGAACTTTTTCTCCGCCATGTTTATTATTCCCTTTATATTCGACGAGAAGCCAGAAGGGACCTTCATACTGCTCAGGCATTCAAAAAAAATGACCTTCTCTTCTTTGGTAAGAGCGTAGCTGGCACGACCTTGAAACCATTCCGGATGCCGGTCATCTGGGTCTTTCAAAAGTTGCTGGTCCTGCCGTGCTTCCTTTGTATCATTTGTCTTCCCATACACGCCCAAGAAGCTTAGCAGGTTCACGCAAATATTCTTTGTAACATGCATCACGTCGATTGCAGAGCGGACATCCAGGACTTTCCAATATTCTAGCTCCCAAAATATAGATTTCTTCTTCCACATGGGTGCGTGCCCGTCAACTCCCCGCGGAACTGATTGTCTGCCAGGACCCTTTCCAAAGATGACTTTCAAATCCTTGACCATATCAAATATCTCAGCACCAGTACGTTCCGCAGGCTTCGGCCGGTGATCTGCCTTGCCGTTGAAATGCTTGCCTTTCTTTCTTACGTTATGATTTCGGGGAAGAAATCGATGATGACCCAGGTACACGTTCTTCTTACAATTAACCAAACGTACACTTTCAGTCTCATGTAAGCAGTGCGTGCATGCATTGTATCCCTTATTTGTCTGTCCCGAAAGGTTACTGAGAGCAGGCCAATCGTTGATGGTTACAAAAAGCAACGCTCGTAGGTCAAATTCCTCTCCTTTGTGCTCATCCCAGACACGTACACCAGGTCTGGCCCACAACTGTAAAAGTTCTTCAACTAATGGCCTTAGGTACACATCGATGTCGTTGCCGGGTTGCTTAGGGCCTTGGATGAGAATTGGCATCATAATGAACTTCCGCTTCATGCACAACCAAGGAGGAAGGTTGTAGATGCATAGAGTCACGGGCCAGGTGCTATGGCTGGAGCTCTGCTCGCCAAAAGGATTCATGCCATCAGTACTTAGACCAAATCTTATGTTCCTTGCGTCAGCTGCAAAATCTTTGAACACTCTGTCGGTCTTTCTCCATTGCGTTCCATCAGCGGGGTGTCTCAACTCCCCGTCGGACTTACGGTCCTCTTTGTGCCATCGCAACGACTTGGCATGCTTTTTGTTCATGAACAGACGTTTCAACCGTGGTATTATAGGAGCATACCACATCACCTTGGCGGGAACCCTCTTCCTGGGTTTCTCGCCCTCAACATCGTCACCAGGGTCATCGCCTCTGATCTTATAACGCAATGCAGTGCATACAGGGCATTCATTCAAATTCTCGTATTCACCGCGGTAGAGGATGCAGTCGTTAATGCATGCATGTATCTTCAGAACCTCTAAACCTAGAGGGCAGACAACCTTCTTTGCTTCGTACGTACTGGCGGGCAACTCGTTATTCTTCGGAAACATATTCTTCAACATTTTCAGCAAATTTTCAAATGATGAGTCACCTACACCTTCCTGTGCCTTCCATTTTAGCAAATCCAGTGTGCAGCCCAGCTTTTTCAGACTATTATCGCATCCTGGATACAACGACTTTTTGTGATCCTCTAACATGCGATCCAAATTCTCCCTCTCCTTGTCAGTTTCGCAGCGTCTCCGTGCATCAGCAATGGTCCGACCAAGATCATCAGCGGGCTCATCATGTGCCTCTTCTTCACCTTCACCTAACCCTTCCCCACCTTCAGCATCATCCTCCATAAAAGTATCACCGAAATGATCATGATAGTTGTCATCGATATCATCCCCTTCTTCATCTTCTTCCATTCTAACCCCTCTTTCTCCATGCTTGGTCCAACAATTATAGCTTGGCATGAAACCATGCCGAAGCAGGTGCATGTGAACGTCTCTTGAGGAGGAGTAACCCTTCTGATTCTTACAGACAGCACATGGACAGATAATAAAACCTTGCTGCTTGTTCGCATTTGCCACTATGAGGAAATCTTTCAAACCCGTAGTGAACTCGCCGGAGAGTCGGGGACCATACATCCATTGCCGATTCATCTGCATTATTATTATATAAAGTATATAATTAACCATCATGCATTTGTTAAACTAACTAGCTAGAAATAATACAAATTAAACAATGAACTACACACATGCATATTTTATCAATGACACATGAAAGGTTCAAGTTGCTAACCGCGATCGCGGAGGAAAAATAAATGAAAAAGCTCAAGTGTGGCTCGGACACTTCATATCATGTTTGTTTCAGGCTCTCGGGCATTTCATCGAACACCTTGTGTGCATAGGAGGAACCAAAAGCAAACCCACCACCCCCTTCTGAAAATTGTGAAGTGAGCTGAGTGAAGTGAAGTGAGCTGAGTCCTATATATAGGGATGGGCCTTTAGTCCCGGTTGGCCTGGCCAACCGCAACTAAAGGCCTTCGGGGACCTTTAGTCCCGGTTGGCCAGGCCAACCGGGACTAAAGCCCCTCCCGTCCGCCAGCTGGATGGGCCTTTAGTCCCGGTTGGCCTGGCCAACCGCGACTAAAGGCCTTCGGGGACCTTTAGTCCCGGTTGGCCAGGCCAACCGGGACTAAAGCCCCTCCCGTCCGCAGCTGTCGACCGAGCGTGCTGGGCCCAGATAGTTGGTCGCGGGTCTCCTCCCGAACCGCGACTAAAGACCCCTTTTGTCGCGGTTCGATTGTTTTGGGGACTAATGGGGGCGTATGGAAGCCTCTTTTTCTACTAGTGCATGATGCGGCTTGGTTTTGTTCGTTTGGGCACGTGTCCTCTGATCAGTTTCCATGTATGTATAGTCCCTACTCATTTTCAACATCTAGTTCGTCTGTACACCGTGAGCAGTTAGTTCGTCTATAATTTTCAACATTCCGATGGATTTCCTTGCACATTATTTGCATTGTAACAGACTGAATGGCTGGATGAGCGTGTGTAGTGACATCGAGGAGATTTACAAGCCACTAGACTTGTAGAGCAGGTTAGTTCTTGAGTTATCTGTCCATATTAATGTGATTGTTTAAAAGGAATATGCTTTTATCGGTACACACTTGTTTGGTAAGCATTTCCTGGCTTATCCCAAAGGAAACAAATTTCATTTGGTAAATCAATCAAAATTGGAGAAGTTGTGCCACTTTTCAATGAACACCGATGAAAAAAAACAGAGTGGGAGGGAAAAAATTAAAACGGGAAGAAATATGTGGGAACATACATAAAGTTAACAAAGGACAAGCGGCCGATAAAACTTTACGTCTTTTTAAGTAGGGAGATATACCATAGAATTGCCCGCGTGAGAATGCCATTGACTTTTTGAAACTTTCATTCAAATTTTAAAATAATGGTCGAACCCGTGGCTTTTAAAACTCGTTCACTTTACAAATTTTTGAGAGGCCGAGAATTTATGCAAATATAGAGTCAACACACTTGTGCTTGAATTAAAGAAGACTGCACTCACAAAAACTAATAAATGCATGGCAACCCAACGTTTTTTTCGAAACGGAGGCAAAAGATTTCACTAGTAGAAAAAGGGGCTTTCGTTCGGGCCTGACCAGCCCATTAGTCCCGGTTCTGCCACGAACCGGGACCAATGGAGGCATTTGTCCCGGTTCGTGAGCCCAGGGGGCCGGCCGGGGCCTCGTGGGCATTGGTCCCGGTTCGTCTGGGCCCATTTGTCCCGGCTCTTGGCACGAACCGGGACCAATGAGCCTCGCTCCTGGCCCACAACCATTGGTCCCGGTTCGTGGCAGGAACCGGGACAGAAGGATGGCCTTTAGTCCCGGTTCCAGCCACGAACCGGGACAAATGAGTTGCCTATATATACCCCATCACCGGCGAGCAGAGCACTCCACAGTGCTCTGTTTTTTGCTGGCCGGCGAGGAAGGGCATTTGGGTGCTCTAGCTCACCTCTTATGCATGTGAGGTGTTCGATGAAATGCCCGAGCCACACTAATTAAGCTTTCTCCTCTCGAAGCTCGACCTCCGAGCTCCATTTTTTCTGAGATTTGTCTAGGTTTAGCGGTCCGTCACGTCCCGTCCTCGTCTTCACCGCCGTCGATCGCCCGCGCCGATCTCGTCGCCGGCACCACCGTGGTGAGCCTCTTGTTCTTATCTTCTTTCTGAAAGAAAAAAATCTTACTTTAGATAGATACTTGTCTAATTTTCTTACTTTTGACATACATAATTATATATAATGCACGCAGATGAACCGACAATGGATGTACGGTGACAGACACACCTCTGAGTACATTATGGGCATGCATAATTTTCTCGAAGTGGCTGAGGCAAACAAGCAGAATGGTTTCATGTGTTGTCCATGCCCTAATTGTGGGAATACGAGGTCTTACTCTGACAAGAAAATCCTCCACACCCACTTGCTTTATAAGGGTTTCATGCCACACTATAATGTTTGGACGAACCACGAAGAAATAGGGGTTATGATGGAAGACAACGAAGAAGAAGAGGACGATGACAACTATGTGCCCCCTGAATACGGTGATGCTGCAACGGGGGAAGCTGAAGATCAAGAGGAAGCTGAAGATCCAGAGGAACCAGACGATGTGCCCCATCATGATCTCCGCCGGGTCATTGTTGATGCAAGGGAAAAGTGCGAAAGTGAAAAGGAGAAGCTGAAGTTCGATCACATGTTAGACGATCACAAAAAAGGGTTGTACCCCAATTGCGAAGATGGCAACACAAAGCTCGGAACCGTACTGGAATTGTTGCATTGGAAGGCAGAGAATGCTGTGCCTGACAAAGGATTTGAGAAGCTACTGAAAATATTGAAGAAGAAGCTTCCAAAGGATAACGAATTGCCCGATAGTACATACGCAGCAAAGAAGGTCGTATGCCCTCTAGGATTGGAGGTGGAGAAGATACATGCATGCCCTAATGACTGCATCCTCTACCGCGGTGCGTACAAGGATTTGAACGCATGCTCGGTATGCGGTGCATTGCGGTATAAGATCAGACGAGATGACCCTGGTGATGTTGAGGGCGAGCCCCACAGGAAGAGGGTTCCTGCGAAGGTGATGTGGTATGCTCCTATAATACCATGGTTGAAACGACTGTTCAGAAACAAAGAGCATGCTGATACGTCCATTTTGCATCATGCTTTTATATCGATATTTATTGCATTATGGGCTGTTATTACACATTATGTCACAATACTTATGCCTATTCTCTCTTATTTTACAAGGTTTACATAAGGAGGGAGAATGCCGACGGCTGGAATTCTGGGCTGGAAAAGGAGCAAATATTAGAGACCTATTCTGCACAGCTCCAAAAGTCCTGAAACTCCACGAAAGTTATTTTTGGAAATAATAAAAAATATTGAGCGAAAGAAATACATCAGGGGGGCCTCCACCTGGCCACGAGGGTGGGGGGCGCGCCCCCTGCCTCGTGGGCCCCCCGTTGGCCCTCTGGTGCCCATCTTCTGGTATATGAAGTCTTTCGTCCGAAGAAAAATCATAAGCAAGCTTTCGGGACGAGACTCCGCCGTCACGAGGCGGAACCTTGGCGGAACCAATCTAGGGCTCCGGTAGAGCTGTTCTGCAGGGGACACTTCCCTCCGGGAGGGGGAAATCATCGCCATCGTCATCACCAACGCTCCTCTCATCGGGAGAGGGCAATCTCCATCAACATCTTCACCAGCACCATCTCCTCTCAAACCCTAGTTCATCTCTTGTATCCAATTCTTGTCTCCAAGTCCGGGATTGGTACCTGTAGGTTGCTAGTAGTGTTGATTACTCCTTGTAGTTGATGCTAGTTGGTTTATTTGGTGGAAGATCATATGTTCAGATCCTATATGCATATTAATACTCCTCTGATTATGAACATGAATATGCTTTGTAAGTAGTTACGTTTGTTCCTGAGGACATGGGAGAAGTCTTGCTATTAGTAGTCATGTGAATTTGGTATTCGTTCGATATTTTGATGAGATGTATGTTGTCTATCCTCTAGTGGTGTTATGTGAACGTCGACTACATAACACTTCACCATTATTTGGGCCTAGAGGAAGGCATTGGGAAGTAATAAGTAGATTATGGGTTGCTAGAGTGACAGAAGCTTAAACCCTAGTTTATGCGTTGCTTCGTAAGGGGCTGATTTGGATCCATATATTTCATGCTATGGTTAGGTTTACCTTAATACTTTTGTTGTAGTTGCGGATGCTTGCAATAGAGGTTAATCATAAGTGGGATGCTTGTCCAAGTAAGGACAGCACCCAAGCACTGGTCCACCCACATATCAAATTATCAAAGTACCGAACGCGAATCATATGAACGTGATGAAAACTAGCTTGACGATAATTCCCATGTGTCCTCGGGAGCGCTTTTCTCTATATAAGAGTTTGTTCAGGATTGTCGTTTGCTACAAAAAGGATTGGGCCATCTTGCTGCACTTTATTTACTTTTGTTACTTGTTGCTCGTTACAAATTATCCTATCACAAAACCATCTGTTACCTATAATTTCAGTGCTTGTAGAGAATACCTTGCTGAAAACCGCTTATCATTTCCTTCTGCTGCTCGTTGGGTTCGACACTCTTACTTATCGAAAGGACTACGATAGATACCCTATACTTGTGGGTCATCAAGACTCTTTTCTGGCGCCGTTGCCGGGGAGTGAAGCGCCTTTGGTAGGTGGAATTTGGTAAGGAAAAAATTGTATAGTGTGCTGAAATTTACTGTCTCTTTTTACTATGGAAAGTAATCCTCTGAGGGGCTTGTTCGGGGTATCTTCACCCCGACCAGCAGAGCAAAGAGTTGCTCCTCAACCTACTGAACCTACTGAAAATGAAAATGTCCACTTTGAGATTCCTTCGGGTATGTTAGAAAAACTGCTAGCTAATCGTTTTTCAGGAGACGGAACAAAGCATCCTGATGAGCACCTAATCTATGTGGATGAAGTTTGTGGATTATTTAAGCTTGCAGGTATACCCGGTGATGTTATTAAGAAGAAGGTCTTCCCTTTATCTTTGAAGGGAGATGCATCGACATGGTATACGCTATGTGATGATACGGGATCATGGAACTACAAACGATTGAAATTGGAATTTCATCAGAAATTTTATCCTATGCATCTTGTTCATCGTGATCGCAATTACATATATAATTTTTGGCCTCGCGAAGGAGAAAGCATCGCTCAAGCTTGGGGGAGGCTTAAATCAATTTTATATTCATGCCCCAATCATGAGCTTCCAAGAGAAATAATTATTCAAAGTTTTTATGCTCGGCTTTCTGAAAACAATCGCACCATGCTCGATACTTCTTGTGCTGGCTCTTTTATGATGAAGACTATTGAATTCAAATGGGATTTATTGGATATAATTAAACGCAACTCTGAAGATTGGGATCTCGACGAAGGTAAGAAGTCAGGTATGACACCTAAGTTTGATTGTGTTAAATCTTTTATGGATACCGATGTTTTCCGTAAGTTTAGCACTAAATATGGGCTTGACTCTGAGATAGTAGCTTCTTTCTGTGAATCTTTTGCTGCTTACGTTGATCTCCCCAAGGAGAAGTGGTTTAAATATCATCCTCCCATAGAAGTAAAAGTAGCTGCACCTATTAAAGTTGAAGAAAAGACTATCACTTATAATGATCCTATTGTTCCTACTTCTTATGGTGAGAAACCACCTTTCCTTGTTAGAATAAATGATCATGCTAAAGCTTCAACTGTGGTTCGTAAAAGCAATATTAGAACTTATACACCTCCTGAGCAGATTAAAGTTGAACCTAATATTGCTATTGTTAAAGATCTCTTGTCTGATAATATTGATGGGCATGTTATTCATTTCTGTGATGAAACTGCCAGAATAGCCAAACCTTGTGCTAAAGATAAACATAGACCTGTGGTAGGCATGCCTGTTATTTCTGTTAAAATAGGAGATCATTGTTATCATGGCTTATGTGATATGGGTGCTAGTGCTAGTGCAATACCCATTGACCTATACAAAGAAATTAAGCATGATATTGCACCTGCTGAGTTAGAAGATATTGATGTTACAATTAAACTTGCCAATAGAGGTACTATCTCACCAATGGGAATTGTTAGAGATGTTGAAGTCTTGTGTGGGAAAAGTAAATATCCTGCTGATTTTCTTGTTCTTGGCTCCCCACAAGATAGCTTTTGTCCCATTATATTTGGTAGACCCTTCTTGAACACTGTTAATGCTAAGATAGACTGCAAAAAGGATGTTGTTACTATTGGTTTGGGTGATATGTCTCATGAGTTTAATTTCTCTAAATTTAGTAGACAACACCGTGAAGAGGAATTACCTAGTAAGGATGAAATAATTGGTCTTGCTTCTATTGCCGTACCTCCTAGTGATCCTCTAGAACAATATTTGCTAGACCATGAAAATGATATGTTTATGAATGAAAGAAGGGAAATAGATGAAGTATTCTTTAAACAGGAACCTATCCTGAAACACAATTTGCCTGTTGAAATCCTAGGGGATCCTCCTCCACCCAAGGGTGATCCCGTGTTTGAGCTAAAACCGTTACCTGATACTCTTAAATATGCTTATCTTGATGAGAAAAAGATATATCCTGTTATTATTAGTGCTAACCTTTCAGAGCATGAAGAAGAGAGATTATTGAAAACTCTGAAGAAGCACCGTGCTGCTATTGGATATACTCTTGATGATCTTAAGGGCATTAGTCCCACCCTATGTCAACATAAAATAAATTTGGAAGAAGATGCCAAACCAGTTCGTGATCATCAATGACGGCTGAACCCTAAGATGAAGGAAGTGGTAAGAAAAGAAATACTAAATCTCCTTGAGGCAGGTATAATTTATCCCGTTGCTGATAGTCAGTGGGTAAGTCCTGTCCATTGTTTCCCTAAGAAGGGAGGTATTACCGTCGTTCCTAATGATGAAGATGAGTTGATCCCGCAAAGAATTATTACAGGTTATAGGATGGTAATTGATTTCCGCAAATTAAATAAGGCTACTAAAATAGATCATTACCCCTTACCTTTTATCGATCAAATGCTAGAAAGGTTATCCAAACATACACATTTTTGCTTTCTAGATGGTTATTCTGGTTTCTCTCAAATACCTGTGTCAGCCAATGATCAATCAAAGACTACTTTTACTTGCCATTTTGGTACTTTTGCTTATAGGGGTATGCCTTTTGGTTTATGTAATGCACCTGCTACCTTTCAAAGATGCATGATGGCTATATTCTCTGACTTTTGTGAAAAGATTTGTGAGGTTTTCATGGACGATTTCTCCGTTTATGGATCCTCTTTTGATGATTGCTTGAGCAACCTTGATCAAGTTTTGCAGAGATGTGAAGAAACTAATCTTGTCTTGAATTGGGAAAAGTGCCACTTTATGGTTAATGAAGTTATTGTCTTGGGGCATAAAGTTTCTGAAAGAGGTATTGAAGTTGATAAAGCCAAGGTTGATGCTATTGAAAAGATGCCATGTCCCAAGGACATCAAAGGTATATGAAGTTTCCTTGGTCACGCCGGTTTTTATAGGAGGTTCATTAAGGACTTCTCAAAAATTTCTCGGCCTCTGACTAATTTATTACAAAAAGATATACCATTTGTTTTTTATGATGATTGTGCAGAAGCATTTGAAATACTTAAGAAAGCATTAATTTCTGCACCTATCATTCAACCACCTGATTGGAATTTACCCTTTGAAATTATGTGTGATGCAATGACTATGCTGTAGGTGCTGTTCTAGGGCAAAGTTGATAAGAAATTAAATGTTATTCAATATGCTAGTAAAACTCTAGACAATGCTCAGAGAAATTATGCTACTACTGAAACGGAATTCTTAGCAGTTGTATTTGCATGTGATTAGTTCAGACCTTATATTGTTGATTCTAAAGTAATTATTCACACGGATCATGCTGCTATTAAATATCTTATGGAGAAGAAAGATGCTAAACCTAGACTTATTAGATGGGTTCTCTTGTTACAAGAATTTGATTTGCATATTGTTGATAGAAAGGGAGCTGAGAACCCCGTTGCAGACAACTTGTCTAGGTTAGAAAATGTTCTTGATGACCCACTACCTATTGATGATAGCTTTCCTGATGAGCAATTAAATGTCATAAATGCTTCTCGTACTACTCCATGGTATGCTGATTATGCTAATTATATTGTTGCTAAATTTATACCACCTAGTTTCACATACCAGCAAAAGAAAAAGTTTTTCTATGATTTGAGACATTACTTTTGGGATGACCCACATCTTTATAAAGAAGGAGTAGATGGTGTTATTAGACGTTGTGTACCTGAGCATGAACAGGAACAAATCCTACGCAAGTGTCACTCTGAGGCTTATGGAGGACACCACGCTGGAGATAGAACTGCACATAAGGTATTGCAATCCGGTTTTTATTGGCCTACTCTCTTCAAGGATGCCCGTAAGTTTGTCTTGTCTTGTGATGAATGTCAAAGAATTGGTAATATTAGTAGACGTCAAGAAATGCCTATGAACTATTCACTCGTTATTGAACCATTTGATGTTTGGGGCTTTGATTATATGGGACCTTTTCCTGCCTCTAATGGATATACACATATTTTAGTTGCTGTTGATTACGTTACTAAGTGGGTAGAAGCTATTCCAACTAGTAGTGCTGATCATAACACTTCTATTAAAATGCTTAAAGAAGTTATTTTTCCGAGGTTTGGAGTCCCTAGATATTTAATGACTGACGGTGGTTCACATTTTATTCATGGTGCTTTTCGTAAAATGCTTGCTAAGTATGATGTTAATCACAGAATTGCATCTCCTTATCACCCACAGTCTAGTGGTCAAGTAGAATTGAGCAATAGAGAGCTCAAATTAATTTTGCAAAAGACTGTTAATAGATCTAGAAAGAATTGGTCCGAGAAACTTGATGATGCATTATGGGCCTATAGAACTGCATATAAAAATCCTATGGGTATGTCTCCGTATAAAATGGTTTGTGGAAAAGCATATCACTTACCTCTCGAACTAGAACATAAGGCTTATTGGGCTATTAAAGAGCTCAATTATGATTTCAAACTTGCCGGTGAGAAGAGGTTATTTGACATTAGCTCACTTGATGAATGGAGAACCCAAGCTTATGAGAATGCCAAATTGTTTAAAGAAAAAGTTAAAAGATGGCATGACAAAAGGATACAAAAACGTGAGTTTAATGTAGGTGATTATGTATTGCTATACAACTCTCGTTTAAGATTTTTTGCAGGAAAACTTCTCTCTAAATGGGAAGGTCCTTACATTATCGAGGAGGTCTATCGTTCCGGTGCTATAAAAATCAACAACTTCGAAGGCACAAATCCGAAGGTGGTAAACGGTCAAAGAATCAAACATTACATCTCAGGTAATCCTATAAATGTTGAAACCAATGTTATTGAAACCGTAACCCCAGAGGAATACATAAGGGACACTTTCCGGAATGTTTCAGACTCCGAAAAGGAGTAGGTATGTGGTGCGGTTAGTAAACCGACTCCAAAACAGTTTTTATGGCAATATTTCTCTGTTTTGGAATATTTAGAGAAATAGAAAAAATAAGAAGTAGTCCGGGAAGGACACGAGTGCTCCACGAGGGTGGAGGGTGCGCCCTACCCTACTGGGCGCGCCCCCTACCTCGTGGGCACCTCGTGTGCTCTTCGGACTCCGTTTTCTTACACAATACGTATTTTGGTCGGTAAAAATTCATTATATATTCTCCCGAAGGTTTCGACTCCTGTATCACGCTATTGTCCTCTGTTCTTGTTTCGAGCTATTTTCTGTCAGGGTTGTCGAGGCCAGGCATCATGTCTTCCCCCTCCTCCAACAATGGTGACAACGATGCTTGGATAATGAAGATAGAGCTGAAGAGGGAAGAACCTGTGGAGATCAACAAGGATGAAGGGATCAAGAAGGCCACGGAGGACCAAGTTCCGGCTGCAGGAGACACCCTTCAACTTGATCACAATCTTCTTACCCCAACTGAGATAGAAGCTTTCAAGATGATTGAGTTAGCTCGTATACAAAACAAGTATCTCACCATTGAAAATATTTTGTTGAAGGAGCATATTGTCGCACTCAAGGGCATTACCCGCAAGTTGGAGGATCTCTTACGCTCGATGTGCGATTACCCATCATCAACAACTCCACCTTATTCACCAGCAAAGGATACATAATCGCATGGGAATGGGCACTCCCCTTGGCAACTGCCAAGCTTGGGGGAGATGCCCCGGTATCGTATCACCATCACATCTCCTTTCTTTACCGTTTTTCTTAGTCCGATTCTATTTAGTAGTATCTTGATCTAGTAGAATAAAAGTTTTGGTATGATCTAGTTTTGAGTTTTGCTTTATGACCCCTCTATGTAATCGAGTCCGTGAGCTATATATAATAAAGATTAGTGTTGAGTCAAGGGCTTGATTATTTTGCCATGATCTTGAGTGAATAAAAGAAGAGAAAAAAGAATAAAAAGAAACAAAGAGATCATATTGATCTTATTGAGAGTAATGACTTCACATAGAAAGAGTATGATGATTAAAAATTGTTGAGAGTTGACAAACATAGCTTTGGTCATCGTTGCAATTAATAGGAAGTAATAAAGAAAGAGAGGTTTCACATATAAATATACTATCTTGGACATCTTTTATGATTGGGAGCACTCATTAAAATATGACATGCTAAAGAGTTGATGTTGGAAAAGGAAGACAACGTAATGGGTTAGGTTTTCTTATATCTGAGATAAAGTATATTGTCATGGATCATCCAACATGTTGAGCTTGCCTTTCCCCCTCATGCTAGCCAAATTCTTTGCACCAAGTAGAGATACTACTTGTGCTTCCAAATACCCTTAAACCAGTTTTGCCATGAGAGTCCACCATATCTACCTATGGATTGAGTAAGATCCTTCAAGTAAGTTGTCATCGGTGCAAGCAATAAAAATTGCTCTCTAAATATGCATGATTGATTGGTGTGGAGGAAATAAGCTTTATACGATCTTGTGATGTGGAAGAAATAAAAGCGACGGACTGCATAATAAAGGTTCATATCACAAGTGGCAATATAAAGTGACGTTCTTTCACATTAAGATTTTGTGCATCCAACCCTGAAAGCGCATGGCAACCTCTGCTTCCCTTTGCGAAGGGCCTATCTTTTATTATTATCTTCTACCTTATGCAAGAGTCATGGTGATCTTCACCTTTCCTTTTTACGTTTTATCCTTTGGCAAGCACAGGGTGTTGGAAAGATCCTGATAGATATATCTAATTGGATGTAAGTTAGCATGAGTTATTATTATTGACATTACCCTTGAGGTAAAAGGTTGGGAGGCGAAACTATAAGCCCCTATCTTTCTCTGTGTCCGATTAAAACTCCGTAACCACAAGTATTGCATGAGTGTTAGCAATTATGAAAGACTAAATGATAGTTGAGTATGTGGACTTGCTAGATAGCTCTGACATAGACTCTTTCTGATGTTATGATAAGTTGCAATTGCTTCAATGACTGAGATTATAGTTTGTTGGTTCTCAATAAAGTTTCTGATTCATACTTTGCATTGTGAATAGATTGTTACTTGAGCATAAGAAATCATATGACAATATCCATATATGTTGCTGTTATGAGAATAATCATGATGCCCTCATGTACGTATTTTATTTTATCGACACCTCTACTTCTAAACATGTGGACATATTTATCGTTATCGGCTTTCGCTTGAGGACAAGTGAGGTCTAAGCTTGGGGGAGTTGATACGTCCATTTTGCATCATGCTTTTATATCGATATTTATTGCATTATGGGCTGTCATTACACATTATGTCACAATACTTATGTCTATTCTCTCTTATTTTACAAGGTTTACATAAGGAGGGAGAATGCCGGCAGCTGGAATTCTGGGCTGGAAAAGGAGCAAATATTAGATACCTATTCTGCACAACTCCAAAAGTCCTGAAACTCCACGAAAGTTATTTTTGGAAATAATAAAAAATATTGAGCGGAAGAAATACATCATGGGGGGCCTCCACCTGGCCACGAGGGTGGGGGGCGTGCCCCCTGCCTCGTGGGCCCCCCGTTGGCCCTCCGGTGCCCATCTTCTGGTATATGAAGTCTTTCGTCCGAAGAAAAATCATACGCAAGCTTTCGGGACGAGACTCCGCCGCCACGAGGTGGAACCTTGGCGGAACCAATCTAGTGCTCCGGTAGAGCTGTTCTGCCGGGGACACTTCCCTCCGGGAGGGGGAAATCATCGCCATCGTCATCACCAACGCTCCTCTCATCAGGAGAGGGAAATCTCCATCAACATCTTCACCAGCATCATCTCCTCTCAAGCCCTAGTTCATCTCTTGTATCCAATTCTTGTCTCCAAGTCCGGGATTGGTACCTGTAGGTTGCTAGTAGTGTTGATTATTCCTTGTAGTTGATGCTAGTTGGTTTATTTGGTGGAAGATCATATGTTCAGATCCTATATGCATATTAATACTCCTCTGATTATGAACATGAATATGCTTTGTGAGTAGTTACGTTTGTTCCTGAGGACATGGGAGAAGTCTTGCTATTAGTAGTCATGTGAATTTGGTATTCGTTCGATATTTTGATGAGATGTATGTTGTCTATCCTCTAGTGGTGTTATGTGAACGTCGACTACATAACACTTCACAATTATTTGGGCCTAGAGGAAGGCATTGGGAAGTAATAAGTAGATGATGGGTTGCTAGAGTGACAGAAGCTTAAACCCTAGTTTATACGTTGCTTCGTAAGGGGCTGATTTGGATCCATATGTTTCATGCTATGGTTAGGTTTACCTTAATACTTTTGTTGTAGTTGCGGATGCTTGCAATAGAGGTTAATCATAAGTGGGATGCTTGTCCAAGTAAGGACAGCACCCAAGCACCGGTCCACCCACATATCAAATTATCAAAGTACCGAACGCGAATCATATGAACGTGATGAAAACTAGCTTGGCGATAATTCCCATGTGTCCTCGGGAGCGCTTTTCTCTATATAAGAGTTTGTTCAGGCTTGTACTTTGCTACAAAAAGGATTGGGCCATCTTGCTGCACTTTATTTACTTTTGTTACTTGTTGCTCGTTACAAATTATCCTATCACAAAACTATCTGTTACCTATAATTTCAGTGCTTGTAGAGAATACCTTGCTGAAAACCGCTTATCATTTCCTTCTGCTCCTCGTTGGGTTCGACACTCTTACTTATCGAAAGGACTACGATAGATCCCCTATACTTGTGGGTCATCACATGCCAAGTTGATGCGATGGCACAGTGAGGATCGTAAGAAAGACGGGAAGTTGAGAGCACCCGCTGACGGGTCGCAGTGGAGAAAAATTGAGAGAAAGTTCTGGGCTGAGTTTGCAAGTGACCCAAGGAACGTATGGTTTGCTTTAAGCATGGATGACATTAATCCTTTCGGGGAGCAGAGCAGCAATCAGAACACCTGGCCCGTGACTCTATGTATGTATAACCTTCCTCCTTGGATGTGCATGTAGCGGAAGTTCATTATGATGCCAATTCTCATCCAAGGCCCTAAGCAACCCAGCAACGACATTGATGTGTACCTAAGGACATTAGTTGAAGAACTCTTACAGCTGTGGAATGGAACAGGTGTACGTGCGTGGGATGAGCACATGGGGGAAGAATTTGACCTAAAGGCGTTGCTGTTCGTGACCATCAATGATTGGCCCGCTCTCAGTAACCTTTCAAGACAGACAAACAAGGGATACCACGCATGCACACACTGTTTAGCTGACACCGAAAGTATATACCTGGACAGATGCAGGAAGAATGTGTACCTGGGCCATCGTCGATTTCTCCCGACCAACCATCAATGTCGAAAGAAAGGCAAGCATTTCAAAGGCGAGGCAGATCACCGGAAGAAGCCCGCCATGCGTACCGGTGATCACATACTTGCTATGGTCTCTAATTTACACGTAATATTTGGAAAGGGTCCCGGCGGACTAGCTGTTCCGGATGACGCTGAGGGACGCGCACCCATGTGGAAGAAGAAATCTATATGTTGGGACCTACCCTACTGGAAAGAGATAGAGGTACGCTCTTCAATCGACGTGATGCACGTGACGAAGAACCTTTGCGTGAATCTGTTAGGCTTCTTGGGCGTGTATGGGAAGACAAAAGATACACCCGAGCCACGGGAGGACCTGCAACGTTTGCACGAAAAAGACGGCATGCCTCCAAAGCAGTACGAAGGTCCTGCCAGCTACGCTCTTACCAAAGAAGAGAAGGAAATCTTTTTTGAATGCCTGCTCAGTATGAAGGTCCCGACCGGCTCCTCGTCGAATATAAAGGGAATAATAAATATTCCAGAGAAAAAGTTCCAGAACCTAAAGTCTCATGACTGCCACGTGAATATGACGCAACTGCTTCCGGTTGCATTGAGGGGGCTTCTACCGGAAAACGTCCGATTAGCCATTGTGAAGCTATGTGCATTCCTCAATGCAATCTCTCAAAAGGTGATCGATCCAGAAATCATACCAAGGCTAAGGAGTGATGTGGCGCAATGTCTTGTCAGTTTCGAGCTGGTGTTCCCACCATCCTTCTTCAATATCATGACGCACGTCCTAGTTCATCTAGTCGACGAGATTGTCATTCTGGGCCCCGTATTTCTACACAATATGTTCCCCTTTGAGAGGTTCATGGGAGTCCTAAAGAAATATGTCCGTAACCGTGCTAGGCCAGAAGGAAGCATCTCCATGGGCCATCAAACAGAGGATGTCATTGGGTTTTGTGTTGACTTCATTCCTGACCTTAAGAAGGTAGGTCTCCCTAAATCGCGGTATGATGGGAGACTGACTGGAAAAGGCACGCTTGGAGGGGACTCAATAATATGCAGGGACGAGCATTCTTGGTCTCAAGCACACTACACAGTTCTACAGAACTCTACCTTGGTGACCCCGTATGTCGATGAACACAAGAACAGTCTGCGCTCCAAACACCCGGAGCAGTGTGACGACTGGATTACATGTGAACACATCATGACTTTCAGTAGTTGGTTGGAAACACGTCTCAGAGGTGACACCACTGTTTGTGATGAGCTGTACTCGTTGTCCAGGGGACCATCTTTGACTGTATTGACTTACAAAGGATACGAGATAAATGGGAATACATTTTACACGATCGCCCAAGATCAAAAGAGCACCAACCAAAACAGCGCTGTCCGCTTTGATGCAGCAACCGAGAGGGGAAAGGACACATATTATGGTTACATAATGGACATATGGGAACTTCACTACGGACATGATTTTAAGGTCCCTTTGTTTAAGTGCAAATGGGTCAATCTGTCAGGAGGCGGGGTATAGGTAGACCCACAGTACGGAATGACAACAGTGGATCTGAACAATCTTGGGTACACTGACGAACCATTCGTCCTAGCCAATGATGTGGCACAGGTTATCTATGTGAAGGACATGTCTACCAAACCGAGAAAAAGAAAAGATAAGGAAGCGAATACATCATACGATGAGCCAAAGCGCCACATAGTTCTTTCAGGAAAAAGGGACATTGTGGGAGTGGAGGGCAAGACAGACAAGTCTGAAGATTATGAAAAGTTTCATGAAATTCCTTCCTTCAGAGTCAAGGCTGACCCAAGCATCCTGATAAACAATGAAGATTATCCATGGTTACGACGCAATAAGCAAAGCACACAAGCGAAAAAAAGTGAAGACTTTCTCTCCACAACTATTATGATGATACCATGCGAACTTTCAACCTTTTCGTAGTTCATTTTAAATGCCTGTTGTAACAGACGAGTTTTCGTATGAAATCCTGATACTTCGAAACAGATTGTCCGTTTTGTACACGAAGTGCATCTAGTTTTTGCCGTAACCCTCTATACTTTCTTGCACATGCTATGTGGGTGAAATGATGATACCATGCCAACTTTCAACCTATTCAGAGTTCATTTGTAGTGCTTTTCAATTTCAGGGTCTTATAGCTCAAAATAATCAGTAAATGCATGGAAACTAACAAATATTATGAAAAAAATTAATTAGAAACAGAATAAAATAAACTTTAATAAAATATATAAGTAGAAACAAAATAAAATAAACTTTAACAACATAAATAAACTTTATGAAACTAAAATTATCAACGTATTTTCTGTTCAAAACATTATAAGCAACCTCTAGTATTACTGAAACTAAAATTATATAAAATTGATGCAACTAAAATTATCAAAGTTTTTTCTGTTTAAAATCATTAAAAGCAAAAAGAATTTTCATAAAGAACTTTTTTTGTTAGAAACTTTAATAGCAAAAAGAATTATCATAAAATAAATAAGTAATTAGAAACAAAATAAAATAAAATAAAGAATTATTTTGTTGTAAGTAAACAAAATAAAATAAATAAAGCAAAAAAGAAAAGAAATAAACTGGGAAAAATTAAAAAAACGCCACCTACTGGGCCACCACGGCCTGAATACGACTAGAAACCCACCCATGGGCCAGGATTCAGGCCCATAGAAGGCCCAATAGGCCCACAAGCAGATACAGTGTGTTTAGGGCCGAAAGCCTGCATTTGAGAGGAGCTCGAGAGGGCAGCGGGAGTGGGGCTTATAAACCCCTCTCGAGCTCCCTCAGCTAGCGAGGTGGGACTAAACTTTCGTGCCGCGATGCGGGCAGCACAAGGCCTTTAGTCCCGGTTAGTGCCACCAACCGGTACTAAAGGCATACATTGGTACCGGTTCATGCCAACAACCGGTACCAATGCGCACCCTTTAGTCCCGGTTTGTGCCACCAACCGGGACCAAAGGCCTCTGCTTCCCGCCCTTTGGGCTGCTGAAAAGCGACCTTTGGTCCCGATTGGTGGCTCCAACCGGGACTAAAGGGGTGCTTTGGTCCCGGTTGCTGCCACGAACCGGGACCAAAAGTCTGTCTATATAAGCCACACTTGTGAAATTTTCGGTTCAGTTCTTCTTCCCACTACCCCGACGCCGTCACCGCGTGCTCCCCTGCCCCGACGCCGTCCCCGTGCGCGCCCCTGCCTCGACGCCGTCGCCCCCTGCCCCAACGCCGTCGCCGCGCGCCGCCCCTGCCCCGACGCCATCGCCGCGCCGCCCCGCGTCGTCACCGCCCCGGTCCGCGCCGCCCCTGCCCCGACGCCGTTGCCGACGCCGCCCCCAGTGAGCCCCGGCCCCCTGCCCTGCCCCCTGCCGCCGCCGCCGTGGCCGCCGTAAAAAAATATATGATTAGATGATTTTTTTTGTTCATAGATGTGATTTTTTTGTTCTTATGTCATATGATGTTTTTATATTGTTCATAGATGATCGATCATATTTGTTCATATGTATGCAAGCGAAGTCGTTGTAGTTAGTTGTACTGTTTAGGGTTAGGGTCGTCGAGGAAAGAAATTAAGGAAAGAAGAAAAAAGGAAGAAAAGAGGAAGAAGGAAGAAGAAGAAAAATAAGAAGAGGACGAAGAAGAAGAAAAAAAGAGGAGAAGGAGAAGGAATAGAGGAGAAGAAAAAAAATAGATGAAAATCTATTTTTTCTTCTGCTCCTCTATTCCTTCTTCTTCTCCTTTTTTTTCTTCTTCTCCTCTTTTTTTTCTTCTTCTTCCTCTTCTTATTTTTTATCGGGTATGTCGTTGTCGATATACCCCCTCCCCGATAACTTCGACATGAGGGGGGTCGATAAATAATAGAACTAGTTAAACAAGTTTATTTTTAGTAAGTACTACTTTATTTTATTTATAGTAAGTGCTTAGTAGTTGAACTAGTTGATTTAATAAAACTACTTTATTTTACTATAGAAGTAGTTTATTTTTAGTAAGTACTACTTTATTTTATTTATAGTAAGTGCTTAGTAGTTGAACTAGTTGATTTAATAAAACTACTTTATTTTACTATATATAGAAGTAGTTTATTTTTAGTAACTACTACTTTGTTTTATTTATAGTAAGCGCTTAGTAGTTGAACTTGTTGATTTAATAAACCTACTTTATTTTACTATATATAGAAGTAGTTTATTTTTAGTAAGTACTACTTTATTTTATTTATAGTAAGTGCTTAGTAGTTGAACTAGTTGATTTAATAAAACTACTTTATTTTACTATATATAGAAGTAGTTTATTTTTAGTAAGTACTACTTTATTTTATTTATAGTAAGTGCTTAATTAGTAGTTGAACTAGTTGATTTAATAAAACTACTTTATTTTACTATAGAAGTAGTTTATTTTTAGCAAGAAAATTAATAGAACTAGTTTATTTTTTTAGTTCAAGCAATTATTCCCGCATCGACGTCGACGATGCCTATCCCGCATCCTCGTCGTCGACTCGGCGGAGGAGGCCGGCTTGATCAAAGAGTCCATGTCCGGGACTGGGCTCCGCCGGGCTGGTATTGGGAGGTGCTACCTTCCGAGGGGCGTAGGTTGGTGAGGAGCTAGCCCGTCGTTGACCCGATCCTTGTTTGGTGGCGGTCGCGTGGGCCAGTGACGGTGCCTAGGCTTCCGGACACCGCGGAGGTGGTACGTCACCGTGTCAGCGAGGAGGACGAGCACGTCCGTCGCTACATGGTTGCATTGGAGGGCAGGTTCGACAATACCTGGCAGGTTCTTCAGGGATCTCACTGGAGCTATGATCCTGTGATGGTTCCTTCCCTTTGGGTGTCCACCGCCCGCGCCGATACCCGTCGGGCGCTACGGTTCTAGCTGTACTAGCGATGCTATATATATGTATGATAGTATTCGAGGTGTATTAGTGATAATATTCGACGATGTACGGACGGAAGAGATGATGTAGTTTTGCTTATAATTGAATGCATGCTAATTTGAATACTACTTTATTTTACGATTTGGTTTTGCTTATTGAATGCTCAAATTGGAAAACTACTCCTACTTTGAATGCTAAAATTGGAGAGCACTATGCAAGGCGTATGCATATGATTAGTTGATAGCTTATAGGGTTTTTGTTGTCGTAGAAATCTAGGAGCCCCCCTCCATCATCCCCGCCGCCGTCCCCGTCACCGACCCCCTCCGACCTCGAGGTGAAACCAGCCAAATCCTTTTTTAGAAAGATAATTAAACGATATTTCGGGTTGACTTTAAATCTGTCGAGTCTCCACCATATATGAGAGGACCAAGAATCCTGACTATTGTCGTGGGGTAGCTTCTCCTTCATTCCCGTGTGCTAGACAATTTGGTGTAATGCACTCGGGAACGAAAGGAGGAGCTACCATCACCGACGGTCACAAATGTCAGAGAGGAATCAGTGAGGGAGAGTTCCACCATATATATATGAGAGGACGAAGAATCCCGACTGTTGTCGTGGGGGTCACTTCTCCTTCGTTCCCGTGTGCTAGACATTTTGGTGTAATGCACTCGGGGACAAATGGAGGAGCGACCATCACCAACAATAGAATGTATACACCACGTGAGCTGAGAGTTTTCAAGAAAAGACTCAACAAACCGATAGTCAACCCGTGATGAATAATAATCATCTAATTTAGTTTTTGTACTACATATATTTAATTGTACAAGTTTAATCTTTGAATTATGAACGTAGGAAATGTCGTCATCGGACGACGAAAGTCTCCCGGGGTTAGTGCGGCTGGTGCCACGACGATCGAGGTTTGTGCGACAGGCCTCACCTGGACGATGATCGGCGCTTCAGCATTAAGCTCGAGGAGACCTTCGATATTGAAACGGTACGCAACGGCGACAAGTGTTTTTTTCGTAATTAAGCATGACTTCAACTATTTCAACGTATAATTTTCATCTTTTACAATTCGAATATAGCTTATCCCATGCCATGCAAGACACTATGTCTTGGAGAGGATGGATTTTGAAGACCATGCAAATTTTGAAACGAAGAAAATTCACCTAAGGACCCATCATGATGTGGATTTTGAAGTAAATCTGTATAATGCTGAGAGCGTAACCCATTTTGGTTGCAAAAATTGGGAAGCATTTTGCAAGATGTATGGTTTTGATGAGGGTATGTTTGTCACCATGGATCTTGGTGATCCTGACATCGATCAAGACAATATGGACATTTGGGTCCTTGTTGATACGCCTCTAGTTCTACCGCTATGTGAGTTTCTCAAACATAGTTAATTATTAACTAATTTATATTGTTTATTTCAAAATAGTTGACAGCTTATTTCCATTGACAGCTTATTTTGATTGTTCAAACAATGTGCGGAACATGGTAGACAAAACCCATTACACCGATGGTTCCGAGTTAACTTATCAGGAGAAAAATCATCTGGTCGGATTTTGTACTGATCTTGAGAATTACAATATCTACAATCAAACTCCTCAACATTATGGTCAATACGTGCCACTAGTGCACGTGTTGAACTACGGTAACTACCATGGAGATACCCTGGTAAGATGGTTTACTATTATGACATCCGTGCATCTTTTGCATACTTCTAAAACTAGTACATCATTGCTAACTATGAAGTTATTACTATGTTTTTCAACAGAGAATCCCAGAGGATTGTGTGCCTCATTTGATGTATCAGAATGGCAGCCTTCGTGTTTTGAACATATATCCAGGTCATCCTACGAATCTCAACTGTCCATACCGGATTCCTAAAAGAAGTGGAGACATGCTAATCAGAGAATGGAAAAAAAAGTATGGACAGTCGTAAGGAGGTTCTTGGAAGCAAAAGGAAGCGCCGCGCAAGAATTGGAGACAGGATGATCTCCATTCTCCATAATGGAGAGTCAAGGTCTATATTGTTTTATGCTATTTTACCTTAAATAGGGTATTTAGGTCCTGCATAATACCGATAATCATGTGCTAAGAACAATTAAGTAGGGTTGGTTCGATGACTATCAGGATGATGATCGTATGACTTGTTATTAATAACGAGTAGAAGTTGTATGATGATGATTAGTAGGACTTGTTATTATGATGATGCATGATGCGAGCATGAAGAGTTATTATATATCTGTGGGTGAAATGAACATGGATTGGATTGAAGTGAAGGCAACATGCATGTGGTGCATGTCGAAAGTAGTACAATCCAAACTTGATCAAGTTAGGATTAGTATTACTTTCGACATGCACCACATGTTGCCCCACTTCAATCTAAGTCATGTTTAGGCATAGCAGTAGCAGTAACACGGAGATAAGAGAGGACACATCTCTCTATTAGCTACCTATAACAACCTAAATTAACCCCCAAAACACCTAAACCACCTCCTTTAAAAAAAACCAGCCCCTGAAATGCTGACGCGTGGAAGCTTATTGGTCCCGGTTGGTGCCACCAACCGGGACCAAAGGCCCTCCTGCGTGGGCTCGCCGGAGCGGCCACGTGGAGGCCCATCTGTCCCGGTTGGCATAAGAACCGGGACTAAAGGCCTAAGGCATTAGTAACGACCCTTTAGTCCCGGTTCCCCAACCGGGGCAGATGGGCCTTATGAACCGGGACAAATGGCCTATTTTCTACTAGTGTTTGCCTCATCGATTAATTAAGCAGAAGAGAATTGCCCAGTTAATCAATGGAAAACCGGGTGAAAACCGATACAAATCAACCACATGTGGACTACTCACGAAGCATGTAACCCCGTAAACACGCGATCAACCCGACAACCATACCCAACACATAGCGACCACCAACCCCCACACTGCTACATCGCAAAGAAACTCCCAAGAATAACACGGCCGAAGACCACGTGCGCCACCAAATCCGCGGTGACAACTCAGACCATAAGGACAACCCAACAGACTGATGACCATCCATCAAGCAGCTGTGGATGCCTTTCTTGTGGCGCCACTCTTCATTCTCTTGCTCTTGAGAGCCTCCTCAACAATCGCCTTGCCAGATCCAGAGCTAGCCGCCTCCAAACGTTTGAGCAAGCTGTGAATCTCTATCTGGAAGAGAATATCATTGACCTTGTCACGCACAGAAACCTGTCCAACGGTCTCGTGCGAGTGCGTAACTGTAACATCGGAACCTTCACGCTCCACAATGGCGACCATCTGGCTGGGCTCCAAAGGAGCAGACGCCAACATCTTGACTGCCTCAACATTATCAGTCACAGATACCACCGACACGATGGAGTCGGACGCCTCTAGTTGCTCACATGACCTAGGTGAATCCTGCCCCTCAACAGGGGTCACCAGTGAGACGACCTCCACATGCTCCATAGGCTGAGGTGAAGCAGGTCTCACACATAGTTGTTGAAGCTCGGGCATAATCTACAGCAGCAGACATCGACGACAAGTTGTCCCCAACTCGAGGGGAGAAACAACCATAGAGCTCTTCATCACTGTTCTCCGTTGAGCCACCAACAACATCAACCTGACTAGAAGGACGCGACGTAGGAGTGGACTACAACACAGCCGACACAAGAGAGAGCTTGTCCAGGGCCGCCTCCGCCCGCTCCAGAAAGCTCCCAACACGCATCAGCAACTTGGCCTGAGTTGCTAAAGTGGACTGTAGCATCACATCGGTTGGGGGTGCCGAGCCAACATCATCAGATACAATCGACGCCCAGGACCCTCGATGAAGCGCTTTGTAGGGGAGAGTGGATTTCATCGGACCCCCAGAAGAAGCTGGAGCTTGACAATGCTCGGTGCTGAGGCGAGACAGTGGTGGCGCGACAAGGCATGCCAAAGAGCTGAGCGGACGCCAAGGATTGCGGCACCCGCGCGCCCAATGTCCGTTCTCCAAGCAACGGGAGCATCGCAAAGGATCTCTGCAAACTGCTGCACGGTGTCCAGGGGCGAGGCATTGACAACATCGACCATGGAGCCAGGCAGGGATGGGACGAGGAGCAAATGCCGGTGTTGGTGACGCCTGACAGCGCCGACCGCGCCGAAGCAGAACCTCTTGCCATCCACCACTCGTCTCCTTCTCGTGCCCAACGCATGGAACAGTCGGGTCAGCAGCCGAGACCGGGCTTTTGAAAGCCGGCGGCGTCAGCGGAGCCAACTCTTCTTCATCATCCTCATTGTCCGCGTCAGCGAGGGAGGCCCAGGACATAGACCGGGTCACTGCAGGCGACGAGTCGGAGTGGGGTTCTGTCGGGGCCGGGGACGAGCCGGAGTGGGGCGCTGCCGGTGCCGTCGGTGGTAGGCTGGAGGCGGGAGCAGCAAGTGGAGCCGGAGCGAAGGGCGCGGTTGAAGTCGTGGACGTCGTCGCCTCCTTGGCGAGGAGCGCGCGGGACATCCTTCTCCCATGGATGGCTGGGTCGGAGCGGCGGGAGGCGAGGGCGGCCGCGGCGAGAGCGGCGTCGGGCGCTGAAGCAGTGGGGGGCCGGGAGCCGGCGCACGGCACGACAGGAGAGGCAGCCGCCGTCGCGACCGACATGGATGCGGGCCGAGGTCGAGGATCAGCAGCCCTGGCGTCGCTCCGCGAAGAGAAGCACGCGAGCGTTGAGAGGACGTGGAGAGGATCCCGGATCTGGACAGAGCAGGTGCAGGGGAGGCTGGAGGTAGGAGATCAGGGCGGGCGTGTGAGCGAGAGCGAGGTCGCTCGGGTTGGGCTCCATCCCGTGCTCAAGTTTGCTCTGTGGATCTGGTCACTGCTGTGCCTGGCAACCCTACGTTCACTCCAACAATGCCCAGTATATAGATATAGATCCCTTTCCAATACTCTTGATTCCAGTTCCTGCAATGCTCGCAAATGGAGACAATGCATATATTCAGTGAGTAGAGATCGGGTTTTTATATGAATGAGTTTCTAGGCTTGGAAGGCACCGGAAATAATTTTACGACCAGAGTGCAAATCCATGCGAGCGATTTGATTCCTTTGATCCTTTTTACACCACAACAATTGGCATCCTGTCCGAAGGTAACTAATTGGACGGACAAGGAGTCCGACAAATGCTTGAAGCTGTAAGGAAACACTTATATCACATGGCTATTTTGATGGTAGGTTTTAAGATTGAGCTCTTGTCATTGTTGTGCTTCCAATCCCTGATGCCAATATGGTGTTGGAGATGGCCGTGATGGTAGGATTGTATACATAATCAGTGCCTCAGTTGTACAACAGACAGGTGGACAAGTGTAATATTACTCGCATATAGTCACTATGTTTAGATTTGTGCAAATATTATTGCAGCCTATATTGTGTACTTTCTAGACATTTATCAGAAATAGGTACAAATGTTGTAATATCAATTGTGTGAATTGTGCAAATATAAAGTAGATAATGCATGCAACTAACTTATTGGTGCCCCCCACCCCCCCCCCCCCCCCCCCCTCCCCCGCGCCCAAAGGGGTAAAATCCCCTGTCTCTGCATTGTATCAGACAATATGCAGCGAACGGCTGCAGGAGGCAAGTAAAAATAAAAAAACAGCTCGAGGATGCTATATAAACTATAGTGAGATTAGTTCTTTGCTCCCAACAAAGACACCATTGACAGGCAAAACACTGTTTAATCACGAAAATTGAATAAAAATAATTTATAGCTCCAATAATTATGGATTTTTTTAGGGCATCTGGAATAATTCAGATAGAGCCCATGAATATTCATAGAATTTGTAAAATTGGTTTGGTCTTCGAATCAAATCAAAACAGAGTTGAAGAAATAGAAAACCGAAACTAAAATAGCAAAACAGATTGTTGACCGCCTTTGTGCTTGTTGAGTGGCTTAGATTTTTGTTGGCTGACCACGTAGGACTAGTGGGACCCCTTAATGGGATTATTTATTTCCCTCCAGCACACAAAATAATAGATATACATAGTAGAAACCTTATGATTATCTTTTTAAAAGATGGATTGGCAGCGCCGTGGCATGTGCAAGGCTGAGGCAAGTAGTTATGGGGGTATGGTGGGTGGTGTTTTCACTGGTGTCGGAGGCTTTAGGGGGAAGATCTTACCAAGTGGCGTCCACATGATATATACAATTTTAATAACTGCATTGTCGAAAATTGTGGAAGGTGAGGAAACTAGTGAATTGCTCGGGATTGGCAGGGATGTTTAATGCAAAAATATAGGGAAATCTAGACCATTCGATATGAGATTTGGATAATTGGGAAAATAATTGAGTGTCAAACAACTAGCCTCATTTTGTACCACCATGCGAGGATTTTCCTAGTATCAATTTGCCATACAAAAGCCTAAACAATGGATATCCAGACAACATCTAATTATCGTCCAATACACACTAGTCTTTTATATTTCACTATCCAAGGTGATGGTAGGAAGCAAGGACGGGAGGTTGTGGCCCGACCACAAGGAGCTGGAAGTAGTATTACCGATCGCAGGGCCATATGAACTATGCACCAAAACATACTAACACTTAAACTCCCCACCAACTCAGGGCAACATGATTGATACAATAAACTAGTGGCGGGATTATGTAATAAAAATGACCAGAAACAATGTGCACATTAGATGAAATATGCATGGTTGAGATGCATGCAACCATATCAAAAGCGAACGAGCTTATAACTGGACAATAATATAGTCCTAACATAAATATGAATATAGAAAATCAAAATACAATAGAAGATATTGCCACAAAGTGCTAGAATTGAAGAAGCCTGCACTCAAATAAGCTAATAAATGCACTTAAAACACTATGCTCACTCCAACAATGCCCAAGATATATAAATATAGGTCCCTTCCAATAGTCCTCGTTCCAGGACCCATAACTTTGATTGATAGAGATCATACATACACTTGAAGACTAGAAATCGGGTCATATACAAATTAGTTGTCTAGGCTTGGAAGGCATCGAAAATTATTTTATGGCTTTTCAAGGATATCCATGTGAGCAATTGGATCCCTTTGGCCTCTTTCACACGACTTTGATGGACATCATGCCCATATTTCTGATCCATATGACGTGAATCGGCCAGAAGTAGACTCAATGCACAAACAAGGAGTCCATATGCTTGAAGCTGCCAGGATACTTTAGTGGCTATTTTGCAGCTAGGCAGTAAGACGATGCTCTAGGTACTGTGATTTTTGCAATTCCTCTTGAGTTGGAGATAGCTGCAATGGCTAGGATTGTCTACTTAACCAGAGGTGATGATACACTTGTACAAAGAAAGAATTGCGTAGCAATATTACTTGCATATAGTCATCCCATTCATCAATTTATGAAAATCTTCTTGCAGCCTATATTGTACCTTCTTTTTTCTTCGTCAATTACCACTGATATATAGGTTTTGCATTTTTTTACATAAAGTAGCTAAACAAAAATTAAAATGAACATAAAGGTGTCACAACTCTGCAAGGGCACATGGATCACAACAGGGAATTAGTTTTTGGCAAGAGAGGCATTGTTAAAAGGCAGAAGATCCATTTAATCACAGGACGGACGCAAAAATTAACATATAAACGTTTTAATCATTGACTGATAGGAGCAAAATCTGCAAGGAAAGATTTCGGCGGCGTCAGTGCTAAGCAGACGTCGTCCAATGAGGTGTAGCCCCGAGGCGAGACAAACAAGGCAGCATGCAGACATACATGCACAGGTCATGTTAACCCGGCCGAGCTGATGCTTTGCAGCCTTCCCCGCCAGCTATCGCCTGCCTCGTATACAAAGCCTACCAGTAAAGAGAGAGATAGGAGCGCGCACACACACAATGACACAAGGCAGTAAATCAACGCAGGGAAAAATCGTACTACTCCTACATACTCCCTCCATTCCTAAATATAAGTCTTTGTAGAGATTTCACTAAGTGGACTACATACGGAGCAAAATGAATGAATCTACATTTAAAATGCATCTATATACATCCGTATGTGCTTCATAGTGGAATCTCTAGAAAGACTTACATTTCGGAACAGAGGGAGTAGTTACTACGCCGCAAGGAGGTTCGCAGTTTGTGCTTGCAGATATATGCACACGACAAATGAACGAACGCTCGACCGGGAGCAAACCCTAGCCGCCAGCAGCGCCGCGCCCACCACCGCCGCCTCCCCTCGCCGCCACCGGACGGCGTGGCCCTTTCCTCCTTCCGCTCGGGGCGGCGCGGCGCGGGCTGTCCTCTTCGGCGGGAGCTCGTGCGGCGGCTACGCTGGCTCGAGGCGGGGCGGACGCACATTGGGGCCGGCTGGCGCGGATCTACGCTTGGGCGCGCGGAGTTGGGGAGGGCGGATCTGAGCAGGTGCATGGAGGGGAGCGCGCAGGGGCATGGCGGCGGGGCCATGCGGTGTGGTCGTCGCGGCGAGGGCGTGGTCAGGCCGGCCCTGCGTGGGGGTTCGGGTGGCTTTGGTGGTCGAGCGGTGCTCTGCTGCAGTGCTGCTTGGGTACCCTGCTCCACGTCCTCGGGTGCTCCGCTCCATTGCATGCAAGGGGCTCGGGAGGAGCGGCGGGTCTGGCCTGGCGGCGCTCGTGGGCTATGCTGCTCCTTCAGCGGTGGCTTTGTGTGGTACCGAGGGCCTGCTTCGTCCGAGGGGATTGGAGGATGCCGGGGCGGCGGCCCTGGGCCTGACGCCGCCGGATCTTGTCGGCGGATTGGTCTTCATGCGTGGATCTTGTTCCTTCTTCGAGGATCCACACCGAGTGGTGGTGGTTCTGCCGATGAAGCGGGAGGTGCTGCGGCTGGCAGGTCACTGAGAGCTGGTGGATGTTGACCATGGGGATTGTGTGTTGTGCAGTGCTTCAGATCTACTCGGGTTCGGAGGTGTGGTGGAGCTCCGGGCGAAAGTCCAGCCCCGAGCTTGGGTCGGTGCCGGCAACAGTGGCACCATGGTGTCGTTCCTCTTCTTTAAGGCGTTGTGATGGAGCTCCATTACGCGACTCTTCAGGAGAAATCCCTAGCTTCAGATGATCGAAGCGGGTGATGACGACAGCTACGTCGTTTCCTTCTTCGAGGCACCGCCTTGGAGAGTCAGCATGTTGCAGTTTGCACGGATCTCTTCGTCGTCGGGGACAGTGGGCGTCGGGGTGGCGGCTCCGAGTGGTTTCTGTTTATGCGTCGAGATGGCGATCTCGGGAACAATGCGAGTGGCAGCTCTATGAGGTGGGGCTCTTGCTCGAGATTAGTTGGGTGGCATTCTTGTCCCGCTTGGGCGGTGCGGGTGTCGCCTGGTCGATGTACCCCAGAGGGGGCGGTTTGACTTTACGTCGGGGCAGCGTTCCCGGATGTGGTGTGGCGTTCGTGGTCTACGTGCAATTGTCCTGCGCAGCATGAGCTGCATGTAGTTGTATTGTTCGGCGTTGCTGCTCGAGGGCAAGTGGAGGTATGTCGGGGCGGCGGCCCCGGACGTGGTGCGGTTCGTGGTCTGCCTGCGGCTGTCCTGGTCAGCGTGGGCAGCGGGTAGTTGGATCGTGCGGTGTTGCTGCTCAAGGATGAGCGGTGGCATGTCGGGGCGTCGTCCACGAAAGGCGGTGTCGGTTTTCGCCCGGTTTTTCGTAATTAACTGGGCAATTCTCTTCTGCTTAATTAATAGATGAGACAATCTTTGCCTCCGTTTAAAAAAATGAACGAATAAATATGAACATCCCAAAAGACTCTTCTCTCCCCCTCTCCTGCCACTTCCTCTCTCTATCTTTAAAAGATGCATCTTTTCATCTGAAACATAAGTATCTTGCCTTAATTAATGAGATGCTAAACGAAGTCCATCATGTTGGTGCAGAACCATGCGTGCCAAAGCCCAAAGGTGGCGCGCCTTTGTAATAAGAGCCGTGCCGTGACGTGACAGACAGCAACGCAGGAGCAGCTATGTTACATGCAATGACAGCAAGCTGCCATGCAGCGGGTCACAAGCTGGCTGGCTGGCTGAAACCCGCTCACATGCATGCAGCCCACGGCCACATGGGACAATGAGTGCGTGCATTTCTACTACTGTCATACGTACTGTACTTTGGAGATGAGATCTGCAACATTGCATTGGAACGACTACACTTTTTTTTTGTTGAATGAATGTTAGCATTGTTGCAACACAAAACTAATTTTGAACCTTTTCATGCTCCTGCTGGGTGCATCTCCTGTTCTTATCTTGCATTGATTTTTGTTCCCCGGTCTCCCCTTTTCCCACTCTGTCTCCAAGAGAACGCATCTCTATGGAGATCAAGCAGCATTGCACAGTGCACTGCGTGGGATGGATCTCTCAATATAAAAGGTGAAAGAGATGTGTGTGGGAATGGTGTCAATAGGGGACCAGCGGCAGCTAGCAAGCAAGCAGCAAAAAACTCGCATCTTCTCTGCTGGGTCACCCCTGATGTAATGGCGGTTAATTTCTTTGACAAGGCCAACTCTCAACTCTGAACAATGGCTGGTTACCTGCATCAACCGGTCCACCAAATTTGTTAACTAATCCCAATGCATGATCAGTTTTAGAGCCTAACTTGTGCCAACAATGAGGGTGAGGTTTTCACTTCTTTTCTCGTGTGGATAGATGTGCCTGTTCTGAAACTTGGTGCAAGCTGCAAATTTGGGGCGCAATGAGTACAACAGCGGTTGCCGTGCAGGTGCGCGCAGGCTCCTTGTCTGTGCAAGATCACATGTCCCATCCATCAATCATAACTCATGAAAGCTTTGTTACTCTCCCTCTACACACACAAAACAATGTGAATTGGATTTGTGTTCTTGGGTTTCTGCTCCTTGACTCCTTCCATTTGGATGGATGGACGAACCTCATGGAGGTGGCTGCATCTCAGTGCACATTGGATAACGCAGCACCTCAATACGCACGTTTTATTTATGGCATATATATATCGATTGGACCCAAGTTTTTGTTGTTGAGCTTCTATAGGGAAAGAGAGATTTCAAGCTGTGTGTCTCTTTTTCTTTTAGAAAAGGAGATTATTCACACCCGGCTGCAATTCAGTGCACACTGAAGCCGTGTGTCTCTTGCATAACCAAAAAGTAAAAAAAAATTACATGGAAATGTAAGAACTATGTAGGGCTCAACTAAAGAAACAATCATATATCGATCTCCCTTTCATGCTTGTTATTATGCGCATAACTAAGAAGCATCTCTTCAACAAAGAGAATGAATGAGCCACATGGTGGACCACAGGCCGTGCACCACCAATGCCCTGCCTATCTCCATTGATCTAGCTAGCTAGTCATGCACACAATGCAAACCTACTGCTCCTGCTCCATGTCTAGTCTAGCCAAAGAAAAGAAGGATGCATCATGTAGAAAGTCACTGACTATACAGTGCGTTGCCATATTTCAGAGTTCAGATGTTTAGGGGTGGGTTTGCAAAATGGGGGAGGCCAAAAAAAGGGAGAATGAAAATTGAAGGAGGGCGCAGCCAAAGTTAGTAGGGTACTCTGGTGGTGCCCCTGTGGACATAGTAGAGAGAGAGAGACTTTCTCCCTTATCATTTGTGTTACTGCAAGAGGCATGCACGAGCCTCTAAATCTTTTTTTGTTTGTCGTCAAAACATTGCAGAGCGAAAAAAGGATAAAAGTCCTATTCTGACCCGCGAGCTCAAATGCACCTTGATGAACAGTAAAATCGAAACAATAGTTTAAAAAATAATTTTTTTTGAATTTTTGGTGACAAACATTGACAAATGTTTCCTATGCTTAACAACTTTCAGCGCGAACTGACATTCATGGAAGTCATGGAAAAAAATCAGCACTCGAAAATGTTCTCAAAACTTGCCTTTTTGGAGCATCGATTTTGCTTTATTTGTCACAACTTCCACGAATGTCATTTCGTGCCTGAATTTTGCAAGCATACAAAACATTTGTCAAAGTTTACCACAAAAAAAATTAGAAATTTTAAATTCTTTGTGCTATTTTTTTATTCTACTGTTCATCAAGGAGCATTTGAGCTCGCGCGCAGATACTCCACGTCAATAAAATATGCAGTTATTTCACGTCAAAAAATGTATTTCTTTTGTTTGTGTGATAATTACTAGTGCAACACACATACACTGGTCAAAAACTTATTTTACCCATGTGATCTCCCATGACAATGCTCTGTACCTGCCCAATTCTACCAGAAGTAGCCTGTGGCGGGCTAGTGACCTCATGCACAGTAGATCGTTGAGATGCACTACACTCGCTCGCTTGCTTGCTTGGATGCCCTACGAGCAAAGGAAATCTTCTTTCAAGCACGCTCCAATTGGTATACAAGGAAATGGAAGAGATGGATCAGAAATGAATGATGGGATGTGAGTGAGTCCCGATGGTGCCCCCCACCACCATCCAGACGTCCATACATGGGTGCCCCCAAAAAACCGAGGCATTTCTCGATCCATCTTGGAATGGCATGCTTCATCAGCTCATCGATCTCGTCTTGACATGAGATGGCTTTGAGTAGGATGTGCAGTTTCTTGGTAGTAGTGGCTTGGTTGCAGAAAGTGGCTGCCATTGGTGGATGGACAATCGAAGCTAAGGCTGGCTCTACCATTTTAGGGGTGTGGAACATGATAGTTCATCACTGAGATATGGAGTGGATGCTGGAAAAGTCACCACTCCAAAGCCCCCATATCCTGTCACCTACCTACTTACATGTGTGGGTGCATGTGTCCATGCACGGAGTTAAATATTGGACAAAAGATATTGCACTCTGGATGGATGGGCATTTGAGTGGAGAGCGTTTGGAGATCACTATTACCATCCAGAGTTCCTTTTTGTCGACCGTCAGGCCATTCCTAGTACGCATGCCCGACGTTGATGGTGCATGTAGTATGTGGTTAGTGGCAGCAGTTGTCTATCTACAGAGTACAAATGACAAAAAGGAAAGGTGAACTTGAGGAGATTGATGTAGTATAACTAATCTAATACGTTAATGCCAGGAGTACTGTGAGTGCAGTACAATTTAGCAGTTGCAACTGTTGCTGAACTCAATTTCATGAGGCAGAGCAGAGCATGTGTTAGGGAGGAAAGAACATTCGGAGCCAAATCACAACCGGGCCCACAGACCAGTTAGTTGTGCACACACATGGGTGGCCCACCCATGGGCTCAGCTAAACACTAGTGGGGAGTATGATCCTAAGCCACCATGATGCGTCTCTGATCCATGCTTAGTTTGTTAGTTTGGCCACGTGTCCTCTTTGGTCAGTTTCCATGCATGTATGATCCCTACTCATGTATGCTAATGATTTTGAAGAAAGAAAAAAAGCGTATGCTCATGGTCGGGACCACCAACCACAGACACCGGTGCCGCGCCGCCAGTGCCACGGATCGAGATCCACATCTCTCTCTGGGCGCCGGCACATGCCGCTTGTGCCGCCGACGGTGGTGTAAACATCAAGCCCGGTACGGCGATCGACGGCGACAGCAACAGCCGGCACGTCGGATTCCTTGGAAATGGTTGGCCCGTCGCCATCTCGCCGCAATCATATGCTAACGCTCCTTCCTGATTTGCTTTGGTTCCAGCGTGTAGCGTTTCTACCGTGCGTGCAAGCTGCAGCAAACGTGTAGCGTTTTACACTGCTATTCCAGGCGTGGAGCAAATTGAATTATACTGTACACCACGAGGAGTTCGTTCGTCTATAATTTTCACGTCCGGATGGATTTCCTTGTACAGATGGGTTTCATTGTACAGTATTTGGCAATTTCAGTTGTTACAGGCTGAATGGCAGGATAAGCCTGTGTAGTGACACCGAGCAGATTTGCAAGCCACTAAACTTATATAGTGACACAGCAAACTTACTATCTGTTCGGAAAAGGTGAACACGATCAGGAAAAATTCCAAGGGTTTTGTCTGTTCTAATCTCATCGTGTCCTAAGTTGAATATAATGTTTACAAGTTGCTTATTTCCTAAAGTTTACATGCATTTGAATTCAAATAAGTTAACCATGTTCTACATATGTAGGTCAATTTTAGTTGCACTGCATAAAATAAACGGAATGTTAGTCAACAATAGATTCTTCGGTGAATGTCGCCAGAAAGAATATCACTAGTGGTTACGCCCCCATCCCAGCTATTGCATTGCAATAGATTGGACTTATGTATGTTATTTTTAGCGACAAGCATTTTATAAATCGATGAATATCTTGTGTTGTTTGTCTTTTAATTTTTGTTCTATGCGGAATTATATTTTAGTTGCACTGCACAAAAGGAGATGCCGAGTGACGCTGCAAATATACATATTGGTGTAAGCACGATAGGTTTCATCAACACTTGTTCCATTGGTAATTGGATCGATATGTTTGACATAGATTGGTGAGATAATTATTTGTTTTTTTTTGAGGTAGAGATAGTTATTCTTGCCATCTGCTTCCTATTAAGCGGCCTTTAGTTCGTTAAGAGGCGCGACGGATAGACTACTCGAGAAGTGAGTAGTTCAGAAATATTAGATTTATATCTATGTGCATTGTCTAGTTTGTTAAGTGGCTCGACGGACTACTATTTGTAATAAGCTCTTAGAAGTATATATGTTCCATATATATATTCCTACATATATTGTTTGTGTGTTTTAACTAATTTCGTTTGCCGGGCTGGTACCAACATAAATAAAGCCAAGCCATGAAGCGGGTAAAGCAGTCTGTGATGAACAATTCACACAGACAGGCTGACGGTCTGTGCTTATACTTATCACTAACTCCGAGCCACAGACCGGCCAAACGCGCGTCATTGATGATATGATTTGGCCGGTCAGTTATATTCGGTTTTATAGTACTGGATAGGGAAGGGTGGTTGTGGAGGCCCTATTTTTCTTCATGTTTTGATTGGAGGGGTAGGGTGGGATGGGCGTCCCTAATATATAAAGGTGGGTGGAGGGGAGCCATGTAGTGAGTTTTTTTATTGTTGCAAAAGCACCAAAATGGGAGATGGGGGCATGGTTGCCATTGCTCTAACACCAAAATCTCTCGCCAACTCACCACACCATAACGAATAGAAAGTACAAGTTGCAGGCCACGGTAAAAATCAACTAGTAATAATCTGCCTATTAGATAGAATATGCATATGGTTGAGGTGCATGCAATCATATCAAAAGGACATGAGCCTATGATGCAATATCGATATGATTCTTACATAAATGTAAATATAGTAAATAAAAACAAAAATATAAGAGATTACCACACACGTGCTTGGATTAAAGAAGATTGCACCCACACAAGCTAATAAATCCATTGAAACCCTTCGTTCACACCAACAATGCCCAGGATATAAATATAGATCCCATCCAATATTCGTGATTCAAATCCCTACAATGCTGGGAATGGAGAATATGCATATATTCAGTAACCAGAGACCGGTTTTCATATGAATGGGTTTCTAGGCTTGGAAGGCACATAAAATTACTTTAAGACCAGGAGCCAAATCCTTACGAGCTATTTGATCCCTTTGACCTCTTTTACACCACATCAATGGGCATTACATCTGAAAGTAACTCATTGCACGGACAAGGAGTCCAGTGGATGCTTGAAACTGTAAGAAATCGCTTCTACCACGTGGCTACTTCGATGCTAGGTTTTAAGATGTATCTCTTGTTATTGTGGTCTTTCCAATCCCTGTTGCCAACTATGTTGGCGATGCCCATGATGAGTAGGATTGTTTAGATAATCATTGCCTCATTTGGATAGACAATAAGACAACTACAATATTACTTGCATATGGTCATTCATGTCTAGATTTGGGCAAATAGTGTTACAACCTTTTTTAGACAGTTATCACAAATAGGTACAGATGCCGTAACACCAATTGTATGAATTGTTTTTCTTAGTTTTTTCATAAGGGGGTCTAGACCCCGGCCTTTTGATCAGGTAATGCACACAACCATCTTATGGCAACATGTAAGAATCGTACATAAATATGGCTTATAATGGAATAAAAAAAGATACAACTCATGAGGATTGATGGCACTTACTCTGCTAGCTTTGCTTACGACTTCTAGCTTGAGGGATGGTTTGATCCAAATTTTATAGCTGCATTTGGAAGGGTTGGGTACCAGCCAAGTACAATATCTTCCTTTAGAGGACGCTACAAGGCAATATCCTAACAACAGATATCCTGATGCTTAGAGGCTGAGAGAACAGTTATTTTTACCCTCTTTGCATGCGCTGCCTAGAGACGACAAGGCATTTACTTTCCGACTGCCATTGGTCAAGCCAGATTTTGGACAAGTTCCCGAACACTACTTCCTTCCCGTCGTTTTCTCTTTATAATTGGAATGAGGAAGGCTCCTTTGTGGACTGGTTTACTCTTCTGTGTGAGTGAACGACGATTGGCGAATAAGTCAAGAAAAGGATTAACGGCGCTGGTAGCATTAACTTGCTGGGAAATTTGGCTTGAGCGCAACAAGAGAATCTTCTAGCAAAAGGACCTCCCAGTGGCAGTCATGATTCAGCGGATTACAGATGAAGCAGCAATGTGAAAACTTGCAGGTTGTCCAATACCCTTTGACCCTAGCTGAATCGGATTAGCTAGCTTTAGGCCGTGGTGTGGGTTGTGTACAAAGCTCCGATCTTGTCGTTCTTTTGTTATTATTTTCCTTTAATCTCTGACCATCTTTGTACTTGGCCATCGACCTCTTCTACTTCAATGGAATCACATCAGTTATCTTGCTGTCTTTCAAAAAAGAGGGAACATTCCCGATCCCTGTATCAGACAATGTGCAACCAACAGCTCCGTGAGACTATATAAACTACAGTGATTTTTTTTGCTCCTAATGGATACACCATTCAAAGGCAAAAGACCCGTTCAATCATGGACATGCATAAAAATTAACAACAGACGTTTTATACCACTAGACCAGGGGATTTCCTAATATATTTTGCCAGATGAAAAACTAAACAAGGGGTATCCAGACAACATCTAACTATCGTCCATTACATACTAGTTTTCATATATATCACTGTCCTAGGAGATGGTAGGAATTCAGGGTAGGATGGTTGTGGCCTGATCGTTGGGAGGTGGCAGTGGTGCCGTAGATCGCGAGGCCGTATGAGCTATACACCAAAAGATGCTAACACAGAAACCTCCCACCAATGCACCACACAATTCAATACAATTGACTAGTTGCGGGCTTAGGTAATAAAAAACGACTAAATAATATACCCGTTAGATGAAATATGCATGCTTCAGACGCATGCAACCATATCAAAAGCACATGAGACTATGACACGACGGTGATACAACTCTAACATAAATATGAATATAGCAAACCAACATAATACGAGATATTACTACAATGTGCTAGAATTGAAGAAGTCTGCATTCACATAAGCTAATAAATGCATTTAAACACTATGCTCACTCCAACAGTGCCCAAGATATATAAATATAGGTCCCTTCCAATACTCGTTCCAGTTCCAACAACGTTGATGGATAGAGATCATGCATACGTTCAAAGAGTAGAAATCGGGTCATATATGCATAGATTATCTAGGCTTGGAAGGCAACAGAAATTATTTTACGGGTTCGCTTCGCATCAATGCGAGTGATTTGATCCCTTTGGCCTCTTCTACAAGACATCGATGGGCATCCTGCCCATATGTTTGATCCACCTGCTTAGAATCGGCGCCGAGGTAGAATGGCTGCACGAACAAGGAGTTCATATGCTTGAAGCTATAAGGAGCCCATTCTTCTTCTATTTACTGACTATTTTGCTGCAAGGGCTTAAGATGTAGCTCTAGCTACAATTATTTTTGACATTCCAGTTGCTCTAGTAGTTGGAGATACTACCTTCATCCGGTTTTATAAGTCTTTCTTGTATTCTGATTCAAACTTTGACCTTTGATTTAACTACCAAAAGATAAGTTATATGCCATAAAATATTGTCATTGGGAAACTCTTTCAAAGATGAATCCAACAATATACATTTTTATAACATACTCCCTTTTGTAAAAGTAATATAAGACCTTTTAAATCACTAGGTAGTACAACTTATACTTTATTAGTCAAATATATGTTTAAATTACGCACAAAATACGAAGGGGGCCAATGAACCCGGATGGAGGTAGTTGCCGTGATGGCTAGGACTGTTTGCGTAACCGGCAGTAGTGGTGCTACACTTGGACAGACAAAGTATTGCAGCAACATACTCACATATAGTCATCCATTTATGTAAATCTTCTTGGAGTCTATATTGTTTTTCTTAGACGGCTAACACTTAACACTGATAGGTTTTGCATTTTTACATAAAGTAGCTAAACAGAAATTAGAGAAAAATAATAATCTGTACCACAACTCCGAAAGGGCGCATGTATCACAAATTCACAATAGGGAGCGTTTTAATCACTGATACTAGGAGACAATAAATCTGTAAGTGGGAAGATTTAGGTGCTAAGCAGATGCACCAAAACGTTGACACGCGTCGTAAATCTTGTCTCTATTCTAATATTTTTGTCCAAGTCTAGCATCTTCCTAAACTCCTTTGAGCGCTCCGATGGGGTGTAGCCCCGAGCCGAGACAAACAAGGCAGCATGCAGACACACATGCACAGGTCATGTTAACCAATCCCAGCTCGATCAGGTTTATGCTGAAGCTTTGCAGCCTTGGGCGCCAGCTATAGCCTAGTAAATAAAAGAGGAGAGAGAGAGAGAGAGAGAGAGAGAGAGAGAGAGAGGAGCACACCCACACAAGGTTGAATCAACGCAGCGGAAAATCACACTCGCACATACACAAGGGCGGGCAGCAGGTGCACAGTTTGTGCATGTGTATATAATATATGCACAACACAAACGAACAAATATGAACATTCAAAAAGACTGTCACTTTCTCACACTCTTATCTTTAAAAGATGCATCTTTTCATCTCAAACACATATCTTACCTTCATTAATGAATGCTAAACGCAATGCACAATGTTGGTGCAGAAGCAGCTTGTGAGGCCAACTCCACCGCAGGACCCAAATCGTGCGCAAATGTCCATTAGGGTAAAAAGTGCACCCAACGGGCGGACCCAAACGGACAAAGTCGTCCGCAGCCGTCTGTTTTTGTCCGGCCCAACCCCAAACATGAAGCAAGAAATGGGGCAAACCGGATATGGGCGGACGTTGGCGCTGGTTCCTCTCATCCGTTGCGTCCGCTAGCTGGCCCACAAATCAGCCTCTGCCTCCCTACTACCCCGTCCAACGCGCACACCCGCTCGCGCTCGCGCCACTGCTACCCGCCAGGCCTGCTCCCGCCCCGCCGTCGCCCCACTGCTCGCCAGCCACGCCGCCCCGCTGCTCGCCAGCCCCGCCGCGCGCGCCCGCTGCTGCTCCCGCCGCCCTCTGCTCCCGCGTGCCCGCCGCGCTCTGCTCCCGCGCGCCCGCTGCTGCTCCAGCACGGCCCGAGCGCGAGCACATTGAGCACGGCCAGGGGCGGCGCGCGCGCGTTGGCGAGCTCGTGGCGCGGGGGCGGGGGAGCTCGGGGCGAGGCGGCGGGGCACGACGAGCTCATGGCGGGGTGGGGCGGCGCGCGCGGGCGGCACGACGAGCTTAGGACGGGGCGGGGCGGTGCGGGGCGGCGCGGGGCGGCGCGCGGGGGCCGCACGACGAGCTCAGGGGCGGGGCGGAGCAGCGCGCGCGGGCGGCACGACGAGCTCAGGACGGGGCGGGGGCGCGCGCGGGGCGAGGCGGGGCGACGGCGCGCGCCGGGCCTGCGCGGCGAGGGAGCTTGGCGGCCGGGCGTGGGTGTTGGCGAGCTTGGCGGCGGGGCGTGCGCATGGCGAGCTCGGCGGCGGGGCCGGGCACAGGCGGCTTGCTTTGGCGAGCGCCGGGCGGTGGTGCGGACCGTTTGGAGTCAAGACTACGCGTGCCGCGTTGGGCGCGCATACGTCGGCCGACCGTCCGCCCCCTGACGTCCGCCCTTTTCGATACCCAAACGGACAAATGCGGACGTTCGTTTAAGGTCGCGCGGTGGAGTTGGCCTAAGCAAATGACAATGGCTGAAAGCTCACTTGCATGCCCATTCCATGTTACAGCCCACGGCAACATGGGACAATGCCTGCGTGCCCCCTTCTGGTCAAGTCAAAAGCCCCACTGTGCCATTGCCACTGATGTCATACTGTACGTACTTTAGAGATGAGATGTGCAACATTTCAACGAAACACATTTACTTATTTCACCAAATGAATGTTAGTCCCTCCGTAAAGAAATATAAAAGCGTCTAGATCACTAAAATAGTGATCTATACACGTCATTACAGAGGGAGAAGCGTTGCAACCCAAAACTATTTTTGAATCCTTTCAACTCCATGGAGATCATCCAGATTACAGTAGCAGAGATCAATCTCTGAAGAGCAAAAGTGAACGAGATGTGTTTGGGGATGACAGCACTAGCAAAAACTTCTATATTGTTTATGCTGGGTCTGACGTGTGGCGGTTAATTGCCGTGGAAGGTTTCAAGTTTTTTAACTCCGATGCAAACTCTGAACAAAAGATGAATGATTTGTTAATGAACAATGAATGATTTGTTAACCAATCCCGATGCATGATAAGATTTTTTGCCTAACCTGTCCAGCAAGGAGGTTGAGGTCTTCACTTCTTTTCTCGGGTGGATAGTTGTGCCTGTTATGAAACTTTAGAGCAATTCTAGCAGACCCCGCAAAACGCCGGCCCGCAAAACGCGTATGCAGTTCGCACAAAACAGCTTTTGCGGGCCGGCGCGGGCTGGCACAGATGCAGACCCCCCAAACGGATCCGTAAAAAAGTATATTCGCGGAATATGCTTTTTTATGGGTCGGCTATGTGGGTTCTGCTCTTTGCGCCGCTGCATCCCCGCAAATCATCAGGCCGCAAATCTCAAATCCAACATAATTCAACAATCGAAAACAAACTGAATTATTCAAATCAAACATAAAACAATAATCATCCACATTACAAATAATTATTCAAATCACCGTAGCAAACTTAAAATAATGCAATACAAAACTTGTCATGAATACAAATACAAATGAATACAAAAATTAGTCACTGTCCAACCCTTTGCCATTGGTGCTCAATGAGATCTTCCTGAAGTTGAAAGTGTGTGTCTGCATTTTCAATCTCCTTGTATGTCTGAAGAAAAGCTCTAATGCGGGTTGGGTCTCTAGCTGGTTTGACACGGCTACCCACATTATCGTAAAAGAATTCTAAGTCCATTCCTCTCTCATCTTCAAGAATCATATTGTGCAGGATAACACATCAAGTCATGATGTTCTTCATTGTTTTCTTATCCCAAAAACGAGCAGGACCTCGGACAATGGCAAACCTAGATTGCAAAACACCGAATGCTCTTTCAATGTCTTTTCGGGTTGCCTCTTGCACCCTTGCAAATTCACATTGTTTTTTTGTTTTGGGTTCTTTGATGCTCTTGACAAATGTACACCAAGGAGGATATATACCATCTACAAGATAGTACCCCTTTGTGTATTCATGCCCATTGATAATGTAGTTGCAAGCAGGAGCATCACCACTAGCAAGCCTAGCAAACAAATGAGAGCGTTGCAACACATTGATATCATTGAGTGTGCCGGGCATACCAAAAAAGCAATGCCAAATCCATAAATCCTCGGATGCTACGGCCTCTAGCACAATTGTTGCATCACGAGACTTGCCAAAATACATTCCTTGCCAAGCCTTGTGGCAATTTTTCCAATTCCAATGCATACAATCAATGCTACCTAGCATCCCAGGCCAACCTCTCCTCTCATTAGCTGACATCAATTTCTTTGTGTCATCTTCATTTGGTGCCCGAAGATACTCGGGACCAAAGACACGGACGATCACTTTCGCAAATCTACGCACAGACTCAATTGTGCTATCTTCACCAATGCGAAGATACTCATCGGCATAGTCAGCCGGAACGCCATATGCAATCACCCGCATAGCTGCGGAGATTTTTTGATATGCACTAAATCCCTTTAAGCCCGCGGCATTCCTTCTCCAAGTGAAATACCGGCAATTTGCCTTGCAAGCTTCAACAATTTTCACAAAAAAGGATCGGCGCATTCGGCACCTTCTGCGAAAGAGGTGTGCAGGATATGTAGGATTCTCCGAAAAATAATCTTGCATCAACATCTCGTTTTCAAGATGGCGATTCCGCGGACTGCACAGACGCCCGACAGTAGATCCTCGCCTCCTCTTTCGGTACTCGTCTTCATGCTCCTTCACGGCAAGCGCCATGACCAATGTTTGCTGCCGAAAGGTTGCAAGCATGGTCTCCACATCCGAGTCGTCCGAATCGGACGAATCGGATAGCAAGAACTTCTCGCACGGGGTCAACTCCATCTACACGCACGCCGGCGCGTCAATCTACTACACAGCTCGTGAAAATCACAAAAAAGGGACTAACCGGTGGCGAGTGATCCCGGGCGGCGACGAGGGTTGTGCGCTCGGCGGTGGTCGATCCCAGCGGCGGCGGCGACTGGGGGGCGGCTCTTCTCGCCGGATCCGGAGGGGCGGTGCAGCGGCTCGGCGCGGGAGGGTGTGGGGCGGCCCCGCGGAGCGATTCCACCCGCAGATATGGCCGGAATCGCCGGCGGCGGGCGGGCGGAAGCAAGGGCGGGCGGCGGCGGAAGGAAGGGGGAAAAGAGCGCGGGCTGAAATGTCCCTCCCGCCAACTGCTTCTCTGTGATGCAGGGCACCGCAGCCGCGAGGGGGAAACCCGCGTTTTCCCGGGTTGGGGCCGGAAATTTGCCGCGCCCCTAAAAAATTTTGCGGGCCGGGGCGGGATGCGGGGTCTGGTCGAGCAGGCTTTCCGGCCTGTACCCGCATTTTGGCGGTTATTTTGCGGGGCAGGGGCGGATGCAGGGTCTGCTAGAGTTGCTCTTAGTAGTGCGAGCTGCAACTTTGGGGCGCAATGAGTAGAGTAGAGCAGCGGCCGCCGTGCAGGTGCGTGCAGGTTACTTATTTGTGCAAGTTCACTTGTGCCATCCATCAATAAAATGGCTGATGCATCGCCCAGATGCAGAGGTCGGGATATAATCCTTCTTTTGTACAAAAATAAAAAAATCAATCATCAACTTATGAAATCTTTTTTTTTTTTGCTTTCTGTCTCTAGAAAGACACACATAAAACGATGTGATTTTTCTTTTAGTTTTGAGCTCCTTGAATGTGCTTGGATGGATGGACGAAGCTCATGGAGGCAGCTGCAACTGACTGCACACTGGATAACGCAGCAGCTCAGTATTATTTATGGCGTGAATATGTGTGTATGTAGACCGTGCATGAGGAGGATGGACAGATTGATTGATCCCATCATAGAACCCGTGATGGGTAGATCGTCGTGACTACCGATTCGTGAAATGCTGGCAGAAACGTATTGCCGCCATATATACTATCAGAAAAGTATATGGATGCAACATGTAGAAAGTCACCCCTGGTATACTTGCAGCATGGCAATACATCATTCGGTGCGTTGCCGTATTCCAGATCTTCAGGGCGCGGTCAGAGCTTGCGGGGTACCCTGGTGGTTCCCCATCGCTGGATCTAGTGGACATATTATTGTTGGCACAGACCATGTGAGTGATGGCAGAGCTAATTAACAATGGATCATATGCATGCATGATGATGGCCGGCCAGAAGTGTGGAGAGATAAGATGACAACGGTTTGGTAGTTTAGGCCAGGTAGAGATAAATCGAACCACAATGAGAGAGAGGAAAAAAACATACTACTACTACTACTACTTGAGCCATGTACGTGCATGTGAAAAAGAAACTTCCTCCCCTATCATTTGTGAGCTTTGAACTGTTACTTCAAGATACACGCATGGGCCTCTGTTTTTTTCTTGTCATGAAAACATTGCAAAAACAAAGCGAGGATAAAATGTGCAGTTCATTTGTTTGTGTGATAATTACTACTGCACTGTACATACACTGGCCTCTGCTTCTTCCGCCCCCCAAAACCTGAGGCATTTCTCGATCCATCTTGGAATGACATGCTTCATCGATCTCGTCTTGACATGAGACAGCGTTGTGTATGTGTTTTTGTGCACTACTGGTACCAGTAGCTAGCATTAAGTAGGATGTGAAGTTTCTTTGTAGTACCGTATATAGGCCCTGTTTGGATCCATGGGTTAGAGTTAGTTTGGGTTAGTTTGGACTCAACTAACCCAATAATATCCAAACAGGACGGTTAGTTTGGGTTAGATGCATCTAACACATCCAAAAAATCTAACTCACCGAAGAGGTGCTTATTTGGGTTAGTTTTTCTCGGGACCACTAAAAAAACACATTTTTCTCTCGCTCTCCCTGCAACAGATCCCTCCCCACTTCCTCGAAGCTTCTCGTCCTCTCACTCCCTCCCTCGCACCGCCCGTGAAGGCGCCTCGCCATATCCGCGCTCCATCTAACCCTGCCATCCAAACACCTCTTTGGCTAGAGTTAGTTCAGGGTTAGTTCAGGGTTAGAATCTAACTCTAACCTTTAACCGAGTTAGAGTATCCAAACAGGGCCATAGTAGCTTGGTTGCAGAAAGTGGCTGCCATGGGTGAATGCACAATCGAAGCTAGGCTGGTGCTACCATTTTAGGGGTGTAGCACATGATAGATAGATCAACACTCCATGGAGTGGGCGCTGGAAAAGTCACCACTCCAAAGCCTCCCTATCCTGTCACCTACTACCTGTGTGGGTGCATGTGTGTCCAGGGATGGAGTTGAAGATTGGGCAAAAGATATTGCACTCTGGATGAATGGACATTTGAGTGGAGAGCATTTGGAGATCACTTTGTCGGCCGCACGATCCCAAACGGATGTCCGTTTTGTCCGAATATTGTCCGTTTGAGTAGGGTAATGGGGCGGCGTCCGGCCATTTTTTTTGATGCGTCGGTTGTGCACCCAATGCGCAGCCGCATCTGGTCCGCCACGGTCCCTAGAGGCACCATGTATACATTTTTTGAACTATACGCATTACAAATAGATTTGCAACCAAATAAATCAAACAGTACAATTAGTTTTACAATCAAATAGTTCCACCTCCGAATAAAACACAATCAAATAGTTTTACAACCCTATTGAAATTGTCTTCAACACATGAATAGAAAATGAACCGATACATCTACTGGTTGTAATTGTGAGTCCACATGTGCTCAACTAGGTCATTTGGAGCTGCATATGAGTATGCCAATCACGCATTTCACGATGAAATTAGGTGAATTGTTCAAATGTTGCCAGTTCTTGGTGCTCAGCCTCAACATTTTCACCCTAAAAATAAAACCCTTGGCCGCAAAGGCTGTCATCACACTCATCCTCCACGATGATGTTGTGCATGATCACACAAGCAGTCATCACCTCCAAAGCCTATCGGTGCTCCATGTCAGTGCATGGTTTCGAACGATACCCCATCGAGATTGAAGAGCACCAAAAGCACGCTCCACATCCTTCCTAGCACTCTCTTGCATTTTGGAAAATCGCCGTCTATACTCTCCTTGCGGATTGGGAAATGTATTAACAAGAGTTGACCACTGAGGATAGATACCATCAGCTAGGTAGTATCCCTTGTTGTACTGATGGCCATTGATCTCCAAATTGACCTCTGACGAGTGGCCTTCTGCGAGCCTTACAAACACCCCGAGAGCGCTAAAGCATGTTGATACCATTGTGGAGCCAGCCATGCTGAGGAAAGAATGTCATATCCAAAGATCCTGTGAAGCCACCGCTTCTATTATGACAGTGGCGCCTTTCACATGGCCCTTGTACTGCCCCTTCCAAGCAAATGGACAGTTCTTCCACTTTTAGTGCATACAATCTATGCTACCAAATATGCCCGGAAAGCCCCTATCGGCATTGATCACCAACAGCCTTTCTGTATCAGCAACAGTTGACTCTCTCAGGTATTCAGGGCCAAACACTGCCACCATGGCCTTGCAGAAACTGTACATTGACATGAGGCGTGTGGAATCACTCATACGCACGTACACATGCACAAGATCGCCTGGAATTCCATATGCCAGCATGCGAATAGCCGTAGTGCATTTCTGGTAAGAGGAGAAGCCAAGCTTGCCAAGTGCATCCTCTTTGCACTCAAAGTATGGGTCATAGGCGACCACACCCTCTCGAATACGATTGAACACATGTCTCACCATACGGAAGCGGCGACGAAATTGATGTCATTTCAAGAGTGCAGAATTCTCAAAGTAATCGACATAGAGCGGGGCGTGACCGCTCTCCCTTTTGTGGTTCAAGGCCGGAGCATGACCTAGGATTGAGCCCCTGCACCGAGGCTGCTGCCTAGCAATGTGGTCATTGACTACCAATGCAGCCACCACAAGCTCTTCGTCACCCGAGGACGAATCATCCGATGAAGAAATGAATGGGAAAAGAAAATACTCGTACCCACTATTCGTGATACCTTGTGCGCAAAGTGTGAACACCTTGCGATCGTGGTGGATAAGCAGCCGGGAAGAGCACCTCGAGCTCCCCTCACAGGTAGCACGGAAGGTTGGCGTTGGTGGCTGGCTACCGACGGATATGCAGCGCCTGCCGGAAGGTGTTGGGGTAGATGGGCATCACCGGCGGCTGTAGCTTCCCTAGTATTGGATGTGACGGTAAAGATCCACAAACGCCGGCGAAAAACACCTCCAAAAACGACGGCGTGGGCCGGCTATGGCGAGGGGTGGTCGTGGTTAGGGCGGCCGGACTAAAAAGAGAGGAGGCGGCCGAAGAATGGGCGGCGGCGACGATGGCGGGGGGCGGCCGGGGGGGGGGGGGGGGGGGGTGGAGGAGAAAAGGGGGTCGTGTGTCCGACAGCCGGGTTGGGGAAGGACAAGGACGCGTCCCGGCTGTCCGCGCGCTATCCGTTTTACCACAAACGCTGCCCAAATTTCAGCGTCGAAACCAGACAAAAAGCGGACGTTTGTTTGTTTGCTCCCACGCGTTAGGCCGCGTTTTGTGTCTGTTTACCCTCAAACGAAAGCGGCCGGACCCTAGAGTTGGCCTTAGGCCATTCCTAGTATGCGCGCCCATGATGTTAATGGTGCATGTAGTATGTGGATCCAACAATTCAGTACACACACATGGGTCATGGGTGGCTCACCCACAGGATCGAGACAGAGAGAGGGCTCAGCTAAACACTAGTGGCGAGTAGGATCCATGCTTGGTTTGTTCGTGTTGGCACGTCTCCTCTGATCAGTTTCCTTGTATATATGCTGCCTACTCATGTATGCTAATGATTTCAAAGAAAGAAAAACGTATACTAATGATCGGGACGTGTGACTGGACCACCACCCGCAGCCACCGCTGCTCCGCTGCCAGTGCCAGCGATCCAGATCCACCACAGCTCTCTCTGGGCGCCGGCACATGCGCCTTGTGCCGCCGACGGTGGTGTAAACGTCAAGCCCGGTACGGCGATCGACGGCGACGGCCCGTATGTCGGGATTCCTTGGAAATGATTTGCCCGTCGCCGTCTCGCCGCAATCATGTGCAGCTTGCTAGCTAGCTCCGACTGGTCAGATATATATGCCCTTCCCGATTTGCTTTCGTTCATAGGGGGTAGTACGAGCGTGACAATTGGCCGTTTCTACTGTGCCTGCAAGCTGCAGCAAACGTGTAGCGTTTTACACTGCCATTCCAGACGTGGACCAAATTGAATTATACTGTACACCATGAGGAGTTCGTTCGTCTATAATTTTCACGTCCGGCAGGATTTGCATTGACAGCCTGAATTACTAATTGAGCAGTGACACCGAGAAGATTTGCAAGCCACTAAACTTATATAGTGTACACACCAAACTTGCTGTCAGTGCGGAAAAGATGAACATGATCTGGAAAAATTCCAAGAGTTTTGTCTGTTCTAATCAGATCACTTCCTACGTTGAGTATAATGTTTACAAGTTGCCTATTTCTTAAAGTATACTTGCATTTGAATTCAAATAAGTTAACCATGTTCGTCTTATTTAGATCGATTTTAGTTACACAGCACAAAATAAACCGAATGTTTAGTCAGCAATAGATTCTATGGTGTATGTTGCCAGAAAGAATACCACTATTGGCTATGTTCCCATCCCAGCTATTGCATTTGCAATAGATTGGACTTAGGCATGTTATTATTAACCACTTGCATTTTATAAATCGATGAATATCTTATGTTGATTGTCTTTCCATGTTTTGTTCAATGCAGAGTTATATTTTGGTTGCACAACACAAAAGAAGATGACGAGGGACGCTAAAAGTATACATATTGGTGCAAGCACGATGGGTTTCACCAACACTTGTTCCATTGGTCATTGGATTGAAAAGTTTGACACAGATTGGTGAGATAATTATTCTCACCATCTGCTTCCTATTGAGCGGCCCTTTTTTCGATAAGAGGCACGATGGATAGACTACTTGAGACGATGAGTAGTTCAAAAATATTTTGATTTACATCTATGTCCATTTCTAGTTTGTTAAGTGGCTCGACGGACTGCTCTTTGTAAGCTCTTAGAAGTATATATGTTCAATATATATGTTGAATGTGAAGTGCGTAAATGTACGTATTGTTTTATGAAAAACAATTTACTTCCAACTTACTTGTACAAATGAATAATGATGTATTCCTGCGTATTCGATTTGTGTGGTTTTATTTGTTTCATTTGCCGGGCTGGTACCAACAAAAGTAAAGCCAAACCATGTGAAGGGGCCAAAGCAGCCTGTGATGAACAATTAACAAAGATGGCCGACGGTCTGTGCTTATACTTTATCACTAACCCCGAACCATAGACGGGCCAAACGTCTGTCCGTGATCATATGATTTGGCCGGTTAGTGCTATTCGGTTTTATAGTATTGAGTGAGGAAGGGTGGATGGGAGGGCCTATTTTCCTTCATGTTTTGAGGGGTGGAGTAGGGTGGGGTGGGCGTCCCTAATATAGAGGTGAGTGGAGGGAGCCTTGTACTGAGTTTTTTTATTGTTGCAAAAACACGAAAATGGGAGATGGGCATGCTTGCAGTTGCTCTAACACCGAAATCTCTCACCACACCACAATGAATAGAATGTACGGGTTGTAGGCCAAGGTAAAAACAAACTAGTAATAATCTGCCTATTAGATAGAATATGCATATGGTTGAGATGCATGCAATCATATCAAAAGCACATGAGCCTATGACACAATATCGATATGTGAATATTGTAGATAGAAACAAAAATATAAGAGATTACCATACATGCGCTTGAATTAAAGAAGATTGCACTCACACAAGCTAATAAATGCATTGAAAGCCTACGTTCACTCCAACAATGCCCATGATCCAATTCCTAGAATGTTGGCGAATGGAGGATATGCAAGGCATTGGAAATTACTTTACAACCAGGAGCCCAATCCTTACGAGCTATTTGATCCCTTTGACCAATTATACACCACATCAATGGGCATCGCATCCGAAAGTAACTCATTGCACGAACAAGAGGAGTCCAGGAGATTCTTGAAACTGTAAGGAATCACTTCTACCAAGTGGGTACTTTGATGCTAGGTTTTAAGATGTAGCTCTTGTTATTGCGGTCTTCCCAATCCCTGTCGCCATTGGTGTTGGAGATGCCCATGATGACTAGGATTGTCTACATAATCATTGGTTCAACTGGATAGACAATAGGACTACCATAGTTACTTGCATATGGTCATTCATGTCTAGATTTGAGCAAATATTATTAAAGGTTTTTTTCGTAGACAGTTATCACCAATAGATACAAAATTGTTTTTTGTTAGTTTTTTAAGAAATGGGGGTAGACCCCGTGCTTTAGATCACATAATGCACACAACCATCTTATGGCAATGATACGTCTCCAACGTATCTATAATTTATGAAGTATTCATGCTATTATATTATCCATCTTGGATGTTTAATGGGCTTTATTATGCACTTTTATATTATTTTTTGGACTAACTTATTAACCCAGAGCCCAGTGCCAGTTTCTGCTTTTCTCCTTGTTTCAGTGTTTCGCAGAAAAGGAATATCAAACGGAGTCCAAACGGAATGAAACCTTCGGGAGAGTTATTTTTGGAACGGAAGCAATCCATAAGACTTGGAGTGTACGTAAGGGAAGCAACGAGGAAGGCACGAGGCAGGGGGGCGCGCCCACCCTCCCTGGGCGCGCCCACCCTCCCTGGGCGCGCCCTCCACCCTCGTGGGCCCCTCGTGGCTTCCCTGACCGACTTCTTTCGCCTATATATGTCCATATACCCTAAAACCATCGGGGAGCAAAATAGATCGGGAGTTCCGCCGCTGTAAGCCTCTGTAGCCACCAAAAACCAATCGGGACCCTGTTCCGGCACCCTGCCGGAGGGGGGATCCCTCACCGGTGGCCATCTTCATCATCCCGGCGCTCTCCATGACGAGGAGGGAGTAGTTCACCCTCGGGGCTGAGGGTATGTACGAGTAGCTATGTGTTTGATCTCTCTCTCTCTCTCTCTCTCTCTCTCTCTCTCGTGTTCTTGATTCGGCACGATCTTGATGTATCGCGAGCTTTGCTATTATAGTTGGATCTTATGAATTTTTCTCCCCCTCTACTCTCTTGTAATGGATTGAGTTTTCCCTTTGAAGTTATCTTATCGGATTGAGTCTTTAAGGATTTGAGAACACTTGATGTATGTCTTGCCGTGCTTATCTGTGGTGACAATGGGATATCACGTGATCCACTTGATGTATGTTTTGGTGATCAACTTGCGGGTTCCGCCCATGAACCTATGCATAGGGGTTGGCACACGTTTTTGTCTTGACTCTCCAGTAGAAACTTTGGGGCACTCTTTGAAGTACTTTGTGTTGGTTGAATAGATGAATATGAGATTGTGTGATACATATCATATAATCATGCCCACGGATACTTGACGTGACATTGGAGTATCTAGGTGACATTAGGGTTTTGGTTGATATGTTTCTTAAGGTGTTATTCTAGTACGAACTCTTGAATAGATTGATCCGAAAGAATAACTTTGAGGTGGTTTCGTACCCTACCATAATCTCTTCGTTTGTTCTCCGCTATTAGTGGCTTTGGAGTGACTCTTTGTTGCATGTTGAGGGATAGTTATGTGATCCAATTATGTTATTATTGTTGAGAGAACTTGCACTAGTGAAAGTATGAACCCTAGGCCTTGTTTCAACGCATTGCAATACCGTTTGTGCTCACTTTTATCGTTAGTTACCTTGCTGTTTTTATAATTTCAGATTACAAAAACCTATATCTACCATCCATATTGCACTTGTATCACCATTTCTTCGCCGAACTAGTGCACCTATACAATTTACCATTGTATTGGGTGTGTTGGGGACACAAGAGACTCTTTGTTATTTGGTTGCAGGGTTGTTTGAGAGAGACCATCTTCATCCTACACCTCCCACGGATTGATAAACCTTAGTTCATCCACTTGAGGGAAATTTGCTACTGTCCTACAAACCTCTGCACTTGGAGGCCCAACAACGTCTACAAGGAGAAGGTTGCGTAGTAGACATCAAGCTCTTTTCTGGCGCCGTTGCCGGGGAGGCTAGGTAAGCGGCACTCACACCCCGTCAACTAAGCTCTTTTCTGGCACCGTTGCCGGGGAGGTGAGTGCTTGAAGGTATATCTTTAGATCTTGCAATCAAATCTTTTAGTTTCTTGTTTTATCACTAGTTTAGTTTGTAAAAGAAAACTACAAAAAAATGGAATTGAGTTTGCCTCATACGCTTCATCTTTTTAATATCTTTCGTGAGTATGATGGAAATGAAAATTGTGCCAAAGTGTTAGAAGAAGAATGCATTAAAATGTTTGGCACTAAATCTTTGAATGATGAGCATGATTGCAATGTTGTTAGTATGAATTCTATGAATATCCATGATGCTAATGATAGGCAAAGACACAAGCTTGGGGATGCTATGTTTGATGAAGATGATATGTTTAGTCCCCCAAGTTTCGATGAGAATATTTATTATGATGAAAGCATGCCTCCTATATATGATGATTATTGTGATGACACGTATGCTATAAAGAATAATGATAACCATGAAACTTGTCATCTTGATCTTAATTTTCAATCACATGATAGTTATTTTGTTGAGTTTGCTCCCACTACTATTGATGAGAACAAATTTTCTTATGTGGAGAGTAGTAAAATTTCTATGCAAGTAGATCATGAAAAGAATGCTTTAGGTGCTGGTTATATTGTTGAATTTATTCATGATGCTGCTGAAAATTATTATGAGAGAGGATCATATGCTTCTACATATTGCAATAATATCAAGTTTCCTCTCTATGTGTTGAAAATCTTGAAGATTTGCTTGTTTTACCTTCCTATCCTAGTTGTTTCATATTCCCATAAGTTGTTTGCTCACAAAATCCCTATGCATAGGAAGTGGGTTAGACTTAAATGTGCTAGTCATATTCTTCATGATGCTCTCTTTATGTTTCAATTTTTATCTTTTATGTGAGCATCATTGAAATCATCATGCCTAGCTAAAAAGGCATTAAAGAAAAGCGCATGTTGGAAGACAACCCAATATTTAGCCCTACTGTTTTTGTGTGTTCACATGATTATTCTACTGTAGTAATCATGTTTTATAGCTTTTGTTTCAATAAAGTGCCAAGTAGAACCTTTGGGAAGACTTGGGTGAAAGTTAATGTGATCTTGCTGCAAAAAACAGAAACTTTGCGCTCACGAGATTAGCTGTCATTTTTTACAGAAGAGTGATTTTAAGTTGATTATTTTTGCAGAAGATTAATAGAAAAATTCCTCACGTCCACCAATTTATTTCAGAATTTTTGGAGTTCCAGAAGTATACGTTTGATACAGATTACTACAGACTGTTCTGTTTTTGACAGATTCTGTTTTCTATGTGTTGTTTGCTTATTTTGATGAATCTATGAGTAGTATCGGAGGGTATGAACCATAGATAAGTTGGAGTACAGTAGATATTACACCAATATGAATTTAGAATGAGTTCACAACAGTACCAAAAGTGGTGATTTATTTTCTTATACTAACGGAGCTTACGAGTTTTCTGTTGAGTTTTGTGTTGTGAAGTTTTCATGTTTTGGGTAAAGATTCGATGGACTATGGAATAAGGAGTGGCAAGAGCCTAAGCTTGGGGATGCCCAAGGCACCCCAAGGTAGTATTCAAGGACAACCAAGAGCCTAAGCTTGGGGATGCCCCGAATGGCATCCCCTCTTTCGTCTTCGTTCATCGGTAACTTTAGTTGGAGCTATATTTTTATTCACCACATGATATGTGTTTTGCTTGGAGCATCATTTTATTTTGTTAGTATTTGCTTGCTGTTTGAATAATATCACAAGATCTGAAATTCTTAAATGAGAGAGAGTCTTCACATAGCTACATAATTGTTTAACTACTCATTGATCTTCACTTATATCTTTTTGGAGTAGTTTGTCATTTACTCGTGTGCTTCACTTATATCCTATGAGTAAATAGTTGAATGATTTGAATATCATAAATCTGAAATTATATATGTTTCATATGCTTATCCCATGGGGAGTAATGACTTCACCTATAAGAAGTAGAGGTGGTAAATTTATTGAAGGTTAGCAAACATTGTATTGGTCACTTGAACAATTCATGAAAGAATATTGACGGATGAGAGATTTCACATATAAATATACTATCTTGGACATCTTCTATGACTGTGAGGCCCATTAATTATTTTCAAACTTGAGAAAATTAGTTGAAGTTGGACAAGGAAGACAACATAATGAGTTATGCTTGGGTATATTTGTATAGAAGTTATATTGTTATGGATCCTCTAACATGTGGTGCTTGCTATTTAGAATCCTTTCCTAGCCAAAATGTCTGTACTAAGTAGGAATACTGCTTGTGCATCCAAATTCCATGAACCAAGTTTCTTCCATGAGTGTCCACCATATCTACCTATATGCGGTATTTACCTGCCGTTCTAAGTAAATTTGCATGTGCCAAACTCTAAACCTTCAAATAATAATCTGTTTTGTATGCCCGAATCGCTCATGTAGTGACTAGGGGCTGTCAGTATCTTCCATGCTAGGTGGGTTATTCTCACGATGAGTGGAGTCTGCTAATCATTCACGAGAAAATGGCTGTAACTGGGATGCCCAGTCCTATGATCAAAAGATCAAAAACAAATTCGCAAATAATTTAAACAAAACTCCCCCAGGAATGTTGATAGTTGGACGGCACCCGTTGTTTCGGACAAGCCGTGGAGTGTGAATGTTGGTGGAGGGGGAGTAAAATCTTTACCTTTCTGTGTGGGAACCGCCTATGATGTATCTAGTATGCAAGATATGGGGAACTCTTGGTCGTTATGTTGACAATGAAAGCATACCTCTCAAAATTATTTTCATCTCTGTTTTTGCTTCGAGCTCTGGCACTTCTGCAAATCCCTGCTTCCCTCTGCGAAGGGCCTATCTTTTACTTTTATGCAAGAGTCAGTAGTATTCCTTCTCATTCCAACCTACTCTTTAGTTGGCAAGCATCATGTGATGGAAAGATCTAAGCATATATGGCCATTCAAATATATTTGATCATGAATTATTACTGTTGACATTACCCTTGAGGTAAAAGGTTGGGAGGTGAAACATTAAGCCCCTATCTTTCTCTGTGTTCGATGAATACTACTTGTTCTAAAAATATGATTTGAGTAGTAGCAATCATGGAAGACTAAATGATAGTTGAGTATGTGAAGTTTGCTGAATCAAAGCTCTGACATAGACTCTTCCTGAAAATAAGATGAATTGCAATTGTTTGATGACTGAGAACATAGTTTGTTAGTTTTCAAGAAAGTTTATGATCTATACTTTAACATGTGAATAGTTTGTTACTTGATCATGCAAAGTTTTATGATATAAGCTACTGTTATGACATATAATGATGCTAGAAAAGGTGATTGAAATTATAATTGATCAAACTTGTGCACCTGCTAGCATTCACACTTCATAAATTCTTTCTTTTATCATTTACCTACTCGAGGACGAGCAGGAATTAAGCTTGGGGATGTTGATACGTCTCCAACGTATCTATAATTTATGAAGTATTCATGCTATTATATTATCCATCTTGGATGTTTAATGGGCTTTACTATGCACTTTTATATTATTTTTGGGACTAACTTATTAACCCAGAGCCCAGTGCCAGTTTCTGTTTTTCTCCTTGTTTTAGTGTTTCGCAGAAAAGGAATATCAAACGGAGTCCAAACAGAATGAAACCTTCGGGAGAGTTATTTTTGGAACAGAAGCAATCCAGAAGACTTGGAGTGTACGTAAGGGAAGCAACGAGGAAGGCACGAGGCAGGGAGGCGCGCCCACCCCCTGGGCGCGCCCTCCGCCCTCGTGGCTTCCCTGACCGACTTATTTCGCCTATATATATCCATATACCCTAAAACCATCGGGGAGCAGAATAGATCGGGAGTTCCGCCGCCGTAAGACTCTGTAGCCACCAAAAACCAATCGGGACCCTGTTCTGGCACCCTGCCGGAGGGGGGATCCCTCACCGGTGGCCATCTTCATCATCCCGGCGCTCTCCATGACGAGGAGGGAGTAGTTCACCCTCGGGGCTGAGGGTATGTACCAGTAGCTATGTGTTTGATCTCTCTCTCTCTCTCTCTCTCTCTCTCTCTCTCTCGTGTTCTTGTTTCGGCACGATCTTGATGTATCGCGAGCTTTGCTATTATAGTTGGATCTTATGATGTTTCTCTCCCTCTACTCTCTTGTAATGGATTGATTTTTCCCTTTGAAGTTATCTTATCGGATTGAGTCTTTAAGGATTTGAGAACACTTGATGTATGTCTTGCCGTGCTTATCTGTGGTGACAATGGGATATCACGTGATCCACTTGATGTATGTTTTGGTGATCAACTTGTGGGTTCCGCCCATGAACCTATGCATAGGAGTTGTCACACGTTTTCGTCTTGACTCGCCGGTAGAAACTTTGGGGCACTCTTTGAAGTACTTTGTGTTGGTTGAATATATGAATATGAGATTGTGTGATACATATCGTATAATCATGCCCACGGATACTTGAGGTGACATTGGAGTATCTAGGTGACATTAGGGTTTTGGTTGAAATGTGTCTTAAGGTGTTATTCTAGTACGAACTCTTGAATAGCTCGATTTGAAAGAATAACTTTGAGGTGGTTTCGTACCCTACCATAATCTCTTCGTTTGTTCTCCGCTATTAGTGGCTTTGGAGTGACTCTTTGTTGCATGTTGAGGGATAGTTATGTTATCCAATTATGTTATTATTGTTGAGAGAACTTGCACTAGTGAAAGTATGAACCCTAGGCCTTGTTTCAACGCATTGCAATACCGTTTGTGCGCACTTTTATCGTTAGTTACCTTGCTGTTTTTATAATTTCAGATTACAAAAACCTATCTCTTCGCCGAACTAGTGCACCTATACAATTTACCATTGTATTGGGTGTGTTGGGGACACAAGAGACTCTTTGTTATTTGGTTGCAGGGTTGTTTGAGAGAGACCATGTTCATCCTACACCTCCCACGGATTGATAAACCTTAGTTCATCCACTTGAGGGAAATTTGCTACTGTCCTACAAACCTCTGCACTTGGAGGCCCAACAACGTCCATAAGGAGAAGGTTGCGTAGTAGACATCAGGCAACGTGTAAGAATCATACATAAAGATGGTTTATAATGGAATAAAAAAGGTACAACTCCATGAGGATTGATGGCACTTACTGTGCTAGCTCTGCTTACGACTTCTAGTTTGAGGGATGGTTTGACCCAAATTTTATAGCTGGATTTGGAAGGTTTGGGCACCAGCCAAATACAAGATCTTCCTTTGCAAATTAAGTGCTGCCAGGCAATATCCTAACATCAGACATCCTGATGCTTAGAGGCTGGAAGAAAAATTATTTTTTCCCTATTTGCTTGCGCTGCCTAGAGACGACAAGGCATTTACTTTCCAATTTCAACTGGTCAATGCATATTTGGGACAAGTTCCCGAACACTACTTCGCTCCCGTCGTTTTATCATTACAATTTGAATGGGGAAGGCTCCTTTGTTGAGTGGTTAACTCTTCTCACGATTGGCGAATAAGTCAACTAAGGGATTAAAGGTGCTGACATCATTAATTTGCTAGGAAATTTGGCTTGAGTGCAACAAGAGAATCTTCCAGCAAAAGGACCTCCCAGTGGCAAACATGATTCAACGGATTAGAGATGAAGTAGCAACATGGAAACTTGCAGGTTGTCCCTGGCTGAATCATATTAGCTGGCTTTAGGCCGTCGTGTTATTGTGTGCAAAAGCTCCGATCATGTTGTTCTTTTGTTATTCTTTCCCTTTGGTGTATGACCATCTCTATACTTGGCCATCTGTGACGCCCCCGATTTGACCGTACACTAATCATGCACGCAAATGTGTACGATCAAGATCAGGGACTCACGGGAAGATATCACAACACAACTCTACAACATAAATAAGTCATACAAGCATCATAATACAAGCCAGGGGCCTCGAGGGCTCGAATACAATTGCTCGATCATAGACGAGTCAGCGGAAGCAACAATATCTGAGCACAGACATAAGTTAAACAAGGTTGCCTTAAGAAGACTAGCACAAAAGTAGCAACGATCGAAAAGGCAAGGCCTCCTGCCTGGGACCTCCTAACTACTCCTCGAAGCCGAACTCCATGTAGAATCATCCTCGGGATCTCTAGCTCCTGGAACTCCAGCATCTGGTTGCGACAATCAGGTATAGGAAGGGGAAAAGAGGGAGAAAAGCAACCGTGAGTACTCATCCAAAGTACTCGCAAGCAAGGAGCTACACTACATATGCATGGGTATATGTGTAAAGGGGCATATCAGTGGACTGAACAGCAGAATGCCAGAATACGAGGGGGGATAGCTAATCCTGTCGAAGACTACGCTTCTGGCCATCTCCATCTTGCAGCATGTAGAAGAGAGTAGATTGAAGTCCTCCAGTAGCATCGCATAGCATAATCCTACCCGGCGATCCCCTCCTCGTCGCCCTGTTAGAGAGCGATCACCGGGTTGTATCTGGCACTTGGAAGGGTGTATTTTATTCAGTATCCAGTTCTAGTTGTCATAAGGTCAAGGTACAACTCCGGGTCGTCCTTTTACCGAGGGACACGGCTATTCGAATAGATAAACTTCCCTGCAGGGGTGCACCACATAACCCAACACGCTCGATCCCATTTGGCCGGACACACTTTTCTGGGTCATGCCCGGCCTCGTAAGATCAACGCGTCGCAGCCCCACCTAAGCACAACAGAGAGGTCAGCACGCCGGTCTAACCCTATGCGCGCAGGGGTCTGGGCCCATCGCCCTATGCACACCTGCACGTTGCGTACGCGGCCGGAAGCAGACCTAGCCTAGTGGCGTTCCAGTCCAAACCGGCGCGCGCCACTCAGTCGCTGACGTCACGAAGGCTTCGGCTGATACCACGACGCCGGGATACCCATAACTACTCCCGCGTAGATGGTTAGTGCGTATAGACCAAATGGCCAGACTCAGATCAAATACCCATAACTCGTTAAGCGTGTTAAGTATCCGCGAACGCCGACCAGGGCCAGGCCCACCTCTCTCCCGGGTGGTCTCAACCTGCCCTGTCGCTCCGCCACAAAGCAACAGTCGGGGGCCGTCAGGAACCCAGGCCCACCTCTACCGGGGTGGAGCCACCTGTCCTTTCAGCCCCCTCATCAGAATCACTTGCGGGTACTCCTCGAGCCGACCCGACTTTAGTCACCACATGTGTCATGTATATAATGTATATAGTATATACCCGTGATCACCTCCCGAAGTGATCACGACCCAGTAGTATAGCATGGCAGACGGACAAGAGTGTAGGGCCACTGATGGAACACTAGCATCCTATACTAAGCAGTAGGATAGCAGGTAAGGGTAACAACTGTAGCAACAATGACAGGCTATGCATCAGGATAGGATTAACGGAAAGCAGTAACATGCTACACATTCTAATGCAAGCGGTAGAGAGTAGAGTAGGCGATATCTGGTGATCAAGGGGGGGCTTGCCTGGTTGCTCAGACAAGAAGGAGGGGTCATCGGTGACGTAGTCGACCACAGGGGCATCAGCATCATCACGGGGTCTACCGAAGAGAAGAGGGGGGAGAAACAGTAAATACATAGCAAGCAAGTGCATAACAGGACAACAGGCAGAGCTAGACGTGTTCTAACACGGTATGAGGTGATACCGGTGAAGGGGGGAAACATCCGGGAATCCCCGGTGTTTCGCGTTTTCGGGCAGATGAATCGGAGGGGAAAAGTTGCGTGTTCGTTATGCTAGGGATGCGTGGCAGACGAGCGGGCTGCGTAACCGGATTCGTCTCGTCGTTCTGAGCAACTTTCATGTACAAAGTTTTTTCATCCGAGCTACGGATTATTTTATATTAATTTATAAAGATTTAAATTATTTCTAGAATTAATCGAATTAATTCAATTAGAAAATTAATTATGACGTCAGCATGAGCTCAGCATGATGTCATCAGTCAACCATCTGTTGACTGGGTCAACAGACGTGTGGGTCCCGTTCGTCATAGTCTCAGGTTAACTAAACAGTAGTTAGTTTTTATTAATCGAATAATTAGTTTTAATTATTTAATTAAAAAGATTAATTAAGTTAATTAACTAAATTTTTTTTATTATTTTTATAACTTTTTAATTCATCTTTTTTTTAAACAAGTTTCCAGGGGGGGCACTGTCAGTGTCCCTAGGGCCAAACGGGGCGGTTCGGGCGCTGGTGCCCGACAGGGCGCCCGGGGGGGGGGGGGCGCTGGCGAGGCCGTGGTGGTGCACGGGTGGAGATGCGGCCGGCCGCGGCTCTGGGCGCGAGCCAGCAGCGCGGCAGATGAGCGGGGCGAGCCGCGGGGCGCCGGCCTGGATGCGTGGGGGGCGGGGCGTGCGTGCATCGGGCGCGGTCGGGGCGTGGCGACCGCGGCACGCGGCGCGGGGAGCGTGGCGTCGGGCGCACGAGCGGCGGCAGGTGGCCGCGGTGACCGAACGGGGAAGGAAAGGGAAGAGGAAGAGAGGCCGGGGGCCTCACCGCGGGGCCGTAGGGACAGGGCAGCGGTGCTCGGGGAGGACGACGGGGACGGTTCGACGCCGGGGAGGAGTCTGGCGAGGAGGCGTGGTCGAGGCGGAGGACGAAGACGGGCGGCGGGGTCCAGCAGCGTCGAGGTGGGGCGTCGGGGTGGCGCCGGGGACGAGCGCCGGCGCCAGGGGCGCGGGGCGGCACCGGGCGGCGTCAGGCTCGGCGAGGCGGCGCCGGGCGTCGGCGATGACGACGGGATCGGGGGCGGCGCGTCCAGATCAGGGAGAGGGGGGGCGCCGACAGGGCGCAAGGCGAGGCGCGGGGCTGTGACACCCCCGATTTGACCGTACACTAATCATGCACGCAAATGTGTACGATCATGATCAGGGACTCACGGGAAGATATCACAACACAACTCTACAACATAAATAAGTCATACAAGCATCATAATACAAGCCAGGGCCTCGAGGGCTCGAATACAAGTGCTCGATCACAGACGAGTCAGCGGAAGCAACAATATCTGAGAACAGACATAAGTTAAACAAGTTTGCCTTAAGAAGGCTAGCACAAAAGTAGCAACGATCGAAAAGGCAAGGCCTCCTGCCTGGGACCTCCTAACTACTCCTCGAAGCCGAACTCCATGTAGAATCATCCTCGGGATCTCTAGCTCCTGGACTCCAGCATCTGGTTGCGACAATCCGATATAGAAAAAGGGAAAAGAGGGAGAAAAGCAACCGTGAGTACTCATCCAAAGTACTCGCAAGCAAGGAGCTACACTACATATGCATGGGTATATGTGTAAAGGGCCATATCAGTGGACTGAACTGCAGAATGCCAGAATAAAAGGGGGATAGCTAGTCCTGTCGAAGACTACGCTTCTGGACATCTCCATCTTGCAGCATGTAGAAGAGAGTAGATTGAAGTCCTCCAAGTAGCATCGCATAGCATAATCCTACCCGGCGATCCCCTCCTCGTCGCCCTGTTAGAGAGCGATCACCGGGTTGTATCTGGCACTTGGAAGGGTGCATTTTATTCAGTATCCGGTTCTAGTTGTCATAAGGTCAAGGTACAACTCCGGGTCGTCCTTTTACCGAGGGACACGGCTATTCGAATAGATAAACTTCCCTGCAGGGGTGCACCACATAACCCAACACGCTCGATCCCATTTGGCCGGACACACTTTTCTGGGTCATGCCCGGCCTCGTAAGATCAACGCGTCGCAGCCCTACCTAAGCACAACAGAGCGGTCAGTGAATGACAGGTGGGTCCCACTGGACCCACATGTCAGTTTAACTTAATTAAGTTAATTAATCTTATTTAAATTAATCTAATTAGACAATTAATTTAATTAAACAGTAATTATTTAGCTAATTAAACAGTATTACCCCCTCGCATCTCGAGATTATCACGGAACTGCATAACTTCTTATGAGTTCTCCATCAAGTATTACATTCTCATGGATTCCAATTTTTCACGGGCTCCGAGTTATTAAACACTCAAGGACATCGATAACTGAATCGAGTCCGCATCATGATTAAACAACTCTTAATAATCTCCTTTGTTTACGAGTTCGTACTCGATCACGTCATCCCTAGCCTGCTCGGCTATGTTATTATCGTGCCGATTTTAACTGTGCTACCTGGCCTTTATTCCCGGAGCACCACCTTCGACGCTGAGCTAAGCTTACGTCGATTTTCCTCGTCATAACATTTCGCCTTGAACAGCAAGCTTGATTTCGAGTTTGTGTCGTACCCCTGGTTCCAATAACTTTTCGCTTCATCATTCCTTTGACTTGATGTCATCGCCGATCGATTACCTCTTCATAAATTCTCGCTACAAATGTGTCGTGAACATCATCAACATTCTGAGCTCTTCCAAGATATCTATCGAATTCTGGATGAGGAATACCATCCTTGCCCTCGATGATTTGTTTTATCATCGACCATTTTGTCGCCTTCCATTCAACACAAACTTGTTCGTGTTTTGTGTTGTACCTTGATTTCCTTGCTATCTAGCTTATGATATGTTCTACCTTGGAGTATTACCATCTTTTATGTCAAGTATGTCATAAGAATTTCACCACCTCGTATGACATCTTGGTACAGTGATACTTCTCCCCATCACCATTCTTTCTTGGTCCCCGTGTTGTTTCTAAAAGGAATACCGACCAATGGTCTGTGATGTGTAAATTCTAAACTTCTAGCAACCCTATTGCTTTGAAGTTATTGGTCTATAGTTTCATTCTACGTCTATGGCTTAATGAATCATCATTCGGACATTGATTGTGCTACCTAGCCCATATTTCGGGTGCACATTTCAACCAATGTTTAACTGTGTTTTCCTCGAGCATACATCATTAAGTCAATCGAACTAGCTAATGTTATCTCCTTGTTCACATAGTGGTGGAAATCCATCTTTTGGAAATCTCAATGGATTGTCGCTGAGACAATCAGTCACCTCCTCACCTCTCCTTGATGTAATGATGAACCCTTATTCGGAACTCGCTTCCATAGTTCATCTCCCGAGAATCTTCGATGTCATTTCGACAATTTGTGTTGCACCTTTCTTCTCAGGCATCCTGAGTCTGAGTTATCCTGACACCAATCAGATCTGAATCTCGGTCAGATATGATGGTTGGAACATATTTCCAAGAGTAATAACATTGGCCTATTTATGACCCGGTAAGGTGATGATACCCAGCACACCTGGCCGGAGGCCCTATTGTTATAGATTCCTCTTCAGCAAGGTTAGCTATTCTTCCAGGAGGAAATCGTAAGACTTATTCTATAAGTTGTTCCTGATGGATCCTTTTTGTTTCCAGAGTCTGATCTTCACCTGTTGACCATGTCAATGCTATCTCGAAGCATGTCTATGGTACTCTGATTTTAAACAGGAACATTTGAAGCCCAAAGCTAATTGTTTCCTGCTCAATTATCCAAACACCGTTGTATGGGTAATGTCATGAAAATTTCTCTCCCCTACCTAAAGAGTTTTCTACATTATATCCTGTCATGAATATCATGCTCAGCTTGTCCTTGGGAAGGATATAACCTTGAAATATGTGTTTAAACACATTTTCCTTTCCATTCTTCTGTTTAATCTGATAATCATATTTTCCTTTGCATTGTTTGGTTTAACCTTTCTGGTGATCTATATGATCTAAGCAGTAATATTCTCCTGCTTATGTAAACACCTCGGTGTACAACTCTGTCAGTAAGACCCTGTTATTATTTTTGGTGACATTTCGGTAACCACCGATGGACGAGAACTTTGCCTAATGGTCCACCTCGTTTCAACGAGCAGGAAAATGGTTCTCTTCGTCCCTCGCCTTGGTACCGATGATGTTGCTGACATATAACTGACAGGCTACCCTCTGACATGCCTTGCTATCATGATCGTGCAAGATGTCACCGCCCTTCCTACTTTTAAACCACATGGTGGGCCCATAACCCACAGTTCCACAGGATCGAAACCTGACTCTCCTGTACACCCCCTGTTCCCAAATTTATTCATCGCGCGTGGCCTCGTATGTAATTCACGGACCACCGTCCTACTGATCTATACTGGCATCAGACATAATACTTATTCCGATTGCTTTGAACCCCTTTCACACTTTGTTTCAGGCTTCGAACGATTACCTACCCGTTTGAAACTTCTCATGGTACTTTCTTAGTTGCTCTCGGCTTTTCTTAAGGTTTAGTTCGAGAGATACTTTCCTCCACCTTCCCCGATGATATTGACCAGATAGTAAACCCTGCAGAAGTCCGTTCTTCCAGAATACCCCCCTTACTCTGTCGTAAGTACGATGGAGTTCCCGAAGAGAGGACGACAACTTTATCATGATGACCTGAAACAGCAGAATGAAGACATCAATGTATTGGACCAGCCTCTTCGAGAAGAGCAAGCCAGGATGAGAAGACCCGCTAGATTCGTTACCAAACGTTCCCCCCCCTTACTCCCCTCTTAAATCTCGGGACGAGATTTCTTGTAGTGGAGGAGAATTATGACGCCTGGATAATTAAGCTACAGTAATCCCTCGTTAACGATGCCACGTCACCCCGTTACTGTTGATAAACTCTCGATGGTTCGGAACCGAAACAAATTCAAAATTTAAATAAAAGCAAACAACAAAAGTTTTCAGATGTTAAAATTAAAATGTTCGGATCGTGACAGATATTGCGTAGGTAGTTATGGTGAAGAAACAACATTTTTATAAAAAGTTTAAATGCACTTAAATGATTAAAACAGTAGGTAAAACTATTAAATAAATGCCTTTGATATTTTATAAAATCATAGACTATTTTATCTTGAGGTAAAAACTTTTTAGGGTAGTGGGTTGTTTTGGAACACTAATTTGGAGCTATTGTCATATTTTACTAAACTAAGAATAAAGTGTAACTAAAATAAAACAAAAAAGGAAAAAGAACTAAAACTAAAACAAACAAAAAAAAGGAAAAGAAAAACAACTGCCCCCCTGCTGGGCCAAGTGGCCCGGCTGGCCTCAGCCGCCCGAACGGGCCGGCCCACCCCGGTCCACCTCCCCAACTAACCCCACCCCACTCCCCGAACCCTAACCTCTCCTGATCCCCACTCCCCCACTCGCTCCCCGCACGCCTCCCTCCCCTTTCCCCGCCTGGATCGGGGCGGAGGGCCCCGAACCCTTCGCCACGCTGCCGCCGCCCGGCGCCTCCGGCCACCCCCTCACCGGCGCCTGCCTCCCCGACTTCCCCCGCATGGCGCCCGCCCCACCTTGACCCGAGCTAGATCGGGATCGACCCCGCTTCGCCCCGACGACCGCGCCTCGCCGCCCGGTGTTGCTCGACGCCATCGCTGGACGCCCCCGCCACCTCGACGCCGTGCCCCTGCCTCGGGTCGTCGTCCACCCGTCGCCTCGCCGGCGCCGCCCGACCCGCGCCACCTCGTCCGCGTCGCGCTCGCCCCCGTCCTCGATCTGCCTCGTCGAAATGCACCCTTGTCTCCCCCTCGAGCAACCACCTCGAGCCTCGCCGCTTGTTCCCCTACAACGTGGGGTGAGGAAACCCCCTCCTCCTCTCTCTCTCCCCTCTCTGACCCCGCGCCCATGGCGTCCTCGCCGGCGATGACCGCGCCCCGCTAGCCCGCACTCAGGCCGCCCCGTGCTCGCGCCCCACCGGCTGCGTCCATTGCCCTGCCGTGGTCGCGCTCGGTCCGGCCGTAGCTCGTCGCACCTGCGACGGCCCTGCCCCTCGAGCCCGCACGCGCTCACCCAGTTGAGGCCACGCCGCTGCGCCCCTTTGCCGCCCTCCGCCGCTGCTGCCGCGCCCCGGCGCCGCCCCGCCATGGCCTCGCCACTGCCGCCTCCGGCGGCCGGCCTCGCCGTGCCCTGCTGTCGCCGGCGCCCCCCTGGTGGCCTGGGCAGACGCCCAAATGGGCTGGGCACCCGGCGCCCTTTACACCCGCGCCCTGTGCCCGTAAAACCCCCGGGTCGCTGACGAACGGGGCGCACCAGCCCCAGAACGTTTATTTTACATAAAAAAAGAATTAAAAAAACAATAAAAATAAAATAATAATAAATAATAATAATAATATTAAATAAATAAATAAATAAAAATAAATAAATAAATAAAATAAAAATAAAAATAAGATTAATAAAAATTACGAAATTCTAACAATTCTTCTCGGTCTTGGTTGCTCTTCTCGAAGAGGTCGATCCATTACGTTGAGGTCTCCATTTTCCTGCTTCAGGTCATCATGATGAAGCTGGCATCCTTCCTTCGGGAATTCCATCGTACTTACGAAGGACAAGGGGTACTTCGGAATAATAGGCCTCTGAGCGGTTGACTATCTGGTTGATAACGTCGGGGAAGGTGGCGGAAAGTAACTCTCGAATGGAAATTTAAGACAATATCGAGAGCAAAGCAAGGGGGTATAGTGGGGAAGTTTTGAGCGGGCAGGCAATCGTTCGAAGCCTGAAACAAAGTGTGAAAGGGGTTCGAAGCAATCGGAATAAGTATTATGTCTGATGCCAGTATAGATCAGTAGGACGGTGGTCCGTGAGTTACATACGAGGCCACGCGCGAAGAATAAATTTGGGAACAGGGGGTGCACAGGAGAGTCAGGTTTCGATCCTGTGGAACTGTGGGTTATGGGCCTACCATGTGGGTTAAAAGTAGGAAGGGTAGCAAGGCATGTCAGAGGGTAGCCTGTCAGTTATATGTCAGCAACATCGTCGGTACCAAGGGCGAGGGACGAAGAGAACCATTTTCCTGCTTGTTGAAACGAGGCGGACCATTAGGCAAAGTTCTCGTCCATCGGTGGTTACCGAAATGTCACCAACAATAGTAACAGGGTCTTACTGACAGAGTTGTACACCGAGGTGTTTACATAAGCAGGAGAATATTACTGCTTAGATCATATAGATCACGAGAAAGGTTAAACCAAACAATGGAAAGGAAAATACGATTATCAGATTAAACAGAAGAATGGAAAGGAAAATGTGTTTAAACACATATTTCAAGGGTATATCCTTCCCAAGGACAAGCAGAGCATGATATCCATGTCATGATATAATGTAGAAAAATCTTTAGGTACGGGAGAGAATTTTCATGACATTACCCGTACAGCGGTGTTTGGATAATTGCGCATGAAACATTTAGCATTGTGCTTCAAATGTTCCCGTTGAAAATCGGAGTACCATAGACATGCTTCGAGATAGCATTGACATGGTCAACAGGTGAAGATCAGACTTTGGAAACAAAAAGGATCCATCAGGAACAACTTATAGAATAAGTCTTACAATTTCCTCATGGAAGAATAGCTAACCTTGCTAAAAAGAAAAACTTATAACAATAGGTCCTCCCGCCAGGTGTGCTGGGTATCATCACCTTATTGGGTCATAGTAGACCAGTGTTATAACTCTTGGAAAAATGTTCCAACCATCATATATGACCGAGATTCAGATATGAACGGTGTTTGGATACCTCAGACTCAGGATGCCTGAGAAGAAAGGTGCAAAACAAATTGACGAGACGACATTGTAAGATCCTCGGGAAATGAACTATGGAAGCGAGTTCTGAAAAAGGGTCCATCATTAAATCAAGGGGAGGTGAGGAGGTGACTGATTAACTCAGCGACAATCCGTTGAGATCTCCAAAAGATGGATTTCCCCAACTATGTCAACAAGGAGATAACATAGCTAGATCGAATGTCTTAATGACGTATGCTCGAGGAAAACATACACAGTTAAACATTGGTTGAAAGGTGCATCCGAAATATGGGCTAGATAGCACGATCAATGTTCGAATGATGATTCATTAAGCCATAGACGTAGACTCAAACTATAGGCCAATAACTTCAAAGCATTAGGGTTGCTAGAAGTTTAGAATTTACACATCACAGACCATTTGTCAGTATTTCGTTTAGAAACAACACGGGGATCAGATAACAAATAGAGATGGCGAGAAGTATTACTATATCAAGAATTCTCAAGAGGTGGAGAAATTCTCACAATATCCTTGACATAAAAGATGGTAATACTCCAAGGTAGAACACAACATAGGCTGGTTAGCAAGGAGCTCCATAATTTGATCAAGTTTGTGATGAAAGGAATGAAAGGTTGTTGTCGATGGTAACTCAAATTACCAAGGAACGAGGATGGCACTTATCATCAAGAATTCCATTGAGATCCTGGAAGGAGTCAAAATGTTGATGATGTTCACGGCAAATTTTGTCAAGAGGCTCCACGAAGATGTAATCGATCGGCGATGACATCAAGTCAAGGGAATGATGAAGCGATAGGTTAATGGAACCAAGGGGAAGGCACAAACTTGAAATCAAGCCTGTTGTTCAAGGCGAACTAATATGACGAGGAAGATCGACGTAAGCTTAGCTCATCACCGAAAGTTGTGTTCCGGGAAGTACCGGGTAGCACAGTTAAAAGTTTGCACAATAATGATATAGCCGATAAGGCTAGGAATGACTTGAAGGATTATTACACTCGTAAGCAACAAGAATTACTTAGAGTTACTGAATCGGAGTGCGGAATCGATTCGCTTATCGGTGTTCTCGAGTGACTAATAACTCAGAGCCCGTGGAAAATTGGGATCAGTGAGAATGTAGCACTTGATGAAGAACTCATAAGAAGTTATGCAGTTCCATGATAATCTCGAGATACCAGGGGGGTAATACTCGACGACAAACCAAAGTAGAGGTTGGACTGGGGTATTGCCCTTACAAAAGACAAGTGCTTAAACTTGTACGAGAAATGGTATTTAAAGGAGAACATGGTCGGAACCACGATTGCAAAATGATCAATACACAGATACTAGACGATATCATATCAAGGAAATAGTTACTATTACAAGAAGCTTCTAAGATAGGATCTACATTGTGTCCATGGGCATGAACACAAGGTTCAAGGTCGACTCCCACTTCTCCAATGCATAAGCTTTCATTAACTTCTTGCGTTCGATAAAGGCATTAGAGTTGAAAGTTTTACCTGGTGAAATACCAGATGAGTATGGCCCGTGAAATCTTTCGGGCTCACATAGATTAGGTAAGGCATTGGTTCAACCCATCGAGGCATCTTAGGAACATATACCACAATTTTTTTTTGAGTAATTAACACAAGCTTGAATGCAGAGCATGGTTCACAAAGCAGAGGATACAATATACCAAAGGCATCATGTATCCGAGGAAAAGCTCACAAGCTTATTTAATATGAAGGACATTGTCGGATAAAATCCGAGAAAAGGGTCTGGTGGTCCACAAGGGATCGGATGTGAGCATCAGTACTCAACCAGAGGAAGAAAGAATGCCAGGAGATCAGGTTATAGAAACAACTGACTAACTCAAAGCTCATATGTAAAGGAATTATAGTTTCCAATCAAAGGATCAGAAGCAAATGCTCTGATTAAGGATGGATAACTTGAGTAAGCTTAGGGGTACAAACGACGACAATTTGATTGGTCGAGATCCAGCTCATGTTAAAAATGACGTCTGAGCCGGAAGGATGAATTCTAGGATCTGATTGAGGATTGCGAGCATTCGCAACAAATTGGATCAACGGTCTCAAAATGATAATGGCAAGAGATGCCAATAATATTACGAGACTTAAGATTAATCATAATGCAAGTAAGCAAGAATTTCAAGAGCAAAAAGGCTCCTGAAGATTTTCGAAGATTGAATGATATTAGGAACACTTTTGTGAAATACTTGAATCAACTGGGGATGAGCGGATACTCGGTAAGTGCGAGAATTATTCGTAGGGGTATTCAGGTGACAAAGAACTGTATAGCAGTAAGCTCAAAGGATTCTTGGAACAACGGAGAGCGGTTCGGGGCATCTTGTATCAACAAGATCAACTTGGAATAAAATTAAGAACGACGGGTGTAAGTATTTATCCATAGATCAGTGGTAGGGAATTGCAAAAGCAATGTGCACAAAGTCTCGAGAACATTGGAGAATATTTGAGGGCACCTTGTAATAACAAGGGCAACTGGGGATGAAGGTATGAACGATAAAAGTATGTATTTATCCATAAAGATTTATCGGTGATAGGGATCGCAATGGCGAAGGGCACAAGGGTCTCAGGAAAGCATCAGAGAGTGTCTTCAGAATCTTCTGGTGCACCAGGCGATCATCTGTAATAAGGGGCTCTCCGGGTGAAAGTGATAACGAGATCCTAATGTTAGATTTAGCAAAATTCATTTAACCCGAATAGAAGAGAGATCAGAGTCCCAGAGTATAGACTGGGAGTAAAAGATCCTAATACCACCCAATGGCGACGTGGGCTCGTAAGCCACACAGCCATGTTAGTAAAAGTTTTTCAATGACTAGACTTGACTTCGGCCAAGGAGTTGGAAAGGGGATTCCTACAGGCAGTTGGCTCTGATACCAACTTGTGACGCCCCCGATTTGACCGTACACTAATCATGCACGCAAATGTGTACGATCAAGATCAGGGACTCACGGGAAGATATCACAACACAACTCTACAACATAAATAAGTCATACAAGCATCATAATACAAGCCAGGGGCCTCGAGGGCTCGAATACAATTGCTCGATCATAGACGAGTCAGCGGAAGCAACAATATGTGAGCACAGACATAAGTTAAACAAGGTTGCCTTAAGAAGACTAGCACAAAAGTAGCAACGATCGAAAAGGCAAGGCCTCCTGCCTGGGACCTCCTAACTACTCCTCGAAGCCGAACTCCATGTAGAATCATCCTCGGGATCTCTAGCTCCTGGAACTCCAGAATCTGGTTGCGACAATCAGGTATAGGAAGGGGAAAAGAGGGAGAAAAGCAACCGTGAGTACTCATCCAAAGTACTCGCAAGCAAGGAGTTACACTACATATGCATGGGTATATGTGTAAAGGGGCATATCAGTGGACTGAACTGCAGAATGCCAGAATACGAGGGGGGATAGCTAATCCTGTCGAAGACTACGCTTCTGGCCATCTCCATCTTGCAGCATGTAGAAGAGAGTAGATTGAAGTCCTCCAAGTAGCATCGCATAGCATAATCCTACCCGGCGATCCCCTCCTCGTCGCCCTGTTAGAGAGCGATCACCGGGTTGTATCTGGCATTTGGAAGGGTGTATTTTATTCAGTATCCAGTTCTAGTTGTCATAAGGTCAAGGTACAACTCCGGGTCGTCCTTTTACCGAGGGACACGGCTATTCGAATAGATAAACTTCCCTGCAGGGGTGCACCACATAACCCAACACGCTCGATCCCATTTGGTCGGACACACTTTTCTGGGTCATGCCCGGCCTCGTAAGATCAACGCGTCGCAGCCCCACCTAAGCACAACAGAGAGGTCAGCACGCCGGTCTAACCCTATGCGCGCAGGGGTCTGGGCCCATCGCCCTATGCACACCTGCACGTTGCGTACGCGGCCGGAAGCAGACCTAGCCTAGTGGCGTTCCAGTCCAAACCGGCGCGCGCCACTCAGTCGCTGACGTCACGAAGGCTTCGGCTGATACCACGACGCCGGGATACCCATAACTACTCCCGCGTAGATGGTTAGTGCGTATAGACCAAATGGCCAGACTCAGATCAAATACCCATAACTCGTTAAGCGTGTTAAGTATCCGCGAACGCCGACCAGGGCCAGGCCCACCTCTCTCCCGGGTGGTCTCAACCTGCCCTGTCGCTCCGCCACAAAGCAACAGTCGGGGGCCGTCAGGAACCCAGGCCCACCTCTACCGGGGTGGAGCCACCTGTCCTTTCAGCCCCCTCATCAGAATCACTTGCGGGTACTCCTCGAGCCGACCCGACTTTAGTCACCACATGTGTCATGTATATAATGTATATAGTATATACCCGTGATCACCTCCCGAAGTGATCACGGCCCAGTAGTATAGCATGGCAGACGGACAAGAGTGTAGGGCCACTGATGGAACACTAGCATCCTATACTAAGCAGTAGGATAGCAGGTAAGGGTAACAACTGTAGCAACAATGACAGGCTATGCATCAGGATAGGATTAACGGAAAGCAGTAACATGCTACACTATTCTAATGCAAGCGGTAGAGAGTAGAGTAGGCGATATCTGGTGATCAAGGGGGGGCTTGCCTGGTTGCTCAGACAAGAAGGAGGGGTCATCGGTGACGTAGTCGACCACAGGGGCATCAGCATCGTCACGGGGTCTACCGAAGAGAAGAGGGGGAGAAACAGTAAATACATAGCAAGCAAGTGCATAACAGGACAACAGGCAGAGCTAGACGTGTTCTAACACGGTATGAGGTGATACCGGTGAAGGGGGGAAACATCCGGGAAAATATCCCCGGTGTTTCGCGTTTTCGGGCAGATGAATCGGAGGGGAAAAGTTGCGTGTTCGTTATGCTAGGGATGCGTGGCGGACGAGCGGGCTGCGTAACCGGATTCGTCTCGTCGTTCTGAGCAACTTTCATGTACAAAGTTTTTTCATCCGAGCTACGGATTATTTTATATTAATTTATAAAGATTTAAATTATTTCTAGAATTAATCGAATTAATTCAATTAGAAGATTAATTATGACGTCAGCATGAGGTCAGCATGATGTCATCAGTCAACCATCTGTTGACTGGGTCAACAGACGCGTGGGTCCCGTTCGTCATAGTCTCAGGTTAACTAAACAGTAGTTAGTTTTTATTAATCGAATAATTAGTTTTAATTATTTAATTAAACAGATTAATTAAGTTAATTAACTAAATTTTATTATTATTATTTTTATAACTTTATTTTTTTAATTCCTCTTTTTTTTAAACAAGTTTCCAGGGGGAGGGCCACTGTCAGTGGCCCTAGGGCCAAACGGGGCGGTTCGGGCGCTGGTGCCCGACAGGGCGCCCGGGGGGGGGGGGCGCTGGCGAGGGCGTGGTGGTGCGCGGGCGGAGGCGCGGCCGGCCGCGGCGCTGGGCGCGAGCCAGTAGCGCGGCAGATGAGCGGGGCGAGCAGCGGGGCGCCGGGCCTAGATGCGTGGGGGGCGGGGCGTGCGTGCATCGGGCGCGGTCGGGGCGTGGCGACCGCGGGACGCAGCGCGGGGAGCGTGGCGTCGGGCGCACGAGCGGCGGCAGGTGGCCGCGGTGACCGAACGGGGAAGGAAAGGGAAGAGGAAGAGAGGCCGGGGGCCTCACCGCGGGGCCGTAGGGACAGGGCAGCGGTGCTCGGGGAGGACGACGGGGACGGTTCGACGCCGGGGAGGAGTCCGGCGAGGAGGCGAGGTCGAGGCGGAGGACGAAGACGGGCGGCGGGGTCCAGCAGCGTCGAGGTGGGGCGTCGGGGTGGCGCCGGGGACGGGCGCCGGCGCCAGGGGCGCGGGGCGGCACCGGACGGCGTCAGGCTCGGCGAGGCGGCGCCGGGCGTCGGCGATGACGACGGGATCGGGGGCGGCGCGTCCAGATCGGGGAGAGGGGGGGCGCCGGCAGGGTGCAAGGCGAGGCGCGGGGCGACGTCGGGGCGAGGCGGGGAGGCGAGGTCGTCCGGTGAGGACCGGCGGCGGCGCGGATGCAAGGCATCGGGGGCGGCGCTTGCCACCGACGGGATCCGCGCGGGGGAGGGAGAGAGAGGTGGGTGAGATCGAGGGGAGTGGGGGGAGCGAGTGGTGGAAGTGGGGGGTTAGGGTTTCGGGGTAGTGGGGTTAGGTAGGTAGGGGGTGGGCCGGCCCATTCGGGCGGCTGAGGCCAGCTGGGCCACTTGGCCCAGCGGGGGTGTCTTTTTCTTTTTTTTTGATTGTCTTCTGTTTTTTTTCTGTTTGTGTTTTCTTTTATTTATTTTCTTTTTACTGTTTTATCTCACTTTCTATTTACTATAGTTTTATAAAATGCTAAATTAGTTCCTAAAATAGTGTTACTACTTATTCTATTGTCATAATAACTTGGGCTCCCAAATAAATTAGTTTAATGTTTTATATATTATAAAAAGCATTTAATTAATGGTTTTAGCTGCTGTTTTGCTCATTTTAGAGTATTTACACGTTTTATAAAAGTGTGGTTTCTCCTCCATTATTACTTAGGATTTATTTGTTCCAATTTGAACATTTTAGTTTTGATGTTTGAAAACTTTTATCGTTTGCCTTGATTTTGAATTTTGAATTTGAACGGGATTGAATCATCGGGAGAATAACAACAGTGATCGTGGTGATGTGGCCCCATTAGCAGGGAATTACTGTAGCCTAATTATCCGGGCGTCACACCATCGGCCTCTTCTACTGCAATGGAATCACATCAGTTCTCCCGCTGTCTTTTATACAAAACTGGAAACTCCCCGATCTCTGCATCAGACAATGCGCAACCAACTGCTCCATGAGGCTATATAAACTACGGCGAGTTTTTTCCCTCCTAACAGAGACACCATTCATAGGAAAAAGACTCGTTCAATCGTGGACATGCATAAAAATTAACCACTGACATTTTGTACCACTAGACCCGGGGATTTTCCTAATATATTTCGCCATATGAAAAACCAAACAAGGGATATCCAGACAACATCTAACTATCGTCCATTACATACTAGTTTTCATATATCTCACCGTCCTAGGAGATGGTAGGAGTTCAAGGTAGGGAGGTTGTGGCTCGACCTCTGGGAGATAGCAGTAGTGCCGCAGATCACAGGGCCGTATGACCTATACACCATAAGATCGTAACACCGAAACCTCCCACCGATGCACCACACAATTCGATACAATTGACTAGTTGCGGGCTCAGGTAATAAAAAAAATGACTAGTAAAAATGTGCCCATTAGATCAAATATGCATGGTTGAGACCCATGCAACCATATGAAAAGCGCATGAGCCTATGACAGGACGGTGATACAACTCTAACATAAATATGAATATAGCAAATCAAAACATAATAGAAGATACATGATGTACTAACATTGAAGAAGTATCCACTCACATAAGATAAAAAATGCATTTAAACACTATGCTCACTCAAACAATGCCCAAGATATATAAATATAGGTCCCTTCCAGTACTCCTCGTTCCAGTTCCAACAATGTTGATGGATAGCGATCATGCATACACTCAAAGACTAGAAATCGGGTCATATATTCATAGATTGTCTAGGCTTGGAAGGCAACAGGAATTATTCTACGGTTTCGCTTCATATAAATGCGAGTGATTTGATCCCTCCGGCCTCTTCCACAAGACGTCGATGGGCTTTGTGGACTGGCTACACAGATAGGGAGTTCATATTCTTGAAGGTGTAAGGAGCCCATTCTCCTTCTATTTAGTGGCTATTTTGCTGCTAGGCTTCAAGATATAGCTCTAGCTACTATGGTTTTTGACATTCCAGTTTCTGTTGTAGTTGGAGATACTACCTTCGTCCGGGCTTATTATCCCCCCTTGTATACAGAGTTAATCTTTGACCTTTTTTGCGATAAACTTTGGATCTATTCATTTTCAATCATGGTAGTACAACGAACACCGAAAGTAATAAAAATTACATCAAGATCCATAGACCACCCAGCGACGACTACAAGCACTGAAGCGAGCCGAAGGCGCGCCGCCGTCATCGCCCCTCCATCGCCGGAGTCGGGCACAACTTATTGTAGTAGACAGTCGGGTAGTTGTCGTGCTAAGGCCCCATAGGACCAACGCACCAGAATAGTGATAACCCACAAGTATAGGGGATCAATTGTAGCCTCTTTCGATAAATCAGAGTGTCGAACCCAACGAGGAGCTAAAGGTAGAACAAATATTCCCTCAAGTTCTATCGACCACTGATACAACTCTACGCACGCTTAACGTTCGCTTTACCGGAAACAAGTATGAAACTAGAAGTACTTTGTAGGTGTTTTTGGATAGGTTTGCAAGATAATAAAGAGCGAGTAAATAAAAGCTAGGGGGTGTTTAGATGAAGACACAACTAAATTAGTTTTAGTAGAGAGCTTTTTGTTACGAGAAAGTTATTTGTCCCTAGGCAATCGATAACTAGACCGGTAATCATTATTGCAATTTTATTTGAGGGAGAGGCATAAGCTAACATACTTTCTCTACTTGGATCATATGCACTTATGATTGGAACTCTAGCAAGCATCCGCAACTACTAAAGATCATTAAGGTAAAACCCAACCATAGCATTAAAGCATCAAGTCCTCTTTATCCCATACGCAAACAACCTACTTACTCGGGTCTGTGCTTCTGTCACTCACGCCACCCACCATAAGCAAATCATGAACATATTGCAAACCCTACAGCGGGAATCCCTCACGCTTACGCGACACGGAGAGCACCATAGGACAGCACCAATAATAAAACATGCAACTCAAACCAATCTTGATCATCAAATAGCCCATAGGGCAAAACGGATCTACTCAAACATCATAGGATAGCCATACATCATTGGGAAATAATATATAACGTTGATCACCATGTTTAAGTAGAGATTACAGCGGGTAAGAGAGAGGTTACACCGCTGCATAGAGGGGGGAAGAGTTGGTGATGATGGCGGTGAAGTTGTTGGTGAAGATTGCGGTGATGATGATGGCTACGGCAGCGTTCCGGCGCCACCGGAAGAGAAGGGGAGTGGGGGCCCCTTCGTCTTCTTCTTCCTTGACCTCCTCCCTAGAGGGAGAAGGGTTTCCCCTCTGGTCCTTGGCCTCCATGGCGTGGGAGGGGCGAGAGCCCCTCCGAGATTGGATCTATCTCTCTGTCTCTCTCTGTTTCTGCGTTCTGTTCTGCTGCCCTTTCATCGTTTCTTTTATATCCGGAGATCCGTAACTCCGATTGGTTTGAATCTTCCACCAAAAATAGATCCACAGGGGACACACCTCCACACGCCCACCAACGATGCTAAATGCACCTCGGGGCGGAGGCCAGGCAGGGATACCTTTATTCCACATATTCAAGGAGCCGCCGACGTCTCACCTTCTTGAGAAGGACACGAACCCTAACGAAATTGAAAGAAACAACTAAAATCGGAGCCATCCCGGCGGCCCTTTGCTAGGATCAACATCGGCCCCAAGGCCCTAGGGCCACCGGAGACGAGGCGGGACCCATGGGGGGCATACGTCCCGGTTCATGCGCCCAAGGGGCCGGCCGGGCCTCGTGGGGCATTTGTCCCGGTTCGTCTGGACTCATTTGTGCCGGTTCAAGGCACGAACCGGGACCAATGGTTCTCGCTCCTAGCCCACAGCCATTGGTCCCGGTTCGTGCCTAGAACCGGGACAGAAGGGGGGCCTTTAGTCCCGGTTCTAGCCACGAACTGGGACCAATGTGGTGGCTATATATACCCCCTCGCCCCGCGAGCAGAGCACTCCACTGCTCTGTTTTTTTGGCCCGCGAGGGGAGACCTTTGTGGTGCTCTAGCTCACCTCCTATGCACATGAGGTGTTCGATGAAATGCCCGAGCCACGCTAGTTAAGCTTTCTCCTCTCGAAGCTCGACCTCCAAGCTCCATTTTCCTCGAGATTTGTCTAGGTTTAGCGGTCCATCACGTCCCGTCCCCGTCTTCACCGCCGTTGATCACCCGCGCCGATCTCGTCGCGGGCACCACCGTGGTGATCCTCTTGTTCTTAGCTTCTTTCTGAAAGAAAAAAAATTCTTACTTGTATGATTAGATAGATACTTGTCTAATTTTCTTAATTTTATTATTGCTTGTTATTATATAGTGCGATGGTTTTGGTATCCGCCCCCGTCGGCCCTCATCCTGGCTATGATTTGGACATGGTATATATTATCTTTTATAACTATTTGGTTCATTTATTGTTTATGACAACTATGCCGACCAACGTGACATAGATTTTATTTATCTAGGAGGTATGTGAACCGGAAATTCCAACCGACCCTATTGTTGAGAGGTTAAATTTAGTTGAAGAAGAAAACAATTATTTGAAGGAAAAAATAAAAAAAAATTGAGGAGGAGAAGATGATATTGGAGTTGCATGTTGCGGATGTCGTCGATGATCACAAGATCAAGATGGACGCAATGCGGTTGAAGATTAGAAAGATTAGAAAATATGCCATTCATACGGAGGCTTGGTATCATTATGCCGTTGGATCAATTGTTACCTTGGTTGTGATTATGATCGCATTTGTTGTTGCATTGAAAGGTTTTACATAGTTTCAATGTATGGTTTAATTAGATGCTCTGGAGAGCTATATGTTGTTCAATGAGAACTATGTATGTACTTTGGTTTTAATGTAATGATGAACTTCTATTAATTTGGTCACTTATCTATCCATGTGAATCTGTAATGGTTTTTTACACACATAATTATATATAATGCACGCAGATGAACTGGCAATGGATGTACGATGACAGATACACCTCCGAGTACGTTAAGGGCGTGCATAATTTTCTCGAAGTGGCTGAGGCAAACAAGGAGAATGGTTTTATGTGCTGTCCATGCCCTATATGTGGGAATACAAAGTCTTACTTTGACCGGAAAATCCTTCACACCCACCTTCTTTATAAGGGTTTCATGCCACACTATAATGTTTGGACCAGGCACGGAGAAATAGGGGTTATGATGGAAGACAGTGAAGAAGAAGAGGACGATGACAACTATGTGCCCCCGGAATACGGTGATGCTGCAATGGGGGAAGTTGCTGAATATCAAGAGGAACCAGGCGATATTGTGCCCGATGATGATTACTACCTCTTGAGCATGCGTTAGTTTTCCCTTGAAGAGGAAAGGGTGATGCAGCAAAGTAGCGTAAGTATTTCACTCAGTTTTTGAGAACCAATGTATCAATCCAGTAGGAGACTACACGCAAATCGCCTAGTACCTGCACAAACCATCAAGAACCTTGCAACCAACACGATAAAGGGGTTGTCAATCCCTTCACGGCCACTTGCAAAAGTGAGATCTGATAAAGATAATAAGATAAATATTTTTGGTATTTTTGTTGTATAGATTGAAAAGTAAAGATTGCAAAATAAATAGTAAACTTTATAGATCGGAAACTTATATGATGTAAAGTAGACCCAGGGGCCATAGGTTTCACTAGTGGCTTCTCTCAAGATAGCATATATTACGGTGGGTGAACAAATTACTGCCGAGCAATTGATAGAAAATTGCATAGTTATGATGATATCTAAGGCAATGATCATGAATATAGGCATCACGTCCGTGTTAAGTAGACCGAAACGATTCTGCATCTACTACTATTACTCCACACATCGACCGCTATCCAGCATGCATCTAGAGTATTAAGTTCATAAGAACGGAGTAACGCTTTAAGCAAGATGACATGATGTAGAGGGATAAACTCAAGCAATATGATATAAACCCCAGCTTTTTATCCTCGATAGCAACAATAAAATACGTGTCGTTCCCCTTTCTGTCACTGGGATCGAGCACCGCAAGATTGAACCCAAAGCTAAGCACTTCTCCCATTGCAAGAAAGATCAACCTAGTAGGCCGAACTAAACCGATAATTCGAAGAGACTTGCAAAGATATCAAATCATGCATATAAGAATTCAGAGAAGAACCAAATAATATTCATAGATAATCAAGTTCATAAACCCACAATTCATCGGATCTCGGCAAACACACCACAAAAGAGTATTACATCGAATAGATCTCCAAGAACATCGAGGAGAACTTCGTATTGAGATCCAAAGGGAGAGAAGAAGCCATCTAGCTAATAACTATGGACCCGAAGGTCTGTGCTAAACTACTCACACATCATCGGAGAGGTTATGGTGTTGATGTAGAAGCCCTCCGTGATCGAATCCCCCTCCGGCAGATCACCGGATTAGGCCCCAGGATGGGATCTCACGGGTACAGAAGGTTGCGGCGGTAGAAAAGTGGTTTCACGGCACCCATGGATGTTTTCAGGGTATAAGAGTATATATAGGCGAAAGAAGTAGGTCGGTGGAGCTACGAGGGGCCCACGAGGGTGGGGGCGCGCCTACCCCCCTGGGCGCGCCCTCCTGCCTCGTGGCTGCCTCTTTGCTTCCTTGACTTCCACTCCAAGTCTCCTGGATTGCGTTTGTTCCAAAAAAGATCCTCGCAAAGGTTTTGTTCCGTTTGGATTTCGTTTGATTTTCCTTTTCCGCGAAACACTGAAATAGGCAAAAAAACAGCAATTTGCACTGGGCCTTCGGTTAATAGGTTAGGCCCAAAAATAATATAAAAGAGCATAATAAAGCCCATCAAACATCCAAAATAGATAATATAATAGCATGGAACAATCAAAAATTATAGATACGTTGGAAACGTATCAATGATCTCCGCCGGGTCATTGTTGATGCTAAGAGACAGTGCGAAAGTCAAAAGGAGAAGCTTAAGTTCGATCGCATGTTAAAGGATCACAAAAAAGGGTTGTACCCCAATTGCGAAGATGGCAACACAAAGCTCGGTACCGTACTGGAATTGCTGCAGTGGAAGGCAGAGAATGTTGTGCCTGACAAAGGATTTGAGAAGCTACTGAAAATATTGAAGAAGAAGCTTCCAAAGGATAACGAATTGCCCGACAATACGTACGCAGCAAAGAAGGTCGTATACCCTCTAGGATTGGAGGTGCAGAAGATACATGCATGCCCTAATGACTGCATCCTCTAAGGCGGTGCGTACGAGGATTTGAACGCATGCCCGGTATGCGGTGCATTGCAGTATAAGATCAGACGAGATGACCATGGTGATGTTGACGGCGAGCCCCCCTGGAAGAGGGTTCCTGCGAAGGTGATGTGGTATGCTCCTATAATACCACGGTTGAAACGACTGTTCAGAAACGAAGAGCATGCCAAGTTGAGCGCGATGGCACAGTGAGGACCGTAAGAAAGAGGGGAAGTTGAGAGCACCCACTGACGGGTCGCAGTGGAGAAAAATCGAGAGAAATTACTGGGCTGAGTTTGCAGGTGACCCAAGGAACTTATGGTTTGGTTTAAGCGCGGATGGCATTAATTCTTTCGGGGAGCAGAGTAGCAATCACAGCACCATGCCCGTGACTCTAAGTATGTATAACCTTCCTCCTTGGATGTGTATGCAGCAGAAGTTCATTATGATGCCAGTTCTCATCCAAGGCCCTAAGCAAACCCGGCAACGACATTGATGTGTACCTAAGGCCATTAGTTGAAGAACTTTTACAGCTGTGGAATGGAAACGGTGTACGTGTGTGGGATGAGCACAAACAGGAGGAATTTAACCTGCATGCGTTGCTGTTTGTAACCATCAATGATTGGCCTGCTCTCAGTAACCTTTCAGGACAGACAAACAAGGGATACCACGCGTGCACGCACTGTTTAGCTGACACCGAAAGTATATAACTGGACAAATGCAGGAAGAATGTGTACCTGGGGCATCGTAGATTTCTTCCGACCAACCATCAATGTCGAAAGAAAGGCAAGCATTTCAAAGGTGAGGCAGATCACCGGAAGAAGCCCGCCATGCGTACCAGTGACCACGTACTTGCTATGGTCAATGATTTACACGTAATCTTTGGATAGGGTCCCGACGGACTATCTGTTCCGAATGACGCTGAGGGACGCGCACCCATGCGGAAGAAGAAATCTATATTTTGGGACCTACCCTACTGGAAAGACCTAGAGTGATGCACGTGACGAAGAACCTTTGCGTTAACCTCTAGGCTTCTAGGGCGTGTATGGGAAGACAAAAGATACACCGGAAGCACGGGAGGACCTGGAACGTTTGCACGAAAAAGACGGCATGCCTCCAAAGCAGTATGAAGGTCCTGCCAGCTACACTCTTACCAAAGAAGAGAAGGAAATCTTCTTTGCATGCCTGCTCGGTATGAAGGTCCCGTCTGGCTTATCGTCGAATCTAAAGGGAATAATAAATATGCCAGAGAAAAATTTCCAGAACCTAAAGTCTCATGACTGCCACGTGATTATGACGCAACTGCTTCCAGTTGCATTGAGGGGCTTCTACCGGAAAACGTCTGATTAGCCATTGTGAAGCTATGTGCATTCCTCAATGCAATCTCTCAGAAGGTGATCGATCCAGAAATCATACCAAGGCTAAGGAGTGGTGTGGCGCAATGTCTTGTCTGTTTCGAGCTGGTGTTCCCACCATCCTTCTTCAATATCATGACGCACATCCTAGTTCATCTAGTCGACGAGATTTTCATTCTGGGCCCCGTATTTCTACACAATATGTTCCCCTTTGAGAGGTTCATGGGAGCCCTAAAGAAATATGTCCGTAACCGTGCTAGGCCAGAAGGAAGCATCTCCGTGGGCCATCAAACAGAGGATGTCATTGGTTTTTGTGTTGACTTCATTCCTGGCCTTAAGAAGATTGGTCTCCCTAAATCGCGGTATGAGGGGAGACTGACTGGAAAAGGCATGCTTGGAGGGGACTCAATAATATGCAGGGACGGGCATTTTTGGTCTCAAGCACACTACACAGTTCTACAGAACTCTACCTTGGTGACCCTGTATGTCGATGAACACAAGAACAGTCTGCGCTCCAAACACCCGGAGCAGTGTGACGACTGGATTACATGTGAACACATCAGGACTTTCGGCAGTTGGTTGGAAACACATCTCAGAGGTGACAACACTGTTTGTGATGAGCTGTACTCGTTGTCCAGGGGACCATCTTCGACTGTATTGACTTGCAAAGGATACGAGATAAATGAGAATACATTTTACACGATCGCCCAAGATCAAAAGAGCACCAACCAAAACAGCGGTGTCCGCTTTGATGCAGCAACCAAGAGGGGAAAGGACACATATTATGGTTACATAGTGGACATATGGGAACTTGACTACGGACATGATTTTAAGGTCCCTTTGTTTAAGTGCAAATGGGTCAATCTGTCAGGAGGGGGGTACAGGTAGACCCACAGTACGGAATGACAATAGTGGATCTGAACAATGTTGGGTACACAGAGGAACCGTTTGTCCTAGCCACTTCTGTGGCGCGGATTTCTATGAAATCCCTTTGTAACAGATGAGTTTACGTATGAAATCCTGATACTTTAAAAGGGATTGTCCGTTTTGTACACGAAATGCATCCAGTTTTTGCCGTAACCCTCTCAACTTTCTTGCACATGCTATGTGGATGAAATGATGATACCATGCCAACTTTCAACCTTTTCAGAGTTCATTTGAAATGCTTTTCAATTTTAGGGTCTTATAGCTCAAAATAATTAGTAAATGCATGAAAAATAACAAATGAAGTCAGAAAGGATTGATAAATGATGATGTGGCTTTGAATGGTGCATTTTGAACATACAAAAAGTCAGGAGTTCAAATAAGTTTTAAAAAATGAAATCCCTTTGTAACAGACGAGTTTCCGTATGAAATCCTGATACTTTGAAAGAGATTGTCCGTTTTGTACACGAAGTGCATCCAGTTTTTGCCGTAACCCTCTCAACTTTCTTGCACATGCTATGTGGATGAAATGATGATACCATGCCAACTTTCAACCTTTTCAGAGTTCATTTGAAATGCTTTTCAATTTTAGGGTCTTATAGCTCAAAATAATTAGTAAATGCATGAAAAATAACAAATGAAGTCAGAAAGGATTGAAAAATGATGATGTGGCTTTGAATGGTGCATTTTGAACACACAAAAAGTCAGGAGTTCAAATAAGTTTAAAAAAATGAAATCCCTTTGTAGCAAACGAGTTTCCGTATGAAATCCTGATACCTTGAAAGAGATTGTCCATTTTGTACACGAAGTGCATCCAGTTTTTGCCGTAACCCTCTCAACTTTCTTGCACATGCTATGTGGATGAAATGATGATACCATGCCAACTTTCAACCTTTTCAGAGTTCATTTGAAATGCTTTTCAATTTTAGGGTCTTATAGCTCAAAATAATTAGTAAATGCATGAAAAATAACAAATAAAATAAATAAGTAATTAGAAACAAAATAATATAAACTTTATTAAAATATATAAGTAGAAACAAAATAAAATAAACTTTAATAAAATTTATGAAACTAAAATTAACAAAGTATTTTCTGTTCAAAACATTATAAGAAACCTCTAGTATTATTGAAACTAAAATCATATAAAATTGATGCAACTAAAATTATCGAAGTATTTTCTGTTCAAAATCATTAAAAGCAAAAAGAATTTTCATAAAGAACTTTTTTTGGTAGAAACTTTAATAGCAAAAAGAATTATCATAAAGTAAAATAAATAAGTAATTAGAAACAAAATAAAATAAAATAAATAAGTTTTTTTTTGTAAGTAGAAACAAAACAAAATAAATAAAGCAAAAAAGAGAACAAAAAAACATGCAAAAAATAAAAAATATGCCACCTACTGGGCCACCACGGCCTGAATACGACTAGAAACCCATCGATGGGCCAGGATTCAGGCCCGCAGAAGGCCCAGTAAGCCCATCAGGCATAGCAGTGACAATTAGGCCCGTAAGCCTGCAATGGAGAGGAGCTCGAGAGGGGTGCGGCAGTGGGGCTTATAAACCACTACGCGCCCCTCTCAACTAGCGAGGTGGGACTAAATTTTCGACGCGGGCGCAACAGCACAAGGCCTTTGGTCCCGGTTGGTGGCACCAACCGAGACTAAAGGGTTGCATTGGTACCGGTTCGTGGCGCCAACCGGTACCAATGCCACCCCTTTAGTCCCGGTTGGTGCCACCAACCGGGACCAAAGGCCGCTGCTTCCCGCCCTTTGGGCTGCTGAAAGGAGGCCATTGGTCCCGGTTGGTGGCACCAACCGGGACTAAAGGTGGCGTTGGTCCCGGTTGGTGTGACGAACTGGGACCAACGCCTTTCCTATATAAGAAACACTTGGCGAAAATTCAGAATTTCATCGCCAGTTGCCCCCGACGACGCCGACCTCCTCGACGCCGCAAGGCTGCCCCGCCGCCGTCGCCGTCGCCTGTGCCCCCGAGCCCACGCCGAACCGTCCGCCGCCCCCGAGCCCACGCCGACGCCGTCCGCCACCCACGCCGTCGCCCTCTGCCGCCCCCGAGCACGCCCGGCCACGCCCCTGCGCCACGACCCGCCCCCACCGTCGCCGTCGTCGCCGTCCACGCCCCTGCCCCGGCCCGCGCCCCCCACCGTGGCCGTCGCCGACGCCCTCGCCGCCCCCGCCGTCGCCCTCACCGGCCGCCCCCGATGTGAGCCGCCGCTGCCACGGCTCTGTTCAATGTTTTTTTTATATAATGTGTATTATTTTTTTGTTCATTGCATTTTTTCATATATATATATATAATGTATATATGTATGTGGTAGCTATATGATGAATGGATGTGGCTATGTATGTATGAATATAATGTTCATAGCATTTTTTTGTTTATATATGTTTTTTTTCATATATGTATTAATTTTTTATTTAGGTTGTTAGTAGATATCGATTTTAGGTTAGTGTAGAGGAAAAAGTAAAATTAGTAAGTACTACTTGATTTTAGGTTAGCGGTTAGTAGTTGAACTAGTTGATTTAATAAAACTACTTTATTTTACTATATATAGAAGTAGTTTATTTTTAGTAAGTACTAATTTATTTTATTTATACTAAGTGCTTAGTAGTTGAACTAGTTTATTTAATAAAACTACTTTATTTTACTATATGTTGAAGTAGTTTGTTTTTACTAAGTTCTACTTTATTTTATTTATAGTAAGTGCTTAGTAGCTAGTTGAACCACTTGATTTAATAAAACTACTTTATTTTACTACATATAGAAGTAGTTTATTTTTAGCAAGAAAATTAATAGAACTAGTTTATTTTTTTAGTTAAAGCAATTATTCCCGCATCGACGTCGACGATGCCAATCCCGCATCCTCGTCGTTGACTCAGCGGAGGAGGCCAGCTTGATCAGAGGGGCCATGTCCGGGACTGGGCTCCGCCGGGCTGGTTTTGGGAGGTGCTACCTTCCGGGGGCGTAGGTTGGTGAGGAGCCAGCCCGTCGTTGACCCGATCCTTGTTTGGTGGCGGTCGCGTGGGCCAGTGACGGTGCCGAGGCTTCTAGACACCGCGGAGGTGGTACGTCACCGTGTCAGCGAGGAGGACCAGCACGTCCGTCGCTACATGGTTGCGTTGGAGGGCAAGTTCGACAATACTTGGCAGGTTCTTTAGGGATCTCACTCGAGCTATGATCCTGTGATGGTTCCTTCCCTTTGGGTGTCCACCGCCCGCGCCGATACCCGTCGGGCGCTACGGTTCTAGTTGTACTGGCGATATGTATGATAGTATTCGAGGTGTATTAGTGATAATATTCGACGATGTACGGACGCATGGAGATGATGTAGTTTTGCTTATAATTGAATGCATCCTAATTTGAATACTACTTTTTTGTGATTTGATTTTGCTTATTGAATGCTCAAATTGGAAAACTACTCCTACTTTGAATGCTAAAATTGGAGAGCACTATGCAAGGCGTATGCATATGATTAGTTGATAGCTTATAGGGTTTTTGTTTTCGCAGAAATCTAGGAGCCCCCCTCCATCATCCCCGTCGTCGTCCCCGTCACCGACCCCCTCCGACCTCGAGGTGAGACCAGCCACGAACCGGTTTTAGAAAGATAATTAAACGATATTTCGGGTTGACTTTAAGTCTATTGAGTCTCCACCATATATGAGAGGACGAAGAATCCCGACTGTTGTCGTGGGGGTAGCTTCTCCTTCGTTCCCGTGTGCTAGACAATTTGGTGTAATGCACTCGGGAACGAAAGGAAGGAGCTACCATCATCGACGGTCGCAAATGTCTGAGAGGAATCAGTGAGGGAGAGTTCCACCATATATATATATATATATATATATATATATATATATATAAGAATCCCGACTGTTGTCGTGGTGGTCGCTTCTCCTTCATTCCCGTGTGCTAGACATTTTGATGTAATGCACTCGGGGATGAAAGGAGGAGCGACCATCACCAACGGTCGAATGTATATACCACGTGAGCTGAGAGTTTTCAAGAAAAGACTCGACAAACCGATAGTCAGCCGGTGATGAATAATAATGATCTAACTTAGGTTTTTTAGTACATATATTTAATTGTAGACGTTTAATATTTGAATTATGAACATAGGAAAATGTCGTACTGGGACGACGAAAGTCTCCCGGGGGAGTGCGACTGGTGCCACGACGACCGACGTCTGTGCGACAGGCCTCACCTGGACGAAGATCGATGCTTCAGTATTAAGCTGGAGGAGACCTTCGATGTTGAAATGGTACGCAACGACGACAAGTGTTATTTTTTCGTAATTAAGCACGACTTCAACTATTTCAACGTGTACTTTTCATCTTTTACAATTCGACTAGCTTATCCCATGCCATGCAAGACGCTACGTCTTGGAGAGGATGGGTTTTGAAGACCATGAAAGTATGGAAATAAAGAAAATTCACCTAAGGACCCATCATGATATAGATTTTGAAGTAAATCTGTATAATTCTGAGAGCGTAACCCATTTTGGTTGAAAAAATTGGGAAGCATTTTGCAAGATGTATGGTTTTGATGAGGGTATGCTTGTCACCATTGATCTTGGTGATCCTGACATCGAGCAAGACAATATGGACATTTGGGTCCTTGTTGATACGCCTCCAATTCTACCGCTATGTGAGTTTCTCAAACATAGTTATTAGCTAATTTATATTGTTCATTTCAAAATATTTGACAGCTTATTTTCATTGACAGCTTATTTTGATAGTTCAAACAATATGCGGAACATGGTAGACAGAACCTACTACACCGATGGCTCTGAGTTAACTTATAAGGAGAAAACTCATCTGGTCGGATTTTGTACTAATCTTGAAAATTACAATATCTATTGTAAAACTCCTCCACATTATGGTCAATACGTGCCACTAGTGCATGTGTTGAACTACGGTAACTACTATGAAGATACCCTGGTAAGATTTCTTACCATTACGACATCCGTGCATCTTTTGCATACTTCTAAAACTAGTACATCATTGCTAACTATGAAGTTATTACTATGTTTTTCAACAGATAATCCCAGAGGATTGTGTGCCTCATTTGATGTATCAGAATGGTAGCCTTGATGTTTTGAACATACAACCAGGTCATCCTACGAATCTCAACTGTCCATACCGGATTTCTAAAAGAAGTGGAGACATGAAAATCAAAGAATGGAAAAAATGTATGGACAGTCGTAAGGAGGTTCTTGGAAGCAAAAGGAAGCGAAGCGCAAAAATTGGAGACAGGATGATCTCCATTCTCCATGGAGAGTCGGGGTCTATATTGTTTTATGCTATTTTACACTAGTAGAAAAGGGGGCTTTTGTCCCGGTTGGTAAGAGCCTTTAGTCCCGGTTTTTGAACCGGGACTAAAGGGTCGTTACTAATGCCTCCACCCTTTAGTCCCGGTTCTTACACGAACCGGGACTAAAGGCCGTCCACGTGGACGCAGCCTGGAGCTTCACCTTTAGATAGTCCCAGTTGGTTGGGACTAAAGGAAATTTTATGATATTTTTTTTTTGAAATTTTTTTGCGATTTTTTTATTTTTTTTTCGATTTTTAAATTTCTGAATTATTTTAACCTCTAATCTCTAATCACCACCCCTCATCACTGCTCAATTTATCCTCTAATCTCTAATCATTTATCCTCTAATCTCTAATCACCCCTCATCATTCCAAATCATCTAACTTCCCGGACGGTCACCCATCCTCTCACTACTCCAGCCTGAGCACGCTTAACTTCCGGGTTCTATTCTCCCTCGTTTCCAAGTCTGCACTTGTTGTTTTCCTGACAATAGTAAGATGTCAATTCTATTAACCCTCAGGAATTTAGCTTGAGCATGAAGTGACACATTTCACTGTTTGAGTTTGAAACTATTGTTTTAAAAAACAATAATTATTTAGTAACACTAATATTTCTGGAATAATTAGTTTGACCACTGTTTGACCAGATTTGACCAAAATTCAAAAAAACTGAAATAATTATTTAGTAACACTAATATTCTAGAATAATTAGTTTGACCATTGTTTGACCACAGTTTGACCACAATTTGAAATTTTTTGAATTTTTTTGCCTCTCCAGATCTTAAAAGCCCCGTAACTTTTTTTCTGTTAGGTTTTTGAGGATTTTGAAAATGTTTAACGTGTTCCCCCCGTTAAATTCGGATGTAACTTTTCGAGTAGATGATTTTTCATATAAAAAACTTTTTCATCCGAGTTCGTATGCAAAAGTTATGCCCATTTTAAGAAATTCCAGAGAGATTTTGCAAATAAAGTCGAAATTCATATTTGTTAATTTTCCCAACAACTAGACCACATATCACATGGGAAACTTATTTTATTTTATTTTTTTGACATTTCCATCATTTTCTTTTGTTTTTTCTAAAACTGAAAAGGCGGTAGGGGGGGTAGAGTTTGAAAATGGGCCCTTTAGTACCGGTTCGTGCCATGAACCGGTACTAATGCCTCAAAGCCCATTAGTACCGGTTGGTGGCACCAACCGGTACTAATGGGCATCGCACCCTTTAGTCCCGGTTCGTGGCACCAACCGGGACTAGAGGGCCCAGGTGAACCGGGACTAATGCCTTAGCCGTACGAACCGGGACCAATGCTCACATTAGTCCCGGTTCGTGACTGAACCGGGACTAATGTGAAAATTGCCCTGTGACGAAAGCCCTGTTTTGTACTAGTGTTACCTTAAAAAGGGTATTTAGGTCCTACCTAATACTGAAGATCATGTGCTAAGAACAATTAAGTAGGGTTGGTTCGATGACTATGAGGATGATGATCGTATGACTTGTTATTAATAACGAGTAGAAGTTGTATGATGATGATTAGTAGGACTTTTTATTATGATGATGCATGATGCGGGCATGATGAGTTATTTTATATCAGTGGGTGAAATGAACATGGTTTGGAATGAAGTGAAGGCAACAAGCATGTGGTGCATGTGGAAAGTAGTACTAATCCAAACTTGATCAAGTTAGGATTAATATTACTTTCGACATGCACCACATGTTGCCTTCACTTTAATCTAAGCCATGTTTAGGCATAGCAGTAGCGTTGGTAAATCAAGCACAGAAATAAGAAAGGACAGTTCTCTCTGTTAGCTAGCTTACACACCCTAAATTACCCCCTAAACCCTCCGCCCTTTCAGAAAAAACAAAAACCCCAGCCACTGAAATGCTGACGCGTGGATGCCTTTTGGTCCCGGTTGGTGTCACCAACCGGGACCAAAGGCCCTCCTGCCTGGGCTGGCCGCAGCGGCCACGTGGAGGCCCATTTGTCCCGGTTCGTGTAAGAACCGGGACTAAAGGGCTAGGGCATTATTAACGACCCTTTAGTCCCGGTTCAACAACCGGGACAAAAGGCACTTACCAACCGGGACAGATGACCCTTTTTCTACTAGTGTAACCGTCTTAGACTCGAGACGAAAAGATCCCGAGACCTATGCGGACATGACTAAAATGTTAAAGAAGTAAGTTCAATCGATCATTATCGCACCATATCGGCAACTTTTTGTTCATTTCCTGATATCAAGTAATTGTTTTCTTTGTCTCGCGGGGTTTGGAAACTATTCACCGCACTAGCTCCAGGACTGTCGGGGGAGCTCCGATTTACATACCCGAAAGTGAGTACTACTAGCTAGCTAGTTCCGCGCATCTCCCGTTGATTCTAGCTACTTTCATCAATGCCATTTATAATGCTTCATTATCAGTTTGATTGACCTCTATTTCTCGTAAAGTGCTTGTGGCAGGAACAAGGGAATGATTACTGTGGATACTACGTCTGCGAGTTCATCTACAACGCGACGGCCAAGAATAAGCGGGGTTAATATTCACAATTTCATTTTATTACCATCATTTGTGTTGAGTTCCATTCATATATATGTATTGACCCCCTTCTTCAACTTAGACGTGGCAAATTCGGGATGAACTCCTACCACAAGATCGCATGAAAGCAATTCAAGAGTAATTGGCGGGATTCTTTCTTGATCATGTCATCAATAAAGCCGGAGAATACCATGTGGAAGTTGAGTTCAGATATTAGCGGATTGTAAGAGATCTTATATTATATATATATATATATATATATATATATATATATATATATATATATATATATATATGTATGTATATGTATGTAGCCAGTAGCGTCAGATAGATATACGAAAACTTGTTGTTCGACCAATCTCTCGGAGAAGGAGAGGTCGATATCACTTCTCTCTGTATGCATACGTTCATGACGATCTTCTGTACTTAATGGTTTCCTTCATTAATTTGCTTACTAGCTATAGCGTGTCGAGTCCTCTCTATACGTATAGTACGTAGCGTTGACCAAGCACGGAGATAAGAGAGGACAGTTCTCTCTATTAGCTAGCTAACACAACATATGAAACACCAAAATTAACCCTACAAAACCCCCCAAAACCCCCACCCCCCCCCCCCCCCCTTCAGAAAGAAAAACAAAAACCCTAGCCATTGAACTACTGACGCGTGGTAGCTTACTGGTCCCGGTTGGTGCTACCAACCGGGACAAAAGGCCCCCTGCCAGGGCAAGCCGCAGCGGCCACGTGGAGCCCCATCTGTCCCGGTTGGTATAAGAACCGGGACTAAAGGTATATGGCTTTAGCTTTAGTATCGACCCTTTGGTCCCGGTTCCCGAACCGGGACAAATGGGCCTTATGAACCGGGACAAATGGCCCTTTTTCTACTAGTGTACTCCCTTTGTAAAAGTAATGTAAGACCTATTAGATCACTAGGTAGCACAACTTATACTTTATTAATCAAATCTATGTTTAAAATTAGGCACAAAATACAAACTGGACCAGTGAATCTGGACGAAGGTAGTAGCTGTCATGGCTAGGATCGTCTGCCTAACCCGTGGTGGTTCTACACTTGGACAAACAAAGAATTGCAGCAACATACTTATCCATTCATCAATTTATGTAAATCTTCTTGGAGACTTTTTTTTTTCTGAGACGGTTAACACTGATACCCTCGCAAAAAAAAAAACACTGATAGGTTTTGCATTTTTACATGAAGTAGCTAAAAGAATTAGAGAAAAAAACATCTAGGAGCAAAATCTGTAAGTGCAAAGATTTAGGCGGGTGTCAGTGCTAAGCAGACCCACCGAAACGTTGACACGCGTACTAAATCTTGTCCCTATTCTAATCTTTTCTTCCAAGCCTGGCATCTTGTCCTAAACTTCTTTGAGCGCTCCGATGAGGTGTGAGCCCCGAGGCGAGACAAACAAGGCAGCATGCAGACACACATGCACTTAACCCAGCCGAGCTCGATGAGGTTTATGCTGATGCTTTGCAGCCTTGGTCGCCGGCTATAGCCTGCATTGCATGCAAAGCCTAGTACGTAAATAAAAGAGGAGAGAGAGAGAGGAGTACACCCACACAAGGCGGTAAATCAACGCAGGGGAAAATCACACTCGTACAGTCGTACTACACACAAGGGCGGGCAGCAGGTGCACAGTTTGTGCATGTGTGTATATAATACACAAACACAAACGAACAAATATGAACATTCAAAAAGAATCTTCTCTCCCCCCTCGTCTGTCACTTTCTCTAACTCTTCTATATCTTTAAAAGATGCATCTTTTCATCTCAAAAAACATGCCTTGCCTTCATTAATGAATGCTAAACGCAATGCACCATGCATTGTTTTTCTTTTTCTTTTTGCAAACAATTCCTCAGATCTATTAAGAAGCCCAACCAATTACAATCAGCACCCCATAAAGAAGAAAAATTACAGCGAAGACCCTAGGGAGCCACACAACCAATCTCGCCGGAATGAGTTGCTGGCGCCGGTGCACAACCAAGCCCAAAGGTGGCGCGCCTTTGTAAGAGCATCTCCGGCCGTTCACGCCCCCCCCCCCTCCCCCGCGCCGGGGCTTGAAATAGCGCCGCCTGGGGGCCAACCGGCGATAAAATCGGCGTGCGGGCGGTCGGGTTCCCAACCATGGCCCCAAGACGGCCCCCAGACGCAGTTATTTGAACTAAAATTCGGCTAAAATTAGACGAAAAAGATGCGAATTTGGCTAATATTCGGCGGTTTTGATTCATATTTGTAGATACTTAAAGAAGACATTATAAAACATAAAAAAAACTAAGCCGCCCACTGCAACCCGAGCCTTCTACATGCCCAGGAGCTTGTAGAAGCCGTTTTAGTCGCCGCCGTCGTCGTCGTTGCACTGCACGCCGCCTTCGTCGTCTTTGCGGCACCCCTGACCCGCGTCGAAGATGCGCGCGTGGGGGGGGGGGGGGGGTGGACGGCCCGGGCGCGTCAACGTCGCTGTCGTCGAGGATGACGACACCGCCCTTGTCGCGGCCGCGGCGCCGAGCGGCGATCTCCTCGAGGGCGCAGCGCTGGCGCTTCATCTCCTGCCGAACGTAGTCGTCCCGCGCGCACTTGAGGCCGGTCTCCGCGTGGGCGGCCATCGCCTCGTGCTCCTTCTTCACGGAGAGGAGCCCCGGGTTGGTCTTCGGCTTGACGAGGCGGGAGGAGGGAGGAGAGGCGAGAAGGCTAACCTCATTGATGACGAGGGCGCCGCCGCGGGTGCGCTGCCCGAGCAGCATCTCCCGCGGCTCCGGCTTGACGGGGAGGAGCACCGGAGACCTGGAGGAACGGGAGCCCGACGAGGACGAGGACGCCGTCTCCTTTCGTCTTGGCGTCCAGGAGCTGCCGCGACGGTGAGAAAATAAGGGGGGCGCCGGGTGTTCCAAGCATGGCGAGTTGCCGGCCTCGATGTGCTTGAGGACGGCTTCGAGCGTGCGCCCAGGGACGCCCCACCATTGACGCCACCCCTCAGAGTTGTGGCGTCCGCGGGGTTCAACGCCGTTCGTGGCGGAGAGCTGGTCGGCGTGGCGGCGGTCGAAGTACGCTGTCCACAGCGTGTTGCTGTCGGGGGCGTACCTCGGCTCATTCCGCGCGCTCTCCGGCAGCGACGATCGGATCCTCGTGATCTCGTCGCGCCGTTCAGCACCGGACGGCGGCGGTGGCACCGGGACCCCGCCGGCGCTGAGCCTCCACGCGCCCGGCACCCGCATGTCCGGCGGCGCCGGGTAGTGCGCCTGGTACAGAAGGCGGGCCTCGTCCACGTGCAGGTGGCGGCGGCCGAAGGCGTTGGCCGCCGCTCCGTCGCCGGGGTAGCGCTCGGCCATGTCGACGGCGGAGAGAGAGCAGAAAGGGCGGCGGCGAGGAGAGGGCAAGAGGGGCGTCGCCGGCGAGAGGAGAAGGTACTGTGGCGAGGCGAGGCAGGGTGAGGCCACCAGCGAGGGAGGGGCGGCTTTTATAGCGGCGGGTGGGCGGTGAGCGGGCGGCAGCCGTGTGTACACATGGCGGGAGGGGGCAGGACGCGCGTCGGCGCGCCTTCCTTGCCCTGCCCGTGAGGAATCAATGGAAGGCTTACTGGCGGCAGCCTTCTCATTGATCCCCTGCGGGTAACCGAGGCGAAGAGGACGACGAAGGCGCCCAGTCGCTGACTCGGTGGGTCCATCAGCCTTTCGTGCAAAAATCGTTTCCCCTGCGCCCCCGGGTGACCCCCCAGCGTGCCGGGTTCGGCCTGGGTCTGCCGGCGCCATATTTGGCCGAACCAGCGAAAAATGGGCTTCTGGAGGCGCGACTGAGCCGATTTTTTCAGGCCGGCGCTAAAAAAGGGCTTAGGATGGGGTCGGGGGGGGGGGGGGGGGGGGGAGTGGGGATGCTCTAACCTCCGTGCCGTGACAAACAGGCACGCAAGAGCAGCTAGCGAGCAAATGGCAATGGCAGCAAGCCCCATGCAGATGCCGGTCACAATGGCTGGCTAGCCAAAACCTGCTCACATGGATGCATGTCAGAATCATTAGCTAGCCAAACCTGGTTAGTTTCTGTTGAAGGTTTCGTGGATTTAACTCCGCTGCATACTCTGAACTCTGAATAATAGTGTTTCACTGCATCAAACGATTGATGAACCAGATTCATTAGCTAATCCCAATGCATTATCGGATTTTTAGCCTAACCTGTCCAATGGCGGATCCATGAATTTAACATTGGGTGTTAAAAAAAAAAGGTTATGGCAACGTGTAAGAATCGAACGTAAAGATGGTATATAATGGAATAAAAAAAAAAGGTACAGCTGCATGAGGATTGATGGCAATTTCTCTGCTAGCTCTGCTTACGACTTCCAGTTTGAGGGATGGCTTGATCCAAATTTTATAGCTACATTTGGAAGGGTTGGGCACCAGCCAAATAAAAGATCATCCTTTGGACAACGCTGCAAGGCAATATCCTAACAACAGATATACTGATGCTTAGAGGCGGGGAGAACAATTATTTTTGCCCTCTTTGCATACGCTGCCTAGAGACGGCAAGGCACTTACTTGCCGACTGCAACTGGTCAAGGCAGATTTGGGACAAGTTCGCGAACACTGCTTCGATCCCGTCATCTTCACTTTGCAGTTGGAATGAGGAAGGCTCCTTTGTGGACTGGTTAGCTCTTCTCTATGAACGAACGGCGAATAAGTCAAGTAAAGGATTCAAGGCACTGGCAGCATTAATTTGCCGCGGCTTGAGCATAATAGGAGAATCTTCGAGCAAATGTGATTCAACGGATTAAAGATGAAGCGGCAACTTGGGAACCTGCAGGTTGTCCAATACCCTTTGACCCTAGCTGTATCATATTAGCTCGCTCTAGGCCGTGGTGTGGGTTGTGTGCAAAGCTCCGATCCTGTTTGTTCTTGTATTATTCTTTTCCTTTGGTCTGCGACCATCTCTGTACTTGGCCATAGGCCTCTTCTACTTCAATGGAATTACATCAGTTCTCCTGCTCCTTTCAAAAAAGGGTGAAATCCCCGATCTCTGCATCAGACAATGTGCAGCCCACAACTCCATGAGGCTATATAAACTACAGTGAGTTTTTTTTTGCTCCTAACACACAGGCAAAAGGCTCGTATAATCATGGACATGCATAAAAAATAACCACTGACGTTTTGTACCACAGTACTACTAGTCCAGAGAATTTTCCTAATATTTTCCGCCAGATGAAAAACTAAACAAGGGGCATCCAGACAACATCTATCTATCGCTCATTACATACTAGTTTTCATAGATCTCACCATCCGAGGAGATGGTAGGAATTCAAGGTAGGAAGGTTGTGGCCCGATCGCTGCTAAATGGCAGTAGTGCCATAGATCGTGGATTCGTATGAGCTATACACCACAAGATACTAACACCCAAACCTCCCACCAATGCACCACACAATTCGATAGAATTGACTAGTTGTATGCTTAGGTAATGAAAATGACTAGTAACAATGTGCCCATTAGATGAAATATGCATGGTTGAGATGCATGCAACCATATCAAAAGCACATGAGCCTATGACAGGACGGTGATACAACTCTAACATAAATATGAATATAGCAAATCAAAATTTAATAGAAGATATTACCATAAAGTGCTAGAATTGAAGAAGTCTGCACTCACATAAGCAAATAAATGCATGTAAAGACTACACTCACTCCAGCACACTAGTAGAAAACGAAGCTTTATCACCGGTTCGTTAGGGCCTTTAGTGCCGGTTCTGCAACCGGCACTAAAGAGTGGAGACTAAAGGCCCCTCCCCCTTTAGTACCGGTTCGGCACGAACCGCCACTAAAGGCCCACCACGTGGCGTGAGCTTGCGCTGTGGTATGGGGGACCTTTAGTAACGGTTGGTAACACCAACCGGTACTAAAGGTTTTTTTATATATTTTTTTCTGAAAATTTTGGAAAAAAAATTTGATTTTTTTTATTTTCAATTTTATGAATTATTTTATTATTTAGTCTCTAATCACCCCTCTTAACTACTCAAGTGTGGATCACTCATTCCAAATCGTCTAACTTCCCGGCCAGTCACCCATCCTCTCACTCCCCCAGACCGAGCACGCTTAACTTCGGAATTCTATTCCCTCTACTTTCCAAGTCTGCATTTGTTGTTTTCCTGACAAATGTAAGCTGACAATCCTATTAATCCTCAGCAGTTTAGCTTGAGCATTAGGTCACATGTTTCACCGTTTGAGTTTGAAACTATTATTTAAAAAACAGTAATTATTTAGTAACACTAATATTTTTTGAATAAGATTGACCACAGTTTGACCATAGTTTGACCAGATTTGTCCAAAATTCAAAAAATTGAAATAATTATTTAGTAACACTAATATTCTTGAATAATTATGTACTAACATTAATACTTCTTGAATAAGTAGTTTGACCATAGTTTGACCAGATTTAACCAAGAAAACTGAAATTTGAGCATATCTTTTTTTCCTTTTGGAATTTGAGGATTCTAAAAAATTGCAAACAGGCCGTAGGCTGTCAAAATCGTATGCGAGTTTGAAAATTGCCCTATAGTCCCGGTTTGTGTCTCCAACCGGGACTATAGGTCAGACCCCTTTAGTCCCGGTTCATGGCACGAACCGGTACTAAAGGTTAGCCCTTTAGTACCGGTTTGTGCCACGAACCGGTACTAAAGGTGATCGTGGGGCCCCGGCCTGACGCCAGCCTGCCACCACCCCTTTAGTACCGGTTCGTGGCACGAACCGGTACTAAAGGTTCAACACGAACCGGCATTAATGCATAGCCGTTCGAACCGGCACTATTGGTACCATTAGTACCGGGCCAAAATCAAACCGGGACTAATGTGTCTCACATTAGGTCCTTTTTCTACTAGTGGCAATGCCCAAGATATATTAATATAGGTCCCTTCCAATACTCCTCGTTCCAGTTCCAACAAAGTTGATGGATAGAGATCATGCATATGTTCAAAGACAAGAAGTCGGGTCATATATGCATAGATTGTCTAGGCATGGAAGGCAACATAAATTATTTTACGGCTTCACTTCATGTCTATGCGAGTGATTTGATCCCTTCGGCCTCTTCCACAAGACGTCGATGGGCATCGTGCCCATATGTTTGATCCACAAGTTTAGAATCGGCTCCGGAGTTGAGTAGTTGCACGGACAAGGAGTTCATATGCTTGAAGCTGTAAGGAACCCATTCTCCTTCTACTTAGTGGCTATTTTGCTGCAAGGGTTTAAGATGTAGCTCTAGCTCCTATGAACTTTGACATTCCAATTATTGAAGTAGTTGGAGATACTACATTCGTCCGGGTTTATTAGCCCCCCTTGTATTCTGAGTTAAACTTTGACCTTTGATTTAATTACCAAAACATAAGTTATATACCATAAAAATAGTGTCGTTGAAAAGCTCTTTCTAATATGAATCCAACAATATAAGTTTTGTGAGATACTCCCTTTTAGGTCACTAGGTATTACAACATATACTTTATTAGTCAAATCTATGTTCAAAATTATGCACAAAATACGAAGGGGCCAATGAACCTAGACGAAGGTAGTAGCTGTGATGGCTAAATTGTCTACGTAACCGGCGGTAGTGCTACACTTGGACGGAGAAAGAATTGCAGCAACATACTGTCATATAGCCATCCATTCATCAATTTAGGTCAATCTTCTTGGAGTCTATTTTTTTTTTCTTAGACGGTTAACACTTGAACACTAACAGGTTTTACATTTTTACCTAAAGTAGCTAAACAGAACTAGAGAGAAACAAAAACATAAAAGTCCTACAGCTCCGAAAGGGCGCATGTATCACAATAGGGAAAGTTTTAGGGGCTCTTTGATTCATAGGATTGCAAAAACACAGGAATAGGAAAAACGTAGGATTGAAATAGTATGTTCATTGGATCCCTATAGGATTTGAGTTTGTTTGATTGTGTCATGGAAAAAGCAAAGGATTTCTTCCAAGAGGTAGCAGTGGATGTTAGAATTCCTGTAAAATGTAGTACAAATAAATCCTTAGGAAAAAAATCCTACAAGATTCATCCTACGAATCAAAAGACAACGCAGGAAAATTTCCTAAGGATTCTAATCCATAAAAAATCCTATGAAGATCCTTTGATTCAAAGAGACCCTTAATCACTGATACGAGGAGCAAAATCTGTAAGTGGAAAGATTTAGGCGTCTGTCAGTGCTAAGCAGACGCGCCAAAACTTTGACACGCGTCCTAAATCTTGTCCCTCTTCTAATCTTTTTTTTCCAAGCCTGGCATCTTGTCCGAAACTCCTTTTGAGCGCACCGATGGGGTGTAGCCGCGAGGCGAGACAAACAAGGCAGCATGCAGACACACATACACAAGTCATGTTAACCCAACCGAGTTCGATCAGGTTTATGCTGATGCTATGCAGCCTTGGGCGCCAGCTATAGCCTGCATTGCATGCAAAGCCTAGTAAATAGTCCCTCCTTCCATTTATATAGAGCTTAATGCATTTTTCAAGACCGCTTTTGACTATTGATAAGATTAATAGTACATGACATGTATAGTATGAAAATTATATCATGGAAGCTCCTTTTACGTACGAATTTGACGGTATGCTTTATGTAACTTGCATATCATATATTATTGCTCTAACACTTGGTCAAAGTTAGCATCGAAAAATGCATTAGGCCCTATATATAGATGAAAAGATGGAAGGAGGGAGTAAGAGAGAGAGAGAGAGAGCGCGCGCGCCCACAAGAGGCGGTAAATCAACGCAGGGGAAAATTACACTCGTACAGTCGTACTATACACAAGGGCGGGCAACATGTGCACAGTTTGTTTGTTCCTCCTTCCCAAAATAAATGTTTTAAGCTTAATATAATTTTGTACTAAAGTGAAGAAACTTATTTTAATACGAAGGAATAGTATACAATACACAAACACAAACACAAACACAAACGAACAAACATGAACATTCAAAAAGAATCTTCTCTCTCCCTCGTCCGTCACTTTCTCTCGCTCTTATACTCCCTCCGTTCCAAAATTCTTATCTTAGATTTGTCTAAATACGAATGTATCAACTCATATTTTAGTATTAGGTACATCCTTATCTAGACAAATCTAAGACAAAAATTTTGGGACGAAGGGAGTATATCTTTAAAAGATGCATCTTTTCATCAAAAAACATGGCTTCCTTCATTAACGAATGGTAAACGCAATGCACCATGTTTTTTGCGAAAAAGCCCTCAGATCTATTACGAAGCCCAACCAATTACAATCAGCACCCTGCAAAGAAGAAAAATTACAGCGAAGACCCTAGGGAGCCACACAACCAATCTCGCCGGAATGTGTTGCTGGCGCCGGTGCAGAACCATGCATGCCAAAGCCCAAAGGTGGCGCGCCTTTGTAACCGCCGTGCGGTGTCGTAACAGACAGCCACGCAGGAGCAGCTAGCGAGTGAATGGCAATGGCAGCAAGCACCATGCAGATGCAGGTCACAATGGCTGGCCAGCCAAAACCCGCTCACATGCATGCATGCAACGTACAGCCCACGGCCACATGGGACAATGCATGGCTGCGTGCCTAGTTCTGGACAAGTAAAAATCCCCACTGTTCAATTGCCACTGCTGTCCGACTGTACTTTGGACTTGAGATCTGCAACATTGCAATGGAACAGATTTAGTATTTATTTGCTCGAATGAATGTTAATAGTAGTAGCATTGTTGCAACCCAAAACTTATTTTGAATCTTTTCATGCCCCGGCTGTGGCATCTGCCGCATGCATCTCCTGTTCTTCTGATCTCCTTTTTCCCCACTCTGTCTCCAACATAACACATTTTCATGGAGATCAACCAGATTACAGTAAGTAACAGATATGAATCTCGGAAGTGCAAAAGTGCAAAAGATGTGTGTGGGGATGGCAGTAGTGGTAGGGGACCAGCGGCCACTAGTAGAAAACAGGGCTTTGGTTCGGCCAGGAAAGAGCATTAATCCCGGTTGCATTACGAACCGGGACTAATGTGATCATTAGTCCCGGTTCGAGCGGTTAGGGCACCGTACAGGCATTAGTCCCGGTTCAAATGGGACCTTTAGTCCCGGTTGGTGCCACGAACCGGGACTAAAAGGTGCGATGCCCATTAGTACCGGTTCATGGCACGAACCGGTACTAAAGGTCCCATTTTCAAACTCTACCCCCCCCCCCCCCCCCCCCCCCGGATCACCTTTGCAGTTTTGTAAAAAGCAAAAGAAAATGATAAAATGATAAAATTAAAATCCTTCCAGATGTAGTTATGTTACTACATGTACTAGTTAGGAAAATTTAAAAACTTAAATTTGGACATGTTTTGCAAAAAGTGTAGGGAAAATGTAAAACGGCTATAACTTTTGCATACGATGTCAGAAAAAAACGTATAATATATCAAAATGTTCAGCACGAAAATCCGCATCCGATTTTGACAGCCTACAGCCTGTTTGCAAATTTTCAGAATCCTCAAATTCTAAAAGGAAAAAAAGTTATGCTCAATTTTTTTAGAATTTTTGTTAAATCTGGTCAAACTACTTATTCAAAAAGTATTAGTGTTACTAAATAATTATTCAAGAATATTAGTGTTACTAAATAATTATTTCAGCTTTTTTGAATTTTGGTCAAATATGGTCAAACTGTGGTCAAACTATGGTCAAACTACTTATTCAAGAAATATTAGTGTTATTAAATAATTATTGTTTTTAGAACAATAGTTTGAAACTCAAACAGTGAAATGTGTGACTTCATGCTCAAGCTAAATTCCTGAGGGTTAATAGGATTGACATCTTACAATTGTCAGAAAAACAACAAGTGCAGACTTGGAAACGAGGGAGAATAGAACCCGGAAGTTAAGCGTGCTCAGGCTGGAGTAGTGAGAGGATGGATGACCGTTCGGGAAGTTAGATGATTTGGAATGATGAGGGGTGATTAGAGATTAGAGGTTAAATTGAGCAGTGATGAGGGGTGATTAGAGGTTAAAATAATTCAGAAATTTCAAAATAAAAAAAATAAAAAAAATCATAAAATTTCCTTTAGTACCGGTTGGTGTTACCAACCGGGACTAAAGGTGGACCTCCAGGCAGCGGCCACGTGGAGGGCCTTTAGTTCCGGTTCTTAAAGGGGGAGGCTTTAGTAACGACCCTTTAGTCCCGGTTCCAGAACCGGGACTAAAGACCCTTATGAACCGGGACTAAAGGCCCTTTTTCTAGTAGTGGGCAGCTATGGCAGTAGCAAAAACTTCTTTCTTTTTTATGCTAGGTCTGATATATGGCGGTTAATTTCTGTTGAAGGTTTCGTACTGTGAACTCTGAAGAATGAATGTTTCACTGCATCAAACGATTGATGAACCAGATTCATTAGCTAATCCCGACTCAGTGCTAGCTACAAGTTTGGGGCGCAACGAGTACAACAGAGGCTGCAGTGCAGGTGCGCGCAGGCTCCTTATCCGTGCAACATCACATGCCCCATCCATCAATCATACACTCATGGAATCTTTGGTTTCCTTTCCCGTCCCTCCCTCTCTTAACACAAAAGGTTGTGAATTGCAATTTATTGCATTGTCTTTCTTAGTTTTCGATTCTTAGATGCGCTTGGATGGACGAAGGTAATGGAGGTGGCTGAAGCTCAGTGCACACTGGACAATGCATATGTAGGGTTCCTTTGATTCAAAGGAATTTTATAGGATTTTTGGATGATTGAAATCCTTAGGATTTTTTACTATGTTGGTCATTTGATTTATAGGATTGAATCCCGTAGGAATTTTTTCTATGGAATCTTTTGTACTACATTTTATAGGAAATCTAACATCCACTACAACCTTTTTTTAACAATTCCTTTGTTTTTCCTGTGTGATCAAACACTCATTGCTAATCCTATAGGATTCAAGTGGGCATGCCACTCAAATCCTATACTATTCCTGTTCCTACGTTTTCAAAATCCTACGAATCAAAGAGGAATGCATGAGGAGGATGGATGGATAGATTGATTGAACACATCATGGAATCCGTGATGGTAGATCGCTCTCCTTACTCCATCATGGCTATCTATCCCTGAAATGCAAATGCTGGCAGAAACATATTGCCGCAATATATACCATGAGAAAAGTGTTGCTTCTCTCATTGCAGTACATGTGTCATTGTATATGGATGCAACATGTAGAAAGTCACCACCTGTATATATGCAGCATGGCAATACTTCATTCAGCGCGCTGCCGTATTCAAGATCTTCAGGGGGAAGCCAGAGCTAGAGGGATACCTGGTGGTTCCCCATCTACTTTATCTAGTGGACATATTATTGTTGGCGCATGCCATGTGAGTGAAGGCAGAGTTAGCAATGCATCTTATGCATGCTTGATGATGGCCAGCCAGAAGTGTGGAGAGATAAGATGACAAGGGTTTGGTAGTTTAGGTCAGGTAGAGATAAATCAAACCACGATGGGAGAGAGAAAAAAATACTACGCACTCCGTCCCGAATTACTTGTCGCAAAAATGGATGTATTTAGAATAAAAAATGTCTAGATACATCCATTTCTTTTAGCATTCCGTTGGTTCGGAGCCAAATTACCACCGGGCCTACACACCAGTTGGTTGGCCCACACACAGGATCGATCGAGAGAGAGAGTATTGATCTTCGCTTGATTTTCTTCGTTGCTGCCGGCACGGGCAGCTTTGCCCAGGGAGCACATGTCATGGACTCTTCTTTCTTTTAGCATTCCGTTGGTTCGGTCTGGCCACTCATGTATGCCGTTGGATGTATCTGTAAAACGAAAGCGTATGCTCATGATAGGGACGTGCGACCCACCGGTGCCGCTGCCACCGATCAAGATGAACCACAATTCTCTGGGCGACGGCACATACGCCTCTCCGTCGGTGGTGTAGACATCAAGCCCGGCACGACGATCGACGGCGACGGCCGGTACGCGGGATTCCTCCGAAATGATTAGCCCGTCGCCATCCCGCCACGGTTATATACATCTAGCTAGCTTCGACTGCTCATGTGATCCCTTCCTTTCCGCTTCGACCGTGACAATTGGCCGTTTCCACCGTGCCTGCAACCTGCGGCAAACCAATGGAAACCGGAAGCATTTTACATTGCTATATATTTGAGACGTGAAGCAAATCTCTTGATTTATACTGTACTACTTCCGTCCTGATTTAAGAGTCCCTATTGTACTTTTAGATAAAGTTTGACCACATGTTTAACGAGAAAAATCTTAATGCATGTCATCAAAAATTATAATGTTGGATTCATATTTGAATGTGGTTTTGAGTGATATTATTTTTGCTACATATAACGTACTATATTTTATTAGTTAAAATTATGGTTAAAATATGATCAAAAAAGATTGAGACTAGTAAATCTGGACGGAGGTAGTACACTATGAGGTGTTCGTTTCGTCCATAGTTTTAGTTTTAGGCCTGATAGACTTCCTTGTTACAGACTGGCTGGCTGGCTGGTTGAGCGTGTCTGCGTGTGTACTAACACTGAGCCTTGTCGCAGTTATCGCGCTGTTGGAATCTTCGTATCTGAACGGTCGCAGCTGCAAATGGTAAACAGAAAGTTGATGATCTTGTTCCTTCAAAAAAAAAATTGAAAATAAGAAGGTGGCTGGGTGCCAACCATAGAGCAACTCTAGCAGACCCCGCAAAACGCCCCGGCCCGTAAAATAACTGCCAAATTGCGGGCCGGGGCCAGAAAATCTGCACGACCAGACCCCGCATCCGGCACCGGCCCGCAAAATTTTTTGCGGGACGCGGGAAATCTTCTCCCCCAACCTCTATCTTCACGGGCTGGGAGGCCGACGAGCTCAACCCCCCTCCGGCGCGAGATTTGGCGGAAGGGACATTTCCGCGCGCCCTTTCCCGCTCCCCGCACCCTCCGCCATCATTGCCCCCCCCCCCCTCCGAAAGCTCCGGCTGCTCCTCCCCGGCCGTCCCTCGCCGCCATGGACGACCCCATGCTGTCCCCCGTCACCGTCGAGGTCGCGCACGCCCCTTCCCCTCGGGCGGATCTCGTCGCCGGCCATGTTGGCCCTGCCGGCGTCGTGCAAGCACACGCCGCGCCTACCCGCAAGCGGCAGGGCAACGTGGTTGTGCAGGGCGGGAATCCGGCTGCCCCCGCCGCGATGGCCCGCGCTCCGGGCGCCAATGCTGCAGTGCGATCCCGGCCGGCGGCGGAGAAGGCCGGCAAGGCCGCGGGCGCAAAGCGAAGGAAGGTTCCGACTTCAAGGAAGCCATCTTCTTCAACCTCTCACTCCATCCTCCCGCAAGGAGGTGCTCCGGCGATGCCGTTCAACGGTGCCGCTCCCCCCGCGAGCGAGGTGTTCGACGAAATGGCCGGAAGGTATATCTCTTCGGTCTTCGGCGATTCTCTTTCATTTTTCGCCATTGTTTTCGATAGCTCATGACTTGTTATCGTTCGCTATAGCAGTGGTTCCAATTCCTACAACAATGGGTAGACCTAATACATATGTTTAGACTAGAGATAGGGTTGTATATGAATGAGCTGTCTAGGATTGGAAGGCACCGGGAATTATTTTATAGCTGTAGGACATATTCATGCGAGCAATATGATCCCTTTATCCTCTTCCATATGGCTTCTATGTGCATTGTGCCTGTATCTTCGATATATATGATGTGATTTGGCCACGGGACTTTCTTGTTGCGGAGACAATGAAACCATATGCGTGAAGCTCTAAGGAACCAATGTTCCTTCTATTTAGTGGCAATTTTGCTGGAAGAGTATAAGACGTAGCACTAGCCTATGTTAGTTTTTCGATTATGGGTGGCATTTTTGTAGGATATAGCCATGACAACTAATATTTTCTATGTAACCGGTGGTGGTGGCGCGTTAGTTCGAACAACAATAGCGGCGCAATATTACTCAGATGTAGTCATTCATTTCTTGATTTGTGTATCTTAACTTGATATATTGTATTGTTGCTTTCTTTCTTTTCGGTAGACACTAAAAATATAGTAATTTCAGTGGTATGAAATGTTGTTTTGCTCCTAACAGAAGACCTTTAATAGGCAGAGGACACGTTTTATCACTCACGAACGCATATAATCTTAGGTTCTAACCACACAACCATGGTGAAGGAACAATAATCGATGCACGTGATTATGGAAGTTAAGAACAATGCAATATTGCTGCCTTCCTCGAGAACTATATAGGACATACATGAAACACACCATGCTTGTACTGGGCATAATTCAGGATCGGCCCACTTTCTACACACTTTCATATTTCTTGATATTTACATTTCTGCAACTCTCCAACACTTTCTTAGCACTTCTAGTGATTCCTTGCTATATTCCAGCTCACCAATCCATTCGGTTCCTTATTGGATTCGACACTCTTATTTACCAAAAAGATCCACCATTGGTCCCTTACATTCATGGAATATCACGTTGTGTGGAAATTACTATATTGGGGTATGTTTTATTGGAACATCCACACATGATTACATGTTTTAAGGAATGATGTTGATATGTCCTTTTGGATGCAAGAGAAGCTTCAAGGAAGAGCTTATAGCATCTACATACACGATTACCAAATCCGGCTCCCTATACGTCTGCCGATGCGCCTACATGCGTGTGCAGACAGTGATCGATCAGTCCTCAAATTCTCGCCAGCATAGCCGTGTACTGTTGGAAATATGCCCTAGAGGCAATAATAAAATGGTTATTATTGTATTTCCTTGTTCATGATAATTGTCTATTGTTCATACTATAATTGTATTAACTGGAAACCGTAATGAATACATAGACCACAACATGTCCCTAGTAAGCCTCTAGTTGACTAGCTCGTTGATCAATAGATGGTTATGGTTTCCTGACCATGGACATTGGATGTCATTGATAACGGGATCACATCATTAGGAGAATGATGTGATGGACAAGACCCAATCCTAAGCATAGCACAAGATCGTGTAGTTCGTTTGCTAAGAGCTTTTCTAATGTCAAGTATCGTTTCCTTAGACCATGAGATTGTGCAACTCCCGGATACTGTAGGAATGCTTTGGGTGTACCAAACGTCACAACGTAACTGGGTGGCTATAAAAGTGCACTACAGGTATCTCCGAAAGTGTCTGTTGGGTTGGCACGAATCGAGACTGGGATTTGTCACTCCGTATGACGGAGAGGTATCTCTGGGCCCACTCGGTAATGCATCATCATAATGAGCTCAATGTGACTAAGGAGTTAGCCACGGGATCATGCGTTACGGAACGAGCAAAGAGACTTGCCGGTAACAAGATTGAACGAGGTATTGGGATACCGACGATCGAATCTCGGGCAAGTAACATACCGATAGACAAAGGGAATTGTATACGCGATTGATTGAATCCCCGACATCGTGGTTCATCCGATGAGATCATCGTGGAACATGTGGGAGCCAATATGGGTATCCAGATCCCGCTATTGGTTATTGGCCGGAGAGGTGTCTCGGTCATGTCTGCATGGTTCCCGAACCCGTAGGGTCTACACACTTAAGGTTCGGTGACGCTAGAGTTGTTATGGGAAATAGTATGTGGTTACCGAAGGTTGTTCAGAGTCCCGGATGAGATCCCGGACATGACGAGGAGCTCCGGAATGGTCCGGAGGTGAAGATCGGTATATTGGACGAAGGGTATTGGAGTTCGGAATTGTTCCGGGGGTACCAGGCTATGGCCAGCATGTCCGAACGGGGTTTCGGAGGCCCCGGCAAGCGTTGGGGGGCCTTATGGGCCAAGGGGAAGGGGCAAACCAGCCCACTAAGGGGCTGTGCGCCCCTCCCAACCCCTCTCACGTAACCAGGAGAGGTGGGGGCGCCACCCCTAGGGCAGCCGCTCCTCCCGGCTTGGGGGCAAGTTTCCTATGGGGTGGGGGCGCCCAAACCCATCTAGGGTTTCCCCTGGCCGCCGCCTCCTCCTCTAGATCCATCTAGAGGGGCCGGCCCCCTCTCCCCTTCCCCCTATATATAGTGAGGGGGTGGGAGGGCAGCCACACCCTTCCCTTGGCGCAACCCCTTCCTCCTCATACATCTCCTCCTCCTCCGTAGTGCTTGGCGAAGCCCTGCCGGAGAACCACGAGCTCCATTGCCACCACGCCGTCGTGCTGCTGGAGTTCTCCCTCAACTTCTCCTCTCCCCTTGCTGGATCAAGAAGGAGGAGACGTCCCCGGGCTGTACGTGTGTTGAACGCGGAGGCGCCGTCCGTTCGGCGCTAGATCAGATCTTCCGCGATTTGAATCTCCGCGAGTACGACTCCATCAACCGCGTTCTTGTAACGCATCCGCTTAGCGATCTTCAAGGGTATGAAGATGCACTCCCTCTCTCTTGTTGCTAGCATCTCCTAGATTGATCTTGGTGACACGTAGGAAAATTTTGAATTATTACTACGTTACCCAACAGTGGCATCATGAGCTAGGTCTATGTGTAGATTCTATGCACGAGTAGAACAAAAAGTAGTTGTGGGCAATGATTTGTTCAATTTGCTTGCCGTTACTAGTCTTATCTTGATTCGGCGGCATTGTGGGATGAAGCGGCCTAGACCGACCTTACACATACACTTACGTGAGACAGGTTCCACCGACTGACATGCACTTGATGCATAAGGTGGCTAGCGGGTGTCTGTCTCTCCCACTTTAGTCGGATCGGATTCGATGAAGAGGGTCCTTATGAAGGGTAAATATCAATTGGCATATCACCGTTGTGGCTTTTGCGTAGGTAAGAAACGTTCTTGCTAGAAACCCATAGCAGCCACGTAAAACATGCAACAACAATTAGAGGGCGTCTAACCTGTTTTTGCAGGGTATGCTATGTGATGTGATATGGCCAAAAGGATGTGATGAATTAAATATATGTGATGTATGAGATTGATCATGTTCTTGTAATAGGAATCACGACTTGCATGTCGATGAGTATGACAACCGGCAGGAGCCATAGAAGTTGTCTTAATTTATTGTATGACCTGCGTGTCAATGAAAAACGCCATGTAATTACTTTACTTTATTGCTAACCGTTAGCCATAGTAGTAGAAGTAATAGTTGGCGAGACAACTTCATGAAGACACGATGATGGAGATCATGATGATGGAGATCATGGTGTCATGCCGGTGACGAAGGTGATCATGCCGCGCCTCAAAGATGGAGATCAAAGGCGCAAGATGATATTGGCCATATCATGTCACTTAATGATTTGCATGTGATGTTTGTCATGTTTACATCTTATTTGCTTAGAACGACGGTAGCATAAATAAGATGATCCCTCACTAAAATTTCAAGAGATGTGTTCCCCCTAACTGTGCACCGTTGCGGAGGTTCGTTGTTTCGAAGCACCACGTGATGATCGGGTGTGATAGATTCTAACGTTTGCATACAACGGGTGTAAGCCAGATTTACACATGCGAAACACTTAGGTTGACTTGACGAGCCTATCATGTACAGACATGGCCTCGGAACACAAGAGACCGAAAGGTCGAACATGAGTCGTATAGTAGATACAATCAAGATGGAGATGTTCACCGTTGATGACTAGTCCGTCTCACGTGATGATCGGACACGGTCTAGTCGATTCGGATCATGTATCACTTAGATGACTAGAGGGATGTCTATCTAAGTGGGAGTTCATTAAATAATCAAATGAACTTAATTATCATGAACATAGTCAAAAGGTCTTTGCAAATTATGTCATAGCTTACGCTCTGGTTCTACTATTTAAGATATGTTCCTAGAGAAAATTTAGTTGAAAGTTGATTGTAGAAATTATGCGGACTGGGTCCGTAAACTGAGGATTATCCTCATTGTTGCGCAGAAGGCTTATGTCCTTAATCCACCGCTCGGTGTGTGAACCTCGAGCGTCGTCTGTGGATGTTGCGAACATCTGACATACACGTTTTGATGACTACGTGATAGTTCAGTGTGTAATGCTAACGGTTTAGAATTGAGGTGCCAAAGACGTTTTTGAAACGTCGCAGAACATATGAGATGTTCCAAAGACTGAAATTGGGATTTTAGACTAGTGCCCACGTCAAGAGGTATGAGACCTGTTGAGGATATAGACCTTAGATTCACCCGCCAGGAGGGGCCGGGTTACTCTAATAGTCATTACCAGAAGCCCGGCGCCAAGCTTGAAGACGGTGGGCCAGAGATGGGCTTAAGACCCGGATATGGCTTAAGGCCCGTAGTTACAATCATTATCATGGTAGAACTTGTAGTGCAAGGCAAGAATAGCTGAGAGTCCGAGCCGGACACTCTTATGAGCCGGCCGGGACTCTAAGAGCTGCTGGGCGTCAGCCTCCCTATATAAAGGGAGGACCCGGCAGCGGTTTAGGGACAAGAACAATCGCATCGAGAGCCGGGCATAGCAGTTTAGCTCCCTGGTGATCGTAACCCTAATCAATAACACCTCAACTGGACGTAGGCTTTTACCTTCACCGTAAGGGGCCGAACCAGTATAAACCCTCGTGTTCCTTGTCCCGCATTAACCCCTTCAAGCTTCCTAGCTGCGATGGCTCCGCGACTAAGTCCTAGCTCAAGGACATCTGCCGTGACAATTCCACGACAGTTGGCGCCCACCGTGGGGCCAGCGCACGGTGGATTTGAGTTCTTGAAGGGCAGCTTCGAAGGGCTCAAGGGATACGCTGTGGGCCGGATGACCAAGAGTCGTCGTGGCAAGCTCTACATTGACGATGCAAACTGGGGCCCCGACGCCGGCTCAATTGAGTACGGGTACCGGGTCCCCTTCGGCGGAATTCATGTTTTCATTGGCAAGATTGGTGAGCCGGGCCCTGAGCCGAATCTCTGCGCCGATCTCATCGAGGTGGCCCAGCGTGCACGACCCGCCCGGGCCCGGCCTGCCTTAAGGCATGCTTTTGTGGGGTGTGTCCATGGAGGACTCTCTGATCGATCTGGGTCTGGTGATGAGACGGCCGCCGGCTTTGACGGCGAGTCGTCCACCGATGAGTCAAACTCATTGTATCAACTTCAAGATGGCAGGCTCATGGGTTATTCCGATGGTGACAGTATTCCGGACCCGTTTGAGCCGCCAAGTCAGGTGGGGGTCTTTATGGCCGGTGCACAGCCTGTTCAGAACCCTGCTGCTGGAGCGGGAAACCCGGTGCCCTCGCCGGCTCAGGTGCTAATGGATCTCACGGACAAGATGACGGCCCTGTTAACCGCCACGGTTGACCCGGCAGATCAGGCTCAGCACGATGCGGAGGTGGCACAGTTAAAATTGGATCTAGTGAAGGCTAAGGAGGATCTTGCAGCGGAAGGGATCAGGATGGCTGCGGAGAGGGCGGCTCTCGATGCCCAAACTCAGCTGATCCAGGCGCGGTCCTTCCAACTCACGATGGATCAGAACGCGTCCAATGAGGTCATGAGAAGGAGGCATCAAAAGGCCCAATCTCGACTCCCTCCGGTTTACGATCCACGCAACCTCTTCAACACGCCAGGTGCAGGGTCTAGTAACCCGCCAGGGGTCATAGTGCCCGGGTCTGGAACCCCTATTCAGCCACAAGTGATGGGGCCTCCCCATGTGCCCCCTGCCCCGCCTCAATACGTGCCAATACCCCCGGGTCATTATAATAACCCGCTGGAGAACATGGTCGCTGCGGCAGCACGGCTTGCGGCTCTCCCAGTTGACGGCGACTCTCCGACGGCTATTGAAACCCGCCGGGTCTGGGAACTCCTTCAAACAGCACTGGCACGGCAAGAGGCGTACTCCTACAGCCGGGACAGGATCCACTCAACCCCTCGCCCAGGCCGGAGCCCGAGTTACAGCAGGCACATGGTCTCAGCGACCGGCTCAAGTAACGTCCGACGCCATGACCCGCCCCCTGGCCATGGCCCGGTTCATAACGGAGCCTTCCATGCAGCAGACCAGGACAGAGCACGGCAAGAGGCGGAGCAGGTGCCTCAATTGACGGCTTACCAGACCTCCCCGGCTTATCCGACGACTTCCGTCGACGTGGGTATCCCTACCAGGACTGGGGGTGTCCCTTGTTTAGTGCCAGCTATCCGCAATGAGCGTCTACCCAAGGACTTCAAAGGCCCTAGGAAGGTGCCCAACTACACGGCTGACTTACAACCCACAGCCTGGATCGAGAGTTACGAGATGGCCATGGAACTACTGGAGGTCAGTGAGGCGGCAATGGCCAAGTACTTCACCATGATGTTGGATGGGACTGCCCGCACTTGGTTAAAGGGGCTACCACCGAATTCCATCGGGTCTTGGGCTGAGCTGAAAGCCCGGTTCATCCAAAACTTCAAAGATACCTGTAGGCAGTCTATGTCAATTGTGGATTTGACTAACTGTAAGCAGCAGGAGGGTGAGTCTACGACACATTGGGTTCGCCGGGTTAAGGAGATCATACACTCGTCAGACAAGATGGATGCTGGCTCAGCAGTTTTAATGCTGGAGCAGAATTGTCGTTTTGTGCCCCTGAAGATGAACCTCGGGCGGCTTAAGCGCGACTGCAATGATATGGGTACACTAATGGCGGCTCTTGTGAAGTACGCCGATTCTGATGGTACCAAGGATCCCCCTTCAGATGATGAAAGGGCAGGGAAGGGAAAGAAGAATGGCAATGGCAAGGGTCCTCCGCATAACCCAGGGAACCAAGGAGGAGGCAAGCGCAAGGCCGATGGCAGCCTAGAGTTTGTAGCCAACGCCAGCTCACAAGGTAATAACCAGCGGCGCAAGGGGAGGCCCCCTCCCCGAGGCGGCGGGTCAGGCCCGACGCTGGAGCAACTGTTGAATGAGCCTTGGTCAAGGCATGGCTCTAGAGAGAAGCCATCGACTCACCTATGGAAAGATTGTGCAATCATGAAGGCCTTCAAGAGCTACAATGGCCCGGGCGGCGGCTCAGGCGCCGGCGGCTTTCATGGCCCGGGCGGCGGCTCAAATTCTAATCCTCAGAACGGTCAAGGGAGCTTTAACCAGCAGTCTGGCCAGGGTCATCAACAGCAACAGGGGGGTTATCAGACCAATCCAAAGCAGCTTAGCGGTGGACAGTACCATGTGTTTACCACCAGCCTGTGTAAGCGAGATCAGAAGCTTCATAAGAGGGCTGTGAATGCTGTTGAGCCGGCGGTTCCACGCTACTTGCGGTGGTCTGAGCAGCCTATAGTGTGGAGTAGGGAGGATCACCCTCCCCGGGTGGATAACCCGGGCCACTTGGCCTTAGTGGTGGCTCCTCAAGTGGGAGGATATAAGTTCACAAAGGTGCTCATGGATGGAGGCAGCAGCATCAACATCCTCTATTATGAGACTTTTCGCCGTATGGGGTTGGTTGATAAGAACCTCAGCCAGTCCAGCACTATTTTCCATGGTGTGGTACCTGGTAAGTCAGCTTACCCAGTCGGCAAGATCGAATTGGAAGTGGCCTTTGGAGATGAGAACAACTACAGGGTGGAGAAATTGACCTTTGAGGTGGTTAAGATAAGAAGCCCGTACCATGCTATATTTGGGCGGCCGGCTTACGCCAAGTTCATTGCTCGACCGTGTTATGTGTACTTACAGCTCAAGATGCCGGGTCACAACGGGACCATTACGGTTCACGGCAGCCGGAAAGTGGCCCTGGAGTGTGAGGAAGGCGATGCAGCTTATGCAGAATCTGTTTGTGCAACAGAGGAGTTGAAGTTTTACAAAGACAATGTTGACCCAACTGATATGACCTCTCTGAAAAAGCCGACTACGGAGCATGAGCCGGCAATGAAATTTAAGTCAGCTGATGAGACTAAACTTGTTGATTTCGTCCCAGGAGATTCATCTCAGCAATTTAGCATCAGTGCCAATCTGGATCCAAAATAGGAAGGCGCGCTCATCGAGTTCATCCGTGAGAATAGGGACATCTTCGCATGGAAACCTTCTGACATGCCAGGTGTACCTAGAGAACTCGCTGAGCACACTCTCAATGTTGATCCGAAATTTAAGCCGGTCAGGCAGTTCCTCGGCGGTTTAATGAAGAGAGGCGGAAAGCTATTGGTGAAGAGGTGGCCCGGCTCTTGGCGGCCGGGTTTATTGTTGAAGTTTTCCACCCAGAATGGTTAGCTAACCGGGTGCTCATACTCAAGAAGAACGGCACTTGGCGGATGTGTGTGGACTACACGGACTTAAACAAGGCGTGTCCGGCTGATCCTTTTGCCCTTCCCCGTATTGATCAAATTATTGATGCTACGGCAGGTTGTGCGCGGTTAAGTTTCTTGGATGCTTATTCCGGATATCATCAGATCAAAATGGCGGTTAAGGACCAGGAGAAGACGGCATTCATCACTCCCTTTGGAGCCTTCTGCTATGTGTCCATGCCTTTTGGGCTCAAGTGTGCACAGGCGACTTACCAGCGTTGTGTACAGAACTGTCTTCATAAACAGATTGGGCGCAATGTTCACGCTTACGTAGACGATATTGTGGTTAAGTCCATAAAAGAGGAAACCCTGATAGATGATTTAAGGGAAACCTTTGATAATCTTCGGGTCTACAAGATGATGCTTAACCCGGCCAAGTGTGTCTTTGGTGTTCCTGCAGGCAAACTCTTGGGTTTCTTGGTTTCTGACAGAGGCATTGAGGCTAACCCGGAGAAGATCAAGGCCATCACCTCCCTGGCTAAGCCGGCGTGTATAAACGACGTTCAGCGCTTGGCGGGTCGCATCGCTGCTTTAAGCCGGTTTATAAGCCGTTTGGGTGAGAAGGCCATGCCCTTATATCAGTTGATGAAGAAAATTGATAACTTTGTCTGGAATGATGCAGCTAATACCGCCTTTGAGGAGTTGAAGAAGCAGCTGGCAGAGCCTCCAGTCCTTGCTGCTCCGGTTGATAAGGAGCCCTTATTATTATATGTGGTGGCGAACACACGAGCCGTCAGTGTGGCTATAGTGGTGGAACGCAAGGAAGAGGGTAAGGAGCATCCGGTTCAGCGGCCGGTTTATTATGTCAGCGAAGTGCTCATCGAGTCCAAACAGCGGTATCCGCATTGGCAGAAGCTTGTTTATGGTGTGTTCATGGCAAGCCGGAAGCTTAAGCATTATTTCCAGGGTCATCCCATAACTGTGGTCAGTTCTGCTCCTCTTGGTGATATCATTCAAAACAGAGAGGCCACAGGGAGAATTGCTAAGTGGGCTATAGAACTGGGACCTCATGGTCTCAAATACGTGCCACGCACTGCTGTCAAATCTCAGGCCTTGGTGGATTTCATCAATGATTGGACAGAGTCACAGGTGCCCGAGCAGAAGCCGGATAACACATATTGGACTATTCACTTCGACGGGTCTAGGCAGTTGGAAGGCTCGGGGGCTGGAGTTGTATTGGCTTCCCCTAAAGGTGACAAGTTCCATTATGTGCTACAGTTGATGTTTCCTTGCACTAACAATGCGGCTGAGTACGAGGCCTTGCTCCACGGTCTTCGGATGGCTAAGGAGATGAGCTTGAGCCGGGTAAGGTGTTTCGGGGACTCAGACTTGGTGGCTCAACAAGTATCAGGTAAGTGGGACTCTAAGGACCCTCTCATGGCGGCTTATCACCGCGAAGTTGATGCCATTGCTGGGCACTTTCAGGGCTACCAAGTAGAGCACATTGATCGCAGGAAGAACGAGGCGGCTGATGCTTTAAGCCGGCTAGGCTCTCAGCGAAAGCCGGTGCCGCCTAACACTTTCCTGGACGTCCTGTATAGCCCTTCTGTTAAGTTGCCTACAGAGGAAGATTTGGCTGTCCCTGACCCGGAGGCACGACTGGTGGCGGCTCTCCATATCATGCCAGACTGGACAATGCCGTATCTGGCTTACATGACCCGGGGCGAGTTGCCTGAGGATGAAACTTTGGCCAGGCAAATAACCCGGCGGGCTAAGTCAATGATCGTTATCGATGGCGAGTTGCATCATCGCAGTGTCACAGGGGCGTTTCAGCGTTGTGTCTCCCCTGAGGAAGGTCAAGAAATCTTGCGTGAGATCCATGAAGGGGATTGTGGCCATCACGCCGGCTCAAAGTCTCTTGTGGCCAAGGCTTTTCATCATGGCTTCTATTGGTTGACGGCTCATCCTGATGCAGAGGACTTAGTCAGTAAGTGTGATGGTTGCCAAAGGTTCTCGCGACGGGCTCACGTACCGGCTCAAGAGCTGAGGATGATCCCAATTACATGGCCCTTTGCGGTCTGGGGGCTTGATATGGTTGGGCCTTTTAAAAGGTCCAAGGATAAGAAGACCCACCTCTTGGTGGCAGTTGACAAATTCACAAAGTGGGTGGAAGCTGAGCCAGTTAGCAAGTGCGATGGAGCCACGGCGGTTCAATTTATGAAAAAGGTGATTTTCCGTTTTGGCTTTCCGCACAGCATTATAACTGACAATGGCACCAATCTCTCCAAAGGCGCCATGGAAGAGTTTTGTCAACGAGAGCATATCCGACTTGATGTTTCCTCAGTGGCTCATCCTCAATCCAATGGTCAAGCTGAGAGAGCTAATCAGGAGATTCTGAAGGGCATCAAGCCCCGGCTTTTGGTCCCTTTGCAACGGACGCCGGGTTGTTGGGTGGAGGAGTTGCCCTCCGTGTTATGGAGCATCAACACTACTCCTAACAGGTCTACAGGCTTCACGCCTTTCTTCATGGTTTACGGGGCGGAAGCAGTCCTCCCCAGTGACATCCGTCATGACTCACCTCGAGTGGCGGCTTATGTTGAGGCGGATAATGAACAGGCGCGCCAAGATGCTCTTGACTTGTTGGACGAACAGCGTAATGTGGCAGCAGCCCGTTCAGCGATTTATCAACAAGACCTGCGCCGTTATCATAGCCGCCGGGTTAAATCCCGGGTCTTCTAGGAAGGCGATCTCGTGCTCCGGCTCATCCAGGATCAAACAGATGCGCACAAGCTCTCCCCGCGTTGGGAAGGACCCTTTGTGGTCAGCAAGAACTTGCACAACGGGTCATATTACCTCATTGACATTCGGGAGCATAAAGATTCACGTAAGTTGGAGGAAGAGACCCGTCGGCCGTGGAACATAGCTCAGCTTCGGCCTTACTACACTTGAGTCACCAGCTCTCGTGATGTACATATTTCTCTCAGCTGTGTATATATTATGATAAGCAATAAAGCAGGACCTCTGTCCTTTTTTCTCCTCCAAATGTGCACGTGTTGTTTTCATTGCAAGATTACATGATGACTTGAAGGAGGATCCGGCTTATGATCGTATTCGAATCTAGCCATAAGCAACAAGGTCACTTGGGGGCTTCCTGTTCAAACATGGGTCGTATTCGAACCAAAGAGAGCATAGCTGTCGATACCCATTTGATTGGCAAAGTGCCGAGCTCATTGGGGAGTTTTCCTTGATCATATTTGAATCATGGTTTCACCCCTTTGGGAACCGACGTGGATCGTATTCGAATCAGCGTCGTTAAACAATTCTTGAAATCACTTGGGGGCTTCTTGTTCAAACATGGGTCGTATTCGAACCAAAGAGAACATAGCTGTCGATACCCTCTTGATTGGCATCGCCACACCCACTGGGGGCTATATGATCGTATTCGAATCTTAGCATAACCCCTTTGGGCCGGGTCTCTGGTTGTATTCGAACCGGAAGCTCCTAAGTTCTTTTGTTTCATTATAGAGTTCTTCTGATCATTTCAAAGTGTGTACGGCCGGGTCTCACTTGGCCGGCTTAACTTTGATTTCAAGTGTTAGTCGGACACAATGGGTGTTATTACGACAGGTAAACCGGAATTGAGGTACCAACCTTATTACCCGGGTTATCTAAACCGGAAGTATGCTTGCAGGCCGCTAAGTATGTTCTTACGGCTGTATTAAGGATATGATTGAAGACCAGTCCTTTTTGATTCATATTCCGGGTTATGTATCTAAAACTTATGATTCTCAGGGCGGTAAGCCGCCTCGAGACTTGGGAATTGCCCTTCTGTGCAGGATAGTTAACATCAACTATTTTGCGATTAAGGAAAACAAAGGATTGATTATGACCCGGAGAAACATCAAAGAGACAACTTCAAAAAGACTTCAGCATTCAATACGTGCACGATGGCACGGCAGAGATAAATTGTTGCACCTACTCTATTACAAAACTCATCAAGTCTAAAAGGGTGGAGCATTGTTAGGTAAACCGCCAGCCGAGTTACGACGCTTGCTGAGTTGAAGTCTCCGGCTCGTTCCTGTCTTCTCCTCCGGCTGATCCCAAGACCTGGAAAGTTGATGACTTCCAGTCGATGCCACTGAGAGCTTCGAATTGGGCTTCCTCGTCAATTAACCCGGCCGGGTCAATCTCCGGGGCGAAAGTGTGCTGACGAGCCGGCGGGATCAAGTTGAGGGCTTCATAGCGAGGGGTTGGAATCCTCTGATTCTCCGCATTGTAACCCGGCTGGTACTTGGTCAGATCTGTGTCGTTCCCGATAAGGGCGGCCACCGGGCGTACGGCCTTCACGCAAGCTGCGAAGTCCTTCTGATCGAAAGCGGAGCCGTCTTCCTTCAGGCTTGGATAGCCAAGGGCGATGTCCGCCGGGTCTAACTCCGGCAGGAATGCCTTGGCCCGGCTCAGCGCGGCGATCGCTCCGGCTCTTGCAGAGGCCCGTCGCAGCTCTTGGATCCGTTGTGGCAGTACAGCGAGCCGGTGAAGGACTTCTGCCAGGTGAGTCGGCACCTCGTTGGATAGGGCCACCACAGCTAAGGCACGCTGTGACCCGGTGTAGAGCTGCTCCACCAGGGTATACACGGCCTTCAGCTTGGTTACCACGCTCTGGTTGAGGTTGGCACTTCTGGGACTTGTTTAACAGAGTCAGATAAGCCGCCGACAAGGATGAAATTATGAGATATAAACATTCTAAACTTGATGAAAGCCGGAGCGACGACTTACCGAAGATTGCAGCCACCATCTGAGACACTTGGCGCTTTAGGCCGGAGAGCTCGGCGGTCTTCTCGGAGAGAGCCTTCTCCGCCTGTTCAGCCCGGTTCACCAATGCGGCCTTTTCTTCGGCCCACGCCTTCCGCTCAGCGTCGAACTCCGTCTTCAGCTTTTCTTGCGCGGCGATGCTGGACACGAACTTGGCGTTTGCCTTCCGGGTCTCCATCTCTTGCATCTTCAGCCGGCTCTTGACATCAGCAAGGTCAGCCTCAAGCTTCTTGCCAGCGGCCTGTATAAATTTCCGGGTTATGGCATGAACAGTTACTATATAAGTCCCAAGCGTTTTCCAAGCAAAGACACTTGGCACTTGGGGGCTAATGCATATTGAACGTATCTATCTACAAACTGCCGGCTCAATTGAGTAAGCCGGAACCTAAGTCTACAACATATTTAATCATAAGTTGTCGACTTAGGGGCTAGCATGGTAAAGGTAACTATGCAGTGAGTAAGAGGACAGCAGAATGATACCTCAGATTTCTGCTGGATCTGGTTCACCATGGCAACCTCTGCGTCCCGGCTCTTGTGCACTTGGCTGATGTAGCCAGAGACGAGCTCTCCAATGCTCAGGTTGGTGTAGTCGGAGAGGTCCAGGTTCACCCGGTGGGGCTGCAGCAACTCCCCCTTAGCGGAGCACTTGGCCAGCACGGTAGGTCTCCCCGGCTCAACGAACTCCGTCCGGGTGATTACCACGTCCGGGTCGTCTGCTGGTGGAGCCGAGCTGGAGGCCTCCGGGTTAACAGAAGCTTCTGTAGTTGCCTTGGTAGTTGGGGCAGCGGCCTCAGGTGCCTTGTCGGTTGGAATGGTGGCTTCGGGGGCGGAGGCAGCTGGCGGTTCTTGAGCCGTCACCTCCGGTTCAGGTAAATCCGGCACTCCGGCTGACTTGGTCTTCTTCGCTCTCTTGGTGAGCTTTGCCTGGGCACTGAAAGGACAGAAACGTTAAGCACAAAAAGGGTAAGTACAGACAAGTATAATATGAGATGGTTGTCATTACCCGGGCGCGGTCTTGAAAGCCGGAAGACTCGACTGCATAGAGTCGCCCGAAGAGGGGGAGGTCTCCTGATAATTTGAGTCGGAAGAATTGGGTGGCTGACGGATAACACTCGCCAATGGATGAAAAGGGTACAAGTGGGAAATAACCTCAGTTCGGCGCTTCCTTGATGTGTCAGGTAACCCGGAGGAGAGGTCGGTGTCCTTGTTGGTCCGGGTGTGACGCCGGCTCTCATGAACCTGTCGCTTCAAAATAAATTGAGGATCTTGATAAGCTAAAGGATGTGAAAAGCTTACTTTCCGGGTTACCCTTCGGACTTTCAGCTTTGGCAAGGGCTCTGAGTCGGAGGAAAGTGACATTACCTCTTCAACCACCGGGTTACTTGCGCCGGTGTCATCCTGACAATGAGCAAGTATTGATAAGGCGGACAGCAACAAACAGTGAATACAACAAGGATTTAAAAGCTCAGGGGTTACCTCTGACTCGGAGCTGTCGCTTAATTGCATCAGCTCTGAAGTAGTAGGCCTGCTTCCTTTCTTGCGAGGGGCGGCTTTCTTGGCGGCTTTCTTCACCTTTTTGGCCTTCTTGGCCGCCTCATGGTCATATTTGACCCGCCAGAACTTGTCGTCCGCCTGAAAATACAATGATGATTTCTTCAAACGATTCAGATGAAAGTTATATACAGAAGAAGATAGGATGATCAGATTGGCGGCTTACCACCGGGGCTGGGTTGGTCTTGCAGAAGGGGGCTAACCCGGTCCTTCCGCAGTCTGCTAGGCTCTCGTTTAAAAGAGCCTTGGTCATCTCCTCTGCAACATCTTAAGGAAGATCATTACGACTGTGTCTCTGAGGGTCGTCCTTTCGGCCCGTGTACCCATACATTAAGCCGGGGCGGCGGCTCAATGGGATCACCCAACACGAGATCCAGACCCGGACCAAATCGATTCCGTTCAGACCATTGCCCAGGAGAGCCTTGATCTTGTTGATAGTGGGGAGCAGAGGCTGGCGCTCCGCCGGAGTCAGTTTGTCCGACAGTGGGTGTGTTGACTCCAGACGCGATGGGCGAAAGCCGGGCAGCGGACTTTCATCAGCCGGTGATGTGTCTTGGCAATAGAACCAAGTCATGTTCCAATCCTTGGGGTGGCTGGGCGGCTCTGCTTAAGGGAAAAGGCAGTCCCTACGCCGCTGGATGGAGATGCCACCTAACTCCAGACTTGGCCCATTGGCGCACTCATTCTGACGGTTCAAATAAAAAAGCTCTCTGAAGAGCAGCAGACTAGGTTCTTCTCCAAGGTAAACCTCGCAGAAGACTTGGAAGTTGCAGATGTTGGACACTGAGTTGGGTCCTATGTCCTGAGGCCGCAGGTCGAAGAAGTTCAGAACGTCTCTGAAAAACTTTGAATCGGGCGGTGCGAAGCCCCGGCTCATATGATCCGCAAAAATCACTACCTCCCCGTCCTTTGGCTGTGGTCTCTCTTCTGACGGGTCAGGGGCATGGTAGGACATGACGTCCTTCTTGGGCAGATATCCGGACTTGACAAAATCTACTAGGGTCTCATTGGTGACATTGGACCTCATCCAGTTGCAAGTAATGGGAGCTTTGGGAGGCATGGTGAAAGTCGGCAGTCTATGATAAAAGGAAAAACGTCCGGGTTAATTATGAGCTGGAAAAAATCTACGGTTCAAGGTCAAGGTGGCGGCTTATGAAGGGGACTAATGGTATACATTTAAGTGCATCGGGCTATTTAAGCCGCCGAGGGATTGAGAGTAATTTGATTGTTTACAGGCTTTATCACAGCCAAGCCGGAAATTTTATGGCGCATGGTTTTCTTTAAGCCGGAAAGTTTTATGGCGCGAGGTTTCTTTAAACCGGAACTGTGAACCGCCGAGGTTCAAGGATTGCAATTTTTACTAAGTGTGGTAAAATAGGTTTCACACATCGCAGTAAAAATTTTGGATCAAAATAGTCGGGCAAAAGAAAAGTTTCTAGACCTAGAAACAGACGCTGGAGAAGTTCTTGGGCTCGAACAAGGTTCTTATGCCGTAAAAAGAGAGCTACTTGCATGTAAAATGGGTCCTCAACGTCTACCGCAGTAAGCCTATACAGAGCTAAGATCAAAAAGGGGCAGCACAGTCCAAATCTACTGAGGCCCATGATGAACTACGAAGAACACGGACGAACTACTCGAGCCCTAGTACGGATCTGCCCTATGGAGTAGCGGAGACTCACCGGAGCTGGAGAGGAGCGGAGGTTGCCGCCGTTTGTCTGGTCCGAGTCAGGGTGATGCAGCGGCCAAGGTTGACGAAGACCGGGGGCGCGACGGCGGCGGCAGTAGCAGGGCTCGGGAAGGGGAACAGTGGCACGAGGAAGAAGATGGAGAGAGAAGTGGCTGAGAGCCCGTCGGGCCGGCCTATTTATAAGGCAAGTTCATAAGTGGGCGCGAGAATCAAGGAGACCACGGCGTGGTTATCTCCCCACGAAACGCCTCGATTTTTGGGATGACAGTAAAGAAAAAGATCCGTTGCGGATCTGGCGGAGTAAAAAACGGGCTTAATGGAAGATGACGTCACGGCGGATTATCCGGAGTCCAGAGGATGACGTCACGCCGGGTTATGGCCTTCACACAATTGTAAGCCGGAGGTTTTCTGTCGAAGGAATGGAAGATTGACATGAGCCGGCTCAAATCAATCTGGGGCCTAATGTTGAGGATATAGACCTTAGAGTCACCCGCCAGGAGGGGCCGGGTTACTCTAATAGTCATTACCAGAAGCCCGGCGCCAAGCTTGAAAACGGTGGGCCAGAGATGGGCTTAAGACCCGGATATGGCTTAAGGCCCGTAGTTACAATCATTATCATGGTAGAACTTGTAGTGCAAGGCAAGAATAGCTGAGAGTCTGAGCCGGACACTCTTATGAGCCGTCCGGGACTCTGAGAGCTGCTGGGCGTCAGCCTCCCTATATAAAGGGAGGACCCGGCAGCGGTTTAGGGACAAGAACAATCTCATCGAGAGCCGGGCATAGCAGTTTAGCTCCCTCGTGATCGTAACCCTAATCAATACCACCTCAACTGGACGTAGGCTTTTACCTTCACCGTAAGGGGCCGAACCAGTATAAACCCTCGTGTTCCTTGTCCCGCATTAACCCCTTCAAGCTTCCTAGCTGCGATGGCTCCGCGACTAAGTCCTAGCTCGAGGACATCTGCCGTGACAATTCCACGACAAGACCTTGGACAAGTTTCTTAAGCCTGCAAACTAAGGGAGAAAAGCTCAATTGTTGAGCATGTGCTCAGATTGTCTGAGTACTACTATCGCTTGAATCGAGTGGGAGTTAATCTTCCAGATGAGATAGTGATGGTTCTCCATAGTCACTGCCACCAAGCTATTAGAGCTTCGTGATGAACTATAACATATCAGGGATAGACATGATGATCCTTGAGCAACTCGCGATGTTTGACACCGCGAAAGTAGAAATCAAGTAGGAGCATCAATTGTTGATGGTTAGTAAAACCACTAGTTTCAAGAAGGGCAAGGGAAAGAAGGGATACTTCATGAAACGGCAAATCAGTTGGTGCTCTAGTGAACAAACCCAAGGTTGAACCCAAACCCGAGACTAAGTGCTTCTGTAATGAGGGGAACGGTCACTGAAGCAGAACTACCCTAGATACTTGGTAGATGAGAAGGCAGGCAAGGTCGACAGAAGTATATTGGGTGTACATTATATTAATGTGTACTTTACTAGTACTCCTAGTAGCACCAGGGTATTAGATACCGGTTCGGTTGCTAAGTGTTGGTAACTCGAAATAAAAGGCTACGGAATAAACGGAGACTAGCTAAAGGTGAGATGACGATATGTGTTGGAAGTGTTTCCAAGGTTGATGTAATCAAACATCGTACGCTCCCTCTACCATCGGGATTGGTATTAAACCTAAATAATTGTTATTTGGTGTTTGCGTTGAGCATAGACATGATTGGATTATGTTTATCGCAATACGGTTATTCATTAAGGAGAATAATGGTTACTCTGTTTATTTGAATAATACCTTATGGTCTTGCACCTAAAATGAATGGTTTATTGAATCTCAATCGTAGTGATACACATGTTCATGCCAAAAGATATAAGATAGTAATGATAGTACCACATACTTGTGGCACTGCCATTTGAGTCATATTGGTATAAAACGCATAAAGAAGCTCCATGTTGATGGATCTTTGGACTCACTCATTTTTGAAAAGATTGAGACATGCGGACCATGTCTATTGGTAGATATGCATGAAGAAACTCCATACAGATGGATCGTTTGGACTCACTTGATTTTGAATCACTTGAGACATGCAAATCATACCACATGGGCAAGATGACTGAAAGGCCTCATTTTCAGTAAGATGGAACAAGAAAGCAACTTGTTGGAAGTAATACATTTTGATGTGTGCAGTCCAATGAGTGCTGAGGCACGCAATGGATATCGTTATGTTCTTACTTCACAGATGATTTGAGTAGATGCTGAGAATATTTACTTGATGAAACACAAGTCTGAATTATTGAAAGGTTCAAGTAATTTCAGAGTGAAGTTGAAGATCGTCGTGACAAGAGGATAAAATGTCTATAATGTGATCATAGAGATGAATATCTGAGTTACGAGTTCGGCACACAATTAAGACATTGTGGAAATTGTTTCACAACTAATACTGCCTGGAACACCATAGTGTGATGGTGTGTCCGAACATCATAACTGCACCCTATTGGATATGGTGCATACCATGATGTCTCTTATCGAATTACCAGTATCGTTTATGGGTTAGGCATTAGAGACAACCGCATTCACTTTAAATAGGGCACCACACAATTCCGTTGAGACGACACCGTATGAACTATGGTTTAGAGAAACCTAAGCTGTCATTTCTTAAAAGTTTGGGGCTGCGACGCTCATGTGAAAAAGTTTCTAGCTGATAAGCTCGAACCCAAAGCGGATAAATGCATCTCCATAGAATACCCAAAACAGTTGGGTATACCTCCTATTTCAGATCTGGAAGCAAAAGTGATTGTTTCTAGAAACGGGTCCTTTCTCGAGGAAAAATTCTCTCGAAAGAATTGAGTGGGAGGATGGTGGAGACTTGATGAGGTTATTGAACCGTCACTTCAACTAGTGTGTAGCAGGGCACAAGGAGTTGTTCCTGTGGCAACTACACCAATTGAAGTGGAAGCTTATGATGGTGATCATGAAACTTCGGATCAAGTCACTACCAAACCTCGTAGGTCGACAAGGATGCGTTCTACTTCAGAGTGGTACGTAATTCTGTCTTGGAAGTCATGTTGCTAGACAACAATGAACCTACGAGCTATGGCGAAACGATGGTGGGCCCAGATTCCGACGAATGGCTCGAGGCCATAAAATTCGAGAGAGGACCCATGTATAAAAACAAAGTATAGACTTTGGAAGAACTACTTGATGGTCGTAAGGCTGTTGGGTGCAGACGCATTTTAAAAGGAAGACGGACAATGATGGTAAGTGTCACCATTAAGAAAGCTCGACTTGTCGTTAAGATGTTTTCCGACAAGTTCAAGGAGTTGACTACGATGAGATTTTCTCACTCGTAGCGATGCTAAGAGTCTGTTGGAATTATATTAGCAGTTACTGCATTATTTATGAAATCTTGTAGATAAGATGTCAAAAAACATTGTTTCCTCGACGATTTTCTTGAGGAAAGGTTGTATGTGATACAACCAGAAGGTTTTGTCAATCCTGAAAGATGCTAACAAGTATGCAAAGCTCCAGCAATCCTTCTAAGGACTGGAGTAAGCATCTCAGAGTTGGAATGTACGCTTTGATGAGATTTTGGGTTTATACAAAGTTTATGAGAAACTTGTATTTCCAAAGAAGTGAGTGGGAGCACTATAGAATTTTTGATGAGTATATGTTGTTAACATATTGTTGATCAGAAATGATATAGAATTTCTGGAAAGCATACAGGGTTATTTGAAAAGTGGTTTTCAATGGAAAACCTGGATTAAGCTACTTGAACATTGAGCATCAAGATCTATAAGGATAGATCAAAAACGCTTAATAGTACTTTCAAATGAATACATACCGTGACAAGATTTTGAAGGAGTTCAAAATAGATCAGCAAAGAAGGAGTTCTTGGCTGTGTTACAAGGTGTGAGTATTGAGTAAGACTCAAGACCTGACCACGGCAGAAGAGAGAGAAAGGACGAAGGTCGTCCCCTATGCTTTAGACATAGGCTCTACAGTATGCTATGCTGTGTACCGCTCCTGAAGTGTGCCTTGCCATGAGTTAGTCAAGGGGTACAATAGTGATCCAGGAATGGATCACATGACAGCGGTCGAACTTATCCTTAGTAACTAGTGGACTAAGGAATTTTCTCGATTATGGAGGTGGTAAAAGAGTTCTTCGTAAAGGGTTACGTCGATACAAACTTTGACACTAATCCGGATGACTCTGAGTAGTAAACCGGATTCGTACAGTAGAGCAGTTATTTGGAATAGCTCCAAGTAGCGCGTGGTAGCTGCATCTACAAGATGACACAGAGATTTGTAAAGCACACACGGATCTGAAAGGTTCAGACCCGTTGACTAATAACCTCTCTCACAAGCGAGATACAAACAAACCCCATGGGTGTTGGATTCATTACAATCACATAGTGATGTGAACTAGATTATTGACTCTAGTGCAAGTGGGAGACTGTTGGAAATATGCCCTAGAGGCAATAATAAAATGGTTATTATTGTATTTCCTTGTTCATCATAATTGTCTATTGTTCATGCTATAATTGTATTAACTGGAAACCGTAATACATGTGTGAATACATAGACCACAACATGTCCCTAGTAAGGCTCTAGTTGACTAGTTCGTTGATCAATAGATGGTTATGGTTTCCTGACCATGGACATTGGATGTCATTGATAACGGGATCACATCATTAGGAGAATGATGTGATGGAAAAGACCCAATCCTAAGCATAGCACAAGATCGTGTAGTTCGTTTGCTAAGAGCTTTTCTAATGTCAAGTATCGTTTCCTTAGACCATGAGATTGTGCAACTCCCGGATACTGTAGGAATGCTTTGGGTGTACCAAACGTCACAACGTAACTGGGTGGCTATAAAGGTGCACTACAGGTATCTCCGAAAGTGTCTGTTGGGTTGGCACGAATCGAGACTGGGATTTGTCACTCCGTATGACGGAGAGGTATCTCTGGGCCCACTCGGTAATGCATCATCATAATGAGCTCAATGTGACTAAGGAGTTAGCCACGGGATCATGCGTTACGGAACGAGTAAAGAGACTTGCCGGTAACGAGATTGAACGAGGTATTGGGATACCGACGATCGAATCTCGGGCAAGTAACATACCGATAGACAAAGGGAATTGTATACGGGATTGATTGAATCCCCGACATCGTGGTTCATCCGATGAGATCATCGTGGAACATGTGGGAGCCAATATGGGTATCCAGATCCCGCTATTGGTTATTGGCCGGAGAGGTGTCTCGGTCATGTCTGCATGGTTCCCGAACCCGTAGGGTCTACACACTTAAGGTTCGGTGACGCTAGAGTTGTTATGGGAAATAGTATGTAGTTACCGAAGGTTGTTCGGAGTCCCGGATGAGATCCCGGACATGACGAGGAGCTCCGGAATGGTCCGGAGGTGAAGATCGGTATATTGGACGAAGGGTATTGGAGTCCGGAATTGTTCCGGGGGTACCAGGCTATGGCCAGCATGTCCGAAAGGGGTTTCAGAGGCCCCGGCAAGCGTTGGGGGGCCTTATGGGCCAAGGGGAAGGGGCAAACCAGCCCACTAAGGGGCTGTGCGCCCCTCCCAACCCCTCTCACGTAACCAGGAGAGGTGGGGGCGCCACCCCTAGGGCAGCCGCCCCTCCCGGCTTGGGGGCAAGTTTCCTAGGGGGTGGGGGCGCCCAAACCCATCTAGGGTTTCCCCTGGCCGCCGCCTCCTCCTCTAGATCCATCTAGAGGGGCCGGCCCCCTCTCCCCTTCCCCCTATATATAGTGAGGGGGTGGGAGGGCAGCCACACCCTTCCCTTGGCGCAGCCCCTTCCTCCTCGTACATCTCCTCCTCCTCCGTAGTGCTTGGCGAAGCCCTGCCGGAGAACCACGAGCTCCATTGCCACCACGCCGTCGTGCTGCTAGAGTTCTCCCTCAACTTCTCCTCTCCCCTTGCTGGATCAAGAAGGAGGAGACGTCCCCGGGCTGTACGTGTGTTGAACGCGGAGGCGCCGTCCGTTCGGCGCTAGATCGGATCTTCCGCGATTTGAATCGCCGCGAGTACGACTCCATCAACCGCGTTCTTGTAACGCTTCCGCTTAAGGATCTTCAAGGGTATGAAGATGCACTCCCTCTCTCTCGTTGCTAGCATCTCCTAGATTGATCTTGGTGACACATAGGAAAATTTTGAATTATTACTACGTTACCCAACATGTACCTCATATCCAGCACCCTATATCCATACTACGCAAGCAACGTGATGAACTACTCTATGTTGATCGAACAATGGAGAAAGAAATCGGCATCAAACGGACAATGAAATGCACATAAACCCACTTTACATGATCCAAAAGATCACCACAGTTCATCGCCGAACGGGATCTAAACTTAAACCACTAAAAAACGATAATAATAAATGGAGCGGGAGCGTCTTCATCACTTCCTCGCTGGCCCTTTACCCTTCCGGTCGCTGGCGCAGCAGTAGGCGTCTGCGGCTGGTGGTGGATCGTCTGAGTCATCAGAGGAGGAGCTGTGGTCGTCGCCGTCGTCCGACGAGGAGTCAGAGATGACACTAACCTGTGGAGGCAGCACACGGAATGCTCCATCGCGTCCCTCTCCCGGAGGTTTGAGGCCGACTTGAGGCATCCGGGTAGGTCGGGTTTTTTTGACCAGTCAGTTACCGAGCAGCCTGCCCGGGTGTTTAAGACTGATTTGAGGCTCCCTGCTATAGATGCTCTTATGATTGTTTGATTTGAATATTAGATATATATCTTAATTTGATTGTAACCTTTCGTATTCCCCCCTTTTGTTTACTATATTGTGTGACAGCACTGTTGTTTTCGGGGAAACGTATTTCGAATAGGGCTATCCTTAGTAGGAAGATTGTAAGGAAGTTAGTGTTATCAAGGGTGTGTACGATGACCTTATAATGAAGGTCGATGTACACTTGACAAGAGTGACACAACACCGGTTTTTAAAAGGTTCAACCACCTTGTTGGACCACGGCCTGGTCTTACATTAGGAAGGCCTCGGGTAGGGTTGTATGGTCTAAAGGCGTTGACTCGTGCACGACTCCCTGAATCCCTCTCTTGAACTCTTGGCCTAGTTCGATCCAAGTCATGCGCGACTCCTCAGACTTGACCCTAGAGCGACTTGGGAACTATAAATACATCCATGAGTTTATTCAAGTGTGGGTGGAATAATGTACATGCCCATGGGGGCCTTATATCGGTGAGGATGCCTTGGCAGATGACTAGGGCTATCATTGGCTATGGTAGGTATGATTTATAGTATGTTAACCTATGTCTATGAGTCCATGAAGACTAGTCAAAGGTGGGGGTGTCCATAGTCCATGGTGCTCCACTCCCCTTCATCAAAGCATGAATGGGACTTTTGGCTAGTTGGGCCTCATGTAGACTTGAGATTCTTTCCTTCATTGTTGAATTTGGCTTTATATTTTGCCTTCTCCTTTGACTCGCTGACCATGGATATCTTCTTAGACTTTCTTTGATCAGTCCTGATCCTCCTTGACTAGGTTGGAATTTTTTTCACGGCCTTGGTACTTGTTAAGTGCCTTGAATTTTTTTTTTTGACTAGCCACGTAGGAATAATGGGACCTCCTAATGGGATTATTTAGTTTCCTTCAACGCAGAGGTGTTGAATAGAAAAGGTGGGGAGATCTAGACCAATGGATCCAAGATTTGGATAATTGGGAAAATAATCGAGTGTCAAACGTCTAGTCTCGTTTAGTACAACTAGACAAGAGGATTTTCCTAAATTAATTCTCCATACAAAAATCTAAACAATGGAAATGGATATCCAAAGAACATCTAATTATCGTCCAATACATACTAGTTTTCATATGTCTCACAATCCTAGGAGATGGTAGGAAGTCAAGGTAGCTAGGTTGTAGCCCGATCGCAGGGAGGTGGGCAGTAGTGTCACTAATCACAAGGACGCGTGAGCTATACACCAGAAGATCCTAACACGAAAAACTCCTAGCAACTAACTACAACATAATTGATGCAATTTACTAGTTTCGGGCTTAGTAATAATAAATGACTACTAGTAATGTGCCCATTAGATGAATATGCATTGTTGAAATGCATGTAACCATATCAAAAGCACATGAACCTATGATGGTACAGTGATATGGTTCTAACATAAATACGAATATAGCATGAAACCTAATAGAAGAGTTTACCACAGTGTGCTAGAATTGAAGAAGCCTGCACTAGCGTAAGATAAATGCATTAAACTACTGGAAAAAATAGCGCGCTACAGAGTCGCTATAGCATGTAGAAAATTATCTCGCCAAATAAATCACTGTACAGTGTCTCGCTAATAGCACGCTGTAGCGCATTATAGCGTGATAATAGCATATTTGAAGGGGCGGCGCTATTTTGTATAGCGCGCTATTTTATTTCTTGATCTACAGTCATTTGGATAAATATATATATATATTCTCTGATGTTCTTTCTTTCTGCCCAAAACAACGAAGGTGGGAATCGGTCCTGCACTTGTCCTACCATACTTCTTTCGTGTATACGAAATAGCATTCACAAAAAGTTGAACATTTATTTATCTTCCAGGTCGCTCTAAACTATTGTATGGATATCATGACTGCAGAAGCACAAAGCATCTAAAGTAAATTACTACTAGTATTAGTTATGATTATTTATTCTATTCCAGATGTGTTCTTGTACTACCTAATCTTTTTGGACTGTTATTCCAAGATTTCTATAAACATCCCAAATTCTGATGTGAACGGACTGGAAAATTAAGCTTCAGTTAAGGCTGCGGATTAGCCCCCCCCCCCCCCCCCCCCCCTTTTTTTTTGTTTAGAGCTCTAATCGACCGATGCTGCTGACGGCGCATGTTTACGTCGTAATAATGCTTTACTTGCTTCAAATACTATACTGTGATCTTTGTTACCTATCAACAAAACTATTCTTTACTGTCCTCTGTTCTGTCCCTTTTGTTTCATTGCTTACTATTTCGTTAGGTTATTTTTTGTCAACCAGCTTTGAGCGTGATTAAAGGAAACACAGACAAAGCAACAGAGTTTGGAAGACATGGTGTACTTTCCCAATGAAAGTTAGTTTGTTATCCCCTTCCATGTTTTCTGGTTGTATGGAGCTTTAAATAGCAATGAATTTTACAATGTAGATATTGAAAATCTTTTTAGCATGATGCCGCTGCTGGTTAGATGATAATTATTAGACGCAAATGTTAACGCCCACATGTGTGGCACGAACCAACATGGCCCAAACGCCTCCAGTACCACTCATTTTGCCACACCAAAATAGATGACATAAGCAGGAATCCTTTTGATTTTCGGCTTAAAAATATTTTATCTCCTAATTAAAAAATCCAATTGAAAATCTGTTTTCACCGTTAAATCCGTCTCGACGAGATCTTCAAAATTAGATACCATGTTGATACGTTTTGACGATTTTTTTTGCCAAAAGTTGCCATGATGTTTACACCGTAGGTGCCGTAGTGTTACACTGAAGTTGCCATGTGGCAATTTTAGTTTATAGACCATGGCAATTTTAGTATTTTGACCATGGCAATTCCAGTATTTTGACTATGAAAATTATTTTTTGTACGAACCATGGCAATTTTAAGTGCATGTACCATGGAAATTTTAGTTTATGGTTCATGGCAAGTCTAGTTTCTTAATTCCCCATTTTATAATATGTCAAAATTTACTATTAAATGTAGAAGAAAATAGCTGAAACATATCATGGCAGATTCAGTGTAAACACCATGGCAATTCATGTGCAATAGACATGACAACTTTTAAAAATCGTCTGAAACATATTGATATGAGATCTAGTTTCGAAGATCTCGTCGCGATGAATTTAATGGTGAAAACGGATCTTCAATCAGATTTTTCATTAAAGAGATAAAACAGTTTAAAAACTAAAAATCCAAAAAACATTCCCACATGCATGCATGCGGTGACATGGCGTAGTCTGTGTGTTATAGGGCGTGTGGGCGGGTATCGCTTCCACCACATATGTGGGCGTTATCAGCGTCCTTATTAGAATGCGACTGATGCCGCTGCTGTTTTTTTCACTGTCAAATTAATTGGAAATGCCTTTTATCATTGTTGGTCTCGTTGCTACAGATCTAATTAAGGTGACCATGACAAGACATAAGGAAGGTGTCCCTCGTCCCCCTTGTGTCGCCCCCGCGGGCGACCCAGGGGGAACCCTAGTCGCCGTCCTCTCGGCCCTCCTCCTGCCTCCACCTCTCCTCGCCGATGTCCGCAGCGCCGCCGGGCAAAGCATGGCCGGCTAGGCGGCGGCGGGGCGTCTCTCCTCCTTGTCCATTGCAGCTGGCGCGGGGCGCTGGACTAGCGTGGGGTCGGGTGGTGCGGCGGGCGGGTTTCATGGTGACATCGTGCGCGGCGCGGCGGCGGCGGCGGCCTGCTCGCGGCATGGTGACGGCTGCGTGGTGGGCAAGATCGGTGGTCGTGGGCGCTGCCGGGTTCAGATGGATCCAATTTGGGTCTTGGGCTTGAACACTGTCAGCCGCCGTGGGGTGGTGGTGGTTGTCGCTGACCACGCCGGATCGCTGGATTCGGCGCCTGGAGATCTATGATGGGTTCTTCTCGATCCTCGTCCATGGTGGGTTGAACCCCATGGCTCTCTCATCTCTGCAGGTTCCGGTTCGTGGTCCGTTGCCGGATTCGGAGCCGACGGATATAAGTAGAAAACATGGCTTTGGTTGAGGCCAGGATAAGGGCATTAATGCTAGTTCACTCACGAATCGGGACCAAAGGGTGCATCAGTCCCGGTTCGTGAGGTCAGGGCGCCGGCCGGGCCTCGAGGCCATTGGTCCCGGTTCGTCTGACCCCGTTGGTCCCGGTTCCAGACATGAACCTGGACCAATGGGCCTCGCTCCTGGCCCAGCACCTTTAGTCCCGGTTGGTGGCTGGAACCGGGACCAAAGGTTGTCCTTTAGTCCCGGTTTTAGCCACAAACCGGGACTAACGAGAGGCCTATATATACCCCCACTGCTAGGAAAAACCTTATACACAAGAGCTTACCAGTAGCGCTGTTTAGAAGGCAGCGCTGCTACTAAATAGCAGTAGCGCTTGGGAAGAAAGAGCGCTGCTACTATGCACATAGCAGTAGCGCAGTAGTTATAAAACCCGCTACTACTATAATTGCAAGACCGTTGTCGGTAGGCTAGGTATACTAGTAGAACTGGTTCTGTAAAAGCGCTACTGTTATTGATCATAGCAGTAGCGGGGGTTGTGAACTAGCGCTACTACTAAGGGCACCTTACCCAACCGGCCCGCGCGCGTCCTCACTCCCACTCACTCCGCCGTGCACCGTCGCCGTTGTCGCCCACCAGCGCCCCCAAGGTCCCTCCCTCCTCCTCCCCCTCCTCCTCCCTCCACCTCCCCCTCCCCCTCCTCCTCCCCCTCCTCCTCCTCCCTCCGGGGGCCCCCTCCTCCTGCTCTCTCCTCCTCCTCCTCCATCCCTGTCCTCCTCCCCCTCCCTCCTCCTGCTCTCTCCTCCTCCTCCCTCCTCCCCCCTCCTCCTCCCCCTCCTCCTCCTCCCACCTCCTCCTCCTCCTTTCTGTAAATAAAATATGAAATTTGAATAAAATAGAATAAAACAGAAAATTTGAATAAGTAAATTTGAATAGAATAAAATATGGAATTGAAAAGAATAAGTAAATGTAGGTCTTATGAATAGAATAGGAATTTTTTACATTTTTTTAAGTAAATGTAGGTTTTTGTTTATATTTTGTTTTAGACATAGGGTATTTTTTAGTAAATGTAGGTCTTTTGAATACAATAGGAAATTTTTAGAAAATTTGAATAAGTAAATTTGAATAGAATAAAATATGAAATTGAAAAAATAAGTAAATGTAGGTCTTTTGAATACAATAGGAAATTTTAAGAAAATTTGAAGAAGTAAATTTGAATAGAATAAAATTTGAAATTGAAAAGAATAAGTAAATGTAGGTCTTTTGAATAGAATATGATAGAAGACTAGTGAATAGGTTTTTTGAATATAAAATAGTTTTAGTAATATAATTTTTTAGGTATAGAAAATTTTCAATTATAGAAATCTAATGGAATGCTACATGAGAAATTTTTAGGTATCAAATTTAGTAATAAAAACTTTTTGTAAGCAAAAATAGGTATATAAATTTTTTGTAATTTTTATTTTCAATATAGAATGTATTGGAAAATTTAATTATTTTTATGTCATTATCACTTTGTCATCAAAGAATGCTATATGAGATTTGATGATCTAAAATTTTCACTCGGTGGAATATGCAGGCTTTGTAGGGTCGTGTCTCCTTGGAGTGATCGTCATCCGAGCTACCTCTACTTCCTCGACACCCGAGTCGGTGAGCTAAAAGTCCACCTCCTCCTTCTCTACTCATCGGTGTTGAATAGAGTAGAACTAGAGTAGAAATATATTGAAATGTTTTTGCTAATATTGAACCATTGAAATGCAATGAGCACCGGTTTATGCTCATGTGCGAATGTGGGAAAATCCGACTGGCCTATGTTTTGCCGGAGTGTTGATTCATTTCCATTCCGGCAAATTTCAGGTGCTCGGTATGTCCTATTTTAGCAAAGGTCATGCCGGATTTTTCCGTGAATTTAAGCATGACTTGTGCTAGAATATGTAGGAAATATCGAGTGCCCCGGATTTGCTAGAAAGAGAATTAAACGACATTTCGAGTTGACTTTAAGTCTGTCGGGGCTTCATTGATGACAGTCAAAAAATCAGTGAGGGAGAGTCTCCACCATATATGAGAGAAGAAGAATGCGGACTGTTGTCGTGGGGACCGCTTCTCCTTCTTCTCTTTGTGCTAGACCATTGTTATGCACTAGGGGAAGAAGGAGTAGCGACCATCATCGACGGTCAACAAATCGGTGAGGGAGTGTCCACCATATATGAGAGAAGAAGAATGTCGACTGGTGTCATGGGGGTCGCTTCTCCTTCTTTTCCTTGTGCTAGATATTTGTAATGCACTAGGCGAAGGAGGAGTAGCGACCATCACCGACGGTCGCAATATCAGAGAGGGAGTGCCCACCATATATGTGAGATAAGAGTTTAGGAAGGAAGACTCGACAGACCTAAAGTCAACCCGTTGCATATTGAGTAAAAGTGATTTGTGTGTTGAGTTTCCTAGTAGTTGCCTTTGACTGATTTTCAATGTTTCAAATATGAACATAGGAAATGTCTGTCGACGAAAGAGAATTCGTTATGTGCGAATACTGCGACATGCCTCGCCTAGTTGGTGGTAGGCGCTTCAGCATCATGCTGGATGAGACCTTCGAAGTGGATACAGTAAGTCACAACAACAATTTTTTTTCGTAATTAAGCATGACTTCTGCTACTTCTGCTTCTTTTGCTTCAACTTATAATTTTAATTTTTTACAATTCTACTAGCGTATCCCCTGCCATGCAAGAATTTATGTCTTGGATAAGATTGGTTTAAGTACTATGGACAATATGGAGGTAAAGAGAGTTCACTTGAGGACCGAGCATGGTTATACTTTTGCCGCAAAATTATACAATGCAGACACCTACTCCTATTTTGAGTGCAAAAACTAGAGAGCACTATGCAAGGCTTATGCATTTGAGCCTAATATGCTTATCACCTTTGATATTCGTCTGGAAAATGAAATTGAAGGTAATATCGACATCTGGGTCGATGTGCAGACGCCTCCAGTTCTACCATTATGTGAGTTTCTCAACAATATTTATTAAGTAATTTATATTGTTTGTTTAAAAATAGTTGACAACTAATTTATATTGACAGCTTATTTCCATTCAAGCAAACATGTCCGGCGCTTGGTAGACAACACCTACTACTGTCTCGGGGCTGAACTAAACTGCGAGGAGATAGGTCATTATGTTTCATGGCTTGAGAATCTTGATATTGTCAAGACAGGTTATTTTCCTGGACTTTGAAATATTAGTACTCAATACGTGCGACCAATAGTGTGAGTATTGAACAAAGGTCACATCTATTTAGGAAAGATGGTAAGATTTTTACTATTTGTCCTTAGTGCATCTTTTGCATACATTATTTTTTAAGCTAAACTTCATTGCTAAGTATGTTACTACGATGTTCTTCAACAGGGTCTCCCGATGAATGTTGTGCCTCGTTGGATCGAGCCTAAAGGTCGCATGACAATGGTTAGCTTATGGCCAAGATATCCTGCATTGCACATGAGTGCATTCATGATTTCTCAAAGCGAGCAACTCTTAATAGTCAAAGACAGGAGCAAAATTGTGAAGGGTCACAACAGAGAAGTACTAGGGGGCATCAATCAGAAGCGCAGGCCACAATTAGGAGACAGGTTCATCTGCATTCTCCAATATGATGAAGGAGTGCTACACATGTTTTATGCTATTTTACCTGAGAGAGAGCAGCAGGAGTGATTAGCTAGCTAGAATGAGTTTGAAGATGATGATGTGCTACACTATGACTATGATGATTAAATAGCTGGTGTTGGTGGTAATGACTATAATGATTATTATTAGCTAGTGTTGGTGGTGATTAGATAGTACACTATGACTATGATGATTAAATAGTGTTGGTGGTAATGACTATGATAATTATTAGCTAGTGTTGTTGGTGATGATATGATGCAAGAATTTTTATATTATATGACGATGATGTTGATCATGATTATCATGATGATTTGTTATTATGATCATGATTAGTTATTATATCATTGGTTGAAGGAACGCGGATTAGATTCATGTGGATGGATCAAAAGTGACCAAAAGTTGAATTGGTAGGATCATCGTCCTAATTCAACTTTTGATTCATCCAAATGAATCTAATCCATGTTTCTTCCCCACATGAGCCTGTATAAATACATCACAAATATGTAGAGGGGGTATAAATCCGTGAAAGCAAGAATACTAGCAGTAGCGTTGGAAAGCATGTACTAGCAGCGCTGTCCTAGCAGCAGCGCTTCATTTGTTCAAGCGCTACAAAGAGTTATCAGTAGCGCTGGTCAGTCAAGCACTACTGCTAACCATACTTACCAGTAGCGCTGCCCTGACCAGCACTACTGCTACAACTTAGCTGTAGCGCGTCAGCAGTAGCGCTGGACCCAGGGCTACTGCTATATGTATTTCAAGCGCTACTACTAGGGTTTTCCCTAGTAGTGCCCCGCCCCTGCCCACGAACAGAGCCACTGCTCTGTTTTTTTGGCCGGCCGTGGGAGAGGTTTGTGGTGCTCTAGCTCACCTCCTATGCACATGAGGTGTTCGATGAAATGCCCGAGCCACAATTAAGCTTTCTCCTCTCGAAGCTCCTTGTCCAAGCTCCATTTTCCTCAAGATTTGTCTAGGTTTGGCGGTCCGTCCTGTCCCGTCCCCATCCTCACCATCGTCGATCGCCCGCGCCGATCTCGTCGCCGGCACCACCGTGGTGAGCCTCTTGTTCTTATCTTCTTTCTACAAGAAAAAAAATTCTTGTATGATTTAGCTAGATACTTGTATAATTTTCTTACTTTTATTATTGTTTTTTATTATACAGTGCGATGGTTTTGGTATCCGCCCCCGTCGGCCCTCGTCCTGTCTATGATTCCGATGTGGTATATTATCTTTTATAACTATTTGTTTCATTTAGTGTTTATGACAATTATGCCGACCAACGTGACATAGATGTTTTTATCTAGGAGGTATGTGAACTGGAAATTCCAACCGACCCTCTTGTCGAGAGGTTAAATTTAGTTGAAAAAGAAAACAATTACTTGAAGAAAAAATTGAAAAGAATTGAGGAGAAGAAGATGGCATTGGAGTTGCATGTTGCGGATGTTGTCGATGATCACAAGATCAAGATAGATGCAATGCGCTTGAAGATTAGAAATATTAGAAAATACTAGTCGTCCACCCGTGCATTCGCACGGGCTAGTATGAAATGGAGAGAAACTATATAAATGTGTCTACGATGTGTGGAGTTATACTGATAGATTTTTTATGGAATATTTGCTTCAATAGTTAATGGATTGGACGATATATGTATGCATTGCAACTTGTTTTTGTAGTCTCATCTATGAGTTGTCTTCTATTTATTTATTTTAAGCATTACTCATTGGAGGTTATTGCTTCATCTATCCCACATGAGTTGTTAGAATTTTTTTTGGGGTTGCCACATGTACCATTGGAATGGATATTTCATCTGATTAGAAATTTGAGACATGGCTATCTTTGGAATTGATACATATAACACCAAAAGCATATTTTACCTTGCGCCAGAGTACCTACTATTATGCTTTCCAAATCTTTTATACCTCGCCTGGGTCATCATCCTTTCTTCCTCTCTTCTATCGAATTAAAAATAAGGTGATGGAGAATATAGACAACTTCCAAAAAAAAAGGTGCAAAAAGAATAAAAGATAGCACTCTACAGGAAACTTGGATTAGGGTGCATCATATCTGCAGGAAGATATATGTCTAGGCTAAGGTGGTTACGGAAGGGCTTCAATCTGGTAAAAACAGATATACTTGGTGATTTTTCTTTGTTAGCACATAATTCATAATGATATAAGCTGGAACATGTTGCCTTTTAGATTGAAATCAAACTGGTCCCAACGCACACACGGCTAGCACTCAATAAAGCAAAAGAAAAAAAAAACACCAAAGCATGAAAAACGTGTGTAGCTAGCAAACATAAGATTTGCACTTCTTTTTCACATGTCATTTGTTACTTATTTCAAATAGACGTAACTGAACTTTGCAAAATTAATGGAAAATCGAATCACCTTGATGCCATGTTGTTTACTTCCATCAAGCCATTTGCCATAAGTACTTTTGAAAGTCAATTAGCCTGGTATGTCCGGGGAGAATGCTCCACCAACTACGCATGTGGCTATAATGTTTATTATTGTTCCTTCTTTCTTCGTACATGAACCTTGAAAAATGCTCATGAATGAAAGGCCCACTCATCCATTTGTAGATTAATTATGGGAAAACGGAATTTTGCATACCTTGTTTCCAGGTAAGTCCATGTCTCATGTTACAGTAGGTGGTAGCTAGCAACCATCTAATCCCTAGTGTCTCTTCCTCGGTTGACATCAAACAAATATTACTGGAATGATGGAAGCGAGGGTGTATCTTACTATGTTGTCCTAATCTTAATTAGTGTACCAAGATTGAAACTAAGAAAGTTCTAAACCATATAGGGAAACTTTTGCCAAACACGGCATGTCTAACCTCATTACAGCCGCCAGTCTCTATGAAATCACTGCTACCTGTTTTGTTGAAGAAGACATGCTAACATCCTTCTAACCTTCTTGATCTTGAACTCCAGGCATTGGGCATTTTCCAGACTCCATGGGGTATGAAGAGCGCCATGAGGATAATCACCATCAGCGTAATCAAGAACATGGACGCCACTTGAACGCCATCCCATGATAATTTGTATCATGTGATTTCATGGCTTCATGCATCTCAGTTGGAATGTGACAGCAATCAGTTGAGAATGGCATCGCTGTTTTCTTGGCTGCAGACCACTGTACATGGCAAAATCAATGGCCTAAACCATACATAATCTTGACGTTGCAGCCTTGCAAGATGATGTTTGAGATGTCTAGTTGGACAGCACATCAACATTTATGTTCCATTAGCTACGGCCTAAAAAGGAGGGCAATGCCTATAAAATGAATGATCCCTCCAATGACACGGATGAAGCATTAGAAAACATAACAGTAGAATAGTCATGAGATGACCAGTTTCCAAGCCTATGACATCAAGAAATACATGACTATCAGTACGTGGGAGTGGGGTATTACTAATTAACTGAATTTCCAACATGAATCCAATGTGAGCAATAACAAAGCTTGTCACAACTCACATGTTCGTCATTGGTTGCACTTCAAATAAAATGTTGCCAACCGACTCTCCTCCTTGTTGTATTTCTTAGCACGACAATGATGTGAGACTGATTAGGAGGAGTCCGAGCTAATTCTCAATGATGGCAGCCATGATGTGCGCCCCACACAATTTAGAAGAAAATGAGGAAATCTTTGTAATGATATTTGAAAGAAAATTACAAATTAGAGTATAAACAAAATGTAGTATCGTCTTTCTCATTATGAGAAGCTTGAACTGTACGTACCTTCCAGCATCTTAATCACTCAATATAGCAATCTTTAAATGGTGAAATGACATACGCATCTAATCACTCAATTAGCATTCACTGTACAAACCAACCGACAGGTACGATTCCTAATGGCAACTTCAATCTGTTTAGTAAAACATCTTCACGTATCAACTAACCATATAATAAACTAATTATACAAACTGAAGAAAAAAGTAAGAAATCATAACCTAAAGCAACCTGTAGTCTGGGCGCTCGTACTATTGGAAAAGCATTCAATACTCCTGCTCAATGATGACCTCTGTGACCATGAACTCGGCTGCAAAAACAACAGAAATTTAAAAAATCAGCACAACCCGATCTTCTCAGCTTCAAGACGCCAACCAACTTCAGTCAAAGCTCAAGATCATCATCATCATGCATGAACTCCAGACAAATAAATCACACAAAATAGGGCGCCTTCGTCAGATCGAGGTGATTGAATTAATTATCTGATGGTTTACTTGGCTGTGACGGACGCTGCAGAGAGAAGAGTCAACAATGAGATGGTTGGAAGGACTGGTAGTTGGACCGTGATCCCACGGAGAGTTCGACATCAGCGACGACCAGTTTCCCGTCAAGCTCGCCTGGGGCTGCTCTTATGAATTGAGGGAGACCACGGATACCTGGCAAGGAGAAGAACACCTCGCTCGCCATAATGATGCAGCCGAGGCACCGCACATGGGGCAAGCAGCGGAGGAGAGGACGGTGAGGTATCCTGGATGGATCCTCTTTTTCTTGGAGGAGAATCCGTGGCTGGATGGCAAAGGGCCGACCGAGAAGCTAGATTATGCCGTTGTTTTTTCAGAACAATCGTCGTGTTACAGGAGAGATGCAACAACGCACGTAAGAGTTTGGGCGTCCCCCGAGGGTAAGAGTTTGGGCGTCCGCCAAGGGAGACTAATGCAATGACGATAGAAAGAAGAAGGCATATAGGGAGAAGTACGATTGATTGTTTTTTAACAGCTACGCTATATGTTATTGTTTTCTTAGATCGCAAGCCTCAAGTTTTAGGAAGTACGATATATAGGTTATTCACGTACCCAGTTTTTTTTACAGATACATTACGTTTTTTTCCTTAGATTGCAAGGATTATATGAGTGGATCTACACCGTAATAATTCGGCCCCACCAAATTAACGGCCGGTAATTTCTAATTAACGTGGTAATTTCTAGGGAGTCTGTGATTAGTATAGGGAGGTATAGGTATAGGTATAGATAGATAGATAGATAGATAGATATAGATAGATAGGTAGATAGATAGATGATATTCATACTGAGGCTTGGTATCATTATGCCGTTGGATCAATTGTTACCTTAGTTGCGATTATGATCGCATTTGTTGTTGCATTTAAATGTTTTATATAGTTTCAATGTATGTTTTAATTAGATGCTCTAGAGAGCTATATGTTGTTCAATGAGAACTATGTATGAACTTACTGTGATAATGAACCTCTATTAATTTGGTCATTTCCCTATTCATGATGTTCTGTAATGGTTTTTGACACACTTAATTATATATAATGCATGCAGATGAACCGGCAATGGATGTACGGTGACAGACGCACCTCCGAGTACCTTAAGGGCGTGCATAATTTTCTCGAAGTGGCTGAGGCAAACAAGCTGAATGGTTTTATGTGTTGTCCATGCCCTATTTGTGGGAATACGAAGTCTTACTCTGACTCGAAAACCCTTCAGATCCACCTGCTTGAGAAGGGTTTCATGCCACACTATAATATTTGGACCAAGCACGGTGAAAGAGGGGTTATGATGGAAGACAACGAAGAAGAAGAGGATGATATGACAACTATCCGCCCCCTGAATACGGTGATGCTACAACGAGGGAAGCTGAAGATCAAGAGGAACCAGACGATGTGCCCGATGATGATCTTCATCGGGTCATTGTTGATGCAAAGAGACAATGCCAAAGTGAAAAGGAGAAGTTGAAGTTCGATCGCATGTTAGAGAATCACAAAAAAGGGTTGTACCCAAATTGCGAAGATGGCAACACAAAGCTCGGTGCCACACTGGAATTGCTGCAATGGAAGGCAGACAATGGTGTATCTGACAACGGATTTGAGAAACTACTGAAAATATTAAAGAAGAAGCTTCCAAAGGCTAACAAATTGCCCGACAGTATGTACGAAGCAAAGAAGGTTCTATGCCCTCTAGGATTGGAGGTGCAGAAGATACATGCATGCCCTAATGACCGCATCCTCTACCGCGGTGCGTACGAGGATTTGAACGCATGCCCGGTATGCGGTGCATTGCGGTATAAGATCAGACGAGATGACCATGGTGATGTTGAGGGCGAGCGCCCTAGGAAGAGGGTTCCTGCCAAGGTGATGTGGTATGCTCCTATAATACCACGGTTGAAGCGTCTGTTTAGAAACAAAGAGCATGCCAAGTTGATGCGATGGCACAAAGAGGACCGTAAGAAAGACATGAAGTTGAGAGCACCCGCTGATGGGTCGCAGTGGAGAAAAATCGAGAGAACGTGGGGGGACTTTGCAGGTGACGCAAGGAACGTGTGGTTTGGTTTAAGCACTGATGGCATTAATCCTTTTGGGGAGCAGAGCGGCAATCATAGCACCTGGCCCGTGACTCTATGTATCTATAACCTTTCTCCTTGGTTGTGCATGAAGCGGAAGTTCATTATGATGCCAGTGCTCATCCAACGCCCCAAGCAACCCGGCAATGACATTGATGTGTACCTAAGGCCATTAGTTGAAGAACTTTAATGGTTGTGGAATGGAAAAGGTGTACTTGTGTGGGATGAGCACGACCAGGAGAAATTTGACCTACATGCGTTGTTGTTTGTAACCATCAATGATTGGCCTGCTCTCAGTAACCTTTCAGGACAGACAAACAAGGGATACCACGCATGCACGCACTGTTTACATGACACCGAAAGTATATATTTGGACAAATGCAGGAAGAATGTGTACCCGAGACATCATCAATTTCTTCCGACCAACCATCAATGTCAAAATAAAGGCAAGCATTTCAAAGGCGAGGCAGATCACCGGAAGAAGCCCGCCTTCCGTACTGGTGATCATATACTTGCTATGGTCAATGATTTACATGTAATCTTTGGAAAGGGTCCCGGCGGACTATCCGTTCCGAATAACGCTGAGGGACGCGCACCCATATGGAAGAAGAAATCCATATTTTGGGACCTACCCTATTGGAAAGACCTAGAGGTCCGCTATGCAATTGACGTGATGCACGTGACCAAGAATCTTTGCGTGAACCGGCTAGGCTTCTTGGGCGTGTATGGGAAGACAAAAGACACACCGGAGGCACGGGAGGACCAGCAACGTGTGCACGAAAAAGACGGAATGCCTCCAAAGCAGTATGACGGTCCTGCAAGCTATGCTCTTACCAAAGAAGAGAAGGAAATCTTCTTCGAATGCCTGCTCAGTATGAAGGTCCCGTCTGGCTTCTCGTCGAACATAAAGGGAATAATAAATATGGCAGAGAAAAAGTTCCAGAACCTAAAGTCTCAAGATTGCCACATGATTATGACGCAACTGCTTCCGGTTGCATTGAGGGGGCTTCTACGGGAAAACGTTCGATTAGCCATTGTGAATCTATGTGCATTCCTCAATGCAATCTCTCAGAAGGTAATCGATCCAGAAATCCTACCAAGGCTAAGGAGTGATTTGGCACAGTGTCTTGTCAATTTTGAGCTGGTCTTCCCCCCATCCTTCTTCAATATCATGACGCACATCCTAGTTCATCTAGTCGACGAGATTGCCATTCTGGGCCATGTATTTCTACACAATATGTTCCCCTTTGAGAGTTTCATGGGAGTTTTAAAGAAATATGTTTGTAATAGTGCTAGGCCAGAAGGAAGCATCTCCACGGGCCATCAAACAGAGGAGGTCATTGGGTTTTGTGTTGACTTCATTCCTGACCTTAACAAGATTGGTCTCCCTCAATCGCGGTATGAGGGAAGACTGACTAGAAAAGGCACGCTAGGAGCAGACTCAATAATATGTAGGGACGGGCATTCTTGGTCTCAAGCATACTACACAGTTCTACAGAATTCTACCTTGGTGACCCCGTATGTCAATGTACACAACAATATTGTGCGCTCCAAACACCCGGAGCAATGTGACGACTGGATTACTACATGTGAACACATCAGGACTTCCGGCATTTGGTTGCAAACACATCTCATGGGTGATAACAATGTTTCTGATGAGCTGTACTCGTTGGCCAGGGGACCATCTTCGACTGTATCATCAGAGGTGGAGGTTCAATTCCGACAAGGTCTACGAGTTTAAGGTTTAAAACAGACTTTACTCTACCAACTTTCATCCTTTTCAGAGTTCATTTGTAGTGCTTTTCAATTTCAGGGTCATTTAGCTCAAAGAATGAACTAATAGCAAAAAAACATGAACTAGAAAACTTTTATAAAACTCTAATAGCAAAAAAGAATGAACTAAAAAGAATCAATTAAAAAATTCTGTTATGATCAACTAAAACATAACTATAATATTCTTCGACAGCAAAAAGAATCAACTAAAAATCTTTTATAAACCTCTAGTATTTTTGAAACTAAAATTATATAAAATTTATGCAACTAAAATTATCAAAGTATTTTTTGTTCAAAACATTAATAGCAAATAGAATTTTCATAAAGTATTTTTTGTTGGAAACTTTAATAGCAAACTAAAGTACCAAAATCTGTTTTTATTAAAACACCCATTTAAAATAACCTAAAAATTACCAAATTGAATATAATGATAAAACACACTAATATTAAATAGCAGGAAAAAGAATCACTCAAAAATCTATTTTTAAAGTAAAGTTATTCACAAACTAGTGATTCGCACAAATTTCAAAGAATACAAATTTAAACTATTCAAATTTGAAAACTAATGGCACTAACAGAAAGTTTATAATTTTTGTACCTAAATCAAAAAGAACTACTCAAAAGCTCTAAGCATTTAGCTGTAAGTAGAAACAAAATTAAAAAAAAAAAGCAAAGAACAAAAAAATATTGGAAAAAATTAAAAAATGCCGCCTACTGGGCCACCACGGCGTGCATACGACTAGAAATCCAACACGCTAGTTGGGCTAGGATGCAGGCCCGCAGCAGACCCAGTAGGCCCATAGGCAGAGATAGTGTTTATAGGCCCGTAGGCCTGCATTAGAGATGATCTCAAAGTGGTAGGCCCACCCGCGCTTATAAACTAGTGTTGAAGCCTCTCAGCTAGCGAGGTGCGACTAAACATCCAACCGCACCGCGGCTGGGCCAGGCACAGGCCTTTGGTCCCGGTTGGTGGCACGAACTAGGAACAATGCCACCCTTTCGCCCCGTTTGGTGGCACCAACCGGGACCAATGCCCCCCTTTAGTCCCGGTTGGTGCCACGAACCGGGACAAAAGGTCTCTGCTTCCCGCCCTTTGGGCTGATGAAAACTGACCTTTGGTCCCGGTTAGTGGCACCAACCAGGACAAAAGGGGGGCATTGGTCCCGGTTGGTGCCACCAACTGGGACCAATGCTCTGGGTATATAAACAACACTTAGTAGTTTTTCATTCACTTCCTTCGATCTCTCCTCTCCCTCGACGGCGCCGGGACCACCTCGACGCCGTCAGGCTGCCGGACTGCACCGTCGCCTCCCCGAGCACTGCCCCGACGCCCTCACCGATGCGCTGGACCTCCTCGCGCGCCCTCATCCCCGTCGTCGCGCACGTGGCCCCGAGCCCGCCGGTCTCCTGCTCGTTGCTGCGTCGGCCGCCTCCAGCTAGCTCCACCGCCCCCCCTAAGCTTCCCCCTTCTCCAATGGTCCCCTGCTCCCCGTTGCCACGTGCCCCTGAGCCCCTTTGCTGCCGCCGGCCATTGCTTTGTTTTTTAATGATAGATAGATGTTTTTTTGATTATAGATAGATGTTTTTTAGATGTGCTCTATTTTTTCATATGAGATGAAATGAGATGAGATGAGATGTATGAGATGTTTTGTGGAGACGATATGAGATGTTTGTGGAATTTTTTTCATAGAAATTAGTGTGATATTTTTGTTCATGATGATCTTGCTAAAAACTCATATTAAGTTTGTTCGATGAATGTTCTCTGTTAAAACTCATATTAAGTTTGTTCGATGAATGTTCTATGTTAAAACTCATATTAAGTCTGTTCGACGATCATTTTTTTTGTTCATAGAAATTTACTAAGTTAAAATGTTCTCGTGTTGGGGGAGGAGTCCTCGAAACATATCAAGTGTTGTATTTTCTCTCGAAACGATCCCCGATAACTTCGACATGACGAGGGACGTCGATCAACCCCCTCTCGCCCGACCAACTCTTGAGTCCATCCAAACCGGGACTGAAAAAGCGTTGTCGAGGCCACCCCAACCCTAGGAGAGTTGTCGAGGCCACCCAAATTTACCAAGTTAAATGAGTTAAAACAGCGTTGTCGAGGCCACCCCAAACCCTATAAGAGTTGTTGAGGCCACCCAAATTTACCAAGTTAAATGAGTTAGAAGAGCGTTGACGAGGCCACCGCAAACCCTAGAAGAGTTGTCGAGACCACCAAAATTTACCAAGTTAAAAGAGCGTTGTCGAGGCCACCCCAAACCCTAGAAGAGTTGTCGATGCCACCCAAATTTACCAAGTTAAAATAGCTTTGTCGAGTCAACCCCAAACCCTAGAAGCATTGTCGAGGCCACCCAAATTTACCAAGTTAAAAGAGCGTTGTTGAGGCCACCCCAAACCCTAGAAGCGTTGTCAAGGCCACCCAAATTTACCAAGTTAAAAGAGCGTTGTCGAGGCATAGCAAATATTTTTTGCAAAGTGTCATCTCCTGAAAGTATATCCCCGATAACTTCGACATGAGGGGGGACGTCGGACATGCATGAGAGAGGCGGTCCGCAACTAATCCATCGCTCATATATGTATATGATTCCTTGTTGTGATTAATTAGCTAGGTCTATGTTTGCCACTAATATATCCATCTCTCATGTTTCTATATTGCCATGTTGTAATATTTGTAGAAACTATGGAAAGAGACTTAGAACAAGAACAGTTGTTGGGGGATATAATCCTCGCCGGTGCTGATCCCTTGTCATTTCTCAATGACACCGATGGTCAGGAAGGAGAGGATGACGGCTCCCGTAATCCAACAATGGAGGAGGAAGGAGATCATGATGGCTCCGGCAATCCAACAATGGCAGAGGAAGGAGATCATGATGACGGTTCCGGTGACCAAACGGAGGAGGGAGCTGTTGCAAACTCCGGCGAGGTATATATATTAATTAAGCATGTGCTGACTTCATGCATTAATTGTTTTGGTATGTACATATATTAACGCTTATTTCTTCCTTTATAGCCCTCCGGATCGAGCCAAACTTCTGTAAGGAGACGAGGCCCGAAGAAAAGGTTGCACCAGGATGAAAGGTTCACGATCACAGAAATCGAGAACGATGGCCAACCGGTTGCTCCCAAGCGGTCTAAGGACGCGTTTGTACATCAGTGCGGAGCTGTTGTTAGGGACAGCATCCCGATCAGCGTCCAGCAATGGAATAAGAGTAACGAAAACCCTGAAGTTTCTTATGTCAAGGATAGACTGAAAGGTGATCTTTGGACCTTGCTGATGACAAATTTCAGCCTCCCGCCAGAGGAGGATCGGAATAACCCAGTTATAGAGCCAAAGGTCAAGGCGTTTGCTCTTAAGAAGATGGTAGATCTATTCAAGAACTGGAAGAAAGAGTTGAACACAAAGTTTGTCGACAAAGGGAAGACTCGAGAATTCATCGGTCGATATAAGAAGATAAGAGATCACTGGCCCGCATTTGTGGCATACAAGAAATCGGAGAAGGGTATGAAAAGGTCACCGACAAACAAGAAAAATGCTGCAAAGAAGAAGTATCACCATCACACTGGGATAGGTGGCTACTACAAAGCCCGGCCGTTGTGGGACAAAGCTGAGCAAGACCTGCTTGCTAAAGGGGTCCAACCAGCGACATTGAAGTGGCCAGATCGTTCAAGGACTTGGTTCTTCGGGGTTGGGGGAACTTTGGACCCAAAAACAGGGGAGTGTCATTGGACGGACGAGCAACTTGCAATACCCATCAAGAAGCTTCAGAAATATATCAAGGCAGCGCAGGAAGGGACGTTCATTCCCGACAGAGAGAAGAACGAGCTGCAGAGGCCCTCGGGAATCCTGGGCACCTTGGACGAACACGAGGCACACCAGGCTCCGTTTCGTGGATGCATGGGTTTCCCGGCAATAGAAAGAGGAAAGTGGGAGCGAGCGAAATGCAGAAGCTCAATGCAAGAATAGCAAAGCTAGAGGAACTTTAGATCCAACGAGCTGCCGGCCAACCATCTCAGCGGCACGAAGATCCTTGCTTCGACGCTGCCCAGGAAGCTACCCCACCATCTCAGCGGAGAAGCAGCGTGGCTTGAACGGAGCTCGTTCAACCTGATTTCATGGCTCCTCACTACCCTGTGGATAGTATCACAGAGGTTCAACATTGCGAGCTAATGATGAAATGCCGGAACCTGACTTTGAAGGCGTCGGTCGGCTCTGTTGTAGCTCCTGAACCTGAGGGAAATTTTCATTGCCGTCCGATTCCACATGGCTATCCTGTTCTGACGGTGGATAAAATAATGGAGGGGTTTGAGGAGCTGGAGCTTGACTACCCAACAGGTGAAGGGGAGAATCATCTGGTTTATGCTTTAAGATTTACCTGTCTATGGAGGAAGGAGTACATCAAGCTTCCAAACGGGACGCCTCCTCCTCCGGCGAATCAGGGCACTCCTCCTCCTCCTCCTCCTCCTCCTCCGGTTTGTGATCAGGGCACTCAGACTCCTCCTCCGCCTCCTCCGGCACGTGAGGGCACTCCGCCTCCTACAGCGCGTCGGAGCACTCCGCCTCCTCCGGCGTGTTAGCGGACTCCGCCGCGTCAGCAACGGTGAAAGAGAGATGCCGCCACTCTGGCGGCTAGCAGTACAAGCAAAGGCGGGAAGAAATTCAAATGCGGTACATGTCTCGGGCTCCAGAAAAGTTACCATATGAGAGGACCGACGAGGAAAATGCGGACATCTGTGCTGCTGAAGTGAGTGACCATTTTGCATGGAAACCTTCACCTCCGAAGGAAACCGTAGATCCGGTGAAAGTGAAGTGCACTCTGGATGCCCTGAAGCGACCACCACCGCCTCCGCCAGATTCCAACTATGTCCGCTGTATTAAAAAGAAATATGAAGATGTGCGGCGGTGGGGGAAGTACTTCCAGTGATGCAAGATTAGCACAACGAAGAAGTGGGAAAAAAATCCCCAGCTCGGCGAATAGGCGAAGCAATCGTGCCCCGCGCTCAAGGTGTCTAGCGATATCGTCGCTAATCATCCGGGGCTAGTGCCCGATACCAATCCTGGTGATTACCTGAGCGATGATGTAGAGTTTGAAACGTTAGAGGTAGCAGAGATCTTCAGATACGAGTACGGGAAGCCTCTCGTCAAACCTGATCAGCCTCCTCTAACAACGATGATGCGAAGATTGCATGAATGGTACATGGATACCTACAGGAAGTCTGGGAAGGATAGTATGATGGTGAGAATTAAAGATGAGCACGGCCTCATTGGAGTTGAGTTGTTGCTTGTTGGATTTGTGGAGTTATTTCAGTTATTCAATCAAGACACCCTCGACAAACAACTCATGACTTGCTACTGTCTGTAAGTATTACTTCTGTAATTAAGTCTCTATAGCTCATCTCTTTCATTGCATGTATATATAATTATCCTCACTATATTATGCAGATTGAAGATTATCGAATGCAAAAAAGGAAAAATCCATGACATTGGGTTTATTAACCCTAATACCATAAATCAATGGTCGGTTAAAAAGAGAGTCGAAGATACTGAGGACAACTTGCTACAATCGTTACTTTGACATCAAAACAAAGCTAAAATACTCTTTCCTTACAACTTCAAGTGAGTGTTATTGTCTTGTGCATATTCGGTTTCGCTTACTCGAGCTTATAGTAATGTAATTGATGAGTTATTTGTGCGCAGCTTCCACTTTATTCTGCTAGAGATTAAGCTTGACTGGGGAATAGTAAATGTCTTAGACTCGAGACGTAAAGATCCCCAGGATTATGCGAACATGACTGCAATGCTCCAGAAGTAAGTTCAATCGATCATTATCGCACCATAGCGGCAACTTTCGTTCATTTGCTGATATCAAGTAATCATTTCCTTTGCCTGGGAGGGTTTGGAAAAAGTTCACCGGAATGGTTCTGGGTCTGCAGAGGGAGCTGCGATTTACACACCCCAAAGTAAGTAGTACTAGCTAGTTCCGCACATCTCTCATTGATTCTAGTTTCATCAATACCATTTATCATGCTTGATATTAGCTTGATTGAACTCTATTTCCCGTAAAGTGCTTGCGGAAGGAAGGCGGGAATAATTTATGTGGATACTACGTTTGCGAGTTTATCTACAACTCGATCTTTCAGCGGGGCTACTCTGACGAAGAATATGAAGTACGTAAACAATATTCACAATTTTATTTTATTACCATCAATTGTGTTGAGTTTCATTCATATATATGTATTGACCCCCTTCTTTAAATTAGTTGTGGCAGATGCGGGATGAACTCCTACCACATGATCGCATACGAGCAATTCAAGAGGAATTGGGGGGATTCTTTCTTGACCACGTCATACATAAAGACGGAGGAATCCATATGGAAGTTGAAATGCATTTTATATGTTAGGGATTGTAAGAGAGGTTATATTGTATATATTTAGTAGCGTCGGATAGATATAAGAAAACTTATTTTTCGACCAATCTCGGAGAAAGAGAGGTCACTTCTCTCTGTATATGTTCATGACGATCTTGTGTAATTAATGGTTCCTTCATTTGCTTACTAGCTAGCGTGTCGAGTTCTCTCTATATGTATAGTAGCTAGCGTCGACCAAGCACAGAGAAAGAGATGTCACTTCTCTCTGTTAGCTAGCTAACACAATATGGAACCCCTAAATTAACCCTCCAAAATCCCTAACCCCCCCCCCTTTCAAAAAACAAAAATCCCAGCGCCTGCGAGCTGCTGACGTGTGGCTGCCTTTTGGTCCCGGTTGGTGTTACCAATCGAGACTAAAGGTCCTCCTACCTGGGCGTCCCGCAGCGGCCACGTGGAGCCCCTTCTGTCCCGGTTTGTAAGCAAACCGGGACTAAAGGTTTTGGGCTTTAGTCCTGACCCTTTTGTCCCGGTTCCAGAACCGGGTCTAAAGGCCCTCTGGAACCGGGACTAGTTCCTTGTTTTCTACTAGTGGGAGTTTTGGTGGTATAGAATGGGGACCGAAGGAAACTTTGATCGGCTTGTTCGGTCCGGCATCGGCGGCGTCTCTCGACGCCGTTACCCTCCGTGAAGGCGATGTCAAGGTTTCTCATATCCATCTCCGAATCCCTCCCGGACGAAAGTCCAAAATTCAGTCTGGATTGGGCCGCGGCGGTGTCCTTCGCGTCGTACCCTCCATGGAGGCGCCGTCTTGGGGGGTTCTGCTATTCAGCGGAGAGATGTTGTGGGTGATGGACTCCGCGTAGCTCCAGCAGCGGCGACGGTGTGGAGGTTGCCATGACGTGCGACGTTGTTTCTACCGCGTCGATGACGACGTGTATTGGCTGCATGGTGCAGCTGGATATCAACGACAGATGCGGCTGGATAGACGAGCGCATGGCGGTGGCGTTGTCTGACGTCATGGTGGCGTCGACAGCTGACCTGGCAAGGTCTTTGCGCCGGTACCTGCTCTGAAGATGGTTAGGTGGATCACGGCTGCGGTAGCCTCGGTGAGTGCGTCGGACCGGTGTGTGACCCATTCCCGGTACTTGGCTGGGATGGGGCAACCAGCATTAGTTATTAGTTATTAGGTTTTGGTGCGATGTCTGTTTAGTAGTAAGCTCGGACATTCGGCACCCCTGCATCAAGGGGTAGGAGTAGCGACGGGTGTCGTCAAGATGGTGGCTTCAGGCTTACTCATGTAATGATTTTAAGGTCTCTGAGAATAATTAATAAAATGGTTGCATGCATCGCTCAGTTGAAGAGGCCGGTGGTAATCGTCCTTTTCTATAAAAAAACCTGGCCAGCAGAATCAGCGCGGCGGACAGCCCGGGTGATATATTGTGCATATGGTTTTCGATATTTGACCTTGGCCATAGTTGATCTACGAAATTAGTGGATGTTGCCACAAGGAAATTGTCCATTTTACACATATTCACATATGCTTGAGTTGTGTGCGACTCAGAGAGGTTGGTTGAAATTTTGAGTCGATCCTCAGCAAGCAATAAACTTGGGTGTATATTCATTTAAGTCTACGCCAACTACAACTCATATAAACCATGCGGTACACTTGATTTAGATCCTTCTGTAAGTATTTAAAAGATGTATGTATATGTGCATCTCTGTTTCAAGATATGGCTGCGCGTCGGTGTTCTCCTTTTGCATGTCTTAGTGACCATGCTGGAGAACATGCATGCAAACTTCTAGATTAGTAACTGATTTGATGCATGCTACCCTACCCTTAAGGACCCGACATTATTGCGAGGCCAACAAAAAATGGCGGGGTGAAGCGCGCATTTTTCTTCTAGTCCTCTTTATGCTGGGTCTGACGTGTGGTGGTTAATTGCCGTGGAAGGTTTCAAGTTTTTTAAATGGTTCACTGCATCAAAGGATTGATGAACCAGATTCATTAGCTAATCCCGATGCATAGTCGGGGTTTTAGCCTAACCTGTCCGGACAAGGAGGTTGAGGTTTTCACTTCGTTTCTCGGGTGGATAGCTGTGCCTGTTCTGAAACTCAGTGCTAGCTGCAAGTTTGGGGCGCAATGAGTACAAGAGAGGCTGCAGTGCAGGTGCGCGCAGGCTCCTTATCCATGCAACATCACGTGTCCCGTCCATCAATCATGAGCTCATGAAACTTCTGTTTTCCTTTTCCTCTCTCTCTCTACACACACACAACGACGTGAATTGCAGTTTATTGGACTGTCTTTCTCAGTTTTCAATTTATTAGATGCGGTTGGATGGATGGATGAAGGTAATGGAGGTGGCTCAAGCTCAATGCACATTGGACAATGTATATGTGTTCTGTGTGTGTGTGTGTGTGTGTGTGTGTGTGTGTGTGTGTGTAGACCATGCATGAGAGGGGTGGATGGATTGATTGAACACATCATAGAATCCGTGATGGGTAGATGGCTCTCCTTTACTCACACCTATCTATCTAGCCGTGAAATGATGGCAGAAATATATAAGCGCCATCCGCCATGTATATATCAGCCAAAAAGTTTGTTTCTCTCACTGTGTGTGTGCGTGTTCCTCAGTTTCTGAGTTTTTCTTGTAGTCTTTAGAGACTGTAATATATGGAGAATACACGTGCCTTATGCAACTTGTGTGAGGATCTCACATCCATGCTTGCCATTATCCATGTAACTAAGTAGGAGCATCTCTACAGCAAAGAGAACCAATGAGCGACTCCATGGACCACATGCGATGCCCATCTCCATCGATATATCTAGCCCTGCACAAAATGCAAACCTACTCGTGCTCCATGTCTAGCCAGGGAACAGAAGGCTACATCATATAGAAAGTCGGAATCGCCACCTATACATGTTTCAAGATTATGATGGGTGGGCTTGCAAAGAAGGGAGGCCAAAAGTGAGAAGATTGGGATGGTGGGGGTACCCTGGTGCCCCATTACTGGATCAGTGCAAATATTACTGTTGGCAAGCACAGGCCATGTGAGTGAAGGGAGAGCTAGCAATGCATCTTATGCATGCATGACATGGCACCCCGGCCGGCCAGAACTTGAAAGATAAAAGATGACAAGGGCTTGGTGGTTTTGGTGAGAAAAAGACAAGGCGCGCGCGCGCGCGCACACACACACACACAGAGAGAGAGAGAGAGAGAGAGAGAGAGAGAGAGAGAGAGAGAGAGAGAGAGAGAGAGAGAGAGATACTAGCTGAGCCAACTGTGGGCATGTGAAAAAGGAAACTCCTTCCCTTATCATTTGGGAGTAATGAATTGTTACTCCAAGAGACGTAGTCTTTTTTACAAACTCACAACAACTGGTACAAGGAAAGGAGGAAATCGATGAGAAATGAGTGATGGGATGTGAGTGAGTCCTCCCTCCTCATGGCGCCCCCATACATCCATGGGTGCCCCCCGAAACTGAGGCATTTCTTAATCCATCATGGAATGGCATGCTTGGCCGATCCCGTCTTGACATGACATGGCCTTGTGTATGCTTGTTTGTGCACTAGCTAGCCTAGCATTAAATCGGGTCTGAGGTTAGCTTGGTTGCAGAAAGTGATAGCCATGGCCGTGGGTGGACAATCAAAGCAAAGGCTGGCGCTACCATTTTTGGGGGATGGCACATGAGATGTCTTCACTGTGATGGAGTGGACGCTGCAAAGTCACCACTCCAAAGCTCCCCTATCCTATCACCGGCTACCTACCTACCTGTGTGGGTGAGTGTGTGTCCATGGATGGAGTTCAAGATTACGCAAAAGATACTGCACTCTGGATATGGATAGATGGATGGACATTTGAGCGGAGAGCATTTGAAGATCACTATTTCTTACTACTAGCACGCATTAGGCCATTCCTGGTACGCATGCCCATGATGTTGATGGTGTATGCATGTATGTGGTCAGTTGCAGCAGTTGTCTAGAGTACAAAGGACAAAAGGAAAAGGAGAGCATGTTGGTTCATGTAGTCGTCGTATAACTAACCTATTCGGAGACACTATTTCCCAAGAACCATAATAATATCATAATGCAAGGACTGCAGTACAATCTCGCTGTGAGTTCCAACTGTTGCTGAACTATCTGAATTCCATTTCGCGAGGCAAGTGCAGAACATTGGGCAGCTAAATCACCACCGGTCCTACAGACCAGTCAGTTGTGCACACACATGGGTGGCCCACCCGCAGCAGAGAGAGAGAGAGAGAGTAACGGCTCACCTGATAAACACTGAAGTTAACTACTCCAGTTAAGTAGAGTAGGGTCCTAATAAGCCTGCATTGATCTTCACCAACGTGCTTGATTTGTTCGTTGCTGCCGGCACGTGCTTGCACAGGCCTCGGGGCCACCGATTGAGATCTTCACCAACGTGCTTGATCTTCACCGTTGGAGGTGTAACCTGTTAGAATTAATCCGAGCCGCTCCATCGATCCATGGCGACCAAACAATCACACGAGCACACCATTAAAATTTGTTAATGAGGTTCACCATCATGGGTACATCCCAGGTTCTGACTACGGGCGCTCTTTCCCATGACACCGCTACAATATCGCACCTCGGGCGCCGGCACAATTCCGCCTGCTCCCCCGCGTGTCTTTGCTATTATATTGGCATAGGTTATATCGTGTGTCTACCCCCTCATATATAACAGGCCTAGGATATAAGTGTCCTATTAGGACACGACTCTGTAATCCTATCTACACACCGTATGACTCAGAGTCCAACTGTAACCTATCTTATACAATAATATTCGACAAAACTCTAACAAATTCCACCTTGTCGAATATTCTCCACCAGCTTGGATTCATTCATGCGTCGAACCTCCATGTATATTGGACTTGAGATACACCATGAGCACTACTGCTACTCCCAGACTCCATATGACTCCACCTGCAACTGTAGTCCCTTCTCGTCTTCACAGTCAACACTCGAGCAAAATTAAGTTCCTCATTACTCTACTTTGTGCTCTCAACTTCCGGAGAATCCGTTCAATGTCATCACACACCGACCATTATGTGTGTGAAAGTGAACAGCTCACATATTGGACGCCACATATAAGAGTTACCTAAACTCAATGTCACCGCTCTTTCTTGACTGCTTGTCTGAAGCTTGAAGGAATTTCACCGTCGCCCTATGTCACCCTGAGTCAAATTCGCAGTTGTCTCATCCTTTTCCCGAATAGTCTCTGACATGTCCCACAGCTATAGCACTCCGCCTCCTTCTAAACTTGTCATCAGCACTTTGCCATGTGCACTGAACACCATAGAATATACGACCATGTACTCTCTCAGCTTTTAACAATTTCAGACTCTCCGCCACTTTCTCAGATTCACCATGGTCAAGTCCCGTCCATCATCCGGCACCAATAAACCTAGTCACCAACTTGAATCCGATACTCGTCAACACTGCTTCAACACCCCCGCACACTTTGTCTGACCACATATCTCACCATTAGTGCACTGGTCTGTCGTTGGGTCATGTGCTTACCGCATACCTCGCCGCTATCACCACGTCGAGCCTTTGATGTCCTGGTCGAGTCTCCTGGGTAGCTTGCCCACACTGCCTCCACCCCCACTACAGAGAACCATCGATCACCGACCGATGCCGAGTATCACGTCTCCATCAGACCACTCGTACCAAGTCCGACCCACGTGCCTCTCGCTATCCCGCTGAAATAGGCTTCGACTCTCCATGCATTTACGCCGTAGCCCCTCCATCAGCACAGAGCGAAGTCGTCCATCAAACTCCAACTCCACCTTCAACATGACTCCATGTAGCTGCATTGTGCTACCCAGCGCTCCGTCGACTTCAAGCTCTTTCATGTGTACACTGCCTTGAATCAACCCTGCGCCATAGTCTTGTCGAAGCCGCACAAGCCCTCTGGCCTCCACCACGTGTTTCCACGCCCCAGAAGTCGGCCACCATCAGCATCACGTTCTTATGTCGTCGTCGCCGAAATCACCGTCGTCTTCTGCTTTGACCAACATCCATGTCAGTCTATCAGACAATCCAGTCCGAACCAGTCGAAATTATCCAACTGCAACCATGCTCCACCCGTATCGTGTCCGCCCGCACATCTCCATGCATTGCTTGACGCCTTGTGTATGCATAATCCTGTCACGACGCGCTCCAGACTCCTCCGAGCCTTATACGCATGTCGTAATCCTTGCTACGCACACCACGGACTCTCACACTACCATCCTCGCACACAACCATGTACAAAGAAATGAAGCCAAACTGCACCACGTAAGCCTTCCCGTGCACTTCACCATGAAGATCAATGGAAAGACTCCAACACTTCACCTCGTGCTCCTGTAGGCCGTAAATCAATTAGCTTTTCATCTCTTTCCTTGATGGATAGCATCAATCCGTCACGTAGCCTTTTTTTTAACCAACAAATCTCATGTCTTGCATCCTTCGGCTCAACACCACACGTGCTCTCGCAACCTTGCTACCAGCTGCCTGTGCGAGCACCTGGCCTTCGTTCGGCCCGCCTGACCACGCCAGCCCCGCTCTTGGGCCTTTGCTCGGCCACACGCCTCCAGCCCAAACCTGACCTAGCCAGCCACCGCCCTTCCAGGAATCGATCTCGCTGATGGATCTCGCTGATGGTCGATCCGGTGCATCGCCTCCTGTACGTGCGTGTGCCGAGAGTAACTAGTTAACGAGCGCTCTTTTGGAAGCCTCATAACGATCAGTGTCATTTGGCGCGTTCTCAGCCATTCGTCACGTGTCGTGCTCTGGGCGCTCCCTCGGATTTTGTTTTTTTTCGCACGCGTTTTCGGCTTTTTAAATGGTTTTTTTTTGACGTTTTGGTTTTCCACCGGTCTTCCTTAGCTTTTCAATCAAAAAATATTTGAAAAAAAATTGCACGAAAAAACGCGTTTTTTCCTTTTGCGAGAGTCACGGTTTTGCTTTCGCGAGAGTCACGGCCATGCCTCTCGAAAACGAAAAAAACGCGCATTCTGTTTTTTTTTCACGAGAGTCACGGTTTTGCTTCCGCGAGAGGCACGGGTGTGCTTTCGCGAGAGCCACCACTAGTAGAAAACAGGGCTTTGGTTCGGGCCTGGTCAGCCCATTAGTCCCGGTTCAGTCACGAACCGAGACCCATAGGGTCATACATCCCGGTTCGTGAGCCCAGGGGGCCGGCCGGGGCCTCGTGGGCATTGGTCCCGGTTCGTCTGGACCCCTTTGTCCCGGTTCCTGGCACGAACCGGGACCAATGGGCCTCGCTCCTGGCCCACATACATTTGTCCCAGTTCGAGGGACAGAAGGGGGGGCTTTAGTCCCGGTTCCAGCCACGAACCGGGACAAATGAGTTGCCTATATATACCCCTCGCCCGCGAGCAAAGCACTCCACAGTGCTCTGTTTTTTTTTGGCCGGCGAGGGGAGGGCATTTGGGTGCTCTAGCTCACCTCCTATGCACATGAGGTGTTTGATGAAATGCCCGAGCCACACTAGTTAAGCTTTCTCCTCTCGAAGCTCGACCTCCAAACTCCATTTTCCCCGAGATTTGCATAGGTTTACCGGTCCGTCACGTCGTGTCCCCGTCTTCACCGCCGTCGATCGCCCGCGCCGATCTCGTCGCCGGCACCACCGTGATGAGCCTCTTGTTCTTATCTTCTTCTCAAAGAAAAAATTCTTACTTTAAATAGATACTTGTCTAATTTTCTTACTTTTATTATTGCTTGTTATTATATAGTGCGATGGTTTTGGTATCCGCCCCCATCGGCCCTCGTCCTGGCTATGATTCGGATGTGGTATATATTATCTTTTATAACTATTTGGTTCATTTATTATTTATAACAATTATGCCCATCAAGTTGACATAGATTTTATTTATCTAGGAGGTAGTTGAACCGGAAATTCCAACCGACCCTATTGTCGAGAGGTTAAATTTAGTTGAAGAAGAAAACAATTACTTGAAGGAAAAAATAAAAAAATTGAGGAGGAGAATATGATATTGGAGTTGCATGTTGCGGATGTCGTCGATGATCACAAGATCAAGATGGATGCAATGCGATTGAAGATTAGAAAGATTAGAAAATATGCCATTCATACCGAGGCTTGGTATCATTATGCCGTTGGATCAATTGTTACCTTGGTTGTGATTATGATCACATTTGTTGTGGCATTGAAAGGTTTTACGTAGTTTTAATGTATGGTTTAACTAGATGCTCTGGGAAGCTATATGTTGTTCAATTTGAACTACGTATGTACTTTGGTTTTAATGTGATGATGAACTTCTATTAATTTGGTCACTTATCTATCCATGTGAATCTGTAATGGTTTTTGACACACATAATTATATATAATGCACGCAGATTAACCGACAATGGATGTACGGTGACAGACACACCTCCGAGTACATTAAGGGCCTGCATAATAGAAGATACCATGTCAACTTTCAACCTTTTCAGAATTCATTTGAAATGCTTTTGAATTTCAGGGTCTTATAGCTCAAAAAATCAGTAAATGCATGAAAAATAACAAATGAAGTCAGAAAGTGTTGAAAATTAATGATGTGGCTTTGAATGGTGCATTGTGAACACAGAATGCTCAAAATAAAAGAGAGGCGCAATGCTCACCTGCACGTTGCTTAGCTTCAGGCCTGGAGAAAATAGTGTAGACTGCACGGAGCTATGTGTAGTTTTCGTCTGAAACCCTGATAGCTCCGTGCAGTCTACACCACTTCCTCAAGGCCTGAAGCTAAGCAATGTGCAGGTGAGCATTGCGCCTCTCCTTCATATCGTCTCTGCACTCAGGGCTTATAAACCGCTGCGAGTGCCTCTCGCTTGACAAGGTGGGACTAAAAAACAGCTGCAGAACCGGTACTAAAGGTGCCCGTGGGGAGCCTTAGAACCGGTACTAAATGAAATGCCTTTGTAACATCCTTAGAACCGGTACTAAAGGAATTAACTAAAAAGCTTTTATAAACCTCTAGTATTATTGAAACTAAAATTATATAAAATTTATGCAACTAAAATTATCAAAGTATTTTCTGTTCAAAACATTAAAAGCAAAAAGGAATTTACATAAAATCAATAAAAAAGCAAAAAAGAAAAGAAAATAAATAAGTAGAAACAAAATAAACTTTAATGAAACTCTAATAGAAAAAAGAATGAACTAGAAAACTTTAATGAAACTCTAATAGCAAACGGAATCAACTACAATTATCAAAGTATTTTCTGTTCAAAACATTATAAGAAAAAAGAAAATAAAATAAATAAGTAGAAACAAAATAAAATAAATAAGTAGAAACAAAATAAACTTTAATAAATAAGTAGAAACAAAATAAAATAAAATAGCAACTGTAAGTATTTTGTTGTAAGTAGAAACAAAATAAAATAAATAAAGCAACAAGGAAACAAAAAAAGTGCCAGCTACTGGGCCACCTCGGCCAGAATACGACTAGAAACCCAACCGTGGGCCAGGATTCAGGCCCGCAGCAGGCCCAGTAGGCCCACAGGCACATAGTCACAGATTAGGCTCGAAAGCCTGCAGTTGAGAGGAGCTCGAGAGGGTGGGCGCAACAGCGCTTATAAACCACTCTCGAGCTTTCTCAACAAGCGAGGTGGGACTAAACTTTTGGCCGCGACGCGGGCAGCACAAGGCCTTTGGTCCCGGTTGATAGCACCAACCGGGACTAAAGGGGTGCATTGGTCCCGGTTCGTGGCACCAACCGGGCCAATGCACCACTTTTAGTCCCGGTTGGTGCCACCAACCGGGACCAAAGGCCTCTGCTTCCCGCCCTTTGGGCTGCTGAAAAGAGACCTTTGGTCCCGGTTGGTGGCACCAACCGGGACTAAAGGGGGCGTTGGTCCCGGTTTGTGCTATGAACTGGGACCAATGCTCTGGGTATATAAGCAGGACTTGTGAAAATTTTCACTTCTCGTCTCGCAGTTGCCGCCCCGACGATGTTGACGACATCGACGCCGCCAGGCTGCCGCCCCCGTCCGCTGTCTCCGTCGTCGCCTTCGCCCCTGCCCCGACCTCGCCGCGCGCTACCCCGACCTCGCCGTCGCGCACGCCGATCGCCCTGCCCCGACCTCGCCGCCGCTCGCCTGCACTGTGAGCCTCACCGCGTCATTACCCCTCGTCTCCCCCTTCTCCCCGCGCCCCGACGCCGCCGCACGCCCGCTCCAACGCCGCCGCCCGCCCCGACGTCGACGACGAAGACGCTGTTCACACACACACACACACACACACAGACACACACACACACCCACACACACAGACACACACCCACACACACAGACACACACACACACACACACACACACACACACACACACACACACATATATATATATATATATATATATATATATATATATATATATATATATATAGTGATGCTATTCATCACCCAGGGTGCAGGATAAGTTATTCCTCACCCGAGGTAACCTTACGACTATTTCATAATCAAATTACATTTGGAATTCAAATAGTAACATCCCTATTGATTCACTACGTAAAATTTGGCATAAAAATAAATATATATGTCATAAGACAAATTTTTTTGTAGTTTATGTGTATTTTACACTATGTTTTTACATTTGTAATTTTACATAACATAAAATATTTTTTACGACGATTATATATATTTTCTTACGGTCTGTTTTTACGTCAGAAATAAGACATAATTTACGGTCTGTTTTTACGGTAATTTTATGTTTTGTAAGTTTTGTCTTATTTCTGACGTAAAAAGAGACCGTAAGAAAATATATAATCGTCGTAAAAAATATTTTATGTTATGTAAAATTACAAACGTAAAAACATAGTGTAAAATACACATAAACTGCAAATTTTCTTGTCTTATGCCCTATATGTTTTATTTTTTATGTCAAATTTTACGTAATGAATCAATAAGAATGTAATTATTTGAATTCCAAACGTAATTTAATTATGAAATAATCGTAAGATTACCTCGGGTGAAGAATAATTTATTCTACACCCTGGGTGATGAATAGTAACACTATATATATATATATATATATATATATATATATATATATATATATATATATATATATATATATATATATATATATTTGTTCATATTGTAGTAGTAGTAGATGATGATGATGATGTATGTATGTTCATATGCAAAAGTTAGGATTTTTTTCTGTTCATAGATTGTTTTGGTGATATTATTGTAGAATATGCAAATGTTTGTATGTTCATATGCAAAGAATATGTCATTTTTTATAGAATTTTTATGATTTTTTCTGTTTTAATTTTGTTCATAGACTTTTTATTGTTTTTTTCTGTTGTAATTTTGTTCATAAAGTTTTAGGATGAAAAAAAAGAAGAAGAGAAAAAGGGAGGAGGAGAAGTTTCGTTTAGTTTTAGGATTATTTTAGTTTATGTTTAGTTTAGGAAAATGGAAAAGAAAAAGTGGAAGAAGAGAAGAAATAAATAAGAAGAGGAAAAAAGGAAAAAAAAGAGGAGAATTCTATTTTTTCTTCTTCTCCTCTATTCCTTTCTTCTTCTCCTTTTTTCTTCTTTTTTTTCTTCTGCTTCCTTTTCTTATTTATTATCGGGTATGTCATTATCGATATACCCCCTCCCCGATAACTTCGAGATGAGGGGGGGGGGGGGAGGGGTCGCCGAGGGTTCGAGGGGCGAAGCGTTGCCGAGGCCACCCCAAACCCTAGAGAAGCGTCGAGGCCACTAATATGATTCCTTGTTGTGATTAGGTATAGGGCTGGACTAACGAGCTAAGACTCGGCTCGTTAAGGCTTGTGATCGTTAAGGCTTGGATTGTTAAGCTTGTTAAGGATAACGAGCTAAATATAAAGATTGGATCGGTTCGTTATATGTTCGCGAGCGCTCGCGAGTAGCTCGTTAGGAAAATGCATCAGTAAACAAGATATATCACATGCATATAATTACAAACATACATAGGTACAGCCAGTAGGATTCGATAAATCAAGAATATGAGAAGACGACAAAGATGTGAATGTGGCAAATAGCCCGTCCATAGACTTAGGAGTGCTCGAAGTCACCGAAAAATTCTCTATAATGAACAAAATTACGTTACTACCGATCTTAACGAGTAGCTCACGAAACTCACAATCTCGATCGTTTAACTCGTTAGTGTTAACGAGCAAAAATTGCTGCTCGGCTCGGTTTATTAAGAAAAATGAGCCGAGCTCAAACGAGTCGAGCAGCCGAGCGCTCGTTAGACTCACCGAGCTTCGAGCTTTTTGTCCAACCCTAATTAGGTAGCTAGGTCTACGTTTGCCACTAATATATCCACCTGCTGTCATGTTTGTATAATGATTGCCATGTTGTAATATTTGCAGAAACAATGGAGCACGGACGAGACGAGGCAGCAGAAGAGGTGTTGGGGGACATAATCGCAGCTGGAGGTGATGTCATGTCGTATCTCAACGAAACAGATGGTCTGGAAGGAGAGGGTGAAGCAGGTTACGGTTATCGAACAATGGAGGAGGAAGGACATGATTATGATGGCTCTGGTGACCGAATGCCGGTGCAAGAAGGAGACCGTGATGACGGCTCCGGTGACCGAACAGAGTCCGGCCAGGTATATATATTAATTAAGCATGTGCTGACTAGCTAATTGATGCATTCATTGTTTTGGTATGTACAAATATTAACTCTCGTCTTTCTTCTTTTTTCTAGCCCTCCGGATCAAGCACAACTTCGGTAAAGAAATGAGGCCCAAAGAAAAAGTTGCGCTCGGATGAAAGGTTCACGATCACAACAATCGCGCGCGATGGCCAACCGATTGAACCCATCCGGACCAAGGAAGCATTTTCTGCTCAGTGTGGGGTTCTCGTTGGGGACAAGATCCCGATCAGCATCCACCAATGGTTTAAGCCTAAGAAGGAAGACCCTGAGGTGTCTTATGTCAACGATATGCAGAAAGATGATCTTTGGACCGCGCTGAAGGCATATTTCACCCTACCGCCAGAGGAGGATCCGTAGAAGCCAGTTAAAGAGCAATTGATCAAGTCTCATGCTCTTAAGAAGATGGCAGATCTATTCAGGAGGTGGAAGAATGAGCTGAAACAGAGTTTGTCGACAAACAAAAGACACCAAAATTCACCGGCCGGTATGAGAAGATCAGAGATCACTGGCCCGCATTTGTGGCCCACAAGACATCAGAGAAGAGTAAGAAGATGTCGGCGATAAACAAGAAAAATGATGCGAAGAAGAAGCTTCACCATCTCACGAGGTCAGGTGGCTACCTCAAAGCCCGGCCGTTGTGGGCCAAGGCTGAGAATGACCTGCTTGATAAAGGGGTCGAACCAGAGACATTGAACTGGCCAGACCGTTGCCGGACTTGGTTCTTTGGGGCTGGCGGAACCATGGACCTTGTATCAGGGAAGTGCGTTTGGACGAACGACCAACTTGACATACCCGTCAAGAAGCTTCAGCGGTATATCGATGCAGCGCAGCACGGGACGTTCGTTCTAGACAGAGAGAA